>NC_140085.1:143357192-144781359 GCF_964237585.1 Gallinula chloropus
CAGGGAAGATTTATATATAAAACAGTGTTCAGACTTGTGATGTAATTAAATGTAATTCATCAGTTTACAGTGCTGTTTTTGTTAAATATTAAGAAAATCAAAATTGTCAAGGAGGAACCAGAACTGAAGTCAAAGGAGTAAGATGAAACTAGAAAATCCAAAGACAAAACAACACACTAGAGACTAACAAGAACTTCCGCCATGAACTGGGAGGTTATCAGTCAAGAAAAAACAAGGAGGAAGATCTCAGTGTCAGACAATGCACCCATGAAAAGGGCAAATACTGTGTACCAGGCAACGCACTCCTGTCATTCCAAAAAGCAGCACTGAGACTGAGTGAGGAACCCAGCCCAAGACGAGTTAAGTACTGTCCACCTCAGTCTGTAACATGGGTAGGGAGGACAACGCAGAGTCAACCTCCCCAGAGCAGACTGAAAAATTACTATGCTTGGCAAAGTGGAGGCTGAGAAGAGTTATAGTCTGCTCTCCAGAAATACATGACAAGAGCACAGCAACAGAGAAGGGAAAAAAGGTTTCAGATAAATAGGATGTTAACAGAACAACTCATCTAACTGGAACAACACCAACCAAAAAAGCCAGTTTAGCCAAGGAAAAACTTGGTTTCCATATAAAAGGAGCATTATGCCACTGTGAAGACTACACTCAACAGCTCGGGGAACTCCATCCAGCACTATGCTTCTAATGCACTCATCAGCAAAGCATCTAAAATGTCTTTCAAAATTACATCTCTTCACAGAAGTGGGCTTTAAGTTTTCTTCTCTTTTCATTGTCCAAAGCAGAACAAACTTGAGGTTCACTTCTACGACCGTCAGTTCTGATGTGAAGCTACAACGCATTTTACTCACTCTGGCTTTTAGAGACTTCCTCAATGAGGACAGAGAGGTCTGACATTATGTGGAGCTGTTTTCAGGGTTAAGTATGATATGCAATATATTGGGGTTTGGCAAGGTCATTTACTATTTTTAATCAATTTTATTTTTGTAAATTCAGTGCAGGCACACAAAGTTCCAATTTGGTATCCTCTGTAGAACTTCAACTGTATTTATTTAGCTATTTTTTTCTTTTCTTTCTGTTCTAAAAGCAAGGCACGTACTGTGAAAGCTCCTAGACACCGTGAAAGCTACTCACAAAGCAAGTCACAGCCAGCCACAGTCACAACTTCAAGGACTAATATGATGGATCTGCTCCATTAAAACCCTGTAATATACTGTTCACCTCCAGGACATTTCATATAAATACTTAAACTGGTAAGTTATTATTCATTTCACTTAGGATGAAGAAGTGAAAATGGTAGAGATGGTAAAGAAATGTGAAAATCCTATTTACAACACTATGACAAAAATGACTAGCTTTGTGGCTGCAGGCAAGTCCCTTTCATCTCTGCAGCTTAGCTCAGGTATCTAAAGGAGAGACAGTGCAACCTAATAACTAGGCTGAGTTCTGGCAACTTACATTGGTACCTCAGTCACTGCCATCAGGAAGTCACACCCATTTTGCAGAGCAGCACTGGAAACCATGCATTCTGCAGTGACATCTTTTAGAATCAGTCTGTCAGGGACATAGAATCATAGAATCATAGAATCATAGAATCATAGAATGGTCTGGGTTGGAAGGGACCCCAAGCATCATAGAGCTCCAACCCCCCTGCCACAGGCAGGGCCACCAACCTCCAGGCCTGGATCTACACAAGGCTGCCCAGGGCCCGAATTGCAGAGGAACATGTTCAGAAAAATGTCTCAACTTCTGCAGAGAAGGCAAGTCCTACATACCAAACTCCCAGGAAGCCCTCTTAATCTGTAGCCCATTCAAAAAGCAACTTCGGTTCTCCAGCTACATTTTTAGAGTATGGCTGTAATTTCTCCCCTTTGACACAATCCCATCTTTTAATTGTGCTCCATGTAGCTGATTGAACATCAGTAGTATGTGCCCAGGTAGTAAGCCTGGAGAGTCCAAGGTCACCTGCACATGAAAGAATCTAACTGGGCACCAACTCAAGCCCCACTTTTTCAGCCTACACGGTACAGTTTTTAAATCACAGTGCCCTGTAATAGCAGTAAGACCACAGCAGAGTGTGGTAATATGCTGACCATGCCAAAGGACCAGCTTCTTGGTATGTTCTGCCTCTGGCCTACTGCATTAAGAAATGATGATGATAGAAAGATTCTTCAAAGACTGCAGCATGCTTTTGGCTTAATTAAAACCATATAGAAACTGTTTTGCAACCGACTGATGATGGCAGTTTAAGCCTTAGTATTTGCAGCCAGGTTTTAAAAGCCATTCAGATCTTTCACTGTAAGGAAGCAATACAGAGTGAGATTCTGTTCCCTCTCCAATCGCTTGTGTTTGTGACCAGGGCTACCACACAAACTGAGGAGAATACGAGCTCTCAATTAGTTCTGTCACACCCTTATTCCTAAATACTGCAGAAAGTGAAGCACATGACACCATTCCTGGTAGAGAAACCTGTAAGTGTGATATAAAACAAACATAAAACTGACTCCTACTGAAAATCCCTCACTTTCTCCTCTTCCCTCCCTTCTTCCCTCTTCCTTACTCACTGGACAGCAACTGAATCACTCCAGGGAGGAACAAAACTGATGTTTTTTCTTTGCAGTTAAAGGTGGGGTCAACATCTCTGAAGGGTACCTGCAACCCATGACACCAAGTGTGATTTTCTCCAATGGTTACACAGAGAAAAACAGAGCTACTTTGCCCAGCTAGTGTTGACAGCTTTTATCCTGCCATAGTCCAGCTGACATCCTATTCCGATGGGAGTTGAGCCAATCTAAGCTGCTGCCTCCTGTTGCTTTTACTTGCTTTCCCCCTTCTTCTTCAGTAAAACTGCACATGTTGGTACAACCTAAACATTTTTAAATTGTTTTTTTAGAATACTTGGACAGGAAAAAACAAAAAAAGAGCAAAACAGAACAGTTTGCAAAAAGTACGCTTTAAACCAAAGCACTTTGACAGGACCAAGCTGGGGAGGGACTGTATTTGCTCTTTCTGCTGGCAAATTTCAGGAGCAGGAACCTCTGCAGCAGACACACAGCTGAGGACGAACCACATGACAGTAGAGCTGCAAACAAATGCTCAAAGCAAGCTGTCAGACCCAATGCAGCTGAAAAGACATTTCCTGTAAACATATTTTAAAGGCTCAAGGTTCTAATAATGAGCCTACAAACCCAGGCAACACATTTTTTTTCTAGGGCACGACAGCTCTGACCCTTGCTATAAACCTCAAGCAGGCAGAAGGTAGAAAATATTGAGTGTCCTGCCGTGCTCTGTCTGATCTGCTCCTTTGCCCTGTGGCAAACCAAATACAGCATCCTTTAAACTCGTATATAGACTATGTATGATTTCCTGAAGTCTTCTCTCATACTCCAGCCTTCAGGATTTTAAAGAACATCAGCTCTGTTCACGATGAGCAAATTACTACTGTGACCAATGTGGCAACTCTTTCTGCAGCACAAACTTACCCAAGATACTATCACCATCATATCAAAATATGCCTCACAGAAAAAGAGGAAATTTGCCTTGTCTAGATCCAACTTCCCCAGAATTATTTCAGATTTGCTTGCACTATGTGTGCAACCTGTACTTTCACAACATGAACATTTCGGTTATTTTCAGCTCCCAGTGGGAAGAGATAAAGCACCCATCCGTGACAGTAACTGTATCGCTGGCTGCAGCAGCGCTTCAGCATTCCTAATGCTATGCTGTGCTCCTGACTGATCACACCCCCTTCTTGGGCACAAACACAGTCACAATTTCCCTTACTCTGCACCTGATTTTCATGGAAAGGAAAACACCGTACATGCCAATACCTCCCCAGGTTGAACAAACATGGAGCCAGAACCCACAGCATGCGCTGACATTAGGCCTGTTCCTCAACATCTTCACACACACCCCTCCACAAGTTAGTTTAGCTACAGGCTGCTGTCCTGTAAAATAGGAAGTGAGGAAAGATTGCAAAACACTGGTTTGCATGAGTGGATCCTGTATTTCACATTCTGTTTTAAATCTTGAGAAGCCCTGTTTTGCTATTACAAGCATGATCAATCCAACCATATACTACCTGCTTACAAAGAAGAGATGAGGTGTACGAAGAACACCCAGGCCAGTGTTGTAATATTGTTGACAATAAGTGAATGGTGTCCAGCACCTAAAATTGTTGCTCCTTTCTTTCATTTATCACTTTAGTATCACAGTAGGACATGTTTTCCTTAGCTACCAAATGCCCAATCACCTGCCCTTTTTTAATCACAAGAGGTTGCACTTTCAGGCTAAACAATATTCTGCTATAAAACTAAGCATCAGAGCAGTAATGAATGGAAATTATCTTCATGCAGTATAACCAAATGTTAATTTTCCAAGGGTTTTCAGTTTTACACAAATCCTTAACATACCAACATTTAGATGGGCTTTCCTTCTATGGTACTCCATGGCACAAGCCTTGTCATAGAGTCACAGACTGGTTTGGCTTGTAAGAGACCACAAAGCCCACCTAGTTCCAACCCCCTTGACATGAGCTGGGACACCCCCCACTAGGCCAGGTTGTCCAAAGTCCCATCCAACCTGGCCTTGAACACTGCCAGGGAGGGGGCAGCCACATTCTCACAGGGAAGGATTTCTTCCTGATGTCTTATCTAAATCTCCCCTCCTTCAGCTTAAAGCCATTACCCCTTGTCCTGTCACTGCACTCCCTGATAAACAGCTCCTCTCTAGCTTGCCTGTAGGCCCCTTCAGGTACTGTCAGGCTGCAGTAAGGTCATGCAGACGTTTTATTGGCCTCCAAATGCAAACAGAGAGCTGATGCAAATTGGAACACTGGGCCCTCAAACCATGAAATGTGCAGCACACTATGGGGAAATCTAGGTTGCATTATTAATTTTTGCATATAAATAGTCAAAGTGTGGAGACATTGTTTTCTTGGGTCCCAGAAAAATGAATCACAGAGGGATGGGGAAGTTGTAGCGCAAGTTGTAAGGAAGTTGGGAATGTTACGGGGAAGTTGGGAAAGTTGGGAAAGATGTCATACGTTAGAAAGGAAAAAAAAAGCTGTAAAATATTACACTCTGCTACCACAGCTCTCCCAAATGCCTCTTTGCCACTTCCATTCTTTCTCTGAGAAGCCTTTTAGAGGTTTGCAAATGTTGTAAGTGATGATTAAGTACCATGCTAGGATGGAATTATTCTTACATTTTTCCTGTACATCTTGTTCACAACAGGAAGGGGTATCAAATCTTCACATGAACTGAGTCAAAATACTATCAAGCTCTTTTCTGCTACTTATCATAAATAGAACATCAGCTAAGCATAGCATATCTTCATGCTGATAAGTGTTCTGCCCTCCAGTTGTCTTTCTGCTAAATTTTATGTAAAAAATATAAAGACACCCCCAGTTTTTAAGGAGACAACTGTTACATGTGCCAAATTGTTTTTAGCCCTCAATAAGATCCTACCAGTGGCCCCTTGTGACATCATCTAATTTTCCATGAAATTAAAGGCTGCTGGGATGTTTACATATCTAAAACATAAACCTCACTAACTAGCACAGAAAAGAACATTTAGTTCTTCTTGATCTATTAGGAAATACTTGCATCCCACAAAAAAAATAAAGGTCATGTCAGGGGAAGAAAATTCTGACTTGTATTTCACTCTGATCCCTCCAGCCAAGGCTTTGTGGGGCTCAATAAAATAAGGCTCTTGAGCACCTCTAGCAATGGTGGTCGTGGCTTTCTTCCAGAAACCACAGGCCTGGATCCTTGAAGTGTGGATTAAACAGTCAAACACAATTCCCTTTAATTCAACTCTATTTTCTTACTTTACCCGCACCCTTAAGTGTCTATTTCCATTCACCATGTATCTTAGTGAAAGCCCTATTGATAAAATGATTGTACAAACTGTGAACATTGAGTGAAGACGGCAAAGCCCTGTAGGAGCTCTCATAGGATCCTCTGTAGGACACCACATTGCTTCAAGAAAAATTTAGGACAAAAACTTTATTGAATTTGCTTCTGCCCAGTAACAATCAATACCTGCTGTTATGAAAAAGCAAATTACAGGGCAGTACGAATGCTTACTCACGCTATGCTAATTCTCAAAAATGGCCAATCTGCAGACATAAGCACTCTCAACTCACTTTCTGAGATTAAGACCACAAGCAATTTCTCTGAAATTCATAATTTTGAGACCAAACTTGTCCTGGTTCCCTTCTATTCCCCAGCTGAACTGCAGAATTCATAGGAGGGCACCCAAGAAGAAGAAGAAGAATCCCCTCTAATTCCCCATTAGTCTTTCTTTCTGAAGTCCATTCCTGGTCTGCTTTGGCCTAGAGTGTCTCACTGCATATGTACAGGGCAGTCACTTTTCCACAAAACTTTTATGTGTAAAATCACTGTCCTGTGGAACTATCAGGGGTTTTAACGTCGTGTTCTCACCAATGAGCTTACAAAGCTATGGGTTAATAGTTAGAAATCTTTCTTATGTAGGCAAGCCACAAAGGCAACATTCTCCCTATTACTCACCACCTCCTGTTTACCAAAATACAATTGAAAGTCATCCACTTATCTCAGGAACACAGAGTAATTTAATGAACATTTCCAAGGCACCCACATTGGAGAGCGAGTTTATAACAGGAAGACCTCATTCTGGTCAGCTCAGCCGCATGCACTTTAATGTCATGTATTCACAGCCACAGTACTAATATTTAACGATAGCACTACTCAGGATGCAATCCTTTTCATACCAAGCCTCCACAGCTCAGAAAAGCTCTTCTTGCAAGTTTTTCTGAAGCAGCAGACATTGACAGCACAATATGCTTCTTTCATGTCCTTCTATGTAATGAAAAGAATCAACATTTTACAGCGTGGGTCCATACGTCCTCAAGAGAAGCCCTCTCAGTTGCCTAACAGAGAGAACTTCAAGACCAGGGAAAAAAATAATTCTTTTGCTTTAAAGTCAGACCATGGGTGTCTGTTTCTGAGACAGAAGGAATCTTTTACAGCAGCTTGCATTTCAAGAAGCTGGGGCTTAAAACACGCTTACCTAACACTCAGGAAACCTGATGAAGTTACTGGCTTTTTAGTGCAATCTGGCATATTGCAGTGCCATCTTTTTCTTTTTTTTTTTTTTTTTTTTTTACTTTAATCCGATTTGCTGCCCAAATAACCTGTAGAAATGGACACACTCTGTTATTCACCTCTGCCTGTAGCAGCTCTGCCATCTGGCACTAGCACCTATCCATCTAAAAAGTAAGTCTGAATTAAGGATCGTGAACCATTCCTTTTCAACTGTGTTTCACCTGAACATACAAAGTCAATTCAGAGTCATGTCAGAGACACTGGATCTATTAATTTGCTGCCGTGTTTAAGCCCGCGGCCCAGACTCAGAGGTACGCTTCTGCTTTAAAAGACGAAGCAGTGAGCTGAAGTGAAAGCTGAGCTCATCCCCTATTTCTGCAGGCCTATAAAATACAAGGAGAATTCAGCACAGAAATAACACATCACCGTAATACAGGCCACAATCTCATTTAACCGGAGCACAATGAACCACACTCATCCTTATGCTGGCTTGGACTCCAGAGCAGGGCCCAGGAACCAGTCATGAAGGAGTACGCAGTGGGAAACTCAGGCCCTGAAGGCAACTGCCAGGAGCACGGTTGCTGTATTCACAGTATGGGCAGCACCCTTCACTCCATTTAATCCAGCACATGCCCAGGAACACACTAAGCTTTCAACAGATGAAAACGGAGCCTGTGACTTCTTTTATGTGATCCAAAACCTCGTGCAGTGCAACGAGGTGGGAGTCCCTCTAACAGTTCGGGCCTTCCAGGGAAAACAGGCCGTCTTCATGGCCTCCCTCTGTGTCCCCCTGCTTGAACTGCTCCAGGATTAAATGAAGAGCTTTGCAGGACACAGTATAAACAAAGATTGAACATTTCTTTCTCCCTCCTCTTTGAAACCAGGCAACAAATTTAATCCAAACAAGAAGACTTATTCAGAAAACAGGAAAAGGGACAGAGCAGATGCCTACTAGGTCTATACGCACACAAAAAACAACTGATGGTAAAATTTTAATTTCTAAAAATTATGCTAATAAAAAGGTATGGTCTTCAACAAACAAGATGGTTCAGTACTCACACAGCACTATTCATACTGCTCAGATACAATCCAATATAATTCCAGTTTCCAGGAGCTCATTTCTAACATATAAAAAACTCTAAAGAAACATGTAAAAACTTGTAAATAAAAAACCCCTCAAACTTTTCCCCCTCTCCCTTTCAAAGCTGGAGTTGAAAAGAGAGACATGAGGATGTACCAAGCAGACATCAATATGCTGCTGCTTTTTCATATACTGCAGAGTCCTCGTGTCTAATGTCAAGTAGCAAATCACCATAGAAAATATAGCAACCATTTTTTGAGAAAAAAAATATTCAGTGCATGGACCATCTTCTGCTCTGTGTAAAACTCAGCAGCTGGTACAGCAGTGCTCCAGTTTGGTTTGATCATTAAGTAAAATTGTAATACAATCAACAAATCACCCATATTAAAGATTATTCACAAAAATTCAATTCAATAATACAACTGGATTTCCCCTAAGTTCTTCACCAGCCATTTTGCAAGGCTGGTTATAAATCATTGCTGGCGAAGCTTTTGTGTAAAATAAGAGAGTAGGTGCTTCCCCCACTGAAGGCCTCAACTCTTCAAGAACTTTAAGAGAAAATAATTTATCCTCCCCATGCCCCTCATTTCTCCACTGACTACCCAGAGCAGCCACTGTGCTTCCTTCACTTCCCCCTGCCACGACAAGGAGAGGTAGAACATTGTGCACAAGGATGATGCCACTGCTGTTTCAAAACTCCGACTCAAGGACTGAGGAAGCAGAGTGTGTAAGAGCTCACAGCTAATCCAGCAGCATTGCTTCCCACGTGCCAGGAAGAGCTCAGAATAACACAGTTAGGGCACAGCCACAAAGGAAACCACAGGAAAAAGCATGAGGTTTTAAGAAGGAAGGGACAAATAAAAGGACAGCTGAACACCCCACCTGTCAGTCGCAACACAAGCAGCACAGGAGCAAAAGGGAAGAGCTGAATTGCGTGAACTTCGCACACCATTTAAGGCTTGCCTCGGTGGAAAATTTACCAAGGGGAGAGAATCTAATTAAATAGGTTAGCGTAGAGCAACTGAAGTGAGAATGGAAAAAGGGGGCTTAAATTTCATCAGGAAGCCTGGAAAAGCTTCAGCAAGGGCAGAGGTAACAAAACAGGGCCCTGGAGTAATGCAGAGGTGAGAAACCAACTATGCAAGGACCAGTGATATCCTGTAGGTCAGGAACAGGAGGGGAAAACAGTGAGCTGGGATCTTCTACTTGGGTCCACTGAAGATAACAAACCTTCACAGAGAGGCCAGGGAGATCATAAACTCTCACACTTCAAGTCCTTCCAAAAGTACAGGTGAAACAGTTCCAACAGCTTCTGCCATTTGTTGCATTTATAGCTTGATGCAAAGCCAACTTAAAGCACCAAAGGCAAACTTTCGGGGTGTGTAGAGGGCAAGCTTTGACCAGCCCTGCGGCACCTATTGGAAAGCTCTGCAGAGAAGGATGAACCGCAGCTGCTGCCTTTGCACTTCATGCACAGTTAAGATTGCTTCCCTGCACAGACCTCTTCTACCTTGGATATTTACATTTTAGTCGTGACTTGTTAATATAACCAAAAGAAGGCATGTAATTATCGTGACAGTATCAAAACAAATGACCCCCCAAAACTGCCATGGTTCTTCCCAGAAGCTTTCTGGCTTGCCTAAAGCAAACTGCCTTGCAATGCTGCAGGGCTGGCCTTTTTACTCCTCTTTCAGCTAACACTTTTTCACTCAGCGGCACTGCAGGGACAGGCAAGGGGACAGGGCAGGCAGGAAGGGCACCGCACCAGATGAATCAGAGGGAGCTCTCTGATGCTTGCACAAAGAGTTTATGGGCAATCAGGATGGAGAAGCTGTCTTCAGGGTTGTGCTGTCTCAGGAGCTGTTATCCTGGTTTTTAGATGTTAAGCATGTTCCTGCAATTTCTTTTCTAAACGTTAGCTGTAAAATGTTCAACTGCGCCCACAATGCATTAATAAAGAAATTATGTAAACTCAATTGAAGATAATTGAGTTTTATTGTCATAAATTATTTGTTCCGGTTTGACACAATACAGAACTCTCTCTAAATGCGTACATACTTAAAGGCAAACATGAAGGCAAACACAATTCTGACATACAGTCTCAGGAAACAGTAATTCAGATACAAATCAGTGGAAAAATTAAGAGTGTAAATTGGTTTATTTAAACTTGTTTTGCATTGGGGGGCAAGGGAAACCTGCCATGTGCGAGAGAGCTCAGAGAGCAGTGCTAAGCCCAATGCTAATATTGTATAAACTAGCTTGCATTTATAGTGCTGTAAACCCAGAAACGTTTTCTATCATCAGAAACTTAAATCATTTAAACCAGTGACCAGAGTTTTGCCCTGGGAGATGGGCGCCCATGAGTGACACTGCTGTAAAAGTTTCTCTCACGCTATCGTTTTCCAAGTTGAACCCCGCAAGAAATGTAAACAACCTTACCCTCTATTTTATTAAGAAACCTACTGTTTTTAAAAGAGGAAATAACACCATTAATTCACAGCAATGAAAACACTGTGCACCGGCGAATGTCCTAAATAAACAGAAGAACCTAAAGCATGCTGTTATATTTAAACAACTTTACTGCAGCACCACATATCTTTTAGAGGAGACAGTGGGCAAATTCTACAAGCAAATGAGTGGCTGTTTCAAGAAGCTGAGAGTAAACTAGTAAATGATCCGTCTGTGAAAATATCTTCATTCTCTCACTCTGAAAATAATAAAAACAAGTGACCAGGCTCCCCTGTTATTAAGAGCAGCTGTCAATCGCACTGTAAGATGAAATAGCGATGCCAGTCTAGACTAAGTTAAAATGCTAGCACTAGAGTAAATAAAAGAGCAGCAAAGTCACTACAAACAACTGTTGTACCCGCTCCGCACTTGTCAACACTAATTAGAGCATGCCCCACATTTTGCATATAATCAATTTTCAGATCAGGATATACAGATGGGCTTTTAGTGGCACAAAATTAGAACCGTCTCCATCTGGAAGTATCATTTAAAGTATCTGAAGAAACTGTTTACATCCAGACGCTGCACGGATCGCAACGTGTGCACACTCCCAGCCTGAATGCCAAAGGCAGAACAACACTGAGATTCTAAAGGTAAGCCATCATTTTGCTGTTTCTAATGCCTCTGTTCCTTTATCCCGTTCACACAGAAATTCAGAGGTCAGTAAATTCAGTTTTAAGCAAGAACGACAGAACTGCAGTGCCCCCCCGAAGAACAGAGGGCTGCTCAAAACCGAGTTGTTTCCCTTGCCCTACCGTCTAGCACCACCGTTTCTTCGAAAGAGGTCTTCTGTCCTTAACATGGCTGCCATGCCTTACATAACATCAATGAATGAGAGGACAGTTATTTTGTTTCCTAGGATGTATGTACGCTGCCCATCAGCCATACGATTCTCCAGATGGCACTGCGAACAGCCGAGACAAAGCTTTGCAGTAACGCAGCTCCAAAGATCAGCATCCTCTGAGACTAAGCAGCAGCGGAAACTCAGCCTTCACGAGCTTTTAATTCCCTTTAGTCTCTTGCTCTAGTAAACAACAGACATTCTTACCTTAAGAAAACAACAATAACAATAACGCTGCTGCTCAGAAGAGCCTCCTCTGTTTCATCTGTGCTCGTAAAACAAAACCTCGGCGCAAGTGCCTGCTGCAGCAGGTAATCAATAATATAACCTGCTTCTTCTGTTGCCAGAGCCACTCCATCTGAAGGCTGGCTAACGTGAACACTGTCAGTGTGAGTCATACCAGTGACTCAGAGCAGATGCAGAGCTGCAGGAGGAGTTTCAGTTTCAGGGCTTCCTCTCGCCCGCTCCCTGCTCTGTGTCGCACAGGCACGCACGCACTTTCTGTCCGTGTGTCTGTCTGTAGCCTGCAGAGTGTCCCAGGTTTTTCCTTCAGCAGCAAGTTTGATTTCATCCTCTACAGAGTCCTGTTTGTTTGGGTATTGGGTTTTTTGGTTTGGTTTTTGTTTTTGTTTTTTTTTTTTCAGGGTGGCAATTCTGGTTCTTTCTTCACCGCAAATATATTTATCTTGAATGCAAAAGCTTGCTCTACCAGCCAGGTCGGTACAGTGGGGTGCCAGGTGGTGTGTGCTACTGCCACTTAGATGGGGGCTCAGGCCACTCATTGAGACTAGGGAAACAGCTCAAATACCCCCAGAAGGATTCTAAACCAAAAGTACTGGATTAGGGCAATATCCATTTATTCATCACAAGGTTATAGCAAAGTGTTTCTGATTTAGGGAGGGCAAATCTGTTCTCGAATGCAGTGAGATAAAACAGGTGTAGGAAGGACTATGGGATGCCTGTGAGAAGAAATCCCACATGCCCGACACCAGCTTATCAGGGAGAAGTGCCTATAGGAAAAGTGCACAGCTGATAAAAGACGGGGGCAGCACATTTAATTTTAGGGTTGAATTCTGGTAGCACCCCCCAGGGATATCCATCTCCCTCAGCATCGATCGTCACAGTCAAAGAAGCAATTTGATCACCAGTTTATTTCCCAGTCCTTCCAGACTCCCCCCTGCATACAAGTGAGAGTGGGGATCATGAAGCCAAAGTCAGGCCAGACAGTGCAGAGCCGTACTGGTTGCACTTTACTCCTGAAAGGCACCTGATACTGAGAGGTTGCAGCGTTGAGCAAATCCAGCCTTCAAAAGAGACAGATGAAGCTGTCTACAACTGAGCCAGCAGGTCAGTCACATGGAAACAAACGGTGAGCTGCACCAAGAGGGTATCATCAAAAGAAACTGCTGGCCAAGGAACAATGTCATTAAAATGAGTAGACCTGCTTAACAGCCATTCATGTAAACATCCCAGAGAGTTTGGGAAAAAGGCACTTGGTTTATGTCAAAGCATTTACAGCAGAACATCTTTCTTCACATTTAGCAAATGTCCAGCTGGCTATCACCCAGATAAACAGATTTGTGTTGAGACTTCTCACAGAAAAGCTAACATCAAAGCATGACTTTCAGGGTTCTGTGGATTGTTTTTCTCTTTTTAACTCATTTCTTCTTTTGCAATGCCCGACTAAACAAAAGGAACACCCACCCATCCAAACCAAGTATGTGCACGGCACTGGTCGGTATTGTACCTGATTGTTATTAAAGCTGCTGAACGAACTTCATACTATTGGTGGTGAATGTTTTCTCTCTCCATGTACCTCAAAGCAGAGAAGAACACTAGCTTGCAGCGAAGAACACTAGCTTGGCAGGGATCAAGAGATGAGAAGGAATCAAGCTGAGCAAAACAATCCTTGAAGCATGGTCATGGAGGTAACAAACAAGTGGGATAAAGAATAGCTGCTGTCTCTGAAGATACACTGAACTAAATCACTAGTATTCTATCACTTGGCAAATCTGTTATCCTTTCCCCCAATTTACTAATGACAACAAATCTTTGCTCCTGTCAAGCTTTTCAGGCTTTATTTTTGTGTCTTAAGTTGTTGAATAGGTCAAAACAATGCTAAAATCCATAGCAAGCCTGGGAAGAAAAGAAAAAAAAAAAAGAAAGAGAGAAAGAAAGGAAGAAAGAAAAAAGAACAGCAGCAACAAAAAATCCAAACCAAGACCCCTGAGACTTGAAACACAAAAACTAGCAGCAAGGCCACAGTCCCAATCCAAATGACAGCTCTGACACAGGTAGAGAACAAAAAAAATAGCTGAAAGGTGCTTCAAACATCTGAGGGTTTTGGGAGTTTCTAGGGAGAGTGATGGTGGTAGCGGGTTTTGTTTGTCTGCTTTTAAATGTATGGCATGCCACTGTAGTTTTGTGCTGCTGTCCACCTAAAAACATAGATTTGGATCCAAGATGACTCAGTAAAAGAGCTGTTAAAGGCCTGAAAGAGATCAAACACACCAAAAACGAGCATGCTACATGTAAAATGTTCCTACTTCCCTCAACTGCAAGTGAACTCATCTAAAAATCAGAAGTGACCCAGCTGCTGTATCCAGCGGTTCCATATTGCCTAAATTATCAGTTTCCTTAGCTGGACCTTCTGCAGTACAAATGGTTTGGATCCTGGCTCTAAAAGTGGGAAAACTTGACGCTTCTTACCCAATCAGAGGTAAAACCCAAAAAGCTTGGACTGATATGAATGACATCTTGAAAAGGCATTTAGTACAGCCTGCTAAACTAAACACCACTACAAGAGATTTTGCATTAAAAGGCAAAGTAGCCTATGACATGCTCTTTAAGGTCTTTAAGTTTTTCCATTTCTCTTTTAGGAAACAAGCAAAGTCTTTCCTACAGTAACCATTCAACACAGTACCCCAGAATATGCTAGACTAAAAAGTCCTGTCACTCCCCATCATCTCCCTAACTCTGGGAATTTGTTTGTTTGGGATGTTATTTTTAAAGTCATCATTACGCCAACAATAGTAGAAATGGTTTCCCACAGCCTCTTCCATGTTGTCAGATTCCACATTGACCTGCTTGTGCACAAAATCTCAGCCTACAGTCCTACAGACTGTCCTAACACCAACCTCTACTGATTTTGAGGTTTGGGGATTTTTTTTTCCTTTTTTTAAGCTGTAGTATCCCAGGGGAAGAAAGAACCAAAAAAAAGCACATTCCTTTTCCTCAAGAGCAGAGCTAGCTCCCAATATAGTAAAGTAACAGAAGCAGATTGAGGACCACTGCCAGTACCCACAGTGATGCTCTTCTTCCTCCTTCCCTCCTCCCCCTCGTAGCCTTCCAGTCATCTTTCCATCAGCCACATACTCTGTTGCATCCTAGTGTTGCACAGCCGTGTTTTTCTGTGCCCTGTGGCAAGGCAGGCGTTCAGAGATACTAATAGCACTGTCACATGTTTTCAAGATGAAAAGCAGAGCACATTTTCTGCACAGGGTCACACTCCCTTTACCACTGCTCTGGGCATTACAGAACTTTCCAAAGGTCCTCACCAGTAAGCAGTCCCACAGGGAGGTAAGCAGTATCCATGCACACAGCAGATGGAGAATGTATTTTGAAGAGACATCTAGGCAAAAAATCGAGAAAGGAAATACTTTTGCATCATCTCACGAAGCACAACTAACCAACTTGACCAAGGCTGCTCCACAAGTCCACAGCAAAGCCAAATGCAGAAATTAGATTTCAGTGTCTTGCTCACTAGACCATTAAGACTTCCTTTTTGGTGCATCTCAGCCATACATTCATTTCTTCCAGCTAATTACCTTTTGTGGGCATTTTTATATGCTACGTCAACAGCACTGTTTGCTTCTCAGGAAAATAAAAACTCCTGCTGTGAAAAGCATCAGCACCAGAATCTTTACCCTGTGCAGACAATGAACAGAGGAAGCCACACATGAAAGCCAGAGCTTTAGCGACTGAGTATGGCAGGAGGGAAGAGGATGCACTTACTCATCCATATTTAGCATCTCTATTTATATACCAGGATGCTCTATAGCAGTTGAACTTTTTACCATTATCCACATGAGGCATCATCCACTAATGCCTCAGTAGGATCTTAAACTCCTCTCTACAAGAGCAAAGCAACCCACAAGAGGCTGTGGGAAACATTTCCATCACATCACACAAGTACACCTCTTCCCTGAGATCATCCCCTCAAGTTACTGCTATAGCTATGACTCAAATAAAATATATTTTGTATTTCTCTTGTAACAATCCAAAGCTACATATCCTGCATTGGAAAGAGACTAAAAAGTTACAAGCTGCCTGTAACATAATGCACCGCAGATCTGGGAGGAAGTACTTCAGCACATCTACTGAAAACACACAAGATGACCTAGATGCCCTTTTCCTCTTTATGATCTGTTTTCCGCAGGTGAAACTACACTCTGAGAGACTAAGATCAGAGAAATCAGCCAAAACAAGATTAAAAAAACAAAACAAAACAATCTCATAGCAACAAAGATGCACGGGCCAGATGAGAGAGGAGTTTACAGACAGTGCTGTGGCTCCTGCTTACACAGACCTGGATACATTTGGTAGATGCCAAGGCTTGCTTGGATGAGGACGGATCCCCAGATTGCACTTGATGTCAGGCAGTGTCAGCTGATCTGGTGGCAGCTGGCCTGCTCATACCCAACCACTTCTGTTCTCTTTTTTCTCTGTAATGCCAGCATCTGTCCATGTTTTGCATAGACAGAAAAGGTCAGCAAGACCCTAATGATACATTAAACCCGATAATCAAGTGACGCACCATTTGCAATTACCCTGTGCCCAATCTCATTCCCCTTATATTCAGAGCTCTGCTTTTTCCTAAGAAAAACTTCTAGAGTGCAAGTGCAGAAGCACCTATAATCTCAGATCTCACATGCATGCCATAGAGATCACTTTGGATAACAGCAAACGCATGTCAGAAGCACCTGGTCTCTCCAGGCTTTCAAGAATACTGAAATTTGTTTTATCAACACAGACACAAATTTCTAATTCCAAACAACCTTTCTACAGTGCACAACTGCCCCTGTGTTTCAAACCAGCGTCCCCCACCTTCTGTACTCATACAATAATTTCAATTGAATATTGATCCACAAGTCCTAAACAAAAGAGACACCCAAACCAGGCGTCAACTCGTTTTGAGGCAAGTGTATGTTACTGTATAACTTACACATCACGGCTCCTTGCATTGTCTATCAAAATGCTATACTCTGGTGGGAACTGTCCACATCCACACGTTTTGTTCATTCAATACACTCTATAAATTCTCTGAGTGTAGTTTTTCCTGATGCCTTCACAATGCAGGACTTGCAGATCTCATGCTGGCCTTCGTGACCGATGATGGGTAGGTTCCTCAAATGCCTCAGAAAGAGCAATTGTTAATGCTGGAGAAAGTCGAAGCAAAGACTTATTGTTGTCTCAGTACCATCTGGTGCACTGGGTAAACTAAATAAAGTAAAACTGAATGTAAAGCTGGACAATTTTGATGACTATTCTGCAATATTTCTTATAAAACTTACTCCTCCTCATCTGCATGAAGAGCAGCTGTAATGCACGATTTCTGTGCTCGCACAACAGATTTCTAATGCTTTGTCTTGTCTTCTCAACTCATCTGTTAACTCTGCAAGTTAACCAGCCCCTATTTTTAGCAGGGAAATCATCTTCTGATACGTTCCTTACTAATAAGGTCATGAAAAGGAACTGCCTACCTAGATGCTTAAGGGCCTCATTATCTTACTCTTATTCTTCGTAATTTTTTGCCTCTGCCATGCAAAAAAAAAAGTCCTGTTGTCAGTACAGCATAATATAGCATCTCACAAAAAGCTAAGAGGGTCCCCAAATGTTTGCTGACAAGTAACAGAGCTAATAAAAAAAAGTCATGGTTAAACAATGTTTACTCTTTCTCTCTCAAAATTACTTATTTCCACTTTCAAAATAGATTAGGTAACAACCCAATCAGAAACAGTTATCTGCAAGCTCACAAGTTTGAAGTCGCTCCATGTGAATCCAACCTTTATTTGTAGTGCTCTGTAAATTACTCCCTTGGTTGATGCCATCAAATATCAAATGGGCCCTTTTGAAGACTAAGGTACTGTACACATCGGATTGTCTGTGAGAATGCGGACCAGTGGGAGCCTGCGGTGGAAAAGCTTATTAAGTGTGTTGATAATGGCAGCGCTTCTTTCACAATTAATATAAATTTTGACATCCAGAACGTAATTGAATTCAGATCATTTGGGATCTTTCCTAAAATTAGGCCATGGGAAAAAAGCTCACAGGAAGTAGCACTTCAGTGCTTTAATGTGGTTTCAAAAAAATCTGAATGTCAAAGGCTACATGTCTTATGCTATTAACAAGTCAGCAAACCTACACAGATAGTAAAAGAAAGCAAACAAGTAAAAACAGAATAGGTTCAGCGTCTCCCTATTAAATAAACCTTTTTTTTTTCCTTTGGGTATGTGAAAACACAGACTGCCCGAAAGAGACCCCTGTGCAGCATGTGTTGGCAATCTCACCAGTTATGACGTCTTTTTCCATATATCTATTGGAAGGCCAGGTGGCCTATATCAGAGCTGTGAGCCTTTGGGTTGGGTTTTTTTTTTAATCAGTTTCATACGTTTACGTATAACACAGAAGTATGTATTGATGTATTCTATATATATTTCTAGATTATTTTCACTTCCTAGTACAGTGAAAGGTCTCATTGCATGGGATGTCTGGGGGACTAAAGGGAGACTGGAGATTACAGATGATTGCATCACACGGTATTTTCAGAAAAGCCTGTGAGTCCTTGAATTTATAAGGAATCAGACTAGGCAGATAACAATTGAAAACATTGCATCATTTGATTACCAGGTTTAATGCATTATTAGAGTTTCATCAACCTTCTCTAACTATGTTTGTGTGACTGTATTAAGGAAGTACGATTAGTGTTAAGAAATTATGATTAAATGGAAAACATTGGCAACTGTGCTACTTAAAGGGTTTTTTTTTTATATCTGATGATTCTACAAAGCATTCATCCATTCACTTTCCCATCAAATACATGGCATACATTCATTCAGTTGTTGAACAGATCCACCTAAGTCACCAAACAATTCCAGCTTTGTGGAAGAGTAATGTGCATAGCTCCACACACAACCTCTTGTTTAGAGCTCAGTTCCACCAGCCTAAACTGGTGAAGATTACTGGCATCATCCTTCTACACGATAAAGGCAGTAAACCATATATTTTTCTATTACCCTGCCCTCCCCTACTTCCACCATCCAGTAATGCTGTCTCTGATGTTCTCCAGCAGTCTGGAATTGATGGCTACTCAGGCACTCACCCATCGAGGCTCACAGCAGTCACAGACCACGGGTCCTGATGCCCTGCACCATTGGGAGGTGCAGCTGCCCTTCCGAGCCAGCCTGGGCCACAGACCCAAGGGTTTCTTGACACAGAGCTTAGTCTGGTGAAAAGCACGGGTCTGCTGGCATGCGTTTTGCACCCGAGCCAGAGCCAGGGTAGAGACGCAGCATGCATCCAGAGATCTGAGAAACAGGTCATGTTATCCTCATCGTCTCGTCTCTCACAGCTTTTAACACCAAAAAGGGGAAGGCAAAGTTTCCCTTCCCTCAGCAGATCAGGTTTCGGCTTTTGGGAACGTGGGACTGGTTGGTTGTGTTTTGTTGTTTTTTTTTTCCAATTGGAAGAATGACGCAAATAGAACCTGAGGCTTGGAGGTGCATGTTTCTAGAGCCCATTTCACTTAGCCTGCCAGATTCCATTCACTAGCAGCCTGACTTTACCCAAAGAGTCTTGGGAACTGAATCTTAGGCTCCGATTAGTGCACTAAATACTGGACAGGCTTTCTTTCAATGTGTTATTAAGTAACTTTGGGATAATGATTAGCTTTGGAAGGAAGATACAGGATTTGGGTGCGGGATAAATGGGCGAGGTGGATTCTAATCCATGTGGGAATGTCTCAAGAATTATTTCGTAAATGAGAGTCACGTTCCTAGAAAGGTTTGTTGCAAAATACATTCACTTCTCCAAGCTGAGGATTGCAAGCACTCGTGAAATCATTTCCGAGATGAAGGCCACATACTGAAAAGAGCTGGCTACAAATCAAGATGACCAATACAAGCCTAAGTCAGCAAGAGCCATACCGATAGGTAGTGTAAAAATACTCTATTGATTGCTGAAGTCTGAAATAGCATTAACACTCTGTTCATTTCTCTTGGGAAAACCAATTCTAATAATCCTCCATGAGAGGGCTTCTGAAATAGAATACAGTACATTCATCTTTACTAATTATATCCAGATTGAACAGGGAGACCAATCCGAGCAAAGAGAAAAAAGACTGAGCCTTTATCTGTGTCAGTTCTTCAATACAACCCGAGTAAGAAATCCTCTCTCTAATACAAGGAGTAGTCATTTAGAGCTTCAGAACCATCCATTTCCCTTGAGAACCACTGAACCATCTCCAGCTCAGTTAACTACTGCACAGTACAGGTTCAGAGAGGAAGTCACGACTAAGGGCAAGTACCAGCACGGAGCTGCAGCTGCCTTGAGCCAGGCAAGGCAGAGTATGGGAACTACATGATCTACCCCCGTAACCGTGGAAGGACTCTTAAAACACCCAGGCTGCAGTTCAGTGCAACAGCTGTGAAGACAGAAAAGGAAACGGATACGTTAAAGGAAGACAAGTAAAAGCTATCCTCAAGCTAAGCCAGTTTCAAAAGTATGGGTGTCTTTCTTTTTACAGCGGGTCTAAAACAGGGTAAGAGGCCAGCAGCACCTGCTAGGCAGTGTTTCTAAATAGCCTGCCTTTTTTGGGAATTCATACATAAGGCTGAAACCACACCAATACCGGCCAAACATTACTTCAGAAGTACCTGATGCTTTGTCAGCTTCATATAAATGTGACTATAATTTAGGTAGCAGCTAATCACAAGGGGTTTTTTTTTGTACAAAAAGGTGCACATTTCTTCTACCCACTCTTCCCCCCCAGTTCTTTCTCCCAAAAAATAACTGATTGCAGGTTCAAAAGATATCACAGAGACCTGCCTGAGCCTTTTTACAAATAGTAACAAACTTTGCATGAAATTGGTAGCAATTACAGCTTACATAAGAGAGTGAGAAGGAAATACTTTTTCAAGCTGCATAAAAAGCTTTTCACACAGGAAAGCAACATATTTTTGGTATCTTACTGGTGATCTTTCGGTTTGTTTGCATGTATGAGAAGCCTTTTCAGGTATATTACTCCAATGTTCCATATCACTGTGGGCTAAAACCCTGTAAATTAGGTACTAAAAAGAGGAAATACATAGGCTGTAGAATTAAGTTTTTCATTGAAAAATCTCTCATTAAGGAAAAGAAAAAAAAAGAAAAGAAAAAAAAAGCAAAGTGGGAACTACAAAGATTGCATTAAAGAAACAAATCTATTGATTCCTCCTACAGATGCTAACTAGGAATAAAGGAATCTTTAAGAAGATGAATGAAAAAGTTGTGGTTTAAAATTCTATGCCTCTGAACTTTTTAATAGGTCAAAAATGACTGCTTGTAAAGGGTATGCATGGATTGTAATGTGGAGGCTGACAAGCCTACATTAACAAGAACATCCAGGAGAGTCAGAAAATGCACTGAACTCTCTACTTTCTCATAAACAAGGCAGGCAGGGTGCGATTCAAGCTCCTAAGCTGAGCAGGAGCTAAACTGCTAACTTAGGTGTCAGGAATCATGTTTCTGAAGGCACACACGTCTCTCAAACGGCCGAGGGGATGAAGTCTACTGGTGCTAATATGCCTGAGTCAAACCACCAACAAATACAGTAAATCTGCAGAAGATACACAGAAATGCTGAAGTGGCTTAAGTTGAGTGCTAAAGTTAAATAGAGACACTATCCAGTAAAAGCGGAGCTCAAAATAGAACATAGATGGGTAGCATTTGGCTGTGAGGTATGAGATGCTTTTAGATGACAGACAGAAACAGAGGAAATGTCAGAGCTGGGGAATCAAGACTCTCAGCAAGGCAAAGATCAATGTTACCATCAAGAGGATACAAGTTCCAGTTAATATTCTAACTTGAGAGCAGTTCCTAGCGAATGGGCTTGAAAGGAGAGAAGTTAATGGCACTGTGGTGGTTTGCTAATGGGGCAAGCTGGTTTACAGAACAGGAAATGGAGAAGAGAAGGCAAAGCAGCTCAACTTAGGGGGAAGCGTGGCAGGGAGAGTCAAACAGCACAATTAACTGGATGATGGAGAAAGATCCAAAGATGTGGTGTCAGGAGAGGAGCAATTCAGGCAGACACAGGCATGTGTTTGTAAGCTGCAACAGCAAGCTGTCTGACTGACAGGCTGCCCAAGAAAACAAGATGCCTGGAGAAGCTGTGACAGTAAAAGGAGAGAGAAGAACAAAAAGACTGGGAAGAGATGGTCAGGAAAGCTTTATAAAAGTATTATTTGGCAAGAAAAAACAATGTTCAGCATACCTCTGGGGAAAAAAAAAAACCCAAATCCTGAAACTTTTGTCAGCTCTGTTTCCCCAGCTTTTAATTTAGGCAGAAGAATTTTAATGCTGGTAAGACTTTGCTGTACTTCACTGCGGTTAGGCCTCTGCCACTGACACAGAGGCCGCGTGGGCCTTTGAGGGTTTCAGTCTGAACAGAGGTCCTAATCACATCTTGGCCGATGGCATTTTCCATTGTGAACCCATCACTTCTTAAAAGTTCAAGTCTGACTGGCAGGAACCCGAATAAGACACTAAACCATACAACTCTATTACCAGAGGCTTCGAAAGTCACTCCCTGAATCAAGCATTCCTTGTTCAGTGGACTAACCACTTACCACCATGCAAAAAATCACTCCATCAGAGAAAGTGATACTAAACATGAAGCATTTGATGTCTGTTTAGCCTCTTTAATACAACAAAGACAGTCAATCATGGGAAAACAACACCATGCGGGCTTCCACCATTTTATGGACCACAGATCAGAAATTCCTGGCCTGCCATTCAGCAGCGATCAAAGGTTTGGCTACTGGAGCTGCAATACGGAGCTATGCAGATCCTCCAGATCCTCCGGGATGCCTGCGCCTGCTGTAGCCCAGCCACACAAAGCACATGACAAGGTAAGCCCGGCCCCTGTTTTGGGCCACCCGTCCCTGAAGCTCACGGGCTTGTGGCTCACGACAGAAATACTCCTTTAGAGTCCCCACAGCTTTCTCCAAGTGTCGCAGGGCCGGCTGGCTGGAGCACCATTTGTCAGGAGCGTGTGGCACTGACAGAAAAGCCTACAAGAAGAAAGAAATACCAGCACCTCCAGCAGAACTGCTGTGCAGAGCCTCCCCAGGATATTCCCCAGGCTGTGGGCCTGGAAAGGTACCACTACAGCCTCTAACGCTGCAGAAGCCACACATTCACAGAAAACCAGCACTGCCAAGTTTAAGCCTCCTATGATACTCTGGCATCAACACCCTGAAACTTTTAACATAGCTGCTTGAAGCAGTTGTCTTTTACTGTCCTCTTTAAGTCCACACACTGCTTTTTTTGTACTGTGAGAAAGAGCTGCCAAGTTCAGGGTCTTCTTGAGGAAAGAGATGACAAATACAGGAGGAAGGGATAGCTAAAAGGATTGCTTCTTTACGTCTTAGAAGTTTCCGGGGCTGCTCACCCTACTTTTTCCTCAGAAATCTCTAACTCATCAGTTTTGTCACAGTACAAAGAGCAGTGGAGGAAAGTGGGGAAAAGGTAGATAGACAAAGAACAGTATTAGGGTATTTCTAAAAACTAAAGGCAGTAAGAGTTGAAGTACAAGACAAATCGGTTTAGATGCAGGACTGTGGAGAATAAAGCACCAGGCAGAACGAGAAACCACCTTGAGCTCACACAACACTCAACATACCCCAATTTGTGTACTAACGCAGACCAGCCCTAGCTTTTCAAAATAGCCTAAAATTAATCCCAGCAAGACACAAGCCACTGGATAGCATCCTTAATATTCAATTTGGGAGAGCATTGAGAGCAGCTGGTTCAGAGCAGGATGTCTCTAAGCTAATCTCTAAACTGCTATCAAGTCCCAGAGTGCTCCTACTGTCATCTGCAAGCACCAAGAAAAAAAGAATTCGGGAAATTACTGTTACTCCTTTTTCTCTCCCCTCAATCTCTCAAGCCTGAGAGCTAACAACTGTGCTGGTTTTAGCTGGGATAATTTTCTTCACAGTAGCTATTATAGGGCTGTGTTTCGGATTTGGGCTGCAAAGCCATTTGTGTTGATAGCACGGGAATGGTTTTGTTCCTGCTGAGCAGCGCTTACACAGAGCCAAGGTCTTCTCTGCTTCTCACCTCACCCCACTAGCAAGTAGGCTGAGGGTGCACAAGGAGTTGGGAGGGGACACAGTGGGGACAGCTGACCCAGAGTGGCCACAGGGATATTCCTCTGGGGAAGCTAACCAGGAGGTAGGATTGTGGCTCAGGAACAAGCTGAGCAATGGCTTCAGGTGATAAGAAACTGTGCCATGCATCACTTGTTTTGTATATTCTTTTATCATCAGCACTATTATCATCTTCTTTTTCTGTCCTATCAAACTGTCCTTACCTCAACCCTCAACTTTTACTTTTTCTTCCCCTCTCATTTTTTTTTTTATTTTTTTTTCTCTCTCCCATCGCACTGCAGGCAGGAGGAGTGAGTGAACAGCTATGTGGTTGTTTCAGCTGCCAGACAGAGTAAACTGCAACACAACCCTAATAAAAAAATAAACATTAAAATAAAAAGGACAAAAATATTTTCCAGGTAAGTAGTTAAACTGATATGTTTTATTTTAGCTCTTGCAGCTTCATGCCGTTCCCTCAGGTTCTATCACTGGTCACCACAGAGAGGAGATCAGTGCTTGCCCCTTTGCTTCCACTATGTTAAACTCTCCCAGCCTGACCAGGTCTGTCTGTAGGATGGCTTGCCTGGCCGACATGTCCATCCCACCAAACAGCTACACATCATCAGCAAACTTGGTGAGCATGCTTTCAATCCCATCACCCAGACCATTTAATAAGATGCTGAACAGTGTGTGGCCCCGGGTAGACGACTGGGGGATCCCACTTGTGGTGGGCGCCCAGTCTCAGTAAAGACCACTGACCACCACCCTGCGAGTGTAGCCTGTGAGCTGATTTCCTACCCATCTTGCAGACCACCCATCCAAGCTGCATCTTGCCAGTTTGTCCAGGAGGAACCTGGGGGAATCCAGGGATATAAAGGGCTGAATTCCCCGTTCTTTCAGCAAAAAGTAACATCACAGCCATGCTGTGCATGGAGCATGGGGGAAGTAGGGAACTCCCTTGGGGGAGTGGGTGCAACTGCTAACAAAGGCAGTAGTGTTCATGTCAATTATGTATGATCTTGCTGATCTTACATTCATTCTTGGGTGACATTTGAGCCATAAAAAGTTTTGTTTGCACGCTCACAAAAAGTTAATTTTAATCATGTAAATACGCAGTATTTCACAAATGCTAATTCTGAATTTGCACTTGAAGGAATGACTAAATTGCCGTTCAATTAAGGGGCAGAAACAGCAAGTCGCTTCTGCAATGAATTGCTTTGGAAAAGATCATTCGACTTTTCAATATTCAAGATCAATAAGGACAATTTTAAAACTGTATGCACCAAGCAACTTGGATTATTCACTATATTTGAGGAACTTAATGTTATTTGTATGTAGAATGTTATGACTGTTGTTCTCTTCCTTTCACTAATCCACTACTAACACTAAGATCAGAGAGTTACCAAGATGACCGCTACATAAATAAACCAGAAATTTTCCCAATTAATAGTTCTGCAGCCACAGCCGTGAGTCTTTCAGCTTCTCAAGTGGTTGCATTAAGTAATTTTCCTATGCAAAAGTTAGTAGATACTGTTATAAAAATCAGAACAAGTACTGTGCTAACTTCTAACATTATTTTGGGTAGCCTGTACTGGGCACCACCCTACATTTTCTGTACGTCATAAGTTCTAATAATGATTTTTGTCTCTTGGGAATGAACTTTTTCTTTTCCAAAACCATGGAAAAAGTGAGCTGGTTGCCTCCATTGGGACAGTGCTTTTCTCTCAGGCCAGCACCGACATGAGACTTCACCCTGAAAAGACAAGGACATCCCCTGTGCATTGCTACATTGCAGGGCACTCTCTCCTCAGTTACTCCTGCCCTCTGACTCTATAGCCATCCATCCACAAGCAAAGTCACCTCCCCTTCCTCCCTTTAGTAATGCCTTTCAATTTTTTTGTGAAGAATGCTCAAAGAAAAATTGGGTTTCCCTATTGTTACAGGCAGTTTCCTTAACAGAAGTTATTTCAAACACTGACTCCAGACAGATAACTGCTTATTCTGCAAGCAACTTAACCAATGCCTGTAAAACTTATTCAGCACAAGCAAAGCAACAATGCTCGACTTTAAACTGTTTACAAAATGCAGGACTGGGGGGACACACGGGAACAATTCAGTTTCCCAAGGTGGGAGTTTCGTGCCTCAGGGCACAGCTGCCAAATGAACAGGAGGAATCCAATACACATTATCAATCATGAGAGAATGTCTTATGCAAATTTGTCTCCTTTAGGAAATGGCTAGGAAGCACTTATCAATAACTGTGCATTACTCTGAATTGCTTCATTTTGTGTATGGCTGATATACTCCATTTAGAAATTAAAAAATTGTAAAAAAGGCCAGAGAATCAATCCAAAGGGACCAAAGGCACATCAAAAAGCGAGATCAGCAAAGCCTAACACATCTGTGATCCACATTTCTGGATTTTTTTGACAGGTATAAGCAAAAGTGATGGCAAAACTGGAGAACCTCTACTGTAAAATGTAGACCACTTAAGAAATGCTTCTTAGCAACTATTTCCTTGTTTAATGCTTATTACTGCAAATCCACTATAAATATTCTAATGACACAAATTAAAAGCATCAAGAAAACAAAAAGTACTTCACTTTGCAGAGACTTCAGGTTCCTCTGACTACATCTGTTGCCTTCAGGTTAGCAATCCTCAAGTCCTGTGCGCAATCTGTTGGTGCTTTGGACCTCAACTTGCCTCTGGTTTGCATCTGTTATGCTTGCACCATAAGCCTTCAGCAGAAAGAACTTACACTGCTAATGTGTCATGTAATTTTTCACCCCTTTGCTGCAAGACTGTCTAACATGCCCACCCCGCTGGGGCTCAAACAAGTTGGTTCGAGCCAGACTGTTGTTCACTGTTGTTTTGCTGCTGAAACCAGCACCAATCTGAGTCCGTTCTTCACTCCCACCTTCCTTCCAACAGCAGGCTCACATCCCTCAGAGCCCAGACAACTGGGTTGAAGCCCAATTACAAGTGCACTTACAGCACTTCAAAAACAGTAACACTGATGCAAACAAGCACATCTTGTTTCAGCTGTTTCCAATAGTTACCTTTAAAACCTCTTAACTTTGCTTAAACTACCTTAACTACCAGCCTTGTATTTTTTCTTCCAATTAATTATTTCTCAGTTCCAAAGGTCTGCAAGCATAAAGAAGATGATGAAGCTAAAGCAGGCCTCTTCTATTCCCCACCACAACAACATGTAGCCACCCTAACTCTCACCTGCCAGAGCTAAACTCTTCAGACTTTGTTGAACCAGAACCAGAACATGATGCCATTTACTTTAGAAATTACTTGTTTTTCATCTAAAACCAAAGAGCTACTATTTCTGTAGCTCTATTTCTTTTCTGTTTATCTTTCCTCGCATTTCCTTGCCCTAGTGCAAACTTCTTGGAATTTACATTCCAGGATGGAAAAACAGCTCAGTTAAAAATTACTTTTAGAGGACCACTAGAAGATCTTGCACACTGTAAGAGAGAAGCATATATATTTTTATAACAGACAATGACATGTCCTTTGTTCACATGATCAATCACAAATTATTTCCCCCCTCCTTCCAAAGTCTGTCCAACTTGGAAGTTATTACCCAAAGAAATTCAGGTAAAATGTAAATCCTGTAACAAAGCACTGCACTTAAACAGCAAAAACAAGTACTACAGCTTTCCATCGTTAATAGCTGTAGATTAAACACACACTCCGAGGGTGAGATGTTCAGCCTGTATTTTCATTAGACTGGATGGTTTTAAAGGCAGAAACACCAGGCTGCAGGACTGGCTTAACACAAGAAGGCGACCTTTTCCTGCGCAACAGCTGACATCTGCCTCCACCTAGAACTACAGCCAGTGTTGATCACGAGACTTTCAGGTTTAATTGCCTGTAACAACCACAAGCAGTACAAACCACAGTAGGAAGTCAGTTAATGAACTTGCAACAAAGGTAATTATTGCTACCAAGACAAAATTATGAGGCTGGATTAAACAGCAGCACTGTATTTTGCCTTCCTGCATTACCTACATTTTCTCCTGCTACAAACATTTTCCTCTTCAGTCCCTAAGATTTTCACAGTACAGGTTTGATCCAACACCCACTGATGTCAGAGGAAGAGACACATCAGACCCTCTTTTCCTCTAAAGAGAGGAAAATATCCAAGTTGTAAAAGGTCTGTTCTGACCAATTTAGTTTCTGGCTTAGGCAGCATTTAGTGAGATCAACAAGAGCCAAGAACAAAGACCCCCCCTTAAGCTGGAGACTTGGCAGGTATCATAAGCGGAGGATGGGGTTTGTGTAGTCTTCCTTCTCTGCGTACTTATCATCATGGACTCCATTCACACACTAAGACCTATTTAATTCTCCTGCAACAAAACATAACTTGAAAAATCTTTTTTTTAAAAAGTACAAGAAAACAAGACATCAGAAAATGTTACATCATTCTATCTTCTCTAACCTAGAGAAGCTTTTAGTTTGTTCTCCCTGCCTACCTGAATACGTGCCCTGGACAGCCAGAAAGCCAAATTTAGGAGTCTTCCTCTAAATGTAATTTATATGGGTATGTAAGTTTGCATATCTGTGTTTCTCATCAGCAGATGTTTATACAAACACCTATTTCTGAGCAGAAAGCCATCTACAGATGTCTCATTTATTTGCCAAAAGCTAATAAATATAGGTTGCCAGAACTTTATCTTAAGTGAATCCATCATTATTAGGTCAAGTTCAAAAGAGGAAAGCAGCCAACAGGTCAAAAGAAAAAACCCACCATAATATTTTGATTGGCCTTTTCATTGTTTTTGGAGAGCTCCTGAATAACACACTGTACAAGAGACAGCTACCAATTGTTTACTGTTCCACTGAAATTAAAAGTCAATTTCAAGGGTAGCAACTGTCCAGCAAATAAATTATCACAATAATTTACTGTCTCCAGCTGTCTCCTTTTGTGTACTTGAGCAACAAGAAAGCACTCATTTTAATTTCTCATGCATTTATAAAGTTGCCTAAAAGCCTACATTCACATTGCATGGGACAGAACACATACTTTCTCCCAAAGCAATATCATTATTGATCACACCGTAACAATCAGCAACCGCCATACACTCCATATACCTCTGTAAAATCAAATTTATGTTCAAAATATACCCATCAAATTCAGGACCCCAGCCTCATTCAACTGTTCAAAGAGACAGAGCTGACTATGAAAACAGGCAGCATATTAGGTCCACACATGGACCACAGTCCATACGCAGCACAAGTTCGTGGTTAAGAATCACAGAGTCACAGAACCGTAGGGGTTAGAAGGGAGCTCCAGAGATCACCGAGTCCAACCCCCCTGCCAAAGCAGGTTCCCTAGGACAGGTCACACAGGTAGAAGGCCAGATGGGTCTTGAATATTTCCAGAGATGGAGACTCCACACCCCCCTGGGCAGCCTGTCCCAGGGCTCTGTCACCCTCACTGTGAAAAAGTTCTTCCACATGTTGGTGCGGAACTTCCTGTGCTCCAACTTGAGGCCATTGCCCCTTGTCCTGTCCCCACAGACCACTGAAAAGGGGCTGCCCATTTCCCTCTGTGTCCCACACTTAAGATATTTGTAAACATTAATGAGATACCTCTCAGTCTTCTTTTCTCAAGGCTGAACAGCCCCAGTTCTTTCAGCCTGTCCTCATCAGGTAGATGCTCCAGGCCCTTAATCATCTTTGTAGCCCTTCTCTGGACTCTCTTCAGGACATCCCTGTCTTTTTTACATCAGGGAGCCCAGAACTGGACACAGTACTCCAGGTGGAGCCTGAAAAGGGCACAGGAGAGCGAGAACCAATGCCACATGCTGAACACTCAGCCCAGTACCACAGTGCTTTCTTGATGAGGCTAGCAAGTCTCCTCTTGCACTGCAGGAGGTCCCAGGCTGGGTCCCATCCACATGCAGCCGCTCGCTCCTGCTGTCAGCGATCACTTCTGGATGAGACCAGAAGTAGTAAAGGCGAGAAAAGTCTGCAGGTTCTAATACAGGGTGTGACTTGCGCTGAAAAATCAACAAAACCACCCCAAAACCTAAAAAAAACCCTATGATGCTTGTGCTTATACTCTTCCTTGGGTTATTCTAAAAGGAGTGGAACTCTCATCAGTCAACAGCCACACACAGCCTTTTATGTCACCCTCCTAGGAGCCGCGTCGCATGTTTTCCCCCATGATGCCAGCAGCCAGAAATAGCTGCGGGAATTCAAAAACGTTAAGTGAGTTTTGTGGGATTTGTTTTCCTTACTTAAAAAGGAAGGAAGGACGAAAGAAAAAAAAACAAGAGATCATACAGTGCAATACATTTAATTACATTTAGAATTGTCTGGGGAAAAACAAAACAAACCCAAAAAAAAACCCAGCAAAAAAAGGAATGACCTGAGCACATTTAGCATCTGCAATAAAGCCCAGAGTTTTGCAGCACACCAAAATAACAACCACATAGAAATACAGAACTGTCCCCAAGCCAGAGCACAGGATGTGTGTTTACTTTACCTGCAGACACCATGACTGCCCACAACAGACAACAATACTTATTAATTAGACGTGAGAATACAGGTTTTCCCTTCCACGTGATCTACGGTCACTTGGAAGAAAACCACAAGAAACTTGACTGGCTTACAGATGCTGTTGCCCCACACTTGTTTTGCTTTGCTCTTTCTTCATCAAGAAAACATCCCAAACATATCTCACTAAAATGTATTTTTATATGAAGTCCAGAAACATACTGTTCCTCTTGAATATTTTGTTATCACTAACTATGAAGTCAAAGGAAATCTGAAACAGCAATCCAAAAAAACAAAGACCCAGGAAATTTCTAAAAACATCTGTGAAAATGGTGGCTTAAACCATGAAAAGAAATCTCTCCAGACAGATATTTTTCTTCACAAAATAAAAATAAGCATCCTACCATATTCTCTGTGGTTTGTTTAATAGCTATAAATTTGAGCAGTAAAAATAAAAGAATACAAAGTTTCCTACATCCTTGTGAAGAGAACCCTAGAGAGAAAGCAAGATGTTTTCCATCTTGAGATCTTGAACTATTTCTGTTGTTCTGTTCATCAGAGGTCTGTGAGAAAACATTGATTGATAACACCCATGTCACCAGTTAGATTTTAAGGCTTGCTATAATTTTAGTTGAGAAAACATTTTTCTCCAAAAGCTGGAGCACAGAATTGCTGAAGAACTGAAAATTGTGTATCAAGGGTATCATCAAAACTTTGATACTGGTGTTAAAACTTTGGCAGAGAAATACAAAATTGTTTCTGAGAACAAGACTGTTAGCTACCAGAAGAGTGAAAACACTAACCAAAAACCCCAGATAATGTATGCCTGCACATATAAAAGCGCTCACTATTCAGTTTCAAAAGGCAAGGTGAAAAATAAGTAACAAATTGCTGCTGCTAAAAGTAGAGCCTATTATACCCTTTCTCTTACAACTTGAGCGTATGTCCAGAAAAAAAATATGCAGGCTTTTTTTGCCTAGATGTTTTCAAGTAGGATTAAACACTGCACAACATTTCATTTTCCTGTTTCTTGATTAGTGAGCAGATACAGACTGCTTTAAAATTAGAAGCATTCAAACTAAGTAGCAGACAAGCGCTTCATGTTCTTCAAGCAAAGCTTTTAGCCTGGATAAAGGAAAATGTTTAATCACTTTGTACAGTTAAGCTTGTACATTTAAAGAAATATTACTGGACAGGAGCTTTGAAAATGATCTTTTAATGCCTGTATGAAACCAAGGTGATCTACACAAAAATTTTCATTAAAAGCAGGCCTTCCAGATCAAGGTCTGTAGTGTGAAGGAAAACATGCTGCTGTTAATTGAGTGGTGTAAATGCCTGAGCAACACTTAACTATCAAAACACACCAAAAAAAAAAAGCTATCAAAACACAACCTGTCAGCAGCTCAATTCTTCAACAAAACAAAAACAAACTACAACAACAAACCACCCCAACCAAGCTGCCCCCCAAAAAACCCAAAACCAAACAAAACCATCCCACAATGACATTCACCTTCATGCTCAGAAGGAGAGAAGTGTTTTGCAACAGAGCTGGCACAAAAGCTTTCTGCAATGGACAATTCTCTTCCACAGCTGACAGCCAGCCTAAAAACCAACGTCCCTGAAGATGCTCATTATGGAGGTAACACCACAAGTTTGAAAGCCCTTGCATATAAGGATTTTTACTCTGGTTTAGTATTAAACACTCATACTGTGCACTTTGGCTATGGCCCAACACCACCCTGGTACCTGTTCGTGCCTCAATCTGCAAACAGCCCTTCCCCTCCTATTCCCAGCAAGGGAGGGGCAGGGAAGATGCCAGTCCCCAGTACCAAACCTCCACAACTAAGACATATGTGCACACACAACCCAGGCCCACGCGCTCTCTCCCTGCCTCACCAGTTCCCTTACTCAGCCTACAGTTGTGCAATTACCACCTCACCCTCACCAGCGTGGTTGGGCTAAGTCACAATTCTCCACTCAGCTCTAGTCCTACAACTCAGATGTCTGATGCAACACATTCTTTACTGGGAGGGTGGTCAGGCACTGGCCCAGGCTCCTCAGGGAACGTGTCACAGCACTGAGCTTGGCTGAGTTCAGGAGGTGCACGGATGATGGGCTCAGTCACATGCTCTGACTGGGCCCTGTATGGAACCAGGAGTTGGACTCAATGATCCTTATGGGTCCCTTCCCACTCAGGAGACTCAGTGATTCTATGAACAACAGAAACCAGCACTTGTACCGAGTTATAATTGTCGGCAGCACAGCATTCTGGATCCCAGATACAAATTATGACCTTGGGCAAATTAAGTGAGAAGTTTCTTCTCATACCTGCACAAGAACCTAAAAAACGCTCTACCAAAGTCACACCATTACAGTTCCCCTTTTGCCCTGCATGGGACCACTTGTGTCTGTAAAAAGTATCTTTTACAATCAGATCTTGACAACCACTGCTAATGACTCACTGAAGCACCATTACTAATCTGGGATTTACACCACCATTTTTCAGTCAAGACTGATTAAAGAGATTTGGCAACGCTGCAAACATAATTCAGCATCTCTGGCACTGTTTAGAAAACTGTGATCACAGCTTCACATGTATTAAGACCGGTGGCCATCTGCAAAATTTCATGCTGATGCATCCAAAGAACGTGTATTCAGCCAGCAGTTTGAACTGTGGGTGAAAAAGCTGGGTGGAAAAAGAAGATGGTAGGATCCAACACAGCATGATTAAGCAAATACCCTGTTCTAGAGAGGCTGAAGCTCCAGCATTAAAAATAGACACTTGGTGCAATGCTGTCTCACGTGTTGCATACGCATTTTATAACACCAACATATTTTTATGTTAACAACAAATTAAAACCAAGACTTCCATTAAAAAATGCAGACAACTGATTTTGATACATCACACTCCAACGGCAGGAGCAAATCCACACTGCTTCAAGCATTCTTCCGGCACCAAGAAATGGAAGCAGGGTATGAAAGTTAATTAAGAGTGCAGTTTTAAAAGCTGTGGCATCAGCAAAGCGAAGGTGCGGACAGCAGCAGATTCTCTGTGACTCTTTACAAGAGAACTTGTCTCCACCTCCATCTGAAAGCCAACATCTAGCGCTCTGAATATGGAAACTCAGTTAAAGCCTGGAAGTGGAGCTGCTGCCAGCAACTGATTTCAGATTCCAGCAGAAGGATGAGAGAAACTCCAGCTTTGACAGGTAGGGACTGCTGCTGCTGCTGCTGCTACTTGGGGCTACGCCTCGGATTGGAGGGCCTTCACGCAGTTGTTAGCAGACCCTTTCCAGAGGAAAAGTAGGCCAGACATCCTGACAGCGCAAGAGAAGGAAAGTATCGCGTTTCCAAAGCCCTCCATGTGTTGCATGTCCCTCTGATCATCACACACACACTTTCCAGAAAAAAAAAATCATCTTCACAGGGACATCACGTACCTCCCCCTTCAGCTTCACATCCCTCCTGTTCCCCAGAACTGACCGCTGCTTTGCTACAGACTGCTTGCAGACTCTGCTTGTCACGGGTGTCATTTCAAGGATTTCCACGCTGGCCATGGCTTCTCTCCTTGGTCTAAACTCTGCCCTCACTTCCAACCCTGCTAGCACCAACTATGGAACACTGCCAAGGAATTAACTATCCAATAAATGCAATGTCAGACCCACGCCTCGGTCCCAAAACACCCCTGCCAAACCTGAGTGTGGCAGAAGATAAGGTCTCTGGGAAAGGGCTTTTTTTTTTGAGCATCTGAAGCACGCTGAGCCAGAATATCAGGTCTGAGCAGCATATGGCAAATTTTCTCAGTGTAAAATCAGAGTGACAAGAGCAGGACACATGTTTGAAAGGAAGCATGGAAAATGGCTTTAGCTGGGCTGCCATAAGAACAGAAGGGTTATGTACCATTCTGGTCTTTTGGTAAATAAGGGCACGTGCTATACACACATACAGGCGCAGTCTCTTTCTATCACACAAATCTTCACCACTTGTTATTTAAGGATATTCACATGGATACCCCAAACCATGCAAAAAACAGCAAACCAAAACCCCCCAGCCACAAAAAGGAAACATGTACCTCTAGCCTCCTTTCCAACCTTCAGCCCTCCCCATTACCTTACTCACAGCGCCTACTCTCAGACCTGTGCGACACGTCATTTAAGAGAAAACCAGGTCTACACCCAGATTGCTTCCAACCACAGGTACCGCAACAGGAAAGCACAAACACAGCCTGCATCCTTGTATCACCTCATTCCTGTCTGCAAACAATAACCTCTGCCAAATGCAGGGCTCCATTACAAAGTATCTCCGCTGAAGAAAGCAAACAAAAAAATTCTTTTCACTACAGTTACTCCCCTGCACAATGCATTTAAAAACTGTTAACCAAACCCTTCCTTAACACACCTTCTGAACAGCTGCTGCACCTATCAACAAGTCAACCAGGAGGCAGTAAGAGGATGGGGAAGGGGGCTGACTTCCGTTTGACTGTCTGGCTTACCAGGGAAGGAAGAATGGGAAACAGCTCTTCAGAGACAGAGGCTGTTTCCTCTGACCAGAGCCAACTCTCATGCTGCCTAGTCTGGAGGAAGGTAGAGTTGTTTCTTACCCTCTTACTTTGGTTCCATAGGGGAAAAAAACCCAAAACCCTCACATCCAATACACTGTGGTACTCAGAGCTACCTGACAGAAAGGACTACAAACCAACATTTTAGTAAAGCATCAAAGTTCCAGACTCAACACACAACAGCCACAAGAGACTCACCTTAAAAAATATCCTAACCAAGTGTCCCGTGAGAAGTAAAAAGCTGTTCATTTGTGCAGAGAGAGAAGAAACTATATGTATCTTAGAGCTGATGAGATGAAGGGAGAGATGAGATCATGCCAGCAGATTACCAAATGACAGGACAACAAGCCATTTCCTTGGTGAGAATGGCTTGTTGAAGATATAGTCAATTGAGTAACTGGTTTTATTTTAAGTCATCTTTCTTCCTCTCTGGAAATTAACTACATTTGCATATTTCTTTCTACCCACAGGGTGGCCATTAAAGAAGTTTTTGTATTAGTAATCACCATCAGTGAAATTAAAGCATCTGAGACAGAGTATTTTAGGATAACCACGCAAAGAGAAATATTTCTATACGCATCCGCTGCAATTCACAGCGTTCCTTGATTTAGGTACCTGTAGTAGTCAACATCAGAACCTCATAGTTTGCTTTTGGCTTAGACTTTAGAAGGCTGATTTTAGAAGTACAGCAAATTCTTGTAGTTAAAAATTCTACACAGCCTCTGTACTGGCTCTTAAAACTCAGGCAGTGCCTTGAAGGTACTACCTTTCAAGCATTACTTCACTATTTTGAGATTTCGTTATGTAGAAGGCTGCTGCTTCTTTCATTTTCTTTCTGAGAAACGCAAATCTCCCAATTTTTAGACTTTCGGGTGCTTTCACTTTCTCATTGCTAATTCTGTTAATTCAGTAGAACCAAAGTTCCCTCAGAGTTCATAGTTCCTCTTCCTTTTTTTCTGTTTCCTTGTTTTTCTCATGTTTTATCTCTTGCAGTTGCCTAAATTATGCTCCCATGTTCTTCAATAGTAATTCTAGAGGGTCCTTCATTCCACCCAGGTGCCCAAGGTTGATAGATACATTCTTTGACATCCTTTTTCAATTGTCACATGTCAAAGTTAGGCCTCTCAACCTCCTCTGGTTCAAGAGAGAATTACTCAAGACATTATTTTACTTGAGACATGACTAACTTGGCTTCTCCTGAAAGAAACTCTAACTGAATTCTCACAACCAATCTCAAAGGGCAAAGCTAGCCAGGAGACATTCAAAGCAACCCTGGCCTGCTACACCAAGATAGCAATACAGTAGCATACTGCTGCTCCCAGAGTAAGAACCATAACCTGCTACTTTGTTAGCTATCTCTGAGGTGAGGGAAATCAAGAGGAGGAAAAAGTCCTGTTGTCCCTACAGAAGGATGGGAGGGAAGCAGAGCAAGGAGGCAACAGAAGAGAAGTACAGAAATAAAGAATTGCTAATCCTATGCCAGGGATTTAGCCCTTGAAACTACTACCTGAGACATGACGTTTACATAACAAAACACTAGAAGTTTTCACCCCTCTTCCTCAGAAGCAAAGTCCCACTAGAAAAAACACTGATTCTCACCATTCATTCCCCACAAATTGTCTCCCCACGTACCTCCTTTCTGCTTGGACCGGAGAGCAGTGTTTTCAGAGCAGCTCTCCAAGTCTCCCTGTGCCTTAGCAGCTAGTCTGTTGCCGAGCTGCTTCAACACAGCGAGCAGAAGCCTTCACTCCATCAACATCTCTCCTCCCAGAGCAATATTATCCTGCTGGGAAGTCACAGGCATCACGCGCCCACTGAAAAGCAGCGCAATACATGCATGAAAAACCACCAGTGACCCTGTGATCACTTCTAATCACTTCTACATCCCACCAGTCCATTTTTAGCAGCATGCTTGTTTTACCTATGAGATTTTAATACAGTTGCTCAGTTCACATCCAGGCCCGCGGGGTGATGAAATTCCCAGCTTCTGATGGCACTTGGACATTTATTGCTCTGTCGTAAGTGGGCTATTTATGCCATACAACAGAACTTCTAAATATTTTATGTAGGCATGTTCATTTAATATATTCATTAGATATTTAATCTAAAATGTTCTCAAAATGGAACAAAGCACACACATGCAGAACTGTCACTGCAGATCTGCTCACTGCAGGAACTTTCGCATACATTTCTCGACTGGCTATATTTCGCTCTTCTCTCTTTTTATAGAGTATATAACCTTCTGGTCATAACAGATTGCTTGCTCCCAGCTGGAAAGCCTCTTGGGAACACAGAACTGTAACCTACCATTAATATATTAAGTACAGAACATTTCAGACAGCAGAAATCATAGGCAAAGATAGAAAGCTATAGGAGAACCTGATGTAGAATTCACAAGGCTTGGTTCCACATCCATCTCTAGCTCAAGCGAAGCAGTAAACCTACAGCTCATGTTGGAAGCCTGAGTCTATGGCACTGCTGCCACAGCCATTAGTACTTCTAGCAGAAGTATAGTTCTTACTGGTATTCCTTAGAACAGGTATTTTGCTAAAATATAGACTGGGTCAAACTAACAGGAAAAAATAACTTCTCCTCAGTAATAGGTTCTTGCCAAAAAAGCCCCCAAAAAACCATACTGCAGAAAACATTCAACCAGAGCATACATAGTTTTCTCAAGTCTTATAAACTTTACAGGATGAAGTCTATTACTTGATGGAGAAAAAACCCACAACAAAACCCAACCCTAAATAACCCAGACGACTTAGATGGCACCACCCATGCATTCTGAGTTAGTGCTCCTAACCGCTTCCTTGCAGTTGTTGGAGAAGGGTACATTGCCCAGGGAGAGAAAGAGTTTTGGTATCCATCAAAGCACAGATGAACTTCAACATTTCCATCATTCTTACCAATAGGGGAAGAGGAGGTAAGTCTCTTTTTTACACTGAAATCAGTTCCTTGCTCCATAAGATTTCCCCCATTTTCTAAAGGGTGAGTAGTTTACGTGCCACCACTAGTCCCTGCATGCTGGTGCATGCCAAACATTATGCCGTCATCACCATACAACAGCTGATATATAAGTTCAGATGAAACAAACTGTTTATAAAAAAAACACTTTCTAATCCTTCAGCAAGACAGGAGCAAGCAGAAGGTGCAGCCAGTAGCATCACCATCCATAACTCCAGCTGCTCAACACCACTTCTTCAAAGACTGCAGATTTCAGTTGCTTACACTTTCCCAAAGCACGTACCCAGAAATTTTTCATGCTGTGTGTTTGCCTCAGACTGATTTTTAAAGAATAATCATTAGCTTCAGCTAAAATAGTTCATCTACTGCCAAGAGTAAGGGCTAAAGGAAAAATACATTGCAAAATGTAAACAACAAAAATTTGCAGTCTTGCTGTCCTAATCCTTTAAAAAGTCACAGTAAACACAGATCCAGAGGAGACTCACTCACAACCAGGATCTCCAGAGGTGCCAAAAAACTGAGTACTCTTGATGTCTGCGGGTGATCTAACTGCACATGCACTGCCCTACAGCCAGACTCACGGCTCCAGCTGAACGGGTTTGGGAAACAGTTCCTTTTAATCATTTAACATGGATTTAACAGGCTGCCCAGGGAGGTGGTGGAGTCTCCATCTCTGAAGATATCCAAGACCCGTCTGGACACTTATCTGTGCAATATGAGCTGGGGAACCTGCTTTGGCAGGGGGGTTGGACCTGATGAGCTCTCGAGGTCCCTTCCAACCCCTATGATTCTATGATTTGGCTGAACATTGATCTGGGCCAACAGAACCTGTATCTCTAAAACAAGCCTACAGGAACAAGACAGAAATACCAACTTCAAAAGCATGGGGGAAAAATGGCCAAACTGAACAAGTAGGAGAAGCAGCAATTGAGCTGAAAAGCAATACTGGCAAAGTTGGTTTAAAGAATGAAGGTGTCAGAAGATCAGGCCTGAGGTCTGGGGTTAGAAATAAGGTCAGAAATTACTTGGCTCGGAGGAATCACTGCAATAAAGAGCTGGGGAGCAGACAGGTATGGGCAGACCAGAAAGACTGGACAAGGAGCATAAGAGGGGCAGCTTAAGCTGGTGCAAGGAGACTGGAAATCAGCTTTGGGAACAAGAGAGCTATAAACTTCAAGGGAGAACCAGCCTCCTTCAGCAGAAAGAATAAAGTATCAACTAGCTTGGGCTGTGCAACTCGAGATGCTCATGGTTCAGCTTTAGAAGCAGCCAGTCTTTTACCTAATATACACAGAAATAGCTGGGAGAGCTCAGCAGGTCTGTAAAACTGAATCTAGACCTTAAAACAGGCACCCAAAACCTGAGAAACATTGTATCAACCGATGGCATATTGGACAATTTTTCAAGCCTTGCCTTGCATACACAGGAACTGTGAGGAGTGATAGGGTTGCATCCCAGGCCTCTGGAAGGGTGCAAGTCTCAATCAGAATCACGTAACGCTTTGGGTTGGAAGGGACCTCAAAGATCTAGTTCCAAACAGCCTGTGTCAGCGATGAAAACAACCTTGTCCTGCTCTTCCTGAAATACTCTGCTTTGACTGCTGTGCAACTTCCAATTTCTGCAACAAATAAAGCTATTGCACTCGCTGACGTCCTCACAGCTCATCCCCAGATTAGGCCCCTCCTGTGCATTAAATACATCACAGAAAAGTAGATCATCTAACTAAAGATTTAGCATAATTGGAATCCATGAGGCCAAACGGTGGTTACATGGATTGCTCTTTTAAAACAGCTGTTTTGTAAGCAGTGTAGGTCATTTGTGGTTTAAAATGTTGTCTTCTCTCTTGTTTGCATGGGACAGCTTTGCCTTCTATTCAGCATGGAGCCAACAGTGCCACACACTTCCCCAATCCCAGAAATGGTGACAGACAATCCACCCACACTTTGAGAGAAAAGTTATGATCACTAGGAAACCTTAAGGACCACGTTTGTCCACGTTCCTAGAAGTATATGACTAGACAGCAAAGCAAGTTCAGGAGTCCACAGGGATCATATGATACCACCGCCTAGTTTCCAGCTCTGACAGTGGCTTTTAAACATGGCTAGACATACGTCACTTTTCTACTCATGCTATTATCAACTGACTGGTTTCATAGCAATTGTTGCTATATCTGCCCATGCTATACTGCACAATTCTGAACTTCAAAAAATGATCCATAAAAGCTGGAAGGGATAAGATACCCATGATATAATTCTTTTGGGTAGATAATGCCCATATTCACAAAGCACCCAAGAGGTGCTCTGCAGAATTCTGGACCTGGACAGGCTTATCCCAGATTTCACATTTTATATGTAGCATCTTCTACAAGACAAGACACAATAATCACCTTCTTTTAAGTACACACTGTAACGTTCAATAAATTATCATATTCCCAGAACTGATGTCAGAATTAACAATTTACTGCTTGATGGAAAAAGTTTAACAGAAGAACATCACACAGAGTCCAGCAAGTAACTTTGGTGACTGAAGATACTGCCACGCTGCTGTTCAAGTTTACTGCCTCCCAAGCAAAGTCACCGGAGCAGATCGAGCGAACACTCTTCAGAAACACCAAACCAACAGTTTAAATTAAGACACTGAACTTTGTGACGAAGCTGCTGAAGCGCAGGCACACGCTTCGTTCCACCTGCCCAGCTGTGGGAGACAGTAATTTCCAGCCTAGTGAATGTGAAAGGTTGCTACAGGATCAAAAGAACTGTTAGTGGCAAGGCAAAATTCAGCAAGACGTACAGAGGAATCCAGGTGGGTAAGGGGGAAAAAATAAGATTAAAAGAATCTCTAGAGAGTCTATCAAGGACGACTTTATTTTGAGCCAACCAGAAGGTGTTTTTCAGAAGAGCACTATGAAAATTAGAGGCTTAGCAAACTATGAAAAGCTATTCCCTTAACACTGATCAGCACTGAGAAAATATAGAAAAAGAGCTGGAAAAAGAACAGAGGAGACTCCAAGCAGGAAAGTATTTTTAAGACATCATATACAAAGCAATTTAATTCTGAAATCTTATTGTGGCTCTCGAAGACTGGACATTTCTTGAAAAATTCTTCTAAAGCCTGAATCTAAACTTCAGACTGACGAGGGTTAAGGCTTGAAACAAACACAAACTGGAATTATAGAAAGATCCAAGGCCTAACCCTGGCAGTAAACCCAGCACTGCACTTTCCTCATTGTAACAGATTTAACAACAGAATGAGTGCAAGAACAAATTCTCAGCAAATCTAGTACCCTCCATGCCTCCACCATTAGCAGTAATTTTTTACCTTAGAGGCTCATCGCAAGGCGAAATTCCAGACATCAAATCCTTTCTAAGCGCCGTTGGTTTTGCCTGTACGTGCCTCTGCAGCCGGAAGGAAGTTACAGAAAAGTCAGGGATACGGCAGGCTACCACCAGGTAAAGTTATTCAAGCACGGACTCAGCCTGGACTGTTTGGCCTTGTAAAGAAGGAAGGAACTGAGCATGTGCAGAGGCATTGGCACATTTCATAGCTTGCTACCCAACAGTAAATGTAATCCAGCTACAAACTGCCTCAAAGAGCCGAGGTGTGCTGCTTCCAAAGACCTGCAAGATCTGTACATACACACTTGCACCATATGACTAATTATAGGAAAGCTTAATGGGTGGTAAAACATACTATTTAACTGCGACTTTAAAGTGCTCCACTGGCAAACGCTGTGAAACACAGATGAGAAGCGCACCGGATGCTCTCCGCTTTCCAGTATGCACCATCTACTCTCCCATCTTCCCTGCTCTTTTCCCTCTACTTTCTCCCCCTCCATATCCCCACTCCTTTTCTCCCATGCTACTCCCTTTCACCTCGCTCAGTTATCTCCTCCACAAAATCTGTTCTGCCTGCAACAAACTGGAAGCACGGAGCTGTATTTAGAGATCATCATCCCTCACATGACAGGCTTCTCTGTAGCACGGCAGAGCAGTAGGCCACAAACAAGATACAGGCCTTAGTCAGAAATACAAGAACATCAAGAGAGGGGTTATACTCTTATGAGCGAACCAGGTCTATGCCCAACAGCTCAAAAATGTCCATATCTTCCTCAATATAGCCTGCTGATTTCATGCAAGGTCCTAGCGATACCTCGTTGCTGTATGCAACAAGTTCTTCTAGTCAATACAGACACAGGCTCTCAAACCTCAGTTGCAGAGATATCCCTGGTCATGCACATAAAGCCTCCTTCAACTAAGACCAAGATCTCAACTTGCCTGGAGATTACAGGGGAAACTACATTAATCTCTCGTATTTCATCAAGATGACTTTAGCTAAATTAGGACATACCTTGGTACTTCAACTTTCCAATTTCCAATTTATTAACCATTTGGTAAGTATATCACAAATTCAATAAATTCATGTTCTGTAGGAGTACACGTGGCTAGGAACAGCCTTCCTGCTAAGTGAATACACTTTACTGCAGCTTTCAAATGTTGTTTTCAAGAAGCACTAACATATTTCTGCAGCACTGGCACCTCTCTTTCCTTTGCGAGAGACAGAAAAGTGGCTGGCTCAACAGGCTGACAGCAACAACAGTAGCACAATGTCCACCCTGTGCTGGCTGATGCAACAGCATAAACCCCAGTTTCTGAAAGCGAGAAAATACTGGAATTTGCCTTCCATTAATTCGTGAACACCTCCCTTACTGTGTGCCACACAAACCACAAAATCCTGCTATGACCCTACCATTCCCTTGCGAGGCCAAGTCACACGCCCACCTCTCAGTTACACCCTTAATTTACAAACGCCTCTGCTATTTTTCTTACTTCACTTAGTCCACAGTTCATTCCCCACCTGCTCTGCCCTGGTCGCTTTTTGGTTTTGCCTCACGCGCTGCCCACCTGTGGCGACACTTCCCATGGGAAGCACAGGAAGGAGAGCAATGGCGGCAGGAAGTGGCTGTGAAGCGGGAAAGGGAAAATCCTCCTTCTTCCAGCTGAAAGCCAGGAGAATCAACTTCATCTACAGTAAACAGCTTATTATGTTAGGTTAAGCAGCAATAGGTGTGATTTAAACACATCTGAGGCTATAACTAGCTGTCCGACAGATACGGGTGAGGCAGATACACCCCAAAGTTTTCTTTATCCAAGGTCAACGTTTTCGTACCATGTTTCTACAAAGGATGTCTGTTTGAGATTTAGGTAGATAATCCAACAATAGAGAGGAAATTCAGTTTGTCAGAAAAGAAACAGGAAGGGAAGTGACAAGCAGAAGCAAACAGCACAGAAGATAGAGCTCTGAGCTGCACTGCCTGCGTCATTTGATCTACCTCTCAAGGACAACAGGTAGATGTTTCAAACTTCATCTCCAAGCAAGGCAATTGCTCTCCACATCCAGGCTAGAAATGAGGACATTTTTTCCAAGAAAGTAATCTGCAAAAGTAATCCAAGAGGTATTCTTATATTCTAAAGGTGTGTCTTAGGTACTAGCAACTAGGTAATTAAAATTTGCTGTAACAAAGCACATGCCAGAAGTCTGAATTAAATCTTAACAAGGAAACAAGAACTAAAGGGGGATCCTTGGCTTCCTTATTTTTCTTACTAGGTCCAGTACAATAATACGGAGATCAAGGAGCCCGGAATGTATAGGAAACAGCAGCCATTTGTCCCAGCAGTCATTTCACTCCACGGGGAGAACTGCTTCCATTTAACACAGCACCTGTGTAACCAGACTGGACTCAAACACAACTAAGAGATAGCTGAGGACATCCAACCTTCAATACATGAGATCTCAAGATCAAAAATTCTCCTGCCCTATTAGGGGTACAGCCTTCTGTCTTAGCTGATAGCAAGCAAGACAAGCTCCTGCAGAAGTGTGATCACTGCCTTCAGTAACGGAGCCAAACACCCCCTTGAAGATCACGTGCCTCCTTTGCCACACTTTGGCAGGGTTCTTTGCTTCTCCCTGGGTACCTACAAGTTACCACCCACTATAGATTAAGTTAAAATTAGCTCATTAAAAATAAATTAAATTGCAGGCAAAGTTGTCACATATCAAGAAAAACGCATATGGCCTAGATAAGGCTCCCTGAAAGCAGGGCTGAAATCACAATTTGCTAACAACCCAGTACTGCCAGCCTGGAACAGTGAATAAAAGAGGTCACACCCACCACCTTAAAGTTTGGAGAAGGCCACATCTCCCAGATTTAAGGATACTGAATTTCAAATCCTTGCCAAAAATACATGTTTCTTCCCATTTGCTCTTGCCTAACATTTGCACTGAGAGTCAGAGAGACTTGTGAAAAAAATGGCAAGATCTTGCATTCCCTGTGAAGGCTCTCTCAAGTCCCTAGATCAAGGTAGCCCACTGAATTCAAATCTTCAGAAGCAGGAAAAACCTTAATAAGTTTTTAATTAAGATCTTGGGGGAGGTGGGGGGGAGAAGGCACTAGCAAACAGTGGTTCCTAAAGGGAAAATAAATAATCTTGTTTCCAGGACAACAGAGTTCTGCTAGCCTATCTCCCTTGCTTTAGAGTTTGAGGGCATGCAAACACCCAAGAACCTCTGCTGCTGCTGCTGCTTAGGGAGTAACCCAGCAAGACCTTCCCAGCTCCCTACTGCCAACACAGACATGGTCAATAGTACAGACTTCTGCACAGAGAATGGTACTACCCTGGAGTCGGAGAGCTACTGTCAATATGTAGCCCGACTGCCCAGGCAAGAGCTCCTCTGCCGAGCATGAGGCACATACAATCCACGGTGAGCTTTGACCAGAATTTATCGGGTTTGCTCATCGTATAGAGGAAAACGTATGCCACTGGGGCAGAGCTACAACTTCATTCTTATGCTGCTCCGTCAAAGCCACGCCAAACGCGCGATGGTGCATCAGTCCTGCAAAGGCATTTCTCCTGTACTGCACAACCATATCTCAGCTTTGGACAAAAATCTGAGATATGCACCAAACTAAACATAAAATCTGTTTCCTTTTAAGGCTTCACTACATGGGAAAGGAACCATAAGAGCTGGTCTGGGATAAATTAAGGGAAGTCAAGCGTTTTGAAACACCCTATCACTTCCCAGGGCGCGCTCCGCTCGCGAAGCTCTGCTCTTCAATTCCTGTCCCCTGAACGACGGCATCGCTGACGAAAGCGCGGCGCTCACCGAGGAGCACGGGTGCACCCTGCGTCACCAGACAGCGATCCCCAATGGACCCTCTGACCCTCACTCCTCCAAACTCCCACCAGCCAAGCCGAAGGGACAATCCCACCACCTCAGGCCTGGGCCTCCCGCACGCACAAGGGCTCCTGTGTGAAAAGCGTGCCGGTGTGGCAACTTTCGGTCCCAGCCACGCCACTCCATCTTCGGGCTGCCTGAGCGCCGCAGCAACAAGCCTGGCAGAGCGGACACTCCTCAGGGACACGGGGCCCGCCAGCCCGCTGCTCCACAAGCCCACGCCGCAGCACAAAGCCATACAAGAAGTGCCAGGGCTAATACCGAAAAGCACTGATCTCCTGAAAAGAACTGGAAACAGGAATGCTCGGGGAGCTTGCAAGCACCCCCTTCGACAGAGCATTAAAAGCGAGATATTGTTTATTTTTGATGCCCCCCCCCCCCCCCCCCCCTTGCATCGCCCCCTGAGCCAGCTGCCCGCCCGCCCTTAGGCACACGGCAGCCTGGCACGGCTCACGCAGCCGCGGGCAGACGCTTCGGACAAGCCCCCATGAAGGATAAACGCCCGACAACAAACCCGGTAACGCCGCCAAACACATCCGCGCGCCGCGAATGACAACAACGATGACCGAAACCGCGACGCGGCACGAAGCAAACCCCGGGGACCGGGGCGTCACCAAGATGGGGGCTCGGCGCTGCGCGCCAGGGACCAAGGGAGGGCGGGCGGACGGGGCGCTCTCGGAGGCGGCTGGCGACGAGGCGCGGCGGCGCTGCCCCCCGCCCCAGGGCCGATCCTATGGCCGCACCCCCACGGCTGCCATCGCTCCTGCGGCGGAGCGCCCCGCCACCCCCTACGGAGCTGTCAGCCTCGCCTCCCGCCTCAGCCGTACGAGACCCGCCGGCCCCGGCTCCCGCCCCGGTGGCGCACCTCCCGTCCTCGGGCCCCTTCTCGCAGCGCGGCGGTGCGGCTCCGCAGCTGCCCTCGGAGCCCGCCGAGCGCCCCTCGCTTACCTCCGCAGCCCCGGCTCGCCGGGCACCGCCCCGCGGCAGCCGCCGGCCCCGCACCCTCAGCGGCTCCGGCGGCCCGACGCGCGCCGGCGCCCGCCCGCTCGTGACGGCACCGGTAGCGCTGGCCCCGCCCCGCCGCTGGGCCCGGCCCCCTGCGGCCGCCCGTCAGCGGGCCCGGCCCCGCCGCTCCGCGCCGCGGGAGAGCGGCAGGTGGGGAGGGCGAGGGTGGCACGTAATGGGGGGCGGGAGGAGCGGCCACGACAAGGCCGCCGCTGTCGCCCTCCCTCCAGCCGCGGCTGAGAGAAGCCCGTTTCGACAGGCCTCCGGTTACCCGACACTCGCTTTCCGGCCTCCGAGCGAGCCGCCGGCTTTCTCGTGCGTTGTCACCTCCGGCCCCAGGGGATCCCAAAGGATAAACCCCAGGATTCTCTCTTGTATCACCGTCCGCAGCCAGGGCCTGGTGATTCCGAGAGAGGAAGCCTCACGGGTCTGAGAAGCACCCGTATCGCAGCCATGAAGCTTGGGGCACACAACCCGAGATAACCCGGGCTCCCTTCTTTTTTAGCGAAGCCACCAGTGCACCCCCTCCATCCAGCCTCGCTCACTGGCCGCCCTGAGAGCTCCTTGACAGGCGGCTCAGACAGCCAGGCTTGCTGAAACAGCTGTGCAGCCGGAGCCTGGGCTCCCTTTCTTCATCAATTCCTATGCCACGCTGCGATCAGCGAGGGGTTTCACCTGCTCAAGCAGCGTTAAGGCTGATGTGAGAAAAAAAAACCCAGGTCACAGTCCATCTCTGGCCCACTCTTTCTTCTTTTTAACGTGGCACACAAACACCGAGACCACACAGGGCACAAGCTGCCCGGCAGGCAGTCCCAGGCGGCACACGGGGGGCTCCCGCACGCAGGGAACACGCTGCAGCGGGGAATTGGACACACAGAGACACACTTGTCTGGATGTCTCCAGCCAACTGTGTGATCTGCAGAGGACGGCTGCCAAGTACCAGTTGAGTCAGTCCCAACACCGCTTTAGTGTAAGAATTTTAATTTGCCTGTTGCAGTTCCCGGGTGCTGGAAGCTGCCAGCTCGGGCCCTCATTATGATCTGAATTTGGATGGAGAAGCCAGGAGACGCAGCTTGAATTTTTCACTTCTCTTTCCACCTGTCAGTTGTGAGAGTCCATTTTTAATTGCGAGACAGGATTGATCCAAGCACTTCTGTTTCAAAAAAAAAGAAAAAAGTAATAATAATCAGACAGAACTTAACGGAGGGCTTATTTTCAATGCTTAGTCAAACATGAAATTTTAAAAATTTATCTTTGGTCACAGTTTAGCACCAAGCTAATGAGCCATGCCATACTTTTAAACATGAAGACAAAAAATTAGAGTTCTTCTGCATATCGTGCAAGCTTAAAGCCATCCTCCCATAAAAATATTAAATATACTTGGCCAGAACAGGCTAGAAAGCAAGTAGACACTGTCACCCTTCAATTTTAGTACAGCTTGACAGTGTTAAGATGCACAAAGCATTGGAGTCTATTTGTAGCTGATGACAATTTTATTCATCATACACCCTTTTAAGAACAACAGGCTTGGGCAACTCCCCACCAAGGATCCAGGAAGAATTGTGTTTACTACCGCTGTTCAATTAGCTTCGGTAAATCAAAACAGCACTAAAACCCAACAGACCAGAAGGGCGGTTCTGTTGCACCAGAGTTGAAGGAGGACATGGGGAACCACCATTGCATTTTATCAGCAGAGCAGTCCCGAATTACCCAGGGCGAAAGAAGAAACAGCCAGCAGCATAAGAATGGCTAGGGAGGTGGGTTTTTCATTTACTGTTTCAGTTTTTAAAAATTATAGATTTGTTTGATTAAGAAAACCTAAGCAGCAAATCTCAAAAACTAATTGTTAGAGGAGAACTGTATTTGAGTAGAGGTACTTAGAGAGCTGCCCTGGGGCCATTACCAGGTTTAAGACTATTCAACATTTTCCTCAAAGATGTGGGAACATATACAAACTCACTGATGATTGTAACTGTGGACAACACAAAAGCTGGTACCATGGTTAACAAAAGAACTGGGCCACCACATAGGAGTTCTGGAACAGCTGGTAAGGCCTACTGTTCAAAATGTACTTATTTTTTAAACAGCTAAATCTAGAGGTAATACATCCAGGAAAAATACCCACAAAGCTGTACCTGGCACACTGGAAAGACAGCAGCCTGAAAAACTACTGATTTTGTAACATCAGGGTCATAACGGGCAAGGAACTGGCCATGAGATTCCAATTTAACACTGTAACAGAATATGACGTGGCATCTTGGAAGCACAATCAGAAAGTGCACACAGAAGAAAGGATCTTACCCATATATATAGAACACCGGGAAAAACCCAAACAACTAACAGGGGTTTATCCCTTTTCTTGAAAGAAGATTACAGATTTATGAGGGGACTAAGGAACACAGGCATAGCACAAGATTTTAGGACATGAAGCCACGTGTTTCATCAAAAACCACTGAGGGGTTGTTTGTGTTTGTTTTTCGCATTCCCAGCGAGAACATACAAGATGCTACTGATGTCTGTTTGCAGAGCCATCCCCTGCAATGAAGTCATCATCCCCTGAAGATGAAGTCAAACTCTAATCACAAGACAGATAGGAAGTTTTAACAGAGGGATTACTAGCTATTAAAATAAACATACTATCAAAATGAAGACAGAGATGGCATTTTATGCCTTTTCAGAGTCAATGCCTTTCTCTAGCATAAAAACTTAACCTTCACAGGAGGTCGGACTAGATGGAGGGTGTTAAACTCTCTTAACTGCTGATATAAACAAGGAAGAAAGGGATGCTTCACTGGATGTCCAGTCTCAGCTGATAAAGGGCTTTATGTAGCCTCTGCCTTTATATTAAGCAATGCAGAATTTTAAGACAACTCATAATCAATTCCCTCAGCATGCTTTCAACTTACCATCATCTTCCTTAGTATACCAGCAGTCCCGTGACATATAAGAGATTCCTTAGCACCCAGATTACCAGCAACCATCCTGCTATGGCCATTAGAGAGGTGTGGCTGATACAGAATCAAAATTAAGTTTTACAACCCTGCAAACTACATACCAAAAAGCCTTCAAACCTTCCCCCACCAAAAAAAGCCTTAAAAAACATTCCTGCCACAAATGAACAGAAAATTTGTATATTCCTCATTCTTTGTCATAATGAGGGACAACACAACACAATCTAACAGCAGCATGAATTTAGCATTGGAATTCAGGAATTACAAACCTATTTCTATATTCACTATTTTTTTCCCTAGCTCCTTTGAAAGTAATAGTTGCAATACTAGCAAAATTGTTTGGGGTATCTTGTTCTAAGTCAGAGAGATTCGCTTGGGTCATCTCCTCTGTTACTAAAAATCTTTAAGAAATTATTCCATTTCATTGCTGCTACATGCAAAGCAAGAATGTGGCACATGAAAGCTTTCATCAGGACAAACAAACCTCAGCTCAATATAAAAAAAAAAAATAGTTGCAATGTCTGCCTACTAAAGTACATTATTTTAAATATATCATCTGCTACCAACATCATTAGGCAGCTAATAAAATGCTAATCTCGTTGCTGCTTCTCCTTTCAACATTTAAAGACGTTATTAATCAACCTACTGTAATCCTGAAAATAAAGGCATAGTCCACTTCAAGAAGCTGCTCTCTGTTTACAGAGTTTTCTTCCTACAGGGAGTCAACTAAGTCATCATGGAGCATACCACTTACAGAAACAACTGGTTAATAATTTTCTGCAGATACTTGCAGCAAAACTATGCCAGAGACAGACAATTCAGCATACACACTGGGAAAAAGGAGAAAGGATCTTAGGGCTTCTAGTTACTATTCTGTCAACTACAGTTTATGGTAGAAATTCAACTCCATCATGCTCTTCAGCTTTAGACAATGAGATATATATTTAGAATACACATATTCTATAAGACTGCATATCAAGAGCTAAGGCAGTATACTTGTGAAATGCAGCATGTCAACAAAGCTGCTACAGTGCTGTATTTAAGTTTTCCAGCCAAAGGCTTAAACAACAGATACTGCTTACCACCTACATTCTGTGGCTGCATTTTTAGAAGATGATTTCACTTAGTGCTGCTCTTATGAGCAGAAGGTGTCAGTCTAGTTTGTTCCAGGCTTCCACTGAAATAATAACATTTAAGATGTTTTGTCTTTCCTTTTAAGAGGCGTAACTTAAATAACAGACTCATGCATCCACGTTAAATACCAACCTCTTCCCATTTTCAGTGTAAGTACACACTGGGCTTCATTAAGCAGATTCTGCTTAAACAATGCTTATCACTCTGTGCTAACTTAAAACGACAGAGTTCATGACCTAAAGAATTTTCAAACCAGAAAAAATGCCTGTGATTCCTTATGCTGTTAAACATACAGGTAGTTCTGCAACAGGTGTTCCCAGCTGTGCAGATACAAACATGTTTGCAGGACCAGATCACAGAGAGAACATGTTAATCGATGAGACCAGATGTAGTAACAACTCAGGCAGGTCCCAACACCGGTATGGCCACAGCCTGGAGTGTGAGTCTCAACAGCACCCAGCACCCTTTGACTGCCACCACGTAAAACAAACGAGAGGAGTTAAAGCAGCAGTGAAAGGTTTTTGCAAACTGCAGCCTGTATTTGATACAAATTATCAGCACTGCCTGTATCTGTGATGCTAAAACCAGCCAGGGCCTTTTGACACCATTTCAACCCTTAGTCCTCAGCAGTCGTTTCACAGGCTCAAACACACTGCATGTTCCATCTGGCAAAATCTACCACACATCAGAATTGTGGGGGTTTTATTGGTTTGGGTTTCTTTAATAAAAGCCAGCACAAGTCCTAAGACCTAGAAATACCAATATATTAAAAAAACCTAATTCTGTGTATTAGGAAAAAAGCTGGAATATTATACATGAATTTATAGCACTTAGGGCTTTCGATTAATGAAACAAATTATTTCTCACACAAGAAACATTAATAGCTCTCAAGTAGGACAGTGATCAAAGTCCCAGGGCAATTATATAATTAGTCATTTTTAGACAGAATACTGTTACACAATATTGGAACTGAACAACGATAATCTCTCAAGCAAGTCAGTCTTTAGATACACATATGTACTTCGTGCTGCCCTAGATAGCCCAGTGGACCATACAGAAGCTTTGGCACTAAGAGATTCTATTGGATCTAATAAAAAAAGTATTTGTTAAATTATTAAATCCTTAAATGTCCAATACACTGCATTTAATTTTAACACTTGATCTCCAGTGTATCAAAGCAATTACTAAAAATAACTAACTAGTTGTTTGTGGTTTAACCCGGCTAGCCGCTAAAGCAACCACACAGCCACCCAATCGCTCCCTCCCCACCCCCAGTGGGGCGGGGGAAGAGAATCAAAAAGGAAAAAAAATAAGGTAAAACTCATGGGTTGAGATAAAGACAGCTTCATAGGGCAGAAAGGAAGAGAATAACAATGATAAAAGAATATACAAAACAAGTGATGCACAGCAGCACAGTTGCTCACCAACCCAAGCTGATACTCGGGTAGTTCTCAAGCCAAACTGCCTCCTGCCCCACCTCCAGTTAGATACTGGAGGTGATGGTATGGAATATCCCTCTGGCCAGTTTGGGTCAGCTGTCCCAGCTGTGTCCCCTCCCTGCCCTCCTGTTGGCAGGGCAGTATGAGAAGCTGAAACTGCTCGGTGACAACTGAAACCAGCAGTGTGTCATCAGCACTGCTCCCATCCTAACTCCCAAGCACAGCGCTCTATCAGCTGCTAACAATAAACCAAAACCAAACCAAGAACCCCTGTCTCAGCAAAAGACAGGACACCAGCTGTCTGACTGTGACCTGTTATCTGTCTGCTCCTTTCCAAAAGGAGGTGGGCAGCACCTTTAGGTGCAGCTCAGTGATTATGGCAGAGAAACAGCTCACCTGAAGCATCACACCTGTAGTCCCCTGTGGCAGGGCAGACCGTGGAAGAGTCCTTAACTACCAAAACCACACACCATTCCCACTCTCTGACATTTAACTACCTATCAAGTCGCTTTACATTTGTTTTGTACTCCCTTTTCTATCCCCCCTGCCCCACACAGAGAAGGCTTGTGAGTAATACTTTGAAACCAGAGTGCCAAGTTAAGAATACACTCATAGACATCACCTCAATTTATAACTTTAGTGCACACAAAGAGAGCATACAGTAACCAGGGTGCAGAAAGCAAAGGATGCTGACAGCTCTTCAACAAATGAACCAGCTTTCACGTGATCAACAGAACATCAAAATGTGACATTGGTGTTATTTATGATTGCAAAAATAAAATCCTACACCAGGAACATAAACATATTTTGACTGATGAGAGTAGTTGCTTAAGACAGAATTAAATCATCAACATGAACTCATTCACTGAAATCATCAATTTTACAAGCAGTAAGCATGGCGTGCATCTGTTCAGGCTAAATGTAGATCAGCCACGTGGCTGTAAGCTTTAGCCAAGAAAAGCAGTGACTGTGACACTCTCCTCTCTCATTATTTCCTAATTTTGTTCCTAATCAGCTCATCTGAAGTTACTTGAGTTTCCGTAAGTTACACGATTTTTTTCTTAAATGCTTCCAAAGGTAAGGAAGGAGGTAGGAAAAAGAAATATTCTTCAGAAACAAGTTCTTAAACAGAACGATGAAGTATTGACACAGTCACGATTTAAGCACCACTTAATCCTTGTTACCTCCATAAATCCCATAAATTCCTTACCAAGGTGGGGCAAGAGAGCCCAATAGATGTTATCTATGTCTCAAAGGACAGCATCATACCACAGACAGATACGCCACACTCATCCTTGATCAAGGAAAAGCAAAACAATACTGTCCTCTATTAATTTCTTTGTTTTTTCGCTGCAGCTGCTTTATAACTTACGAAACGATGTAAAATTTGACTATGAACAAAAAAAAATTCTAAAGGAAGAGCAAGTTTTAAGAAGTACATAGCAGAAACTAGTCACAATTTAAATTAATGTGAATGGCAATTTGAACGTTTTACACTGTAAACGTGAAACAAAGAATTCAGAAGTGACCAAGTAAAAAGAAAAGTGCCTATAAAGTACAAAGTAAATTTGTGGAACCCAACTTCCTGTAAAGACAATAAGGTCCAGATCACCATCCCCAGTTTGGATTAGTATTTATACACTCATTTGGAAACCAACGCAGAAAGATCATTCAGGGTCATCTCAGAGGGACTTCAATATTGTTGTAAATAGTTCTAGGACACAGTAATAACAGCCGTGATCTCGGCTGTTGGGCTGTTGTAACACTCCTCACCCACCCAAAGATATATACATAATTAGCTATATCAGGGCATACAACTTTCAAATCACAGACTAGAGTAACGCTGTACTTCTCTTGTGTCAATACAAGGAGAAAGCAGACTACTGAAGGATAAATCAGACATTTTAATTTAGAGTAACCAAATTTCAACCTAGTTCTCCAATGAGATTCTGTTAATAAACAGGTGCATCAATCATCACAGTAAAAGGAATTTGTAGCACAAGGAAAGAGATGCCATCCTCATATACATGGCACTGCAAAAACATCACCACTCCAGCCTGTTATTTAGTTTTACATAATTTTAGGTTTTAGCTTTATTTAGTAACAAACCTCTTGGGGAGGAATCAGCTTGCACATACATTTCACACCCTTGGTCAACTTGTCATCTCTGAGAAGAGCTCTATCACGAGGTACCCTCCGGGATAGGAGTTGAGCAAAGGCCTAATTCCTGATCTTGTACTATTTGTCACAGCAAAACATGCTCAGAGTTGGTAAAACTACAACAGACAACTTCACTTCAAAACACGAGGAGAAGCTCTGCAGCTCATTCTGGATTTTTAAATTACTTTATTACAAGTGCCTGACAAGTACCCATTTTGGGCAGAGCTTGCAGCTTTTAACATTTAAATGCAGATCCAGGTGAATCTTTCAGCATGCCCAGGAGTAGACACCTTCCATGAAGAAGCTGTGTGAAAGGATGCAGCAGGTACAACCATCCTACTCCAGCGTCCGTTTTGCTTGCAGTGAGTTTGCTGATGAGCCCTCTTCTCCTCCTCCCATGGCTGGGTCTCTTCAGGAGGGCTTCAGTATCCCTTCCTTCCTCTGAACCTTGCCCTGGTATCCAACTGAAAATTGAAGTCAAGATAGTAAAAACCCTACATTTCTCAAAAGATTGACTTTAAAGTGCTCCTGCTATCTTGGCACTTTGCAGTGTTACAGGAAGGAAAATTAGCGATGCAGCCAGCAAGTCCTAAGATTCTCCCAAGGAAACAGACACTGTAGTATCTGAAATTTCACACAAAATTAGTTAGGTGCATTCTGAAACTCTGTCAGCATAAAACAAGCGATGGAAGAGCATAGTGGGATGGCGAGGGACACATGAAAACGAGCTAGTGTATATCTGCTTAGATTTGTTTTTCCAAATTTAACTGACAAGCTGAAGGAGGAATATTCAAATTTGGTTGAGATGGGAGTCACAGAAAAGGTCAGTGAGGGCAGGGATAACTTAAAAAATGTCTAAAAAAAAAAATCAGTAAAAACCAAAATAATATTCAGCTTGTAAAATCTTCATGTTTTTTCCTTAGCAGTTACCAAAAAAACAATTAATGAAAGGCAAAAATCAGCAGTAAAGCTGAAATAACAGCGATGGTGCAGCACCTACTGAAGCTAAACTGCAATTTCACTCCCAGCCCAGCAGAAAAAAAAAAAAACCACTTTGATCTTGGGAGAATTCTTCTGAATTTAGTCAGTCAGCCTTGGAGATGGCAGTCACAGATTGCAATTCAGACACATTCAGCTACTAGGTGAAGGATGTTATCTTTCACTTCCTTTTACCAACCCTTCTTCAGAACTGCAGTGAAATTCACAAAGAGCAAGGGGGCAACAACCAAAGAGCTTCTAAATTAAACCTTGTTCTTACTTTAGTATCTGAGGCATAGTAAAGTTTACTCCTCTGGTAAGAGATCACTGCATTTCCTTACAAAGAAAACAGCACCTAGGAAAACCCCCTAATGATTTTAGCATATTTTAAACTGTACCTAACATCTACCTTGTTTGTAAATACTCTTTATTCCTCACTACTACCCACAGTAAAGAATTGGGCAGGGCACCATTATTGAAATTTACAGAGTTAACTTTCTTCAGCCTTAGAATTTGAAGCAGTTAAATAGGATCACGTGAGAGCCAGGCTGCTTCCCACATGAACATCAGGCTCCTGGAAGGATCCACAGGCAGGAATAAGGCCCATCATCTGGAGATACACATGTTGCTACCACAGAGACAGGAGGGTATTTCAAGCATTACATACACAGCATTTTTTTTTCCTGTCCACAGAAGCAATAATTTGTCACTTTATGGATTACTGCAGATCGTATATGAGAGGTACAAAAAGCTGCTATGACTTCAGCAAAAACACTGCATGGAAGGAAAACTTCAGGTACAGTTCCAGCTGTATATTCTTCATGATGCATCACATCAGCTAAAAACAAAAACAAGTCTGCACTACTCATGGTTAGAAAGTTTTGAAACCATCCTTGCCATGTCTTAGTATTTTTGTTTTTGAAGTGTTATGGTAACACAAACAAGATGCTTCTAGACAAGGAGCTCCTACCAAAGTTGAGGAAACTTTATCTAATTACATTTTTTTAACAACTGGCTTCTCACTACCATACGTGATAGCTCACAATGTAAAAATTAAAAACCAAACAAAATCCCAAACCAAAAAAAACCCACCATAATGAACTAACATCCCCAGGGAAAAATGCCAATTGCAAGAGCCTGCATGAACACTGTAAGTTTCTTTCAGCAGGACACCCTTTTCACTTAAATGTTGTTTGCTTACAGGCATAAATTACTTTGTCAGTACTCTACAACTAGCTGGTCTAACATTGTTTAAGCTGAAGCTTAAAAAAAAAATCAACCCCTATTGCAAGTGTCATAAAATTCGATTTCAGTGTGTTTTCTTACATCTTATTCACAGTCCACAACTTTTTCTTCACAAGAACAGTGTACAATATCCATATTTTAAATGGAATCCCAAGGCAGGACCTGTTTATTCTGCTTTGTGGCACAAGGTTTACCGAAATAAAAGAGGCCTTCTTCAGCAAGCAGGGAAAAGGACTGGAAGCAACTGCTTCTGCCGGCGGCAGAAGAAAATACACTACAAACACTTACCATTGATCGTTTGCACGCAAAAAACGTCACTTGCAAGCTCTTACAGTATCCTTCCCTCAAGCACTGCTTAGGGCTTTTGTTTTCCTGTCAGATGAAAAATAAAGGATTGGAAACGCGATGGCCGCGTGCGGTTTGCCAGAGCGCCCTCACACCCCCTCAGGGGTGATCTGGATGAGGTGCGGCGACTCAAGGCTTTCTCCCAAAGACCCAGCGCCTCAGCCGGCTCAACGCACGGCTTCACAGGCCCGAAAGGGACGAGACAAGCGCATCCCTCCGCCGGGGGCTGGATCGGGGCCGCGGGAAGCCGCCTCTCTCTTCCCCCGGGCAAGGGCAGCAACTTTCTCCTGCCAGAAGACACCCCCTCCTCGCCCCCCGGCCCGTGGCAGGAAGGGCCGCGGGTAGGGCCGGGCCGGGCCCGCCTCAGCCAGCGGCTTCCCGTGCGCCTGCCCCGCCGGGCCCGGGTTTAACCCGCCGGAGGGGGGTACGCCGGCAGCACCCGCAAGAGGCCGTGGGCTCCGGGGCTCTCTCCCAGGAGGCAGCCAGCGCTCACCTGCAAGACGCAGGGGCTCTCCAGCAGGCACTGCCGCAAATCCTCCCTCACCCCCCCGCAGGGCCGGCCGTCCTCCTCCTTATCCTCATAGTACTTAGGCATGGCGGCGAGGCCGACGCTGCTCCCGGCTGCAGCCCGCCCAGGTGCCACTACCTATGGGTGCCACTACCTATGGCCGCCACTGCCTATGGCCGCCGCCATCTTGCCGCCCCGACCCTTGCCACCGCTTCCGGCGAGGGGAGGAAGGGGGCGGGGCGTCCCCGGGAAGGGAGCCGGAGCGCCTGCGCCGCAGACGTTGCCGGAAGGCTGCGGGCGGGCGGGCAGCGGCGCCGGGCGAGGCGGGGGTCGCGCCGCGGGGCCGGGGCAGCAGGTGAGGCCCCGCCCCCTCCCCGCGCGCTGGGGCGCGAACCTGGCCGTTGGCGGCGGGGTGGGGGGAAGGGAGGGAGGGAGGGAGGAAGGGAGTGGGGAAGGGAGTGGGGAGTGCGGCGCTTCCCGCCCCGGCGCTGAGGCGCGGCGGCTGTTTGCGGGGAGGGTGCGGGGGTCCCTCCGGGGGGCGCCGGGCTGGCGCGGCCCCGGCAGCGAGCGGGGGGGCCGGTAAAACTTGCCCCTGGCCCTGGCCGCCGTGCTCCGGCCTTGCGCCTCCCGCGTAGCCCCTCGGTCCTCATCGCCCTGAGCCGCCTTGGCGAGTGGGAGGAGGCGCGGTGCGGGAGCGAGCCCGCGGGTCCGGGGCCGCGGGCTCGGGGGGATGGCAGGCGGGCGGTGCTGGAGGCAGTGCTGCCCGCCCCCTCCCCGCCACTTGCCGGCAGCCCGGCCGCCAGCAAAGCGGCCTTCGGGCTGCCGCAGGCTCGCCTGGGGATGCCGCAGGTCGCGCCTGCGCCCAGCCCTTTGTAACTCCAGCCTTGCGGGGGGCGGCTTCGTTACCGTGCCCCGCAAACAAACCCCAACGCGTCTTCTGACGTTCCTTCCTCAGCAAAATGCTGCCAACCACTTCGGTGAATTCTCGGAGCCAGGGCAACGGTGCGCTGAGCCCCAGGGATGCTGCCAGGCACACGGCTGGAGCCAAGCGCTACAAGTACCTGCGGAGGCTCTTCCACTTCCGACAGATGGACTTCGAGTTCGCTCTGTGGCAGATGCTTTACCTCTTCACTTCGCCACAGAGGGTTTACAGGAACTTTCACTACAGAAAACAGACGAAGGACCAGTGGGCAAGAGATGATCCTGCTTTCTTAGTGCTTCTCAGTATCTGGCTCTGCGGTGAGTGCAGGGGAACAGACCGCATAAGAGAGGAGGAGGAAGGTTCAGGGATGTCCATTTGTGGTGCCTTCTAACCTCATGCACACACACACAGAGCAGGCCAAGTTATATGGACTGTGTTTTAATCGATGTAGAATAGAAGGAAATGGCAGAACCTTTTGGAAGTTAAGGTAGGCATTAGAAAACTGGAGGCATAGCTAGTGCTACAGAGTCCTGAATTAATCTATTTTGACTCATTCTCTGGGGCGTTTCAGACTATTCCCTGTAAAGTCACAGGCAGTGACAAAAACATGTGCCATGCAGCAGCAGCACTTCAGTTAAAAATACTGATAAAATCCTGGCTTTGCATTAAAGGCCCTAGAGAGATTCAGTGTATTTCAGAATTAAGCTATAAACAGGGTGTCTTTCTTACTGTTTAGATTGAACTGAAAACACGGTAAGAAGCATTATCCTAGTCATCTGTTGTGCAGCACATCACTGTTAGCAATATCAAAACTGTTAAGTCTTGAAACAAAAGTATGTATCACCATGCACATGGTTGGAGTTAACAAGGAGCTTTTATTAAACAAAGAATATTCTATTGTAGCATTGAGCCAATTTTCAAAAACATGGGGAGGGAGCAATACAGTATGCTGTTATATCATTCAAGCTAAGTACGTGTGAGTCTTCTTCCATTTGTGAAAGGGATTGTATAATGAATGACTCTCACTGCACTTTGAATTTGGTGGAAAAAAATAAGCTGCTGGACCAAAAATCTCAGGAAGAAAAATAATGTGGAAGCAGTATACTAACAGGAAAAAAATAGTTTAAGATCTCATGGGTTGTTTTTTTTTTTTCCATAGCTAACTCAATATTTTCTCCTTTCAGTGTCTACTGTGGGGTTTGGATTTGTGCTGGACATGGGGTTTTTCGAAACAATAAAGCTGCTGCTTTGGGTTGTCTTCATAGACTGCGTTGGCGTTGGCCTCCTGATTGCAACTCTGATGTGGTGAGTAGTGGTGTGTGAAACTGAGGTCAGTGTTGCTGTTGGGACACAGAGAGTCCACTTGGGTCCCTGTTTAGGGCAAAATTATAAAGCAAAGATTGACTGTAGGTTTTGTGCTGTTGTGGTAATTGGTTCAGAATGTTGAACCATTTCAAAACAGTTCTTTTACCTGCGCAGAAGGTCGGTATTACGATAAACGTTTCAGCTTATTTTCTTTCTCCTTGAGCTGGTTGATCTTCAGCAGCAAGGCCAGATAAAAAACACTTGGTGACTTGAACAGCCCGAGTGAGCCTGAGGATGATGATGTTTAAGCAGGGCGATGCACAGTTTGCCCCTGCTTCTTGCTGAAGACTTTAGCTGTTTCCTCTACAAGCGACGTCTGTTCTGTTCTGTGCATGTTGGCTTTGTTGCTTTGGGTGCTGGTCTCATGGCCAGAGGCTTTCAGAAGGGGGGAGGCAGTAGCAGCCTCAGCATGTTATTGACGTGTCCTGTGCCAGTGAGGGAACTGTGAACCAACAAGAAGTCACTGTTTCTGTGCTGTGGCAAGGTGAGGGCACCACAGGAGGAATTTTTATTTTACCATGAACGTTTTTGTGTTAGTGGCAGACAATGAAAACTGCAAGGAAGCAAGGGTGCTTTAAGGAGCTCTTTGTAATGGAGCTGGCATCTTAAACTGATGCCAGTCAGTGTAGGGGATAGAATCCTTTCAAACAGTGACCTCAGGAGCTCCTGCTTGTAATTGCATAATTCAGGATGACTTACATACAAGAACCGTAGCTGACAGATGAAAGGTCCTTCACATCTATTCCTGTCTGGGGCAGCCTGTAAATTGCTTGCGGAAGAGCCTATAGTAATGCTTTCCCTCCATCCTCCAGCAGTTTGTGACTCTTGGGTTTCCTCTGTCCTCTAGTCAGCATCCTGTAGCCTAACTACTGTTCACCTGGCTGCAGCTGGGTTCAAGTCCCTTCTTCCAGTACAGGATCACCTGTTTTTGGAAAGCTTCCTCATCCCGAACAAGTCCAAGCCTCCTCTTGCTTCACTTCACCTTACACCCGGGCTCCACCTTTCTGGCCCTGCCCGTGGCACAAAGAGGGTGCCAGTGAAAGCTGCCATGAAAGCTCGGCTCTCCCAGCTGCCTGTCCCTGAGCACTTACTGACTTCTTGTTCCTCTTCTCAGCGGTGTAAGTTGTCTGATGCCAGCAGAACCTCAGCCGAAGAAAAGGGAGTCTCAAGGCCTGTTGGGTAGCCTGTAACAGCAGGCAGCTTGCGTTCTGTTAGCACTGCTTCTCAGGAAGAAGGGGGCTTGCCTTAGGAGTGCTACCCTGCCCCCTTTCTGCCTTTGCAGCGTGCCATTTCTGCAGAGACAAAATAGAACACCTCTGTGTGAGGCTGGTAGCGCACAGGCAGTCATCTGAAGTGATCTCTCTGTGCGTGCACCAACGGAAGTGGCCCAGGCCTGAGAATTTGTAACTGCATTGGTGAATTGCTGCCCTCTTCCAGTTAAGAACAACCCAAAACCCCAGCAGGCAGCCAGTTCTGTTTCTGTAGTACCAGCAGTGGTTTAGCTGCCTGGTGAAGATAAGGGGTGCAAGTCCAGCTTTAACAAAAAAGCTTTAAGGGTAGCCTGGTCAGTGTAATTCTTGTGTATCTTTCTCCCAGATCGCAGCAGCTTTGCCAGGGTACAGGGTTAGGACCACAGGCGGCTTCATATCTCCAACCACCCATTTGTCAGCCAGCTCGGCAGAGCCACATTAACAACACTCAAATGTCTTTTCACGTAGGTTCGTTTCTAATAAGTACTTGGTGAAGCATCAGAACAGAGACTATGATGTGGAGTGGGGCTACGCCTTTGACGTTCACCTGAACGCGTTCTATCCGCTTCTAGTCATTCTGCACTTTATCCAGCTGTTTTTCATCAACTGTAAGTAGAGCATTTTGAAGCAGAGAGCACAAAGTCATGCTCCTGCCAAACCAGCTGAGACCAGTTGTCTCTTTCAGATGTCATCATATCTGATTCTGTCATTGGGTATTTTGTTGGGAATACACTATGGCTGATTGCGATCGGCTACTACATCTACGTGACATTCCTGGGTTACAGTGGTGAGTAATGGCAACTTCTTTTCCATTTGTTTGACTGAAAGCAAGAGAGTGAGTGTTAAGTCTATTAACAGGTAAAGGAGAAGCTCAGAACTACCTCAGCTCTTGGCTTTCTTCCCGGTAAGGGAAGTTTGAAGGATTGGTGAGTCTTTGATTCCTGATGGGTAGACATCTTAACCTGCTCTTCACCACACCAACTTCTCAAAGTGGAGCTGTAGCACAGCAACTTGTTTTTCTTGTTCCTCTGTATAATCCACTTCAGAATGTTTGAGCTGAATAAAAATGACAGAGCGAGGTTAAGACACCTTAGGTTTTAGGTGAAGTGGCACTCCAGTGCTCTGGAACCTCTGCTAAGGCAGGAGAAGCCAGGCTGAGGTGACAAACCTGCCCTTCCAGGGCAGCTGCAGAGCCAGGCCCTTCTACAGGAGGCACCTTCTGTGAAAGAGCACGACTTTGCACTTGCTTCCTTGTTGCTTCTCTTTCAGCCTTGCCCTTTTTGAAGAACACAGCTATTCTTCTGTACCCGTTTGCGCTTCTCATCGTGCTCTATTTGATCTCATTAGCGTGTGGATGGAACTTCACCAAGATGCTCTGTTCCTTTTATAAATACAGAGTGAAATAAAACCAGGACTTCATCTATCTAATGTTACTTTTGTTTTATCTTAGCTGTCTTGCCAGTAAAGAAAAAAGTTAAGAACATTTTGTAAATGGTTGTAAATTTCTCTTTATTGTAGATAATTGTGTAAAAAAGTTTGAAGTGTCCTTTTTTATTAAAATATTTACAACAGTAAACATGTTAGCAATTTTGTTCAAATACTTTTGCAGTACATTCCTAAAAACAAGTTACTTGTACACCTCTGTAGCTTAAATTTAACTGCAACAAGTCTACTTAGCATAACTCTTACTGCAGGTATTTTGCATGTACTGGCATAAGCTCTACACGATGAGGGTTTGAATTGACACCAGAAAGCACTTTTGTTTAAGAACACCACTGGGGTAGGTTGCCTTGGGACTGTGTGAAAGTAGGGCTCTTCAGAGGGTTGCAGTGGTCAAGCAACAGCTGTCCTAGGTACAGACCCGTCCCCTTCCTTTCAGGAAAGAACTTGAACAGGTTGATTTTAGTGACTGCTTCAACTATACATGGACAACTCTGGCACACAGAAGAAACAGAGATGAAAGGCACAATTAACATGACCCATATCAGGCTTCCAAATATAGCAGCAAGTTTTAAAAAGCCAACCTCTGGCAGTCCGGTGAGTACTGTTACAGCCACTGTTCTGAGTGGCAGGTCAGTGAACAGGAAGGGACACGTTTAGGTTGGCTACAAGGGTGGGCGCGTGATTCCAAAGTCCACAAGGCAGGAGTATAAACTGACTGTCACCACCTTCTGGAAGATGAAGAGGACAAGTTTCCAAAGCAGAGGGGCCAGGATGAAACATGAGCACTAGGATTCAGGTTCCAAAACAATGCAAGAACAAACTGGTTATAGCAAGACTTCATATTTCAATACTAGAATTTGATCCCTAAGGAAAAACTATATTTCTCTTAAAATACCAAATATGCTGGCAGTGCATCTTACAGTACTGTGTGTTTCAGCCACTGTTAAGGCTTGGTGAGAACCGTGTTCCCCTCCCAGCAGACACTGAGCAACGTTCCCTTTTCACAAGGAAAGCACTGAACCCCAAATCCACGGCAGGCCAAGGACTCCGGTCAGGACCTGCTCCCGCCCTGGCTGGCAGCACGAGCTCCTGGCCTGCAGGCAGCTGCGGCCAAGCTGTACACCTCTGCCCTGACAGGAGTCCCTGCACCAGTGATCTCCCACTTCAGCAGTAGAAATACTTCATATTTAGCGCCCTACAATGCGACACCATCGAAGCCGATGAAGGACTGGGGGGCTGAGTACCTTCCCTCTAGGGCTGTCGAGGTGTGTCCCCTCGAAAGGCGGCATCACCATTCTCAAAATGAAGCTACTTCAAGTTCTAGTCGCTCACAGCGGAAATCAGCAAACCCCTCACAAGACCAGTAAGGTCAGAAAAGTGACTTTATTCATCAGGTCTGCGTGGGGTGCGTTTTTTACATCAGCAACCAGCGCTAGCCTGAAAACACCAGTAGTTTAGTAGCCTTTCAGCATTGTGCTGGTGATTGTAGAGATGATTTAAAACCAGAAGGGTTTCTTCCCCTTCTACTACAGCTACTTGCTTTAGCTTTTTCAGAATACATCCTTCCCAGTACAGATACAGAACCCAGGGTTCATTTCTTTCAGGGGAGCGAGGTTTGAAGAGACTGAACTCTATCCTCCCCCCACAACCTAAAGTAACATTTCCCAAGTTGGAAGCAAACTACAAATTACCACAATACTTCATCTGGAGTAAATATTTCCAACAAAAAAAACCCCCAGAGATTCCTGAAATGTTAATACACTTGGAAAACAATGAAGGAAAAATGATAGGCAGTTGTTGAGTTTTGCCAAAGACTAACCACACTCTGGCCTGTTCAAAGAGTGGTGGGACACGTGGGCAAAGTATAAACTGCTTTGCACTAAACTGACTCAAGGTATTTTCAAAAACTGCTTTTGAAAGAGCTAGTCAAGCAGCAGTAACGAGAGGAGAGTCTGGTCTATTACTGGTCCACAAATCCTAAGTGTATCTGAATTTTTCTAAGCCACCGCTCAGTTAGAAAATATTCCTATGGATACGTGGTTTTTCCTATCAACGCAAATAGATGGTTGAGATGCCTGCAAAAGCACAAAGCCGCACACAGTGCTTTAGGAACCCTCTTTAATTAAGGAAATAAAAACGGGCTGATTTGGGATCCCATCCCAGCCACATTATGTACAACGCTTTCAGGAGGGCGACCCGCTGAACGAGCCAAGCAAGATTGTGCTGACACTCTTGGGTCTCCTTGGTCCAGAGCGATCCTCGTCAGCTCTGAGACACCAGTCCTGACACCAGCCCCTCTGGCATCCAGTAGAAGTAGTTAATGATAATTTGCCCAGATCACTGGGTTTGTGGTAATGCCTTTGGGTGCACAAAAGTTCTCTTTTCTGAAGCTTTAACAGCGTCAGGAGGAGCTGACAGGATCACAGGAGGAAGCAGTTTGGTTTGAAACACTTTCCACCACTTGATTACTGGAAGATTCAGTGGCTTTGGAGGGGGCGACACTTTTAGGTCCACGACAAAAATAACCTGAAATTAAGTAAATGCAGGGAAAAATTTCCAAAAAAAGATAATCAGGTAATGGGTTTAATATGCTAAGAACTCCTGGGTTAATAATGGCAGCTTACAGTCGAGAGGTGTCAAAGACACAAGCCCTGGGGTGTACCCAGTCATTAAGAGTGCCTGAGCTAACAGCCACGGAGACAAACAGCCATTGCAATCTTATGCCACCATCATTCCAGAAGACTTGCACCACATTAGCCTGACTTGGGAATTGGAATTTGAAAGGTAGGAAGCCCAAAGTAGCTGTCTGCAGAGATCATTACCTACAAAATATTTTCACTGCTTTTTCCTCTCTCAGCAAAATTTCCAAGCACATTTGCAGCACTGTCTGATCGTGCCAGGTTGGAATTTACCTGAACCTACAGAATGTTAATGTGGCACTTTTATTTAGAGAGCAGCTAAACTCAGGAACATGTGAAATGTGTTAAAGCAACCCGGAGTATTTCCAACTCCTGCTGTAAAATATAATAAAGATTCAACAATCTTTAGAAACACAACACCCCCAAGCACTAGTTAATTTGTTGTCTTTGATAAATTTCATCTCAGCATTGTTGGAAGCTAACTCTATTAGGTTCTAGATATTTAAATATATTAGCTGCTGTGAAACACCAGGAACAGCTTTGAGAAGCACAGAACTCGCTTAAATAAGTGATACCAGTAAACTTCTGAACCTACAGAAGATGATAAAAGTCACTGTCAGCAAAACTACTTCCATTAGGAAGCTGCAACATCTAATGCATTTCTGCAAAACTTGCAATAAAGAGCTGGAGTTCAAATTGCTGGCATCCCATCCTTCATTCACAGGCACAGCTGAGAAGAAAGCCTAAAACACTTCTTTAGACCGTGGCTAGCTAACATGTGACAAAACCCAACACATGGCACTAATTTGAGGTCTCTGCATTACACGTATAACGAACTGGTCTGTGGCACAATAGGCTACATTCACACGGGATTCTGAGTCTGTTCACCCACCTTCCTAAATCCAAGAATAAACCCTATTTATGAGGCCAGTGCTTAGTGCACGCCCACAGCCTCTATGGGCAAGACAAGCTTTCCAAGTAGCATTTTATTTACACCATCTGATGCAAGCAGAAGCAGCATGGAAAGCCTGCCTGGTAGCTTTCTACTTTGCTTCAAGTTAACACCAGTCGGTCTAAACAGGTGGTCTTATCTCTGCGTAGAAACCTTGTCTTCCCTGTGTCCTCAGGTGACACTGCTAGACCAAAATGACTACAGTTTGTAGAAGTAGTTAAGCTCTTGAACTCAAGTACTGCACAACTGAGACAATTTTCCAATGGGGCAGAAGACAAGACAGGTTGACTCGACATCCCAGTGGTGATGGCTTTCAGCTTGCAGTGCTGGCGAGCCAGGTGTAGGCTCCCGCTCCTCACAAAAAACATCACAAGAGAGAGGACAAATCTGTTGGTAGAACTTTCATGCAGGACATACAAATTCAAGTTCCCTGGCCTAGAGCAGGGATCCTGCAACAGGTTTCGCACATCTGTGCCCTGGCCACAAAGATGTTGGGGATAACAGAGGGTTTATTCCACAGGGAAAACTGGGATGGCTTCCAAGACGTCAGTTCCAGGAGGTTGGTTCACAACAAAACTGAGAATCCCCAAGCCAGGGTAGCTGCCTCCCTCCACTGTCAATCAGGCACTTTGTTCCTAGTGGAGAGAGGCACTTCCACCTCTCCTTCTTGACCATTTCTGACTGGGCAACTGAAATCCTCCCGTGCCTGTGTCCTTACACATCAGCACCTAAGCAGAAGGACTCCTAAGAGCAGCAGCAGCAGCATTAGTGCTGCAACACTTCCGCTCTGGATTCAATCCAAACCACTTCCTGCTCCTGACCGAGTTTCCAATTGATTTAAGATCCCTGTCGTTCCCTTGAAACGAAAAGGCGGGGTACTGGCTTGAGGCCAAATTCAGTCCCTATCAGAAGTTAGCGTGAGCTACCAGACAGATCGATAAAGGACTCAAACTGAAACCTTGTTCTTGAACAACGGGAGAAAGTAAAAAATAAACCAGACCTACTCACTGTAATGTGTAAGGTAACCACTGCAAGAACAGAAATTTTTAAAAGGAGACCTCTGCAGATCAAATTAATCTAATTATTAATTCTTCAGATAAAAGGTAACCTCTGGCACTCCAACGCAAAGCTGGAGAGTGATTTTTTTTTCTAGTAAAGAAAAAATTTGTCCAAGCTAGGAAGTGTCTACAAAGTTGTTTTTTTTTTAAGAAAGAACTGTTTGAAATTGAAAAAATCCTTCTAAAATGCAATGGATTCAATCTAAAATCGCTGCGGATTTAGTACGTCATATGAAACAAGACATTTCAGCATGCTTTTTGTGTGGCTACAAACTGTACATAGTGGAAATTCATAGCCCCAAAGAATAACACTCTTCAGAACTCTGAACATCATTCAGATTCTGTGTACAAAACGACGTAATTTAGAAACTTAATCCAGTTGTTTTTTTAACATGGCAGTATACTTGAAATATGGTATTAATTTATGTTCGCATCTCCAAAGAAAAATGTAGAAAGATAACTTAAACTAGAGAATTCATAAAAAAAACCTATATCAATTTAAAATTTTACTGCATAAAAATATGTACTTTTCAAATTATTTTAATAAATTAAATATCCCTAACATTTTTAATATATATCCCTGACAGTCTATAAAAGAGGGTTCTTGTTATAGAAAATAAATGGAACTCCGAAAGTACCCCCTTCATAAAACATATTTAACAATAATTATATTTTCTTCTTCTTCAAGGAATGTAACAATATGTACAACTTCTCTATATTACTATACTATCAAAATAGTACAGGTTAAGCGTAGCAGGGTTCTGTAACCATAAGATGGTAAAGTCACATTAAAGTGTTGGACGACTTAGGCCTCAGACAAACATTGTCAGTGTGGAGCATCAGTTTCTGTCTGGATGGATCAGATAAGAAAGGGTAAATACAATCTTCTCATCTACAGTAGATTTCACAAGAGGTAGAGTTCAAGTGAAAATGAAAGAAATTTGGAATAAGGTGCATGCTCAGTATTTTCACAACTTGTGACTTGCTAAGGATGTCAGATTTTATAGAAAAAAGTTTTCGAGGACTCTTTCTCTTTCCTCTAAAGCAGATTTCCATGATCAGTTTGTTAGCTTTTTAATATGAATCTGAAATAGAGAATCAGAAAAAAAAAATCATGGTTTAGATATTACATTTCTCAGTAAGGGGTAACTGCAGCATTAGCCAAAATTTTGAGCTTCAACCCACTGACAGAACAAAGATACCGCATTTGCCCATTTTATTTTTAAAAGGTTGTACCACCCCCTCACCTCATTCAGAATTGCCCAGACTGCTGAGTTTTGTATCACTGAAAGCCGGAATGCTGAAATAGGGTTTAGGCTGGGGTCAACTGCTCCTTCAGCTACACCATTTTCAAATTTCCCTGCAAAAGAAGCAAAAGTATATCCTTAATTAATTCCTGTTCAAATTGAAGTACAAAATCTGTGGCCAGAAATATATGTCTGTAGAGCCAACATTCCCCAGTGCAACCTATTGCTGTTGGCTGTAGGGTTGGCTGGCATCATCCTCAAACCAAGAGAGCGATTTTTTGATACCAGATTCAGCTTTGCAGCAGCAAATGAGATGGAACGTTGTATCACAGCACACAGATCTGAATGGGTTTACACATGAGTAAAAACTTTGGCACTGAGGGTATGAGCACCTCAAACTCTGGGAAGATTTTGGCACAGATTTTCATTTAGCATCACTGAACTAAACATGGAGCCCCTGGCTCCTGTGTTTTCAAGGAGGACTAAGGACAAGGGGCATCATTCCTGTATAATGTATTCCTATTTCAAGGATCTTCATTTATATAAGATAAGAAGCCAATGTAAAAGTCCCCTTGAGACTTGACACTTAATACATATACACAGCAATTGCAATTCATTAAGAAAAAACCCTCTTGCTTTAGTTACTGACAGGGATGCCCAACACATGTCTGGCAAGCTACACACAGTCCATGAGTAAAATATCTCTTCTTGACTCAGCAGATGTCCTGGCACCTTCCCTGAGAGGGAGCCGCCTGGCTGTGCCAATACCAGTCTCTGTTAATGGTTCATTGGCCCAGGACAGAAGTGATCTTAGTGCAACCCAGAAATGCCTCTGCAATCATCTAGGTGATCCATCCTGGCAGAAAAGTTGGATGTAGCTGCACTATGATTGAGGGTCACGCTAGTCTTTAATACATCACTCTCAGAAATATTGGGAACAACGTAAAGTAAAACGTCTACGAGGTCACATACCCCAAAAAATCAATGATCAAAACTCAGGTTTAGGTTTGGTTTGTTTTTAATAGAAAGGTCTTAACTGTTGCAATAGTAACAATATACTTGTCTTTCTACTGTGACGCACCTATCCTGAAGTAACCATCCTCTAAGCGCTTGTCTTTGGTTTCTCTGCTTAATACCAGTTCTTCACTCTAGAAAAACAAAGCACAAACGAGATCACGTGTTTTGACACACGACTTTGCCAGAGAAAGACAAATGTGTGTGCACTCTTGTTACATATTCATCTTCTCTAAATAATTATGAACCAGTCTAGAGTAGTTCTTCATAGCCTTAGACAAGCCAACACCTTAAAAAAAAAAAAAAGCAGCAGTGTTCCAGGACAGAACAGTATTTGGCTTTAAAATAGAAAAAAAAAGGACAAGTACTTTAAGTGCCCTGAGTAACTCATGTGTTAGCTGCTACCTGAACAGAATACCTAGCTGTTTCTGGCATATATAGAAAGGCAAAGACAGGATCTTGCCACCTTTTCCTGTGGGTGAACTAGAGACTTCTTTTAGGACAAAGGAAAATTGCAGCTACTTTTTGATGCAAGAATTTGGGAGATGAAAAGCCACCGACTACTGAAGTTAAGCATTGCAATGATCACCACCTTACTAGAAAGGATGGGTATCGATAAGCACCAGAAAATGAGATTGTAGACTGGAGCTTCAAAAACAGCTGAAAAATTACAACCAGAATTGCATGTTCCAGTACTCAGACCCACCATCAGAATTTCCTAGGAATCAAACAAAAATGCTTGACAAAACAGGATACTAAATCCATCAAGTTTTTGCAGGTTGTTGGGTTTTTTTTTTTTAATTCCTACTTTTAAGGGAGGCTGCTGAAAAAGTAGTGGGGTCTGTGGGTTTTTGGTGTGGTTTGGGGTTTTGTTGGTTGTTTTTTAATATGTTGCTTGAGTCCCAGACAAATCTGGTCTGGAGGGACTCTGGTTTCTAAGGGTTGTTTTTTTCTGCTTAGAGAGAACCAGGATCAAAGCACTTGAACAGGTTTCCAGATATACTGAAGCCCATGGTGGAGAAATCGTTTCCTCAGGACAGTACCCATCATTCTGCGGCTGCTCTTCTCTTATTGGTGACATCACCTGCAGACACCAATGGCTTAGGAACAGGCCTGATGCAAAATTTTTACCTGTTTACCTTCCCACAAATTGTGTCACTGGCAAGGGAAGCTTGGTAGTGTTACTTCTTTAAGGGATGTTCCAGTTTGAGAGAGATTTCACAACTGAGTCTAGCCAAAATAAACCCCAAAAACCCAAGAGAGAGACACTTGATGCACATTTTTTCTCATTATCTTGTGCATTCCCGTGGTATCTCAGGCACAGATGAAGTGAGGGCTGCTGCTGGGTTTTGTGGTTGAATATATTTCCAAAGGTGTTGAGAAACAAACCCCATAAATCTTATAATATGATACAACATCCCACATATTGTGTTATATAATTAGACTCAAACTGACATGCTTGTTTTTGGGGGTGAGTGAGGGTGGTCAGAAATTCCTATTTTTGTTCACTCCCAGGAAGGCAGACCTCAAGAATGGAGAAGTGAACTCCTCCATGATCATTTTCTTAAAAAAAACTAAAAAGAAACTAAAATATATAAGAGACTCAGCATTCAGGCACGGATTTCAAGGTACCTTCACCACATGTATAAGAGAAGATAGAAATACCTTGCTATTTTAATACTAAATAAAATAAAATTGTCTGAAGTAGTTCCTTCATCCTCTGACATAGTTTTGTGATATAAATGGTTAGCTATAATATCTAGTTGAAGGAAAAGAACCCATACCATCTGGCTTTGAGCAAGAATATACTTGGGATAGCGTAGTGCCCTCCTGACACAAAATTTAGACTGATTTACAGAAAAACAAAAGAAAAAAGACCAGTAATCAGGAGAAAGGAACACATTCAATCAAGAGCCCAGATATTTCAAAATCTAGTAAGGTTTAAGTGTGTGTCAATTCCTCAATGGAGGCTCACTTAGCTTTCCCATTTCCAAAATACACAGGAGAGGGACAATTGATTATTCTTTTGTTTTAAATAGTAGCTGTGAATTGGAAGAACATGAGCTTGTTTACCTCCAAATTACCAACAGCACTGGTAGGAGACTGCAGTCTGAATGAACATCTGAATGGTTACAATAATTTTCTGTTAATAGAACCAATTAGAAGAAGAAAAAAGCATGAGAGCACCAGAGCATTAAGATCCTACAGTCAAAACCAGGAGCATTCCTGTCTCACCCTGTTACATGAGGAAGTTTTACTTTTATCCTATAATGGAGGAGACACAAAACAATAAGTGATTGGTAATTGATTGAATTACCTGAAAAGGCAAAACTTCCACAGTTGTGTTTAGAAGTATGTCTCCTGGATGCTCTGGATTGCCACTGTGAAACAAGTACCTATAAATGAAAAGGGAAAAACCAGTCAGAATTAGGTAAATTATCATCTTGCACGTTAATAGTGACATTACAGATGCTACAATGATAAATGTAATTTTTATACTAGACTTACATCAGCTGGCAATAAGAAATGACAGGTGTTTTCATACACTACCATAAGTAACAGGGCTAAAGTTTTGCATTTTTTTAAAGAGCAGTTGTGCAGTATTTCCCATATAGAGGTAGTTTTCATAATCTGATTTTGACAGACTGCATCACACACAGTGAGCAACACTGCAGTTACCATTGACTGGCGTGCAGTGGCATCACCTCCAGCAACAGGAACCCTGCCTTCCCCCAGCTTCTCCCCAATGCTCCCCACCACGCCACCCCTTCCTTCCTTCTGCCCGCAGGTTGATCCCTGCAGCTCCACTGTGAAGCAGTTCTGGGAATTTATCCAAGTCAACATTGTGCCAGGCCAGTTTTCCCCCAAACCAGCTCTCCGTTCCAGTTCACTGCAAAAGCCCCAACTCAAATCCACACCTTTCATGTTACCTGAATTCAAACCTCTATTCCAAAGACAGATTTATTTTTCTTAAGGCAGATTTTTGACACATATACACAGGCAGAAAAAGACCTTTCTGTCCTTATTCAGTTGTGCATTTAATGACATTTCTCTCTCTTTTTTTTAAAATAGAATATGTTTAAAACCATCTGAAAACCATTCCTAGACATATCAGTGAAGTGCAAGTGTTCAAATTCTAGCTGCCTGCTCTCTATCAGCTTCTGCAGTACTGTGCATGTGTAGATAATGCTACAAGACACCATTCAAGTCCCTTTTCTTTATGTAACACAAACCATATTCTTTTGAGTATGTTACATAAACAAGTAACTATTTTTTACCACTAGGTGGTATCACTGCTTGAAAAATTGTTCATTTCTTACAGTTTTTTCTAGTGGACCACAGAGTTTATTCACATTACTGGCAAAAAGCTACCTAGATGTTACACTTACTCAGATGCCACTTTTAACAAGCCAATTTTACTTGTAATTCGTTTAAATGAATATGTAAAACTATCAACACCTTTCAAAACCTTTCCTCAATTGGAACTTAGAGAAATTAACAGTAAGTACCATCTTCAGCATTAAATACATCACCAGCCCAGGGACAAAATTAGTTCAGAAATTATCACTTGATTAAAATTACAAACATTAGCTCAATTTGCAATTTATTAAGACATAATTGGAGATGTAAATTTCAGTTTGTCTTTATCTGATATGTCTGAAGCCAGGTGTAGGTACTTGCCATTAATCCACACTTGATAGCTACAAGACAAGAACAGAGCGCTCTGACCCTGACTTAGAACACACACAAATATATATTACATTTCTTTTATGAAGGCTCAAGAAAAGGAATAAACCCCCCCACTCTGCTATAAGAAAGCTGCACAGATTTCTAATGTACAGCAGAACCACAGAGATTTAACTGCAAAACAAAACTGCATTCAGTGAGCTTCAACACTGTGCGTCCTTCAAGAAAACAATTTCCCCTCTGCAGTTTAACGTAAAGGTTAGTCAGTTCTAAGGTACACAAGCTACCTAAACCATCCACAGGTTCTTCCAAGAAAAAAAAACCTTTGGACTTTTTGTAAACGTTAGTGACAACCAAAAAAACCCCAAAAGCTTAATTATCCTTTCTAGGAAGATGCCTTTGCTGTACATTTCAATAATAAACAAAACAAAAATCTTGGCAAAGCTGACCAGAAGATGACTAAAAGTACATTCTGCTTTCTTCTGACCTAACAGATCTAACATATCATCCTTTAGTCTTCTATCAGATATCCTAATTGTTACTGGGAATTTTTCTCATGAAAACACTGAAAATTCTAAGGAGACTTATTTTACAATGCAAGTGATCAAAACCATCTAAGGTTCTGCCATCAAACGCTCTAACCACAGGGGTTTTCCCTTTGTGTTTTTCAGTTCACACGTCTTATTTCCGAGAAGACCCACCTAAAAAGCCACAAGGAAACTGCTCATGATTACGATCAATGTGCTCTACCTGAATGATAATAGGCTTGGGATGTTGGGGGGGGGCTTTTGGGGGGGGGGGCAGGCAGAAAATTCATAGGGGTGGATTGGTTTCTTTGGTTGGGGGTGTATGTATTTATTTGGGTTTAGCTTGTTTGTTTTTAAAAACACCACCACAAACATACAACTACAGCCAACCTTTTCTCCTCCTGTGCTATCAACTTTTGAAACTGAAGCAGGGTTTCCTCCTCCCAGCATTCATCACACCACTAGGGCCAGCACTCAGAAGTTGACCCGGTGCCAAAATAATTCACAGAAATAATTAATAAAATCTGATTTCCAGATTTTAGTATGTTTTCATACTAGTTATAGAAAACATGCTAAAATTATCTGTCTAGCCTTATGCACACACATATATAACAGATGCATATGTCACCTCTTATTTAAAATTATGTTTAAAAAGGAAGGAATATTTTTATATCTGAGCCCTGCTTGAACACTTGACAGATAACACCTACTTAAATGTAAAGTTACACAGATTAAAAATAGAAGCATGTATACACATATACAGTTCACATCAATGGCAAATTGTTCAAACTACGTTTTTAAACTTACAAACAGATAGTCTACAGATCCCAAAAAGTGTCCTTAGCTATTCTTTTGTCAAACTTGCCTTCCTGGATAACTGATAAATCACAAGCTTTCCAGGTTTTCAGGCTGTGACAGGTACTTCTCAATACAGATACTACAGCAACTGCAGCTATTCAAGAAGGGAGACAACCTCCTCTCTGCCAGAAGTTACTAAATGTGCAAACTAACCTATATATGTTCTGCTCATGACCTCAATGTAGTATGACAGTAAAAGAGGACGCTAAACGTTAACACCTCTACAGAAGTTTTTAGGAGTACTGAGGATTTTAAAAACCACAAATCACAAAACAACAAAACCAGAGCAAAGTCGAAGCTCCAAACAAAACTTCTGGTTTCATATTCAGTGACTTGAGTGTTTACTCAAGCTGAGGGTTTAACTTCTTGCCATGGAGCCAGGTACACCTATAAAATGAAGCCAATTGGAAGGGGAAAAAACCTCACAATAACATGAAATAAATATTCATACACATCTAATGCACAAAGGGAGGAGAGGGCAGAAGGATGATCATCACTACTGACAAAAGACATCACTAGCTTGCCAATGCAGTTAACTATTACAGACCTTCACAGGCCTATTCTCCAATTCATATTGCTTATATCCTCAGTAGTGATCACCTGGACAGACTCTCATCTTTCATAACAGCTCCCAAAGGATGTGTATAAATTAATACAAATATTAGTAATCTGCACTGTGAGCTTCAACATTCTTCTTTGAATAGCTAAACTCTTCCATCACTTCTACTTTAAAAAAAAAAATCCCAACTACACACACCTCTTTACCCTCCTCCTATTTTGCTTGTGAAAGGACTCTCTCTCTCTCTCCTTTCCCTTGCATCAAACCATATTTTGGCACTGAAAACTCTTCTCTCTATTACCTAACTTCTTTTTCTTTAGGCATTAAAACCCAAATCTGTCTTACTGTCTTTTTGTACTTCCTTTAAATAAACAGAAGGACCAATGATTTATATATATATATATAAAAGTGTGATTCTATGCATTTTCTATTTCACTGAGAAATTAAAAAAACAGAACACACAATAACTTTATCAGTAAATTATGGCAGCTTTACAAAAAAAAGACCCAAAAAAATCTTTAAAACGAAAAATTCACATTCACTGTCAAAATACTTGAGTTCTGTTTTAAAAGGAAATAAAAGACTTTCTCTCTTGATGATAAACACAAATATTTTAAGAGTATCTTTCTGAACTCAGGTCTTTGTGCCCTGTAAACAGGGAATTGAGTCCTTTTCCCTTTATATCCTCCTTATGTCTCTTTTTAGCAACCTGATATATTTCAGTATATCCCATTTTCAGAAAAATTTAAGAGGTAGGAAGGCAGAAATGTTCCCTTCCATGTTTGAGCAAATTATCCATAGCAACATGCAGCATCACAATCCTTTATTCTGCACAACATGCACTTTTATAAAAGCAACATTCAGTCAGCAAATTTTTGGGTCTCTACAGATGCTGATATCCACTGCAAGAGTCATTATTCACCAATTCTACCCAGTATTTTTGATCACTGGATGCAAATGTGGTAAAAGAAATCTAATCTACCTCCTCACTGTCATTTTCCCAGAATCCTGCATAGGAAATGTTATTTAATGTTTATTACTGTCACAGGAAACCAGCTTTAACCATGCATTGTTTCTTTGTGCAAGACACAACCGGTAGATGAATTATTTCTTCTCCTATCCTTTATGCCTCTTACCCACTCTTATGTAAAAAATTGCTTATACTTCCCAGAAAAGCTTTAGTTCCTCAAATCTACAGATACACCCACCATGGACTCACAAAAGGTAAGCAGTCTAATGGGAGCTGTTCTATCTTCTCATCACAGTTTCCAATTAATAAGTGGAAAAAAACCCACCAACCACCCAAACAAACAAACAAAAAAAAAGAACGAAGGTTTACCCTATTAACTATGAAAAACATCTAGTCAGAAATAATTTTATCTGCAAAAAAAAATCCAGTCTAACTGTTCATATGTAACCTGGACTACATGTTTGAGGGATAAATTCCCCATGTTTTACAGAAGCACCAAACCAGCACTCCAAAAGGACAGAAGTTTCTCATGTTTGTCAAAGGACCACAAAGCAGCCTGACTCATGGTCATGGGGGGATTTTGGGGAAGTGGTCTAATTTTCATCCAAGACATCCCCTAAGGTATTAATTTTCTCACATGACTTTAAAAGTCAATCTAAAGCATTTGATATGGTTGCCGAAGCCATTTCCTAACTTTCTTCAACTGAGCATTATGTGTCATAATAATAATATATTTAGCTGGGCAAGAAAATCTCCTCATTCCCAGGGCTACTCCTGCCTTGTTTCCCAGTGAAGACTGAGACCAGCTTTCTCAACCTGAACAGTGCTCTGGAGCACATGCACATACCTGTAATAGAAAAGGGTTTGGCATTAACTTAATTTAATGGAGTTTCTTTGATTTTCTTGGTATTTTGTGGTGGAGAGGGGTTTATTTGGGGTTTGGGGTTTCTTGCTGGGTTTTTTCTGGGTTTTGGTTTTGTTTTGTTTTTTGTTTTTTTTTTTGTTGTTGTTGTTTTTTTTAAGGGAGGGATTGTTCTCTGTCCTAAAATATCTGGTTTTCTTCAAGTAATTTAACTTTGGTTTCCACCACATCTTTATTACTTAAAAGGTCCTTGTGTTCTTTCACAAGGCTACTTTTGCTGAATTTTTAATCCAACGAAATGTAGAAAGGCTTTGGGTTTTGTCTGTGTTTGTTTTAATACCTGTGTGTACATATAAGCATCTTCCCATACCTCCCCCAGCCTAATTCTCCAGAAGCGCAGGGCGTAACTCTATTCAGTTTTCTTAAACCTAGACATTTGCCACCATGTGAGATGCACTTGGGTTTGAGACCTCATCGCAGGCTGGAAAGATGTAATTATGACCTCCCAGAGACTCCAGCCCTTCTGGAACTCAAATGAAATATTTTAGGGCATCTCAAGTGGCACTATACATCTAACATTTATGCAACAGCATTAAGCCTCTAAGATTTCTGACTAAGAGCCATAAACCCAGGAACACTGCCAAATACACAAATCTTGAATATTAGTGCCATTAAGGAGGAAGCAGCATGTCCTTGGCTCAGACAGCTCTTCTGTCTGATACACACTTTGGGATTTTTTTCTTCTTTTCATATGAAATTCTTGCCTCTTTATTATGGGCAGAGTTCCATGCTCAGAGCAAAAGCACCAGTGGCTGGGAGTCTGTCTGCCAAATCTGCGCTGTCAGTGCATCCATCTGAGGATGTTCCACTCATTAGGACAGAAACTTATGTAAACACAGAAACCAAAGTCCTCCAATTCTCTTTTTTATAAACACTAAAAAGACCACCCCACCTGAAATACACTGACAAACGCCAAAATAATTAAAGTAATAAATTAATGGATTGAGAGCAGCCCTAAAAAGAAGAACTTGGAGATGCTGACTGACGTAAAGCTCAACATGAGCCAGCAATGTGTGCTTGCAGTCCAGAAAGCCAACCATATTCTGGGCTGCATCAAAACCAGCATGACCAGCAGGTCAAGGGAAGGGATTCTGCCCCTCTGCTCTTGTGAGAGCCACCTAGAGTGCTGTGTCCAGCTCTGGGGTCCCTAGTACAAAAAAGATATTGAGATGTTGGGTAAGTCTAGAGAAGGGCCTCAAAGATGATCAGGAGCTGGAGCACATCTCCTGTGAAGACAGGCTGAGAGAGTTGGGCTTGTTCAGCCTGGAGAAGGCTCCAGGGAGACCTTATTGAAGCCTGCCAGTACCTAAAGGGGCCTACAGGAAAGCTGTGGAGGGGCTCTTCATCAGGGAGTATAGTGACAGGACAAGGGGTAATGGCTTTAAACTGAAAGAGAGGGGAGATTTAAATTACATCTATTGCAAGAAATTCTTCCCTGTGAGGCCCTGGCCCAGGCTGCCCAGAGAAGCTGTGGCTGACCTCTCCCTAGCAATTCAAGACCAGGTTGGATGGGGCTTTGGGCAGCCTGGGCTAGTCGAGGGTGTCCTCCACCTATTGCAGGGAGGTAGGACTAGGTGAGCTTTGAGGTCCCTTCCAACCCAAACCCATTTGTAATCCTGTGAAAAGACTTCCAAATACTTCCTAGCAACTGACACTACTATTAAACCTTAATAAAATGAAGATTTATGTTTCAAGCATAACAGTATTATATCTTTAGAATCAGAACACAGATTGTACACTGTGTGTAAGCACACACGTGTTACCTCAGCTAAAATTGCTCAAGCAAGTTTGAATGTGTTGCATTGCACTGAAGGAGAGTTTCTACACTGAACAGGGACTTTGAACGAAGAACAGCTTATGCCTCAGTCAAGTTACAGCTGTGTTAATCCAAAACCCAAATAATGTTGCAGTTCCCTAGGTTTTAAGGGGTTGTTGCCAGAAACCAAATGATGAGAAAGTTCTGTTTCAGTGCCACTCTTGGAAACTTAGAAAGTATTTTTATCCTTTGTAATGCATTTGATCTTATCTCTGTCTATCCCCAGGAGGACTCATATCCCATAGGATGTGTAATTAACCATATTTTAGATACATACGTGACCAACTGCTATAATTAATTTTTTTTAAGTAGAACATAAGTCACAGAAAAAAGTAATTCCTTTTAAGTTTTCCCTGCTAGAGAACCTGTAAAAGCCTTGTTTATTTCCTTTACAATGAAGTGGCACTAGTAACAGGCAAGCAGCTGTCACTTTTTATCCAAGTATTTTTCAGCACTGTCACAACAATTTCAAAGCAGACAAAGTAATGCATATGTTTAGTTACCAGGAGCCCAACAAGATACTCTCCACACTCAATACATGGATTTTTCTAGCTCCAATAGTCAAATACATATTTCTTACATAAGTAGGAATTCTATGTTGTGAGAAGACACCACAGGAAATATATGCAAGGTTAACATCAGATGTTCCCCGAGATTCCAGGGTCAACAACATGGAAAATTTGATGATTAGTCTCAAATAAGGCACATTCAGTACCTATGCCAATATCAGACCACAAAGTAGTAAATGTAGTCTACAAGTTGTCTTGTCAAAGTTTTTCAGTTTAAAGCTGAAATTCCAGACTGCAAGTTCTACCTCATAAAAACGACATTGTTAATAATGAATGTCACATTAGGGTGACTAAATTGCTGAAAGAACACAACTATGGGGCAACCAGAGTTAAAAGCAGTGCTGCAGAGGAAGATAAAAAAGCCACCCTCAAAACCAAACACCATCCTCCAGAAAAGAAACTGCTGTTCTTTTGAAAATATTCAAAGTAAGAAGCAGTTGACATACAAAAAAGGATGAGATTCATATTTTAAAAATATAAAGCACATTTATATACATATACTAGTGAGGCTGGGGTGGGTGGTTGTACTTTTATCTTTCCGCAGTATAAAATATATCCTCATATTTTCCTCCAGATAGTATTTTGTAATAAAAATCAGCATTTGCAAGCAATTTATACTGAAACAAACCCAGAGCCCTTTCTTTTTATAAATAGCCATTCTAAATTCCTGGTGCAGAAAAACTGACAAGTGTAAACATAACCTAATCAAAACAGTGCTAGGTTATGTGCTTTCAAGGGCTTCCTCCATGTAATTAGTGCCCTTTCTTTGAAAACTGTATCTGATTTGTGTCAGTCGTGTCTACAGGGAGAACTCTGAAACTTAGGCCATCGAAAGAGAGATGGTTATGATGGTAACGATGGACACCAGCATCACTTCAGTGCTGCAATGGAACACGCTTCTGGGATGTGTTTTGCTTTTTATTTATTTAAACCAAGACCACATTGAAAATTTATTACCTCTGTTGAAGATTCACTACTCATTTACCAATATTTCAGAGCTCCCTACATACAAAAAGACTCAAAGAAAGCAATGTCTAAAGTCAAAAGCTCTTCATAATTAGCTGCTCAGGTACAACATTCCTCACTGACATCTCTGAAGAAGAGTAACAAGCATAGAAGTATTTTGAATCTGTTATTTATAGTGAGGAAAATGAATTTATACTCTGCTTCATCAATAAAGTCTTAAATATAACTGTCAGTTTTAATAATTAAATGTGTGATTGGAACAACAGTTTACATACTGAAATAGCAAAGTGGATGTCAATAATTGTGTAACAACCTAAGGGAACAGAAATTCAGTATTTATAATGTAGGCTGTCTGGAACATTTGGAAAACAGTCCATTTATTTAAAAAAAAAAATAATAAAAACCCCAACAGAAACCCAAAGCAAAGCCAAACCACACTTCAACACTACTTTGTGATTTGCTTTTAAGAGGGAAGTCAGTGAATCTACTTTCACTCATAAGGATATGTCACTGAAAGGGAGGAATGTATCTTCTAATTGCAAAAATAAGATCCCTAGATTAATGGTAAGGGACTTCAGTGCTGTGGCTGGACATCTTTTGCTTGGAAAAAACCTAAAATGATTCAGTAGAAGAGCTCTTACTAAAATGAGCAATAGACAACTTCAGTGTACACATTACTGTTCTCCAGGTGTGGTTCAGAACAGGCACCATCTATTTGACTGCTCAATACTCAGCAGGGATCCACCAAGCAGGTCTTGCACAAAATACCCACAAATGTTGCTTTTTCCTCCCTGAAGTGAGCTCAGTTCTCACTTTAAACCACCAGGAGACCTTTGCCTGTGTTATCCCTGACAACATTCTCAGATCTCAAAAATTAAATATTTAAAGACTTAATGAAAGCTAATTACTGAACTGCTATAACCCAGCAGAAAATTTAAATTCAGTTCAGCAAAACATTTGGCATGGAAAAATAAACTATAGGAACAAGGTAGTGCTCAGTCACAGTGTAACAGACCTGCCATTCATTCAGGGGTTTGGTCAGTATTTCCATTTAAAAATTTGTTTATAAAGAATTTATTACGGGAGTTATTAAGCAGCTACACCTCAACTGACTTGGCAGACAAATTTTTCTGTAAATTCAAAGAGCTTTTCTATTACTTAAAAAAAAAAAAAGGAAAAAAGAAAACCGTTGCATCCCTTCACAAACACAAGATGGCTTTCAAAAGCATATTTTCTACTCTTAATTCATACAATCAGATATATCCCCCCACCAGGTAAATCCTAAAGCTCGGTCCATTTTCCCTGTTCTTTGTTTCAACCCACAAGTCAGTTTTGGTTTTGACTAACTCAGAAAGCATCCTTCAAATATCAGGAGACATCATTGCTGCACATCACTGCTCTACTTGACCTTCACCTACCAAAATTTGCTGCTGCTGAAGGAGACAAGCAAGAGCAAGTCCCTAACAGTTTGAAACTGCAACATCTGTAGCCTCAATCAGCCACTGACTTCAGAAAGGTAAAATACTGCATTTTGAGGACACTATGGCAATAGAAACTAACATCACACTAAACTTTGAAATGGCTTACAACAATAGCTCAAGCAATGTTAAACTTAATGAAGTCTGAACAGGTAGCATCATACTTATTGATGTTCTTATTAATGTTTATAAATATCTGAAGTGTGGGACACAAGGGGAAATGGCCAGCCCCTTTTCAATGGTCTGTGGGGACAGGACAAGGGGCAATGGCCTCAAGTTGGAGCACAGGAAGTTCTGCACGAACATGCAGAAGAACTTTTTCACAGTGAGGGTGACAGAGCCCTGGGACAGGCTGCCCAGGTTGTGGAGTCTCCTTCTCTGGAGATATCCAAGTCCCATCTGGCCACCAACCTGTCCTAGGGACCCTGCAACCTGTCATAGGGAACCTGCTTTGGCAGGGGATTGGACTCGATCTCTGGAGGTCCCTTCCAACCCCTACGATTCTGTGATTCTGTAATTGGGGAACTTCCTTTGAGGAAGCAACAGAATAAGAGCTGTTTACTTTCTCCTAAAACTAAAATGCATTTCTTCAATTAATAGAAATAGCAGAAAATTATATTATCCTCTACTGCTGGGTCTGTTCACAGAAGGTAGATGTAACAACATCATCTTCCCACTTTTTGCACACATAATTAGTACTTACTCATTTTCTCTCCCCATTAAGGTAATATATATGAAAAAACATTTTCTTCAGACCCCATGCACATCATTTTTTAAACAACAGTGCTGGCCTATGTCACTTGGTAGCAATGCTTTCTAAAATTGCCACTGTGCATTTGACTCATCCTACTCCACCCAAGATCAACATTTGCTGCTTACAGTTACGCTACTCATAAGGTAGCTGCATATAATTCTTAAAAAACCCAACGCTCACAACAATAAAACACACACACCAATTGGACAATGTTTACTTCATAACTTTGAAAATGAAAATTTGATCAAAAAGAAATCAATCAATTCCTACATCTGAGTTGAAAAATACCTGCTTTTTTCAACTATTGGCTCAGGATAAAAAAGATTCTGCCTTTAATCCAAGGAGGTATAGCAGTCAGAGTCCTCAACACAGGCATCTTGGAAAGCCTACCAGGAAAGTTATTTTAAAGCATAGCAATCAACAGAGTGTAATTTGACATCTCAAACAACCGCCTTGAGTTTCATAGGGCTGACTAGTTTGGAATAACAGAGTAACAAGAAAACTACTGATCCTCACTGTTGTGCTAAGCCAAGGTGAAGACTTAGCCTTTGATTACATACCAAGGCAAGGAAGCTGACTAATTGGGTTCAGTTCAGACTGCAAAAAGGGCTGCTGCACAAGAAAAGCGTCCAGTCAAATTGACTCAAAGAAACTTTGCTTTACCAGCCTGTAGGTACTGGCTTTGAACACCGAATATATGTGAAGAAAGGAGAAAAAGAATCCACTGACATAGCAGCACCTCAGCAGACACTAAATAAGCAATTTATTTTGTAAGTCTTGGACTCCTATGTTGGCAAGACAGTAAAAAGCAAAGCAGCGAGTCTCAATAAAACTAAAGGACAGCTACAGTCTAAAGCATAAACTATTATCCTTATTTAATCTGATTAGTAGCTAAAAAGAAGTCACCTTTAGTCCTCTAAGGAATCACAGATTTTTGTATCTCAAGGGCACCCCCCTTTTGTTTTTAGATAAATTTTAATTATTTTAAATAGGTCAACTTGGAGTCTTTAGCACTGTGACTTTTTTCAAGCCCTAAGGCTATATCTAAAAAACATTACCCTCAAGAGTTGCCAGCTTTCAGGTCTGGGGACATCGTGATATGCTCCAGCAAGGTTTCTGATCTGAACAATCAAGGGACCAAGGCTGCAGGGCACAACATATTGTATGTACCCCAGACACCACATTGTATAATTGCTATGTAATTAGAAACAGACCAACCAAATACAAATAGAATCAAACTGGCTTCTTTTAAAGTCTTTTATGAACACCAGAGAAGCACTGGTTTTGAATTGCATTTATCAAAAAGGTTCTGGATTAAATTTAAATTAAAAAAAAAACAAAACAAAAGCAAACAATAAAACCAAACCTAAACCACCAAGAAATGAGAGCAAGACAACACTTACAGTAGTAAAAGAATTAGAAGGAAGACATTAATGATCATGGTTTCAACTGAACTCCAAAGATCCTTCATCATTTCACTTCAATTAATGACAGCCCCAAATTCTATCTTCAAGAATTCTTGGCAAACAAGCAGCTTTAGATACAAGACCAAAGGCAAAGAATTACTAACCTTTCTACATTGACTGGCTTGTCAAATTTAAATAGAATATAATCCCCAGCAACTGGTGTGACAGCCCAGAAAAAATCTTCCCCTACGTAGGTTTTTTCTAGCGTATGCCCTTGGTAGACTTTTAAAGATGTCGAAACCTCTGCAGGTGGGTTCACATGGATTTTATGCAGTAATGGTTTCAGGAAGTCTTTATCCTAATTGAAAGAAAGACAAACATCAAGCTGGTCAGATAACTTGTTTTATTATGGTCTTTTCCCAAGTGATTACACTTAAAACACTTCCATAAAATGGAAAATGAATGCAATACTCATTTTTGGGTGTATCAGATCTTATAAGATGAACATGTCATTAAAGGAAAAAATTAGAAAAATTATCCCCTAGCAAAAAAAAAATAAAAATCACACAAATAAGATTAGTACTTCTTCTACTTTAGAATAGCCAGTTTAAATCTGATTTCACGTCAACTGGAGTAATATACAACATGCTTGAAAGTGGCAGACAACAAATACGTGTTTTCTCAAAGGCTATCAAGTTTTTCATTTAATCAGACTGCTGTGGAAAAGGAAGGAAAATTGTAGCTACTAACTGTGAGTTTCTGGATCTTCCCTGCTAGAGAGGAGTGGAGGCCAACATGCTGGAAAAGAGAAGGCCTGAAGCGTATCCGTAGGTTTGATTTCTGTCGATCACAATGTTTCTGAAATGGGAGGGGGGAGGTGTTAAAAAAATTCTAAAAATCACATTAGTAAAAGCAACACAAGGTTCCTGAGTTTCTACTGCAAGCATGTGACACTACACGAACCAGAAAGACTCAACAAGAGCACAGACCTATTTATCCAGTTGCTCTCATTTTGATATCATAGATCTACCCAGACTGCTGTACAAATATACTTCTGTTCAAGGTTCTCACACAGAACCTGTTTATTCACTCTTTTAGCAGGGCTGCTACTTAAGAAGTGAAGGACAAAAGTCCAAAATGTATTCCCCATTTGGAACTTTCTCTGTGACTGCCATCCAAGCAACGACATTCTCAGAGCCTCAGTGGGGGTTATGTGGATGAGTTTATTTTAGGGTTGGTACACGGAAGCTAATTAGACTTTTTTCATCCTGCTGCATCCATCTCCAAAATCTGAAACAATAAGTTACAATGTCTCTGAGAGGTCTCAAATTCTTTTTGAGATTAAAATCTTGTTAGGAAGAGAGACTTTTTCAGGACATGCAATAACCATAATACACAGTATGCTAGCCTCCAGCCCACCAAAACCAACTCCTTCACTATCATGAAAGCATTTTAGAAGCTTTGTAATATAAACAAACTTACAGCATCTTTCTCAGGGTTACACACTTTGACCCAGAGGATATGGTCCAGGAGCCAATCAATAGGTTTCTCCTTATAAAACATAAATATGAACTCTACAATAAGAGTGATATCTGGAGACTGGAACATTTTACCTGTGATGACATTAAGAATAACTAGAGTTATTTTAGGTTAAAGATAGCATTGTATTTTAAAATCAGTGAGACAATAGATAAGTTTGTGCCAAGACAAGAAACACAAGCAATGAACAAACCAAAATCTCAACATTATTAAAAGCTCCACACCTTTCAGCTATGCAAAACTAAATAAAACAATTATTCAAAAAAAAAGAACTCATGGTAACGGATCTTGGTGCTATCAAAATAGCACCACACTGTGCTACCACACAGTCTCCTTAAGAACAGAAATTGTTAGTCTGCAAAAAATACCACATAGCAGTGACTGGAGATCTTTTCTGAAATGCATAGGCCACCGGTGTCATGGTTCAGCCCTAGCTGGCAGCTGAGCACCACACCCTGCTTGCTCACCCCTCTCCTGGCAGAACAGGGAGGAGAACAGGCAGAGAAAGGCAAACCACAGGTTCAGATAAGGACAGTTTGCTGGTACAGCACTGGGAAACAACAACAGGACTTACAGAACGATAACACAAAGCACATCAACCTGATGACCAACTGGATGATCAGCCCTCACTCAGATCATCCCAGAGCTGTGCAGAGCCACCGCTCCCCAACCAGCCCCCTTTTTATGGGGAGCATAACACAACATGATATGGAAAACACCCTTGGTCAGCTCAGCTCACCTGTCCTGGCTCCTTGGGATAATTAACTCTGTCCTCATCAGAACCAGGACAAGCAGCAAACTCATATTGAGGACATTTCCAACTAGCCACACTCAAAGCAGTTAGCTGTCCAGTACAAAGTCCAAGTCCCTCCCATAAACAAGAGGTACAGAATTTCTTCCTCAAGTACTGCCATGACTTGTGACTTCTGAGACAGTGTGCTGCTTGGTCAAGTACAGATGGACTTGTGTGGCACTGTGCTACAGGATTCTTGGGAAGTCTGCAAACTGTGAGGCTTGAAGAAGAAAACTTACTGTTGAAGAAAACAGTAAGTCTGTTTACTGTCAACAAGAGCAATTTTTTACATGGTTGTGGAACATGTAGCACACTTCAGTGCTAGTACAGGTGTCTGAAAAGCAGCCAATATACTAGGCTATTTAAGGTGCCTTGTATGAAGTCATTGCTATGAGGAGCAACATGTAACTGGGAGCGGGGCAGTCCAAGACTGAAGACAGACTGACAAGGGTCTAAATGCCAACTCAACTCCTCAAAGTAGTTCCATATTTGAGGGCGTATTCAGAAAAATATCATCAGGTTTGCAGATGAAATCTACCTCTACTTTGCTGGGATACCATGGAGAAAGTGAGGGAGAAAGACATGACAATGGATCTCTTAGGAGGTCACCAGTTGAAGGGATTCAGTTCTGCCAATGGTGCTGAGATATGGACAGTGCTGACTTAGACAGGCACAGACTCATTGAGCATGTGTGTATTAATGGGTCAGAGTCCAGAAGCTCTTTTCCAGTGACAGTCTTCTGTCTGTCCACACTTGGAGTTCTGTACAACACACCAACACACAGCACTTCAGCATGTGAAATGTTTTTTTCCCCCCACTTGTAATCTATGAGGCATTCATATTACATAACAAGTTCCTCAAGTGGTAGAATACTTTCTCCTACACTCAGGAAGAACAGCTGGAGAAGACATTAGAACCCTTTGAGGTGGCAAAAACACTTCTCTCACTCATCAGAAAACGGGATTGGCTCCTCATACACAGGAGGATGAAATTCTTTGGAAAGGTCACTAAGGAGCTGTATAGCCTATTCTGGATGACAAACAAATAGGGAACGACATTTTGTATGAAGCTTAAAAACTATCAGCAATGTAGCACTCAGCTTGAGCAGGTGGCTGAGTGGAAGTGAAGAAACAGTACAAGCAGTCTACTTTATTTGGCCATTAAGGAGGAAGTTAACATGTATATAAACAGAAAAGAGGACATACCTGCAGTATCACCCTGAACCAGTACTACACAAAAGGTTAGAAGTCATGTAAATCTTAAGTGATTAGGAACACACATTTCCATTGCGAACATACATCTGGACTATCACTTAGAGCCAGATATTCCATTACTTCTCTTTCTTTTCAGGCTGAAAAGCAAGGCAGCATAAAAAAATCCCAAGGAGCTGGGAGTTCAAATCCCTCTTGTAACATGGAAGGGAAAATTCTCTATTGAAACAGGTGACTGGGCCTGGAATATTACACAATATCTCAGAGTAGCTACAGAATACCAGGTTGTTAGCTTACATATATTAGCAACAAGGATATTTTTAAGGGAAAGCATCAGAATTGCGGGGGCCCTGTTATGTGGGCTCTGACACTGCCAGGTATCAGACTTATACATACAGAGCTTTGCTTTGAGATTGCCAGATCTTGAATTGCAAGATCCCTTATTTCCTCAGAAAGAGGATACATACTTAGGAGATCACCCAAAGGTTCTTATCCTTTCCAGAAAACAAGTCTAATGCAGTCTCATTCCCTTATGACCTATATGAAATTGGTAAGAACGCAGCCAGTGAATAAACACTTACTCTGGAATTCCGAGATGAGTTTGGAAGGGTCTGAGCACAGCTACATCACGATGCAGCGCAATGAATGTGAACAGGGCATCTGACAAAAGTCCTAATTCTTTAGTCTGTGGGAATGATGCTATCTTTACAAAGCAGACCATTCACACCGTGGGATGGAGAAGTAAATGTGGGAAGACATTAACTATCCTGGCATTGCTAAATCAAAATCCCTGAATTAGGCTGGTTATAACGCAAAACCATTGACATTACTTGTAAAGTGCTTGTTGCAATGAGGTCCTCAAAAAAGCATCTCAATTTGAAAATACTCAGCAACTAAAATTTGAAGCTCCCCCTAAGCAAAGGACAACTTGTACTAAACTAGGGACAACTGCAAAGCTTTCTTCTTTCAACACATAAGATGGATGTTATGATTTGTTTACAAGTATATTCCTACTATTAACACACTATATTGTTGTCGTATTGTTTAACATTATTTGTGAAAGTAAATATTTAGAAATGGGTAGGAAACAATCATATGATTTGTACAATGTTGTGTAAAATATTCATGCAGAATAACAGCTCTTTCAGCTTGTCACACTTCCAACTTAATGGGCTCCCAATTTTCCTGGTGATTCATCTCTGCCTACTGCTTTCAATAGCATGGGGCAGGAGAAGAGAAAAATATGAGAAACCCTAATGAAACACTAGCTGAAAAATGGGACCAAGCAGGTATTTCTGGGATCTTTATGGGATTGAAACCATCACTTCTACATGACATCTGCTGAGGTCAGTCACACCTGCTTCCATAGGATGTGGACCTTTCCATGTGATGTCAGAGAAAGGCAGAATAACACACAGCTCAGAAGACAAAATCATGCCCACATTATTGCTCCAATCTTAATGGAAGCAGGCTGACCAAAGAGACAGTTCATCCTCTTCCTGGATGTACACACACAGTCATGCTGCTCTGGAATCCTTTTCTATCCAAGGGCAGAGCATCAGAATCGCTCTGTACACTTCTTCCTTTGACTAGCTCATCTTCTGGAGAGCATAAAGATTTAGAGTCTTCAGTTGTCATGTACGGTGAAAAGACCTTCACAGACCATGCTGCTTAGAACCTGAACATTAAGGTACAGAATCCTGACCTACAACTACATGGCAGAGAAAAAGACTGAAAGTAAGAGTATAAATTTACTGGTTTTCCTAACTTAAGTTGTTCTAATTTTAACTAAAACAGAACTAGGACATCAGTAATTCTTTATTTCCATATGGAAAATTATTCTGGGCCCAGATTGGCATGCTACTGTCAAACATACAGCCTGCCACCCCAGACTCAGGGAATAATCCAGGCTAACGTGGTGATGTCACAGAACACAGCAGGGAAAAGACCAACCAAAGAAAGTCCTCATTCATCCAGCTGCAACTAGTCAGAATGTACTAAGTAAGCATCAGCTGGCTGTACCTGAACTAGTATCTTCAGACCCATCTGGCCTTTCTACATTACACTGCCTAGCACCACAGAAGGGTTCAACAGTGCAGGCAAAGCCTTCTCATTTTAATTCATAAAGATGGCTGAAGCAAAGTCTAACAGGCAGCCTCCCTCTTCCTTCAGTAACCAAGAACAGACAGCCACACACTGCTTGTGGAAATGCTGTCACCACCTTCCACACCCAGCCTGGCACAGCTTTCCCCCAGATCCTTGCCCTTCAGTATAACACAGCATCCTTTATCTGTCATTTCTGCTTCAGGGCACCATCAGCACAGCAGTACTGCCATGGATCAGTGTCCCCCTTTTTCTCCCCTTGAACACTCTTCCCAGATCAGTTCAAAATCAGGCCTCTTCAGTAAAGCCTCTGGTAAAACAGGTCTTCAAAGCTCTGGACCCCAACTATCCACAGCTACTCCTTATGATGGAAAACAGCCCAGTACAACTACTCCACACCCTATTCCCTCTGAATCCAAATCGCCAAAGCCCCTGCCTCGCCTCTCCGGAGCAAGGGTAGCAGCAGCCTGACTTCCCTGGGGCATAGCAAAGCCCAAGAACAAGCAGCAGCCATTGCCAAGCTCCTGCAGTTCTGTGGTCCCTCATGTAGCTGCAGATGGTGAAAGTCCCATGGAGTCATTGAGATGCCATCCCAACCCAGCTTAGATTGCCCACTGGCCATCCCCAATATGCATTTAAAAAAATCAAGCCAACAAGAGACCTAAGCAAAAATTATAATCAACACACACTGCCTCAAACCAAAGAGAATGTGAATGAAGTAAAGCAATAGCTCATCTTTCACCATGTTCATGTGCTTGATTTATATCAAGGAGACACTGTTGACAAAATTTCAGAGGTTTCATATTCCGGGTACGTACAACCAACACTTGGAAAGAAACTACAAAAATCAAAGGAATTAATACTCTAAGGTAAAATCTTGGTCCATAAATCCCTAGAGATCTACAAATTGTGGAACACTTTCTTCACAAAGCGAGAGCCAGGACTGACATATATATTGTAGAACATCTTCTGCTGTTTATTGTGCCCTGCCAAGACTTCTATATGATTTTCAGTCCATTTAAATGTTATCCTTAGTGAACTGTTCTGGCCCTCTCAGTAGTTTGCTGGCAAATACAAGACATACAAAACAAAAAACTTTGTTTTCTACAGTTCTCTGAACTGCAGAAATCTAAATCATTAATTGGATTTCTTCTACAGAAGCATCATGTTAAATGCATTCAGTCTACACCAACAATAATTTTATACCTGCAAGCAAACATGCTAACTACAGTTGAAATCCTTCAATGTTTTCCCTATTAATGATATGCAAATTACCAGCATTAAAAGCAGAAGCTCTTTGAAGTTATTTAAATCTCAAATATTTGACTTGATCTACTCTTCCCCAAACCTGAACTATGTGGGCAGCTTCAGCAAAACTCTAATCAGAACAATTTAAAATCATCAGAACAACAGGCCTTGAGACATCAGGGCACAGGAAGATTCAGAGGAGCTCTATGAAACAATCAAAAGGGTGATTTCAGACCACTCCATTAAAAGTTTGTGACAGCTGACATTACAGCTGACAGCACTGAAGATCCTCTGGAGAACACTTCAGCTCACAGGCAGTTGGAAGACAAATCAACATTTCCCATAGCGAGCTAGCAGGACTTATCTACTTTGTGTCAGGGTCTGCAGTGCAAACCAGAACCCAGAAAAGCAAGAGATGCCTCTTCCTTTCACAGAGCTTCTTAGGGAAACAGCACACATCTCACCCATTATTTATTAGATACTTGACAGCACTTAAGACTATGCTTTCAGTATCAAAAAAAAACCCCAAAGAAAGCAACTTCTGCTCTGTGGTATGGGTGACAGAATTCTATAATCCTGCTGTCAGCCTAAATAGCTGCATTTGCCACTTCCTCATGTAGTACTTGCATAAATTAGGCTTTCAGTTCAGAAATACACTATGACAAAAACTGTTTTTACCTAAGAGAACTTGCAAGCTGATCAAGGTTTCAAATAGTTTACAGCAAATCAGCCACACCTCTTGCTACTGATTTAGAAATAATCTCTACATCTAGGCAATTCAGTACTGTCCTTTGTCTGTCAGACATCTACACATACAACTCATCCCCAGTTCCAAACAGCTGCTTTTGCTCTTCCCATAGCTATTTGCATTACTGAATTACCATAGTATCAGTCTGCACCAAGATCTATAAGGGATAGTAGAGATGAGGCAAATTTACATCCCTTGTATAACATTTCTATGCAATCTATGGTTATAGCATACCAATGTGTCTCAAAGCCAGAAGTTTTAGTCACTCTCACATATACTCATTTCCCTCCTCCCCCCAGAATATATAAAAGCAGCATAAGTAGTTAAACTGGGTGGAAAAAAAGTCTAATTTAATTTTCTAGGTAGAAAAGCAACATTAAAATCTTTAGCCATAGCTAAATGCATCTGTAATTCTACTGATATCTAATTAAAAAGAGGCAAGCAAATATGATACAAGGAATAAAGATCAAGGAACAGGGATTCAAGCAGCAGTAGCTAAATTTAACTACAACTATTTTCAGAGCCTACACTGAAAAAAGTACATAGCACAGAAAAACAACTTTTAATTTTTTTTTAAACAGTTGTGGAGGTGCTTAAGCCAAATCTCACTATTAAGAACTACTTGTCTACCCCTTCTGGCTTAGACATCATGCCCTCTATAGCAGCACTGAGAACAGAAAGAGGTGTGAAATATACACACACATAAGTGATGAGAGATACATCTGCATGGGGCAGACAGTACACGTTCAAAACTACCAGTTTGATTTATGCTCATTTTGAAACATCAGTCTTACAAAACTGAAATTTCTAAGTGAATACACTCTACTAAACAGAGAATGAATGTAAGTTACTTTATAGCCCAGGAACTTCATACAGAATGTACACTTAAAAGTGCAATTAGGACGGGAGCTAAAACTAAGCTCACAGTTTAATTGCTGAAAAGTAGAAACAAAACCTAATCAGATGCTGGGATTCCACAGCCACAGAATCAGAGTTGCAAAGGGTTCCCAAACAGATGAGACAAGTCTATTTACAGTAAGAAGCTCCCGTAAATTATTTAAAAGCTTTTTTCCTCCATGAGAGGCAGCTCCATTTCCTGTTTCTCTCTTCCACCTCTGAGGCCACAAAACAAATCCCATAACTGTTTCAGCAACAGTGCATCCCTGTGGGTAGCCCAGGGCAACCAAGCAGATCACTTATATGGTGTCCAGGTGGACAAGAGGACTTCCCTCTGCCTATTTTCTCTCCTCCTCCCCATTGCTTCTGTAAGTCCATAAGACTGACAGGCAAAAGTACCCCTTGTATCCTAACACAGCACATTTAGGAGATAACTACTGTTTTCCTTTCTACTCTGTGAAACTCTGAGACCCTGAAACTTGGGGAACCGTTGCCTCTGCAGCATATCTGAGCTAGAAACAGGATGGAAGTTGCCATTCACACAGTGCCAACCTTCCCAGTTTTGTAATCCAGATATATGCCCACTATTTGTAACCAATTATGGGTCCCTGAGCTAAAAAACGAAGCTGTTCTCTGGAAAATAGAACCAAAGTAAAAACAAGGAACCGATAGGAATTTCCAAGGAAATGACAGAACTCAGAACAGCACTGTTACATGTAGGATCTTTTTCCTGTTCTGAGCTCAACTTACAGCCTTTACACTGGAGTTTTGTTGACTACATAAAGGAATCTCCATGGTTTGACTCAGCTTCTTATTTTTCCTCACTTATCTCCAGCTTAGCACTTTTAAACAGATAATGACACAGCTCTTCAGTATGAAATAACCTTTTGATTTGTAACCCCCCTTCAAAATCTCTTTTTCATTGCTTTTCTGTTAATTCTAGAATCTCTCAATAAAACCTTAAGAGTAAATAACCCAAGTCATTTCAGCAGCACCCTGGTAGTCAAGCCACGACAGCCTGAGATGATGCATTAGCTTCTCTCTCTGTTTTGGTGCAAACACCAATGAAGGGGTTCTAAGTGGAGTTAGTTTTAATGCTTTTTAACTTCAGTCAGCTGTCTTTTAATGGCAGCTAAATGCAAAATAAGTAATAGCTTGCAGTTTGGCTGTTAGTGTTTTTATAAATTAACTTTTGATTATAAAAATGTCCTCTTTTCCAGCAGTTTGAGTTTGCTTCAGTCACACAAATTACATAAACCAACTGATAAATAAACCCATGAGTTAAAACAGAGTTTCTAAAAGAGCCAATGAATTACTCCTTCTTGTTCTATTTCCAGTACAAAGAAGATAGCTTTGAAGTCAGATCACTTAATTCAGAGTCTGAGGATGAATGTTCTTTCAAACTACTAAAGTGAACATTTTCTTACCAATGAAACCCAGCTGAGAAAATTCTAGAATCATCCAGTCTTCAGAAGCAAGTTGAAGTGCAAAATTTTTTATTGTGCTGAAATAATTCTGCTTGACAACGATGTCATCTTCAAGCTAGAGGAAGGCAGCAGTGATATCAACATAAATTCAAAGGGAAAAAAAAAAGCACCAGCAAAGCAATAGGAAAAAGTACTGCTAGGAAATGCTGTTTTATAATATATTGCTAACACATCCATGTATTTCTGATGCAAGCAGTGCTAGAAAAAACAGCCTCTATAGCCAAGAAACAATACTCTATTGTAGACATCACAGTCTATTTATGGAGAAGTAATCCAGAACCTTTCTGTAGGTAAGAATCCACAAAGGAATCTCAACTGATTACTTCTCTAGCACCTCTCTTCAGAGTAAGATCACCCATGAAATAATGTTAGACTAAGGGACATCACCAGTAGAACAAGTAGAACATCTGTATTATTTATACATAAACATGACTGTTTACTCATGCACTTAGCAGCAGTGAAAGAATTTCTCCTCTGAGACAAGAAGCTAAGAGACAGGATGTCTACAGGGGTGGGATTCATTTCACCCAAGTTTAGCTGTCCAACACAAGAACGTGTGCATAGTATAAACTAACAAGCTAGTCCAGGCAGCAAAACTGACAACACATGGTGCTACCATCCCTTTAATTCCAAGTAAGGCCACTGCTTTAAGGACCCTGCTTCTCCTGTCCTTTCTCCCAGTGCATTCATGCTCACCCCCTTGTGCTGGAACTGTGTGACTGCCTGGTTTCAAAATGACTGTCTCATGTCATTGGCAGTTTCTAAGAGAGCTGAGTCTCCAACAGCTCTCAGAGAGCAGTCAGCACAGCTTTGTAAAAACTAAATGAGGTATGTTGGGCTTTATAGACAAACAACAGCCCCAACATCTAAATAAAGACCACAAGCACAGTTACTCACTAAATCTGCAATAACTGTAGGCATGCAACCTACTTCAAAGGAGCAAGACACAATAGTAACAATTCTCAGCTAAATTAAATTTAAGAACAATTGCTATATTCTCTTCTTGAAAACCTCTTCTTTTTTAAAAACAAGTCTAGCAGCACATTGAATGCATATCTATACACAACAGTCATATTAAATCGATGCTGCATTTGCTTCAAAAGAGAAGAAAAATGTATTTTAGTTAGATTTCCACTCAACTACACTGGTGTGTTTTGCCTTGGCAACTCAACAGTAACTTATTTGGGGACAAGTTAAAAACAGTAGATAAGCTGTTTGCATGCCTTCACTTTTTATACTAAGCATCTTAAGACTAAAGAAGTAACGTAGGACAAATTGCTTTCTACTTCAATGTCCAATGCAAATTACTTCCTCATATACCGTAACCTCCATACTTAATCCCCTCCCTTCAACTACAGAATCAAGTCATTTCTGTTCTGTGTATGCATTTCTGATGTGTCCAACACAAAAATTTCTGGAGGCTCATTTAAATATTTGTCTCAGAACAAAGAAAAGAAATTTACCTGAATGTAATAAACCCCTTTTTTCTGGGCATACATCATAAGAAAGCAATAATCCAAATTTTGTTTTGTTCTCCATCTGAAATTAAATTAAAAGCTTAAGTATTACGAAAAAACGTTCTTTCAATACACACTGGCAATGCAAAGTAAATCTCACTGTGAAGAATGATGTATATTAGTGAAATGTTAGGAGAGCTGCTTTCGGCATTGTTCCCTCAGGAAATCCTCTGTCTGGAAAAAAAGAACAAAGATTTTGCCTTATGCTTTAGTAGAAATATAAAACTCACTTAACTTGAATCCGATTTTGCACAAACTGCCTAACATTTCACTGAAAATACATGTGAATTTTAAATGGTAATTCAGCAGCAGTTACTGTTTTTTTCACTATTTCAGAAAGAAAAACAGTAAACAAAAGGGTCTACATACAGCAAAAAATGTATCAAATCTCAGTTGTCCTCCCAAAATTTAACGCTCAGTGAATTCTACCGAACATAGCATTAGGCTCTGACCATGCACAGAACAGCATACAGATAGAAATGAGATGGAGTCATAAAGCACTTTTAGCATCCCCACACTTTCAAGAATTACAGTAAGAAAACATTTCAAGAATTCACATCCCACTTGCCATTTCATAAACAAGAGAAGTGTGTGTGTGGGAGGAGATGGGAAAAGATCTGGGGGAATAAGCTAACCTCACTCTTTCTTTTGAGTCTCCAAATGTCTCTTTCAAATTCGTCAAGTCAGGATAGTAAGTTGCAGGAGGGGCTATTACTTCCACCAAGCCAGAACTGATCTCTGTAGAAAATCTGTCAATAGAAACATCCAAGTCACATGAAAGATTCTGAGTTCTGTGGACTTGCTGCTTGCTTACTATTGGTACAGTTATTATGTCTGGTTACAACAGTGACTTATTTAAATGAGGCATGTCAAGTAGTATTTAAAAAATTACTTTTTTCCTCAGCATCTTCTTCAAAGCAACATAGCCTCTTGCCCAGTAATCAGAAATCTAACTAGACTCTAAATATTTCTTTTGCCTTTCTTTTTTCAAAACCTAGTGATTTTTTTCTATAGTTCTACTTGAAAATATGGAATATAAAAGGCCCTAACACAGACATCACAAATTTCTATTCACATTAAACCGATCCCATCTGTTCGGGTTGCGCCAAATAGTTTAATCCCAATTTGTCAGTTACATTGTAAAACAATAATCACCAGCCCTTAATTTGTCATCTACTGCTCTTGTTTGAAAGTCTATAAACCTCAAGAAACAGAACCACATCATCTCATACTTCACAACCTGATTTAGGAAAAAACAAAAAGCAAACCCACCAATAAGTTACAACCCCTCCCCACCATTAAAACTACAACTTACTCTTTTTCCAGGCTTGCAACAACACTGTTAACATAATCAAGATCAGTCTGGAAAAAAAACAAACACAAAAACAGAATGCTTAACAGTTTTGGAGCAACAGTTTAAAATAATCCAGTAAAATAAACATTGGAGGTGGCTGTACTTGAAAAATCAAATTGAGAGTGTACAATATTTGAGTAATGTAGGAACACATCACATATGTAACTGTCTTATCTCCAATGGGAGAAGAAACAATTATTTTGTAACCAGAAGGGAATAATATTTGCCTCATATCTGCATTTAACAGATAGTTCTAATCCAACTGTTGAAAATTTCCTGCAACTTCTCATGCACAATGAGAAAATGATCACTGAGTGTTTGTGTAGGAAGAACTTAGTAATACTAGGGAAAGCTTTCTGGAAAACAGGATACTGAACATACTTTTCAAAAAATATACCTCCTAAACTTTGCATTTAAAAACGTGGATGCTCTAACCACAGACGGCAATGGACATGCTGTTTCCCTGCTTTTTTGCATCAAAGACAAAACTTAAGGGACTAACAATCCTATCAATCACCCAGTTCTTAAAGATGAACAGATTCTAAAAGCTATTTGGTGGTTAAAATACAAATTGTGACATTCTGGAAAAGTCTAGATCATCTACCTTGCTAGAACTAGTCAATTATTCAGCCTATTCACTTGGTCATACATATACATACTAAGAAAAGAGAGTGTGAAATGGTTAGTGTGACTGAAAACTCCAATCTCCATTATATTCACTAATCTAATAATTTTACATACTATTTATCATTTTTTAAAAGAAAATTTATGGTCTATAAATCAACCCAGATTCTGATGGTTCCTGAAGATTCTGGAGAACTAGCATTAAAATGCTGAAAACAAAGGAACAGTTCATACTTTTTTCTGATGAATTTGTAATGCAGATTATCATTAAAGGATTATACACACAGAGAATAAATCCCTCCCAAAGCATTTCTATAGAACCACTAATCTCGTTTGATAAAGGTGCTTACCCTTTGATCTTAAAAATCACCATTCCTATTTTTAAAGACTTATTTTTATAAAATCCAACATAATGCCAGTGACGTACGCTTTTCCAAAAAGGACAACAGTGGGTTTTTCCCAAAAGCAGGTTCTAAATATCACAAGAACATGTGAATAGAAATCTTTCATCTATTTTTTCACAGATATTCTTCAGTGACATGCCTAGTGCTGGACAGAAGTTCCAACAGGCACTTTTAAAATTTCAAGTCACAATTTAAAACTCATCCGGCAGTGAGTTCCACATAAGCAGATTCACAAGTCCATATGGACCTTGATATATCACTAAGTCTTTAAATGTCCATATGGATCGTTGTTACTGGGAGGGAGCTTAAGACATAACTTCTGCCACGTTTAACAGTTGCAAGTCAGTGACCTAGCGACTACCTAAAGTAATTTTAGCATACCCATCTTTAACTGAAACATACTTTTTTTAAAAAACCTTTAAAACATTAAAAATACATAAGTTGTTTTTTATTCAGCATAGAAAAAAAAATACTTTTCTTTTCCAGCTGGCATGCCAAATTTCAATTCCCCAGGTTAGCATTAATAACTCAGATACTTGTTAAACAATCCATATTGTCATTGCAAATACCACTGCTGGTTTAGTAGGTAACCTCCCTTCTGAATCAGCAGTCACTGCATCAGCATAGTGCAAAAGGAGATATCACTTTTAGAATGAAAAAGAACATTGAGATTAAAAAAGTTGATGTCATTTTTAATTTGAGCAAATGCATTAAAATCTTGGTATGCTGCCATTACTGCTAAATAAGCAGTTCTGCTTGTACCTACCAGCAGCATCTGAGATTCAGAACCAGGATTTCAACTCTTCCCCTCAGGAGAGCAGGTTAACTGCCATCTTCCCATATCAGAACGTCCAGAGGCAACAAGGTGCTCTCATTACCCAACCTAACATGAAGTGGGATTTTTGCCAACACCCTTCAGCTGTGGACACGTCCCAGGAAAGTGGCACTTTTAAGTTATTTCACACAGCCTCATGAAATAAATATGAGAACAGACAATTAATTTGATCAAGTTGTAACTATACCCAAGGGAAGAGTTAACTATAGAGAAGACTTTGCAGGGTAGCAATGGAAGGAAATCTGGAGTAGCCAGATAATTGCTCTAACCTCAGGATCTCCCATGCAGTACCAATGCATTCAGCTAGTAACTGAAAAGTGACAGAACCTCCCCTCCTCACCAGCCCCCCCACCCCCCCCCCCCCAAAAAAAAAAACCCACCAAACTAAAGAGAAACCAAAACCCAACGAAACTTATTCTTGACCAAAATCTATTCCCCATTTTTGAGAAAAAAAAGTATTCACTGCCTTGACAAAATAAGATCTAAGGTCCTCTTTATCAACCTGCAGGACAGGAGACAGATGAAAACAATTATGATCTAAATATAACCAGGGCAGGGCAAATCCAGATTAATCAAAAGGAAGTCAACCACAAAGGACAAAGTGTAACTATTCTTTGGGATTTCAGTGAAAATCACCTGGCAGGTACCAGGTTGACTTTGGATCAGCTATGATGGACTTAAAACCTGTTTCATGGCATCAGTGCCACTTAGAACTACCAAAAGGTAGTCGCTGGTGATCCCAACCAAAGCAGCAAAACCCGTAAGACCACAGCTATGATGGTTTTGTCTATCAAATCAGAAGACAATAAAAGCCAGCATTTTTCTTTGGCAACTCTAAAGTCTGAAGATTAAATAAACCCTAAGAGTGTTGAACCCAAGAAAAAGCAGCAAAGGTAAACATTTTAAGAACTAATCCTTTTAGAGAGATTAAATGCAACATTCTGATAGGCCACAACCAAAGAGTTAACAGTGCCAGCCATGAAGATGTATCTTATCAATGAATCACATGGAGTCTTACAAACAAGTTTGTCATCTTCAGTGCATCTTTGGGAACTAATGAAAAGCATAATTAGGGGTGGTTATTTCAGTATCAGCAGTTCAAACTTTTCCTCCTGTTCTTTCTTTCTAGTTGTATGAAGCCACTGATTTCTCCAAGAAAGCCAGAACACCTGGAGTGAGACATCCTCCTTTTGTCACTCATACCAGACCAGACCAAAGACAGGTCAAGCTCAGCATCTTGCTTCCTGCAGTGACAGCCATGAACAGATGGACTGCAAAGAGTAAGAATAGGATAACAATACAGGGTACCCCCTCCTGCTACCATCCATCCTCCAGCTACCTTCAATTCAGGTTACTTCCCGAGATGTGTATTTTTAATGTATTTTTAATATGTCTCCTCTTCAAGGTTCCTTGCCCCATCCCCTTGAGCCTATCTAAACTTTTGGCAAGAAAAGAAGTTTTTAGATTATGAGATGTATGGACTTTCCTAAGCCTGAAAACATGGTGATATCTAAGGTTTAACTCCTTAAGTCCTCCATTGGTAATTTTGATGAGACAGAAATATAGAGTGCTTTGATGAATCTCTTCAAAAGAAAGCCAAGTCCATTCTGGAACAAACTAAAGTTTCAAACTGACAGTGAAATGAATTTTTCAATTTCCTCAGTTTTTAGAAGATGCTGCCCTACAATTCTCTAAAGTACCTTCCCTAGTTTAGGTGAGGCTGCATTTCAAAAGTTGAAAGTATTCTGTTTGTCAGGACAAACATTGTCATTCATAACAAACACACAGAATCCGAGCAGCAGTGCTTCTGGAACCTGAACTTTTTTCAAATTTATTTTTATGGGTAAGGGCATAGCAAAGTAATAGAACATATTAGCTAGCAGACAAAATAAGAGGATAGAAAGTTGCAATTAACAGCTAGCCAACTGTCAGACAAACCCAAGATTTTTAGTTTTAAGTATCAACCTTATTGTACTGTTAAATCCTATTTCGTATCTTCAAGAATTACAGGAGGTAAAACGTTTCTCAAACATTTTAGACCAAAGGTTTATCTACTGTCTTCAGCAGCAGCAGATGCATAGAAAAAGACACAACCACAAAATTATAGAACATCTCAAGCTGAGAGGGAAACTGATAAGAACCATTGAGTCTAACTCCCTGCTACTTGCAGGATTGCCTAAAATTAAACCATGACTAAGAGTGTTGTCCAGACTCTCACTGAACTGACAAGCTCAGTGCTACGACCACTTCCCTTCGGAATCTGTTCCAGTGACCAACCAGCCTCTCAGTGAATAATCTCCAATAATATCCAATCTGAACTTTCCCTAACACAACTTTATTGTCTTTCCTTGTGTCCCATCACTGATCACCAGAGAGGGGAGACTAGTACCCCTGCTATACTGCTGCCCTTGACTTCTCCAAGCTGAACAAGCCAAACAACCTCAGGGCTACTAAAAAGTTTTGAACTCCAGCAGTACCAACAAGACATGGCACTGCTAGAAGAAACTAAATTAGCCTTCAAGTTCACACATCTACGTTCCATTGTAAAGCATGGAATTCCTGTCCCAGACTTTGTCTCACCCCTCCTGCACCAAGTTACCTAGTGAAACTGGATACATTACAAATTAAGTTTTCCTTAGTTTGCCACTAAGCACTACTCTTACTCTCATTCCCATGACTTCAGCACTTGATGCAATCACAAGTGCTGAACACTGGACTTCAGCAATACAAAGTGCTACAAAATGGCAGCTTCTATGAAAAAATTAAACTGCATAAGTCAGTTGCACCCATCTAGAGAAAAAGCTTCATTTTCACAAAGCAAAACTGAAAATACATGACAGAATGCCAGTTCACAAGCAATGTAATAGTAGCATTTCGGGGGGGAGGGGGGGATTACTTGGAATAGATGATCTCCAGAGGTTCCTTCCAACCCCTATCATTCTGTGATTTTTCTTGTTCTACTAGTTTGACTTGCAACCTTAGCATTTTTTTAAAGGAATAGTGTTTAAGCTGCAAAATTCTCTGTATAAGTTTTAAGTAGTTGACACAGCTTTAAGCAGTGGGGACTGGACAAGATTATCTTCTAGAAGCCCCTTCCAATGTCAGTGATGCTCTGAATCTCAGATCTTGCCTTAACAGACCAAAACCCTTGTTTGAAATTAATTTCAACTTCAGTTGTCACACAGAGTCAGTGTTAGGAAAAGTGCAAATAGAAGCAAAGATGGCACTAAAACACTTTTTTTTTTTTTTTTTTTTTTTACAAGCCACTAGAAAAAACCTAAGATGCAGAATATCAAAACATTACAAATTCAAGAAGAGAAGCTACAGGGAAAGAAGGGGAAAATTCAGACAAAATTTATAGTACATTCAAAATAACGTGTTTTATCTAGCCTGAGACTATCCAGATCTTAACTCTTAAATGAAATCTACTCTAAGCAAGTCTTCACTTATTCAAGAACATCTTCAAAAAAAAAAGGAAAAATCCCTGGGAAACAACCATGCTAATCTGCAAAGTATGGTCATTTCATTGCTTACCAATTTCTGTAATTTTATTTGATCTTCCATCATCCCCATAGAATAGGGGTGGAATAATTTTACAATGTATTTTAAATAATAACAAACAATGCAAAATTGAACAGACTCCAGGAAAGGCAAAGCAAACACATTTGCCTTGAAATGGTGAAAGTACATAAGAATATAATTACCTACATACAAGGCATTAAAATTCACATAGGAAAAAGCAGCCACTGAAGTGGCATTTGGACCTATTTTTGGATATTTATGCAGCAAAGAAAAAGCCCTAAGGAATAAAAGTACAGCAGTGGTTTCCAGTGGTTGCAGTAGTGTATGGATATAAATAAAGCCTGTGGAAAAAGGCAGCAATATCTGCTAGAGTTTAACAAATGCAGTTAGGAAAAAAACGTATTTTCAGGAATACAGTGTCTGCTTTCAGATCTGAAGCAGCAAGTTCCAGTTAAATACAGTGAACATGGGAACAAGATGCAAAGCAAAAAGCAGTAATGCAGAAGACTGTTAGAACACAGCCATCTGATGTTACATAAGCAAAATGTAACCTGTGTGTCCTACATGAGCTAATGCCTTCATCCCTCCTGCACTGAAACTCCCCACTCTACCACACAAGATAGCAAGCTTTCTCTGGTCATTTCTGTGATTTACCCAGTCCAGTTCAGGACAGGGCATCACAATGCAAAGTTTTTGGCAGCAATAACAAGAATACAAGTGTATTCCTGTATCACTTCAATCTTGCTTCTCCCTACCCTTACACATCACCTTCTCAGTCAAGAGGACATATGTCCATATGGATTCTGCTGTGAACCACACAATCACATCAGAGAACAAGTTTAGCTCTTAAGGCAGATAGCCTGAACAAAAAAAAAAAAAACAAAATCAAGGGACAATCCAAAACAGGATATTCAGATGCAAGTTATGTTAATGTCACATAGCTTTCTACTAGTTTTGTGCATATCACAGATGATGCCTGGTTTGTAGAGTCTGAGAGAAAGCAACATATGTGGCCTGGCAATCTGGAGAAACTTTTTCTTGTCCTTGGGTGAACCTGTAAATTGTTGAAAAAGTCTAGATGGTTTGTTTTCCAGAAAAAGATAGGTAGTTGCTGTATACAGTCAAAACCACCCTTGTATGATGTGTTCTTTATTAGGAGGACAGAAGGAATTTGTCCTCATTATCTTCAGGCCAAGGCAGACCACAGCAACAAAATTTGCTAGTGCTGTCCAGAGGTCAAAGTGTCAATTCAGTCAGCCTTCCAGGTATGAAGTCACCTGCTACCATGTCTTTGAAGTAAGATCATTAGTGTACTTTCATTCAAGCCCAGAGCAAAGAGCAAAGTCCTTAATTTCATCTTTGTGCTGAGACGCTGAATGTGTCTCAGGTACATGGATGTTTTCAAATGTTGTCAAGGATTTTTTTCTTAGATATAAATGATTTTTATCACTGGCTTAATCCCATAGAACAACTTTGTTAGTCACTGCCATGAAAAGAGGAGCATAAAATCCTATGATGGTGCCCAGAATCAGCAGCACATACTCTTTGGGTACCAAAGCTTAGGTGCCAAAAAAAAAGCAGGGATTGCAACAGCAACTTAAGTATCTCAATTTCTCACTGACAGGCCAAACTACCCTTCCAGATATAAGAGCTGGCAATATATCCAGAAGTTGTGCTCACCCTGATCGGTTTTGAGCAAGTTGTCCAAAACAAAGGCTACCATCAGTGTAGGATTTTAAAATTACCTGGTGAAGGCAATGTATCATTTGGCTGTTGATCCAAATGATAACTTTTTAAAGTTATAGATGTACTGCATATGTATATATATGTTAACACCTACTGGTCCAACTCAAGATGTGCAGTCAGGTCTTTCAAGCACTAGGAACACACTACTTCAGGGAAGCTCCAGAATGGGGTGGCTCTCAAGTTCACAACAATTAGCAGAAAGCAGGAACATCTCTGTAGCCACAATGATACTAATACAGCCGGGTTGAAAGCAAGAGACAAAATACTTTGTTTTCTACCAAGATATCTGCTGATCAAAAGAGATCTGTAATTCAGATCCAGAGCAAGAAGAGTTGAAAACACGGTCTTGTTTATTTTGCTGGAGAAGCTTTCCATACAGCACTCCAATGTTAATACAGCCAAAACTGGTTCAGCAAGGTTTGACTCAGTACGAGCACTCAGTACCTAATTTGCTACAGTTTTCTTCATAGTGGTGCAGAGGCTGGTACCTTGCTGGGTGCTCGTGTCACACTGACCCAACTGGTACAGAAGCCTTTCTAAAGAAATAATAAAGACAAAAAGATTTTCCACAAAAGGAGGAGGACACTACTGAAACTCAATGTTCTTTAGTTTATGACATGGTAAAAGTAAGAAATATTCAAAATACACAAGTTATTCCAGCCTAAGTGAATTGTATACACATGAAAAGTCTAAGATTTAAATAAGTAACATGTAAGGAAGTAACACATGGACTGTTGTTCCAAGAACAAATGGTTAATCAGTTATTGCATAGTCAGATGTAATCACTAGCGTACAGAATTAGCAAAATGCTTCTGCAAACATGTAGTGTCCTCTAATTCCTACTGAAATTATTTGTCTTTCTGATTTTTGATCAAATCAAGGGCTTATAGTCTTTCTAATATACACTGATCACTGCTTGTGCAAAAGACACTGCTAAGTGCAGTCACTGATTAATGAAGTGGACTGACAATAATTTGTCATATATTTAGAACAAGTTTAAGACGCATTTTCTTCATGGTAAATGAGATCTCCCTACAGGAAAAAAGAAATTGTTTCGACACCAGAGAAGTATTTTAATGTATCCCATATTCAGTTGTGTGTGTATACATATGTCTGTTGTTCCACTATGATGATGTAAAGTACTTCAAGGCCATGCTTCCCCTCTTAATTACAACCCCTATTAAATAAAAACACTAGACAACCATTTGAAACTGGACATGACAGTTTAAGCCTAGAGCCCATGGTTTATTCTGGAAGCAAGTTCTGATACAGAGCAAGTTTATAAGATTTGAACTGCTTGTCATCTGATAAGCCTATGAACTAGCTACACGGTGAAGAGGAAGAAAGACTTTTAAGTATAAAGGTATAATGATTCATGCCTATTTATTAGTCATCCTAATGAATACCTGAAAATTATTCTGCAAAAAAGTTATTTTAACAAATTTGAGAACACAGACAGATGTCAGTTACTGGGACAATTGCACAGTTTACTGTGAAGAAATTCTAGTAATTATTTAAATTGGTGATTAGATATCACATCAGCTGAGATATTTTAGAATTTCTTGAACTTCCAGTACAGAAATTTACTGTGTATCATTACATTACTGAGAAATATCCATACCTTAAATGAATATGCAAATATCTTTATTTAGCAACGATAATGCATGATATTTACTAGCTCATCTGTTTACCCTGTTCATGCTGTTTGCAGAAGACCATTAGCCTTCATTTTCAACTTGTTTTCTAGTAAAAAAATTTAGAAGGCGTGAGATTGAACTACTAAAAAAACCCTCCAAGAATTAAGAGTGCATAGGACAAAGAAATTACAGTCTATGACTATGGCTCCTAAACACTGTCGTTTTGATCTCTTAAAGCCAGCAAGAAAATACCAAAATCCTTTTAAAACATGATTTTTCATGTAACTCTCAAAAACATTTTTGAAAATCCTTGCTATCCTTCAGGATAATTTCTCCCAGACACACAAGACTGAAACTGTTTCCTTTGAATAGGAGACAGTAATCTGTCTGCATCTTGAAGGAAAAGCAGATCCTCATCAATTCCTGAAAGGAGTGGTATTTGTCATTAAAAGCAGGCTAGAAATTGTATAAAAATATTTGATTACCTCTCCTATGAAGACAACCATAACACAATCCAGTTTTTCTTCAGGGGACAGCTTATCAATAAGGGAGTGGAGGGTTTCTGTAAGGTAAGACTTGACTTTTCTTTTCACTGTAGGTATTCCCATTACAATGGACACTGAAATCAAACAAACCAGAAATGTACTTTCAGTGATTTCATACCCAAGATAGAAAAACAATAAGATCCCATAATAAAGCATTACTTAAGAAATGCAGAGAGTTAAAAGATGTAGATAACAGTAATTAAAAATAGTTTAAAAATACACCACCCATCATCAGGAGTGTGATTAACATAATCACCACCAACACTGAAAAGCAAATGTAGAAAACAAAAAAGTAAACCTAGACATGCCAGACGCTTGCACAGGTAATAATCAACAACCATGGCATTAATCAGATGAGGTGTACCAAGACTCACAGAATGATTAAGTCTCTAACTTAGTTTTATTTTCAAATTGGCATAACCATTCTTCACTGCTGAAGCATTTAATTTCTTAGCTGTCTTTTAAAATGACACTGCTGAAAGAAGCCTTTATTATTCCTTGCACCTGATGTAGTTTCTTCTAGAAAACCAAGTCTGTCATCAGAATTTCCTGGAAATTCCTCACTGAAATCTCACTGAAACCCCATTAAAAGCACCCCAAATGCAAACCAATCTGGCCCCAGCTATGAAGCTATTAACATCATCTTTCAGTTGGCCATTCGCCTCCTGTGTTCCTTAACTTTGCTGTAGTCTTTCTTCTGCATGCCATCTCGTACCCAGGGCTATCTACCTACTAGAAGCACATCAGATAACAGCAGGAATGCAGTAAAAGGATCAAGCAGACTTCATTAAGTCAGCACCAGTATTCTGAGCCATCTGTGTGAAGCGATTTACCACATCATAAATATATAAAACAATTATTAAAAATGTTGTTTATCCTTCCTTACAGAGCCTGCTTTGCCTAGCAACTACACATTAGCAAGCTCTGAATTTTTAAAACAAACACTCAAAAAGCGCAGTGACCAGCAAAGGGAAAGATAGGAAAATAACTTTAACTCAGAATTTCCTCCCTCTTTAATTAAATAAACCTGATTCCAATTTCTGTTCTGTAATTTCAAACTTCTGTCATATATTCCCAGTGGGATATAATACAGGCTTCACTTGAAACAATAAAGGAATATGAACCTTTTCCTTCCTGAATGACAGCATTGAAATAAATTATGTTTATAGTCAGTGAAACAACCCTATGGCTTGAGACCACATATTTGTCACACAGGCATGCCTTCTGTTAAAAGGAGGAGAAATCAAACTTACTGAAGTAATAAAAGAAATATGCAGGCTGGGAGTAATTAATACTTCGTTCAAAAGCAAGGACAGGGCAGGGGGAGAACAAAGAGAAAGGTCTAGCGGACAATAACATGGGCCATTCAAGTCAGATGGCACACACAGAAGGAGATTCACTGGTCATGCTGTTGAGCTCAGACACACAACTTGAGGTCTATCATCCTGCCTGGGCTTTATGCTGTTGATTTTCTATAGCTCCAAGAGTGGATTCCACCTAATGATTAAAGTTCAGAATTTGTGAGGACCAGGAAAGGGGGGGGAGGGGGGGAAATCAACAGTATTGTAGCACAATCTTATTTTTTCCTACTCCAAGAAATGTGCACAATTAAATATCTATTTCAGTGATGCAATTATATCTGATTATCCGAGTTCTCCCAACTCTGTTATGCATTGATGTACATTGTTCAAAAACCCAGAAACATCTATTCTAAAATAATTATATCCATGCATTGCTACCCTACAGATCTGAAAAGTTAAAGGAGTATGTCCATTAGCAGTTCAGAATCTATAACACTTGAGGCTTTATTCCCTTAGTTACAGAAAATTCATCCAAACTAAATGCTTCTTAATATGTACCTTAACATGGAATGGAATGTGATTGAGAATATGCAGAAAAGAGCAAAGCTGAAGCCAAACTCCTTCATCTTGGAATCAGTGTGAATTCCAAGAGATACCAATTATCACACAAGTTAAATGAGATGTCCTTCACCTACCAAATAAGGCTGTAAATTATATTACTAAAACTAGAAAGTCCTCCAGATATAAAAAATAAAATAAACATTGTAACAGCATACCTCCTGTCCTTCCAAGGCCAACCTGCACAGAAGGTCGAAGGCTTCCTTCATTTTTCAACAAATGAGGCAAGTGGTAATAGATATTTGGCACTTGAAGAGATTTTCTACTCGTTAGCTCTTTTAACAACTTCAGCGTCTCATCTGCAAACACATTAAATCAGTAATGCAGAACAACAATATGAAGTTTTATGAAGCAGTAATAGAAAATTCCAAGTTTAGTCCTAACTGAAAAAGAACAACCACATTTTACTAAGGCATTATATCTTGTGTCTTTTGGTTTCTTTTTTTTAATAAACTATGTCCAAAATTATTTTCCACTCAGTAACCTTGTTACAGGTTATTGATAACACCTACCTGATCACACAAGATGTAGTGTGTAATCTCAGGAGTAAAGAATGCTCCACCTTACTAGTTGGGATTTTTTTTCCCCCAATGAGTAAAAGTGGGAGACCTATTTGCCTACATTGTTTTTCAGTTATGCTTTGAGCTCATCACCTTGTAGCAATGTAATACAAATAATTTTTCAAAGCTACAAACACATATTGGAATACACAGCACAGAGATATAAAACAAAAATAGCACTAGAAATACACTTAAGATTGAGTATTTCTACAATAAAATGAATGTTAATTTAATATAGTCCATCAGAGTACTTAAAATAATTCTTGCTCTTTCTAGAATAGCTGCCTCTCAGGATGTCCAGGTGGCTCTCAAAGTTGCAAATAACAGTTTTTTAATTCCCCTGCTGTGCACGTCAATTTTCTTACTAAAAAAGTGTGAAAACTACTCTTATTTCAAACAACAAATATGATGGCATATGGACCTTTGAAAACTTACGGGCTTTACAATATCAAGTAAAGTAAAAGCCTGTACTTAAGAAACCTGAACTGTGCAGAAGTGTGAAAAGCAATGCCATAAATGTCATTCCACCTTTCCTCTCTGATTCTGAATGTAGATTTGACAAAGCTAGAATTGGTTTGTTGTGGGCTTTGTGGAGGTTTTTTATATTTCTTTGTGGGTAATACTAAATTCCTAAACACTTAAATCTTGAAAAATGCATTGTGAATAGATGTCATAAGTAGAGAAGGCATTTTTGGTAAATTCCAGTACAGGTATATTTTACTTTTCCTGCTAACATTTCGTTTAGCTTCAACCTCAAAAGCAGAGCTAAAAATTATCTCAAAACATGAAAACTCTTTGCATGAATAGCAATTTACATAAAACAATCTGGAATTCTTTCAGCTTCAAAACCAGTAAATACTGTATGATTTTATGTATACTTAAGTACATTAAACATATTCTAAGTTCTGAACACAAAAACTCAGGAAATCAGACTTCAGCCGACTTCCCATCATGGCTCCACATGGAAAAAAAGAGTACATTCCAGAAGAGAACCAGACATGGTAGAAAATGTAAACTGTCAACCAGTAGTTTCAGCTTCATCAGGACTCTAACACCCTATGTTACACCCTACCATATAAGCTAACTCATTTTTAGAAACAGATGTGGTTATAACTTAATCATAAATCTAGTTTCAAACTTACATGACCTCCTCTACTGTTGCTCACTTTAAGAACAAAACCATACACACAGAAGAAGAGTCACAGGCTACCTCCTCACCCCCACCACCAAAAAAAAATTGTAGAGAAGATAGTAACACATAAGAGATTAAAAAAAGCTTGAACCTCTTTTTGATTTGAAAAAAGCTTGGGTTTATATTCCTGGTCAGGCCAATACTATGACACTTCTGCAACCTATGAAATCAGACCTCTCACCAGAAAGCTTATAATTGCTCATCTTCCATCTAGAATAGTCAGAGTGACTAAAGCAGTGACAGTGTGATCTTAAAAGTTAAGATCAAAATTGGTGAGTAGTGTGATGGCATTCTCTCATATTGCCAAAGCAAGCTCTTAGACTTGAGCACCTGCCTCAAAAATGAGTAAAAACTGATCTCCAGATTTTACAAATCATAGCTAATACCTTGGATAGCCTGTACATTTTTACATCTAGCTGATTTTTAAACATTAATTTCTTCAAGTCCATCTGTTTCTTAAACACTTTCTTCACCTTTTCGCCTCAAGCTCTATTTGAAAAGATACGTCAATTACTGTCAAAATATATTCAATATGTTAAATACATAACCAGAAGTTCCAAACTTCTGGAGGCAGGCATGGAATAAGTATTCAGTCCCTAAAGTCATAAGAATGAAGAGTGGGTGGATCATTAAGAATAGAAATTGGAAGAAACCAAAAAACCCTTCACCAGACATAATGTATTACGGATTCTTGATTCACACAGCTGAACAGTTTCATTCAGCTTTCCTGGTATTAATTTCTTATTCTATAGTAATAAGGGATTATTAGTAGTGCAGAGATATAAAATATAGCTCAATCCCAGTATATACCTGAGAAATTATTCATTGCATTCTTGCTTCCATTTGTTTCCGCTACCGCTCGCCTGAATTGCTCCAAGATCGCATTCAGCTCCGACGAGCGCTGCAGCGTGCGATGTTCAGCGATACGAAGACGCTCCTTCAAAGCATGAAATTCCCGTTGATATGCAATCAGCTTTTCTAGAGAGAAGCAAGATGATCTTGGTTATTTTTGGAAACAAACACCTACAGATTCAACAAGGGTCAGGGACTGCTCAGCTATGCAGCACCCGAAACTCAACCAAGAAGGACAGAGCCCAGCACAACCCCACCCGAGTTAGGCACGTTAGTACAGAGGGAAGAGTGAGTTGCACCAGACAGAGATGCAAAGCAGGCACTGAGGGGGATACATCCCTCACCATGGCCAGAGACAAGGGTAACCTTTGAATCCCCAGTACTCTGCACCATAAGGCAATTCTGAATCTTTTCTTAAAGAGATGCCTGCAAACCCTTTCTTTGAAGAAGGAGCAGTGCCTTACAGAATCACATGAATGACAGTCTTCTGAAAGTCCCCTTTGTAAGAATGACTGGAATTTGACAGTATTTCTACTCTCCATATTTCAAACATACCAATTTTAAACCCAAGTTTTAGCTTAATGTATTGTCAGTGCCTACAGGAACAAAATTTTAATCAAAATTCTGCTAATGTAGATACATTTGTTATGTGAAAGGAGACCTGAAGTACCACGTAAACAACAAAGCTCATTTGCCTATGCCCTTGCAAGCCAGAAAAGAAACTCCTTCTGGTTTATGCATCTCTCCCTACCAGTCATTTCCCTGAATCACCTACTCACTACCATCATTTCCCTTCAGCTAATCTACAGTGACAGACTGGAGTATCTTAAGTGATTTTATACCTTGCAGTCATATTCAAACTACATGGCTATAATCCATAGACATACCTTTTTTGTCATTTATCTATCCATTCCTAGCCTTTTAGTATTGCAGTGGTAAAGAATTAAAAGTTTTGCAAACAATTTCAATCTCTTCCTATTTTTACATTACCGTAACACACAAGGTAAAAAAGGAATGAGAATCAACTTTCCCTTGCTAATAATACTGCATCTAGTCCAACTTCTTCGAATTTTTATTTTTTATAGTTGAGATGTACTATTCTGATTATGTCTAGAAAACACAATTAGCTAATATGTCATCTGTTTTGAAGACAGAGAAATAAGAACATAGTTCACTACCTTTTAAAAACCCTTACCAGCTTTATTATCCCTTTTTTTGTTTTATTAAAACCAAATGGTTCTGGCTTTTGTTACAACAAACCCAGAATACAGACGCTGGCCCACAATACAGTGCTAGGCACACTACACATTGACAACTGACTCCAGACTGCTATTTGAAACAGGACTTGGTGCTTCAGTCAGCAGTCCTGACATGGCCAGGAAAATCTTCTGACGTTTCTGGCATGAAGGACATTCTTACTTGCCAACGATAACCCAAAGAAATCAAAGATTGTTTGGAACCACCTCTACTAGTTACAGTAAGGTTACAAAGTATTTTAACAGCAAAATTAATAGAGAATTGTATTAGATGCCCTACTCAAGTAAGAGAATGATACCCTGTACTGTCCTAGTTTCAGCAGAGACAGTACATTTTTCTTTCTAGTAGCCAGTATAGTGCTGCAGTTTAGATTTAGTACAAGAATAATAGTGATAACACGCTGATGTTTAGCTAATTGTTGCTGGGTAGTTGCTGTGTCCACACTTAGTCAAGGACTTGTCAGCTTCTCACATCCTGCCAGGTGCACAAGGAGCTGGGAGAGCACGGCCAGGACAGCTGGCCCAGGCTGGCCAGAGGGATGTTCCCTAACACATAACATCAGGTGCCCTGTGTAACTGTGGAAGCTGCCAGGAGTCAGATTCACTGCTTGGAAACAGACCAGATATCAGGCTGTTTTATTTTCCTTTCCCACGCGGTGACCAATAGCATTTGTGCATCACTTGTATTATTGATGCTGTGATTGTTATTATGCTCTTCCTTTCTTATCCTGCCTTAATCTCAACCCAGGAGGGTTTTTTCCATTCTCTTTCCTGACCCCTTTTGGGAGGGCAGGGTGGGGAGAAGGAGGAAGGAAGGGAAGGAGTGGCTACCTGGTACTTAATTACCAGCTGTGGTTAAACCACAATACATCCACAAAATGAATAGGTGATGGCAGGCTATACAGATCCCTGTCAATGTCTGCCTCAATAAGGAAGAACAGGTGAGCCAGCAAAGGACACACAAGATTTTGAGGGTTTCTAGAGCAGTGGATAGTCTCAGATGCAGCCTGTAGCAGGAGGTGTCTCTTCTTGGCTTTTTTAATGGTACAAAATAGCAGACAAACTCAGGTAATTCTTTTCTTCCTACTTCAAAGAGGCTAAACTCCTCTGTCGCAGAGTCTGTATTTCTCTGGGAAAATGACGAGAACCTTACGGAACTTACAGAGTCAGACTCCAGCAACTCAAGTAGGATAAATACAGGTCTTCCCTTCTTGACTGAGACCATTTCTCTTCCTACACTTACTACAAGACAGCAACACATCATGCAGAGATCCTGTGAGTGATTCTGGAGCTCTAAGAAACAGCAGAGAACTAGAGGGAGCAATTTGCTCAGGAGTATGGCAAACAGTGGAGAGCCACAGTAGCTCCCAGCATCTCCACTCAGCAAACTCCATAAAGTAAAACCATAAATATATTATTGCTAAACTTCGGTTGTAAAGAGAGATTAAGATTTTTCTAACTCCCCAATTTATCTTGGTAGAACAAACATGGGAATTACAAGACCCCTGTAACTCCACAGCAAATTAAAACTGTCATAAAGCCACAAGGAACTTAAACCTGCCTTTTCAGCTGGCCTCTACCACATGAAGAAATGTGATACTTTCATACTAAGTAGTTTCATTCTGAGAACTACCAACAAAAAAAATCCCTTATTGAGGAGGTGATACTTTCAGAGAAGTTGGCTGCTATAAAACTCCCTTAATTTACAATTAATATGTCAAAAACGTAGTTATGTAATTTTATTTTTAAAGACAGACATACACTTTTACTTTCACAATTTATCATAGTATTTTTTGAAAAAAGAACACAAGATCCCAACTGTGGCACTGTTAAATTGTTCCCAGTAGAAGTATTACAAAGTGGTTCAATTTTGAAGCTCCCAATGAATAGTACTGGTATTGCATTTATAGCACTTGAGGCCTCAAAAGCATTAATTCCCTTAAGACATACTAGTGGATTGGTTCAGAGAAGTCAACTTCTCTCAGTTGCTTCAGCCAGACATATCTGGGTTAAGGAGGCTGTTCTAAAAGACATAGAAACTCCTCAAATCCATCCTTGAAAAAAGTATGACTTCTATTTGTTAGGTCACAATATTGTTCAGCCATGTAAAACTAGAAAATGCTAACATTACAAATATAGTTATATTTTATATCCACTCCCTATGAGTATTTTTCTAGTTATTTTATGCAAAGTGAATTAAAAAAAAGAGCTTAAGTCACTTAAAACATTTCCATCTCTAATACTCCCAGAGCTTGCAGTTTTCCTGTATTAGGAGATCAACAAATGATTTGTCTCTTTGGTACTTGTTTTATGACCACCTGTACTTTTTTAAAACAACCCCAAAATTAAAATTTCTTTGGCATACTGCAGGACTTCAAAGCTTTGATAAACTGCTTAGATATTTAGTACTTAAAAACAAATCCTCACAACAGCAGCAACATTAATTTTCATCTCATACTGAAAGGCTCTTGCAAATAGTGGTTAAAACCAGTCCCAGGCTTTAGAAATGCGTCAGGCATCAGGACTTTATAAGTATTCTAATTTGAATTTTCAGAGTTCTTGAAGACCAAGTACTTGGGAATAACCCTACAAGACTCAATTTAAGGATCTATTTTTATTTAAACTTAAACTTTGCTCAAGTTAGGTATTTGCTTTTTAAACACATCCCACCCCCCTGGCTCCAAAATACAAAATAATTTGAAAGCTGAATCTTTTAATCAAAAAATTAGGACTGAAGTAGAACGTAAAAGTCCCATTTTTATTTTAAATTTCACTTTTTTCCTCACAAAGAGGGAGGAATCAAAATTTACAAGTGACTAGAAAAAGTTCCTCCAGAAATTCAAGGCGGTCTTTCAGAAATGCATAGGTATGTTCAAAGGTCAAAGCTCAGTTAGAGTTGAAACTGGCAACAAGAAAGGCTTTGTTCAGTACTTTAATAGCAAAAGGAGGTCTAAAGAAAGCATTGGATCAATACTTGTTGACTACAGTTGCTTAGCTAGTAGGCATGAAGATAAAGTGGAGCCATTCAATGCTCTTTTACCTCAGTCTTTAATAATACTGATAGACATTGGGCTGCCCAGTCCCCTGAATTGGAGGGCTAAGAGTGTAGGAACTGTGACTTTCATTTCTGTACACCAAAATTGAAAGGGACCAACTGTATTAGCTAAATGTTCACAAGTTCATGTGGCCTGATGGGGTTCATCCCAGACTACTGAAGGATCTAGCAGAAGTTATGGCAGGACCCCTCTTGATCATCTACCAAAGGTCTTGGGAGTCTGGGGAAGTCCCTGCTGACTGGAAACTAGCCCACATTATTCCAGTTTACAAGAACAGCAAGAGGGAAGACCCAGAGAACTACAGATCTCTTAGTCAGACCTCAGTTCCTGGAAAAAAATACAAGATCATATTAGGTACTCTTGAAAGGCTTTTAAAGAGCAATGCAATCATCAGGCACAGTCAACAGATGTTCATAAATGGAAAGTCCTGCTTAACTAATTTGATATCCTTCTGTAACATCATCTGCCTTGTGAATGAAGGGAAGGCAGTAGATGCAGGGGTTTTGGATTTTCATAAAACTTTTGATACTGTCCCTCACAACATCTTTCTGGACAAGGTGTCCAACTGTGAGATGAGCAGGTACACGGTGTGCTGCGTGAAGAACTGGCTGAAGGGCAGAGCTCAAAGGGTTATAGCGAGTGGGGCTACATCTGGCTGGTGACCGGTCACCAGCGCTGCTCCTCAGGGCTCAGTCCCAGGGCCAGTTCTGCTCAGTTCCTTTATCAGTGATCTGGACATGGGAGTTGAATGTACCCTTAGCCAGTTTGCTGATGGAACCAAACTGGGAGGTGCTGTCAACTCTCTCAAGGGACAAGAGGCCTTGCAGAGGGGTGTAGATAGTTTGGAGCACTGGGCAGTCATCCGTGTCGTGCAATTTAACAAGAACAAATACTGGATTCTGCACCCAAGGTGAAATAATGCCAGGCACAAGTATGAAAGGGGAGAGGTGTGACTGCCCTGCAGAAAAGGATCTGGGGCTGACAACAGGCGCAATAGGAGTCAATAGCAGTAAGTCCTGGCAGCCAAGGGAGCAAACCACATCCTGGGGGCATCAAACAATGTCACCAGCTCCTCAAAAGAGGTGGTTATCCCACTGTGTTCAGTGTTGGTGTGACCTCACCTGGAGTAGTCCTGTGTGTGGTTCTGGGCCTCGCTATTTCAGAAGGATGTGAAGGTCCATGAACACATACAGAGGAGGGCAACAAATCTGGTGGAAGGGCTGGAAGGAATGTCCTGTGAGGAGCATTTGAAGAATCTGGGGTTGTCTACTTTGGAGAGAAGAAGGCTGAGGGTGACCTCATAGCTCTCTACAACTACCTGAGGAGGGGAAGTGGAGAGGGAGGTGCCAAGTCCTGGGATCCAATGACAGGACATGTGGGAATGGCTCCTCTGTACCAGAGGAAGTTCAGACTGGGCATTAGAAAACACTTCTTCACAAGAGTTTGGTCAAACCCTGTAACAGGCTTCCTGGAGAGATGGTCGATGCCCCAAGCCTGCCAGTGTTTGAGGCATTTGGAAAACGCCCTTAATAACATGCTGTAACTTTTGGTCAGCCTTGAAGTGGTTGGGCAGCTGGACTAGATGGTTGTTGTCGGTCCCTTTCAACTGAGATACTCTATTCTACGACAAGCTGACTTGAAAGTATTACATATAGAAAAAAAGTCAATCATATAGCCAGTATTTTCAAAATGCATTTGAACATTTAGTGGTTTACTGCTCAAAAGTTTCTCCAAAACCTAAAGAAATCGAATTTATTTCTTGTCTAAAAGCATCAAACGACCCTTTTTCATTGCTGTTACACTACAAAGAAAAGTATTGAACCTAAAACCATATGGAAAACAATGACAGAGATCAGTGGTCACCATCGTGAAAAAATGTTTCTGCTTTTACATTATTTTAAATGACTTTTCTTATGTTGAAACCACGAGTAATTTAAGAAAACAGAGAAAGGAATTCAGACAGTAAGTCATTTGCCTTATAAAGTTGATGGAAGAACCCCAAACATATCTGTCCTCTGGCAAATAAAACATCCCTCTAACAGCTTCTGTAGCCAGTATCAAACAGTCTCCAACAATTTCAGCATACAGTCATATTTTAAGACAAAAGTGTTTTAGATTAAAATGAGAAGGTGCTGCTTTTCCACACTTTGCTCCAGAAGCTAAAAGATAAAATAAAAATAACTAGACCTCATCTTTCAAATGAAAATATCTTGTTAAGAAATTACTTGAGAAATAAAAGCATTAAATCTTCAGCATTTTCTTTTAAACTCTAGTAGTTTCAGCAAAACTCCAGAAGTTAAAACCTAAATATTTTAGCTGGCTTGATGCTGTGCACTTCTTGGAAAGTTAACACTATGTCAACTCAGTAGTTTGTTTTCTCAACTTTTTTCCCTTGTTGCAAGATGTTCTCCTAAATATGCAGAAGTTAGAATTTAGACAAACTTGCTCAAATGTTTCAATCAAATTCTAAAGGTTTGCAAGTGCTTGACCAGAGATAGCATCTCAGCTCTCAAACTACTCTTCCTTTTCTGGTTCTCCCAATAAACAACTGCTTAAAAAAAAATCCCACAACACAAAACCAAACTTTCCAAAAAGACCATTAGCCTAAATTACAAACTCAGTCAATTCTCTTCTTATCCACAGTCTTGATGACATAATTTGATTTTTGCTCCAAATTTAGACAGCTCATAAGCAAAGTTTAAAACTAGATGCCAATTTCCTAAAATCAACATGGAGTTTCTGAACACCTCAGCATACATCTAGTTTCTTAGTTTGAAGCATGTACTACCAGAGTAATCTGTTCATCTGTTTCAATCCATGATCTTTAAGAGCAAAGAGCTTTCCCTTGGGATAAAAAAAGGGGGGATCAAAGTAAAAGAACAAGAAAATATAATACAGTTGGAATTTAGAAAAGCATTTTGTAGATTACCTCAGCTCAACTAAAATAGCAAAAGAAGTCTGAATTGTAGGTAAATTACCTGCACTGGCAGAACACTCGCTGTATCATAATTCCAAGTGAAACATACTGAACAACAAAATGCTAAAAATACCCTGGAAACACAACCAGAGAGCAATTCTATGGCTACTCAGCTTCAGTGTCATTAAAAAAAAAATAACCAACAGCTCTTAGATTTTTGTAAATATTACTTTTAAGCAAAGTGAAATCTTTTGATGCCACAAGCCTGCAAGTGTGTGAAAGATATTCAGACAACGCCCTAAATAACACGCTGTAACTTTTGGTCAGCCCTAAATTGGTCAAAGTTGGACTAGACGATTGTTGTAAGTTCCTTCCAACTGAAACAATCTATTCTAATGTGAAAAATATGTGAAGAAACTACTTTGGGTACACTTTTAAATTGAGTGGGGCACAGATATCTGTAGAATCAGCAAAATTCTGCTGCCCCTGGCTATTTGAAGTTTCACCATTAAACAACCCACAAAGGAAACAGCAATGGGTCAAAGAAAGAAGCTAGGCACCTAACATTCAACTACAATGCACTTTTGAAACCTGTATGTATCTGTTTTCCATTAATCTTAAAACACAGGTCAAACTATTCTTTTCTGGTGATTGCTGCTTTAATAATAAAAGCAACAATCACCAGAAAAGAATTCACTAATTTAGGGGCCTAAAGTAGTACGTAAATCCACCATTGATGCGGTAGGTACAGTTTAATACTGAGAGCATGTGAGTACATGAAAGTCTTGACCAAAACTGTACATACATTGACATGTGGGAATTCAGAAGATTTTATTTACATATCTGTAGTGGTTCAGCCCCAGGCAGCTGCTGAGCAGCTCCCCCTTCACTCACCCTTCCCACAGGAGGACAAACAGACAAAGCCTCAAGGGTTGGGGTAAGGACAGTTACTGACATATCATGGCAAGGGGAGCAACAACAGTGCCCTGGACAGAATACACACATAGGGATAACATAGGGCACTTCACTGACCCAATGAATGACCAACCTGATGCCCAAACACACTCGGACTTTCCCAGAGCTAGCCTCTTTTATGGGGGGTATGATGTCATGTAGTGTGGAAAGCACCCTTGGCCAGCTCAGCTTACCTGTGCTGGCTCCTTGGGAGAGTTAACTCTGGCCTAGCTGGAACCAGGACAGTATCTCTGGCAACAGCAGAAAGTAACACAGAGGAACACATATTCAGAAGACATGCATCCACATCCATCTTTGTTAATGCTGCACCAGAGAAAGTAGGTACATGCACTAGAGAATCAAAGATGTTTTGTGGTTCTCTAGAGATCCCTCTCTCAAGAAATGGACTAAGTAGCGGACGAAGAAAAAGGGCAAGAAACCACATAAAAAGGAAAATCTTATTTCTGACAGACTCTGCAAAGTTTCAGCCATGTAGCCTACAACACCCATACTACAATAGCCTGTGGCTCCATTAAAATCCCTGCCACTCTCTAGAAGGAATAAAAAGGAAACAAAAATAGAAGATCCGTGGCTGCTATACAATATGCCCTCACTTCTCTTTGTTTGGTGGATTTTTGGGGGTGGGAGAAGGGAATTAGAACAGATTGCACAAAGACCTGTACAAACCCCAAAAATGTTTCAGCAATTTTCAGTTAATATTGCCATCTTAAGGAAAGCCTTTTGTCTCCTAAAAGAAGCATCATCCACAACATAAAAAGCAGCATGAAAGCTTCACAATGTTTTTTAATCAATCAAGCAGGTTCACAAATACACAGGCCATTTCCACAACTAGAAACAGAACACACTGAACTAAGCTGACTATTTAAAAAAAAAAAAGCAAGTTATAATTTACTCAGGAGCTCTACGGTGGCATGACTGGTTGTCTCCAAAGGCAGGTGCATCAGACAAGATCAGAAAAGATCAGAAAAAGCTTTATGACCTTCCCATATCAACAGCCCACAGTTGAGTCTTCCTTCAAACCTCAAATCAGCTAAATACCCAAAGTGATGGATTTGCCACTCAGAGAAAAAGGTAGCCAGACAGACTTGGCACTCAAAAGACAGCAAGACAAGCACAGAAGGTTTAGTTTTACCACACTGTAGGCCTGATTTATATTTCCTGCTCTTACTCAAATGAACTGCTGAAACCTCTCACCCCCTTCGTTCATTCAACAGCAACAGGAAGAACAGATTGTCATCTGACACAGACAAAAAGGCTTTGATTGGCAAAGCACTGCACACAAATACTCAATTAGTAAAACAGGTAAGAGCAGGAACAGACACCTGATATAGTAGAAGCTTTCTTCTATCCAATAGGGATACTTAAGTATTTAAATGATCAGCCTGTCGTTAGCAACTATACTAATTTCACCAATGTAACACAAGTTTATGGCCCACCTTTGTTCCCTCTTCAACCCTCTCTTCAAAGCCAACGCAGCTTGTGCCTTCTCAAAACAAACAGGCTTCAGCTGAAGCAAACTGTGCTAGTTAAAGGTACCACAGCAGATGTCTCATTTTTCTGTATACTACACTCAAGAGTTACTAAAACACCATTAAATAAGTACTTGAATCTGGGAGAATACATTGTAGTAAGTGCTAATTCAGTTACTTTTGTGGTAAGTTCTTCCAAAACCCATTTACCCCCATTTTAAAAAATTCTACAGTAGTTACCATCATGCCATGGGTCAAAAACAGTGACAAGGTTCATGTTTTAATTTGCTACAGTTGCATCAAGGATATTGATCAATTTATAGGTTGGTACAAAATAGAGGTATTAATGGACAGAGCTAACACAGTGTTTTATATAGTCAGCAGGCATAGCAAAAGCAGGTGACTCTTCAATACAGGATCTGTCAATATGCCAGCCAATTCAATCTGGCAGAGCTTTTATAGGATTGCTTCTTTGTTTCAGCTATGTAAGTTGAAAAAGTAACTTCTGCACTTCCCCTGAAATCAGTTCAGCTGCTTTATGTGATCTATGAAACTGTGTTATCAGGTACACCCAAATCCAATAAGTTCAAGACAATACCTGCACTGACCTGCACTTTGCTGCCACAGAGTTGTACACAACAGGTATCTTTTTAGACCACACTACATCCATAATACCCGAGTGCCTTACAAGCTATCACATTTGTAGCATCACCTGATCAAAGAGTCATCTTTGTCCCCACAAACAAATAGCTTTAAAATCCTGTGATGCTACTATATGGCAGACTAAATGATTTCTAATGCCAGTCAAAAGAAACTGAATTCCTCGGTAAAAAGAAATTCTTACTACGTTAGCACTTAAGTAATTTTCAACTTCATCTTAGAACTGACACTTATTTTTTTGACAGAGGCTAGATTTTCTGTTTTGCATGTGGTTTGCAAAATGTAACTGCAAATACAATTACCCAATACTCTGATGCTCTGACTGCGCTGTACAATCATCCAGCATCCACACAAAGAGGCACAGACAAGAAATACGTAGTGGCATTTACTGAGGAAACACAAATATTGCTTCCATTGCCCTTTGGAAGTGACTCCAGAGAACAGAAGATGTTCACAAAGCACAAATCGAGCACTGCATTCTCAAGTATCTGAGAAGAGGTGAGCAGAGGAATTGTCAAACCAGTCACACAGGCATGGCCAAAAAGCTCTGTCCACAGAAGAGATATTAAAAACCTTTCAGCTTGTGACATTTAGGCTTATAAAAACACTACCACATTGTAACAAGCTGAGGTAATTATTGTGTCAGAACCTGTACAAAGGCACAAATCATATTTATAACCACTAATGTCAAACAGTGAAGAGTAAAGAAGGTTTTAATAAATTTGGCCCCCAAAATTAGATCAAGTGTACTTAAAAATCAGATTCTGCTTCTGTCTCAAAACTGCCTAAAAGCTGATTTATGGTGTCCTTGAAATGTTTACAGTATATTACCATGGGTGACTCTTCCTCATAAGCTAATTAGTTTCCTTGCTCTTAAGTGAAATTAAGACCTTTCGTAAGCAAGTTATGATGAGTTATAAAATCTGAAGCAGAAAAGTAATCAACCGTGCAAACAGAGAATAAGGCAGTATACTGTAAATGCTAACAACAGATGTGCTATAAATAAAAGCTCTTAAGAAAACTGTTCAAGGTCAAATTTTATCAGTCCTCAAACACATGATCCTGTGGGTGTTTTTAGTTACAAAGTTTGTAGCTATGCCTGTTTATAAAGCTATTATATTATTTTGAAGAGATTAATGGGATTTTGTAAGTATATTATTCTGTGGACTACAGACAGTTAAAATAAGGTAGATAATTTAAGTACAAAAATGCGTTCAAAATAATACCTCCTACTAATCATGACAAAACATTTTCTGGTTCATGAAACAAACAAAAAAGGTCTTGTATCAAGATTTAGAAAAAGAAGTGGATAAGTCATTCTTTTATCCCTAATCTTGTTATTCAAATTGACAGGTCATTTCAGCAATCTGGTATTTCAATCTAGCAAAACAGTCCAGGAGAATTACTGTTCATTGACCTTGTTTTCCACATAGAAACATACTTACTAGAAGTATTTTTAAAATACTAATTCAAGTAGATTTCACTGTGAAGAACAGCTTATTTTTCAGTGAAGGTTCTGCAATATTTTTTCTAACTTCATTTTTAAAAAACAACCCAAGAATTATACTTAATTTTTCGCTGCAACCTGTTCCCATTTTGCATTTCAAGGGAACATATATAAACAAACAAACAATGTTTTTTGTTCTCTCCAGTTCTAATGCACTAGCACAAGCCTGAAGTGTTTGCTTTGAAACTTTCCGGGCCTGATCCAATCTCAGTCCAGATACTTGAAACATTCCTTTGCAGCAGGAGCTAGAGTTGTTTTCACTATTTTTTTTAAAGCAATCTGAATATGATCCTTCATAATACCAAAATTGTAAAACCTTCCAGTTTTGAAACATAATTTTCAGAATTTACCTGTAACCCCTGCTTTCTCAGATTCCACATATACAAACAACACAGAAAAGCAAACAGAGCAAGGAGTATGAAACAGATTAGATTGAAAACCTGCTCCACACGTGCTTTTTAGCACTTTTATATAAATACACTAAAAATGCTGTAGCTTACCAATCAAAATGGAAGCATGAAGTAGTATGTCAGACAGGTTTGGTTTTTTGTCTTTCAACCCCCTCCCCCAAAAAAGCTACAGAATAAAACATTTTCCTAGAGGAAAAACAATCCCAAGCAATCAGAAAGCTAAAGAATCCAAACTAGAATTGTGACAATGAATGTGCTATTTACTTAAAAGGTATTTTAATAGCTGGATATAGCAGCTTTAAATGTCCCCAGATACAATTGCTCACCTTTGCCTCTGTATAAAAACAACTCACTGTGGAAAGGTCACAGTTTAGAAAACTGTGGTTATAAAATTTATTATGATATAACTCTCAACCTCCACTGACGAGGGCTGACAGAGTCTGAACGTTCCTTTGGACACAAGGAAGAAAAAGAAAAATATATCAGAAAATCCAGACACTCCTGACTAAGGAGGTCAAGTCAACAGAAGCATATGGTGTTCTGTCTGTGCATTGGCTTCAGACAATAAGGATAATTAAACACATGATTTGTTTGAGAAGTTATTGGCAGCACTTAAACTGAAGGTCTTTTTTTTTTTTTTTAAAGAACATCAAGCTACAGTGATGGAAAAAATAATCTCACATTTGAAATTTCTCTGTCCTTGTCTGACTGTTAACTAACTTCATTAGCGTTCACACTTCTTACCTAGTAAACAATACTGCCCAGGACACTATGAATGAATATAATCCTCAGGGCTTTTTAGGTTCCAGGTCTTTGGCTTTTATTTTATTCCCAGTGCTAAGAAACACTGTCAACTCCGCTAGCATTTCCTCTTTAAAGAGAAAGTGATATAAAAAGGTCAATGAAATAATATGCTAAATCAGTTCTACAATAAGCAATCAGCATTTAACACATCTCTAGCCCTGAATAGAAATACCAAGAACTTCAAAGATTCTATTCCCAAAAAGCAAAGCTGTACAAGGAAAGGTATTGCAACTGCAGTTGTAAGCGTATACTGCACAAAAAAAAAACCAAAAAACACAAACACAGTTAAAGAAATTAGTAAAGGAAGAGCCCAGCTGAGCTTGCAATCCATGGAATTCATATCATTTGGATATTAGCTCTTCAGAATGTCAGGAAAAATTACCTTCAATTACCTCTACCAAAACCCTTCACCTAGCCTTGCGCAAGACAGGAAACATCAAAGCACAGAGCGCAAAAGAAACAGTATTACCTCAAAAACAGGAACACAGTTTCCAGTAACAGTTTTTACAAAGATCATTATATCATCATCATTATTTTCGAGCTGACTGCCAATTAAAAAAAACCCCAAAACAACACTACAGCTCTAGAGTAGAATCTTATGCAGATCTAATGCTCAAGCAAGCACGAAGCGTTTAGGTAAGCATTACAAGCATAGCACTGAACCACGCTTGACTTTTAAGATACAGGATAGGTTGATCTCTAGCCTGCACACTTGGCAACACTGAAGGACTAAAGCACATTAGCTGAAAGAAAGCATTACCACTGCAATTTAACATATTAAAATAAAACAATCTACTGTACTTGTCTGCAGAAATGTGTGTGTTCGGCTTACATGTTGCAACCATTTATTATGTTTTTTTTCATCATTTCATTTATACATATATGTGTCCATATACACACACTTCACTGCTACCAATAAAGAGTATCTTCTTAAAATTACAAAATAGCTAATTGTGCTCATTTCTAACAAGAAATGAAAGAATCTGTAACAGCTTCTGCTGACCCTAGCAGAGTGAGGCTTTATAATGTAGCAATCAGCATCTCTGTGTGGTATTATAATTTCAGAATTAAGAATACCACCAAAATCTAACCCTGGTAAAACCACAATTCTTTCACATCTGTTAAAAGAGAACAAGAGACAACCCCTTCACCTGAAGTAATTACAGATTTGCTGACAGTGTAAACAAATGTAATTATCCTTTAGGTAATTCAACCCCTTACAGACAGTTTGACTACAAGTCGACCGTGAGATCTCATGTTTCTTCTCAGATCTCAATCACACAGTATTTTCAGGTACTTTCTACAAACAAGCACATACCTATATTAAGATATCATACCTAGTTAGTTCTCAAATTCCTGGAGGGTTTTGGGTTTTAATGAAAAATATTTCTCTGCATATCACCTTGTTATAAGCTGCTGAATTTTTAATTCAGTTTATTAAAATAAGTGTTTCCTCACATAACAGATTTCATGAAAGGATGGTCTTTGATTCTGCTTGTTATTGACTTGAATTAAAACTGGGAAAGGGTTTTGAAAGAGAAAACAAGTTTCCATAAAAGCAGAGTTTTACAAGTAGCAGCACAGTATAGGAATTAGTCCCATAGGAGAAGAGATCCAAGAAGCATCATGTGCCTATAAACCACATCTTACTAAAGATGAATTGAAATAAAGCCTATTTTTGTTTCCCCTGACAGGAAAGACCTTGATTTTGCTAAAGAACTTTTTCCATCACAAAAGTTGTGTGTAAAATTCTATTTTTACTTTTGAAAGACGGAAATCACTCTAGCCACTGAAGTGTCTATAAATATCCCATTGTACACCATAATTGCAGTACATAAATCAATCAGCTATAAAGTTTTTATTGAGAATGAAGGGTAGAGCCAGCCACCTACTCCACAGTTTCACTGAAGTATCACAAACAGCAACACCTCCTTAAAATTAAGTGTAGGAGGCTGACTGTTAAGTTACATTTGAAAAAATGAATCTACAGCATTGCAATAAACACCATAGCCAAGTAAACACCACAAAGTAGCCGTGAATGCCTTTTTTTTCTGTGGCACATTTAATAACAACAGAAAACATGTACAAACAGTAAAAGGCACCACAAAAACAGATAAAAGCAAACAGCTTAATCAGAGATCCTTGCCAGAGCCAGACAGTTATTCTCCAGTAACTCAGAAGAAGATTAAGTAAAAAATACACCTGTACACATAATCACAAGCAGTCTGTCCTAAACTTGGAAGCAGGATTAATCCAGCACTATCACAACACAATTTATGTCTACATGTCTGCTGGAGTTTTATTTCACCTGGCACTCTGGTAAATCTGCGTGCCTAGAGAGCACCAAGACTGTGGGGTGAGAAGGGGATACCCAAACATAGAAACTACATCCACATGGATTTGTTTTCCTACAACCATTTCCACCTCTTATCACTTACAGGGACTTATTACACCAGTGGGCCCAGCTCTTCCCCAAGACTCCTATCCACACCCCAGGAGCCTCCATTTTTCTGCCGCTGTAACTACAGCCAGAAGAACCAGAATTTGGCTGTTGGCACACAGGTCCTCATGTTGTCCTCCCTGTATGTCTCCCCCTACAGCATCTGCCTTCAACCACTAAAAAGACAGCAGTGCTGCTGCAGACACCACTGCATGGTCAGTGAGGAAGTGAACAGTGGCTGCTCAGCTACCAAAGCCCAGCAGGGCTGTTGAGCTCAGCCCTTACTTCTGCAGGGTCAAGTGGAGGCTGTGTCCTAGTCCTAAGAGCCTGCTTCCTCCAACCTTCCAGGAATATAGTGTTACTGACAACACCAAATCTGAGCCAAGTGAGTAGGACAGATTAAAAAAATATTACGAAGGAGTGAGGGGAAAAGTTGCAGTGACATTTCAACTTTTGAAACGAGTTAAGCACAGCCATCCTATGTTAATTTTCTGAGTCATTATCGTTGTGACTACATGGAGAACATCTTAAAGCCATTGGTACTGAATATACATAGTGTGAATGTCTTAGCACCAGGGTTTTTTCCCCTTCATGAGGACAGGCTCTCAGCTCCACCCAATTAAAATCTTTGATCACTGCAATTACGCACAGCTAAAATACCACAAAAAACAGTGCAACTCATCTCTGGGTGCCCAAAACAAGAGAGAAAGAAAAGTTTTCCATTCAGTTATAGCTTGTTCCAAGTTGAAGACTTTATCGAGCTAAAGTAAATACACTTAGGTTAAAGCATTATATAACAAATACAGGGAAAAGCATTAGCCTCTTTCCAGGGTCTCCGTATACTTTACACATCTATTGTATACAACCACCTTAGTAAAGCAGAGTGGAGTAGAAGAAACAAGAGAAAATAAGCCCTGGCCTATAGAAGCCGTGTCTACCCGTGAACACGTGTCCTATTTACATCAGAAAAGAGTTATTCTACAATCATATGTCTACACACAGGAGTTTCCGAAAGCTCTCCCCTATTTCTTCCTAGAGCCTCCCTGATTAACAGATATATCTGTATAAAGAGCAAATGTTTAATCCTGATGCTTCCATGCAAACAAACTCTATAGTACATGAACCTCTATACATCCTTCAGAATGTGACTCAACGCACACACCAACCAGTTGGGCAGTAACTGAGTGGTTGATCCCTCCCAGACATCCCAAGAGCACATGAATTATTGCGCAATTGCTCAGCAACTACTTATCACAAATAACTGATTAATAAAACTTCCCAAAGGTTTCACTTCCTGTGCATACTCTGTGTACACAATTGGGATTTCTGGTCATGCAGTAACCTGGTCAGCAACAGGATGCCTGTGCAGCAGCATCCACCCATCCAAGGCTAACAGGCTCTGTATCTCAAGGATTCCAGCCTAGGCAAGATTTCCAGCCACTTCCAGGAAAATCCGGATGTAGGTATCCCAAACCTTCTACAAGAATCAGCATGTTGTATGCTTACACTCTGCTGAATGTTCAGGGCTCATCTGCAGAGTTAAGAGTTATATTCTCAGATTAACTCAGCTACAGACAAATGCAGCAAGGAAGCAAAGCACACATGAAAGTAGAACCATGACACAGAAAGAAAAAGTAACCACTTAGTTCTGACAAGCTGAAAGTTCAAAAAATTTTAACATGGTTTGTTTCTACTCCAGAATTGTACAGAAATTCAGTTATGTAAATCAAGATGCTTCTGCTTTAAACCATTCCTTACCCCCCTCCAGGAACCAACAAAGCATACAAATACAGTCCAAGAACTACAGCAAGAAAACCCAGATTCCTAAATCAAAGTGAGATTAGTAATCGTAGATCCACAACCAAATGTTTAATGTTTTAATACATTAGAAGAAAATTCATCTATCAAAAGATAACTGGTCAGAAGCATGCTACCACCTCACAATTAAACAACTCTATTCAAGAGCTGAAACTTCAACAATTTATTAGCCTGGACACAAAATCCAACCACTGAAGTCTGATTATTTTTTCTATGCATTGTAGCAGGTTGAGGTTGCTGATGCTCCTTGTTTCTTTTGTGCCTTGACAACTGTGTTGAACAAGCTCTGTTTCTGCCAACATATTATTTCTAACTTGTCTTCCTTGCAAACAACTCAAGATCAAAGCTTCACCATGCTCCCACATTGCTACAAATTAACAACCACCTTGTAAGTCAAATGTGATCCCATCACATTTGTTTTACTCAAATCCCTCCGGAACAGTAAGCTCTACACTTTGTCTCCAGGGGCTGCACAACTAAGTATGAGGGCTGTTTAGTTGTTTAACTACTTCACTAGTGATAAGTAACAGAAACAAAATACTTAGCTCACCTTATCTCCTAACTGTCTCAGGAAACTTACACACGGTACTGATATGCAAAACCATAATGCAACTGCGGGCAACGCTTACACATGATAAGCATGGGAAACTTAAGTTATTTTTGAGCAAAAGATAGTAAAAATTATACACTACCACAAGCAAACCCAGGGCTTCTGTTTACTGATACATAGATGGGTGGCATGTCTGTGAGAAGCATCCACAGGAACAGACAGAAAACCAGGCGCAAGCCAAGGAGACAACCAGAAAAACAGCTGGAAACAGATCTACAGACTGTCCAGAGTAATTGCTTTTTAGGCAGAGACCAGCTTGGATAAAGCCTCACACTGTAAGCAAGGAAACAAGTTTCTATTCACTTTCTGCCATGTTCAGGAAAACAAAACATAGCGCATTATAAACAAAACTAAATTATGGATGTACCAGTGTCTCATCCTCAAAACCAGCAACTTAGAGGATTCCAATCCTAAAGACTGTATCAACAATGGAAAAAGCTTCTTTCTTTGTTTTGTTATCCAGGCACCAAATAGAGTCATGATTACACAGCAGATATAAGATTACTAAGATACTACTCTAAACTGGAATAGGCGGAGAGGAATCACACTTAAAAATACATCATTTTTGAGATGTTTCTAACACAATATTTTACTGTTTCCTAGCTATAGAAAGGGCTGTGAATGCTAACAATAAAAGCTTAAGTGAATCTGTTAAAATTCAAGCAGGCATTTTATATATTTTAAGTGTTCAAGTTTAATGATAATAAAGGACAATTCACATCTCATGCAAACTTCAATATTATTTAGTAATGAAATGCATTGGCATGTTGTTCTTGGCACAAGAAGAGATAAACTTTGCAAAGGTCAAGAATACCTAGCATAACTTTGGTTAGAAGGGACCTTTAGGGGTCATGCAGTCACACCCCTCACTCAAAACTACTTTCAGCAAGATAGTTAGTTCAGATTTAAATCATTCCTGCCAGCTGCAGGTTTTCCCTACCTGCGACTTCCTTTGGGTGAGTCATAATGACTTTCAAAAAGCGTGGGTTACACTGTTTTTTCACTAGCCCAAATTTCTATTGGTACCAAACACAGTGTTGATATCTGACTTGCCACCACTGGTTTAACTTGTTTGTGGAAATTCTTCACCACTCCCAATGATCTGCTGAAGTATGTACCCTATTTAGCATTACAGAAACTTTTTCCACTACCTGACCTTGCTCTCCCTTTCAATTTGAGTCCCTTATATCCTGTTATTCACTATGGCCACAAATGGCAGATTGTCTTTCTTTTTTTTTTTTTGGTTAATTTTCAAATATTTTATAAGTTCTTATCCTCTCCTGCTTTTCATGCTTTACTTTATGCTAAGGAATGTCAGGACACTGTCTCTTCCCTTACAGTTAAAGTGTTCTAGATCTTTGATCACCTGTTGCCCCGTTGAACCCCACCTAAAGAATGCATTCTTTTGCAATGCACCATCCAGAAGTGGGCACAGTGACAAGCAGAACAGAAAGAAGAATTATCGTGTCTTGCTGGAGTAGTAGACTTCATGCTTTACTTCCTTAACACTCCTTTTCTGCTCAATTTCTTTTGTTTTCTGCAATAACATGACCACTCAGGTTTAGCATGCGAGTTACAGTAAGCTGCCCTTCCTAAATAGAATCCTAACACCAAATTTCTTCCCCATTCTATGTGTGAACACTTGATTTTGCTGCTTTAGTGCAACCCATGTTTTTGCTGGGGGACTTTCACCTGCCTTCAACCCTGTACCCCTTTCCCAATTAGGTCTCCAACTGGCATAAATTATTTTCAACTGCAAGCTCTCTGCTTCCTTCACTGCTCCTCCCAGCATGGTGCTGCTTGAAAATTAGGAAGTCTCTCTCTCTCATCATCCAGATTCACTAAGGAAAATACCAACCACCACCAAAACTAGGACAGATCATTTCAAAGCCCCTCTTGCTGTTAAAAGTGTGACCATGTACGTGTTGTAACTACTCTAGGAAGACAGTTACTAGCAGGAAGATACACACTGGCTTACAATCCATTGCAAAAGTTTCTTAGATACACCTCTGAACAGTAGGGTATGAGCATCTGTGTCAGGCGCAGCTTTCTTTCCTGGCTTTCACCTCCACAGGGGAGCAGTAACCAGTGATAGATAATGCAGTCACACAAGCCTAGACGACTCTGGCTGACAAAGTAAAGAGAAGCCACACAGAGCAAAACTATTGCCTCTACCCAACTCTGAGGTCTCGGACCACAACCAAGAGCAGTACCTCAAGATGTTGGCTGAGTCTGGCCACATTAAATGCTCTGGTAGCAACAAAGTTTCAGAATCCCATAAGGTGTTGGGCTAACCTAGCTAGCAGGTTACCAAGAACAACCAAAACAAACCACAAAAAACAAATGGGGGTGGGGAATATGACCAAGCAGTACTGCAAAAGCCCATTTGGTTGCAATCCTTTCCACTGCAGCTCACCAAAATCACGGGTGTCTGAGAAGTTCTGTGGCAACAGGCACCAGCCAGCCACACAGACACTGAAGACCTTAGCACTGCCCACATGAACAGCTGGGATACACCTCTCCAATCAGCTAGGACAGTAGGGTCACTACCTACATAGGACTCTCAGTAACTATTCCAAACATACATCTCTGGTTTGCTTTAATGAAATTCAATTCTTACTTTGAATACCAATAAGAGACACGACAATTTGTCAGTTTTGGAAACCAAGCTTGAAGTGTATTTCAGATAAAGACCAGTTACGTTCATGTGGTGGTGGTAAAAAGTAAAAAAAGGAAACTTGTATTTCCTTTAATTGCAGCTGCAATTAAAGAGCTGCAACAGAATTTCCAAAGGAAACTAACACTTCCCTTCTGTTTAACAGAAAAGGAAAGAAAAAACAACCCAACACCAAAAACACAACTCTTCCCAGTTTGCAGTCTGTTTAAATTCTTTGGTTGGTGAGCCTTAACTCACATCAGTGAGAAATCTGCACATAACTCTAAAAATCAGACTGTACATCCGGAAGACTGCACCAGAAGACAAGCTGGCAGCAAAGTCTTGTAGCTTTTTTTTTATTTTGTTTTGGTTTTAAATCAGTTGGAAGCAGCAGCACTGAGGTACTGACAGGCTCACTCCTGTTCTTACCTCTGCCAGTGTGGTTCCAAAGAATGTTATCAATACAGTGATAGCCACTCTCTATATATAAATATATATATATATTTAAAAGCCCTGTTATTTACTCAAATAACAGCTTCTCTTTGGGTCAAAGCACAAAATAAACTAAGGCTGCAGAATACTAACATGTATCTTTCAGATTTCTGATCAGTTTTTAAAGATAATATTTGCATAACCAGTGCAAATGATGGAAAACATATATATATATCCCATTCTCTTTGCCTTGTTTCTCACATGCTTTTGTATGACTTCTCTCTCTGGGAATTACTATTCCTGGTTCTTATTCCAAAATTCGTCACCATTTGCTGAGGCTTTAGTTTAGTCTCAGTTAGGTTTTCCTATGCTTGCTTTGATATTTTGAAGCACTTATGATTACTCTAAGAAACAGTGCAGCAATTCTAATTTTATGAAAACAGCCAGAAGAGAAACCAGATAACAGGTTTTTATACCGCCCGTGCCATTTTCTCCCCAAATGAGAGAACACCTCATGCTTAAAACAGAACCTCTAACCACCATTACTTAAGTAGGATTGAAAATTCAACAAACTAGGAAGCTTGTTAGATATCTCAGAAGTCCTCTTGGAGATCTTCCCATGTGAATTTAAATCACTGTACCAAAATAAGTCATTCTGATGCAGCAAAGAGATCCTACACTTACAACAGCATCCTTGGAGGAACTGGAAACCAGATGCTTTTTCTACAAATTGTTCATCGTTAAATGGGAAAAAGATGACATACACTACTAGTTTCAGATTGCTCTGAAAAGTACACAGTTTAGACAGTCCTGAGGGATTAAGATGCATCAGATTTTCACAATACATAATTCATACATGTCCTCACCCTTTCAAGTAGCAAAGTACCTTCTAAAAGTGATAGAAGACACTGCTTTCTATCACCGAGAACAAAGCACTTTGATAAAAAAGAGCATTTTTTATTTAATCAAAGGCAGCAGGATCAGAGTAGGACTTTAACATAGGCAGCAAGTGATGAGGATCACAAATGCTTTGCTGAGGAATTTTGTCCTACCACACCTGCCCTCATTCAGTAATATTTACCTTCCTTCCCAATTTCCCAGCTGGTGACAGGCATCAGGAAGCTTGTTGACCCAAGAGAAAGTTCTTGATCATTACAGAGCATAATGGTCTTCATGGAACATTATGTACTCAGACTACTGGTCACATTAAAGATCAAAGCATCAAGGCTATGCTCTCTACATAGTGTGCTTTGATGTAATTTTTGTGACTGGTGTAATAGGTACCAAGTACTATTTTGCATTGATTAGATCTTCCTAAAAGCAGGGTCTTTAGGTTAAAAAAAACAAAACTAACCGCATTTTGTAGCTTACAAATGAGGTGGTGAAGACCTGTAACTCTGATCAGGTCAGCAGTACCAGAAAGGGAGATTCAGTCAAAAGAGAAGGTGTTGAGTATAAAATTCTCACTTGCATAAGGGCTCATTCTTGGGAGGAATTCAAGGACATCTTACACTAAACTGACTAAATATGAATGCAAAGTGACTGCAGATCCTTTAAAAGCACTCCACCTGTGCACCAAAGTAATCAGCATGTCCATACAATTTGATTTCCAACATCTCCTTCATTTGTGCTAACCATAGCACATTTTTAAATCCTAGAAAGCAGTCTTACAATTCTTGCTCCTGAATCTCATGGGGAGGTTCCTCCCAGGTGTATTCGGGGCTTGTACTGCAGCCATACAAAGCCAGTGCTTCTAGACATCCTATGGGGTCCAGAAAGCACCAAAGATCTTGACCCAAATTTGAAGGCCCTCTCAAACAAGTGGAGGTATTTCAGTCAACCTTGTTTAAACACTGGTAACTTGAAAAGCAAAACCATGTAATTGGCCATTTCATCCTAGAAGCAGTATGCTCCATGATAAGCTATTTACATAAGCAGAGCACTGAGTAAGCTAAAGACATGCTGTTTCCAGTGATGGCCCTTCAGACAAAAGCATTTCCTTCAACCTTTGAAAAAGTTTGTAAGACACTGTTTTGCAGAAACAAAATTTTGCATGTTAAAGTATTACCAAAGTCTGAATTGCTTTGCCACGTCTAAACTCTATCTTCTGTAGACTATGTATATTTAGTAGAGAAAGGCATGATCTACAAAAATATCACATCTTCCCAGTCTTATTGCTATTCAACAAATTGTTCTGCATTTGAAGTGACAATTATCCAAGATCTTAGTTCTTCAATTAAAATTAATCACTTCAAGACTGCATTAGGGTTGTTAGAAACAAGGCACTACGCTTCTGCTTTTGAAAAGCAAAATTTGTTTTATCACCAAGAAGCTAGCAATTTAGGTTTTTGCTTTTTCTTTTAAAATTGCAATTAGTATTTTCTTTCCAAGCATAGACTTATTTTGTTGTCCAAAGACTGATAAATACCTACAGTGATCTAGTGCATGCCTGTGGTGGTTCAGCCCCAAGCAGTAGCTGAGCACCACACCCCACTCACTCACTCCTGAAAAGATACAGAGCCTCTGTGGGCTGAAATAAGGACAGTTTACCGACAACATCACTGTGAATGGGGGAAAAAAAGAGCCCAATGCAAATTTAACTTACATCCAGTGATAACACAGAGTACTTTAGTGGTTTTACCCCGGCTCAGTGTCGAGATGCAGGCAGCTACCTGCTCTTTAAAGAAAAAGAGCAGGGGGAGAAGGGGAAGGGGGGTGAGGCAAGGGAAGGGAAAGGAACAGGCAAATAACCCCAAAACCAAGAAACCAAAAGCCCGTGGGTTGGGATAAGGATAGTTTACTAAAATAGCAGAAAGATACAATGTAACAACGCTAACAGGACTTCAGAGCAAAAAATATATGAAACTGTTGATACACAATGCAGTTTCTCACCAAACCCACAGCTCAGGCTGTGCCACCCAGAGCCGTCCCGGAACCCGACCGTCTCCCAAAAACCACACGTCCTGAAGCCGCCCCCCTCCTCCTCCCATCAGCCCCCCTTTATACTGAGCAGGACATAATTGGCATGGAATACTCTCTTTGGCCAGTTTGGGTCACCTGTCCTGGCTTCGTCCCCTCCTTTCTCATGAATAGAGAAATACGAAGAGCTGAGAAAGTCCTTGACTGCTTGAGCACAACTAAAAACATCAGGGTGTCATCAGCACTGCTTTCATTTTAACTCTCAAACACAGCATTCCATCCGCTGCTACAAAAGAAGTTAACTCCATCCTGACTGAAACCAGGACATTTACCAACCCGATGACAGAGTGTTGCTCAAAGCCAGGTCTGACCCAGCTGCACATCGACTGCCCTGGAGGCACCCAGGAGCACCCATCCCCAACCAGCCCCTTTTATGGGAGAGTGATGTCAGGTGGTATGGAAACAGCCCCGGCTAACTCAGCAAACCTGGGCTGGCTGCTTGGGGAGGTGAACTCTGGCCTGGCCAGAACCAGGACAATGCCATATAAACATAATGAACAACAGAAGATGTGATACCCTATAGCCTTTCAGTGAATGGGAACAGCAAGCAATATATTTGCTTCTAATTGGGCTCCTCAATAATTTCTAAAGAAAATGCTATCAATGAATTATGATACCATCCTGCAAGGTTTACTAAACAAACATTAAATTATATCAAGCTAGGGAAAAAATAACCTTAATACATACATATTCTGAACCTTTTCCATTGGTGCAGAAATGTCTCTGAAGACCTGGTACCAAATTAATTCAAATCTGTTTTGATTTTAGACAACCTGGACAAATTAATAAAACACTGAACACAAGTTAAAGTAAAACAACATTTAAAAAGCTATATTCTATGTATACAGTTCTTTTGAAAAAACACCTTAAGAGCCAATCTAGACTATTTTTTTATAACTGCTGTTTATGATTAACATTACTGATGTCTTGTTACACTGATTTTTATTTAACAAGTTACTATCTTAACAGTCAAAAACAAGATCCGGAAGAACATAAATGCAGGAATTTTATACCAAAATTAAGAATTAATTGATTTTAAGCATCCAGATGGGGAAAAAAAATAGAGCAGTCTGAACAAAAAAAACTTAAATTGTTGCCAAGTGCCATATATACTAGCACTCTCCAAATAACAGATTTTTGTTAATGTCTTTTAATGGAGACTTTACTTTGTGTTACACTTTGACAAAAGAGAAGACTTATAAATCATATGTCAAGTAAAAAAGAAAAAAGATGAGAAAGAAATTCATAGATATGTATCTTTGCTGAAGTGAAAGCAGAATTCCTGGAAGGTTCTTCAGCAAGAAATAAATCAGTAACAAAATCTAACTAGAGAATGTGGTATAAGCCAAAATGAAGGAAACGTAAGAGGCAGCACTATCTGAATATCCTTTCCTTGTCAGTCTTCAGCACATCTACCTTTTGCTGTCCAATTAAAAGATTCAAACATTACCACAACCTTGAGAACCTGACTTTTTCCTGCTGCTTACATTCAGAAGCCTAGCCTACCAATCAACTAACCAACTGTTACAGCAGAGATCAGGCCACAAATCATCTGTTTCTCCTACATGTGTCCAATAGGGAAAAAAAACCTACTCAATATGCCACAGCACTTATCTGCTTCTTTTATACTTAAATAAGGGTTACAAGTTGCATGTGCTACAACAGACAGTATATTACTGGAAAAATCTCTTATTGGACCTGAGGCACAACAGAAGATAATATTTTTGGAACAGTCAGAACAAACTATGTTCCAAACTCAAGACAGAAAAACATGTTTTAAAATTGTGTTGAAGGACATCGTTTGCTGGTTTTCATCCTGATCTTCAGAAAAACTCAATTTTCCAAGGTTCCAAAGGAGGCTAATAAGATCAACAATGATGTATAAAAAAGTAAAAGTCTATTACACACAACAGTTACTTGATTATTTCATGAGATTGCTTATGTTATTATAATAGATACATCTCCCATTACTGGGTCAATTTGCTCATATTACTTTATTTCCTATATTGTACTCTGACAAAAAATATTTTACATTTCATCCAAAGACAACAAGAAAAGTCTTTCAACAATGTTGACTGGCAGTTTGCCACTGCCATCACTGAATCATCAGAGAAGACAGAAAACAGCACCAAAAATAACATTCTCCAGCCAAGACCATTGGCCATATGTTACTTGGGGTGGGGGGGGGAGGGGCAGGAAGCAACCAACACATAACAAAAAAACACAACCAGAGACCATATGTTTTTCCAACAACTAAAAACCAGGAAAAAACCCAAAACACAACTATTCAGCCTAGACCAAACCCTTCTTCCAACAGCAGCGCTTCTTTTTCTTCAAGTACTTTTTTTTTTTCCATTTTAAATCAGGATCACTCAAGTTAATTCTGAATCTACAAGCAGGTGTGTATTCCTCACCAAGGCAATACCTTCTGGAGCAGAATTAGTCAACAAGCATTTTACAGATTGCTAACATACAGCACCAATGCCTATGTGTGTGCCATACAGCCACAGGAAGGTCCATTTGGTTTTGGAGCCTTTTACTTACCTTTCCCATTTTGCCACGCAGTATACCAGGACAAACTGAGGAAAGTGGTGATGAAAACTAACACGGTGGCCACAGTTCCATTTCGGAGCCTCATCTCATTTCAGCATCACACTTGTTTACGTTCTGTTAGCGATGAGGACCTATCTGTTGGGCTTACTGCAATGAAGTCAGCTGCAACCAGCAGCAGCTGGCCAACAGCACCATGAAACGTAGCTCTCACATATCAGAGGTATCATAAATCAATCCATCCCAAACTGCTGTAAGCTTTCTTCCAGTTCTCATAAATTTAACTTCTCTTTATTCTTCTAGTCCTGCAAAGGAAACAAAGTTTTTTTACAGGTTATGCCAAAAATATTTATGAGTCTCTCATGTACCAAAATACAGTAAAGAAATGCTACATAATGCTCATTACTGTGTCTCACACACATCCTCCTTGTACCACCTCAGCCTCAGCTCAGGGAATAGAACTTGTTAGAACAGTTTGTCTTTTTCCTGTTGCGACTGCTCATATCTGCAAGAGCTGTATTTCACATGAATTTGGTCATAAAAGGACAAACATACACAACACCAACATTACAGTTTTATCACAAACCCAAGGCAAGATCACATGTCACTCTGGCAGGCGATGAACTGATACAAGAGCTGTTTCAGGAATCCAGTAGCTCAAGGCCCTGCTCCCAAGTACCCACTCCGACAGTACCCCACTGAAATCAGTGAGGCCTAATGTAACTGCAGCAGCAGAACCGCCCAGAGCAAACAGACACCAGAGATTTAAAGAGCGATTAAAGCAGCATTTACAAACCCACATCATTCATCTTTCTCTTCTCAGAGCATTTGATCCATTCAGAACCATTTTTTTTCTCCTTGTCTTTGCTGCAGCACACACTACAGTCACACATGCAGAGACTGCCCAGTCTATACCAGGTGGCAACAACCCAGAAGCCCCACAAAATGCCATGATACGACCGTACCACTCTCCTATCTCCGCCACACAGCCACAAGGACAAAACACCAAAGTTAGCTACAGTTCCATTTTACCCCAGAAGTAGTTTTCATATCCCGGGATTAGAAAATCTCCAACTGGCCAAACACAGCCAGCATCTAATCACACTGTCCTAACTGAGAAAGGCAAAGAATAGGGAAATAAATTAACCAACTTTAAAACACTGGGGGATGGAAGGAGGAGGCATATTTGTTTTCAAAGCACTAAATCATGCTTTACAGTAGCTCAAGCATTAAGGTCTGACATCCTTTTAAAGCACTGCCAGTTTTCCCCCACTACAAACTACATCTGAAACATGCATGCTACCCAGTAATAAATAACTTGCTTTGAATTTTCGCTGGAAGCAATGTGTGTCACACTCTTGCCTCGGTGCATACAGAACAACGGGGGGAAAGACTTTTTGTTGCTACAGTACCAAGAAATTTCAGTCAAATCTGAACTATTCTTCCCAAGCAATTATTGTACCACACACTACCTTTTATCGAAGAGCTTGCAAACCAAGATATAACCAACAGGCATGGTTAACAAATGGAAGAGAAAAGAAATTGCAGAACTACGTGCTCTTGCATCCAAACCTTTCTAACAATACCCAGGTTACAGAAACCTTTTACCTTCAGACTATGATTACCCCACACGTAATGCTAGTAACGTGCTTTGTTTTGGGGAACTTCATGCACAGATAGGTTTCTGGCTTTAAACATTAACTCAAAAATCACATAGTACCTATGACATTGGAAGGGAACAAGTACACAGGAAGCAGAAAAACTGGATTTGAGAATTCAGTGAGAAACAAAATAATGAGCAGGAATGGAAAAAACTTGGGAAGGCCTTACAATACAAGAAACCTGAATTCAAGACAATGAAAGATAAAGAGACACCTACAGAAAGCTAACACTGAGAATGCAGCATGCCAGAACCAGCACTTTGAATAGGAGATGGACATAATAAGCCAAAAGGGTAGGCAATATTAATTAGGTGAGAAGAAAAAAGTCTGGGTGAACTTTAACAGCAAAGGGAAACAGGTATCTCAAAACCCCAAGGTTTTGTAAGGCCTGTCTACATGAATTTCGGAAGTGACTAGGATACAAATAAGGTTAATGCCACTAACGGTTTAACACAGCTAAAGTGGCTCTGAAGCAAGGATACCTAAACTGTAATATACCATTGCTGTTATTTTAGCAGGAGTCAGATCTCTCTGGAGCAGCTCAGGTGTGCACAAAGGACCAGGCTGCAAGCTAGACCGATTATCCCCGTGGAGGCAAGGGACAGCTGGTTTGACATGCAAACAAGAGAGGGCAGCTAGGAGAGTAAAAATATCATCTGATAATGCACGGAAAGTGAACCGCCTGCCTTGTCAGAAAATGTGGGCATCATTTTTACATTTGCTGCAATAAAATCAAGATGCTGCGATCAGGGCTTCTCACTGTGCTATTTGAAACCACAAAAAAATACCGTCTGAACAGATTCAGAAAACAAAAAAGTAGCAACATGATTCAATTAGCAGTGAGTATGCACAAAAATGTGTAAAATTATTAATTATCATGGGGTTGTACCAGCTGCTTCTGCTTTTATCCCTCTCTTCTGGTGTTGTACCCGCTCCTCTTAGCACAGGCACCAGCAGCACAGCTACAGCTCAGCAGCACTTACACGATTATTCAAGTGTTTCACTATATCAAACTGCATACATCAAGGCCACGCATGAACCAGAAGCACTCCAGCTTTTACAAACGCATACAGTTAAACCAGCAGAAACCCACGTAAATGGTTTAACACCCAGGTGGTCACTTTAGGTTGGCTCAACACTTTACAACACAAACTAAACGAATTTAACCGAGAGGTAATCCAGTTTGAGCAGACGTTACGACAGGGTACAACAAGATAGATGGGGGTCTATGAAATTTCCCAGCGCCGCTACAACCCAAACGTTTTCCCGCTCCAGACTTACGGGAACGACCCTTCCAGATGCTGAAGGCCACGGGTACTGAAGGTACCTGGCACCTCTCAAGCGCTGAGCGGCACCCTACTGAATCACATCTTAAATAAACCAAGAAGTTTCTGCGCGTCTCTAGACACTCCCAAAATACACACAGCGCAAGCCATGAAAACAGGAACGCTTCGAAGCCCCTGCACAGGCTCTTTGCATCGCTGCTGAAGGGTGAGACGGTGCAGGATCAAAGCGTGAAAGAGCGACAGACTTCTGAGAGGAAGAGACCAGACTCCATCCTGCCAGGGGGTGCAAAAGCCTCTCCCGCGGCACCACTGCTGCATTTAAGGGGCTGTTGTTCTTTTAAGGCAAGGAGGAAAAGGTGGAGGAGATGTGCTAGACGGGGGAGTTCCACCTTATTTCCCCCCGAAACGCTTCAGCAAACCCCGCGGCGCGCGGCTGGGCGCCGTTACCGGCGGCCGTTAACGGCCGTTACCTCAGGCTCGCCGGCGCTCTGCCATTTCGCAGCCGGGTCCCCTTCAAGCCCGGGGTGAGGAGGGGGGTGGGGGGTGGGATCCGGGGACGCGCTGCCTCCGTGGAAACCGTGGCGAGTTAGTCGGGACCTTCCCCGGTGTCTCTGCGCCCCCAGTTGCGGCTATTTAGTCGGGGAAACGAAAAAACAGCCGGGAAGACGGGTACCGGCAGCCGCCGGCTCTGCCGGGCGGCAGAGGGCGAGAGCTGACGGCGACAGAGGGTGGGGGAGAGAGAGCGCCGGTCCGGGGAGCTGCGCGGCACCCGGTGCATCGCAGCGAGGTTGTCGGGCAGAGGAAGAGGGGACGGCAAACTGCAAACTCTGCCGAACCCCCCTCGGGCTGCCGGCACACGCAGGGAGGAGGAAGGGTGGATGGAGAGAGAAGGGGAAGCGGCGGCAGCAGTGATCCCCAGGGCGCTCCAGCCCAAGAAGGAGGGAGAGCAGCGCCGCTCTGCCCCGGACCCCAGCGCCGCCCTCCGCACGCCCCGCGGGCGCCCCCAAGCACAAGGGGAAGGGAGGGGGGTAGCAGCAAGTCCTGCGAAGGAGCCGCAAGCGCTCCCTACACCAGTACCGCCACGCAGGTGCATGCGAGCGCAGAAGGGTGCGTGCATGCAGATGGGGGAGCGGGACGGCTCCCAGCCTCTTGCCCGCGCTCTCTCCGGCGACACCGCAGACACCCATGTCCCCGGGAAGGGAAGCGCCTCCGCTGCCAGAGGATGCGGAGAAGAGGGACGTCCGGCCCCAGCCTCCCAAAGAGCCGAGTCGGCTACAGCTGCTGCCACCCGCTTGCCGGCTCCGAGCCCGGTCCGAAGGCGGCAGCGGGGGCCCGGTGCGCGCAGGGGGGGAGCGGGACCCGCTGACCGCCGCTGCCATCCTCACCTGTGCGCTGCGCTCCGGCAGGGGGAGCCGCGGGGCGCGGGCGGCGGGCGCGGCGGCGAGCAACTGTGTCGGCTCACGCCGGGGCTCTCGCTCCCCTCGCCCGCCCGCTCCCCCGCCCTTCCCTCGTCAGCGACGCAACCAACTCCCGCAACCGCCCCCCCCAACCCAAGCGCCATAGAGCGGCGCGGCGCCGCGCCCCACCCACCGGCGCGCAAGCCCCGCCTACCTGCCAGGAGCCAATAAGCGCCGCCTCGGATAGCGCCGTTTATTGGTTGGACGGCCTGTCGCTCTCTTCGGCCGCTGCTATAAAGTGCTCCATCTCGCGAGGCCTCTCAGTGGCTGCGCCGGGAGCAGCGGGCTGGTTGAGTCAGTGGCTTGCGGCTTTGCGTAGCGTGTCCCCCCCCTTTTTTTTAGGCGGCGCATTTTGGGCTTTGTTGTTCTGCGAGAGTCCTAAGAAGAGCTTAGGTGCTCTGGCGTTTAGTTACTTGTTGCCCCACGGTCGCCTGGAGGAAGTCCATCTCCTACTTGTCTCTCCCTGCGCACTTGAGGTGTCAGCCCCTGGCCTTCAGTGTGTCTACGCTCTTGAGAAGAAGTTCAGGTCAGCAGGTTTCTCACAGCTGGTCAATGTCAACCGAATCATGTGTATCAGTGCCCTGTGTGATACGCTTTTTCACTGATGATATGAAGTCACGTGAACTTTACCCTTGAGCTTGTACAGTAGCAATCTTAGAACCATAGAATGGTCTGGGTTAGAAGGGGCCCCAAGGATCATAGAGTTCCAACCCCCTGCCACAGGCAGGGCCACCAATCTCTAGGGCTGGATTTAGGCAAGGTTGCCCAAGGCCCCATCCAAACTGGCCTTGAACACCTCCAGGGATCCATCCACCAGCTCTCTGGGCAGCCTGTTCCAGCACCTTACCGCTCTCTCTGTAAAGAACTTACCCGTAATATCTAACCTAAACCTTCCCCTCTTTAGCTTCAATCCATTCCCCCTTGTCCTGCCAATCATCTCCTAGAGCTTGTATGAGGAACTGTTTGAATTAAAGAGCGGCTTGTTGCTTCGTGCCAGTTAAATGAACTCTCTGTCCTTTGTACTCTTCACCAGCGTGGCTCTGGGGAGAGCAATCACGTTGCAATGGCATGTGTGCTGCCCCAGCAGCTGTGAAACAGGCACGGCTTCTCAGGAGTGAAAATGAACTCACTTTCCTCCAGAGGGTCATTACTGCTGCCTTGTGCAGCCAGCGAAAGTCAGTCAGTGGTGGCTTTGCTCTATGGGTTCGTTATTTAGGGTTGTGGTGTTCCTGCTTTGTAAGCAATCCCCTGTTTTCAGTGGTTTATTACGTGTGTTCCAGGGATTTTGTATGTGTTCTGAGGTCTGAAAGCTCCTGTTAAAAACAAATCGCACCCTCAGATGAGGATAGGATCCAATCTACCTCACAAGAGCTCTGCTCTTACCGTGTAGTGCTAACTGGTTGCCATTGTTCAATCCTTTTGACTCCATCACTTGCTCTTTTTTTATCATCTTCTACCTAATTTAGACAAAGTCTGTAGTACACATTTTTACTCTAAGGCTTTTATGCTAGGTATAGTGGGATAGATCCAACTAGAACTTTAGAAACTGGAAAAATCTTGCTAGTTCTCTCTGAAGAGTGACATTTAACAAGTCTCCATAGATTACTTTTTCTCTCTTTTTTTTTTTAACCAGTGCTGAAAGACATTACAGTATTTTTACACATTTTCATGTATCTGAACAGTAGCCCTTAGTGACTTTGCTGGCTTTCTCAAAGCTCGGAAAGAAGGGCTGGTGGCAACTCGGGCAAGGCGTGAAAAAGCAGCTCAGGAGAAGTTTGCAAGGTCTTGACACCCAGGCTGTTCTGCGATTTTATTCATTGAGTGGTGAGAATTCATTATGTAAATGCACACTTCAATCCTCCCTTTTATAAAGAAGTGGAACGAAGTGAATTTTGTATTGAAAACCAAATTCATCACAATAACTCTCAAACAAAAATCAACGCCAGGCACATCCTCACGCACACGTACACACGCACCTATGGCAGAGGTTTCTGTCGAGATCCCAACAAGCTAAAACACATGAGAGCCGCCACCATTGTTTGCCTCTAATAGATTAGTGTTGCTTAGGGATATGAATTTGGGCATTTCTGTGCTGGAAAAGAAAAACCTGGTGGAGACATTGTCACATAAAAGTCCTTTTGTCAGGAGAGCTTCATCTGCTGAAGAAAAGACTCTCTTATGAGAGGAGTTTAATGACAGCTGTTCCACGAGGACTATCTGAGCCTTCCTACTTCTTTCATTAATTGAAGGTTTACTGACTGGACCTTGACAGTGACCCAGTAACTATTAACTTCCCCAAACAATAGAGTAAGTATAATGTGGTGGTTTTTCAGTTCCTCTGATGTCTTCCCCCAAAATTAGTTTCCTGAAAAGGAAGACAAAGTTCAAGACAGAAAAAAAAAACCAAAATAAAATTCAATATTGCCCTCATCTTACTTACTACAGCAATAATCAAATGCCTCTTTTCATATTCTGCTACTTGATGAACAGGAGAAGTGCACACTGAAGGAAAATGCTGCAGCTGCCAGAGAAGAGGAGTAGGGGCTGTTTGGCTGACACACTAAAATGTCCCTTACTTATGGTGAGGGTGGGAGCTCCCTTTCAGACCTTAACTATTTAATGCCAGAAAATTTCCAAATTCTTTCTTCCTGCAGAGAGTTGGTTTTATTTTTTCATCCTGCAGCCACCGCTGTTCAACTGGAATACCAGCTTGAAACTGGAGAGGACTAAGCACCTCCAAACACTTTTCTGTTTAAATGTGTTAAAGTGCAAATGCTGTAACAACCATAATGGGGGAGATTTGGGTGGAGAAATTATTTTTTAAATGCCCTAAGTTTAAATCCTTGGTGTTCCAGCTTTGGTTGCAGGGAAAAAAAAAAAGACCAAGGAACATTTTAGTCCGTTCCAGCAGGGTAGAAAAAATAAACCACCAAACCACAAGAGAGAAATGCATACTCATATTTCGACAGAGGGGAGATGTCATGCTGGGAAATTTTCGCTAAGGTATTACCTAAATGTCAGAGTGAAGACAGAGTGGCAAAAGACTCTCCCGGCCTGCAGTCAGTTCCCATGTGCTGCAGTGACTGTTTCTGGCGTATCTGAGCTCCTGGCTTCTACAGAGTCATGCAGTTCATAGAATCACAGAAGGCTTTAGGTCAGAAGGGATCTTTAAAGGCCATCTAGTCCAACCCTCCTGCAGTGAGCAGGGACACCTTTCACTAGATCATGTTGGTCAGAGCTTCCTTCATCAAACCTGACCTTGAATGCCTCCAGGGATGGGGCCTCCACCTGGAGGAGGCCCCAGCATTTCACCCTGGGCAACTTGTGCCAGTGTCTCACCACCCTCATAGTGAAGATTTTTTTTTTTTTCTAATACCCAGCCTAAATCTCTTTTCTAGTTTTAAACTATTACCCCTCATCCTATTGCTACATGCCCTTGTGAACCGTTCTTCCCCAGCTTTCCTACAGGCACCTTTCAGGTACTGGAAGGCTGCTTCTCTTCCTCCTGGAGCCTTCTCTTCCCCAAGCTGAAGCACCCCAAGTTGTTTCCATTCATCAAATATGAAGCTCATTTTATCCAGAAGCACAGCAGCATTTCACCGTGCTCATGTTCTGGGGTTTCTCGGGCACTAGGAAAGATCAGAGGAGGTCAAGGTGCTTGGTAGTGGCAGCAAAAATCTTCAGAGTTGCTCAGCTGAAAAACAGCCATCTGAAAATTGCATCTCCTGACTGACAACTGAATCCTGTCTCAGAGATGGGCTTTAGTCCCAGCTGGCCACTAACTTTGTTGTTTTAACAGAGCAAACACTTTGGGACTCTCAGGGCTTCTACCTCCATTTGACCCCAAGTTTTGCCTCTTTCAACCAAAAGCCTTTCCCACCCCCTCCCGACAATTAGGTAAAAGCAAGCTGTATTAATGTGTGGCTTGAGTAGCACCTATTGTAGCACTAATACTCAACACATACATGTAGAAAATGACATTAAAATGTGGTTGTAGATACCAATACTTCGTAGCCAGAAAAAGCCACACTTGGGTAAACTTGATTCTGCCTTTTCTGTAAGGACACCATGAGATAATCTTCAGTCCTGTGTTGCGACTCCGCTTTTCCACACACAGCTGTGTCTCCCTCAGAAGTCAGGTGTGATGGTGCCATCCTTTCCAGTAAGCAAGCTGTTGGTCCACTTTAACAAGCTAAAAAACTGTGGGAGAGAGAGCAACTAATCTGTCCAAGAAGTCTCTCAGGGAGCTAAGTACAGAGCTTGATCTCCAAACTCATGTTTCTCTACCCTCACCCCCACATCCCTGTCATTTCACTTGCTGTGGAGGTTCTGTCTGAGCCACAACTGCCTCTGCCATATGCTCGGAGGTGATGAACATTTACATTTATTCGTCATCTTCTGAAGGCAGAGGCTTTTAAATGGGCTCCTAAACATAAACCTGGAAACAGCAAAGTTCCTGTTGTGCCAATATTGCTGGTGGTAGCTGAGGTCAGTGCCTGGGTAAAGAACAGCCAGGTACATTTATGATTGAAGAGATAGTCCAATCTTGTAAGAATTAAGTATTTTGATTGCCAGCTCGTTATCTATGTGCCTGCTTCATGGCACTCTCCTACTATTTTTTTTCAGGGAAATGTTGAGAACTAGACTCTGTGCATTAGATAGCATCACTGTTGGCCAAATGCACTGAGAAGATGTCTTCTTTCACTTACCTTGGAGTAACCCTGTCTACTAACAGCAGGGAAGCTACAGTTAAGGGGAAGTCTGAGTCAGGCCCTCGGTGAGTACAGGTTCCAGAGAATGATAGGCTCCTGATGGTACTCTCTCCTAGTAAAGATAAATACTAGGACCAAGCAGAACGGGGAAAGAATCCAAGTCAGCTTACATAGCAAAACCTAAGATACTTTAGAATGAAGGGGCTGGGCTCTCAGTTATCTCATTGTCTCCTTGGTGGACAAAGCTTTGGGAGAGCCTGTGACTTCAGTAGAACTTACTTTGTGTGGGATTGCTACAAACTATAAAGCTTTCTCAGCCTCCCCACTACGAACTGCCCAAATGCCCACTTGGGGAGTGTGCAGTTAAGGCTCTAGCATATTCTCCAAAGACATGGAGGTTTGCAAAACCTGAACAAAACCAATGCAATCTACAAAATCAATGCAGATCTGAATTTCTGGCTGCCAAGAAACACAGACTACAACTTTATACTCCAGACTTCTGGCACAGGCTCCCCTGCCAAAGAGTGGGCTGGCTGCTCGTTCATCTTTGCATCATTTTCTTTGTCTCACCTCTCCTCTTGTCTTGTCCAGCCCAGCTCTTTGTCACCAATCCTCCTTCCCACAGGCGCAGGACATGGTTCAATCCACTTCTCTACGGATCAGACATTGAGTCAAAACCAGGTACCAGGCTGCTGGCTAAACCCAGGCTCTGGGATGAGTAGCTCCCACCTATTCCTGCCTCATCACCCTGGAGATGTCTGCCCATCGGGAGTCTCTCACTTCCCCTGAAGGGCCAACCCAGACAGCTTGTGCAGAACAAACTGGAATAAAAGGATTATTGCCACACACCTTCACTTCACACTCTGTGATCGCGGGCAGCAGCTGGCAAGAGCCCCGTGCTAGGGCAAGAGCTCTGCAGGTGGAGCAGTGGGGCCAGGGGGAAAAGCTTCCTGTGCTTTCTTGCATCAGCCTGACCTCGGTCTTCATAGAAGGGCAGCACCTGATGGAGAATGAACTTGGTGGGTGTTTTCTGCCACTAGAGACAGCACCGGGCAGGGGAGGAACATGCCTTCTCTCAACGAAAGATGAACAGGGGTGGGTGGGAGCAGCAAGGCAATAGATGGGGTTGTTTGCAAGGGCGGACAGGCTGCCTCTCCATGAATAAGACTAGCTGCATGAGTCTCCATTCATTCTTAATGACCTCATTCCCAGCCAAAGCTGTGTATGTGGAACCTGATGATGGAGATGATGGTTGGGTGAGAATTTGCACTAACTCCCGTCATGGGCTGTGGCTAACTCAAGGTAGCATTGCCTCAGCAGGCAGTGAGACATATCCCTGGCTCCTGTACCTTTCCTACCCCAACACCTCTTGTGCTGATCCCATGCCAACCTTCTGTCTTCCCTGACTGCTTTTCCTTCATAGTCCCCTACTAAGATTGTGAGCAACAACCAGAAATTGTTAAACTAGCTCACCCTGGAAGAAAGGGAAGAAGAGACACATTCATGAGTGCCTTGACAAAACAGGACCTTCTAACTCGTGTCCTTCTAACCATGTCCAGCGCCATCATGTCAGATACGGGTAAAAAGCTCAAATCCTAGGTGCACCCCTAATCACTGGAAGGGGGTTTTGGTTTCCGCATCAACCTGCCCTTTCTAAACTTCACCCTGAGCAGCATGCCTTCATAGCCTGGCGTGCATTTGCTGTGCCTGTCACTCCACACCCCAGCAGGGTCACGGACGAACAGGCTCAAATCCAGCCCAAGGAAGATGAGACCTGTCATTTGAACCCAAGGTATGTGCTGAAGGGATTCTGTCAACAGCTGATTTGGGGCAGGGGGGGGGGGGGGGGGGGAGGAGAGAATGAATAAGAGAATGATATCCTTCCTCCACTCCCCACTCAACTTACCTATAGTAGGTATAGTAGGTATCACTAACCTTAACTTGTATCCCATGGTATGTGTCGAGACAAAGCCTGTGAGCATGCAAACATTGCAGCACTGAAAATAGTTCCCAAAGCCACTGTCCATTTAAGCTAGCAGAGCTGTTGCTCTGCTGTAATGAAAAGATCTCATGCTTTGCCCTATCGCAGCAGCGATCCAGGCTGTATTAAGTCGTCCTGACCAGCCTTAAAAGCTTTAGTGATGTTTCTTTCATTTGAGCCTTATCTTTCTGCCAATTTAGAATCCCATCTCCTCCCCACAAAGCAAACCTATAGTTATCCAAGCAGCAGTGGGAGGATGGTAGATGGCACGGAAAACACAGATAGGACAGGAGCATTCTTCATGGCATTTAGAAATAACGAGTGCAATTTCCTGCATCTTAGGACTTTTTAGACCAAGGTTTTAGGAGAAAGAGAAATGAACCTCAGACAGACAGGAGCCCTGCCCGTGTATCTGGAATACTGTGTAAATAGCAACAAGCTAGGCACTGCTGCAGCTCCAACAGGCAACAAAAATGACAGTAATAACATAAGAGCTTCAGGACTGTCAGACAGCTCCATCCCCCAGGAAGGACACCGAGGACACACATTTGTAAATGAAGCGGTATATTCCTTTCTTCACAGATTCAAAAGGCTTTAGATTTCCATCTCCACATGCAAACTAGGTGTGCAGCCTCCTCTCAATCGCATGCAGATTACTCTCCTGGCCCACAAAGGGAAACCAGCAGTTTCAAGGCAGCATGTTGATATTACATTTCATTCCCCCAAAAGTGCCTTTTCAGGATGACAGCTCCCAGTGGGATCCCACGTGCTGTGCAACCGCGTGGGCAGACGTTAATTCCACCCGCCAAACGTGCAGGTAACAAGAGTGAATGGGGACAGGGGGTCGGGGCAGGCGCCAGTCAGAGCCCTAAGTACCGCTGGCAGCTGAAGCAGACTGAGCCATTAATGAACTCGTTCTGGAGTTTGTAACGTGTCAGCGATGACGAGTTTGATAACTCCATTAGCTGTATCAGTAGCATATTGCAGACATGCATATTGTTATTCCTGTCCTGAGAGGAACAGAACTGTAACAAATGACAAGGCTGGCACACGCAGAGCCCTTTGGTTGTTGAGGCAGTTACACCTTAACCCTAGGTAAGAGAGTTCCAGCACATGGAGAGTGACGTGTTCAAAGTCAGGTCTCGGGACGGCTCGTCTTGAGGTCAGCATGTTTATGGATAATTAAACCCTAAAGCCATCAAGGGCTGGGTTTTGTCCGTGACAGCCAGAGGTAGAAATGAAAGGACAAGCTGGAGAGCATCACACTGTGAGGAAGAGAGCATCATCTCGGGTGAGGTGGGCTTGTGTGGAAAGCAATGGCTTTCCTCCCTGTCTCTCCCACGTTGTGGGCTGTGTCACAGCCCACAGCCCCACTTCTTCCCTCTGTGTTTAGGTGAGATTGCCAGCTGGCAAACTCAGGGTGAGCACAGGTCAGGTCTTGCTCCCCAGGGAACACAGCTGACATGGTAGGTGGTTCTTGGGGAAAAAAGTCTCACCTTCTCCTTTACGGAGCATGGCTGCAGTCCATAGCCTTACCCTCATGCTTGTCCTGTTTCATCCAAGCCTCTTTATATTTTTAAATCACAGCAATACCATATCTGCTGCTAATTACAGCCCAACAATACTCACGCAGTGTGCAAACAAGGCCGTCATCCAAGTATTGTTTTGCATAACCGGAGTGCTGGGGTTGTGAACATTTGCATAATGCTTAATTATTTAGTCAGAACATAAAATTTGTCTTCCTCTCAAAAACATTTTTATGAAATGTCTCAATAATTAAACACCACTATGTTTATTAACAGCAGGGGAGATTCATAAAATGTATTAGTCAGGAACAAGCAAGTAACTACATCTCGCTCCAGTAATCAATGTACGCCACTCTGAAGCAGGTCCCCAAGCATGGCAAAACCCAGCATGAACCCCTACGTGCAACTGAGCAGAAATATGATTAAAAGTCTAACAGTTCAGCAGCAGTGCCACGGAGGGGTCAGGCAGACAGAATTCGATAGCTTAATTCACTCATTAATCAATAGATATAATTTTGAGAAAAACGGTTCACTGAGTCAGCTCAAGTGAGTCCCACGTCTATGAAGGGTAAAACTTGGGGTCAGCTGGAGGCTCAAGTGTGGTGCTGCAGCCCAGGGAGGGTTTCTGCAGGCTCTTGCTCTGGCACGCTACCCGCTGGAACCCCCGTACCCATTGACTGGCCCACATTTGCACCCCTTGTGTGGCACCTGGGAGCAGAAGGGGTTTCTCTATGCAATTCCTAACAAGGCTGAAGAGAAGCCAGAGGCACATAATAAAAGCATCTGCCTTGACAGCATAGAGAAGAGGATCCTCCTGCAGCGTTTCTGCACCACCACCATTTGCTGAGAGGGAAGAGGGACTAGCTCTGACCTCAGTGTCCCGTTTTTGTCTGGGGTGGAGATAATTTCCTTCTTAGTCGCACAACACTCAGTTAATTTGGTGGGTAAATAGAAAAAAATCCCCTGAAATAGATGGTCAGAGCCTGGGCTGAAGTTGATAAATGTGTTAGAGATGTCCCCAGCACCCAGAGGTTCTTCTAAGCAAGTAAAACTAACAGGCTGCAGAGGAAGAGATGGACACTGGTTGTCAAACACTGGACTTCAGTTTGATCAAAACAGTTTCTGTGCCCAAGTGTAAAAGGTCCAAATTGTACAGAGTTGCCTGAAGAAGGCAGAATTCAGCACCAGAAATCGGAGTTGTCACCCATGAAATTAAGAGGAAGAATGTTGTTTGTCCTGGGAGCCAGCATTTGCCTCTAAAATAAAATATTTTAATAATAAAATTTAAAAAATTAATAATTTGAACTTAATAGCTTACATAGAAGAATAAATTTCAATTCTCCCTTTTAATTCTACTTCAAACTTCAGCTGTATTTCAATACCATTAGGCAAGACATTAAGCTTCTGTCCCTCTGCCCTCTCCAAAACTCATGTTCCTTGCTAACAAAGATTCCAAATTACACAAGGATTCCAGGTTATTCGAGACAATTTCTGAGACACACGTACACTTAAGAGGCTTCCTTTTTGTCTATCAGTTACATAAAAGCAGCCAAGGCAGTCACCTCTTCTCCTCCCTTACCCTTGGTGCAACTTCTGAGACTCAATCTGAGTGCCACTATTTTCCAGCACTGTGCTGGGGGACGTGTCAAACAGGAGCTGGTGAGGGTTCTCCTTACTTTGGTAGGTAGGTCTGAGGAGTGTGTTTGTGCAACGGGGTGAAAGAAATGGGAAAACTAGCACAGGTCCAAGTAACCTCCTCCTCAGCTTCCCCCGCATGAAACACAAGCCCACACAAGTGGGCTGTGACAGGGAACGCTGCTGTTTTCCTAAGCCAAAGCAAAACCTTCCTTCCCGTCTTGCTTTAGGGAAGTAGGTCACAGTAAAATTTGCCTCCCCCGATCTCCTGCCCACGATCACAAGGCAAGATAAATTATATCCTCACATTAATGGGGGAAACTGTGGCGTGAAAAGGCAATACAAGAGCTCAGTGTCTCTCTGGATAGCAGCTGACAGCGCGATCCACCATCAGAAGGGCCTTGCAGGCCGCTGCCCCAGGCTGCTTGTGCCCTGCTGTCTGCTCTCGGGCCAAGCTCAGAGGCTGGATCAGCCGCTGAAGAAGTACAGCCAGCCTCTGGAAGTACAGCCAGCCTCTGGAAGTACAGCCAGCCTTTGGTGGCACCAGCCCGCTGTGGGCTGCTTCAGCGCACCGGGGACAGCAAACTGAAAATCACCAGGAAGGAGGAAGCAGAAAAGGAGCCGGGCAGGAAGAATTCCCTGCCGAGCAGGAAAGGTGGCCTCTGTTATCTCTACCTCCAACGTCTTTCTTTGCATTGCTTCTCTTCCTTCTGGGAATGTAATGCCACTGCACACAGACCGCACCCAACAACCCACCACGCTGCACAAAGGCACACGCAGCACATCTGGTTTGTGGTGACCGTGCACCCATGTGCGAGTTGCACCCCCATGAGTAAAAGTAACTTTACGCTCGTCTTCTACGCCAGCTTTCTGCTGGCCACAGGAGGCCTGACGACGTGCGGCCCAAGGTGATGCCTGCCAGCCGGGGTTCATGCAGTGTATGGTTTGCAGCGTGCTGGCAGGGCCTTGCCTTGGTTGACCCTTGTGTTTTCATGCGGGTCCTGCGAACGCTGGAGCTGGATTTGCTGTGCAGTTGAACCACCACGTAGCCTGGGGGCTTGAAAGAGCGTACGGGCAAGCTTTGCCACGCCACAAGGCCGGGGCGTGGGGACTGGATCGCGCCACAGCTCCTCTTACTTGGCGCTGTGGGTTTTTTTGTGGTTCAAGATGAAGGCATCCCTTTTGCATACTCCAGGTGAGTGCTGCAGGAAGAGGCAAAGGAGTTAAAAGAAGTCAGCCCATGTTTAAAGGAGTGGCCAGATGGGGAAGACAATGTCTGTTTTGCCTGGACAGGCTTAGGGCCTTATTCTTCTCCCTTGTCTGCAGGCAGCCTGCCCATCAGAATTATCTCCTGTGTTGAGTGCAGCGACGACGAGCCAAGGGCTTATTAAGGAGTCTCTGTTATTTCTGCTGAGAAAGGTGGCTGATATTTTCCTGAAGGGTTAGGAACTGGTTTCTCCTCTTGTCATAACTCTGGGTGTTTTCCTTTGCTCTTTCCAGACAGTTCTCCCTGGCTGTTCAATGCAGGGGGGTTTGCTGATGGTCTAATTAAATTTGGCGGGGGGGGGGGGGGGGAATAAAAATAACATGGGACTAGGATTTCTCTGGGAGACACAATCACCAGGCCATAACGTGGGGTAAACTTGACTCTCCAGTTCAGAGGCTTCCAGTTGAAATCTTCACAGCACTGTGGGCTGTCACTCATGCAAACAGTCCTGTGACTGGAGTTGGAGCCCAGGGACATGTAAATACTGCTGTCTCATCTCTAACACGGTCTGACACCAGCTGCTGGTTGAGGAGGGCAGCACAGGTGGTGGTTGGCCATAGGAGCGTCTCACTGGCCCAAGAGCCACACAGGTGGCCTGGTTGCCTTGTCATCTTGAGGCTGCTGGCATGGATGAGGAGCGACAGCGTGGAAGCCATGCGCTGCTAATCATTGCAGGACCCATTGGTGCAGCGTGCTGTTTTCTAGTAGGCAGTGAACGAAGATTTCTTTCTTTTTACTTTCTTTTTTTAATTAAAAAGTTTCTCCGGCAGAGTTGACTTTCAAAGGCAGGGTAATAAATTACATGCTCAATTCTGAACTTCAGAAATCAAACCATATTTGGGAAAAAAATGGGGACTACAGTGAGTTGAGAGGCCCTCAGAAACCATCATACCTGGCTCAGCATCCTTGAATAGGCTTCAGTGGAATTCTGAACCTGCAACATATACCGTTTCATATGCAAATAAGTAAATGAACAAAGCAAAAAGCAATCAACAGCAGAACTATTCAGTCCAAAGCTGTGTGAGAAGGCAAAATTGTCCTCTATGATTTTGCTTCAGTAAAATCTTACAAACTCTTAGCTGCATTCCTAACAGTCCTTAGGAGAGTGATTTGGAATCTCAGAGAGATCAGTTCAAGATTTTCCTGAATAACCTCCATTTAAACTGCCTTAGGTGAGCTAGAGAGGTTTGGCTTTTTTCTTCTGGGAATTCAGCCAGTGTTCATAGAGAATGTGAATCTGCAGCAAAGGTGCTGCAAGATACTGCAAAGGAAGAAGATCTGAATGGACTATGTGAATATGTGTCCCATCAGTCTCCAGCTTCAAAGCATAACATGATGCAGAGAACTACCTGGGACTAGTAACCCATTAAAAATCCTCACACAGTGTTTTATTTTGTGAAGTCAGGCAAAGCCCATGCTATAAAAGCTCAGTGGTTCCTGGTGCTTGATGAGTGGCTTGGTGAACGTCAGGAATATGTGATCCTGAGACCTGTGCCCGCTTGGAATCGAAATGGCTTCTTCTACAAGAGCGCAGGCACTCTGTGCTGGATCACACAGGGGTTTGTTCCCCCCTGGGGCTTTCTGAGACATGCAGCACTGCCCAGTGTTCACAAATGGCTTGCTTTTTTTCCTTTTTTTTTTTTTTTGTTCTTTTTGGATTCTAGAACAGCACAAAAGTTGCCGTGTAACCGCAAACACAAAATCCTGTAATTAAACCTTTGTTACCCACAGCAGAACGCTCATCATGTAGACAAAGCAAACATTTTGGCACGTTCATTATGCTCCTCGGGACTAAGGAGGAATTAACGGCGTTGCAAAATTACAGCAAGCTGCTTGCGCCGCTGCTGCTGGGTATGTTCACTGGCAACGAGATTTTCTATCTCTCTTCATCTTGACAAATAATGCAGGACATTCAGCCAACATTTTCAGCATCAAAAGCAACACGGTGCAAAACACTGTATCAAAGTGAAGGCCAGAGGGATATCATAGAATTATAGGGGTTGGAAGGGACCTCCAGAGATCACCGACTCCAACCCCCCTGCCAAAGCAGGTTCCCTAGGACAGGTCGCACAGATAGGTGTCCAGACAGGTCTTGAATATCTCCAGAGAAGGAGACTCCACAACCCCCCTGGGCAGCCTGTCCCAGGGCTCTGTCACCCTCACTGTGAAAAAGTTCTTCCGCATGTTGGTGCGGAACTTCCTGTGCTCCAGCTTGCAGCCATTGCCCCTTGTCCTGTCTCCACAGACCACTGAAAAGGGGCTGTCCATTCCCCCCTGCATCCCATACTTAAGATACTTATAAACATTAATAAGGTCCCCCCTTAGTCTTCTTTTCTCCATCTCACTCAGACTTTTCATATTTTGGCCTTAACATTTCGGCTGTACATTAAAAAGTCATTTAGCTGTAATTTTTACTTCTAATTAGTAAACCTTAGGAGGTAACTACTTGGGAAAATCCAACTAGTAAACTATGTAAACAAAATTCTAGAGTTTTTTGTGCCAGAAAGACGCCTGATACATGATTTCATTTGTGTTGTGCATGGTACTTCACTGCTGGGAAGGACAACTGCTGGCAAACTGTCCGTTCCTCGATAAATGGAAAGCTGAAGATGTATCATGCAGCACTGCTGGGAGAGGAACCTCTTCCCATTTTTCAGGTCTGTTTTGTTGTTGTTGTTTGCCTGTAATTGCCACTCTTAGTTTATGGGCATGAGTCACAAACAAAGGGTGAAATTTTTTCAGTTTATTTCCCTGTTAGATGTTATACACCAATGATATATACTGCAGCTGCCTGAGCAAAATGGATCAGCCTGAGTCAGTCATACAGCTTCTCAGCTGGAAAAGCACAATGACATCCTTAGGAAAGCTGATCAGATCTGAAAGACTTTTCTGGTGGTATTGGGCATGAAACATAAATCACTGTTTGCACGGAGAAGAAAAATGTCTTTGTATTTGCACCTTCCCATTGCCACAAACAAGATGTTTGACCATAGAAGAATACGCAGGTTCTGAAACTATTTTGTGCCTATCTATTGCCAGGACAGCTATGGCAAAACCTACTTGCCTGACCCTTTGACTTACAGTGAAGAAATCTGGGTACAGATTTCCCACTAGCCAATAACTCCCCTAGCCATCAGATCCGGGAATTATTGGACAGACGCTTGGACATCCGTCAGATTGGATGTCCAAACGTCTTCTCTTGCACGAAGGACAGGGCTATTGGCAGTGGTAGAAGAATATGAAGATGGCCAGTCTACCAGTCACACTGCCTCCGCCCCAAAGCCCTTCATAGTCTCTCAGGCCATGTCTTGAGTGGCACTCAATGGATTTTGTCTTCCACTGATTTGTACACCTGATTTTTGAAGTCATCTAAACATTTGGTGTCTACAGCCTCCTGTGGCAATCAGCTCCAGTGTAATTATGCATCGTGTGAAAACAAGAGCACAACATCATAACATTACAGCTCCTCTGAAGTACATTTTGTGGTACTTATATCCCTCCATACTTACCACAGAACTGGTCGAGATCCTGAGTTTGTTTCACAGAGGCCCGAGCAGCCCGCTGGGCCGCAGCCCCATACCCTTGGAGGTCGGGTGAAGGTTGCTCATGGGCTTGTAGGGTTCCATGAAGCCAGCTGCTGTCCAACCTGAGCTTCCCACCTCAGCATGCTCCCACATTTAGATCCCAAACGCTGCATGAGGACTAGGGCTGTACTCTGTGAAGAGCTGCCCACCCTTACCTCCTCTCCTTGACATCTCTGCAGGGGACACGCACACAAGGCTTATTCTCCTTGAGATGCATGTCTGGCCGTGATATCTTCACCTTTCATCTCTGTTGTTGCTGAGCATCCGCCTATGGAAACAGGAGATAGTCCGAGAGACTTGTACTCTTCCTGGTACAGCTGCACAGGTCATGCTCCAGGAACTTGGTCGTGATTCAACAGAGTTTTAAACATTTTAAACAGGGAGAGAATTGTGAGGAGACAAACTGACACTCCTGAAAACGCTGTGCTCTTTGCGTGGGGTGGCACTAATCAGAGAATATGAATTTGGCCTTTTATATATCGTGTTCCTTCAAGACAGAAACTGTTTTCTTTTCCAAGATTGCTACGAAAAGTAATGTGTATCTTCAGATTACACTTTATGCTAATGAGCTGTTGATTACAGGAAGGGTGTTTTGGAGGGAGAGAAATTCTTTTTATTGCATCTGAAAAAAGGCATCTATTTCTTTTGTAGGCCCTGAAGTGCAATTTGAATACCCCCCAAAATAAATCACTTGACATGAAGGACTGTGCATGCTTGCTTGGGGGGGGGGAGGGGGGAGCAACACGAAAGCTGTCTGCACAACCAACCTTTGGGCAAATCGAGCCCAGGGTTGCACAGCCCAAAATTCAGCTGCTATTTCTGTTGTGAGTCTGTCAAACAACAGAGCTGTCTTGCCATTTCCGAGTCTGGCAGGTAAGTCCACGCTGCCTCTTGTCATCTGCAAAAGGGAGAAAGCCCTGGGACAGCCCACAGACACCTGCCTGAGCCAGGACCGCTGACAGCAACTGTGATGGGCTGGAGCAGGTCCGTGCAGCAGCTGCATCAGGCCTTCAGCAGCCACACGGACTGATAAAGCTGTTTGGGTTTATCCAAAGGCTCTGAGAAATACTAAAAAACTTGGTTTTCCTCCTGTTTTTTGACAATGAAAGATGTGCCTGAAAAGCCTTAGCAGTGCCTCAGATGTTTTGCCTGTTCCACTGCCCTGTTTCTTTAGTTGTTACAAACTGCAACTACCATGACGGAGGGAGTTTCCTCCCCACCTCCTTAGAGAAGACAAGATTTCAAAACTGCTAACGTAGGTGTCAGGAAATCCTGGGTTTCCTCACATCTCCCTACAGTTTTTTTTCCCCAAAAAGACTGTTAATGTGACAACACCTGTCTCCCCCCCCTCAAAATTGCAATTGTAAACATACACAAGCCCAGGGAGTGCAGTGCTAAGGTGGCACCTCACACATATGTGCAGAAAGGGGAATGCTTGCCTCCACAGTGGGGTATTTATCTTCAAAGAAATTCCCTAGCAGGGTTTGTTGTTTGGCTTCTTTAGCTCATGGGGAGGTCTGGACATACATTGAGAGTGATTTCAGTCAGTCAGCAGCAATTTTTCCCCTTGTCAGGGTGAAGAGCCTAGAGACTTTTATGTAAAGACAGTAAACTACAGAGATGCTATACATTGCTATCTGTGTTTTTTAATGAGGAGAATTAAGGTGACGTAGGGGGCGATACATGAAGCTGACACCACAACGAAGCTCACAGTTTTCCCCAGCATTTCAGTTTGGACTCTAGCCAAAGGCTTTTCAGTTCTCATAACTAAATTCATATTGTTGATTGCTACCACTACTGTCCTCCTAATCGAGAATGATGGCTTCCCATAAAGGAAAAGCAGCTGCAACCAGATAAATTCAGGTCAGAAAGTAACTGTGAAGGCATCGATGAGCTTCCAACTGCAGTTGGGTTTCCTCTACCGCTCGCCTGCTTGCAAACATTGTGCAACCAAGGTAGCTCACAGAAGGAGCTGAGGAATTTTTATTCATGGCATATTTGTGCCTCAGGAAATGTAACCTAAGCCCAGAAACTGGACCACTTGGCTCAGCGAGGCAAACACGCAGCTCGAGCAACACATTTTAAGGGAGTGCTTGCTAGCAGCTATTCCTGAGCACCTCCGTGATCCAAACAGCTCTGACAGAAAGAGTGCCAGGCGATCCCAGGGAAACACATGAACAGAACCAGGATGTTAGTGCACGATTTATAAATGTAAACGGAGAAAACCATAACAAACAGAAGTTTACAGCAACAACAGAAGTTCAGCAAAGTTCAGCAAAGATTCTGTTTCGATGCAAATGCAGTTAAAAGCACAAACTGCAGGAAATAGGTAAGGCAAACCTTTTGTTTTTCCAAAGTGTAAGTATGTCCTTAGCATAATTTAAGTAATCCATTGCCGCTGCAATCGTGGCTGCTGTAAGTTGCAGGTAAACCTTTTGACCGCACCTATTGCACACTTTCTCCACAGCTACATCATAAAGCCCTTCTCCTGTACCACGAGATTCTTCACTCTGATTAGCTGATCTGTAGAAGTCCAGATAAGTAGTTGACTTAATTATCAAAGATGCTTATTCGTTTGCATTGGTCTATTTTATAATCCGTGGCATATCACTCCAAGCTTGTGATTTCTTTTTGGCCAGTTCCATCCACGATGGCTGATCCACAGCAGCATTACTGGCTTTCTTAAAGGGGCTTATTTCCTCTTTATCCACAGGTGCTGGTGATGGAGCTACTGTGAACAGAAGACATGGGTATTTTATGTTCACTTGCTGTGCAGCAATACAGCCTGGCTCTTTCATGAAAAACTTCCCCTAAGGTGAAAAATATCTACATTTCACATGGAAGCTGCTTCTGCAATACAGTATTGAGGCAATAACCGTTCTGTGCTCAAAAGAACACACTTCTTTTTTCCCCATCGCTAATATCTTTTGGTCCCTAAATCTACCAAAACCAACATGCTGACCTGGATTCCTTGCTGTGCCCTGTGCTAACACCCGGGCCAAAGAAAGGAGAGGCTTTTCACCTGCAAGAGCATTCATTTGTGACTTCTCCTTTACCCATAGGAATTTTATTACTTTCCAACTTTGGGCCCTTCTTTCAAGTTTGAATTTACCGAATCGATTTGAAGCTCTTGTGGGGGTGCTTCTGGGCAGAAGGTTTGTAATCACGTCATCCCAGCTCGCTGAGGAAGCTGCACTAAAATTGAATGCTCTTGGAAATAATTTGGCATGCATTTAACTTTTTACACTGGGCTGGTGCATTTGGGACCTCATCCCATGAAATGGCCTAGTGTCCTCAATTCACATGTCTTTCAACAAGAGCTTCTCCTCTGCTGTGTGATCAAAGGGGTAAAAGGAAGATGCTGCCAAATAAAACCCCAGACATGAGTGCTGGGAGAACAGTTTGCCTTTGCTGATGCAGGGCTGGGGATGAGATTAGGATCTACCCCCTACTCCTTTCCCAGCACATTCAAGCAGGATTTCTTCTGGCAGGGCTGTGAGATAACACCTTACATTTTAAGCATTTTATTTCCTACCAGGGACATGATGTGACAGGGAGCTGGTTCTTAGCAGCGGCTGCTTTGCTTCAGACTTTGTCTCTTTCCCATGCTCTTCAGATGGGGCTTTAGGTGCCAAGTGTGAAGGTTTGCTCCATTGCTGCTTCACTGACCCCTAGGCAGAGAGGACAAAATCCATGTAATGCAGAGAGAATGAGACTGGTTTGGAAGAACACAAGCAAAGGGAGTGGACGTGGTGGTCCAAAGACCACGCACATTCATCACACATTGGTCCCAAATCTCTCACTTGATAATGATACCTGTTGAGAAAGCTCCAGTGGTTTCATGTTAGTGTCCATGATACTCACCTTTACAAATTAAGGCTGTCCCTCTGTATCTCTTACTCACAACGGTTTCTATGAGTAGGGGATTATAGTTTTCAGTGCAAACTGTATTGCAAGTCCTTAGCATGCCTCTCCTAACATGCACAGGGTTTGGAAACAGCCTTGTTCTCTCATGTTCTTCCACGTTCTCCTTCCACCTCCCAAATTTTGTGGGTTAGGGCACTGTATTTTTGGAGGGCTGACAGCAAATGGATTTTCCATAAAAAAGAAATTGACTGCATCCTCCCATGGATTTTCTTGCCAGTATCAAAAACTGCCCTGAAGTGACAGTGCCTGCTGCCATGTGGGAGAGAGTGGGAGTAGGACAGTGGCACCAAGCCTCACACACTGCAGCCAGGAGCATCCTGGCATGTTTCTGTTTGCTGATAGAGGGAAATAAAATTCATGGCATGATTTTTAGGGAACGCTGCCAGCTACAATCTGGAGTTTCCTATTCTGACACAGAAACTGTCTTTGGGGATCATTTAAACCCTTGGTGTTTTAAGTGCTGTGCCAATGTGGAGAATTGTTGCAGTTCATAATCTTGCCTGGACCCTTTATTAGGTTTCATTTCTTGCTAATCCAACCACTGGCATTTTTCATCACCTAGAGATCTTCTCTTATTCCAGGGTATAATGCAGCTATCTGTGTTTCTAACAGTCCCATCTGAAGCAAGAAAGTAGGCCATTTGCGCTGGGAGTGCTGTACTGGTATAGGACACACACACGTTGCTGCATCAGCGCGGGGTCCTTACTGTGCAGGAGGAGATAGAGGCAGCGCTTGCACCCGGCTGCTGCCGCCTCCCTGAGCTACCCCGGTACCAGGGAAACCTCGTTGGCATTCTGGATGATCGCCAAGTGCTTCTGCTAGCACGGTTTTGTCATCTGGGCAGATCACTCGCTACAGGTACCATCACCCTCTTCTGCACGGGGCCTCTGAGGAGGCAGCGCCAGCCCGTGTTCCCTGGCACCACACGGCCGCCTGAGCTATCCACACAGAGAAAGCCAGAATTTAGATCTTGGCACCGTCTGCAAGTGCAAAAGTTATTTTTATCCCATTTCACTTCTCAAGGCTCTAAAATTTGTTACCTAGGAGCTTCTGGGACCGAGCTGTTCATTCAGTGTTAAATCAGTCATGAGGTAGAAGAGGCTCAATGAAGTGCTGTGCCTTTGAAGGACAGAGAGAGAATGTATTTCCTCTGTACTGAGGGTGAGCTGAGACTGTACAATTTAGCTCCCCAGTTTGGGTATTCCAGCATGCAATGCACACACTGGATCTGTGAAGTATGTGTTGGGCACCCAAGAAACTTCACAGACCTCATATAGTTCCAGGATTTCTTGGAGATACAAAATTACTTACCTGAATAATCAGAGAACTGTGAATCTGTAATGCATTTCCAGGAGCTGTGGCTATGTTACTTATGATTATATTCATTAAGTATCTGTAATTATTATGGTATTATGGCAATACAGCATTAGGTCCAAAGACTACCAGAGGAAGGTGGTACGGAACCATCACCTCTTTGTACTCTAAGTACCTCTGTTTGCTCCTTCTCGGTACTCGGCTTCTCTGTATCCGACTTAACATCCGAGGCCACGAGTTTCTCTCCGTCGAGTTCCTGCTCCTGCTGCATGCCCCTCTGCTTCTGCCTCGCTATGGAAATCCAGGCTGGCTGCGTGGGACTGTCGGGATGTCTTCCGGAGTCTCCAGCAGCCACGGGGGAAGACACGCTTCTCTCTGTTGACAGGGTATTTATATACATGGTTATTTGAAAGAGAGTTGTAATTAGCTCACGCTCGTTCCATATGCTGCTTGGTCCCAGGATGTGTGATGTGTAAAGAGGAATTCTGTTCAGTTTGGTGTCTGGAGAGCAATCTTCCTCTGCTCACTGTCTTTAAGTTACCGTCCCACTGCTGAAAATCACTTTGTTCAGCTACAGTCCCATGGTCACTGCCCTCACCTGAGCGACCATGGGGCTGTAGCTGAACAAAGTGATGCAGAAACACAAATCAAGCTTCATTAATCTACCTGTCTGTCAATGTCACCCCTTCTGCCCCCTCCTGCCCCCTCCTCCCACCTGCTTCATGGCCTCCTCAGAGACAAGCAGCTGCTGATTTAAAGCTGGACACAGCTGAACTGCGGTGTGGCAAAGGCAAACCCCTTCCTCACTGCAGCTGCCTTCAGCTCCTGCTCTTCCCAGCCCGATGCCTCAGCGTGGGTCCTGCCCTCCTTCCCCGGCTTTAGGGGCAGCCTCCCTCACACAGCCCCTCAGTGCCTGCAGCTGCTGCGGGTGACTGAGCACAATGCTCTGTGGCATCTCATCATGCAGGAACACTGCTAAAGCCAGAGGGTTGTTAACTCACCACCTCCTGACGTGAGGTTTACTTGGGCTGAGGTTTACCTGCTGACGCTGACCGCGCTCTCTGCTGTGGCCAGTCCCTTTCTCTGTGCTCTACCAGAGCTGAGGTTCCAGTGAGACAAATATAAATGAATAAATAAATTAAGCACTTTCCCGGAGTAAAGGGTGAAAAGTGCTACCCTGCTGGCCTCACAACTGCTACCCAGGGACGAGTGGTATCCAGAGGCACTGGGAAGTGAAATAACTGCTATTCAGATAGTCTGTGAAGGGAAATCCTGCCTGTACGCTGGGCAGAACTGGATTGAGAGAAGAGCCTCAGTTCCTCTGTTGGATCCAGCCCCCAGGTCCTCCACTTCTTCACTGGCTCACACTGCAACCAACATTCAGTTTCCCAACTAACGTGGAGTGTCTGTGTGGTTTAGAAAAGAGGAACAGGAACAGTACTAACACCCTTAGAGTCATGTTAGAGACATCTCTTTCTAGCCACTAATGTACTCAAATGTACAGAAGGCTCTTTGAGAGCAGACGTAAAGCTTCTCATCCTCAAATCACAGAATGACGAGGTTGGAAAAGACCTTTAAGATCATTGAGGCCAACCATACCTGTCCTCTAGGAGTCCTGCCCCGAGGAAAAGTCTGTTACCTAGTCAGTGCCTTGTTCAGGGACCCAGGGGGAGGCAGACCCAGCCAGGAACGATTACTGCCCCGGAGTCAGTCAGGGCTCAGCTGCTGTGCTGGCGTGGAGCTGGGACATCCAGCCACAGGACCCCGTGGAGCTGCCAGACACGTTACTGGAGAGCTATGGTCAGGTTTAGAGGAACGTGGCCCTGATCAGGAAAGCAGGCAGACGTCTCTGAAGGCACATCTGAGATGCCTCATGAAGGCACGGGAGATCAAAGGGGTGATGCTTTCCCAAGAGCCAGAGTCTGTAAACTCAGACACATTTATAAAAGCCCACAAATGTTCTTTGCTCAGGGACTTTCTCATCAGTGTTGTACCTCACTACAGACAGAGCCGTTATTTGAGCAAGGAAACATTGTAAAGCCTGTGTCAGCTAAAAACCACAAACAGAGAGAACACAAGTTTTGTTTTAAGGCCAAAGCAACATGTTGTGCCAGCGGATGCCTGCATTTCCCTTCACATTCACCTCGTGATCTTGCAGGGAAACATCTGAAAGGAACAAGGCAAAAAGTCCAGCTTTCTATCCACAGCACAGATAAAGCAGGGCCCCCAAACACTGAAGGAACTTCCTCACTCTCTCACAGCAGCTTACTCCAGTTCTCCACATCCCATCTATGCCCCATCTTTCCATGCCAACAGCTGTTCCTCCCATCCTCTTCTTCCCTTCTTTCACTAGCTACCCTTGCTCCATTTTTGGCTCGCTTTACGGGATGATAAAGAATAAGGCTGGGAGAAATCTCAAGATGTCATGTAATCCATCCTTCAGCTGCAAGGCAAGATCAATTTCACATAAACTGTTTCCTGACAAATATGTATCTAACATGTTTTTAAAACCCTCCAAAGATGAGACAGATCTCAAAGTCTTCTTAGATGACCTAACCTATGGCTTCGACCCTCTTTTTCAACTCAACTTTTCTCCCTTATTGGATAAATGAAATCTTCCTTGCTCTAATTCAAATCATTAACCTCTCCTATACACTGTGGACATGAGTCGATTACTCATAGCCTCCTTGCAGCAGCCTTTGATGCATTTGAAGACTCAGACCATGTCTTCCCCATTTTTTTTAACTTTTATGATTAGTCATATTCCCTAGGTCACTCTTGTTTTGTAGGAATTGCCCTGATTTGGTCCAAATCTTCTTCAAAATGTGGGGCTCAAAACTGGCACGTAGCACTTGAGACAAAGTGGTGTTAGCATCAGCTGAAGTGGAAGGACTACAACAGTTCACCTGAGATGGTCATGCAGAATCACCTTATTCCTCTCTTGTACTTAGTTGTGAGCTCCAGACTGTGTTACCTCCCCTCTCCTACGCCCCATGCGTGTCTCTGCATTACGTTACTTTTGCACACATAACAAGCCTTTCCACTTGTCTGCAATGAGAATCTTCCTCTCAGACCACGTTTGCATTTTCCCAAGGTAACCCCGATTTCTGTGGCTGTCCCCCAGTGTGCCCACAGGCTTACCAGCCTGGGGGATCTTGCAGATGTAATCAGCACACACTGAGTTCTGTCAGCCGTGCTCTTTAATATACCAAATAGTGTCAGACCTAGGAGGGTCACCATCTAGTGTGACGGTGAATCATCAGTTGGCACACTCAGTAGCTTTGCATCAACCCAATGAATAGCTCCACCAAGACTGTATTTATAGGGATGCCATGGTATTTATAGGAATGCCCTATGGTACTAGTTATTGTTTGACTTGACTGCTCTCAACCAAGCCACGTTGGCTGGAACTTATATTTGTGTTAAGGATCTTGCAGACATTAAGAAATAGCTCCATTATTCCTTTCAGTATTTCGTATTAAGTGGTATATAACACGCTTCCTCCCTCTATGTTTTCTCCATCTCACCTCCCTTTTCAAGATGTCTGACCTTCTGGAGCCTTCCCTTAACTTCCCCAGTTTGCCAAGATAACCATCTTCTCTGAGAATTTCATGGCAAACTTCATTAGGATCTCTGTAAGTAAACCCACACAGTCGAATTGATGTGATGCCTGCTAATAGCATCTGCCACCCCACTCCCTTCTCTGCTTGGAGGCCATGCCTTTGGATCCACCTGCACCCATCTGCACCTTCTTAGGTCATGGGCAATTTGGGCAGGACCTACGAGTGCACTGTTCAGTAAAACCAAGTACTGTGCTGCATCAGTTCCCAGTGCACCACAGTGGCATACAGATGGACCACCACTACTGAAGGTGATGGTGATGTCTAGTGTTACTCAGAACTGAGGATCTCTCACTGAGTACATAAAGTAGCTTTTCACTTTAGTTACTCACTATCCAAATTAGTGAACTGATTTTCCTGGCACCTTGTGAGGAATCCAATAGTTATGCTCAAAATTAATGTTTTCCCACTAAAGCCTCCCTGTGCCCTGCTGGACTCATCCTGTAGCTCCATCCCCTCAAACATACCCCTTCCTCACCACGTACAGGTCTCTGCCCAGAGAAGACCCAGGCTTCTTCTCTGAGTATACAGCTACAGACATACCACCACACACATCCTTTTCCACCACCTTTGTACCTTCCCTCACTGTCTGGAACATCTCGGTGCTCAAAAACACCCTCTTTACCCTGAAGACCCTTTCCAATCCACCCCCTAACATTCCAACGATACCAGGAACCTGGCTTCTGCCTTGATGCTGCCAGGGATGTGCTCTCTACGGCTCTGTGATTCCAAATCACCCTTTGTGTTCTGTCCCATTTTCCCTGTCGCACCGCAGGAGCTTTCTGTAAACACCAACTGAACTGCACGTTGCTCCTTCTCTGCTCCCACCACACAATCAATACTGACACAATGACTGCAATGCCCAGGCTTTATTTACTGCGCTACAGGTAATGCCCTTATTGCTACCTGTGCAATAGGGTTCCTCTGGCACCCTCAGGGGCTTAGGATTCATCTTCCTGTTATTTCAACGCCCACTACCCAGCACAACGGGGTTCCCAGTCCCGCAGCGACGGGGCTGTTATTACCACGCTGTTTTTCACAAGGCAGATCCTCTAACGAAGGCATCAAGCACTTCTGCTCTTCAGACAATTCTCCCTGATGAGATGCCAGGCATCCTAGTCAAGCCAATTAGAAAGCAGCCAAATTACAGCCAAGTATTATCCCGTAAGAGATGGTATCAGAATACCCCTGTGACAGTAGGGAACAAAACCTCTTTATCATCGCCTTAAAGATTATGCATCTGTACGGGCCTGACTTAGTACAGGAGAGTAGCATCACCTACAGTGGACTGAGAGCTGATCTGCTTTTGGGAGGGGCTTTCTTCTTTCTTTAAGCAATTACGTTCTGCCCTTGTTCCTGTGAGAGCCTTTGCTGCAGAAAGCCAGGCAGGCAGGCATGGCAGGGAATTGCCTTCTCTTCAGCAGAATGCAATAGGTGCAACCCCTGTGGGATCTGTCACCTCTCTGTACACCAGAGTTACTGGACAGGGTACAAGAGGCATCTTCACTATTTATTATCATTCCCATTTCCTTTTACATCCTCCCACCTCCAACCAGAGAAGGTTTCTTGGCAGTCTACATGCACCGTTGTTCCAGCCAGACAGATGAAAGGTGGTGAAGTAACCCAGGAGATGGTACAGTGAAGTGATTTGGCACTTTAAGATAGTCTGAGACTCTCCTATGAAGCACTCGGTACCCTGAGGGGTATCAAGAGGCCAAAAGCTTGTGCAGGAAGTGACTGCTTGCAATGTAAGTGCTGCTTGCACATCTTCCTCAGTTCAGTGACTGTCTGATCACCTTGAAAACCCCTCCCTGTCTTATTTCATACAGTCACAAGGTAGTCTGCACGCTCGTATGGTTTACCATGTGGCAAAGAGCACGGTGTCTAAGGAACCAGATAGCCAGGGTGGAACCAAAAGTCCTCAAAAGCACAGTCTAACTCCTGCCTCTGTGCACGTGACATGCACATCAGCCAGCACAACAGCTCCCAGCTGGTAGATGCCACAGTCAGGGAGACCACACAGCACGAAAGGCAAGCAGGAGCCTCCTCCATCGGACACTGTGAGAATTCAACGGGCCACAGCTGCTGCGAACGCCCCAAGTTTCACTTCTCCTCGGGCGAGGCAGGGCTGAGGCTCTTGCTTCCACGTTACACTCACAAGATTTTCTGAAGAATGCTAAAATCTTCTTCAGTTCTTATTACAACACGTTATTTTAAACAATATGCTATTCAACTTGTTACTTAATAACTTCATGAGCTAATAAAGGATGTTGCTGGCAGCAGTTTCTCTCTGGTTTGCTCCGCTTTAACCTCATGACTGCATCTTTCCCTGGCTTCCTTGGAGCTGACTTGGCCTGAGGCTTTCTGAAAGATGAGCAAGCCCCTTCTCCTCCTCGGGATAAATCACCGACAGTGGGAGAATACCAGGTCAGGACTTGTGCAGCCGCTCTGTGCATAATGTCACCGTGTATTAAAACTCGTATTTAATGTGGGCTGCCAAGGTCTTCTGCTGCCACCTGAAACCACACCCAGAGGCAACTGAGGCCCCTCTCTTCACCCCTTTCCCACAGCCACCAAAAGACACACGGACAGTGGCGAGACCAGCCACCTCATCTGCGTTCTTCATCCCTTCAGCACCTTCCAGACTGACCACCGAAGGTGTGTGAAGTCAAGTGAACCACACAGCTACCTGAGCTCCTCTCAGCTGGGTCTGACAGCGGTAAGGCTAGCTGCCTCAGTGGTCCCTAAGGGGGGGAATCCCACCCCCTGCTTCCTGCAGCCTCATTACATGCAGGTATCTGTTTCCCTTGTCACCTTACTAATGCAGCTTCGTTATTTGTTCCTCTCAGAGATGAATGCTCTGATTGATCTTATAGATGACATTTCTTCTGCCTAAATGTTGTGGAAATGAGTGTGTACGCTTCTCATTGATAGCTGGCTGTTACTGCTTAATGTGTGTCAGACTGGTTGTGCGAACAATGAGACGAAGATAAAACATTCATCTTGATGTACAAAAGGAGGATCTAGGATTGATTTGTTATTGTGGATTGTACTGCTTACACACACAGAGAAAGTGAAAGAGAAACACATACCTATTTCTGTCTATTGACAGAACACTTGGTGTATTCAAATACATCTGGAGGGGTGTGTGCTGCTTATACGGCTAACCACAGAGAAGACACATTGCCCTGAGATTCAGGGATTGAGCTTTTAATTATTGTTTTTTCAGAGATGGCCCCAGCTATTGCACCTATTTTCTTTAAACCTAAAAGCCTTTGTGCACATGGAATGCAGCAGAGGCTCTGGACAGCATTTAAATCTTGTACCTGGAAATGAGTATCTTATGCCTGCAAGAACTGCAGAGAGTGGTTGCTCTTTTATGTAGGTCTGTGCAAAGCAAAAGGTCAGCGGCAGAGTGTTGGAGCCTTTTGAAAGTCGTACCTCTAATGGCAAGTAAAGCTAACTTGTGGATTCCCTGCGTATTTTAAAAGCAAACATACTCAAAACTAATCCAAACAACTTCACACAGGGAGATAACACCCCCTGTAACAACAGTGTCATTGTTTTATAACACTGCTTATGCCTGCATATTTAATTCCACGCCGTTGTATCTCTGCTCATTTATAAAACCCCAGCTATTTTAAGAAGGGTTTTACAAATGCATATGGCATTTAGTATATCCTGGCCTTCATATTTCCCTTTGTTTATTAAAGCACCGCGTGCGTCCGTGTCGGTGTCCACACCCAATTCCTTAATTTCAGACAAAGCTATTTGAAAAGACTTGGCTGAGTATCTCTGACATTTCTTTCTTCCCTAAGCTGCTCTGAGAGGTATCTGACTTTTGGTTGGGTCCGTGCTGCCGACGCCAGGAGAGTCTGTTTTACACAAGAAGCTGCTATGTTTGCATCAAAGTCTATTTCGCTGCTGGAAAACAGCCATGTTGCAAAACAGCCTGACACAACCGAACAGGCAACTTCTTTTGGGGGGAAAAAAAATAAATTGCAGCTTTCTTTTCAGCCATAGCCAGGACAGCAGTAAAGAGATGTCTTCTTTATGTAGAGAGAAACATCTTTCTTGTCATTTCAGAGCCTGTGTTTGCTAGACAATACAGCATCACAGAATCACAGAATGGTAGGGGTTGGAAAGAGCCTCAAGAGATCATTGAGTCCAACCCCCCTGCCAAAGCAGGTCCCCTAGGACAGGTCACACAGGTAGGTAGGTGTCCAGACAGGTCTTGAATATCTCCAGAGAAGGAGACTCCACAACCCCCCTGGGCAGCCTGTGCCAGGGCTCTGTGTACTCACTGTGAAAAGGTTCCTCCATGCCAGTTTAACCCACTGTTACATTCACCGTCCCTCCCCAAGCTCCTTTTCTCCGTTAGACCACATCTCCCTGCTACAGCTCCTTGAGGGCTGGTTCTCATACACCCTAACACACAGGTTCACACAGGCACTGCTGGTGGTTTCGCTCTTGTTAGCATATGGTAGTTGTTTCTGTCGATTTATAGCAAAGCGTGTAAACCCCAGACAACACAGTTTAACCTTCTAATTCTTGCAAAGAGCTGTGCCTTCAGCTACAGAAATTTAAATACTACTCCTTCTGGGGTGACTACTTTCACACAGGCATTAAAGAGCCACCTTGCAGCCCAACAGAGGCCAAGCAGTCCCCTGCAAGTTCCCCAGAAAACTCTGGAGAGCTGGAGTGCTGATTTGACGTGGAGCAGGGAGCCAGCCTCCCACCAGCCTCCCACCAACCCTCCCGTTGGCTGCCTTTGGTGCTGGGAGTGCTGAAAATCTAAAAATTGAACTGAATGAGGCAAATTGCTCCTGCTCACCCCGTGACACAGCAAATTGACTTTGTGAGATGCGTGTCCATGAGAAAGGAACTGCCCCCCTCCTCTTGCAGCACCATTCTGCAACTTCTCCTCTTGTTCAGTGCAGGGATTTCCTAACACCCTGTGGGAATAAATTCCCTGGCAGCATAAAGCATCTCCCGACGGTGACCACAGCTTCTCAAAAGGGCTGATGGACCTGAGGGCTGGGAGAGGGCTGGGTGCCAGCATTAAAGGCAAAAGAAGTGGGTGTCCCAGGGGATCAGGAGGCCAGAGAGGGTTGGGAAGTCACGCCATCCGCAGAGAGCTGTGCTGATTGCACTTGTCAGATGTCTGCTGCTTGCAGTTTGAAAGACATGCTCCTGACTCACTGGACTGTGGCAAACCCTTCAAAGAGCTTAAAATGATGTTTGGGCAGGGTTATTCCCATGCTAAGCCCTCGCTGCATCCCGTGGCTGTCCTACATCTTGGAGAAGGGCATTGCTTCTGGGGTCACTGTGCAACTCCCACCACCACCAAGGCTGGTGTGATGCCAGGGCAGCCAGAAGAGGTAGGCTCACACTGTTCACCCATGACCTCAGGCAAGCAGCTGATGTGGCCACTGAGCACAAGGAAGTGCTTGGTCAGATGTCTAAGGAGAAAGGTCTGCAGTGGGGTAGGAAGGACCTCAGGCCAGTTTAGAACAGCCCACTGTGTATTTCAAATTAAACTCTTCATCCTGGCATGCCCACATATCAGAACACGTTACCAATCTATGCAAAGCTGGAAACGCATGGGAAACCACAGCAGCTTTGCTTAAGGTGATACAGTAAGATCAGTGGGGCTGGTAGATAAGGACAAAGACTAATTATCCTCAGACCAATTGGAATCACTGTGTTAACAACCCCAGGACATACAGATTAGGTGTAATACTGTCAGGTGGGGAGGAGGGGGAAAGGATGTCAAACAAAGGGCTTGTTGACCTGCAGTCCCACTCTAAAGTTTCAGGTGTGTGCATCCCTGCCAGGGGGCCAGGAATGGATCTCACCCACAGAACCTACTTTGCAGAGGACAGTTCTGAGCCTGGGAACAGGGAGTGTCCTTCTCCTCAGGGCTGTGGAGCAGAGGAGAAGTCTGGAGGAGAAATGTGCTCCCCAGCTTCATTTCTTCCCCATCTCCCTCCTACAGTACCTGCTGTCTCCCACCCCATTCCCACTGTAGGCACCCTGGGACTCAGCAGGAGGGATGTACAAAAAGGCTGGGGGCAGGAGTGCTGGTACCACTGCTGCTTTCCCCTGTCCTCTGCCAGACCAACCCTACCGTGCTAGCTCTCCTCCTCTCTTGTTCCTGCCATGACCCTTCCCAAAATCTCAATCAATTAGATATCTGGGCATCACTACAAATAATGAGCTACTCCTCAGGGCAGGGCTGGGGGGAAAATGCCTTTAAATAGAGCATTGGGATTATCAAAAAGGAGAGCACTGTGCCCGTGGAGTCTGGGGAGGCTCTGGCTGGGTGGCTGTGGGAACCTTGTCCAGCCATGGAGGCCCAGAGCTGGTGAACTCCCTCCTTTATGGCTGCTGGGAGAGCAGGAAACTGTAAACATGGCCAAAGCCCTCCAAAAACATCTGTGATGCTGCAGCAGATGACAACTGGAATTAGCTGTCACTCAGGGCATCAACAGGTTGCCTCTGAGGCCAGGAAGAGGCTTTTGTCACCTGGTGTTTTCTCCATTCCAAAGCCCAGAGACTGATCCCAACTGAAGAAAAGGAACCAGAGAGGGGGAGTTCTGCAGTGGCACAAAGAAACCTTTTCCTTTGCTTGGCCAGCATCTCCTCCTCACGTTCTTAACATCAAACATCAGACAGGTTCAGGGCAGGGAAGAAGTTTCTCCCACAAATCAGAAGACCTAAAGATTTTTTTTGTCCCCAACCTTGGCTGTTTTCCGAAGTGGAGAGCAGAGGTCTCCTGCTAGAACTGCTTGAGTGTGCTTCCCCTAACTTGTTTACTGTCACTGCAAAGACCTCAGACAGCAGTGCCCCTTCCAGTCTTCTCTGTTCTTTGCCTGGAGCCCAGAATATATTAGTCTCCAGAGGCCTATGGGGTTTTTTAACTCTAACCCAATTATATAATACAGACAACAGAGTGAAATTTAACAACCTGCCATAGACATGATCTTATGGTCTCTCCTGGCTTTAAAATCCAGGAAGCTGCAGGGTAGTTAATTTTTGGTTTTAAACAAGGAATGAGTAATGATAGAGATGGATAAATGAACAAGCAGAGCTCACAGGAGACAATAAATAAATGTCGTGTTGGGCATGCCAGGCAGTTAGTGGTATTTCTGCCTCGATGCTATGGTGGAAAAGAAGGTCTAAAGGTCTGAGTCACTCATCCCTTGCAGGGCACTCTGCTTGGTATGTGCTCCTGGCTTTGGGCTTGCCATACAGCAGCTATAAATGGGGACACTTAGTGGCTTGTTATTTCTGTTCCACAATACTTGCTAATGCACTTTCATTTTTTGAGTGTCACTTGGAACATTTTTTAAACAATGCCCCGAAATGCAAAAATCACAGGCAGGAAGGTCTTACTCTGTCTGCTGCTTCCTCCCTGCTGTCCCAACAGCCTTTTTTAGCAAGGGAGCATCAGGGAGCAACATGACTGAAGGCAGAGCCATCAGCTCACTCCCTCCAGCGTTGTGACTGGCGTGAGAGGGTCACCTCACTCTCTCTCACAGGTAAGGTCATTCCTTGTGAGTTAAGGCAACGTTCTAAGGTAGCGGGGGGCTTACCAGGCACTTTAAAAGGATTTGACTTTTCCTCCAAATCTCTGTCTTCACTTCTGGGTTCAGGAGAGGGAATAGCTTTGTCCTGCTTCTCCTTGCTTGCAGCAGGGTTTGGAATGGTTGTGCTTTGGAAGGCTGGCTTTTTAGGCAGCGGAGGTTTGCTGCTAAGCTGTTCCGAGGACTTTGCTTTGGGTTTGATCTTTTCATGGAAGGAATCACCACTATTTGGATCAGCTGTTTGCCTGGTCTGTGCCTTATCACCTTTCAGAAAGGAAGCCAGTCGCTCATTTTCTAGATTAAACTCTGCACTGTATCTTTTCATCCCTTTTGATTCTGGTGACGAGTTGTCTCCGTACTTCAAGGACAGCGAGGTGGATCTAAGTTTCACTTGAAAAGGACTTCTCTCTTCACAGCTTGGCCGATTCTGAGATACCACCAAAGAATCACTTGGCACTGGCACCTCATCCACAGCCAGAGAAACACAGCCAGACAAAATTTCTGTAGGTTGGCCCGTGTTCCCGGAGTCAGAGTCTGGCTGCAAAGTCTGGTTTTTGTTGCTACTTTTTTCCACCTCCTGATCTGATCCCTTCTGGAAGTCATCTTGCCACTTGTCATTTATTGAGGAGACCTTTGCTTTGGACAGGAAGAATCCAGTATTTAATGGGCTTTCCAACTCTGATCTTTCTGGGAAGTGCAGGCTCCTGGTCCTTGGTCTCTCATGTGCAGAGGAAACAGAAAATTTTCTCAAGGCATTGAGCTCATTGGCTGCTCTCAAAGCTTTCTTCCCCAAAAGTTCCTCCTTGTGAACCAGTGACTGACTGTTTTTGCCAGAAGCCGTTGCTTCTTGTGCAGTCTTTGTTTTCTTTAGCGAGCAGGAACCAGATGATCCCATCTGCACTGAGGAAGCAGGATGTGAAACATGGAACGAGTCTGTGGGCTGGAAAGAACCTACAGAAAATTGCTTGCCGGACTCTGACAATACCTCTCTCTTTGCCTCTTTATTACAGGGCGTTTCCACACCATCCTGCAATCTGTTTTCTTCTGACCCTTCCAAACAAACAATACTACTCTTACTAATTGAAATATCTTCTTCAGATGGCATTTTATTTACTGAAAACACAACAGGAAGGTCCTTATTTTCTTGTTTTAAAACACTGACTGACACATCGCTCAGGTCCACAGACAACAGAACTGGTGTCTCTGAGAAATCTTCTGGCTTTTGTACTTCTCTGTCTGGACTAGAGGAGAAAGAAGTTGTGGGGTGTTTGCCTTCTAACAGCAGCGAGGGCTCGAACTTCACACACGGTGTTTCCAGTGCTGGTTGGCAGCCCTCCGGCTTATTCTCTGGTAGCAAAGCTTCCTGAATCACAGCTGACTCAGAAGTAGGTTGAGTCATCACTGGTCTCAGAGCAGGGGATAGGTCCTCAGGCATTCTGGGCTTGGGCCAGGATGCCACATCCTGTGCTGCAGCTGTGCCGAACGGCAGCTCTTGATTGCGGGGTTTGAACACCGCATCTGGCAAGTCAGTCTGCATCTCCTTTTCATCATCCTCTTCTTCTTCTTCTTCTTCTGGGGTACAGCTCAAATCAGACAGAGATTCAGACTGGGTCCTCTGCAAGAGAGAAATTCAGAAAGCCCCATCACCACCTGCAGATTCACTGTTTTTCTTATTCATCATTATATTTACAACCAAGATCTCAGAGAGGAACGCGACACTCGCCTCCAACGCTGAGCCTGCTGTCTTCTTAACCTACATACTGGATGCTTTTTTATCTAAGCAGATCCTGGAATAATGTATTTAACCAACATGAAAGCAACGAGGGACACTTCCTCCTGCACAGCTAATGCCTTTGTAGATGGGAAGTTCATCAAAACAATGGCCATTGGAGCATCTTTGGCACTTGATTCCCCAGAGCATACTGGCTATGTTGTGTTGCTCCTGGCAAAAAGCAGCACTTGAAAGAGAAAAATCTGGCCCTTTGTATTTTGCTACTCCATGCTAGCATTAAAAATAAAACAACCCATTCTTCCTAGAGCATGACTCTGAAGAGGGAAGGGTATATAGAAGGAAGAGCAAAAGCCTGACAAGTCCATCCGGTTGTGACACTCTATGCCAGCTGAGTATCTACCCCCACATGGCAGTCATCTGTCTCATCCCACTGCTGCAGCATTACAGCCTTGCCTCCTTTGTGTAAAAGTCTCCTTTTTCTTTCAAGAGTTAAGCAATTTGATAAAAGTTTATAAATGCACCTAGTTATCTGTGGTCACGTGATTAAGCTTCAGCTAAGGACTGGCTAAATGTACAGGATTATTTGAAAGCACATTATTAAGCTGCTGAATGTGGCTTTTGACACAATGCCCATATTAGCTCACTGATACACTGCAGTTTGTTGGGTAAATATATGTTTTGGATGTAGGCCCTAACACTAAGAACACAAAACTTGCCCTCTGAAGACACTGTCAGGGTTCTTCCAGTTTCTTCTTTCACAAGTGCAACTGCAAAGTCAAAGCCACAAAGCCACAGTGCCACATTCCATATACAAAGGGACACAGAAGCAAAAGACTTCCATAGGCCAAAAGCAAGGTGCACAGGCAGAGTTGAGCAGTAAAGTACTAAAAACTGTATTATCAAAAGATGCGAACGCTCTCCAGGAGGGCTCAGTCATCTGGCAGTCGATAGGCAGGCTGGACAAAGCAACTGTATTTTGGTAACAACATTACAATGGATGAGGAGGTTATTGCTTTACGTGCTTTTCTAAGTAACCATCCCTGTTAAAATAACCCCCATCGCTGGGTTGCTCACAGAGGTGCTCTACCCAGCCCCAAGATCACTCACAGATTTTGGAAAATATCAGCTAAGTAATATTTAAAGACAGGGGGAATAACATTCCTGGTGATAACAAAGCCAATTACATGGGTTTAATGTATTTAAAGCATCGAGAGAAACCACAAACAACGAAGTGCAAATACTGTAGTGAGGGCTGCAAACCTCAGTTCTAAAATGAGGAGAGAGAAAAATTACATTATGTCCTTCAGAAGATATGGCAAAGAATCAGATAAATGGTGTTTTTAAAGGATGGTTTAAAAAATAATGTTTCTTTTAATGGTATACACTTCTTTTTTTCAGTGGAGACTTATTTTAAGTCTCTGTAGTGCACATAAAGGGTTGCCAAGTTTTAGGGCAGGGAGAGGTCTGAATTCAGAACAGTCCTAATGTACGGAAAGGGGCTCCAATTAATAGGTCACCAATTAATCTTTCTGATTGCCTTCTGAACACAAAAGCCCAATTATATTTGGGAAGTTAAACCAGCTCCTCCATCAACAGTCTCTCAAAGAATCAAGATTTTACAAGATCCTTCAGACTAGGAAAGGTACTCAAGTTGACCATAACACTTTTCAAAACCAATTTTTAAAGAAAGAAATGAAGCAGTCAGCTCCACCTTCTGCATCAGGAACCAGACAATAAATTGTATTGCATGGGACATTTAAGAAAAATGGTTACATTAACCACAGCATCAAGAGTTAACAAGGAAACTCATGTGATCTGTTCCTAGCATCTACACCAGATACGTAGGCTATTTAAATGACAGCAATTAAAATGCAATGAAATACCCATGCCACAACCTGACTCTCTGTATCATAACTGGGTTTGAAATACCAAGTCCAGGAAGAACCTCCTGGGTTTGTGTCAAAGGTGACACTTTATTTTCACAAGTACCTGAGAAAATCTTCTCATTTTACTGGATCTCTGGTTCCGGGGTTTTATTAAAAGCTTGTGTTTAGCAGCAGAATTATCCAAGCAAGAGGAAAGCTCAGGTGGAGAGTCAAAATCTGCTGCAGGTGAAACAGTACTGTCAGATATCTGGGGAGCTCCAGTTTTGGCACTTCCATGCCTAGGGAACAGCTGACTGTCTGTAGAGCAAGATCTAGAAGAAGGACTCAATGTAACCTGGAAAAAAAAAAAAAAGAATCCCCAAGTAGAGAGTCAAAGAAAGACATGAAAATAACAATTCTACACTTTGGATGCCATGTTTATTGGCATTTTAAGGTTGCCTCTTTTACTTTTTGACCTCTCTTTAAAATACATGCTGCATGTGGGGTACTGGTGTTACCAATTCTGCATTTTTAGCTGCTTTGGGAAGGGCCAAGTCACATTTAACTAGAAGTCCTAAAGCACACAAATACATGGCCAGCATGTTTGAGAGGACAGATTTATGAAGAGTACTCAAGTTGCAGAACCTAAAGGGCAAGGTTTATTTCTGTGTCTGCCCTCCAGCATCCATGTCTATGCTCCTACCCACAGTTATTCTGGGCTGGAACATCTCTAGCTTCCTCTACTTCATCAGGTCCCTTCCAACTCTATAACACTCTCCTAAAGACAAAAGAATCAAACATCAATGGCATTGACACTGAAGTCAGCTTGCATTTCTTTCCTCATGTATTTACATCTGCAAAATAACTAGGGAGCTTTCATGAAATGTGAAGTTTCATGTGTAGACCATGCTGGGAAAGGAAACATTGAATAATTCCTAATAGCAGCCAATAATACACCTAGAAACAACTACTGAGCACTCCAAGGGGTGCACTACTTCCATAAAGCTGGAATCCAGCTTGCCTGTGCATTTCACCAAAAACTACCCTAGTCCCAAGGCTGATGCAAAAAGGACTACACATAGTTTGTGAAAGAGGCTACAAAGAGTAGAGTCTTCCTTTCTCCCTGATTCTGTTTCAGCAAATAGGCAAAATGATATTTCCCTGTCATGGCATGAACATGACCCCTGACAACTTATGACAAGACTCCCTTTGTAGGATTGAAATTCTGGCTCATTTCACTAGAAGCAGCAGCTTTCCTCCTTTGCCATGCTTTCATTTGTGGGCTTTCTTCTTCTTCTTTCATCTTTCTTCTCTCTCAGGAAGCGTATTTTACTGAGGGGGTTGGATGGGAAAAGCGAAGAGGAAGATAGCGTTCGTTGTATTTAGGGAAGGAAAAAGCATCAGCATTTTCTGCAAGGAGAGTTCTGCATTATGTGTTGCAGCCAAAAGACACTCTGTGTGTGGTGAGGGCCTGCTACAGCTTCCTCAACGGCCAGGGGAAAACACCCATTGATTTCAGCAGAGGCTGGATCCATAGCTTCCGATCGTGCCTTCTATTTTAGAGGGAAAAAAAAAATAGAAGTAGCTCAGCCATGCTGAATAATGGATGCTCTCATTAATTTTCACTCTACAATATCTGCAGCCTAGTACTCAAACATGACTAATGTACAACAAACGATACGTGGCTGCATTATACATTAGTACCTAACAGTGAATACATTGACATTTCAGCTCCACGATAGAGGCGCAGCACATGTTCTCTTTCAAGGCACGTCATTATTTGCCTGCCTTTCTCCTGGCTTCTGCTTTTCCTCGAGAACTTTGCATGTCTTCTCCTTGGCAGTGTTCAGTGTTGGCCATTATGCTGGAAAACCAAGAATCTGGTTTGTTACTTAAATCTCAGCAGCCCGAGGGAATGCCAGCTCCGAGCCTCCAGGCAGGAGTTGCCTGTCCTATGAAGTCTGGCTCTGGTGAAGCCTGCTGGAGGCGGGGTCGGCTGCCAGACCCTTTTCCCCAAACCTCATGTGTCTTGGCTCAGTTCTCCTTCGGACGGTCGCACCGGGTGGCACAAGGTGGGAAGCCATGAAGCACCATCACCTCCAAAGCCAGGAGAGGACTGTTGGGATCTCTTTCTCCCTTCTTCAATTCATAAATCTTCCAAGAAACCAAAAATTTCATGGCTGCATTGTGCAAAAGTCCTCAGGCCTGCAAGCTGGATGACTCTGACTTCTAGAAGGGCTAATCCCTCCAAAATGCCAGGTAGTCGACCCTGCGGTGTGGGAGGAACACCTTCAGATGGGACTGCTTTCTGGCTGCACTCTGAAACTGGGCTGGGATGAAGAGATCTCTGGGCTAAATAATGGGGCATGTGGAAAAAGCTGAGAAGCCACATAGTTACAACCGTGTCTTGGGAGACAGTGAGTGAATCAGAGTGTCATGTTAATGGAACAGGGAGACATAAATTCTCCTTTAGCAAATATAATCTGGACTTGACAAATTTACAGTGAGCCTATACCAGTTTTCAAGAAATGCCTTCTTCCTTCTTTGTGTGTTCTGTTGTTTTCCTTTACAAATATTAAGGTTTCACTGTATACAAGCAGTTTTTCAAACAGCTTCACGTGGAACCTAACAACTATGGCCAGAAATCTTTGCTACGCCCTGCTGCAGCTGGCCTTGAAATACATTTTACGTAATTACCAAGGAATAGTCAGGTCAGGGGTAGCTTCTTCATTTCCTTTCTGCAATTTCCCTCCATGCCTCCTCCTACCTCTAGAAAATGCTCTTCCCTTTCCCCCCCATCTTGTTTCCACGATGACTCCAGCTGCGGACAACTGAAAGGGACTCTTCAGAGCCTTTCAAAACTGCCCTTTAATCAGCTAGAACGGCTGGCTGCTGATTGAAGAAAACCATCTATTTGCCTGTACTCGAGTCCTGAAAACATCACTTCAGCAAAATTCACAGCTCGTGCCGGCTCACGTGGCCGGAATCCAAGCAAAAGCCGAACCTCAGACTCCCAAGCAGCAATGTCAGCCCCTATCATCACCCAAACACTTTCTCTATCAGTGCGAGGTCACCTCACACTGAAAGCAAGGGAATGGGCAGATTTCAGGGGATCTGGATTTTATTCACGGCTCCTCAACAAGCTTCCCCCCTTACCCGATGCAGACAACCCAAGCAGCTTTTAATGCAATTTCCCATCTTTAAAAAAAGAAGAGATACTCTTTCAGTGCCTAAATCTGGTTGGTCGTGCTTGGAGATTAAATCATGCCTGTAAAGTTTGCTAGAGGATAGGAGCAATTCTAGAGGGCTTAATTATTATTAACTAGAGATTACCGGGTATCAGAATTACATTGATAAATAATCATAACTTATCTTAGATGGACTGGCATTAAAAAAGCACAGCAAAGACAGGCATGCAATTACATACATACAAGGTTGGTTTTTATCAGCAGATGGGCAACAAAATAGTATTTATGTCTTACATTTCTTTTCAAAACTACTATGCATAATTGCTGTGCCCTTAATACATTCGGCAGAAGTTACCTGTCCTTCTTCTTCTTCACTGCCTGTTCCAGCTAAACTCAAAGAGCTAAGGTGCTTGTGAGAGTCAGAGAACTGTGGGATGGAATGAGGAAGAGATTCAGTAAAAGATGACAAACGAGGCGGATATACTCGCAGAAACCATCTACACAAAGTGCACACAGGTACTGACAATGTAAGTTGTTTTTTCTCTGTAGTCTTAAGGGTTAGCAAGGACACTGCAAACACAAAGTGTTAAGACATGCAGATAAAGAATGAAATAATGTACAACAAAACTATCATTTAAAAAGAAAAAAACAATTTCCAATTCTTTTATGTTTCTTTTTCTGATGACAGCCTGGGAAAACATTAAAGAAGAGAGCTCCCTTATCAGCACATTCAAGGGAGAATACAGATTTTTCAGTCTTTTTTTTATGCTTGACAGCTTGCTGTATTCCCTAAAAAACCCAGCATCCCCATGCACACACACACAAACAAATTCTCTCCTTCCTAGTTCTACATTTTCTGGCGTGATATTTATATTTTAACAGGAACAGAGATTCTAAGTAACTGTTGACACAGAGAAATAGCATTTTCCCATTTCCAGTAAGGTATTTCAGACATGAAGTAGTGATACATATAGCAAACCAAATAATTTATTCTGCCTTCCACACATAGGAAAAACAAGTCATTAAATGCTGACTTTTTGTGAACACCAGAACTACTCACTCTTGTTGTGCCTGAACTTAGGTTGCTGTGGAGCAAAGACATTTCTGGAGGGCTCCTGGGCAATCCGTCATCTTCAGAACTGGTCCCAGTGTCCTCTGTTCGCTTTGCGTGGAGTCCAAATGGAGGCGGAGGTCCCAATTTCATGGTCGGCTGGAGCTTCAGCTTCAGCATGGCATAAAGTACATTAGCACGTGATAGTGATGGAGGTTTCCCCAGTACATTTTTTAGCTCAGGCCAACGTGTTACCTTTATTTTAACTTCACAACTGAATGATCCAGAGCACAGGACATCTCACTTTAGATGTTCTCCCAGGGAGCCAAACAACCTACCCTTTTTTCAACTGCTATTTAAGGAGAACCAAGATATAATACTGGTCTCTAATTAACAAATGTGGCATTTAATGTAAGCTGCAGACAGATATTACTTGTTAATCAATTACAACTATTATAAAAAATAATAATCAACCCTGGAAAGACATTCTACCTCTTGCATTTGAGAAAATTCCGTTGTGTAAATTACCTGCAAAGCTCTAATCCGATCGGAAATGTTTTCTTGAGAAAACACTCTCACTGGCCTTGCAGACTCCTGCCCAGTCTCAGGGATGAAAATGCTATCGTGTGACAAAGCTCTGCTTCCCATGATGCCTTTATGTGTCCTGGAGGAATATAATAAATGAGTGAAAACACATGGACTTTTCTGCCAGTCCTCTTGCTCGTAGCTCAGGTGGGCTGTTGAAGATGGAGCGGGAGACAGGTGTTGTGCAGCACACATGAGACTTCTCCACGAATATGAATCAGCCGTTTAGGCTCATCTGGGTAACACCTTTAAAAACCAAATGAAAACCTGCAAATGCTGTTATCTGTCAGGTTAGTGAATTCAATCGAGGTCAGAGACACTGTAACCCCAGCAACTGAGCTACACCTTCGGGAAAAGCTAGGAGCCAGCGGCTGGGTGGCGTGACAGCACTGCAGGCAAACCCGGGCGCCAGGTGAAGGCAGTTCACTGAAAGGAGCCTGTGCCTGCGACGGAGTGACTTCTCACTAATGTAAGAACACAGCCTGTAAATGACTACCATTACCCTAAGAACAATAAGTACCCTTTACTATTTAAGTGTAATACAGCATTTAATGTATCTCTGCCGCACAGGTCATTAAGAAAGATTTTTCCAAGCAATATAGTTCTCACATAGAATAATTTACATAAATCCTCACAAGGTGCTTCCAAGGTCCTGTGCTCTTTATCAAGATCCCCTGGGGTTTTCCCTTATGAGCCTATGGGACACATTTTTTCATGGACACTCTAAGGGCTGGTGAGAGGAAGGAGGAGATGTGTTGTGGGTAAGCTTCTCTCATATTCTGTTTCCTACTTTAGATACACGTGGGATGTAACTTCTTTTGCAGATGTTACATGTGGGGCATGAACACCTTGTTTCCTCATGAGAACCATATGGACTGAAAGCCATGGACTGACAGCTAACTAGGAGGTCTCTTGTGCTTATTTTTCTCAGCTTAGCTAATAGTCTTACTGAGCAGGGACCAGAAATATTGCACGTGGCATTTCTTCTAGAACTCCCTTCTTTTAAATGTTTTAAATAAGATGGCTCTGAAACAGCAAACCAGTGTACAGAAGACAGAACTGTTTGGGTTCATGTTACTATCAAGTCAACTGAGCAGACACTCTAAAGACAAAAAAAGAAAGAAAGAAAAAAAATAAGGAGGAGAACTGTGTATTTTTGGATCTTAGATACTGTCATACGGACACTCTGGAACATAAACAAACATGGCAGAAAGTAACATTTTCCTTGTAATGGCTGCTATAAATACATCTGATAAAACAATAGTAGGAAAAAGTTGATCTGTATCCCTGCTGCCGAAGGAAGGAAAGCCTGCTGCTTCTGCTTCATGCGTTAGAGCCATTAGAAGAACAATTTATCTAAGTGAAAATGTGATCTCTGCAGTGTGTGCCGGGACAGACAGATCCACAGCCCTTTGCAGAGCAAATGCCAGTCAGGGCTGCGACGGCTGCTCAACACAGAGACATCTTACAAGGGCTGCAGGGGCAGCCAGGGAAGCTGCCCTGCTGCACCTGCACATCCATCCCTGTGCACTACCTCTGCTTGCTCTGTCTCGCAGCCACCCGCCTCCCCGGCGCGTAGCGGAGGGACCCGAGATGTCTCTTCAGATTACCAGCGCTCAAGTTATTTTTCCTTCCTTCCTTTCATGGAATTTCCCAGTCTTTGTCTGAACAAACACTAAGGGACAATAAACGTGACAACCCTGCAAGTAATGAGAGAGGAACAGGGCCAAAGCACCCACTCAGACATGACCTTGTTGAGTCGTGCACAAAGGTGAGAGAAGGGGACCATCCATGCCTTGAAATTACGTTGTTGAACGACAGCACTGTTAGACTTGGTCCTGCCAGCCCAGAAGTCCTCGAGCTTCAAGCTGGACCAGTATGACTGCTGCCAAAGCCACAAAAGACAACAAAGGGAATTGTCAGGAATTTCTGTTGGTGGTTTGGCGCTGCCTGGTGGCCACGTCGTATAATGTCGTGTTAAACGGCCTGGATGGTTTGCCTTTCCCACCCCTGCCCACAGCAGCATCTCGCCCCTGAGAACCAGGAGATTTGTTGTGAAAGGCACAACATCCATCAACGCAGGATCGTCAGTCCATCTCTCCATCCAGGAACACATTTGAGCTTTAGGCCAGGTTTCTCATGGCTACCTTTCGGAGTGGGTGACTTTTTTGGCAACTCCTGAAGAAAGATGGGATTTTTGGAGGCAGACAGATACATAGATACTTCAGACATTAAACCACAGGTATCTACATCAGAACTGTCCATACTGGCTCTCTAGAACTAGGTGCTTCTAGAGCCTGGTTCATCTGAAGATGTTCAGATGTCTACACGAGTGATACAAGCCTTTTCAGTTACGTTGACCTATCTCTGCTGATTATAAAAAGGCAGTTGGTGAATAACTCAGACACAGACATTTGTCCTTTGGTCAGATGAGTCCCATGGTCACAGAGGAAACAAAGGCTGATTTCAGCTCCAGTCGTCCCCTCATCCCTTCCTTGCCTTCAAAACCTGGTGCAAATGGTTACGTATCTAAATTTCTTTATCAATCCTTAGGAATTTCATTTTAGGGGTATAAAACAGTTCTGGTAAGATATAAACTGAGTACCTAATTAATTTCTGAAGATTGGAATTACATTCTTTTGAAACAATAACCCAAGGCTTATTTATGATTAAATGAAAACTTTTTCAGTTATTATTTCTTGCTGCACTGCATCTAATTCCCTTGCAAGTTGTCTTGCATTACTCATTTTAATTTCTGCTTTCCTGGAAAAAGGCAACTGTTTGAGAATGCAGCATTCTGAAGAAAAAGAGGAGGGAGGTAATTTTGGGGTGTCTTTAATCTACAAACATTGTAGCAGTTCTGTATTTGTTTCCCAGACAGAGTCCAAAGACTTACTCAAGCTCATCTTCGGAATCGTAATTAACGTGTGTGTCAGGCGAGGCTGCGACATCGCTCGTTGACTGGAATAACTTCAGACTGCTGCTTCCAGAAGATGACGTCTCTTTCCTTTTCTTTTTAACAAAAAACTTTTTGAAAGATTTGAACTTCGATTTTTTCTTCCCTAAACGAAGAAACATAAAGAAGATGCAACCACCACCACCACATTGTTGAACAATAATAATTCCCTTCTAATTTCTGCATAAGCAGATGACTTTATTTCCTGGAAAATGCAACACAGTCCACTCTCACATGAATGTCTTTCAGGACTCTACTGATAGCATGAAATTCTTATTATTATCTTGGAGAAAGGATTGCTGTGTTTATGACATGAGAAATAACCCATGGTGTTGGATCTTTCCTAATAGAGTTTCTATTTGCCTCTTGAGATAATTAGACTGTGAAGAAAAACTTTGGTATTAACAGCCTGTGATAGTGAGAAGAAATTACAACTTGGAAACTCACTGCCTTTGTTCAGCAAGCTAAATAGTGATGATAAGGACAATGTTTTTACCAAAACCAATTTAAATGTAGAAAAGGCTACCTAAGGTGGAATGTGCAGTGTCGGGAGGCTAATGATTTTATAATGTCAGTCTTATAATGCACCCCAGAATATTCTGAATGCTAATTACAAGACTCAGTGGATCGAGCAATAATCTTGAAAAGCAATGCTGGTTTGCTCAGTAAGGAAAGACTTTAATTAGGATCAGTTGCAAGGTCTGAGAAGAAAGCTACCTGAAATCAGTTTTGCACAAGGCATCCCAACAACCTGTGGCTGTCCCACATAAATTGGCATGACAGCACAGCGAGGCATCCCTGTCAGCTTATTTCACTTACTGTTGGATCTTGCTGAGTAAAAAAAAAAAGTCAGGTTTGTCACAAGATGCTAGAAAGATCTTATTTCAAGCCTCTGGAAATGTCAAAAATGTAACTGCTCTTGGAGACAGGAGGAGAAAAATGGAGGATGCACTCTCTAAACAAACAGATTCACTTCTTTCAGGGAGCTAAGGCATAGATGCTCAAGAAATCACAGCACTTTTCATTCACTGGGGAAGGGAGCAATTCTACCTGAATTGTCCTCTCCATCTCCTTCAGTGTCTCGCACTTTAGGGTCCATTATCCTTGAGGAACTCATGTGACAGTCACTAAAGGAGGTAGAAAAACTGTCAGTCATACCAACAAAATAACAGTACTTCACTATATATGTATACATACATACATACATACAGGCAAGTTACTAAATATAACATAATGTATTATGTATATGCTTTTACTTGTAGACAACATATATCTTAAAATATATATTATATCTATATCTACATATATTATGTTTTAAGCATATATAAATATTCTTAAAACATAAAAATATCGTGTAGGATGAAGTTTAGGAGTTTAAGGTATAATAAATTCCATACAACATTTCCCCTTTGATAAAACATTAGCACATTAGGGTTTAGCAAACCAACGAGCCTCTCCTGACTGAAAACTGAGTTTGGAGTATTTCATGGAGTCTAGTTTTTCTTCTTTTTTAAGTAACTTGTGAAAAGGTTGAGAAGTGGTTTTATTCCTTTGCTCATACAGACAGCAGAAAAATACAAGCAAAAATAAAACATGTTCTTCTTTTCTTCTTGCTGCTTTGTTTTTTGGAAGCAAAGCATCCCTTTGCTCACGAAGGTTCCTAAGTAACAAAACATTTCCAAAATTTAACATGTCCCAAGCCTGGGGACAGAATATTTCTAATTTTAAAAGCATTTTCAGAGCAGTAGTTTGCTTGTACTCTCTTTTCTTCATCTGGAAAAACATAATTTCATGGTCAAGGAAGAATAAAGCCATGGATGCCATTGTCTGGATAGCAAGGTAAATGCTGCAGAGTAACACTCTGGGCTGTAACAGTGACACCACAACCTGGATGGGAAGGAAGGTGAGTACACCGTGGCTATTTTGATCCCCTGAAGTACCAGCAGGCTTCAGTAACAAGGTTCTTAAATTCAAAGAGTTGGTGAAATGGAAATGAAAAATTTAGTACTCAAATCTAAACCACATTGTGTTGCCTGGACCCTCAGCAAGCGCTCGAGCCAGGCGATGACAAACGGCTCCAGGACAGCCACAGTAAAGGCACCTCTGCTGTCCAGCAGCTCCAGAGCTCCTACCAGCCAGAGCTGCATCCCCTGCCACCACTGCTTGGGACACCAAAACAGAGGTAAACACAAAGACAAGGGAGAGCAACCTTTGGTCAAGGGCAACTGCCTTGTGTAGGTACAATTAGGAAGGAACCAGCCCTAGAAAAGAAGAGAGTTGGATGATACACGTGTTTTTCAAGTAAATGCCTGATGGGAGGTAACAGATAAATATGTATTGTGGGCTGGGGCACATCTAGGCAATTATTAAACAGGCTCAGGGTGTCTCAGATTCACACTGTCCTGATGCACCAGCAAAGGCAGGAGTGCAAATCAATACCTTTAAAGGCTCAGCTGTTCAGTACATGCCCTGCAGCATCTATAAGCTACACGCATGCAGAGCTAGGATCCTAAAAATCTCCGTATGAATTATGGATGCCATAACTCAGGTCCCCAGCTGTGGCCTGCTGGCACAGCTCTGCTGCATCCAGCTGCACTCAGGTGAGGGCATATCCTTTTTAATCTGAATATTTATATGCTATACTTCACCAGTTCTGACTAGCAAAGGCACCAGGGGATAAGTACCCACATAATGGAAACGTTAGTTTGAAACATGCAGGCAAGTATAAACACGCTCCCTCTGGCAAAACCCAAGCAGATAATATGTTGTGTTTCTGGCAATCCAGAACCGTGGTGCTGTCCCACCTCAAAGCTTAGCAGCCAATCTTCTAGGGAATACAAAAGATTTTAAAAAGGACTGCTCCCCCATAATGTCAGAGATCTGTGTGACTCCTAAGGTCATGAAGAGAGTTTCCACTGGCTGTGCCAAACATTTGGGGACGGTAATACATGATCGGGGGTCACGTACATCTCTTCACTTAGGAGAAACAGAAAGACACTGAACCCTGGTGAGCCCTCTCTTTTGCTAGCTGTGTGTCTTGAAGCAAGGTCCTCACTCCCCTTCTCCCCTCAGTCCCCGCAGCCATTCCTCAGGTCTGCCACGTTTTTGCTGTTTTCTAAGGTTGCGTTAAGAATGACTGTGTCCTCCCAAAGAGTGCCCCAGATCTGGGGAAGGCAGCCCACCATTGCTGTGCTGCTGGGAATGTCTCTTGCAAGGGCACAACACCGGGCACAGAGCTGGAGGACCAGCTTGTGAGAAGGAGCCAGGTCCCTGCCCAGATCCCACCATCACTGCAGGAATTGTCCCTGGATGGCTCCTGGGTGCTGCCTGGAGGAAGAGCTAGCTGCTTCCCTGTGGGAAAGGTGCCAAAGAGATCCAAGCAGTGTGTGGAGAGACAGGGCGTCCAGGTAAGATGACTTCAGGGTGATGCAGAAAGCAATCCAAGGTGTGAGTCAGAAATGTCTAGGGTGGAGGAGACACCAGGCACAAGCACCAGCAGCCACCGCCTCCTGTGCTGGAGCCTGTAGACTCTGATGGCGTCAGCAGGAATGTGGTTATTTTAAACAGTAAACACAGTAAATAAATCCTGGAAGTCTGGGTGACAGGATCAATATTGCTTTTGCAATGGGGGAACTGTAAGACTTCTATAAATACTACTGTGTCTCAACTTGGCATGCAATTGCAAGGATTGGGCAACCATGTGGACCTTTCACTGCCCAGAACTCACCAGTGGATGAACCCCAGGTTTTCAGTTCAAAAGGCAAGTTTCAGGTCTGAACCCCGGGTTTGATGTGAGTGAGCCCGTGCTGGCTGACACGCAGGAGGAGGAGGAGGAGGTAGTGGCAGCAGCTCTCGCCGCAGTCCCTACGTTGTGCAAACACACACCTGTATGAGGACTGTGAGGCACTGGCCCTGCCCAGCACCAAGGCTGCAGGAGGAGTTTTATAGCTCCTGTTACCAGGGGGACATTTGTTTGCATCAAGGGATGAACCTGAGGACGGCAGAGGTGATCGGGGAGCAGTGGAGGGGACTGGAAGGAGTTGTGAAAAGCTTGGCAGGTGGTGCGCTGGGGACCAGCTTTTGGAAGTATGCTCGAAGGTCAACAGATTGTTCCCTTGATTGTAAGGAAATACTGAAGCTGAGACCTAGCCACTGGCTTGAGTGTTTTGCCAAGCAATGGTTTCTGCTGGAGCAAAGAGATACTGATTCCTGCTGAGTATCCGACAGCTGCCAGAGATCCTCTGTGCCTGGCTGCAGGCAATCACCAAACCAGGCACTGCCTGGCTTATCTCACCAAACCTAGCTGTAGGCAATCACATTCACTCCTTCCTTAAAATTTATGATGTCATTTTAATTGACCTGGGGCAAAGTTGTTTTTTTCTTTAAATACTTCCTTTGCTGATCGTTGTTAAGAGCAATGCTGGTTTTCACTTGCTCACCACCCACCATAACTATTTTCCTTCCCAAATACATGAACTCAGTGAACTGTTCCATTTATATATCCCTTTTTTTTTTCCCTTCATTATAACATATTTCAACAATCTCTTTAGGCAGGTTTTCAATCTTTCAAGCCTCTTCCTCAGCATCTGTAACAAACCCTCTGGAATTAATACATTGATCACAGGAAAGATTTCACTAAAACATGATACTTAAGAGGAAAAACCCCAAAAGACAACAGAGGCCAAAGTTTACCTTTGGTATGACTATAACTGCTCATCACTTCTCTGACGTAAACAGAGATTTGATTGTTTGTTTTGGAGCTAAATTTTATCTTCCCAAAGCTTTACCTGAGATCTATGACGGCCTGCGAGTTTAATAGTCATGCAAATGGTGCTGACAAAGTCCAGTAGCTTTGAGCCATCCTCCCTGGGCACAGGTGGCACTCAGTGTGCTTGGATCTGGAGGCTTGGCTGCAGAGCAGGGCTGATGAGCTTTCTCATTTCCAGTTTCCCCAAGGATTTGCTGAAGTCCATCACTAAGTTAAATCACCCTGTGATCTGAGGACTCAGCAGGATTCGCATCCTGGAGGAGCAGTCTGCAACACTTCTCCATTAGCAAGGGCAAGATTTACCACACTGCTGGTAGCTGCTCTCTTTTTTCCCCCTCTTTTTTTTTTCTTCCTTTGCATTTTATGTGTGGTTCTTTTCACAGTGGGATACTAGAGATACCTGGTTTATCAATTTCTTATGAGATTTTTATAAGCCCAAAATGTCTGGTGATAAATTGCTAAATATTACCTGAGCTTATAACAGTATTTTTTCTATATTGGCCTTTTCCCAGCAGAGACTTTTTCCACTTTCCTTCTTCCTTGGCATGCCCTCTCTAGATGAGCTAAGGCACAAGAAATACAGCTGACGCTCGGTGCGTGCAGAGAACAGAGAGGGAACATGGCCATACAATGGGTGTTTATTCCCCTTCCTACCCCTCCCAAATGTCCATACATTCAAAAATGTGGACCAAAAGAATCCCAGCTGAACCAACCAACAACAATTGACACCTTTTATTCCTACATTGCATAAACATTTCCTTTTTCTAGTAGGCAAAGAAATATCAGGAATTAAAGTGATTTTTAAAAATCTGGATTTAGGGAAATTATTTCACGTGAGAGAAAGCCCTGCCCTGTTCTCTTCACAGTATCATGTGGTGCAATAACAGTCCTTCTGGTGTTACACATAGCCTTGTGGATTTGGGAAAGAAAATGCAGGGATTCTGGGGATACAAAGCAAACCCAAATATTCAAAAAGACTCCTCTAGTTGAGGTAGTAACTGAACTAAAACATCCTAAATACAAAGGGTGAAGACTGAGGCAGTTTTTCCTCACCCTCCTGGCTCTCTGGGGGCTCAGGCAACATCCACAGGCCATGCAGCCCTATTTCCCGCCACACGGACTGCAGAAAAGGGACAGCTTGAAGAATCCAGAGGGAAGAAAGCCCAGGGCACCTGCTGCAATCCTCTGCCAGCAGCAGGCACATCAGAAGAGCTTTCACACTTCTGGAGATGCTCCAGCTCTCCAGCACGTGGATTAGCAAGAGTATCATCTGGGCACAGCCCCAGAACACCAGGTCTTGGCAGAGCACGTGTCCAAAAGCTTGTCACGATCGCCTGTCTCCAAAGCAAGGGTTTATCCCTGTAACTAGGGGAGACCATGCACTGAAGATATCACCCAGTGGGGTGTGTTAGAAGGAAGGGTAGGAGAAGGGGGAATGAGCTTGTGATGAGGAGGTATTTACAAAACAAAAGAAACACACTTCAGACTTTCGCTTATGGAGAAGAGAGATTCCCAACATCAATCCCACCCCCCCACCACCACTTTCAAGCTCTCAAACCACTTTTAGTGGTCCCAAGTGATAACACTTGGACCTAGCCACAACTACATCTCTCACAGTGTGCCCAGTTACAACAGCCTTTCCAGAAGCCATCCATCATCTTAAGCTTACATTACTAAGATAAACTTCTCCTCTGTACTTCCTCCCCTTCTGCAACAGGAGGTCGAGGAAACACAGTGAAGTGATGCCCTGAGCTAGCACAGCACATACCAGCCCAGGTATTAGCAGTGTCCAGGAGTGAGATGCAGGTCTCTGGGAATCCAATTAGTTTGTATAAACACATCCAGAAAGCCACATAAAGGGACAGGAGAATTCAATAACAACTGCAACACCATTTCCAAAGCCATACATCTTCCTGCTCCAGACCTCTCTTTATGTCAAAGGAGGACAGCTTTTGCATTTTATTTGGCCTCCAATTTTTAAATCAAATGAACAGATGACCTGGGTTCATGCTTACACACATATGCAGAGTCCTAGCACTGTGACTGAAGGGCCACCCTGCCTTTCCACCATATGCCAACACCTATACAGGATCTGTACATTTTCTAGCTGCATCCCCATCCTTTTTGAATTATTGAAAATAATTTATCCAGAGAAGACATATTTCCTGAGAAAAATGCACTGCTTTCATCTGCCAAATCTATATAAAACATCAAAAATACACTTCATGCCAAACCAAAAGGAAAAAACCCAGCCTGTCACTTTATGTATACAGCTTTGCCTTTTGTTTTCCAAGTTGTGCAGACAACCATCTTCTTCCATTTTGTTCAAATGTTTTGAATCAGTAACTGAATCAGTAGCTACTCTGAAAAGCCTCTGACTTCATGTGTTCTCTGCTCCTTTTAATAATTTAGTGCAGATGCTGTTAGCACCTACTTGTTTACGCCGCCTGATGTCCATGGGGACATCACCTTCAAAGGGCAGCATTTTCACAAATGGTTTGCTGTCTAAAACATGATAGTTGGTTACCCAAATTCATCAGTCTCACACTGAACCCAGTACACCTTCTCCATCTTTTCTTATCTGCATTACTGGTTAATAAAGTGTTTTGTTTCTTTGCTTGTGGCTGATATTTTTCTCCAGCTGCTCTGTAGCACGTTCTGATGTTATTAGAATATCTGTGTGTTGTGCAACCACAGTGGTGTGGGGACAGCCTGTGTGCTGCTCCTCATGCTCAGAGCAAGGCTGGCGATGAGCAGCTTTGCTACCAGCGTCCTCTCCCGGGCTGTGCAGGTCCTAGGCTGGCACTGAGGTGAGAGCACCCAGCCTGAACTCAACACCAATGCCCTCCTCCTAAAACCTCTGCCTTTTAGGGACCCTCCCATCCTCTTCCCAGTTGCTGTGAAAATTAATAGTGCTAGCAGTAACTGATTTGCCCTTTCTCTCAGAAACAGCTAACAAAATTCAGTTGTATCAATGCATAACCTCTTCCAATGCTGCTCCTTATGCCAGACATCAGTGGAGGTGGAAGAACAGCAAGCTGTGGTGCAGGAACCAACTATGTATAAATACAGTCACACTACTATGTCTCTGCACCAACTCTTTCCTTCTCAGTACTCACTCAAGTACCCTGTTGCACACTGTGTAAGCACAGGGTGGTGCCCAGCGTCACAGTGGTCAATGACAAAAGAGACATCAAAGGATCTCAAGTAATAAAATACCTGCTGAAAGGAAGGTGGGAGGGGGGAGATAGGATACAGCTCACTGCACGGGCTTTTGTGCAAACAGGGTGGCACCTGCCACAGCCGGTGTGTTGGACTTCAGGGGGCTTGGAGAGGAGTTGCAGGTGCACCTTCCCCAGCCTTTCAATGGGCTTTCTGGGAGTGTGGTTGTTCTCATTCTTCCAGCTTCTTTCACTGCTGTTGGGCAGCGCGCACCTTCCTTTGCCTGACTAACCCAAACTCTGCCCTGCCTTATCTGTCCCTGTTATTCCAAAGGCTCTGCAGATTCTCCTGCAGGATCCTCATCAGCCCTTCTGACATGGCCCTGCAACAGCACATTCCTTTCTCTATTAGAAGTACAATGCATTTCCAACAGACAGGAAAATACAACCCCTGCGCTCTCTGTTGGGTTGGGTTGTTGTGGGTTTTTTCCAAGAATTATTAGACCTTCCTTCCCCCATCATTTCTGAAAGAAATAAGAAACACTCCATAAAATAAACTTTCCTCACCATAAAACAAACTTTCCTCTCAAGCAGCCTTTGAGGAGCGAGCTTTTTTGTTTAAAAAAGAAAAAAAATCAAGTGCACTGCAACAAAGCACACAGACATAAGAGGTCAGAAGGCACCACTGAGGTTGCCCAGTCTGATCTCCTGGGCAGCACAGGGAATAGGCTGCCCCTCAGAACGGTGAAGGGAACTCTTCCTCCCTGTAACTCTTGGGTATACACCTTGTCAAAGGTTGTGTTTTGCTCAAGGGAAAAGCCTTAGCTTGCATGCTTTCTTTAAACAAACAAAAAAACCCCTCAAACCAATAACAAAGCAAAACCAAACAACCATATTAAAAAAAAAAAAAAAGAATTAAAGGGAGTGGGAGGAGGAAGGAGTTTACTTTGGCAACAGAATAAAGCAAACTCATGTGAAATGTCTTATTCCTAGGGAGTAACCCCTTCCTTCTTGCTTTCAGTTCTCTATTTTTTGTGATTTAATAGAGGGGCCAGGAGGTCTATCTATTCTACCAATATGGAAAGCATTATTATTAAAATTCCTGCTAGAGTAATAAAACCACATTGATTCTCCTTCTTCTTTCTCAGCATGCAGGGATAATAAAGACATAGCTGTTTTACACAAAGGCACAAGACCTCCCTGGGCCAGCTCCCTACCAGAGACCCTCTGCTATATTTAGAAGCACAAACAGCTCAACATACTACGGGAGTATCAACCATCTTTATTGATAGAAGCAAAATCTGTATTTTTAACTTAAATAATATCAAGTGTTCCCATAGAGTACTTTGGCTAATAATGTTCTGAAGTCCACCCTTTCCATACAACAGCAGACTAACGTCACTCAGAGTCAAGGGTCGGCAAAGTATTAAAAATTCACTGTGAGTCTCCATGGTAAGCAGTAGAAAATAAAGTCAAATGCCTTGCTTTAGTTAGAACAAAATTACATTTGATTCTACACATCACAATTGTAATTATTCTTGAATTCAGCACCGGGAACATTCCTGAAGCTATTTCACAAAAATAATTATACAACTCTTTTGGTATTCAGAAGAAGTAGGAAAAAAAAAAATCAAAATCAACGTTGTTGATAAGGTCTCAATGCCTTCAAATTCAAGGAAGCATAACAGGCTTTCATTGATCCTTTCTTGCATTTTGGAACCATGAATACACTAAATTGGCTATATACATACACACACACACACAAACTTTATGGCAAAGAAAGAGTAAGACTCACTTGGAACCACAGGAAGCCCTGAGGAATGGCGCACGTACACCTGCTGCCCCACCAATTAGGCTAATGTAAGCATGTTCTTGTACAGCGTGGAGGTTAATGGGAGTTCAAGATGCAGAAAGTGTTTAGCACTACCCAGAATTAGATCCTCATTCAGCTTTATCTGCTGTTCTGAGGAACACTCAGCAGGCCAAGCTAACCAGACAATGAAAGCAACTGCTACCATCAGAACTGAATTTGGCCCAATTTTCATCCCGAGCCTATCTACACCACATTTACTTTCAGTTGCATAACGTATGGTACTCAGCAGTGTCATTTCAACTGGTTTATTAAGTTTCTTTAAAAAGTTAATGACAAATCGTTTCAGATGTCATGTTCACGTGAGCACAGAATATTGTGACAATCTCAGGCCTACTTCCAAACTGCCATTAATGTGGTGAAAGATACAGTCCACTTTTGGCCAAGCACAAGTAATGAAAAAAAGAGATTAGGCTGGGATTTACTGGCTTCCTTGGGAATTCCTATGCTGGAAAAATGGAATAATCTTTGTGATTATCTATGCACCACGTGCAGAATAGTTTTAATATTGAAAGAAGAGAAAAAAGAAAGGAGGTAACAAATGCAAAGAGAATAAACTAAATATTCTAAGAAAAGCCTGAGCCCTTCCAGGCAGAGATCCACCCACCTACCAGCTGAGACTAGCCAGAACATAAGCAGGGTGATTTCTAGAAGCTGCTCATGAAAGGTGCTATTGGGGCCCCTCAGTCCCCAACACTCCCTTGGCTTTGTCTCGCTTCAGCCCGAACCGCTCTGCTGCAGAGGCTGCAGCTGTGCGCTAACCTGGAGTCACCTCGGATGCACGGATAACAAGAAGCCATGTCTCCAGCCCAAGGACCAGTTCACCCTCCTGGGTCATCCTAGCATGAAGGAGCTGCAAGGATGGAGTGAGATCCAGCTGGAGTGGTGGGATGGCAGCAGGAGGCGGTGGGGAAGGGGAGCATCTTCCCCTGCTTCCCCCCCCACAGCACTCTGACTGCAGACTCCGAGGCTGGTTTCTTCTTCAACATCCACACAGACTGTCCAGGAGCTACAGCCGCTGTCAGCGCAATCTCAATCCTCTGAAATTTCCCCGGGCAACAGTGTTCACATATTTCAGCAATAACTGCTACCTTGTAAACAGATTCCACATTCCTGTTCCATTAAAACCCCAGGGGCCAAATGCAAAGCTGAACCGCCTCTTGTCTATTGTCTATTGAGGCTCATTCTGAAGTGGTACATGTGGCAGGCTTTTAATTGGGAAGGACCTTATTTAGCCTCTTTTGACCCTTCCTAATTTAGTCCCTCTTGACTTTCAATTGTTAATCATTTTCTTGAGCCCAGATGTGAGAGAGATGAGCCACGGGTTCCTTTCTCTTTCCTCCACCCAAGTAACACTCAGATTGCTCCCAGAAAAGAGAGCGTGAGTTTTTTAATGCAAGGCCACAACAATACACCACTACCGAGGGAATTTCAGGTAGGAGACTGCTAAGTTGGACAGTCTTTCTAACCCAAGAGGTTTCTTAGATGAACAGGCTGGAAGGTTGCTTTCTGCCCACGTGAAAATCATTGCTGAGTCCTTTCATCTTTGCTCGGAACCTTCCTCCACAATCTACAAGAAACACACAATCGGGATTTCACAAACATGAGACCTATTTGGGTTTTGGGGTTTTTTTTGTCATTTACTCCCTCGTAACGTGTACCTGCAAACTTGTCACTCTTACTATCCATCCAGGACAAATCTGTTATGTTGTGCTTGAAAGAGAGGAGAGATTTTCCTGTAGCTCTTCTCTCCCTGTACGCTTACAGCTCTGCGCTCCAAACCATGCTCAGTGTTCCAAAACAAGGAGATGAGCAAATGGAAATAACCTCCACTTGCTCAGGTTCTTGTTTTTCCCCTCTGCTCCTTCCCTGCAGAAACAAGCTCAGTGAAAATAACCTCTGGCAAGTCACCCCGCACGTTTCACCTCCAGTTGCCACTTCAGACTTGCAGACTTTTGGAAGTTAATACCCTGAATGAGGCTTAATAGTTTTCACTGCTGCCTTGTCAGAAGCCGAGAGCCAAGTCTCCCGTGTGCCCTGCACCACCTGCACGAGCACACTCACTCCCTTGGACTGGGAAGCCAAAAGCATTTGCGCATGCCAACTCGGCCAGGGCAGGAAGCAGTCAGCATGTGGGTTCATATATTCCTAAGATTGTATGCAGAAATATTACATGCAGAACAAAATGAGGAGAGGGGGCTGGAGGAAGTACAAGGACGGGCAGCATGGATGACCCCAAACCTTCCCCCAGAGTGTTTATAACAGCGGCATGGGACGGAGGCGCTGGGAGGGCTCCTGCTCCTTATCTACCCAGAGCAGCAGCAGAATACCAGTCACAGTGTTATACTGATAGCACATCCTCTCTCATCTGCAAAACAGATGGATCCAGCCCTGACAGCTCTTTCATCTTAAACCATTGGAGGAGGATGGGTGATAAACATCACCATACAATGCTGCTACTCCTTATGCTTAATTTCCTAAGGAAGTAACAGTTACGTGACTGCACTGCCTATCCTGCTGCCCTTTCCCATGCTTCCCCACCACTTTTGAAGTCGTTGGTCCTTTTCAGCTGAGTTTGATGGGGGGATGCATCTCCAAGCTATGAAGCTCCTACCAGTTTTGTAAACTATGCAGCCCTGATGAGCCTCCAGGCTGGCCTCTAGAGGACGTGGACAGTTCAGGGTACGGTGGAGAGTCCAAAGGGAGGGACCAAATGTGATTTCTTGCAGAAAGCACGGGGTGAGGGGGGGGTGGTGGGAGGGGAGTTACATACTGCAGCAGAAGCCAGATGCTATTTAGATAATGGCACTGATGCTGCTGATGTTTTATTTGGAGGTGGAAAGAAGGAAAGGGAGTGAAAGAGGCAGCATAGGACTTTCTGGAGAACATCATGGCACTTCAATAAACTGTACTACCAAGGTAGCTGTTTCTATCCATACCACTACAAAGCCTTCCATGCTGAACCAGTCCATACAAATACAATGTTGGGATGACAACCAGCCTACAACTTGAAAAGGCTCTCTCCAAAGGGGGGAAAAGACTTGTTGGCACCCACATTTTACAGATGGGAGCAAAAGCATGGGGAGATTAAATGCTCTTTTGGATGCAAACCTCATGAAGTTCAACAAGGCCAAGTCCAAAGTCCTGCACACATGTCAGTGCAATCCCAAGCACAACTACAGGGCAGAGAATGGATTAAGAGCAGCTCTGAGGAGAAGGACTTGGGGGTGTTGATTGATGTAAAGCTGAACATGAACCAGCATTGTGTGCTTGCAGCCCAGAAAGTCAACTGTGTCCTGGCCTGCATCAAAAGCAGCGTGACCTGCAAGTCATGGGAAGTGATTCTGCCCTTCCACTCCCATGAGACCCCACCTGGAGTACCCCATCCAGTACATGAAAGACATGGACCTGCTGGAGTAAGTCCAGAGGAGCGTCATGAAGATGATCAGAGAGCTGGATCAGACAGGCTGAGAGAGTTAGAGCTTCTCAGCCTGGAGAAGAGGAGGCTCTGGAGAGACCTTATAGCAGCCTGCCAGTACCTGAAGGTGGCCTACAGGAAAGCTGGAGAAGGGCTGTTTACAAGGAAAAGGGGTACCATTTTTAAACCAAAAGTAGGTAGATTTAGCCTAGATAATTCTTCCCTGTGAGGGTGGCCAGGCACTGGCCCACATTGCCCAGAGAAGATATGGACACCCTCTCCCTGACAGTGTTCAAGGCCAGGTTGGATGGGGCTTTGGGCAGTTTGGTCTAGTGTCCCTGCCCATGGCAGGAGGTTGAAACTAGATGGGCTTTGAGGCCCCTCCCAACCCAAACCAGACTGTGATATGATTGTATGAGTCCATGTCCTTCAAGAAGCATGTCTCAGAGTAGGGACCAGGGGGAGTCTGTCACGCAGGAGTGGCACTCAGTTCCAGGCCTGTCCCTTGGTCCAGCTCTGCTGGAGCAGACGGCACAGACTGAGGTGTCCTCTCTGATCCTGGGCCCAGCTTCCAGTGGCAGCCTGTGGTGGTGTGGAAATCAGGAGGCAAAGGGAATTGGATACCATTCCCCGGATCTCCCTTGGAATGGTTCCCACAGATCACTGGTGGGGAATACGCCCCCTTTTTCCTACATCACCACCTGCACTCAGACTTCTCTCATTTCTGCTGCTGAGGCAGAAATTCTCCCTCTCCTCTGACCTAAGGAGCACTTTCCTTGTGAAACCTCCCGCTGGTCTAAGATCTCTTTGGCAGAAAGCTCTCACACACAAATGTGTCTCTGGCTGCATCTTCCTCTAGGCAACAGAAAAAAAGAAGACACCAGATATTAATAGCTCCAAATGACCTTACTCTGAGGAGCTGCCTCTCTGCAGAGGATAGAGGGAAGCTAGGGTTATCTAGCTTAGATAGGTGCTCTGCTCTCCCATCATCACTGTCCTAGCCCCCGTGCCAAGTAAGCCCCAAAGACTACACAAGAACCCGAAAATGCTGTTTAAAAGGGGCAGAAAGGAAGGGACCCATTTGGAGACTCAGCCTATTTGTCCCCAGGCTCTCTACCTTTTACCACAAATGGTTTTACTCCAATACTCAAAAGCCTGATGAGATGCAGGTTATTAATTTATGACTATGACAAGATTATTATGGTTAATTTAACATGTGCAGGCACTTAACTAACTACTGTTGGGAAATATTTGTCATTAATTCAAAAAATTTCCTGCCTGCAATTTGGCAGCTACAGCGCAAGTGAGCTGCAGAAATCCAGCATGACATAAAGAGCTCTCATCTGCCATCACCTTTGCACGTGACTGTACAATACTTGAGCTCTGCCTGATTTAAATGGGCACAACAAAATGTACTCCAGCATTCATAAATTAAATGGCACTGGCATTCAGACACTAGAAAAATCTAACTGAAAAGTCTGCCCTTTCAGGTGTAGGAAGAGGAACAGAGAGACACACAATGTCCCCCTGGGGAATGAAAGGGACGTTGTTTGGATAGAGGGTGGCAGAGCAGCATTCCTAATCAAAGCTCAGAAAGCAAACCTGTGTGAGAAAAAGCTGCTTTTGGTGGGCTTTCCTCCCATCTCCTGTGGGTCTGCTGTGATCCCAACCAAGTCAGGCAGTTCAGAGTAAAGCCACTGAAGTGGTTTCATTCAGTGGCAACCTGTCCCCCAGGCATGGTACAGCCCTCCAGGGCCATCCCACCACTCCTGGGGAGGCATCTCCTTGCCTCACACTGTTGTGTCTCGCTTGCTTTCCCATGGAAGTAGATGAAAAAACATGTGTGTAAAGAGTTACAGCAACAAATCAAAAGTCATGTCCGAATGACCAGCCTCACGACACTTCTGAAGGGTTTCAGCACTTCTTGGCTTTTCCTGATCCCCTGGTCAGGTCCAAAGTCACAAAAGAGACGGTCAGCACCCATCCAGTCTCTTACATACTTTAGTCATGAATGGTTTTGCCGCCAAAGGCTCTTTAGCTCAGTGTTTTTGCAAGACCTATGACTAGCAGATGCCTCCCACCTATCAGCCCTTCCCAGCACAGGGCCTCCATGCACTGCCTGGACTTTCTCAGTTCTCGCATACGGTAAAGTCTCCTGAGGAATGACATAAAAACTTCAAGCTTCACATAGGACTATCAAGATAAAACTTGGGAACATACTGCCAGAGAGGATTTCGTGAGCACTCAGTCCCATGCTGTTGCTGGCAAACACTCCACACAATCCTTTCACAGGCTGATTTAAGTCCTTATTTTGATACCTATTCAATTTTCCCCATCCATTTAGCTGAAATGCTATTCCAGAATTTTGTGCTTTGATGGTTAGAAATTCCCAGACAAAATGGCCAGTCTATACCTATTTATTTTCATGCCAATGTGATCCTTTTCTTGGGGGAGCTTTTCTCTCCTGCCAGCAGTATTTAGAGAAAACCACAGCCTCCCCTTTAATCTTTCACCTGAGAAGCCAAACAATCCACGGCACCTTAACTTCCTCCCAGAGAAAAGCTCTCCAGTCTCCTGTTTGTCTTACTGACCCTCCTCTGTACCCACCCCGCTCAGAGCTCACCTCTTCTGCCCAGAACCAGGTGCTGGATCCAGGCAGCCTCTACAGCTAGATGACACACAGGTTGCTCTTGGATTTAGGCTTCCCAGCTAGACTTGCGCAGGTTGGCAGCCAGGCAGGGAGGACAGCATTCACCTTACAGCTCTGCTTCACTCTCTGCTGCAGAGTCCAAGGACATGCCTGAGCCGTTTGCTGTCAAGAAACGCCGTTCTGTGCAAGCCATATGTTCCAATAACCTCCCCAGACTTGTCTGTTTCCTACACCCAGCCACGCAGATCGCTGACGCCGGCTGCCAGGACTACACCAGACTACAGGACCCACTCCAGCTCCTTTTCAAACCCCGAAGCACCGGCGCACGCTCCCTTGGCTGGACTCACAAGGGCCCAGCCATCTGTGCATCTGCAGAGCCTCTCTGGTGGAGGTGTAATGGGAAAATATTTTTACATGCAGTTGGCGAACGCACTAGCGCTCAAGCTCGAGGAAAATCTGACCCTCCTTGCTTAGGGGCCTCCTTCCTTTTAACATCTTTTTTCCCCGACATTTTGAACATACTTGTGAGTCAGGGCAATGGGCAGGGAATGAGATGTCTAGCAGAGCTCCCAGCTCTGGCAGAAGAGCATTACCAAAAGGACACTGCAAGGCTTTGTGAACAGAAGAAAGATGAGGGGAGTGCCAGATGACTTAATCTCTCAGGTTCCACGGTATCCTCTGAGGGTGCTGCTTTACTGAAACAGCTAGATCAAAGTGACTAAAGAGGTTTCTGCTGTTAACTCTCACCTGAAAGCCGTTGACCTGGAGACCGGAACAATTAAATGAAATGTGAAGCGCCTCCTCAAGCAGATATTTCTCCTCCTCTGTCCTACATCACCTAAACACACAGTAGTGTGAAGTTACATACTTGGGAGAGCCTTTTGTAGTAAAGAACATCCTGAACTGCTTAAAGATCCTGCCTTGGGATAGATTTTTCCTCTCTTCTTCAGTGGACACTACCCTGTGGGTCCTAGGAACGGATGTATGAGCTCTTCTGTATCTGTGACAGAGACAAAAAGCTCAGGATACCAAATTAGACATGCACACTTTGGAAAAAGCCTGCTGTATTGGGTATGCAATGTGACACTCTGGGAACCATTTTTCTGGATACTAACTGTGGCACCTATCAACTGGAACTCCACTTGCTAGTGTCTCTGTTGAAATCAGCTCCTGAATACCTTAGAGTCAGACTCAAATTTAGCAGCTCCATATTAGAGACAATTAAAATATATGGCTTTAAAGAATTCTGGTCTTTTACAGAGTGCACCACTACAGCCTCCTGTTCAAAAAATCCTATGAACTTGCTTGCAGTGTACCTTTCCTAGAGATGTGCAGCCAGATCTTGGGCTGATATCTCTTGGCAGGCCACTGCTGAAGTTAATTGGAGCTGTACCGAATCGTATCGCCGAGGAGACAGAAGGTGCTGTTTACACACTTGTAATACAGGCAGGTTAAATAGCTCATATGCACTTGCAGGCATTAATTTCCACATTTTTCAACATGTGAAAACTATTTTCTGTGAGGAGTGGTCCTTCAGAAAACTATCACACCAGCCCCAGAGCAGCACTAGATAGAAATATACCCTGGCACACCTCCCACCATCTCTGCTATCTGAGAGCAGAAAAGAGAGACAACAGCACCAGGAAGACAACATATTTTTTTTTGTTCAACAGTTGTTTTTAGAACAGCACATCACTTTAATTTTTTACATTTGTCAAAGGGTTTCTACTTGTAATCTATCAAAGGAAAAGAAAAAAGCACTAACAAATCCCATTGTGTTACCAACCAGAGGCAACAGTTGCCGGCCTCTGCACACAATAGTTAGAGGGACTTGCTGCTTTCCATTTTGTAACTGTGCTACAAGGAGCCCGTCCCAGTGAGAGCGTGGCAACTTGATCACCCAAGGATTTTTCATTTGCGAATTCCACAGTAAACTAACTGGAGAAGTTTAAAGGTTGTTTTCAGCACTTTATAGACAGACACCACAAGGAGCTAGGGAAGACAGTTCCACCTTCCACTTAACTTTTATTACTTGCCATCTGATTAAACTTACAAAGTACAAAGGCAGGTCAATACTTGCACAACTCAATGTTGTGCAACAGGGTAACCAAGAAACGCATCACACCTGCAGGAAAGCAATCTTTAAAGCCCCTCAGACATAAGCTTTCTTCAGCTGCTTACCTGCGTCCGTTCCTCTTTGCCAGATTCAAGGTAACACAAAAGGCTACTGGTGTTTCAAAAAGGATCTGTCACCTCGCCAGACATTTAAGCGGAGGCAAAACCAGCAGAGGCGCTGCTTTCAAGTTTGCACGGAGGCTTCTCAAAGTCTCGATTCGGTTCGACTCGGGTAGTGCACCCCTATGTCTCATCAGTTACCCAGCACCCGGCTACGCTCTGCCTTCCCGAAGCGTGAGTTATTAGCACTGCCCCGATCCCTTCATCAAGTGATCCCTGCATCTAAGCCGAAGGAGTCAGAGGAGAAAGCACCAGTATCCCCCAGTTGCTAGGAAACAAGCAGGGGAGATCCTGACCTGAATTCTTAGCGGAGGCTGATGTTGCTCAGGAAGCTTAGCTGGGTCCTTCCTGGAAAGGCAGGGAGGTGCCAAAGTTACCCCTGGCTTTGCAAAGGCCACTGCCTAGCACAGCCCAGGACAAAGGGTCAGCAGCCGAGCTACTTCCATGACAAAAAGGCACCTGTTACGAGAATGGGAAGCACACATGCAAAGATGGAGGGGGAATTCTCTGTTCTTTGTGCCCGTGTTTAACCTTCAAATAGGATCTCTGATTTCAAATTTAGTCATTAGATAAAGCAGAAGAAACTATTCACCCTGCACACAGTCACAGCACTACCAAATGCAACGGCTGAATATTAAACATACATTAGGATTATCCTAGACACGTATGCCACGAGGCGTATTCAAAAGCCCAACTCCTAACATAAAAAACTGTAGAGAAGCAAATCAGGAAAGTTAATGATGACACAAGAACTCTGCTTTTCCTGACCTTTAAAATATTTTAAGTTACTGACATGCCACTGTATTAATTCCCCTGTTTAGCTTCAATGTCCTCAGTACGTGTTTTCTAAAGGATGGAAAAGAAGAGCTGGACTGGGCCTGAAGAGCTAAAGAGCTTCTGGGTCTCCAGCATAGGGTGTAACTGACCCTAGTCATTCTGCATAGGGAACGGAAATAATGACTCCTCAGATGTGGCATAATACATATGCCTCACACAGGCCAGATTATCTGAAAAAAAAAATGCCCATTTCCCTTCCACTGACTGCAAGAAACGTCTGTTCTCTTGGGAAAAATGTCATGAGGCGATGCTGTGCACATCCCACGCAGCATGGTCCCCACAGGCTGGAGGGGCTGCTGAGGCTGGGAGGGACGATGGGTGTCGGTGAAGAAACAAGTCCTTTCATTCCGGCCAAATGCTCCCCCATTGCATCTGGGCACGTTCTCACATGTGAGCAGCTCTCTCCTTGCTCAAGTGGTCACGGCCAATCCCGGACAGGAATATCAGTGAGGACCCATGGCCCAGCCAGGAAAGTAGTTCCAGTATCATCTTTGCAGGGCACATGAGATTTGTAGTGGGTACACTACCACGCAGCCACCACGTGGGCAGAGGCTCTTTTAAAGAGGGGTCTCAGGCACTGGAAGGCTGGCCTGTCGTATCTGGAGAAGTCCAGCTATGACTTGAAAAGGAAATTACTCAGTAACTTCTGACAGCTTTTTATCTGTTAGAGGTCCAGTTTTAATGCAGGGAAAGTGCACCCAAGTGTCTCTGCAAAAACACCAGACCATCTCTGCTGTGCAATGGCACACCTAAGGTTTACTGCTGATGTGTGTAGCGTACCCCCAAAAAGGCATTCTCTTTGTTATTACATATAGCCAGGTCCAGGGGCCCAATAAAGCTGCGTTCAACACAGGCTCAGGGTCAGGCAATGGTCTCCTAGTTATGCTTGAAATCTCTCCCTCCCCCATAAATGTCTGATCAGTCTATCCCTGCAGCAATTATAACTGCCCAAAGGCAGATGAGTATTACAGCGTGTCGGGTACCTTTCTGAGCAGCAGCCAAAGCCCATCACATTGATAGAAAAATTACAGTTCTTTAGTTCACTTCCCTTCTCTCATCTTTTTGCAGAAATAGGAAGAGTTCAATCTTAAGTCTTATCCCAAAAGTACGCAAATTTCCAAACAGAATCGTTACGGATGTTATAACCCAGGGAGCAGCAAAGCTGCATTAATCCAGGTTTTAAAGAGAGTCACAATTAAAAAAAAAATTAAAAAATAGATAACCAAGTGACATTTGGATGAATCAAACTGAAAATTTCAGATGTTAAACACGTACCTTCCACTAAAGAAAAGCTGATCACTTAACAGAATACCGAGTGCAAGGCAGAAATCATAGCTCTGTGCAGTGCACCTGTATTTCAAGCAGTGCAGGTATTCTGAACCAATTTTCTTTACAAAAGGCCACCCTAAAGATACCATCACCAGAAGGCAGAATGATACAGAGAAGCTACTCACAGAAATACCTGTACTTTAGATAGCACTAGATTAATTTACTAGAGACTCTTCTTTTGCGAACCGAGCGCACGCCACTTCAGTGCATTTTTTTTCCTACAGATGTTTCCAAACGGCCTTAATGTTCAGCAACGCAACGAGCTGATGCTAAATAACAGCAATTAGAGGAAGCTGGGCAAAATGAAAGGCACAGCAAATATAAGCTTTTAATAACAAGGCCCTTAATAGAGGCAAAGATACATTTAAAGATGCAAGTACAGAAGATCTGAGAAGAAACGGAGAATTGCTGAGCCTGAGAGAGGAAGGGAGAGGGAGAGCCCTTCTGGGACAAGAATTTCAGATGTGAAAGGGGAAGAGGAAGTTGAGAAAAAATACTTCTGGATTTTTCTACAGACAGGCCAAAGGACGTTTACCACAGCTGTCATGTAGGTAGGGAGCCACAGGAGATACTTGGTAGAGAAGAGATTCCTTCAGGTAGGTGCCAGAATCCAGTGATCTGGCCACAGAGGAGCGCACGGCTCAGCCAGTGATTTGTCATGGACACTCTTGGCAGAGCTGCCAGTTATCATACGGCCATTGATTATTCTTTCTTGTCTTAGGTGTTTTCAAGCATAAGCAAAATGCTGTGAAGACTCAAGGGAAGTTTTAAACTTCTTCTGTGTGGAAAAGGGGGTGTGAATGATACGTGGAGCAGAGCGATAACTGGCAATAAAGCAGGGAGAACCACAAAGCAATAAAGCAGTTGTATACAGAAGTTAGGAAAGGGATATAGACGGGAACAATGCTGCTGGAAATGCTGATTCAAGGCAGAGCCCAAACTGGGCTCCTTTCCTCCTTCTTAACATTTCCTCTGAGCAGCAAGAACAGGCGAGTAGTAAAACGGATCTGGGTGGGGTACAGAAAAGCCATTCCATAGTGTTAAAAATAACCTGACACATCTTCCTATTGTCTAAATTGGCCTAACTCCACCGGCTTCATTTTATGCCGGCTTAAGACCTGGCTGAATGCACTAAGGGGAAGGCGGCAGTTCCTCTTACATGCTTCACTTTGCCTGCAGGCAGGCTTCAACAAAGCACACGTCTAATTCCAGGGGAGGAAATGTAATGAAGGATTTAATCTTCCTGATGAATACAGAAGGATGCTGAAGTACAGAACTCCTCAAACACACCTTGTAATCAAATACATTGCTAAAAATTTGCTTTACTCAGCTATGCGTTTGTAAAGCCACGCAAAACAGTTCGAAACTGCCTGACTTCAGCCACTGACAGTCAAATGCTGCTGTCCAAAAGTCTGTGCAAAGGTATAGTTTTACAGTAATTGAGATAGTGGGTAATCCGGTCACATCTCCACACACATCAGTAATACAGTACGGAGAAGTCTCCTGGTTGTTCAGGCGCAGAAGGAGCCGCGTGAAGCATTGATTCACACTGATGAATTGTATCCAAGCAACACTGCCAGCATCCCCCCAGCCCATTGTTTGTCCGAGCTGGGGAGAATAGCAGCAGAACAGCACGGAAAACCTGCCAAACTCTGACTTCCCCGATGAAAGGATACCACCCCTCTAACGCTAGATATAGCACGCTCTTTAACCAAAATTTAATAGATATAAACTGTTACCTTCCTTTCAGTAAAAATGTAAGGGCACGCCTGAAGGCAGCAACTGTATTTCTTGTGCCTCCGTGACTTTCTTGTAAATAATCTTTACAAAAGAAACAGTTCGAATTTACTTTACACAAAAAGTGCAGGGCAATGAATTATTCATCTGAGCAGAGGGACAGAAATACTGCCTTTTTGTTTGCCTGGCCATTAGACGCTGAGGGAAACTAAAGACAACTTTCTCAGATACAATAACTAATCAGTAACAACACAGATGAGATGGAAAGGAAGCAGATACTTGAAAAAAAAAATTGTTCAGTGAGAGCTGGCAACTGTTTTCCACAGAAGCTTCTGAAACCAACAGTTAAACACACAAAATACAGCTACTACGTCATCATCAGACACGAACCCTGTTATCAACAGAGGCATTAAAAATGGCATCACAATACTGAATTGTTTCCTTTTATTGCAGTTAAGTCTGAGTGGTGGGATTATCTGTTCTGTTCAAAGCCACAGGCTTGGACATCAAGATGAAAATTCATTGTGAAATGATCCGCTGTTGCTCTTTGTGGGACTAAGATGATGACACAGCTTGCCAAAAGACAGTTACTAGAGAACCTGAATATTCAAGATGTGCCACAGTCCCCCAGTGCTAACAGGAAAAAAAAAAGTACATGTATAAATTCAGAATAAGACACAGAATCAACTTGCTTTTATAATGTAAAAGACAGGCTAGCAGCTGTGTGCATTTCTCAGAGTATAAAAAACCAAAGCACTGACCTGTAAAACAGAAATAGTAATAACATCTGCTAGACTTCTGGGCTCTGAAATCACATTCCCTGAGAGCAAGTTTCCAAAAGAAAGGCTGGGCACTTACATAAGATACCATGTCCCTTTTCAATGAATTGTGCTTCTCTTTTGAATCTTTATTTAAAAGCTGGAGTGCAAAAACCACATACATCTCTCTCCTCTGAGAACAAAAGTAGTAGGGCGAAGTAACAAACTGCCATGGTGCTGGTATAAAAGCAGATTTATCAATACCTTTCCGAATTTGGGATGTATTAGATCACCTTCTTTGCTAACTCCCTGCTTTTCTTATTAATCCTGTTCTACAAACTAGGTCCCTAGATGTGGTCTTCTCAACCCCCTCGCAGGGGATCAAGCAAGTCCTGTATTCACTGTTCTATGTGGAGCATCACCAGGATCTCATACAGGTAAAAAAGCTGCTGGTGCTTAGACTCACTTTGCTTGGCAGTTGAGGGTCTGTCCTGTAACTCCTCAATGCTGCCAAAGGTTTTGACACTCCACAGAGCTTCTTATAGAGTCAAAGTCTGCTCTCCTATGGCATGGGTTCCCAGCAACTTCCTCTCGGTTGTGAGCAGATGTTTAAAGCAGAACTTGGTCTCATCTTCTTTCCTCTCATAGGTTTACCAGATGGCTTTATTTAATGTCTATTCCCTGGATTGGGTCTTAGATTGATTTTTTTTCCTCTACATTTGCCATCTGCTGGTCCAAACAGCTAAATGATACACTTGCTTTCCAATCTTATGGCATTGATTCATTCTTGATGTCAACTTGGCATCCAAAATAGTGCAGCAGGAACAAAGCACAAAGCCAGAGCAAAAGACAAGGTACTGAGAGGAACTGAACCATGTTTTTTCATTGATTGGAAGTGGTCTTGTGTCATGGCTATCGCCTGGAAGCAGGATTTGCAGCCCCAGCAGCTGATGATGTGTGGCCTCGTGCAAAGAGAAGATACCCTGTTGTGCAGTGGCTAATGGCAGAGAATTGCATGTGCACTTCCAAAAGAAACAAAAGCTGCATGAAAAAAACCACAACAAACCCTTGACTTGGATCTTCCGAATTGTTTTCCAGAGTCTTTGGCAACTGCCTCTCTCTTTTCAGTGACAATGTTCGGGGACTCTTATGAAATAACCAGTGTGAGCACGGGTATGGTGCCCGTGCCCTGCAGGGTACTCAACTTGGGCAGCACTCCAGGAGAGAGGGAAAGGCAAGTGACCGCTGGCCAGCCCAGAATTCTGGCAGCCAGGATAAGGGCCTGAAAAACTGCAGCAGCAACTGCATGGGAAGGGTGCGAGGAAGAGGACCGAGGGAAGAGGAAGGGAAAGGTGCCAACAGGTCTTGCTGTGACCCTACTTAAATGCCTAACAGCAAGGTATTGCTGAGCTGCTTGAATATGGGTGGTTTACCCATCTTGTTACTTTAAACTCAGAGTTTTTGAGAGACGATTCTGTCTCTCGAGTGTTTGCACAGCTCCAAGCACAATAGCTCCTTGTGCTGGCTGAGTCCTTTGAATGCTACGAGAATACAATTAAATAATAAGAGCAGTAAAAAGCTTCATGCTATTCATACTTGAGAAGATCTTGTGGGGCTCTTGGACAAATCACAGGCGCAGCAACACTCTCAACAAACACATTTTCTAATGCTTTCATTATTTTTGTTCCTCTCTCTTGAAGGTATTTTAAAGTAAGAAAAAAACATTCCTTTCATGAAAAAAAATATTAATTTCATTCCATATCTGCATATCACAAAGGACCAACAATTTATCCAAATGGTTTAAATGAACAAAAGCTTGTGAGCTCCCTCACTCGGTGCTTGAATTTGCACAAGCACTTGGCTGTTCCTGATCCCCTCGTGCTCTCGGTGGCCCAGCTGACAACCAAATAGCCCGCCTGCTCTCAGGTCTGCATCACACGGCCAAGTGGGATCAGTGTGAGGTCTGCAGCACCTAGATCTTTCAATGTTTAGGTAAACACTGACACTTACAGACCTGGTCCTGCTTTTCCAGAGCTTCCCAACCTCAGTTATGAAACTAATAAACTACCCTAGCTGTTCAGTGTCCTTGGTCTCAGCAGCTCTGATCTGATACCCGCGGAGGCCAAAAAGAAACACTCCCTAATTACGCAGTGAGTGCCAAATCAAGCGCAATTAGACTCGAGTGCAAGTGAAGAACAAGACGTGTAAATCCTTTTGCAATGCAAATTCCTTCGCTACTGAGCTGCACTGCACTGACCCGCCTGCTCTGGGTCTTCCCCTGTAAGGTGACACTCCACACACCACCACCCAGCCTGCAAGGGAGCGGCGCCCAGAAACTGATTTCTTGAATTTCCCAAGCTGCTTTATGTACTTCACGTTAGTCGTTCGTAAAGAGATGACAATCACATTGCTGGTTGTCACCAGCATGAATGGAAGGATAAAAATTCAGTGACAAGTTATGAAACCTTACATCTGCTTGAGAGGGTAGAACTACCAGCCAAAACCAACGTGTCACAGAAACATGTAAAACAGCACCAGATCTAGCCAGATGCAGCACAAGCCAGGTCTATATTTGAAGGCTGCGCTGGCACAGCTGTTAGTAGATGTACTGAATAAAGGACAGGAAGACTCTACCACCAGTCTGCATATCCATGGTAACCAAGAGAGGATCTCCTGAGGAAAAGGGTGGTGCAATGGGGAACAAAGGAGCTTTATTCTTTTCCCCTTCACATTAGGACTAAACAGCTTTCACATTGTATAGTGAAATTATTTAGGCTGGGGTTGTGTTCACCTCCAGATAACAGCAGCAATGATGAAAAAGAACAGGGATTCATCAGCATCTTCAGTCCTCAGAGGGCTTGTCCAGCTTGTGCTGTGGTCCACATCTCTGCAATCTCACAGCTACTGTCCCTAAGCTGGCTGGTGCAAACACATCCAGCCGTACTGCAGACAACCCATTATGATATAGACAATACAGCATAGTACACAAGACATGCACTGGTTGGCTGGGGCATGCAGTTGCATCCACTGCAGGCAGTGTTTGACCATCTTCAGTGTCTTATAATTGCTCACAAGATTTCTGTTACTGTCAAAGGACAAGGACCAGTGAAAGAACAAGCTACTGCATATGCAATTAAATGATTGGGATCTCCATACAAGAACACAGAGTGATACCAGTATCCTCCAAGTGTGCCAACTGCATTACTCCACTGATCCAAAAGCTCCTGCTCCTCCATGTACCCCAACAGACCCTGGCAGGGACACGGTCTCTCTCCCTCTCCTTCCAGTTATCACTGGGGCAAGAGGCGTTGCTGTGCCCGACACCGAGCCCACACAGACTGCCTGCTGGGTACCTGTGCGCCGAGCTGCCAAGGAGGAAGCCAAGGAAAACAAAAGCAAGAGGCACCATCTGCCCTGTTACTTTAGGCAACTTCTGAAGTAGCAGGATGAAAAGTGGTTACAAACACAGTTACTTAATAATCTCCTCTTCTGATTCTCCTGTCCCTGCCACAAATGTCATTTTATTCCATTTGTGAGTCTGACAGCTCTCTGCACGCAGCCCATTCCTCTGGCTCAAGCCTGATGCCAGTTCTCCCTGGGCTTCACTAGAAGCAAGAAACAGTAACATTAAAATGAAAGAGGGAAAGAAAATGGAGACAGTAATGCCTTAACATACTCAAAAAGCCATCTGAACATCCAAACAGGAGCAGAAAAGCTCCTCCTCCTTCTTAAAAGTATCTTTTGTTTCCATGTTATACTATCTACAGGGTATTTTTTAGCAGTCTCTTCTAAAACAAATTGGGCACAGTCCTGTTACTAAATATATGATTTGAGAATCATATAGCAGAGCAAACTACTTTCTTAATAATTTGACAATCATATAGCAGAGCAAACTACTTTCCTAATCTGGATAAAATTCTTGAATTCTACAATGCCTTTAAGAAAATAGTGCTTAAGTACCTTTTATTTCTCTATCAATTTATAAGCCCAGGAAAAAGTAATTTTGTCTCTGTTTTCATTGGTTTTGAAAGTCTTGGAATTGACAGTTGTATGTGAACAGTTTACACCTTCACTTTTACAGCTACATGAAATCAGCATTGATTTATGCAGCACACTATGTCTTTATTTCTTGATTAACTTCCTTTCAGGCTTTCACTGCAAGCCAGTCATATTTTATTAGAGATAACAGCGATACTTGTATTAATTTCCTTCATTATATTCAGCTGCCGGTAAGTTTGGCAGGTAGTGTAACTTTCAGTTCCCCTGAGAGGGAAGGCAAAAGGATGAAGAGCTTGTGGTGGTGTAATTAAAGTCCACCCCACATGCAAGAGGCAGGTTGTGGCTGCACAATGAACCTTGGTTCTGACACACTCGAGTTTGTGCCTCCACTCAGCAGAGTAAACGACGCTCTTTCCAAGCAGTCTGGACAAAGCTGTCAGGGCGTTCTGGTTTAACACACAGCATGCTACCAGACATTACACATGCAACAGAATTAATTAAAACATTTAAAAACTGAAGTGTTTTCCCCTGGGATTTGACAATCTGCTGTTCCTAAGAAAAGTGGTTGAGGGTTTAATAAGAAACGTCAAAATGTGAAATTCATTTTCATTACGAGCCTTCTCATATTAGTAGACCACTTGCATGTTCCTGTTGCAGTAGGTCCCTCACCTACACTAGCAAATGCCTTTTGCTTCCTTACCTGAACATATTAAAGCAGATATTGTCACCAGATCCCTACTTGTTGTGGGATATAATATTTTAATGACACCACAGCAGACTCTTGGGCTGAGCTAAGGTGAGCTCTCAGCTTTAGACCAACTCTGAGAGCGAAGTAAAGAGAGACAGGATAATGCAGAGTGCTCCTGGAAATTCCAGCCTAGTTCTATCCTAAAGAGAAATTAAAATGGTGAAATCACTTATAAATATTATGAAGAAAACTGTATGTTGGTCAGTTTTATTTTGCCTTATGCTTCAGAAACAGAGGCTATTAAAATAACAACTAGTCAGATAAGAAAAGCTAATGGGAAATGAGACACTATATTGTGGAGATAGAGCTCACAAAATTTAGTGCTGTAGGAGTAGATTTGGTTGGAAATGCAATGAAATACTTTTCAGCTGAATTTGCAAGTTCTTATTGTGGAGATGGAGCCAGGAAGCCCTTGCTGGAGTCTCCCACCACCATCACCCACAGATCCAATGTCCCCACCAGTCCGACAGGAAGGTCCATACTGAGATGTACCTGTTTGCACACATGGCTGTCTTTTATAACCCAAGTTACTGTTGTGATTGGGCTACAGCTTGTGCTTTCAGAGTAAGACGCCAAAGCAGCTGAGCTGGTTATTAAACCAGATAGCTGAAGTAACTTGAATAAAAATTAGAGAATTGGACTTAAAGGTTACAGGTTAACTGCCAGGAAACCCATTTCATTTACTTTGACTAAGAAACTGCTACATCAGGCTCACTGCAAGAGTTGAAGAGAAAATTTCTGCAAAGTTTCAAGATGCTCACAGAGTCATTTGGCATCAGATTCACAGGACCAGCTTTAACTAAAAAAAAATTTAAAAATTAAAAAAGAAATCCTCTCACCATGAGAAAGGTTGTGTAAACAACCTCTTCAGAGCAGAGAGCACCTCTTTAAAGCAGTCCACCAGAGCCCAAATATAAACCCTCATATGCTTGTGCTAACAGCGCTGAGTTACACAAGAGATGGCAACCACCTGAAAGAGCATAAAACAGGAGGTCAGCTAGCATTATCCTCTCAGACACTGCAGACTCACTGCAAATCTCAGAGAGGAGCCAGACCGTTTACCTGGTTCAGACAGCTCCAAAACGGGCCAACCTTCAGTCCCATAAAAACTCTGAACTTTGCCCGTTCGAGGGTTGAAGGCCTCTTGGGGATCCTGGCATACCAGATATGCCTTACACACCCAGGAGTTCAGCTTGCTTCTAGGACAGAAATGTCTCTCTCCTATCATCTTCAGCTGTTAAATTTCAAGCTTAAAGCCAAGGGGAAAATTACTAAGCCAAGTTATTGTTGTGACTGAGTTAAACATTACTGAAGCAATGGCTATAATTCAGAGCAAGTGTAAAAAGCAACAGAGCTTCTTTATCAAAGTAGATAACATGGGACCAACAGAACCATCATTTGTAGATGCATGGCAAGTCCAAAGAAGAAACTGATGTGGGCCAAAGGAGATGTCAAAAAGGAGGGAAAGGAGACAAAGGAATGAGAAGCATTGTAGGAAAAACAATATGGAAAAGACTGCAGAAAGTCTAAGAGAGAATGAGAATAGCTGTTGGGAAAACTTCCCTGGAAAGTCCAGATGCCAGAGCACCATCTCACTGGTGGCAGAACAAAGCAGGGAGTGATGTGCAGAGAAGCTTCCCTCCTCTTCACTGAATTCCACTTCATCCACGGAATCAAGGTTATTTTTTTTAATTATCATGATTTACTCTGTCTTCACCACTAGATTAACATTAGCTGTCACTTCATAAAAATTCACCGAACCACAGAATCACAGAACATTAGGAGTTGGAAGGGACCTTGAAAGATCATCTAGTCCAACCCCCCTGCCAGAGCAGGATCACCCAGACTAGATCACACAGGAACACATCCAGGCAGGGTTTGAATGTCTCCATTCAAAGGAGACTCCACAGCCTTTCTGGGCAGCCTGTCCCAGTGATCTGACATCCTCACAGTGAAAAAGTTTCTCCTTACATTCACATGGAATTTCCTATGCTCCAGCTTGTACCTGTTGCCCCTTGTCCTATTGCTGGCCATCACTGAGAAAAAACTGCCTGGTTTTAACCTAAGTTTTCACAGCCTGAACTCAAGTGAATCCAGGGTCACAACCCCAATTCTGCCCTTGCAGCAGTTCCTTGTTCTGTCTTGCCCAAGCATGGTTTCCTTCGCACAGACTGCTCTGTTCTGAAATGCTGGCGCAGAAGTGGAAGAAGCAGCATCACATCCACTCTCAGGGGGTGAGAATTAATAACAGCAAACCTGTCAAAATAGGCTAGTGAGCCTGTTGTACAGCTACAAGGCCACAGACACAAGGACAGCTACGCACCGCACTGATCAGGGGCACCCAACGTTCGCAGGAGAAATCTCTCTAATTGATGACACTGCCCTGCACGCCTGGTGACACCAGAGTCGGGTGATGAGAAGCATGACCAGATCTTATAGCACCTCCCCCCACCCCTCCCTTCTTAGCAGACTTCACTTTAGTCAGGATTTCACTCCCTTCTTTCCCTGCATTGTGGCACAGGGAGGGGCAGGGACTAGGGGAATGGGGGTTTGGGTCAGTTCCCCACAAGTTAGTTTCCTTCTTGGCTGGTGGGGGGGGAGGCATTCACTCCACACACCCTTCCCCTGCTGCACCGTGGGGTCCCACAGAAGAAGACTCCTGTGGGAGGTGCTGTGCTGAACTCCCACCAGTCTTTCACCGGAGCCAGCAGTGCTCCTCAGTGCACTCCACTGCCCAGCTTACCAGCCATGTCACCTTCACTCCGTCACGGCACCCAACACGGCGCTCCTTCGGACACGCGCACAGGGGAAGCAGGTACCTGTGAAATTCTGTCCAGCAAACAGAAGAGTCAGTTCCTTCAAGTCCCTTGGGCTTCTCAGCTGATTGCAGGATGTGCCACAGTTTCTCAAAACTAGTCAGTTGCTTCAGAGAAACACGAAACTTCTGAGGAGAATCTGTCAATGCCTTCACAATCTATGCTCCCCCACAAATACATCACACCGATTGGAACTGACATTTAAGATGACCCACACCCTATATAAGCCTCACAAAAACTGCCGAGTTATTCACTTTTCCAGCTTGGCAATTTAAGCCTCCATAGTCAGTGTCAAGCTAAAACATTTGTTAAAATAATTCTTGGCTTCCTTCCACTCCAAACAAATTCATCAGACAGATATTTCAACTCATTTTTGACTCGAGCAAGCAGAAGTAGGGGGGTACAAAAGCAGAGGTATAAAAGCCTTCATTAGCTAGAACGTGGGGCGGGGGGGTTGTACACCTTTTTCTTCCACATAGGGATGATGGAAGGTTTTGGCTATTTTTGAGGTCACTGTCTCCAATTAAGAGTAACACATAAGCTTTAAACAAATCAGACAACCGTGGAACAATTTTAATCCCTGAATGAATAAATCCCTTGGGGGACCTGGCTGCAGAGAAATCAATGGGCAATTCTATTAAGCCTTAACAGCAAATAAGGCACAATCTGGCTTCTACAGTGAACCTCAAAGCCACAAATCCTGTCATAAGAATTTATCAGATTCATGTGATCAGTCATCAGTGTACAGAACCCGATTATACCCAGAATGTCTTCTGCTTACAGCAGCTGTTGGAACAGCGTTGTGCTAGATCATCTTTTGGTTAGGGGCTATAATCTTATGGGGAAAAATAAGGCAGTAATAAGCATTACCTGGGTGAACAGTAATTTGTTCCAGGGAAGTGCTACCCTTATCAGCACTCTGCTGCCCACAGACCTTACCTCTAGCTCAGAAGTGTTAAGAGAAGTGTCAGCCGTGACTGTGAGAAGCTCGGCATTTGCTCCCACAGCCTTTCACAGCAACATATAAATGACCTCTCCTGCCCTGCAGACTGGAAGTGCTGTGGGATCAAACACAAATCATTCATACTGTGCTACAAAAATACACCACAGCCTGGCATAGAAAACAGAACTGTGCTTTAAAAAAAAAAAAAAAATCATCAAACCAGAAGAGGCAATTTCCCCTCCTCCCCAGTACAACTAAACCCTCACCTACTGACATCTCTCAGGATGGATAAAGGATAAAATCACTTTGCTTAGTATAGCTGATACAGCCCCTAGCCCAAAACCAGGAGTGTCTGCAGTGTGCCTTGGGTTTTATCTTTCTTGTAAATGACATGCTCTCAGGACCATTCTGTGGCATTGGAGCCAATGGCTTGAAACCAGGCTGCTGAACTTTCATAGTCCTGGAAAGAAAGCAGCTATGTCCACACTGCTTATGGAAAACCATCGCTTAGCCTATCCATCCAGGGCCGTGTCCAGGGATGCTCTAACAACCTGAAAGGACAAGTGATAAGTGACTGTCTGATTGGGGAAAGCTCCCTGTGCTGTTCAGAAGCACAGATGCATCTTCTCCATCCAGTTACCCAAAATTGTTCAGATTTGGGGCACGTCCAAGGTGCATCACAGCTGTCTCTTTACTCATAGAACCAAATTTCCTTTCCTTGAAAAGAAGACACGTGAACAACATGCTTTGGCAGGGGGGGTTGGACTCAATGATCTCTTGAGGTCCCTTCCAACCCCTACAATTCTGTGATTCTGTGAAAAGAGGGTGAAAATAACACACGTGCAGCTCCTACCCAGACAGAGCTATGATAGAGACACAGCACACCCTGTGCTCAGAAGCTCCGAAGTACGCGCCCTGAGCACCCACTGTTTAGACACATAGTTCTAGAGAGTCATGTTCTCAGAGCCTTTAAATGCTTCAAGATAGAGATGGGAGCCATCACCTCTTACAATGAATAGGAAGCATTAGCTGGTAAGTTGTGCAGCGGGATTTTCAGGTTAGGTGCCTCAATCCTATTGCAATTGACTGGAATTATATCCCTGAAGATGTTAAAAGCCTCCACGTAAGAGAGGTACCTCTGTTATCCCTCGGCACCCAAGTACAATGTCTCTAATCCATGTTGCTGGTTTATGAAAGAAAGAAATATGGGAGTAATACTACAAGCAAGTGTTGACTTCCTCCTCCTGGGTAAATAAAAAGTAGCACCAGTATATTTCAGCTTTGAGATCTTGCTTCAGGTCTATCTCTGAGCAAATAAATGGAAGTCCCATGGAAGCCGCTGAGGTACATTTCAACACTGCCTGGCAGCGTGAGACACAAGACAAGTAGAAACAGTAAGGTAGTTTAATTCACACTGGTTTGGCACCCTGTCAAAAAACTAAACTAGCAAAGTATCACAGCACTCTTCATCAGCTGGTTCAGCAGCAATTAGCTAGGCTGGCTTTACAGCCTGCACCATACTTTCTTCCTACTTTCACCTCACCTACAGAAAGATGTGAAAAAGACCCAGGCTGTAAGATATATTAACCAATCAATCAATCAATCATATTGTCTACCATAGCTCCCATTATTTTGAATCAAATAACCGTTGAGGTAAGTACATATATTTGAAGTGAATATTTGGGAGCAGTAAACTCTGCAATATCTTCTTATAAAGCAGGTCGGTAAGGAACAAAATAAACCCATGGATCAGATATAGTCTATGACTTTGCTTTGCTTATTTAGGGCTGAGTGGCTTTGGGGGAGGATGCACCTGGACAGGAAAGAAAGTGAATCCGTCTCCTGCCAAACAGGTCAGGCAGTTCTCCCTGGGCTGTGGAAAAAAAATCTCATTTCTGCTATAAAGCAATTAGCAAACTAGGGGAAAATTCTAGCATGCACTGAGACAAGGTAATACACCACATTAACTGATCCCATAAACTTTAATGGTAAGTAGGAGGGATGGAAATAAAAGAAAATGTTATCCTCCTTACACTATCAAGGGCTGCCTTTATCAAAAATATGTTGGATGCATTCATGCTTAGGAGCCAAATTTAAGATACCTGAAGCAGGCTCCATTTTCATTAGCTGTTGAGCACTCCTCTCTGACAAAACATCAGTCTTTAGAGTCCATCCACCTTGAGCGTCCCAAAGACAACAGCCACTTAAGGACAATTCAGAACACTGCACTCCAACGCACTGCCTTGTGTTTCTTTAAAATCTCCCTTTCAAACTCCTGGGAGAACACTGCTGATGAGGATAGCATTTTATTTGTCATGCTTGGGTTATGTGCCAGGGTAGCAAAATTCAGCTACCACTGCTGGGCTGAACAGATCACGCTAGATACCAAGGAGGAGGATCTCTGCATGTCTGCATGTTCGTTCATGCTTACAAAACCGAAGAGACCCAGATCTAAGCGACCGATTGACTTATTTTACCTATTTGCTTAACCGGTGATCAGCCCCAACAAGTTTCTCATCTGCTCTTCTGGCTTCACACTCTTTTGCATATCTGTTTATAATATGCTGTTGCAGGAACCAAGGACTGGTCTCTGTTTGGCTAGGCATCAAGCAAGCTCTATTTTATCATGATGCTGCCACTTATAGTCTTTCTGAATACCACACTACCACTGCAGGTTTATTTCCATTTACAAAAATTACAATGTTTATCCTTTGTTGAAACTCTGAACATCACCGACCCCTTGCTAAAGAGAAATTTGAAAGAAAATGTTTGGGGGGAAAACCTTTTGTCATCTTTCCCCTGTGATTTCCGACCCCACGGACCTTCCCAGTTTTGCCCTCTCTGATGTTAACTCTGATGAAGACTTGGCAGTCAGCAGGTCTGAAGAACAGATGACCCTGAGGTGAATGCTTATCAAACTATCACGAATGGTACTTGCAGACCACAGAGAGCACGCCTGGGCAACACCATGCAACCAGCCTATGGTGCAAAAGAGAGGGATGGAAACCACATCTGAAGTTTCTGTGAAGCCCAACAGAGAACTACCTACCAGCCACTCCTATTCTACTTCGTTCATACTCTGCTTCTGCGTGCTGATTAGCGCCACTAAGCAGTGACATTAATTCTCTTCCTCTCCCAGTGTTTTTCTGTACAATAGCTTTTTTAAGCTAACATATAATTAAGTAAAAAATGGATCTTGATGAGACCAGACTTACATGCCTCTTTGCTGCAGAGCAGCACACAAAGTGATGTAAATTGGGAAATGTCTCCACGCTGTAGTCTTACAAGTGGAGACCTAAGCCATATGGATGCTTTGCACAGCGCTCCTAGCTATGAAACTGTCAACTCAGCGGTGATATATTAAACACTATAGCAGGCCAAAAGGCCTGCAGCTTCAGAAATCAGCGGTTCATTCTTTTTCTGGGAGTGGAAGTGGTTAGAAGGACAGACAGCACGTCTGTCCCTCCTTAACCTCCGATTTGTCCGAGTACCTTGAACGTGCCCGTGGTCAGCTGAGGCAGCGCAGCCCTCGCTTCGGCCTAAACCCCTAATGCCTCGCAAGCAGCTTAGCAATACCCATTCCAGCATTAAGGGAAGAATGTCACAACTGCAAGATTTCAGGAGTTAGTAAATTTGATGGCATCCAGTGCCCTCTTATCTACAAACCTGAGTTTTCCTTAAGCTCCGTGTTATACCGTATTTATAGCTTCTTTCTTCGGTTCTGGAATATTTTCCCTTTTAGGAAGGAAAGAAATCTAATCAAGTGCAGAATCAAATAAACCCCAGAATTCTAAAATACAGGCAGCTGATAGCATTGTATTAGACAATGAGTTAGAAGATTAAGCTGTCCCTTTGTTATTCTATTTTTCTTTAAATAGCAGAATTGCCAAAGCTGATGTGATAAAAGAAGAACGACACTGAGAAAGAGAAGAAACTGGCTAATTATCCCATCTCCCTTATCACTTTTGGATACAAAGGGGTAAAACTGCAACTTGTCTCCCCTGCTTCCTGGTGCCTTCATGTGCTACAGATAAAGCAGCAAAGCACAATAAATTTTTAGCTTTTCCATGAGGCAGTACTAAACACCACCACTCAAAATGAATTGACTTTATAAAAAACCCAAAAACCATCAACCACCTCCCCCAAAAACACAATACCCTACCAATTGTTTTTGCTGTTTAAAAAAGCAGAGCTATTCTGTATTTTTTATCTCTAGAATATAATAAACTGCTTATGTAGACTGTAGCTTAGCAGTGTGAGCTGGAGCACTTTTTATAACTCTGTACTCTTGAGAGTGTGTCTCCCTTGTGAATTCAGACATGCACATCATACCTAAAACTGTAAATGTAGCCATACGGAAAACAAGCTGTACTTCAGTACAGTAAAGATATTTTTCTTGGATGATTTTTTTTTTAAAGCTACTTCTGTCTTGGCTTAAGAATGGACTTCATCAGGAAACCAGCTGGTAGAGGACACCACCAAAAATACATACCACCCTGTTCCACACCTGGGTTTCCTATGTACCATGGGCTGATGGATGAAGTCTGCTCTGAAGCAGTTGAGAGCATGGAGAACCTCAGGCCTGGGAATTCTGAGAAACAAAATGTACTGGAAGATATACCAAAGAAATCAGTGTCCTGTTTTATCTCAGTCTCTTTGAACATCAACAGACAGGTTAAAAAAATGTTTGCCCTGGGTAAATATTCTTGCAATTATACTTCACTACTTTTTCAAGGTCACAGAGAGTCAATGGTGACAAACTGCTAAAGAAAAAACAATCTCACTGTCTCTCTTAGACCTGTTTTGACACATATTTCTTCGAGTCATCACTTCAATTCTCCTCTTGCATTATTTCAAAATTTGTTGTAATTTAAGGCTTCACCAGCACATGCAGCAAAACTTGCTCCCAAGGTACATTTCAAAATTGCCCGACAAAGGTAGACATACCATCTGCTGTTGGAAGGGCTCTAAGACAGTTTTCTGTCAGCTAAACTCCTACAAAGTCTCCTGGATAAGCTACCACTTACTGCCCAGAGAAATTCTGTTGGCTCCAGCTGAGCCTATACAGAGTACGGCCACCACCAGCAGCGGGACTTGCAGGAGGTACGAACGCTATAAAAAGGTTACCCTTACAATCAAGGCATTGATTACTGCAGTCTCAGCTTCATTAAAAACACTGCTGCTGATTGTCTTTGCAGGAGCATCTATTACTACATTCATGCTGTGCCCCCAGACAGCTGCCAGTACCTTCCCGGGTGCCGACAGACCCAACGGCTTCTGTTTGAACTGCCGAGATTTTTAGTTTCACCTTGTTGTAACACATGAAACAGGTGTAGGTGTCGTACACTCAACGTTCTACAACACAAAATGCTCACACTCCACAGACACCGAAAAATAAAGTACACCAGAGTTACTGCACTGATTGCAATTTTAAACCCTTTGCACCCTCCCCATTTATATTCAGTTTTAAACTCTTCCATTTTTAATGGAGCCCCCCGTGCCTCTGACATTGCCCTTTGGAAAAATCCACAACATCCATCTGCAAAATGTTAATCTGATACTGAATTAGAAAGATCTTTCTATTAATGACTTGATGAGATCACGCACATTTAATGAGCATATCTTAGCTTAGCCCTCCTGACATGGAGTGATGGAGAGAGCGAGGCTGCAGTACGACACCGAGAAGGCTCTGGGGAGTACAAGGAGGAACTTGTGTGGCACTAGCTGACCCAAAACCATAAACTGTGAGGACCTCACCTGAACTTGAAGCTGATGAATGGAGAAACGTAATTTCGAGGCAGTTTTGTGGACTGTAGTATGAGTAGCAACCCATTGAAATGCCTCTGTACTGATAAAGCCATCATCCTTAAGTGGATCTTTTGCCCATGAATGGGTATTTCACCAGAAGAAAATGGGTAACTAAATGGTGTCCTTCCCTGACCTTTTTGCATAGCTGTTCTTTTCTCTTTAATAATACAGAATCAAAAATCTCTCAGTAAGAGAAGACTGTATATTTAGTACCTTGGACACATCACATTTAGTGGTCTATGACTGAATTTCCATCCCTCCCATGACTGTTAACTCTCTTGCAGAGTACGCAAAGCTGGGAAATGAAGTAGCTTTTCTGACATGAGTATGTTACAATCCTGGCACATACAGCCTTCATTCTGCTACCCCCAACAAACATTTCCATGTTCAAATGGGTGTCCTTTAATATTTTGGACTGATACAAACCAGACACATTCAGTTCACCAGCACCTACACTCCCAGAAAGGCACTTCTAGGCATCTGAAAATGAAGATAAATGAGCTGTGCACCAGTGGATATATACCACATTTAATGAGCCACAGACAGTGCTTGCTGTTAAGAACCAAGACATCAGAGGATGAGAGAACTGATGCACTCCAGCTGGGGAGGACACCGGCCAAAAGATCCATGATGCCACTAAAAGCAGACTTAGGAGACACCTTCACTTTCTGCACAGTGAGTGTTCTGCAGGGTCCCCATCTGCAATGTGGTTATGGTGTTCCAGTCAGGGGACTGGCTGTGCTGGCAACATACATCTGAAACTGAGTGGAACAGCTGGATGCTCTACAAGGCAATGGACATTTATTACACCTTCACACAAACACACAGAGAACTTGTCTCTGTGTAATGACATCGATGATTTCACTTTAGTCCTGCTGAATTTGAAATGCAGTTTTGCTACTGCAGTAAATATTTGCCCGAGACATTTCCATAATTTAATCATATTTTCAGTTCCTTAGTAACAGTTTGGTGCCAGCCCCTGCTATTACAGAGCTCTTTCTTTTCTCTTCCTTGGTACTCTTCAGTCACGACTATAAATACTGAATCTGCCAGTCAGGTGCCCTTGTTTAGCCCCAGCTGGCAGCTGCCGCTCGCTCACCCCTCTCCCCAGTGGGATGGGGAGGAGAATCAGAAGAAAGAGGTAAAACTCATGGGTAGGGGTAAGGACAGTTTACTGAGTCAGCAAAGGAAGAAGAAAAATAACAACAGTACTTATAAATTAATATGCAAAGCAGGTGATACACAACGTCATTTGCTCACCACCCAGAGCCCAATGCCTAGCCCAGCCCCCAACCAGCAACCCCTTCTCCCCTGCCAGCCCTCTTTATATCCTGAGCATTGCACCATATGGTATGGAATATCCCTTTGGCGAGTTTGGATCAGGCACCCTGCCTGTGTCCCCTCCCAGCTTCAGGTGAAAATTAACATCATCCCAGCCAAAAAAACAGGAGTAACTTACAGTTGTTAGTATCCTGCATGAAAGGAGAGCAGAGAGTGTCATCAGTACTGCTCCAGGCCCATTGTGAGCAGAGCCCTTATCCCAGGAGAGCTCGGCGGCAGGCAGACGGCTCTCATATTCCTATGCGCTAACAACACTGCCGCTGTCACTACTGCACAGGCTACTTACCCCCAGCCAAGAGAAGAATCAGACTGTATCTACCTGCAAGCATACTTGATGCTAAAGAAAACTTTTTTTTGACTAAAAACCTAGAAGTAAAATACACAAGGCCATTGTGAAAGCAAAGAAACGAGACCTTCTACTGTCTATGAACTCTGACGTCTCCACACAGACAAATTAATTACCCATCACTACAACCACAAAAAGTTTCTACTTCATCAGTGATCAAGCTACAGGCACCTGCTCCCTCTCCTTTAATGATAAGCCAACTCCTACCACCAAACTGCCTTCTTTCAATGATTAAAGAGCTACAAGGCAAGCGCAAGTAATAATGTTACTTTTTTTTTTTTTCCTTCTGTAATCTAATCTTTGCCCTGTAGAAACTGCTGATGAGAGCTCGCTTCCACTTAAAATTTACATAAAACCAATCCATATCATGTTGCACAGAAAAGGACTGGTGCCCCGGTGTTTATTGGCACAGCGATATGAGGAATAAGAAATGACTCGGATGCAAAAATGATATACAGCCTTGTATCAGTATCAAACAGGCTTTGATGCATGGTTACTATTTTTAGAGGCTAATGATATGTGAGCGATAAAGCAAATGAACTTTCTAATGATGACAAATACAAGAGACTACACGGCACTGAGTAGGGAACATGACGTCCAACTGAAGAAAGATTTATGGGAGCTAATTCTGGTGTGTTAGATTTATAAGGGGAAAACAGTAGAAGAGGAAAAAACTTCTGGAAGACCTTGTTTTTGTCAACCTGGAATAACAATTTACTCTCAGAGAAGGGATGGAACATACAGTCCACTGCACGCTTCTAGATGATATTTATATTGCTTTGGTATTTATATGCATATAAAGCCTAAGATATGCATGATTTTATGCAAATTAAATACAATTAAACTAGCTATAGAAAAAAAATGTCATTTTTAAGTAGCATGAAAGCGTGCAAATAATTAGTGGTTATACTAGTATTAAATATGGGGGGGTGTCAGTTAATCATATGGTAAAACTGGCAGGACGACATCTTCACAACTGAAGTAAATTTCATCCCACTCCTACAGTTTATTTTACCTGCAGGGTGTCCCCTACAGATCCGTCAGTGGCAGGTAAAGTCCAACACATTAAATATACTACTGGCAATAAAGTTTGTCAATGGAAGTTAACAGAACAGTGAGAAAACGTGGCTTCAGCATTTCAGGCCTCTTGTCCAAAAACACCTCGGAGGCGGGGAGGAGGTGACCACGCTTAAGGACAACCTCAGGCCACAGGATCAGTTAGCACTGTGCCAGACGCCTGAGGAACGGGAGAGGGAAAGTCACAGGCTTTTGGGGCAAGAACACAGGCCCACAAGCCGAACTCGGCTGTCCCGAGTGCTGCTGAGGGCAGCAAGCCTTTCACCTCAATCTCGTTCGCACCTCTGATAAACCTCCAAGCGCTGATGGTGAGGGAACCGTCATTAAGGGTTGGACTTGATGATCTTAAAGGTCTTTTCCAACCTTGTAATTCTGTGATTCCGTGCCTACACGGAAACCAGGGTCCCACTGTGCGCCCCGGGCCCCCCGCCGCAGCGCCTGTTTCGGTTCAGTTCGGTCGCCGCCCTGAAAAACGGGCTCGGGAGAACACGACGGGGCGCAGAGCCGTTCCCCGCCGGCGGGCAGGGCCGCGGCAGCAGCCAGCCTCCCTGCCCCCGACGGCAGCGCCGACAACGGCTCCACCGCGGCTCGACGCCCGACAAGAAGGAGCCGCCGGGCTGGCAGGGTCCCGGCGGGCTGAGGCGAGCGGCGGGATCCCGGCGGATGAGACTGAGGAGAAAGGGTGTCCCGGCGGGGGAGGAGGCAGCGGGGCGAGCCTAAGGGAGTGTTCGTGGGCTGCCGCCGAGGCGTAACGTGGCTCTGCTTCCTCACGCTTCCACGACCGAGAGCCCACAGCAAACGGCCTGCGGCGAGGCTGCCCCCCCACCCCCCGCAGCGTCCATCTTTGGGCACCTGCCGCCGCTTCCTGGCGGCTTTCCTCGTCTCCCGCCGCTATGCGGGGGCGCGGCGGAGCCGACGAGGCCTCCCCCCGCTCCGCGGCGACGCGCTCGCCCGGGACTCCGCGGACACACACGCGCGGTGCCAGCGACGGGGCTCTCTGAGGGGCTCCGCGCTGCCTTCACTCACCTGGGGTCCGTGGGCGGAGGGAGGCGACAGCCCTTCGCCGCCGGGTGCAGCGCAGCCCGGGACACCGACAGCCCGCAGAAGGCAGGACAGCGGTGCCTGGGGCGGGCGGCGCCCCGGAGACGTCGGGGTCTGAGTCAGGCAGCACCGGCCCATCCGAGCGCACCTCAGCCGCTGACCTGCGGCCACCTGCCCGCAGCCCTACCTCCTTCCCTCCCTCCTCCCCGCCCGGCCCAGCAGCCACCTGCGGCGCAGGACCCGCCCGCAGCCGCGGGGCCAAAGGCGAGGCGAGGCGGCAACGTTATCCGGGCAGCTGGCGGGCGGGGTGCGGTGCTGAGGGAAGGGGCACGGCGGCCCAGGCCCCCGCCTCGGGTCGGGGCAGGGAAGAGGGTCGCTCCAGCCGTGTCCCTGAGGTACAGGGGGAGCTGAGGAGAAGAGCACCGAGGAACAATTGTAAAAGAGCTATTGAGCCACTAAAACTCTCCGCTGTAACTTTTCCTTCCCCTTTGCCCAGCCATTAGTGGTTTAAGATAGCAACTGGGCATCTCCAGTTTTCTTCTGAAGCGGGTTAAACACTTGGAGCTGGCAAGGTGATTGGAGCTTGTACCTACGGTCAGTAGCTACGTCAAAAATTAAAAATCACAGTCAAGGTACATACAGTGGGATCAGGAACGAAAGGCTCTAGCAGTAGTTCCCTGTAGCTGTGCACAGAAATACCTTTGGATATTCAACTAGTACATCTGAAGCTTGGTTTTCATGCAAGAGGCAGGAAAGGAAGGCTGGAAGAATTGGCTGGAAGAGCTGACAAAACCAGTGTAAAGAGAGTAGTTTCCCACATAGCATCTGTCTATTTCAATAAATTTCTCTAAAATTTCTAAGCTCTAGTTTCAGCATGAGCACGTTTTTGTCTCTACAGAGAGTCCCTGGTGTAAGATCAGCGAGTCTGAGGACAGTAGAAAGTACTTTGCATAGAAAACATAGGTGTTGCTTGAAAAAAAAGAACAAATGCCTTGCAGTCCAAGGTAAGAGTGTTGTAATGCTGTGGAGCATGCTTGTTCCTTAGGCCAGAGCTAAGGGGAGCAGAAAGGAAAATGCTAAACTAGTGCACACTCAGTCTTAGCATGTGAAATCATTTCAACATCATTTCTGGAGCAGCTGCTGTGGGTCAAAAAAGAGAAAAAGACATTCAATTACAGGTTTTATTTCTGTTAAGTAGGGCTGTTTTTAAAATGCGTATGCATTGGCAACAGTAATTTTATACAACATTAGCGTGTACAGGAAAGACATACCCTTGCATAAAGCAAATCTGAGAAGCACATTGTTCACCTGCTAGGTTACACCGCTGCTCTGACAACAAAGAAGTTTTCTGCTTTGTGTACTCTATATAATTGCTTGGGTGTAGGCTGCGTTCAAGATATAAAAACGTGTTTGTTCTTCTCCCACCTCAGGAAATAAAATCACTGAAAATATAATGTAGATGAGAAGCACAAGCTGGGAAACGTAAAACTAAGCTTTGACATTTGCATCTGCTGAAATAAATGTGGAAACTGTGTCACGGATTTTAATAAAAGTCGAACGTGAGACAGCCTAGAGAAATACCAAACTGCAGGGTATTAAGGAGTCAGGTCCATTGGATAGAAACATCATTTCAGGCCATGTCTTATACATAACACTTTAATTATAAGCAGACTTTGTTTCTTCAAAGCTTATTAATAAAAAAAACCTAATCAATGTGGTGGCATGAGGACATACATTTTGACAGAGTCAATCTAGGTCAAGACACATGTAAGTTTTATCTGTCTTACCAGGCTATTTGTCTTCTGTGTGGTAAGTGAGCAAAACCTAAAACCAACTGTGAAATATCTTTCCACATGTTCCGATAACTCTGTATGTTAATACCACGACAGCTACGTATGTATGATTCATTCATCTTCATTTCACCTACTCCCTCTGCTGGAAATTAATATGAAGGTTCAGTGAATCAGAGGAAAGAGCACTGAGAGCAAGATTCTTAACAAAAAAATAATCCTTGTGCTACTTTTATTAAGAGACCACACTTCTTGATGAGCAGCCTGGCAGAGGACTTAGGGGTTGCTGGTGGACAAGAAGCTCGACATGAGCTGACAATGCACGCTCACATGATGAGGAAATGGATGCTATCACAAAATGTCTGACCCATTTCTCTTTGGGCATATTCAATACTGCTTCCTGGGTTTTGAAAAAAATTAAGGTGTGTCACAGGTTAGAGAGGCTGCAAGCAAAAGAAAAGAACTGTAAATACTCTGTTTGAGCTCATTATCTATCTTTACTTAAGGATGAAGCAAAGTTGCGTATTCAGCAACGGTCTGAAGGTTCTCAGAATACACTGTGGAGCAGGACATACAATTCCCAACCAACAAACCCTGTTCAAGTCCTCTGGGGATATTACTACAGAAATTGCCAACAAGCATCTTTTTTGTTAAGCTGAAATGTATTTTTTGCAAACTTCAGCAAATTCAGTCGAGTCTTTAATTTTATCTTTTCTGACTTTGCATTAGGCCAGGTATAGGGGGTACCACCACTACGGTGATACTGCTCTCTGAATGTACTTGCTTCTTTTAGCTGTCTACAACTATGTAGCAATTAATCCTTTTCAGAAGTCACTTGAAGTCTATATCCCATCACCACTGACCAAAGTTCCTTTGGTCCCAAACGATCTTTTTGCAATTTGCCTGCAGAAAAACAATTTTCTCATGCCCGTAAGGCTAACAAAGGGTAACCCTAATAGTAAAGGCTGTTACTTTATTGGAGTATTCTACAAAAAGCATATTTATTACAACTTAATATTTAAAGTCTCATGTTCACCTTAATCCTCTCTACTGAAAAGAAGAATTTAAACTCCAAATTGCTTAAGAATCTTGCACTTTTACTTTGGTGTGAAGCACACCTTCATTATGATCGTATATGCAAAAGCTATTATTACTGCATCTGAGGAGTTACATCTTCAGACATGGGCCCCTGCGCAGTATGTCCACTCCCCAAAAGATTTCATCTATGTTTATCTAATCTCTCGTTCTCATTTTCTAAACGATGGGGTATTAGTTTTATAGACTAAGATGGCATTTCTCCAACCTTCTTGTCATCATCTTCTAAAAAAAATCAATACAACAATATGATTGCAAACCAACAAACCACATCCTCATTTTCTGGGATGAAGAGATGATCATCTTCTCTCATCTGGGAGAAGTCTGCAGCATGCCTTCTAATAGCCGCATGATGTGGAAAAGGTTACTATCATTAGGTGTGATCCTACAGCCTTTGTAACTTGTGAGCTGTCCCATTAACACTGGTGGCTGCTCAAATGACTTCCGTAGCTGTCCCCTTGTCCCCCAAATAAAGAATGAAGAACCAGGACCTATGAGTCAAAATCAGGTCACATGTACCTGATTTTGTTGCTTTATGGAAGATAATCCTGGAATTTCTGTTACAGGTATATATTCACATTTTAATTTATTTTTAAAAAACATCATTTATCAAAATACTTTTACAGACTTTTTTAAGCTGCTGGTTCCTAAAAAGCAACATAGACTCCTACCCACAGCTCATACCAGGGGGCTTGTGGAGTCTCCTTCTCTAGAGATATTCAAGACCCATCTGGACGCCGACCTGTGCAACCTGTTCTAGGGCACCTGCTTTGGCAGGGGGGTTGGACTCAATGATCTCTTGAGGTCCCTTCCAACCCCTACGATTCTGTGATACCAACAGGATTCAAAAGGCAGTTAGGAGCACTGGTGTGGGTGATGCTGTCTTTAACCATTGCTCCAATACGGATGTTCATGTGTCGCAGCCGGGCTATCGCAAACCAAATTCATAGGAAGGAACATATGTGCAAGTTGTGTGTTTAAACCATTACCATGACTGACTTGCCTTCGCTTTAAAAACGAAACCAGAGACCTTTTTTTACAATTCTTTTATGAAAACAGCAAGAAGGATGAATGTATTTTTTTAAAAGTATAATTTAAATGAATTAAACAGGAATTACTTCTCAATTTCCAAATACAGAAGTATAGATTTCCCAGATGATTCACAGGAGAGAATTTTACATTTTCTCTTGCATTGAACGTGTGAGAATATAGAACACAGACAAATGTTATGACATAAAGTGCCAACATTCTGCGCGAGTTTAAGTGCCAGTAACTATCACCAAACAGTACTTACTAGAAATAAAGAACTCTAAGTAGAAGCTTCATGCAGTTTTAACAGAATTCTTCGAAGCTGAACACACCTCTGGTATGCATGGAAACATACCATAAAAGACATGTCTTCATAGATGGATATCAAAACACTGGTATCTGCTGGCATTATTTGCACGTGGGGGAGCCAAGGGGCAGGTGCCATTCTCTTCTCTTTGGTGACCAGTTATAGAACCTGAGGGAACAGCATGAAACTGTGACAGGAGAGGTTTAGGTTTAGGTTGGAAGAGGTTCTTTACTGAGGGGGTGGTTGGGCACTGGCACAGGCTCCTCAGGGAAGGGATCACAGCACCCAGCCTGGCTGGGTTCAAGAAGCGTCTGGACGATGCAGTTGGTCACACGCTCTGACTTGGCCCTGTGTGGAGCCAGGAGCTGGACTCGATGATCCTTACGGGTCCCTTCCCACTCAGGAGATTCTGTGATTCTATGTTTATTATCTTATTATCCAAATTGGTAAGTCAGGTTTGAAGGCAGTGCGGGGGGTGGGGGGAACAACCCAAACTCTTCCTATCTTGAGATGGCACAGCATTCTCTCAAGCCTAATACTCACACAATTCAGCAAAACCACATCCAAATAACACCTGAATTTGTAACACATGAATTCATAACACCTGAATATAGACACATTTTTCCCCCGATAAAGTTTCATGTTGTTACTTTCTTTCCCTTTTTTTCTAGTTGTATTGATAACCCTTTAAAAGTCTGCACACTCTTAAAATAAAAGCACACTGCCAGTAAAGTCGATGGAACTTGTGGGGGTTTTTTTTGTTTACTGAGAAGATGGCCCATTTCACACAATAATACTAAGAGCTGGGAGAAAGAGGTGCCCAGACTGATTTCTTCCCACTGAACATCATTAAGAGTGATGAAAAGCCGGTGCAAGTATTTGTGAAATAGATTTAATGAAATTTAGCATTCAGCAGGGAAAAATGATAATGAAATGAGCATTAAACTTTAACTCTCCAGATGGTGTTCAGAGTCTTCACAAGCCATTGTGAATAGAACATTACAAGCCCTTGAAACAAGAATTCCTAGAAAGAAAAATAGAAGAAATCTAATTTGTGTCATGTTCAATCATTACAGAAATACATTCTAATGTTTCCATGTGTGAAATTTTAAGGTTTTGATTCTGAAAGCACTTTGAAAAGCCTCCCGAGTCTCTTCAACAGTCCATCCAGATCATTTGAAGCATTAGATTTTATCGTACAAAAGTGCTCTTTAAGGTGAAAGGCAAGCTTTGTACTCCTATCACTTAAGGAAATGAGACAGACGAGGTCTTTCCCACTAGGTCTGTAAGACAAACTACCAGGCACATCCTTTTCACTTCACTAAAAGGAGGAGTCTCATGCAGTAAAGATGGAGAAAGATGGAGGAACGAGTTCCTGTCCAGTTTACTTCTGATATCACATCCTCAGTTAAATAAGAAGGTAACTGCCTGTCTCATCTCCCGTCACAGTCTGCTAAAATAGCACCAAAACACTGGAGGAAGATGGGCATTAATGGTGATTCCAGCACAGCTATCTCGTTATACTTCATATACTGCAGTCTGACATCAGCTGTGAAAGAAGCCTGGCTACCAATTAGTAGCTGCTTATACAATATCTTTTTTTCAATCACTGGTAACTTGTCGTCAAGCAATTGGAAAATGAGATTGCACCTTTTGGTAGCCTGTAGTATTCTGCTTTAAATCCAACAGGAACTTACACCTAGGTCCTATTTCGTCAGTTTCCCAGATGCCTATTTTAAAAGTCTTAATTCTGTTATTCTGCAGATGTTTATGCCCAAATATTTGCATTCGTCATCCTGCTTTACTCTCAGGCCTCATTTTACATAGTATTTTCTTTCGTTCTGGTGTCCATGAGTTTGTCTGAATCTTTCTAGAGTTAGCTGGGAGAGAAATGACTCCATAGTCCATAAATATTTCACAGATTTCTACTATTCCATCTTTTTCTTGATACATACTCTTAAGTTCTTGACATAAAATTTATCAAGACCTTTAGTATGTGACCTTCAGTATATGATCTTTTTGGCATCACAGCGACTTGGTGGGATGGCTCCTTTGACTGGAGTGTTGGGATGGAAAGGACACAGGCTCTTTAGGAAGGGCAGGCTGGGCAGACGAAGAGGGGGTGTCACTGTCCATGTCAGTGACCAGCTGGAGTGCATGGAGCTGCGCCTGGGGATGGATGAGGACCCAACTGAGAAATTTACTAGTCAGGATTAAAGGAAGCACGGGAACAGGGGACACTACAATGGGCCTCCTACAGGCCATCCAACCAGGAAGACTGAGTAGATGAGGCCCTCTGCTGACAGATAGGAGCAGCGTCAAGTTCACAAGCCCTAGTCCTCTTGGCGAGCTTAAACTACGCTGTATCTACGGAGGGACAACACAGCAAGGTATAAGCAACCCACGAAGTTCCTGGAATGCATTTATGCTGGTTTGACCCCGGCTGGAGGCCTGACACCCACCAAAGCCACTCTATCACTCCCCTTTTCAACTGGACGGGGGAGAAAATATCTATTATATATCTCGGCTTAGGAGTCGAGATAAGGACAGGGATAGTTCATTCCACAATCAGCGTCACGGGCAAAACAGACTCAGCACAGAATAAAGGAAAGAAACTCTCTAATTTATTACACTGCACACACAGTGACACCAGAGTCAGGTAATGAGAAGGGGAACCAGATCTTAAAGCACCTCCCCCCAGCCCTCCCTTCTTAGCAGGATTCACTTTAGTCATGATTTCGCTCCCTTCTTCCCCCCAGTGTGGCACGGGGAGGGGCAGGGAATGGGGAAATGGGGGTTTCAGTCAGTTCCTCACGAGCTGTTTTCCTTCTTAGCCGGGGAGTCGGGGGGGGGGGGGGGGCGTGGGTTGAGACGGGAGACAAGACAGGGGAGACAGTTCTCCATGAACTTCTCCAACATGAGTCCTTTACCACACGACTTCAGCTCTTCACCAGCTGCCCCAGTGTGGGTCACTGCTATGGGCTGCAGTCATAAATCACAGAATGTCTCTCAGTCTCTCAGGCCCAGATTACTCCAGCCTGGACCTCCACAGGGTCACAAGCTCCCCCCACCCTCAGCAAACCTGCTCCAGTGCAGATCTCTCTTGCTCATCTTTGTGTCTCTCCACAGGATGCAAGTGCTCCAACGTAAGTCACAGCATCCTCTATACGTTTCCACCTGCCCCAGTGTGGGGTCTTGGCCTTTTCCATGGGATGTGGGGGGACACCTGCCCCACCATGGGTTTCTCCAGGGGCTGCAGGAGCATCTTTCTCTCCAGCACCTGGGGCGCCTTCTCCCTGCTTCTTCCCTGGCCTTGGTGCCTGCACAGTTCCGTACATTGTCTCACTCTTCTCTGGTGGCAAAAAGCAGCTGCTTGTGTATTTTTTTCCCTCCTAAATGTGAGGCGCTGTGACTGTCCCTGATGGGCTCGGCCTTAGTCAGCAATGAGCTGACCTTGAGCTGGCTGGTGTTTGCTCTTTTGGGCCTGCAGAGACCTTCTGGCTGCTGCTTACAGAAGCCACCCCTGCAGCACCCCTCCTCCTCCACCAAAACCCAGCCACACAAAAGCACAACAGCATCGATGGTAACTTCCTTCTCCAAGCGACAGAGGGGGCAACAAGGAGGGGTGCTATGCTGAACCTTGTTCTCACCAGCAAGGCTGCAGCGACCATGAAACAGTGGAGTTCAAGATCCTCAGGGCAGTGAGGAGGCTGCACAACAAGCTCGCTGCCCTGGACTTCAGGAGAGCGGACTTTGGTCTCTTCAGGAACCTGCTTGCTAGAGTACCATGGGGCAAAGTCCTGGAGGGAAGAGGGGCCCAAGACAGGTGGCTGATACCCAAGGATCATCTCCTCCAGTCTGAGGAGCGATGCATCACAACAAAGAGGAAGTCTGGCAAAAATACAGAGAGGCCTGCATGGATGAGCAAAGAACTCTTGGGCAAACTCAGACACAGAAAGGAAGCCTCTAGAGGGTGGGGGCAGGGCAGGCAGCCTGAGAGGAATTCAGAGATACTGTCCAAGTAGCCAAGGAGGCTAAGTTACACCCCTCAAGGACTTACATGGTTCTTGTTCCTGAATGAACGTTCTTGGTCTTCTGCTCAGACACCACTGGGAGAAGAAGTTCTCAAGAGATCGTTCAGGTGGTCATAAGCCCCTTCCTCAAATGAACTCTGTATGACCTCTGGCCATACATAGTGATCAGAGCCACTCACCAGTCCCCCGTGCTCCCTGCATACCAGCTCCTCAGATGTGACTCCCCATGCTGTGCAGACCATAACTGTTTCCCACCACAATGTTTGAGACATTAACCCTTTCAGGCTCTCACAAGCAGGTAAGCCACTCTCCATCATATTTGAGAAGTTGTGGAAGTCCAGTGAAGTTCCCACTGACTGGGAAAGGGCAAACATAACCCCCATTTTTAAAACAGGACAAAAAGAAGACTGTGGGAACTGTAGACTGGTCAGTCTCACTTCTGTGCCCAGGAAGATCATGGAGCAGATTCTCCTGGAAACCATGCTCCGGCACATTGAAAATAAGTGATTGGTCACAGCCAACATGGCTTCACAAAAGGGCAAACCATGCCTACCAAATCTGGTGGCCTTCTGTGTTGGGGTTACAGTGCTGGTGGATAAGGGAAGAGTGACAGACACCATCTACCTGGATTTGTGCAAAACATTTGACACTGTCCTGCACAACATCCTTGTCTCTAAATTAGAGAGAGATGGATTTCGTGGACAGACCATTCAGTGAATAATTCTTCCCTGTGATCGTGGTGAGACCCTGGCCCAGGTTGCCCAGAGAAGCTGTGGCTGCCCCCTCCCTGGCAGTGTTCAAGGCCAGGTTGGATGGGTCTTTGGGCAAGCCGGTCTGGTGGAGGGTGTCCCTGCCAATGGCAGGAGTGTGGAACTAGATGATCTTTGAGGCCCCTTCCAACCCAAACCTGTCTGTGATTCTATGCTATTTTGGACATTAGACCATTCACCAAAACATAGGTAAATGAAATGTAAATCAGTTATACAAAGCAGATCCAGATGCAGATCTCTGTTCATCTCAGGAGAGCCATATCCAACAGGCTGTTTTATTCATTATTATCATGACACTCACAAACCTGGTAGATTCTTTCCAGTTAAACTTTTAAAACATAGCACAGACTGCCACAGTTTTTGTTTTTATTGCAGCTTTGTTTTTGGGTTTTTTTAATGAAAACAATGCCAAACAATTTAGTACAAAAAGGCAGTAAGTCTGAAGCAAGCCTAGCTCTTCCCACTTAGCAAAAAATGTGTAGCAAGGAGCTGAATGAAGAAAAATGTTGTAAATTGTATCAGTCTCTTGAGTACTCAAAAATGGCAAACAATTAAGCGGGGGTGGGGGGAAGAGTTTATGTGCCCTCAAAAGCTAAATTGATTTAGCTTAAACCAGCTGAAGATTTTGAGCTTAAGAAAGTTTTTATACCTGACTCACATATTCAATCTTTAGTTTTTACTTAAACTCATTGTTCCTTAGGAATATGCAAAAGCAGATCATGCCACATGAGGCAAAAGCCAGGAAAAAAACAACCAAAAAACAAAAAATAGAAGCCTACAAAACCCAAAAAGCAAACAAGAAAAGAGTTGGAGTCATAATCTAGTTTGTAGAAGATTCGTCTTGATTTTGGCACTTAGCCAGAAGTTGTTAATTAAAAAGGAATTCTATCACCCTGAGAAGAGAGCGATACAAATAGAAAACCCACCGTTATCATTATTATCAGTGTGGTGACTCCTGGAATTGATCCCTCTTTTCTTTATATGGTATCAAAAATAGAAGAAACTGTTCTGGTAATTAAATTACCCCATTGCAAATGATGCAATGCTTATTTCAAGAAATTGAAGATCTACACTGTACTCTGATGAGGGAGGAGTAAACACAGCTCTGTCAGGGGAATGGAGACCGCCCGCACTTGCTATCAAGGACTGGCAATAGGTACAAAAGTCACTGGCTTGCACAGCTGTGTTTTGCTTCCAAAGGTACCAGAACCAGCTCACTGACATGAGGAAACCTGCCTCATGCTCTTGGGACATATGATAACAACGATTAATCAAGTGTCAAAGGTAATAATCTCATTTACAAGGTTGTCCTTGTTTCTGGTGGGGATAGGAGATAATTTTCACCAGAAGCTGGGAGGGGACACAGCCAGGACAGGTGGCCCAAACTCAACAAAGGGGTATTCCACACCACAGGACCCCAGAGGGGATGCTGCTCTGGATGAGCTGAGCATCAGGCTCTATGCAGTGAACAAGTTGCATTGTGTATCATCTGCGTTGTGTAGTCTTTAATTAGTATTTTTGTTAGTGTTTTCCTCTTCCTCCTGTTAAACTGTCATTCCCAACCCACAGGTTTTACCTTTCTCTTCCAATTCTTCTCCCCATCTCACTGGGGAAGGAGCAAGCAAGCAGCTGTGTGGCACTGAGCTGCCAGCTGGGGCTAAATCATGACAGAAGTGTTAACAAAATTAATCTTGGAATTACATAACCATCTCAAAAGCAGATATTCCTTCAAGTCATGAATTACAACTTTTTGCCCTTCAACTGGCAATTTCTTTCAATGCACACTGCCAACAGTCTACCCAAAAAGCAAGATGCAACAGGCTACCAGATATGAAGCGAAGCTGAGACTGAAAGCAACAGCAAAGTAGCTGCATATTGTGGAAGCTTCATTTCACTGACTGTTAAAAGGAAAGGTGGGCTTGCTCCTCCTCAGGCTTACAGGTATTTGAAGACTTTGGGAATACATTTATGTTTCTTGTAAAAAATTACTATGTAGGGAGTAAAACCTATTCTGAAAACTTCTAGAAGAAGAAAGGCTTTTATGTAGGAAGCATGAAAATATTTATGTTGACACCTGCACAAAGTGGTGGCAAGTTGAGATTTTCTGTAGCAGTAGTTCTATTGCCATTTTAAGAATTTATGAATCCTGGTGCAAGTAGTTGCCATTAACCATGTGGTTTTGATACAGCTCAGTAAAACAAAACAAAACAAAAAGAGTATCCTCAAAAGACTGTGGTCCTGAATCTTCTTGGAAGAATGTAATTCCATGGAATTCAGTCGATATATCAACAAGAAATACAGAAATATCAACATTCTTTTTTTTAGTTTGCCCTCTTCCCCCCCCCTACCCCATCAGTGTTTGGAACTTAACTGTTGTTGAACCATTTATCCTTCTAGGGACCAGTCTGGAGACCAATCAGGAGATGGATGATAGGAGTGCTCAGGTGATGATGTTCTTAACGTAGAGCTCAATGGATATGAGAGCGCACAATTCTGACGTCGAAGCTCCTCTACAGCACATTCCCTAAACAAACAGTATTTTACAGTAAGACTAAGCACTTTTCAGAAATCAAAGTCATCTCACAGTCACTATCATTATCATCTTTTTTTTCACTTCTTCTATTTAAGATTGCTTTTTAAATATGGAGATGTGGTGCTCATTATGTATTTCTCTGACAGACAGATTAGTGACTCCTCCTGTATGACTCCTTTACTCAGATTTTGTTCCACATATCCCATGTCTCTCTTTTCCCTAGAAGACAGAAGCTAGCCATGGTTGCTGCACATTAAACTCTAAAAATTGTAAATATCTCCAGGGAGCAATAGCCTAATTTTATGGTTATTCACAAGTCTGCAACATAAGGACAATCCCTAAAATCAGTACTATTAATGTAAGAATAATGTTGCTTGTAGTATTCCTGTGCTGGTTTGAGTTGGCAAGGCCAGTGGTCCAGAGTCTACCTAAAGTGCCCTGAAATGGATGGATATTAAAGAGATGCTGCATTCCACAGTGGGAAAGTTGCAGTCATCTAGTCATTTTCACTGCAAGGGGAGACCAGAATCTCAAACCTCTGCTATAATCACATCACTCTGCTTTTTTTAGCCATCTCTTTTACATACCCAAAATAATGCTTGATACTAATATTTTATGCTCAATACATGAAATAGAGAAGTACTGTTGCTTCACAGATAAGAAAACTAAGACACTGATACTGTGTAGATAAACAAACTTATAAAGCAGGGCAGAGACTGTTCTCTGGCCAGATCATGTGAAACAGCTTGTACATATTGCTAAACTCTCTTCATCCCTCCTCTTCTCCACTGCCATCACCCTAAAAACCCAACCAAAAAATCCAACCAAAGCAACAATGGGGATGTTTCACCTGGAGAAGAGGAGGCTGAGGGGAGACCTTACCACCCCCTTACAACTACTTGAAAGGAGGTTGTAGAGAGGTGGGCGATGGTCTCTTCAGCCAGGTGACAGGAGATAGAACAAGGGGAAATGGCACAAAGCTGTGCCAGGGCAGGTTTAGATAGGACATTAGAAAAAAATTTTTTACTGAAAGAGTCATTGTGGCCTGGCACAGGCTGCCCTGGGAGGTGGTTGAGTCACCATCTCTGGATGTGTTTAATAAAAGGGTAGATGAGGTACTTATGGATATGGTTTAGCACAGGATGGGAACGGTTGGACTTGATGATCTTAAAGGTTTGTCTGTTCCAACCTTGAGATTCTGTGAAATACCCAGAGAAAAACACTTGACTTTGGCCATACCGCCATTAGGGATCCATCCCTAGTACCCTCTGTGGCCCTGGCAGTACCTGGGAGAATGTGGATTGGTACAGGCTAAAATCAGTCCAGAGGTTATACCAGCAATTACACTGTATGGACAAGCACACAGTTGTGTGGAGCCCTCAAGTCACTGCTCTGACCCACTTCAGTTCAGCCGGTACAGGTGATACCAAAAGGCATCCATTCACATTGCAGCACTTGAAGTCTGTACATCGCTTCACAGAATCACAGAACTGTAGGGGTTGGAAGGGACCTCCAGAGATCATCAGATCCAACCCCCCTGCCAAAGCAGGTTCCCTAGGACAGGCTGCACAGGTCGGCGTCCAGATGGGTCTTGAATATCTCCAGAGAAGGAGACTCCACAACCCCCCTGGGCAGCCTGGCCCAGGGCTCTGTCACCCTCACTGTGTAAAAGTTCTTCTGCATGTTGGTGCGGAACTTCCTGTGCTCCAGCTTGCAGCCATTGCCCCTTGTCCTGTCCCCACAGACCACTGAAGAGAGGCTGGTCACCTAGACTCTCACTATAAATCAAGACGGGCATCGCTATAACAAGTGAAAGCAGAAGACTGTCTTCAGAAAGTGATCCATCCTGCCCTAAACCAGGGCAGTTTACCTCACTGTCTTGTTCCACTGGCTACAAAGGGAACCTAGACAAGTAATTTAGACAGCATGTGTAGCAGCTACACAGACTGAATTCAGTGACACGAATAGCCTCCAAACACACAGGAGACATACAGCAGAGCAAACCCAAGCTTTGCTGATTATCCTACTAATTACTCTAAGTCTTAGTACTATATTGCATTTCATCCCAACCAAATGCAGGAAGCACGTTAGAAAAAAAACATACACTTGCCTTTCAAAGCGCTCAGTCCCCAGCTGTCTTTTGGTGATAGCCAGTTCCGACTCTAGTTGAGCTGCTCTAGTTCTGAGCTGAGTAAAATCTTGACTCTGCACAGCACTGTAAAGTCCACACACTTTAATTAGACAGCAACTATAATCCTCCAAGTATGTTACCAAATACAGTTATCCAAAATTAAAAGGGCAGCTACACTGTGCAACTGAGATTGAGAAATTTTTTTCGAGTATCTATATAATATTACATATAACACTACATAGAAAAGACTGTTAAAGTATGGCTGAGGAATTAGAAGCAGGGTTTTGTTGTCTTCTGCTATTAAAGTAACCAAGGTAAGCTGTCCATTTGAAAATGCAGCTAGATATAAAACCATCTGTGTGTATATGCACTTAGGAAGGATGAAAAAAACTTTGCAATATTCTCCTGGTCATTTACTCACAGTTTGTTTTCTGTTAAAGAAAGTTGTTCCTTGAGAAACTGAATTTCAGAGTGTCTTTCTTGCTTGTGTGGCTGAACTTCTTTCTCATGATTGGACACAAGCAAAGATTTCAGGTTTTTCATAGAAGCTCTTTCATTTCCCAGTTGTTTTCTCAGCAGCTCCATTTCAGAACAGGATGACTCACACTGTCTCTGCAGCTAAACAAAGATTTTAAAGTTTCAGGTGTCTGTTAAGCTTACTGGCTGTATATTCTGTTGACATTAAAAAACAAACAGGGAAAGGGAAAGGGAAAGGGAAAGGGAAAGGGAAAGGGAAAGGGAAAGGGAAAGGGAAAGGGAAAGGGAAAGGGAAAGGGAAAGGGAAAGGGAAAGGGAAAGGGAAAGGGAAAGGGAAAGGGAAAGGGAAAGGGAAAGGGAAAGGGAAAGGGAAAGGGAAAGGGAAAGGGAAAGGGAAGTCTGGCATCAACAACCAAAATTTGCTCTCATTCCCAGATGGATGATCAGTGTTATATTTGTGCTCAGTCAAAATCCCCTGTCAGATTTATAAATCCACCCAATGTATATATGTGAATATATCTTGATACAAATGACAAAATGCTATGAGATATATGGATCAATGGATACAGACTGCAGACAGAATCATTAAAGAAGGAGGAGGTTTTACATTTTGTCAAGGCAAGAAACTACTGATTATCCATTTGCATGCAGGAAGTGACACCTGGTATAACAAACCAATATCTGCATCTCCAGTAGAGTGAGATTACACTTATTACACAAGAGTAAATCAGGGGGAAAGGAAAAATTAATAAAATCCAAACCCACAGTCTAAACATCTGTATCTCTTGGGGGAACCTAAAAAAGAATAATAGCCATAAAGCTTACTATGTTCCACTGAAGAAGAAACAATGAACATACCTGAGACATAAATATACAGAAAGAAAAAAAATGTCCCAGACACAGCAAGTCAGGAAGATCTGTGTTGAGTCAGCCACAGAGACATGTAAAACTGCCTGTTTTAACCTTACTGTAAGTGGGAAGCTATTTTTCCTTCATCTTTCCATAATGGTACTTTAGTGTGTTTAACTGAGTCTGTCTGGGATATTGCCAATGCTTTTATCTGATTTTTACTCAAACATAGTTTACATTAAACACGCTAATGCTCACCCACAGGTCATGGTAAATCTATGAACTAAGACACCTTAACAAGCATCCCAACCCTTGAGCACATTCCTCAGAATTTTCCGAGGATAACCATTTGTGTGTTCAAAGCAGTAAGATACTGAGTGAACTCAGGTCACAGGCCAACAGGGGAAAAAAACCAAACCCATACCAAACAAAGAAATGAACAAACAAACAAAAAAATAACAAAAAACCCCAACAAAACAACAACAAAAAACCAACCAAACAAAAAAACCACAAAAAAAACCAACCTCAATCCCAACCAACCAAACCCCAAACCATATAAAAGCATTTTTTGCTTTCCAATGCAAAACTCAAATTATTTGGTTTTGCCAAACTAAACTAAAAGGCTTCTTCAGCCTGAAAGATCCAGTTTTCTGCTGTCAATAACAAATCTAGTTCCCTTGCCAATAAACAGGTTTGATATTCTGCTTTTATATTTCAGAACAAAAGAATACTGAAAACTGTGGACAGTATAAGTTATTGGAAAATAAACAATATCATTCAGCATCACATTTAGTTTCCGCTTCTGAACATACATATCCCTGCAATCTAGTCAGGCAGATTTCTCACTGGGACACTTTGTAGAATAAGGGCCCTCTCTGAAGGTTATACATGGCTAGTGAAAGTTTTCCAACTTCAGGCTTTTCTCCAACTCTCACACTGCATTTCTACATTATTCTTTTCAGAAACTGCTGCTGTTCTTCACAGTCTCAGCAAGCCCCTTCACTGACAATCTCACAGAGGGATCCGGGAAGGCTTAGTCATATTAGATCTCAGGAAAGCTCCAGACAAATGTCATATGCTGGAAATCTTCCATATTGAAAACATCATAGAGCATTCCACAGGCGTACAGAAGACATCTCACACACACTTGGCTGGAACAAATAGGCAGCTGCCAAACAGCAGCCTTACCCGTGGCGTATGGAAAAGACATAAAGGCCAAAAGAGAATGCTGGAAGCTTGTAAAGAAAAGAAATTCTCTCAGCTGGAGCAGAGCATGGGCAGGACAGTGACAATCATACTGACAATATCTGAATACCCTAAGTATGTACAAACAATTTTTCAGAGCTTATCCAAGATGAGGTTTTAAACATTTACCTGTCAAACATTAATTGTATGGGTTTTGGGAAAATCAAGATCAACAGACATTGATCTTAAAGCGAAATTAAAGAAAGATTATTAGAGATATTGATAATCCCTCAAACAGTCAAGGTTTTAAAGTCTACACCAAGTTCCTCTGCTAATCAACTACTCCAGCTATTCTGCTTAGGACTAGTTATAAAATCCAAAATCCAAGACATCTTTCAAGAAAGCCACCAGTAAATTTAAGTCCTGAATTTTCAGTATTCACAGTTACACCTTGCAAAGCAGCAAGCTTTTCAAGTAGTATACAGCATCCAACCTCTGAGGGCTAAGCCTCTGAGGAATGCCAAATACACATTCAAAAAATTGAAATACCAATAATCAATGGTGATTGCTTATCATTCTAGATCCTAAAATAGATCCCTTAAGTTTACTATTAACATAAACTTATTTTCTAATCTATTTCATATGTCCTTTTTACCTTCTCTGCTGTGGAAGTTAACTGTGGATTTAATCATTCTTTGACTGCATCTAGTTTAATGCAAAGTTCTCGTGCAGACGTGAGACTTACAAGTATGAGACTCTCTCCCAGTGTATGTTTTGAAGCTCTCCTTCCATTTTCACAGGACACTTGCTTAAGACAGAAATCTGAGACTTGTATGCTGCTTCTGTTATTAAATGTCGCAAAATCCTACAAAAATATCTCCACATAACTGTGGTGAATTTTAAGAAGCAGCAGTCATTTATTGTGGAATAGACTTTAAAGTTATTTCTTTAAGCAATTCCCATGTATAAAAATTACAAGAGTTCTTGCTTCTGACAGCAAATTCAGTGACATTTTAAACCACCCCTAGAATTCTACTCCTTCTGCAGAACTGATAAGGGTCAAAATTCTGCCACGAGCCCCATTCTATTTTCAGAATAGACTTTCTTACTAGAGCAATAAAATGTCTTACAGGCAGATGATCACTGAATGCTGTGACACTGTCAGTCATATTTAGACTGCTGTCACATATAAACTCAGGCACAATGTCATGGTTTAGCCCCAGTTGGCAGCTGAGCACCACAGGCCTGCTCGCCCACCCCTCCCATCCAGGTGGGATGGGGAAGAGAGTCGGAAGAAAATGATAAACCTCATGGGTTGGGGTACAGACAGTTTACTGGGACAGCAGAAGATGAGAAAAGTAACACCAGTGCTTATAAAAGACTATCCAAAGTGGGTGATACACAGTGCAGTTTGCTCACTACTCAGAACCTGATGCCCAGCCTGTGACTGAGCAGAGATCCCTCCGCCCCTGCCAGCCCCCTTTATATCCTCAGTATGGCATTTGGGTCACCTATCCTGGCTGTGTCCCGCCCCCGCTTCTCATGGAAATTAACTCTATCCCTGCCAAAAAACAGGGCACAGGACTAAATGATGACAGGCATCACGCTACAGAGAAGTCCAGCAGCTGCAGCTCTGACTAAATGCATTCAGAATTTTTATGTTTGAAATTAACATAACCTAGGTTTTTCCTTTTTAAAGAAAGCCAGTACTTTACCCAGTGACACTTGTATTTCTGGTCACTTCTAACTACCCAGTTTTCAGTGGGTGGCAGAATGAGCCTGGGAGGTTAGCAAAAGCAAAGGGAGAGACAAATTACTGTGACTTCCCTGAAGGATTTATTAGGAATGAGTTCCAAGTAAATTATTGTAGAGAAAGTACATCACATTAATTCTAGCTCCATCTTGCCTAAAAATTGCACAACAAACACAGGGCACTGCTGAGAACATTAAGATTTTTCAATAGAGAGCTCTGTGGTTTCTATATGTGTCTTACACACAACTGCTGTGAACCTGAATATGACATCTGGAATTTTGACACAATTTATTGACAGAGTTTTCATGAGGAGGCCTGTTTATTCCTATACCTAATAGCAGGCTTGTGAGAAAGGATGGAATCTCTCCCCGTTTCAGGTTTGCTGGACAAACTAGGACCATGTATCTGTTTCACTGTATTTTTTTTTTTTAAAAAAAAAAGCCAAAATCTGCCACACAATCTTCCTGAGCTCTTTTGCTACTGTTATGTTCTCATTTACTTTCTGAACAGCGGCGGGTCAGCTCCTTTTGAGTATCTAACCTGCACAGGTAGCAGAGAAGATCTGCAACAAAAACTAACAACCCAAAACCAGAAGGTCATTTCTACATTTCTAACATATTTCCAAAGCTATGCTGTGCATTTCCCTTTAAATTCTTCAGATTTTCAAGAGGATAAAGGATCTTTGGGCCACCTAAAGCAGTGGTAAGAAGGCTGAAAAGCTGCAAACAAAAAAGCAGGGACAGGAACGTAACAAGTAACAAAGCTCCAGGCGCGTTTCAGGCATCCTGTGGAGCTGTGTGTGACATTGTGCCTTCAGTCATTCCAAACATGAGTGCATTTTATATAACATTTTTTCTTTGAAATATGCTATAAATTGGGGTTTTTTTCCAAGTGTGACTACTAGAATTCTAGACATGTTGTTAAATAAACTCAAACTCCATACAGTTCATTGTAGCATGTATCTCTAAAACAAAAGAACTCGCTTCAAGGAGAATCTTAAGTAGCTGCAGACTTAAAATACTACCACACTTACTTGGTTCATCTCTGTTTCAAGGGACTCAATTTTCTCCTTCAACCTGTGGTTCTCAAACTCCACACCGATCAATGCCAGTCTCACAGAGCTACAATCTGCTTCTGCTTGGTGGCATTTTGCTTCCCAGTTTTCTGCTTGTTCACTGGTTTTGTGGTAATTCTCCAAAAGCTCGCAGTTCTCTCTCTCCTGATACATAAAGCTTGTTTAACAATTTACAATAAGCTTCACAAAACAGAGTTATCTAGACATCTATAGGCATGACAGTGTTTTAGATATTCTCTTTCAATTGAAAACTTTGCCATTTAGCCAAAACATTCAGAGAATTCTCAGGAGCCAGTGTTCAAGTTGGCCGCTTTTTAATGCCCAAAAGACATCTGTTAAAAGTAGCTAAATTAACATTACAAATGTGAGGTATAGCAATATATTGCAAAAGGGTTTTTCTTTTACTATTACTGTATTTCTTAATATTACATATTACCATATGGTAATAAAAACAAGACAGTCACACATTTCTGTATTATTCACTGTCTGAATTCTGACATTTAATAAAGACACATTCTTCCATGGAAATATGGTTAAAATTTCATTTTTAGTTATAACAACAGCTTTTATTAACAGGTTTAATCCGTATACTTACTTTAGACTTCAGTACACCCTTCAGCCTGACAATGTCTCTGTTTGAATCCTGGGCTTTCAACTTCATATCATCAAGCTCATTCTGGTATTTTGATAGATTTTTATATAGTGCCTATAAAGAAAGATTTGTTTCATAAAGCATACTGTTTGCACCTTTGTAAAAACATAGGATTAGTGTATATCTAGCACCTATGACATTATTAACTAGTTATTTAAAATCTATATAAAATCCAAACCGTGTAAATTTGTATAAATTAAATTTCACTCATGTCAAAAGTATTTCCCTTCTTTGATTTACAAGTAATGGTAGATCTTAGGATGAAGAAAAAAGTCAATAGAAAAATTTAGTAGTTAAGAAGAAAAAGACAGATGATACATTGAACAGCTAGGTGGTCATAACAAAATAGCCTGACCCATTTAAGAAGCAGGGCTCAGAGTCAGTTCCCTCTTAAGAGACATGTTACAGTCTCTTAAAAGCCTACATTTGAAAAAGCAGAAGACAGCTGAAAATGGAATTCACTGATGAGCTGGTTATCTCGTCATCAGGAGAAATAGAAATAAAGCCCCATTAGGAGAACACACACAGACACTCCTGTTCCTATTGTGAAAAGACTGTGAACTGATGAGAAAGGTTCTATGAATTTTTCCAGTAAGCCAAACTGAAGAAAATTAAATGGGACTTTAAATACTTTGAAGACCACCTAAATTAATGGAAGAACCAATACATATTACAGAGGCTAATCCATTGAAAAGTAATTGGCCTGGGAGGCTAAGACTTTGTTTTTCTAACTGCTTTTAGAAGCATCCAGGCATTGCAAAGGAAACCACGAAGCTTCTGACATGGCTAGAAGCACCAGGAGGCTGTGCTTTGTACTAGCTCCCCACATCAGTAACGACTGAGTTCTGACAGAAGGTTCACAACAGCGATTCCCTGAAGTAATCTCTTTGGGCCATCCCTGTTTCTAGTGGCACTCACTGCCCACCTTTGGGGGTTAAAGCTACCAGACTTTCCTAGCATACTCAAAGAGGGTGCTTAAAGAGAAGAGATTAAGCGTATTTGAAAGAAGGGTTAGTTAGCATGGGAGTTGTTTCACCTAATTTTTGCAGAGTGGAATTAGGCACCTGATCTGATCTAGCTAGCTCCACTTCCTCAGTAATAAAGGGAGAAAGACAGGTAAAATGAAACTTTAAAAACTGGGATGGGATGAATGTCCTTCTGGAGGACTTTTCTTCATGTAACAAGGGAGTATTAATGCCTGAAAACTTTTATACAGCTAAAATCAGAGGAAGTTAATCTGCTCTTTCAAAACTGGGTAACACTTCTACAGGCAGAGAAAGCCAAGTGAGCAGAAATTTTTTCAAAGTCAAAGGTATCCTAAGAGTAAAATAAGTGGAAAGAAGAAAGAACAAGCACTAGAAACCTAAATCAAAGCAAGTAGCTGAACAAAAAGGAAAAATAAAAAACCCAGAGCATGATTCTGTTATGGACTATTACAGGTATTAGGCTTAATTTCTAGCTGCTTGGAAAATATATTGATGCAAGAACATCGTGTTTTCATAAAACGACGCTTCAAAGTATTTTCACTACGTTCATTAGTAACTGCACACAAATAAGTAAGTGTAGATAACATAAAGTTGGATTGTAACCAAATATTTCAATTATCTTTTATCCAAAAGCCACTTTAAAGAATGTCAATAAATACAGTACTATTAATAAAATTTTGAACCTTGTTAAAATGTGTACTGTGTTAAATTATTAGCAAGTCAAATTCATAAGCTTGTGTTTGGGGCCAGTCACAGCACTAAGAAATACCTGCTGCCTCCTTTTTAGCACTTTCCCATATAAGCAACAGTTAGAACTGCCACAGTATTTTTTACATGAAGATCAGAAAAAGAACACAAATTAGTTCCTCCCTCAGATAAACACCCCAAACCATTGCATAAGAACAGCTAATCCTCTTTATAGAATTAAGCTGAGCAACAAGAGGAAAATCAGTTTGAAAAATTAGCTTAAAAATTAGTTTGCAGATTTACTTTATATAAGGCCCCAACAATTCTATAGAGTACTTGAAAAATACACATTTTTCCTTTTTATCCAAGGGTTCTCTGCACAAATATACCTGATTTTCTTGCTTGATATTAGAAAGTTGCTCTTGTAACCTGTCATTCTCCTGAGCTAATGCTTCTCTGTTCTTGTTAGTCTGTGCAAGTTCTTTGTTGGTTTCTTGTAGCTGTTGCTGCAAAGTGGTGATGTCTTTCTCACGGATACAGAGCGCTTCAGCAGATTTTCTATGTGGCAAACAACAAATACTTCAGGTATGACAATACTGCCCAACTCAATACAAATGACAACTTTTCCAATGTTAAAGTTTGCAAGTCACAAGACAAAATAAAACTTTAATATTTAATAGAGTAAAAAAATGTACATTAATGCATCCTGTGATTCCATTTTTGAGTTAATGTTATAAATTAATCAAAATTTAATAACAATCTTGACATTTTATCCTTACTTTGTGGAACGCTCCAACTCAGTAACCAGAATCTTGAAATCTGAAATTATTTTCTCCTTGAAAAGAAACACAAAATTAAAATAAACCTCCCACCACTGCTCAGTAGGAATGGGAAACAGATCTATAAATTATTTATATTTTCCTTTTATACAGCTAGCTGGTTAATTTAAGTATTTAATGCAGAAGGGATTATGGTTTTCCATCTTGCATCATGTTTAGAGATGAAAACTAATAATCTGATTTGGTAAATAAAGGTACAAATATCTTTGGCAGAACATGATTAATTATTTTTTTTAATCCTTTGTGGTTCTAAAGGTTGCATTTGGCTCACACACCCAAAACTATATCACATCTTCTGTCTAGTAGCTGTCACAGCTTTTTTACAATGAAAAAACTACCAGAGTCTGGTAGTTTGTAACTGATGAAACAAGAATGCTGTCACTATATTTCTATAAAGGAGAAAGCATTAAGTATCTCGCTCTACTCTCTTGTCTTTGGATACAGATATTAAAAGAAACATAGATAAACTAAGGAGATGTCTTTCACAAGACACAAGAGAGGTGAAAGACTCTTGTATCTAAAATGGACATCATTTTACAATTTACAGTTTTTAAAATGCAAAGTCAGTGTTTATGGCAGGATCATGGAGTGGATCCTCCTGGAAACTATGCTCTGGCACATGGAAAATAAGGTCACAGCCAACATGGCTTCACAAAGGGATATCATGCCTAACAAATTTGGTGACCTTCTACAATGTGATTACAACATTGGTGGATAAAGGAAGAGCAACTGTTATCATCTCCCTGAACTTGTGCAAAGCATTTGACACCATACTGCATGACACCCTTGTCTCTAAATTGGAGAGACATGGATTTGATGGATGGACCACTTGGTGGATAAGGAATTGGCTGGATAGTTGCACTGAAAAGTTATGTCAAATGGAGATCTTTGACAAGTGGGGTACCTCAGGTGTTAGCATTGGGATCAGCACTGTTCAACATCATTGTCAGCAACATGAACAGTGGGACTGAGTGCATTCTCAGCAAGCTTGATGACAACACCAAGCTGTGTGGGTCAGTTGACATGCTGGAGGGAAGGGATGCCATCCAGAGGGATCTCGACAGATTGGCACACACAAACATCTGAAGTTCAACAGGGCCAAGTACAAGATCCTGCACATGGGTCAGCAAATGTTTACAAGGGCTTGTGGTGATAGGAAAAGGAGCAATTGATTTAAACTAAAAGAGAGTAGATTTAGATTAGATGTTAGAAAGAAATTCTTTACTATGAGGGTGGTGAGGGCCTGGAACTGTTTTCCTAGCGAAGCTGTGACTGCTCCCTCCCTGGCAGTATTCAAAGCCACGTTGGTTGGGGCTTTGAGCAACCTGGTCTAACGATGGGGATTGGAACAAGATGATCTTTAAGGTCCCTTCCAACCCAAAAGATTCTCTATGAGTTTTATTGTTGCCTTGAAACTGGTGCAGAACTAGGTCAGCACTGGGCACTGTTACAGATACAAACATAAGATAGGAGTACAGACACAACAGATCTTTTTCCCATTTATCTTTTGTGACTATTTACATGTTAGAACATACTTTAATTGACAGCTTTTCCTCCAAAACAGCAAGCTTATCTCTCTCTTCTTCCACACAGTCTTGCAAAGTTGCCTTCTCTTTATCAAGTCGCAAAATTGTTTCTTTCAAAGAGCAGATCTCTTCTTGTTGTACAAGACTTTGTCTTGAAAAGTTATCTGGATACAAGTAGAAGAGTCTCATTTTTATTATTTCAACCCATGTGAAATAAACATTCTTTTGCTACACTTCCAAACCATACAAGAACATGGCAAAACCTCCCCTTCAAGAAAACACTGAAACAAGTACCTTCTCAGAACATAAATAATCCAAATATTTATAGAAGTGTATTCTTCCTTGGATCAAGGACTTGAAATTACTTGACTCAAATCTTTAAACAGCAAATGTTTAGATCATTACAAATAACTTTCTTGGGTATTATAACAATAAAAGCTTAAGCAGAATTACAGTAGATTGAAGCAGTACACAGACTACAGTGTGTAATGACTGATGAAATGAGATTGATTAGCCGTTATCTGAAATCCTTTTTTTATTAAGTGAACTTTACGTAAAAGTGAGCAAAAATACATTTATAAAATTCAACACCACTTAAACATTGCAAAGATAATAATGGGAAAAGCAATCTACTCGCTACAAAATCAAATTCTAAAAGACGTCTCTCCCTAACTTCCTTCAGCTAATAAGGTGCTACTCACTAAATTTACCTTTAAATGGACAGAGAAATCAATTCTTATATAGAATGACAGAACGGTTTTGGTTGAAAACGACCTTTAAGATCATCAAGTCCAACCCTTCACCTAGCACTGACAACTCCAACCACAAAATCATGTCCCTAAGCACTATGTCTACACGTCTTTTTGTACCAGCTAATATTCTTATTCTTCACTTGTCTCCAGGCTCTTTATTAAACTATTCCTACTTATTTCACTAGGATTATTCTCCCTCATCCAAACTGTAATCTCAGTATCTTGTCCTTATTAATACTGCAGTTTAAACCTCTCAACATTCTTCTTTCAGTACGTTCTCTCCCCACACCTACACTATAGTTCCTTTCCTTGGGCATCTTCCACTATTATCCCTGTAATAGTAGCACAGTACAGACAGTCCCTGTTAATTTTGAGGTTCTTTGCCTGGACTTGCCTCACAGTAATGAAAAATCATAGAATATCACAAGCTGGAGGGGACTCATAAGGATCACTGAGTCCTACGCCCTGCTCCTTGCAGGACTACCTAAAACTAAACCATGTGAGTTTGAGTGTCATCCAGACCCTCCTTGAACTCTAACAGGCTTGGTGTCATGACCACTTCCCTGGGGAGCCTGTTCTGGTGACTGACCACCCTCTCAGTGAAGAACCTTTGTCTAATATCCAACCTGTACCTCCTCTGATGCAGCTTCATTGTGACAATGTTCTGCTAATACGTATGTATCTAATGTCACTGAAATTTACTTTCAAGAACTTTCATGATGTAATTTTAAAATGCAAACACCTTCCAATATCGAAAGAAAACAAATGTTGCACTTGAAATGTTAAAGCTGCCAAAAGTATATTTATTTGCATTCAATAATTTTTCTTTCAACTCATGAGGAAAAAAATATGTAATAAATAATTAGCCTATTCAATTTCACTACAGAAACTGTCACTCACCTATTTTTTCATCCAAAAGCATGATTTTCTCCTGGCTAAGTTGCATCTCATGTTTTTTCTTAACAAGGCTTTGCTGAGTGTCTAGAAGAGCCTGTTCTGTCTTTTCATTCAATAAACTGGAAAAGACAAAACATTAAACATGAGATTTCAGAAGTTTATACAGTACATTTTTTCCTTTTTGAAACGTCACAAAAATTGCAACATTTAAGAAAAAGGAAGATTCTTCTGTATATTTTAGATCATTTGGGATATTTTATTAGCATTAACCTTAATCTCTGGATATTAAAGTCTGAATAAAGTAAAGAATCGTAGAAAACTAAGAAGTTCATCACAACATGTAAATATAAAAACTTCTCAAAAATTATTAAAATAAAAATCATCGTTTGGGACATACAGTGGACTGCTTGACCTATTTCAAGTCATATACTCAAATAATGTAGTAATATTAATTATTCTCAAATTGAAACTGAGAGCAACTATCAGCCTGGTTTGGGGAGGAGGGGCAGGGGGGGAAAGATAGTTTAGTAGTAGCACCTAATCTTCAACAACTCAGTTTTTACAGCATTCATAAATCTCCAACTTCTTATAACCCAGCAATAACTCAGGACTGGATTTGCAATGGAGTTCACATTATTTTAGACATCACAATATCCTTAGAAAGGTATTGTGGAGCAGCACAATATTGCACAATCAAAATCTAACAAAAAAACCCTACAAAACCCATGTGTTGAACTACACCAGTCACTTGTAAGGCTATATAGGTTAAGGAGAGCGTTTGCCTAACTGTACTATATTTAAGGAAATACAAGAGGAAAAAGTGGCAGTGTCTTCTCTTGTAGTCTGTTCACTCTGTAGCCTAGTTCAGCCTGTGATCTGGTCCTTCTTATCTCTCCACACAAACTTCACACATGCTTGATGTTCCCCTCCAGTCAGGAAACAATCCTTTTTTCACCTTGCACTCAGTGACCTATGCTGTCTTCCATAAAGGCTTCGACTGAGTCTAGTCCCACTACATGCTTCTGAGCACGGGTAGGAACTCCAGTTGAGCAGCAGGCCATAAACCTTGTACAAGGCTTCAGATTTGTTTCCTCTTACGAAAAAGCTCCAAGACTGAAGTAAGTTTGAACCTAACTACGCATGACACACGTTATTTTATGTGTGTTGTCTTGCCTCTATAAAAACAGCAATAAAAATATTTTTTTAAAATTGATTCATACACAATTCACTAAAAACATCAATACCTGCAGTTTCAATAGAAAGCTCCCAGCTCTAAGTCACAATTAATTTAACTTTTCACTGAAGATGGTTTTCAGGGTATCATAATATCAACAAGCCAAGAACATTTACATATAAATAAGCAATGAGGAAAACAATTTCATTCCAAAAAAGAACGATGTCTTGTAAGAACAACTATCATAAACGTCTTTCCCTTTGAGCTGTATACCCATTATGCAAACCAATGAACATAGGCTTATGTTAGTCATCAAATTAATGCAATTACATACTTTTACTCACCTAAGAGAAACACACTCAGCCTTTTGTCGGCTCAGCTCAGATTCAGAGTCCAGTGTTCTCCTTGCCAATCTTTTCATCTCAATTTCCAGAGAATCGATGGTGTCTTTCATTAGTGCCACTCTGGACATCTGTTCTAACCGTTCACTATCTAACTATAAATATAATTAAATATTACAATATGAAAAAAGCTATTTATACATAGATTTTCTCCTATTAATTCAAATTCTACTCTGCATTTAGCACAAATTTTTTACTGAATGAAAAATATCCAAGAATCTCATTTACTTAGGCCCTGACTCCAAGTCTACTGACGGTAGCTTGCAAAGAGCTGAAATGTGATTTTCACTTCCTTTGAGGGACAATCAATTTCTTGTCTTTCAGATCTCTGGTAACATTTTCATTTGTTAATGTAAATTTTAGGCTGGTAAATATTCCCAAGGGCAAAACCATTTCATATTGATAAAATTAAAAGTTTTCAGTGCAAAATAACATAACAAAAAACATTCATATGAGCGTATGAAGGGCTGAATCTCTGTTTGGGATACAACACTACCAATGATGGATTTAGCCCTCTAAATTTGAGAGGTATGCTGACAACTGGGTACAGAAATTACTGTAAAACATTTGCATAAAGCATTCTATGACCAGGTTACTACCATGAGGGGTTTAGGTCTGGACCTGTAACAAAAACTGGTCCAGAAACTCTTGCAGACACTCTAGCAAAGCTAGGTTGAAATCTCCAGTTCAAAGAAAGTTGCGTTTTGTTATTAAAATGCTGACAGTTCGCATTTGAAGAATCATCCTTTCTAAATTATTTGAAATAGCTCTTTTAAGGTAAAAAAATTCTCACCTCATCCTTCTCATTTACCGACTCTTTCATTACTAATTTCTGTGTTACTATAATCAAAGGTCAGGCTGCTGAAGAGCAAGCCAGTAAGCCTCTGGAAGGCCATAACTTTTTCAATATTAGTTTCATACATTTCATATTTATCTAAGGCCCTCAAAGAGTATCAAATGAGCTCAAGAAATAAGATTTACCTAAACCAGGACTGTTCCAAATACTCACTACACATCATGTGTCAAACATCTGATTAAAGCTAATTTACTACTCAGAGTACTCCGAGTTATTTAAGCCTACAGTGTATTCTTCATCACAGATGGACTCAGTTTAATATTATAATCCTTGGAACTATACTTATAAACTTGGTAGGATTTAAAATGCTGAAGGGGAAAAGGAAAATGAACCAGGTTTTATAACCACAAGATCTAGAAGAAGGATACACTACAGAAATCAATGTTAATCTATTTAAACATCAAGACCTAACAAGACTGTAAAAATATGTAAGACATATCCATTTTAATTACGTTTTCATTTTCTGTTTTAGCACCTTATGTTAGCAAACAGTTGCACACACAAGAAACTTAAACCATATTAAATAGGACTTGACAAAACAATACAGTTACATTTGGCTTTGAAGCATCAGGTCTTAACAATATGCGATTATAAGATAATTCACACTGGCATGGCCTCCAGGTCTCTAGTCTAAACCCCTGCTCAAAGCAGGGCCAGCTCTGAGGTCAGGTTACTCAGGGTTTTGTCCAGCCCAGTCTTGAAAAATCTCCAAGGTCAGAGACTGCTCAGTTGTCCTCATGGGACAAAAGGAAGTATTTTCTTGTATGCAGCCTGAACCCTTCTCATTTCAGCTGATGCCCATTGTTGCTCATCCTTCCACCCTGCACTGCTGTGAAAAGCCTGCTTCTGACTACTTTTCCACCAACCTGCCCTCACAAACAAAGTGTTCCAGCCCCAAGTATCGTGCGTAACCTCCATTAAACGTGCTGTTTCTTGTACTATGGTAGCAAAACTCGATGCAATATTCCAGATGTGGTATAATGAGCACTCAATAAAGGGGAACAATCACTTCCCTTGAGCTAATAGTTGTGTCTTGTTCACACAGTCTAGTACACTCTTGGCCACCTTCACCGCCATGGTCCACTGCTGGCCTGCACACAGCTTGCTGTACTCCAGGGCCTCTAGGGCCTTTTCAGCAGAACTGATCCCAAAGGTATTGGTCACAAACTTAGATTGGTACCAGTAGATCTTCTTCCCAAATTCAGAACTTGGCATTCATCCTTGCTGGAATGCCTAAAATTCCTGTTCTCCATCCTTCTTACCTGTCATCCAGGTAAGAGGTCCCTGCGGATGACAGGTCTGCTCTTCAGTATATCAACAGTTTTCCTGATTTTGGTGTTATCTGCAGATTTTTACGAGCACACGTTCTATTGCATCCCTCAGTAAAGATGTTAAACAGGACAGCCCGCAGAACAAGTCCCTGTGGTGCTCCATGTTAACACTCTCCAGGCCAAATATGCCCTGTTAACTGCTACCTGATAAGAACTGATATATCCAAATAACTTTTTCCCTACCTAGCTGCCCAACCATCCCGACCTGGATACAAGACGACAGTGGGGGTAACAATGTCAAAAGCCTTGCTAGAGTTTTGCTAAATGACATCCACTGCTCTCAGCCTGTTGTTTCCTGACAAAAAGCAGTCAGGTTGGTCCTGCAGGATTAACCATGAACATCACCTGTATTAAACTTACAATTCCATAAGTAAGTATTTCCCCTTACATTCTGGATAGCAGCTTCTAGCTCCTCAATTCTCTGTTCCGAATGAGCCTTTTCATTAAACGCAGTCTCTTGGGAGATCTGTATCAAACAACAACAACAAATCACATATAGAACAAGCCTGAACTCACCACAGACGAGCAATGCAATTAACTCTCAGGATTAGAATAAAAAAATCTTTAGCAATCTTAATTACACTACTAAGTAGCTTAAAATAACCTGGGGGGCGGGCAGAATCAAACCTTTAACTGCTCCCTGAGGCTATCACGTTCTGTAGTCATCCTTCGGAAATCCGACAGTGCTGTATCCCTTTCTGCCTCCACATGTCTCAGCACAGCTTGAGCTTTCACAGGGCTTCTACGTGTCCTGGGGCATTTGATAACTTCCTGACGCAGTCGGGAAATCTCTCCCTGTGCCTGTTTTTAAAAACAGCAGCGTAAGAGAAATAGGAAATAGATAGTACAACACAGTACTGTGGCACATGGCCAGTAACACAGAGCATCCAAGAGACTGAGTAATAGAAAGGACGAAGTAATGATTAGTGTATATATTCTTTGATTCAGGAAAGCATTCTTGACTCAGGACAACACTTACAAACTTCTATTTGACTGACAGACTCTAATCACAGAATTTCCATTGCTTGTTTTCTATTTTTTTTTAAACAAGTACTTTGCCTTCTTTTCTTGCACATCACCTTAAGTTATTTTAATTAATCATACAAACATAAGTTACCTGTTCATAAAGTTTGACAACTTTGTCCCTCTCAGCTGTTAAAACTTTGAAGTTCCCCTGAATTTCTGCCACATGGCGCTCATATTTTTTTAGCATTGTCTTAAGTTCTTCACGTTCTCTCAGTATTTTCAAAACTTCTGGATCAGAACCTGCTCCCTTAAAGAATAAGATGAGACACAAGGTTAAAATAGAGAAGCAGAACTTGCTATGCTTTCTTATTGTATCTGGTTTGAAAAATTCTATGGAAGACGTAAGAAGCCTTCAAGCTTATTAAGCTCAAGACTATATGTATGTATTTTTCTGGTAATTACAGCTTTGGCAGTTTAGCTAAGTAAGCCAACATCTTAAAAAATGCACTCCTCTTCCAAAGTTTTTTCCCAAGCTCACCTGGACGGATGAAAAAAATTTTGACATGCTGCCAGAAGTAGAGGTTCCCTTGGGACTCTCAGATTTTAGTATTTTCACTGTGTGTTCCAGCTTCTTTATCTTGTTCTTCTGGTGTCGGTTTTGAATATACTATTAAAAAATTGAGAGCAAGAGATGCATTAATTTTGTATAAATGTAACTGCAAATCCAGCATTTCAGCTCAACTGTTCTAGTCCAAAGGAGCATTTTGTACTATTTAGTAACAATAAACTTAATGTAGAAGGGCATCAGCTAAATGTTTTATCTTTAACTGCAGTCCAGGATTATGAAAAACAGTAACAGTTGAGTTACTCAGACGAGTGACTGAAAAAGGAAGAACGAAGCATGGGACACCTTTTCCCAGAACTGTCTTAACGAGGAACTTTTGAAAACAGAGACAGTTTGGCTGTACCTATGGGCTAAAGAATTAAGTATGCAGTTATACTAATTGCAAACAAAGAACAGGCTTTCTCCCATCTGACTGATACTACTACTAAATCACATAATTTCATGTGCATACAATGGAATTTTCCATCACCCTATCATATCAAAAGAATTTTTTCGTTAAAAACACGGTCTTTCCAACTGCAAGCATGATTTTAATGCCTGAACCATTCTATACCTGAAAATATGCCAAAGCAGCCAGAACCTACTTCTCCTTCATCCCAACAAACATACATTAAAGCTGAGATGAAAGCTTGAAATTCAGCCCAAAATGGTTCCCTGTACTATTAGCAAACCACACTAAAGTTATCACTGCACAATATTAATTCTAGTAATACCTTTGCTTTCTCAAGCTCTTTATCAGCAATATTCAATTCTTCCAGCTGATGAGATAGTTTGCCAATTACAGCAAGTTGTTTACACAGGTGGTGATTTTTACAGACTACTCTATTCACTTGGCTTCCCACCACTTGCTTCTTCTCAAGCAGTTGTGTACGTTGCTTTAGCTCACAGTTTATCCTCTTCAGATCTTCAATCTATGAGGACAAAGAAATAGAAAGTACTTTACCTCATCATCAAGGATTTGTAGAGAGTATTTAATAACACCTAATTTACGCTTCACAAAACCAAACAACACCCCCCAAAAACATTCACAAATGAAGCATATGCACACTACTAGCACAATTTAAAACAAATTTTGAAGGGGTCTGGACAATGGAGAATCCGATCCTTAATGCTTCTGATAAAAACTATCTGAAGTTGTGCTGCCACTAGTTATTCTCCCACAGTACGTTGAGAGGAAATGTCTCTCCAGGCCAGGTCACAAGTTTCCAAAAGTTACTCATTGTAGTTTTTCAGATCTTAGGAATGCCCTTCAGTCATCCTCTTTGAGTTGGGCCCATATGCTTTCACACATACTTTACAAAGGCCAACAGAAACATAGCCTATCAATGCTTAATTCACCATTTGATCAATATAAGAGTGATTTCCCTGAAACACTGTTGTAGTTTTAGAAAAATGTTATATGGCCTTTTTGTAAGAAATCAGAAGTTGCAAACTATTTTGGCCCTATCAACTTACTGTAACTTCTCAGTCTGTGGGAACATTACTGCCTCATACATATTTTTAATTTTTGGAGTCCTCAGATTTCTAAAATGCCACCTAATCAAGGTATGGATACAGCAGGAACTCTGCTGCTCGCACAGGCCGATCCTGTACCGCAAGAGGAATCAGTATCACTGCACACACTGCATTCTGTGAGGCTCACTTCGTTCACAAGCTATCTGTGTCTTCAGTACTTCGCTGGGCATCGCAGACTCAAATTTACAGACAGACTACAAAGGATTTGCTCACTCGCAATGCTGCTTCTCCTCAACTTACGAAAGACAACTTGCTGACAAGCATGGTAACGCTTACATTTCCTAAAACAGCCGTTATTGATGCATGCTACGCAGCGGCAGAATGTAATTGAGGCATTTCACCACCACCCTCTCTCCCTAAACTGCAGTAAAGCACCCCCGGCGCAGCTGGGATGGAACTGCACACTACGGCCACTCGAAGCTTCAGGCCGCACCCAAGGCACTTGCAGCAGGCTCCGCAGTACGCCCAACCAAATTCAGAGTTAGCTGTGAGCTTTTTGGAGCGATTACATCCCCCAAACGGGATTTGAGTTTCAAGTATTCCGGGAGTTACTCATTTAAGATGTTCTTTTCCTCCTTGATCTGCACGGCATACGCGGCAGCAACACCCGAAAAGCCCGCACCACTTGCGCCCTGCATGGCCGCCCTCCACAACCCTCGCCTCACCCCACACCTCCCGGCGCAGCCAGGCGGAGGGTCGAGGGGAGTCCAGCCGGTCTCTACCTTAGGACGACTCCCCGCTCTCCCCCTCCGACTCATGGCAGCCGCCGGGGCCAGGTGAGGCACCTGCCGCCGCCCGCCCCACGCACTCACCAGCCGCCGAGCCCGCTCCCCGCCCCGGCCCAACAGGGAGCTTCCCGCGGCCCAACGGCTGCCGCCCTCCGCGTTCCCCCGGCGCCTGGCAACTGCCGGCGGGCTGCCGCGCCCTCCCAACCGACCCTCTCAGCCTGCCAAGCGGGGCTGGCGGCGGCCAGAGGGAGGTACAGCCGTGCGCTGCTTCGCCCACCTGCACGCCCATCCCCGAAGGCTATCTCCTCGGCTTCGGCGCCAGCAGACATCTTGCCTCCCCGCGGGCACCCAGCTAAGGCGGGAGGTGGTTCATCTTCCCTGAGGTAGCTGCGTGAAAGCCTGGCCTATCCTGGATGGCTGTGAGGAGCCATAGAAGCAGAGAGGTCCCTGGAGGAAAAGGACCTGGGGGTGTTAGTGGACAGCTGGCTGAACATGAGCCAGCAGTGTGCCCAGGTGGCCATAAAGGCCTCAGGCATCCTGGCCTGCCTCAGGAATTGTGTGGCCAGCAGCAGTAGGGAAGTGATTGTTCCGTTGTACTTGGCTCTGGTGAGGCTGCACCTTTAATTCTGTGTCCAGTTTTGGGCCCCTCACCATAAAAAGGATGTTGAGCTGCTGGAGCATGTCCAGATGAGGACAATGAAGCATCTGCAGCACAGGTCCTGTGAGGAGCAGCCAACAGAATTGGAGCTTTTTAGTCTTAAGAAAAGGAGGCTGAGGGGAGACCTTATTGCTCTCTGCAGCTCTCTGCAAAGAGGGTATAGAGAGGTGCAGGTCAGGCTCTTCTCTGAGGCAACAAGACAAGGAAATGGTTTCAAATTGTACCAGGGGAGACTTAGGTTAGATATCAGGAAGAATTTCTTTACTGAAAGAAGCATTGGAACAGGCTGCCCAGGGAAGTGGTGGAGTCACCATCCCTGGGGGTATTTAAAAGACATGTAGATGCTGTGCTTGCAGACATGGTCTACAGGTGGACTAGGCAGGGTTAGGCTGTGACTGGACTTGCTCTTAAAGGTCTCTTGCAACCTAAGTGATTCCACGATTCTAACTCCCAATTCCAATCTCCCTCAAAGGAAAAGCAACCCATAACCATTACATTCTCACAACGTTGCCCTTCCAGCTGAGGCTGTCCCACCTCTCTGGGCTGGGAGTCCTGCTGGGCAGAGGCCAAGCAGCTGCCATGGACTTGCCAACTTCTGGCACAGCACCAGCACAACAACTTAGCCAAGTAGCTCTCTGCATGCAACAAGCCTGTAGTCTCTGTACTTTAATTCTCTTTAATCTTGCTTTCAAAGATGATCAGAACGCCTGTTGTCCTTACAGGGTTATATAATTGAAATGCCAGAGGCAAAACCAAATGAGAGGTTAGAAATAATCTTAAAAAAAAAAGAATGATTAAATAAACCATGATGCACTGTAAAATCTTGTACAAAATTATCAGTAAAACCCTTTTCCCATTAATTCTGATATAAATATTTATAAGCACTGCCTTCATAGAAATTTTAATTATTTCTCTACTTGGTTTCATCTTGGGAGGATTTTGAATGACTCTTATCTATTAAAAATAAACTTCCAGATATCTGGTTTATGGTTTATAGTCATATAGTTACTCAACAAGCATTACTGGAGTCAAGAAGAGGTGCTTATATTTCTTTTTTATGTACAAGTTATATTTAGTGACCAGTTCTCCTTTTGAATATCTTTTTTGTTTGGGGTTGAAGTAAGCCAAGCCTCAAGTGACATAATGCTGTCTCCCAACCTCAACAGGTAAAGACTACTTATTTCTTCAAGCAACAGTTCAATAATTCATAGTTATTTGGGTATGGAGACAGGGAGGTGGGTGAATATCAGAGATCAGTATACTCTGATGTAGGCAATACCACTTCCCATTGTTGTCCTGAGGGTGGTTTTTGTTCACTTTAAAGCACCCTTAACATTTAATTCCAACCTCCCTGAGCCCATCTACACACACCCCATAGGCCTCACCCAATTAATCCAAAAGCCTCAAAGACAGACAGGAAGAGGCAGCATGGACAATGTTCACAGGTCAGAAGATGTCAAAGACAAAGGCAAACAGCTGTGCCTTGTCAGTCCAGCTCCAGGAGAGAAGATAGGTATTCTAAAACCCATGACATTTCTACCTGTCCACCTAGTATTTTTAGCAAATCCTGGTTCTAATTAAAAGAACAGAACCACATTGGTCAGGCCGATAGTTTTCAAGCTTGAAAAAACAAGAGAGTAATAGCTCAGAGTATGTTTTTACTGACACCCCGTGGCAAAATGACACATTGCAAGTTTCCAAGAGCTAAATGCCAAAATGGGAACAAATGTTCCAGTATTTTTGTTTTTCCATAACACCGGAAGCCCCACAAGATGCATTTAACTTCTGCATTCTGCCAGCCACCTCAAGAGTTGATTTCCCAATATTTGGAACACTAAACACACACATTTTTATGGACAAATTCCATGTGCTTTTTATCTTATGTATTACAGACTTCAGTGAATAGTTATTACCAGTCTAATTTAGGAATAAACTGCTTAAAAGAATTACCAACTTTTTCTTTAAATGCAGCAATACAGCATGCCAAGTGCTGGGGCACACACCATGTCAGGCTCCTTTTTACTCTCTTTCTCCCACTAATCACCACCAACACCTGTGACTCACCCTGCTAGGCCGGCATATTTCTTCTTAGAGTCTGGTAAGGAACTGACTTGCTTCTAATGAACCAGTTCTTCAGTAGGAAACGACCGCACATTCACATCTTCAACTTCCAAAGCCTTTGACCCTTTAGCCACCTCTTTTCTCCTTCACCTTCCAGGGAATATAGCTACTTCAGTACTGTTTCTTCAATCAGAAGGTAAATGCAATTCAGGCTCCATCACAAACATTTTTCTTTATTGTTAAAGCAAACATATGAACAACTCACACCCAAATCACCTCCTCAAATACTTTCACTGGTGCACCCGAATGAGGACATCAACTTGGTGTTTCTTCCTAAGGCACCTGTTCCTAGAACTGGAAAGAATAAAAAAGATACCTGTAACCATTCCTCTTGAAGGGGAATTATCACAACCCACAGTCCCACCCTTTTCCTCTACAGATCCTCCTTGTCTTGGGACTCCAACAGTGAGTAGGGATGAGAAATAACGCATCTGTGCCCTGGTTTCAGACAGGGCAGAATTAATTTTCACCAGCCATCCTCTAACTCCATACAGCAGCCTTCCACTTACGACATTTTCCTACAACACAACAGGACCCACCAGTGAAGAGGATTAATTTTTCCCCAGTTTCTCACAGCTTGTTACACTGGGAGCTCCAAAAAGCACCGCCGTGGCTCAGCCCCACTCGAGCACCGCCCGCTCACTCCTCCAGCATCTCCAGCGGAGGCTGTTGCGGGGTGGGACGGAGAAAGGCACGATAGCAACAGCGCTGGGAATACACGGCTGACACAGAGACCCACCCCCACAGGCCCCTCAGCACTTACCGAGCTGCGGCTGGAACGGCACCCCTCAGACAACCCGGCCCGGCCCGCCTTTATGGGGGCGTGACGTCACGTGCTGTGAAAGCCAGCCCGGGCCGGCTCGGCTCACTTGTGCTGGCTGCCCGAGAGAACCAACCCCGTCCTAGCCAGAACCAGGTATCAACCTGCCCATACAGACACTGCCATGGATAAAAACTTCAGCTGCAAGAGTCGAGCGTTGGGCCGCAGCAGGAATCTGGTTAGAGACAGCAAGCTCTTGAAGAAGGGTTACTGCTGAGGTCTGACAGGCTTCAGCAATGGCTTAAATCAATGCAAATCCTTTGACAATCTGTGCATGCACTTTAATGATCTTTCATTATCTCCGTCCATTTCCAGCTTGCTAACAAATCATGCTGTCAACGTTCAGCTTCTCGATCGTCATGAATGCCAGGGACAGTTTCCATGGATGTGAAAAGTCTGCGTTATCTTGTTCGGTCTCCCTTCAAGCTCAGGAAAGCTGCTGCCAGCTGCGGCGAGGGCTGTGGCACAGCTGGCTCAGTGACTCAGCCATTAATTATACCTGTTGTGCACCTGCCACTTGCCGGCATGATCCCACACCTCAGTTACCGTGCTGGGAGAGGCGGGAAACCTGCCGACCTGCTGCTCTCTGTAATACCACTTAACTGATCTCTTACCACAGGAGATTTGAGGTTGATTTCCACCAGGCTGCACATTGCACATCAGCCGCCCGTTCCCTCTGCCACTCACCTTCCCCCAGCCGCAGCGCGTCCGGGCTGCGGCGTGACAAGCCTTCCCCACGCTCACCGCCCCAGGGCGCCGCGCACCCCTCAGCTCTCACCCGATCCGCCAGAGCTGCCTGCGGCCCTTCCGCCACCAGCAGGGCGCCAACCACCCCGGCTCGCCCACCTTCGCCCCAGGCGGCAGGCCCGCGTACGGCGCGGCAGGCCCGCCCCGCCCCCAGCACCTCTAACCCCGGGAACCGGAAGGTGTTTCGAAGCGGGCTCGGGGGCCGCCGCCTCGCCCCTCCACGCCGTGAGTACTGGCTCGCGGCCCGCGCAGGGGTCGGCTGTTGAGGGGGTCGGGAGGCGGCGGCGGGTAAGGGTGCTCATCCCTCCGGTGCAGCCCCGCGGGGGGACGGGGCCTGCTGCCGCACGGCGAGGGGTGACCGCCGTGGCGTGGGGAGCACCTGCGCCGAGAGAGGAATTCTGCCCGGCACGGCAGAGGCTCCGGTAACCCCGCGGCGCTGCCTCGTTATTCCGCCGGGCGCTGCAGGCTCCAGGGCAGCAAGACAGCGCCTGGCCGGCTCGTCACTCACCCAGCGAGCCCGGGAACTTGTTGCGCCTGTTTTGTCTTAGCAGACAGGTGGAAAAAGAAACCCCTCCAAACCCGGGCTGCTAAAGGCTCGGCAGAAGTGTATCGGCAGGACTGCAGCGGGCGAGGGAGAAATCCAACGTTCAGTTCTGTTTCTTTAGCCTTTTAAGCGCCGTGAGGAGAGGCTGCTCTGCCAACGCCAGCTCTTACGTTAAGCACGCGTCACGGTTGGAACGGCGTCCCGAGAGCTTCGAGAGGCGAGACATGCTTTGTAAGTCACACCGGTTCGGGAGCGTTGCTGCTTTGGGGAGAGCATGGTTGCGTCATGACTGCCACTAGCGTTTCGTGTCTGTCACGAGAGCAGGTTCTGGGCTTGCCCCATTCAGCTTTACCAGATCGAGCATTCCCTCCGTCTGCTGTCCAGTTATGAAAAACATGGTACTCCGGTCATCACTGAAGAACTGCCTTCAGCTAGCCTGCATCCTCAGGACTCCAAAAGCTGGCTTCAGAAGCACAGCTAGCGGGGGCCTCATTATCCAGTCTGTTTCTAATGATGTGTACCAAAATCTGGCTGTAGAAGACTGGATCCATGACCACATGAATTTAGAGAACCAACAAGTCCTTTTCCTTTGGAGAAATTCTCCTGCTGTGGTAATAGGGAGACATCAGAATCCCTGGCAGGAGTGCAACCTCAGGCTAATGAGGCAAAAAAATATAAAACTAGCCAGGAGGAGAAGTGGAGGAGGGACGGTTTACCATGACTTGGGCAATATCAATTTGACTTTCTTTACAAACAGAAAAAAATATGAACGAATGGAAAACCTGAAGCTAGTTGTGAAGGCACTGAGAGCCCTGCGCCCCCAGTTAGATGTACATGTCACCGACAGATATGACATCTTGCTAGATAGGCAATACAAAATCTCAGGTACAGCTGCAAAGCTGGGGAGGACAGTTGCATATCACCACTGTACCTTACTTTGTAACACAGATAAGCATGTTTTATCTTCTGTGCTGAAGAGTCCCTATAAAGGGCTAAAAAGCAATGCCACTCCAAGTGTACCTGCATCGGTGAAAAATCTCCTTGAAGAGGATCCTGGTTTAACTTGTGAGATGCTCCTGGATGCCATTGCTGAAGAGTATGCTACACAACACCAAATAGATCATCATATCACCTTAGTAAATCCAGCTGATGAGACTGTGCTTCCAGGAATTAATAATAAAGCTAAAGAGCTACAAACCTGGGAATGGGTTTACGGAAAGACACCGAAGTTCAGCGTTAGCACTTGTTTTAACGTGGTCTGTCAGGATTCCATTCTTGATGTTAAAGTAGACGTGGATGTAAAGCATGGAAGGATTGAAGCCTGTAACATTGACCTGCCGGAGCAGTGGCTGCCACCAGCACTGTGCAGTGAACTGGTGAGGAGCCTTACTGGCAGTAAGTTTTGCCCAAATGAGACCACAACACTAACAACAACATTGCTAAGACTGTGTCCACAAGACGATGAGTTGCACAGCAGGTGGAATCTGCTATGTAAGAATATGGTAACATTAATGTGACTTGCATTTTGAAAATGTGAGGCAATTTTCTGCTGCTTTTTAAGTTAATTTATTGAAAACAAAATTAAAACATCCATTTCTCCAGGCTGAATTTTTTTCTTACTAGTCATCAAAACTGTTTAATCTTGTGCTTTTGCTTGATATTACCTACCAGCAATTAGATTCCACACTGCCTGTGCCCGGGGTTCCCAAACTGTATGTAAGCCACTGCAATAAGCTGCAGCCCTGTATCGCTCCATCCTGATAGACACCATCGGTGCTCAAACCAGGGCTGTCAGTGGAGGCATCCCACACTGGCTCTGCAGCAGAGGAGGTACAGACTGCTGACACAGATGGGATGGGGTAGATGGAAAACTCGCTGTGCTGCTGCACTGGATCCCCCAGCCTGCTTCGCCCTCCTTGCAGGTAGTGCTCAAAGGCCGTGTTTCAGCCCCTGAGCTGTGTGAAAAGGCATATCCCCTGGGTTTCTGCTTCAGAGTCCTTTTGAAGAGTCCCTCCACTGTAGTAAGCTAAGCTTGCTGCTGTGAACTCAATCAGTCCAGCAGTTCCACGCTGGATTAGGGCTTTTGTATGTGCACATGCAAAGCCTGGATAGGGGGGTAAGGATTAGGAAGTTAAGTGAGGGGGTTTATGCAATGAGGGCAGGAGAGGGTAACTGGGCTGGAGGCCATATGTGCCTCCTTTGTACCTGCACTGCTTGACGCAAGACTGGGAGCTGCTGTGGCCACAGGTACCACTATCTGAGAGTGGGAATAATTCTGCATTAAGGAATACGTTTGCAAATACAGATGTAGGAGAAAAGGGTTCCTTAAGTTCCACTTAGGAGAAAATTTGCTAATGAAAGGCAATAGTGAACTGCAAACGACACGAAAATAATAGTATAAAATAGCATTGTGAAAGATGTTGCCAAATAAGCAGAATGCAATTTTGATCAGGTCAGAACAGAAGCAGTTTATTGTGACAGCTGTAGGATAGAACCCAGCACAGCAGTGACAGACTTTGCTGATGTGAACTCTGCCTGAACGAGGCAGTCAGAGAGTTTACATACCTTCATGTTGTATAACCCCTCCCAAACTGCCCCTGAATAGCAGAGTTAGTTACATTTGAAGTGGGATGTTTATCAAGCAAAAAGGCTATGCATTCACCCTGCCTAGGTGTGAGCACATCAAGGTAAATTCCATTCAGGGCACAATAAGTAGCACTGCCCAGTTTATGCAAGCCTCTTCCCAGAAGGTTAACTGAGAGCATGGTACCCAGAAATGAGGCAGATAGTTACAAAGGGCTTGTTACCAGATGACATTTCAGGGTTGTCCTGAAACAAAAAACATTTACTACTTCTGAAGATAAGGGAAGTGCTGGAAAATCAGAGGCACATAAAGTGGATTGAGAAACCCCAGAATCAATTAGGCAAGAAACAATCTTCTTGTTAATAGGGCAAGCTAAATAAGGACCAGTCTGGCCTAAGGAAAGTAAAGGAGCAATGATCTTTGTCCTTCAGGCTGTCCTAAGCATGTTTCTGAGGCTGTAGCATGCAGGAGGAGTTAGGTGGAAAGTTAGGATGACTGAATCCTACTGGACTTAAAAGACTTTATATTTAGGTCTGTAAGGACATAGACTTCCAGCATCCTTATTGTCCATACAGACAACTCTCAGCTGAAGCTCCAGTAGGAATTTCAAAAGGTCCCTTACCTTTCTGAGCAGCACCGATGGGGCTTCGGCAGGGATCAGTCTGCAGTCTCAGGTGAAACAGGACACAAGAATCCAAGTCACAGCACCAAATTCTGTCATGGAGTAACTGGAAAGCAATTTTGAGCAGGTGAAAACAGCAGCAGTTCATTGCTCAAGGAGAGAGCACAGAGCAGCAGAGACAGCCTCTGCTGGTAGGATCTCTGCTGAAGTCAGGTAGTTACAGATAAATGTACTTCTACATTATACAATTTGTTCTTCACCAAGCTGTCAAATAAGCATGATGTGGTAACAGCAGCAATTGAAATTCTTCAGATCAAGAGGATCTAGACATACTAGGAAACCCGAGGCAGGATATAATTTTATCAGTATTTCACTCTTGGTAATTAAATCATGCAAACAAACCCATTAACTACAATTTTTTGTTAACAAGTGAAGCCTGGAAAGAGCCACGAGGTGTTACTGTTACTTGCATGCTGGTTGAGCAGCACTGGGTAGGAAGTCACGCTGCAGAAGTGACCTACCTTCAGCCAAGGAGAGCAGTCGATGGTGGATCCGGCCCTCGGCCAGGACTGGCAGGACTGTAGGACTGAATGACACTCAGCTGACTCCAGCTGGGAAGGTGGCTTAAGCTCATGGCCACAGTCCTGGCTGCACAGGCCAGGCGATGACTGGATAACATAAGTACAAGTAGCAGAAGAGAAGACCATAGCCTGGTACAAGTAAAATGATTGTGGAACTGTATTCTTAGATTGCTCTGATACTATTTTTTTCTGTTCCTCTGTAGGAACACAGTGTTTCTACTGACAGCCAAAGGAACTATTTAGAGATAAAGGGTTTTGAGGTAAAAGTTGCAGGGCTGTGCCAACTGGCATGTCAAGGAAGGCTCAGTTGTAGGTATTTACAGATACTGTGTATCCATGAGATCTGGAAGAGAAGTTATAACCTTAATTACTGAACTGTAGTCTCATTTAAAAAGAGAATTTCTAGCAATGAACAAGGAAGAAAGGCAAGAGTTGTATTTGTAGAGGACATCACAGGTGCTTACTGCTTGCACAGAGGCATTCTGATTCAGAAAGCATAAAGATTTTTACTTTGATTTCCAATTAAGATTTAAAGTTGATCTAAAAGGTGGCTTTTTATTTTGCCCCATATGTTTGAAATTGCTGGAGCGGGTTAAAAGATACAGCAAGCTTTCCAAATGTGAAGTTTTGTATTTATAGTGAACTTTCTCCCAAATGTGGTTCATCTAGAAGGCATTACCCGGCTTCCTTGAATTACTCTATGTAGTGCAGGAAAGAATTCAAACAGATGACTAAAACTACAAACAATAAAAAATAACCTTTATTCCCATTAAAAATAATCATATATTATACACAACTCAGAAATCTAGTATCACAGCTGCAGTCCAGAGAGCTTCTACGGAATGTCTGGGGGAACTGACTGGTAGCACACAGCTTCTGTGGCACCTATGTTATTCTTTTTACTGATGTAACGCTGAAAAGCTGAGACATTGTTATGCAAAAGGAGAGGTGTTAGGTCATTGGCAAACTGTGACTCAGAGAACAAAGCAAGGACCAGCTCTGTTTTTCCTTGAGAGCTGTGAAATAGATTTGTTGTGTTAGAGGCAGGACTAAAAGAACTGTAGCATTAGGTGACAGGTGAAAGAATTGTAAAGCAAATAAAAAAAGATAATGGAATACACCAGCCATCAAGAGGAAGAAACATATGGCAGAGAAAAAGTTCTAGCAGTGAACATGGTACTAGAATATGGTGGCATGCTATATTACAAGAGCAGAAAACATAAGGCACCTGTCAGCCCTGAGGCTGAAAATATTTTGATGGGACCCACAAAAGAGGCCACCTGTTCTTCATGTCAGAATATACAACTGCTGTATTCTTGCTGACAATGACCAAGAACTCGTCTTAGGAGTAAAAAGCATCTCAGGTGATACATTCTGCTTTTCAGAAAACAAAAGGAAGACGTGATTTTGTCTTTTTTTTCCTATTAGCATGTTCCTTAAAATCACTTATTAACAAAGGTTTGAGGTATCCAGCTTCTGGAAGAATTTAAAAATAGCTTTTTTTTTTTTTTTAGGGGATGATCTTAGTCACAGAGAAATAGGTTACTACACTTCAGACTGCCATGACTAGCTGGAAGGACATCAAACTTGGGAATGAGGCAAAAAGATCAGGAGAGGCTTATACAACCTTTTCACACCTAATACAAAGGGTGAAAATACAGTGTAAGACCATGCATCATGGAATAGAAGATTTGGGAGTGCCAGGGAAGAGAATACAGCTGTTCGCATCCTTTCCAGCCCAAAATCCATCACACAGGGAGCCATAAGACAAACGAAAAATGTCTGTACACTAAACACTACAGTGTATGTATGGAACGGGCTTGGAAAAGTGGAATGTTAGACTTGGGGTTACCAACATAGTCTGTGAAATCGGGTATTATGGGATTGACCAAAACATAACAGAACAGTAGTCATGACTAGAATACAGGAATTAAAGGAAATAAATAAGGCTGCTTATGAAAGAGGATATGTGGCAGCCCAGATTGAAGTACTTGTGAAGCCATCAATTAAAGATATAAATCCCAGAATCTGCTCAAGACAAAATTAATAGTGAGAAGAGAAATGACAGTAAAGAGGCCTTTGAGAGGCAGTACTGGAGGTCTGTTATGAAATCAAGATCAAATTCAGACATGGAGTGTAGTAATAAAGATTACGGGAGAAGTACAGTGGAGGAACTGCACGGTTGTGTTTTCTCAGGCGGAAAAGTCAGACATCCTTAAACCTCAGACTGCAAAATCTCTGCTGAGCCAAGTACTTAGAAGAATTGCTTCTGAGGGTGGACAGCTGGACTTAAGCATCTTCTTACGCTTTTATGCTTATAAAAACACTCGTTAAAAGCAGTCATATCTGATCACATTTGCTTTGTGTGCTTAGTATGAAAGACATCCACTGTTGTTTCGTGACAAGGTCGCAAGTCAAAATCACAGAATCCAATGCTGAAACGACCCTGCAGAAATTAACAGAATTGACAGGGTGAACATAAAACGAGCTCTTCTACGGTACAAGTAAATTAAAGAGGTCAAAGCATGCTTACCTGCGGTTTCTTAAAATAATCAAGACCCCTTCCAATCTTAATCATCCATCCATTGTTGAATCTGTAGAAAGAGACGTTTACTGTTACACTCACAGTTAGAACACACAAAACCGCGGAGGGCTGATTTCATCCAGTGAGGGCTGCTGCCTTCCACTTTGTTAAGCACAGCTGTAATTAGAAATTGTCTCAAAAATTAACAGTGATGTGGTTTGACTTCAAATAACTAGCATTCACTGATTTTTTCTATCACCCACCTAATTTCTCGATCATGTATTGAACATGAAAATGTAATGTGCAGTGTTACTCCGTAAGTCCTCAGCGACTGTTGTATTTCTTCCAAGCCACTTGTCTGCTGACTCCTCCCACTACCCTGTTAAAAGTAAAAACAATGGGGGGGGGGTTGTTTAACCATATATTCTATTTCTGGTCACCTCTTCCTAAACTCACCAAAATGCTTTTAGTACTAACTTGGATGAAGGCAGATTCACAAAGACAGGACAAAAAGCAGGCAGATTACAGGTACACTTGCTAAGGGATATGGAGGAGGACCTCACTCTCAGCCCTTTGAATCTAGGTAGGAATTACTATTTGAGCCAAAGTAAATGGAGTAATAGTTTGAGAGGTTTTAGCTCATCAAAGCTTCTAAAATTGCAACTATATATAATTATTGGAAGAAAAAAACCCCAAAGATATCTCAATAGATGCTTTGGTTTTGATGACATCTTCCACAACAGAACTTTCACAAAAATATCTTTCCTGTTTAAGATTCTGCTTACCAGGAATTTTTTAGTTATTAGAAAACTCCAAACTTAAGCTCAACTATCACATTTTTATTTTTATCTTAATCTGTGTTTTCTGCTGAAGGCATCAAAGCCTCAGTCTAGTAAGTACTGGTGAGAACAAATCTGTATCTAAATATATATATATGTTACACATGGCATCACCTGTGTATGAAGAAATAGAAACCAAAGTCTAGACACTTACTTCATCATAGGAAGTGAGGAGGTGGATTGTTTTCACTTTACATGGCCCCTTAATTAGCATCTCACAGAATCGTAGGAAGTTATACAGCTGTAAAAGTTTTATTGCATTTAGTAATTTAGGATTTTTTTTTTCAGTAGTAGTTACAACTGTATCAGTTACACCAAATATCTACTTGCCTGATGAACATGCCTAATGTACGGGTCCTGCACCCAAACTTCAGAAAGAACCTCTGTAAGGTACTCTTGGAAAAGCTTTTCATAGCTGAAACCTGTTGCATTTTCCTCTATCCTGATTTGCTTATGGTATTTGCCATCTGAAAAGAAAATAATTCTTTTTTTCAGTAAAGATCATGACAATAAAGATCCTATCTTCTCAGTGATGTCCAATGATAGGACAAGGGGCAATTGGTGCAAACTGGAGCATAGGAGGTGCCATGTGGACATAAAGAAAAGCTTTTTCATTGTGAGGGTGACAGAGCACTGGCACAGGCTGCCCAGAGAGGCTGTGGGGTCTCCTTCTCTGGAGGCATTTGAAACCCACCAGGGCGCATTCCTGTGTGATCTAATCTAGGGGGGGCTGGGTGTTTCTATGTCCCTTCCAACCCCTCCTGTTCTGTGATGCGGGGATATTTTCTGTGCCAACGACCTCACCCACAGAACGGCCTCATAAGAGCAGGCACTGAAATGCCAACGGGCACATCGCAGCTCCATACCTTGTTTCTCTTTTTCAATATGTTTTTTAATGTCTTCGGCTCTGGTCATGTACTCGGATATTTTCTGCCGGTAACGGTGCTTTTTTGCCTCATCCTTCGTAGCTGTGAATCAAAAGCACACAGGCGCGTTGTACCCGGGGCCAGGGGAAGCGGGGGGTTGGGGGGGAGCTGAGCCCTGACTGGGCCCCGCTCTCCCGGGAAGAGACCTTTCCTCTCCCTCCCCGTGAGGCGACGGGAGACCGGGGGCCGGTCCTGGGGGCCAAACGCGGCTCGCGTCCCCTCAAAAACCAATCCCGTCTGGCGGCCTCCGACAGATCCGGGCTGCGTTTAAACAACCAAACGCCCCAACAGCTGCGGTAAAGCGTCCTCCAGACCGCCCCTCGCCCGGTACCTTTCACCACCTGCAGCAGGAGATCGATGCCCTCCTGATAGCACACCAGCGACTCCTGGAACCGAGACGCCAGATCCAGCTCTACCGCCCGCTTCACCGTCTCCACCCCGGCCCGCTCCAGCGCGGCGGTGCCATTGCCCCCCGCCCGCGACATGGGGCACCGCGGCGGGGACCGGGGCAGCGGTGGGGATGCGGGCGGAGGGGTGGACGGACGGGACGCGGCGCACTGCGCCTGCGCGCCGCCGCCTTCCCCCTCTCCCCCCCGCCCCCTCCTGGGGAATAGAAACTGAGGCGGAGGAAGGGGGGGAGCGGGTTGTGTTTCACTGTTGTGCTTCCGCCGGCGCGGAACTGAAGTGCCGCGGTGTTGGTGCCTGGCTGGAAGGCTGCTCACCGAAATGGCGGCCGCCGCGGGCAGAGTGGGCCTGGGCCACGCAGCCGGTTGGAAGGTGGTAGCCTGCCGCCGTGGGGCTTGGTTCGGCGCTGCCGCCGTGCTGGCGCCGCGCCCCTGGCTGCGTGCGTGCCGCCTGCGGCAGCGGGGGAGGGTGTCTCCTCCGTGAAGCGGCGAGGGGTGGCGGAGCGCGGCTCTAGGGGTGCCCCGCAGCCGCCGCTGGGAGGGGGGAAGGAAGGAGGGAGGGAGGGCGGCGGTCACGGGCGACGCGAGGGGGCAAGCTTGGCGCTGCTGTGAGCTTCGGGGCGTCGGTTCGTCCCCTGAGAGGAGAGCGCGGCCGTTGGGAAGGCCAGGGGTCTGCGGGCGCCCGGTGTTGGCCTAGTCTGTCCTGCAGCCCCCGAGAAGGGCTGTGGTAAGCGCGGGGCGTGTGCTCGGCCGGGCTGAGCGGCCGTGTAATCTGTCCGCAGGTGTGAAGAGCTGTAAGGAAAGTCCCGACCGATTGTGTCCTGCTCTCTTTGCAGGTGCTGGGGCAGAGGGTGGAGGGGATCGTGACCACAGCGTGGGTTCGTTGTCTTTTTACCAAGTCAAGAATTCCAGGCTCGGTATGTGCTTTAGTAGCTGAGCAACTGAAAAGTGTGTATCGTCCTGCTTAATTCTGTGCTTTCTGTGCTGTGACAGCTTTCTAGAGACTGCCAAATGAGCAGGTACACGGTGTGCTGTGTGAAGAACTGGCTGAAGGGCAGAGCTCAAAGGGTTATAGCGAATGGGGCTACATCTGGCTGGTGACCAGTCACCAGCACTGTTCCTCAGGGCTCAGTCCCAGGGCCAGTTCTGCTGAGTTCCTTTATCAGTGATCTGGACATGGGAGTTGAATGTACCCTTAGCCAGTTTGCTGATGAAACCAAACTGGGAGGTGCTATCAACTCTCTCAAGGGACAAGAGGCCTTGCAGAGGGGTGTAGATAGTTTGGAGCACTGGGCAGTCATCAGTGTCGTGCAATTTAACAAGAACAAATACTGGATTCTGCACCCAAGGTGAAATAATGCCAGGCACAAGTATGAAAGGGGAGAGGAGTGACTGCCCTGCAGAAAAGGATCTGGGGGTGACAACAGGCGCAATAGGAGTCAATAGCAGTAAGTCCTGGCAGCCAAGGGAGCAAACCACATCCTGGGGGCATCAAACAATGTCACCAGCTCCTCAAAAGAGGTGGTTATCCCACTGTGTTCAGTGTTGGTGTGACTTCATCTGGAGTAGTCCTGTGCATGGTTCTGGGCCTCACTATTTCAGAAGGATGTGAAGGTCCATGAACACGTACAGAGGAGGGCAACAAATCTGGTGGAATGGCTGGAAGGAATGTCCTGTGAGGAGCATTTGAAGACTTTGGGGAGAGAAGAAGGCTGAGGGTGACCTCATAGCTCTCTACAATTTCCTGAGGAGGGGAATTAGAGAGAGATGTGCTGAGCTCTTTTCCCTGGGATCTAGTGACAGGACGTGTGGGAATGGCTCCTCTGCACCAGAGGAAGTTCAGACTGTGCATTAGGAAGCATTTCTTCACCAAGAGGTCGGTCAAACCCTGTAACAGGTTTCCTGGAGAGGTGGTCTGTGCCCCAAGCCTGACAGTGTTTAGGAGGTGTTTGGGCAGTGCTCTTAACATGCTGTAACTTTTGGTCAGCCCTGAAGTGGTCAGGCAGCTGGACTAGATGATTGTTGTCAGTCCCTTCAAACAACTAAAATCAAAGATTTGGGAAGTTTGACTTACGGTTTATGCTTTTACATTTACACTTTTGGCTTAACTTTTTGCAAGATATCATCTAGTGTCAGTTGACTCTTAAAATGATTCTTAAAGCCTGTGCACCCTAAGCAGAGGCTCTTCAGTGAGATGCATATGAATTCAGTGCTGTGCTGGTGTACTGTTGTCCATGTATCTCCCTGCAGTTGTATGGGCAAACTTAAGAGTAGAAACCATTATAAATATAAGTTTGACTGCATGTTATAAAAGTTAAATTTGAGGTCACTTTGACTATTAAAGTGTTCAAGGCTAGGTTGGATGGGGCTTTGGACCACCTGGTGTAGTGGAGGGTGTTCCTGCCCATGGCAAGGGAGTTGGAACTGGGTGAGCTTTGAGGTCCCTTCCAAGCCAAACCAGTCTGTGGTTCTATGACATTCTGAAAAGAAATGTAGTTAAGAATTTTTACCAAGGCTTAAATAGGTTTGGGAGAATGATTTTGTTAACTGTAATAATTCACATTTTTTGGGAAAAAACTTATCTTTTTTGTGAATTTATAGGTATTTCAGCCACGGCCTGGAGATCATGAAAAATACGGAGGTGATCCTGAGCAGCCCCACAAAATCCATGTTGTTACAAGAATAAAAAGTGTACTTGGCCGCCCATATTGGGAAAAGAAGATAATACATGATCTTGGTCTGGATAAGGTATGATTGTTGTTCTTTATACTTTGTGTAGTTCAGAAATAGAGAAACACAGGGTGGAATTAAGGTGGTGGGTTTTTTACAGACATTGATTTTGCAGTCACAAGACTTGGGTTGGTTTACAGCTGCTATAAATGTAATTGAGACATTGATGTGGGTAAGAGCTGAGAGGAACGTTACTGCCAAATGCTCATTTAGTGGGAATTCAGAATGTTGCTATTGCAACATTCAGGATGTGGTATTGCTACACATGCCTGAGGAGAACCTGACCTTGAGAATTCTACTAAAAATAGATTTGTAAATTCAGAGTTGAGTTTTTCTGTGTGGGACACTGATAATCAGATATTGTAGATAGACTCATTTATTAATGAAAAGGCTTCCAAAACTGAAATGCACGGTAAATTTTCAAACAGACTCACCAGAACTTTTGTCAAGGATCCAAATTTTGTGCCAATTGCACATTGGGCAAAAAATTTGTCTACTCAATGTTATATTACAGAGAAACAATGTTTGCTTGATCAATTTATGATCTGAAGCAAGCAGTCTTATGCCATAACTGCTGCATTTGCATTCTTTGTAATTTTAACAATTGGAAGAAATTCAACCATATTGATAATGTAATGGGAATAAAGCTGAATTTGTCATTTTACTGGGATCAAGTGTTTGATTGAGTTTTGGGTTTGCATTTGTGTATGTTCATGATGCATAACTTATTTCTCTAAACCTCATATTTGCAAACACTGTTTATATCTTTATTGATAGAGTGGAAAGTTCAGTGAACAGAGATTGGAGCTTGGCAACTCCAATGTAAAATCTGTTCTGTCGTTCATACAGGCGCATCAGCCCAGACTGCACAAAAACATCCCTTCTGTGAATTCCAGGCTGAAAGTTGTTAAACATCTGATAAGGTTGGTTATCCCTCTGTTTAGTTTGGAACACTCTAATGCCACTCTCCTCTAGTCACAGGACTTCACTGAGCAAACTCTCTTGCCCGCAGAATACAGCCGCTGAAACTACCGTACGGGTTGCCAACGGAAGAGGAAATGTCGGACACCTTTCTCACAAGCAGGGGAGAGCTTGTCATTAAACGGCACCTGAAACCTGTGGAGCAGAAAGAAATTAAGTCATAAGGTGTACTGCATGGATTTATGTTTTGTAAAATAAATAGTTTGACTCCTGAGTTTTACGAGTTTGTGTATGAAGTGTGAGCTTAATTCTTACCCTGTCTGGTATGAATGGTGGAGGTGACGCTGATGTTTAAATGAAGATTGCATGTGTACAGGTATCAAATTCAATATTGTTAATGTTTGCCTGCAATACTAAATGAATGATCAGCTTTCCATCCTTGTGTTTTTATTTGTTGTGGCTAGATTACTGCAGTTTATGGCTTGCTATTGGGGAACTTCAGAAATAAGTCAGATAAGAAGAGAAGTAGAACAGGTTTAACTGGTGATGGTGAGGACACTTCCCAGCTTACAGTAAAGTTTACAATGATAGTGCCATGACTCCACCTCTACTGCACTGAAGAAGGAACTGGAATCGAAAACCCCTCTGTTTAACAGTGATACAAGAATTGACTGTCTATCCACCAAGACTGTCATTTGATTGACTTAGCTGGTGATCATGCAGATCTCACACTTGTTTCCTTAGCAAACAGTCTGTGACCTGGCCTCCTCTGTAGCTTAAAAACTACCTGAACATTTGGAAGTAAGAGGAGGAGTGATTCACATCTTGGTAGGTTGTACAATTTTGTCTTTCAGGGAACATGCTCTCATATAACGTGTATTTCTTGATCCTGAATGTTTGATAAACTTGATGCTTTTCCTTTTCTGAAATTAAAGACTTTAGAAATTAGGAGTCCCTGAAACACCCTTCTCTGATGCAAGGTAGGAATTAGAGGCTGCAAGTTTATAAAATAGCACCTTTCACTGAAGGATATTGAGTAGCACTGTGTGTGTGTGTGTTTTAATTTATTTACGGTTTTAAGAATTGTGGCCAAAGTTAAGAAGCTGCTGCTGTATCAAATGATAAAGTAGTTTTCATTCCCATGAGCATAAATACTGCACACTGAGCCTCCCCTGTGCTGGGTGTGCTGTAGAGGAGTTAATCTTAATGACTGTATGTTGTGAGAAGGTCAGAGGGAAACAGTGGCTGCAAATGATTGTTTATCATTTCTGTGCAGTTGTGGAGAAGAGTAAACACCAGTAGCAGTTCAGAGGAACAGATGTCTCTGTAGAGGGATTGTGATGGAAAGACACTCGAATGCAGGGCTTAAAAATAAGAATAATTTATTTTTCCACCATGTGCATTCAGTATGTCACTAGTGCAGGTTTCATGGATACAAGGGAGAAATGCACTATTGCTGTTTAGAGTCACAAAACACACTCCTGCCAACACAACAGTCACGGAACTTGGTATTACCGCCCTCAACCAGGTCATGTCACTCACTGTTACTGCCCACAGGCAATTCACAGGGTTCAATATTACAACCACAGCAGATTTACAAACACACCATCATGAGCACACTAAATACTACACGTGTGTTAGTTAATCACCTGAGACTACAAACTTAAAGCATATCAAATATTCACTTAACCATCGCTCTGGTAAGGGTTCTCAGTACGTTACCTCAGCCACCATCCTGGCCAAGGGGGGAAGAGTCTCTCCTTACAGAGCTGGAAAAGCGGCTCCCCCATCTCAGAATAAATCCAAGGGGGTTTTATTTCATTTTTTGTCTGATGTATGGGTCAGCGGGCAGGACTGTGTCCTGGTGACAATGCCACCTTCCATGTTTGTCATTAGCAGTGATCCCCCTTATCTTATGCCCAATCTGTTGTGTATCTTTGCACTGTAGACCCTCTGGTGGGCCTTTATCTTACTGCTAGACAGCTGAATAGGGGCTTGATTGGGATGCAGGGAAACCTGGCTCAATCCAGGTTTTGGTTTGCCATTTAGTCTCGGTTTGGCATTTAGTCTCATTTTGCAGGACTCATTTTGCATTTAGTCTCGTTTTGCATATCTGAGCTGTCTGCACAGCTCCCCATGGGCTGTCTCTGCTGAGACAGGGCCTCAAAGCAATTCAACTCTGAGCTGCTTTAAAGCCCCCCATGAGTCGCCTGATGGCCTCGACATTGCCAAAAGCAGTTTGTGAAACTCTTGAGCCAGATGATTCCTTACAGGGATATAAAAACTGGAGATTATTTTATGCAGGAGAAAAAGAAGACTAGACTATGGCAGTGGCATCAAAGAGTCTAACAGCTCCCACAGACAGGCTGAAGGCAGAACCATGTAACTGAGCTGAAAACACTTGATTTCTCAACAAGCTACAGGCTGCAATGGGAAGGATGCAGAAAATACTGCTGTCACTCTAAAGTTGGCTAGCAAGGAAAAACTGATGCAGATAAATTAGTGTTGCTCCTCCCTACCTCCAGTATCAGTACAGCATCTTGTGCTTCAGTGTCCTAACTGCAGTCTCTGTGTGGTGTTGAACATGGTCCCACAAGGAGGTGCTTAGCAAAGCTGAAATTTCAGCCCTTTTGAAGGATGTATGTAGTGCATACAAGGTACAAGGCAGCTTAAAAGAGATGACACAAGTACTAGGGCTCAGAAAATTAGGCAAATAGGTAACAAATGAGGGGTAACAAAGGTCTCGCAGCAGGCTGCTTGGCCCAGAACACAAAAGCCAGGATCACTGAGCCTTACCCCCTTTACTGGATCAGTACAATCACTGACTTGGACTTTCTGGAGGGATGATTTCAAACTATTCAGGACACTGGTAGGGAGAGTCCCTTGGGAGGCAGGCCTGAAGAACAAAGGGGTTCAGGAAGGCTGGACGCTTCTCAATAGGGAAGTCTTAAAGGTGAAGGAGCAGGCTGTCCCCCTGTGCCATAAGGTGAGCTGGCAGGGAAGAAGACTGGCATGGCTGAACAGGGAGCTTTTGCTGAGTCTCCAGGAGAAAAGGAGGATGTATGTCCAGTGGAAGAAGGAACAGGCAGCTCAGGGAGAGTACAAGGCAGTTGCTGACATATGCAGGTGAAAATCAGAAAGTCTGAAGCCCAGCATGAGCAAGTCATCCTGAGGGCAATCATGGAGCAAGTACATGACAGCCGGGGCATCAGGCCTAACCAGCATGGGTTCATGAAAAGCAAGTCCTGCCTGACCAGCCTCATCTCCTTCTATGACCCTGTGGATGAGGGAAAGGCTGTTGACATAGTCTACCTCCACTTCCAGGAAGTGTTTGACACAGTCTCCCACAGTATTCTCCCAGAGTAGCTGGTGGCCCAGGGCTTGGAGAGATATGCTTCACTTGGGCTAAAAACCAGCTGGATGACCAACCCCAAAGAGTGGTGGTGAATGGAATTAAATCCAACTGGCGACCGATCATATGTGGTGTTCCCCAGGGGTCGGTATGGGGAAACCATCATCTTTAATATCTTTATTGATGATTTGGATGAGGGCATTGAGCATACCCTCAGCAGGTTTGCAGGCTGCACCAAGTTGGGGGGAAGCATCGATCTGCCAGAGTGTAGAAAGGCCCTGCAGAGGGACCTGGACAGGTTGGATTGATTGTCAGAGACCAATGGGATGAGGTTCAACATGGCTTAGTGGTGGGTCCTGCACTTTGGTCATAACAACTCCAGGCAATTTTACAGGCTTGGGGCAGGATGGCTGGAAAGTTGTACAGAGGAAGAGGATCTGTGGGAGTGTGCCCAGGTTGCAAGGAACGCCAGCAGCATCCTGACTTGTCTCAGGAATAGCATAGCCAGCAGGCCCAGGCAGGTGATCATTCCCCTGTACTCAGCTCTGGTGAGGCTGCACCTTGAATACTCTGTTCAGTTTTGAGCCCTTCACTACAAGGAAGACATTGAGGCCCTGGAGCATGTCCAGAGAAGGGCAATGAAACTAGTGAAGGGTGTGGAACACAAGTCTCATGAGGAACATCTGAGGGAACTGGGACTGTTTAGCCTGGAGAAGAGGGAGCTCACGGGACATCTTATTGCTCTCTACAACTACCAGAAAGGAGGTTGTGGTGAGCTGGGGATCAGCCTCTTCTCACAGATAACTCTCAATAGGACAAGTGGGAATGGCTGCAAGTTGCACCAGAGGAGCTTCAGGTTAGAAATCAGGAGAAATTTCTTCTCAGAAAGAGTGCTTGGGCCTTGGAACGGGTTGGCCTGGGAGGTGGTGGAGTCACCGTCCCTCGGGGTGTTTAAGGAAAAGTTGGATGAGGTAGTCAGGAACATGGTTTGGTAAGTAATATAGGTGGTAGGGGGACAGTTGGACTGGATGATCTTGAAGGTCTTTTGCATCCTTTATGACAGGATTTGTGTCCATGGTGCTGCAGCCTGGTGAATCTCCAACACAGGGAGCGGTGCCAGTTCTGTCATATACCTTACGCGTATGAATGTGGATCTTCACTGCACTGTATGGATGCTACAGCCTTCAAAAGCAGCACAGTGAAAGCCAGGAGGAGTGTGTTAATGCACAAGCCAGTTTTCTACTGTGCACAACTTAAAAGTATGTGGTTAAAGTACCTGAGTTGGAGCAAGCCTAACAACTGCTTCCCAAGTACAGAGAAGGGAAATTCCTTTAGGTAGGACCTGTTATTTCTGGATAAGATTTAGCTACAAGAGATGTTTGCAGCTGTCTTTAACTGACAAGCTGGTAGCTTTAATGGAAAAGGAAATTATATTTTCTTAAAATTTTTATGTGTTTGGGTGTTTCTGAAACAGTATTTCCTCCAAGGTCACAACTGTCATACTGACAATCTGCTACCTCAGATCTCTGTATAAGCCTTCATTATCTAAAGATCTGATCTCAGGTCTAATACCAGAACCAACAGGATGCACAAACACAGTGTGTGTCCCTGCATCCTTTCATGAATGGAGCATTCTTAATGCTTTCTGGAAATCTGCATGAAGCAGAGTTAGGACAGGCTGCCTTTTTGTGCAGGGAACAAGCAGGCTGACTTAAGAGGATAGCAAAATTCAGGTTGGAACATACCTTGCAGGAGGTCCAACCTGCTGCCCAATGTAGGTCCAGCACTGAGGTCAGACTCAGGGCTTTGTCCAGCCGGCCCTTGAAAATCTCTTGAGGACAAGGTCAGCTCAGCCTGTCTGGGGCAGCCTGCTCTGCTGCCTGGCTGTCATGGGGAAAGGCACCTGCTTGCTTGTCCCTCATAAGCAGAGACTGTGGGGCTACTCTTAGGTTCAGCTGAAGCTTCCCTTCTCATGGGGTGAGTGCTCCAGGCCCAACCACCTTGGTGTCTCACTGCTGACCACCCTCTACTTAATTGGTCTTTTCTGTGTTAGGGGACCTAAAAATGGATGCTACTCGAGGTGTGATCTAACATGGACTTGGTAGAGGCGTGCAGCCCCTTCCCTTGGTCAGGTTGCGCTGCTGTTCACAAAGAGCAGGGTACCCTTTCTGCTTGGGCACACAGCTGGCTTCTTGCATAGGAACCGTTCGCCATGTCTACCTGCTGTGGCATTTAAAGTATATCAAGCAAATCTTTGGTGTGGTATGTGGTAAGAATGTAGAAAAGGAATGTTTTAAGAATAAATTTATCTTTCTGTTCTATTGCTCCATTGCAGATTCACAGAATCACAGAATCATAGGGATTGGAAGGGACCTCGAGAGCTCATCCAACCCCCCTGCCAAAGCAGCTCCCCAGCTCATATTGCACAGGTCGGCATCCAGACGGGTCTTGAGTATCTCCAGAGAAGGAGACTCCACCACCTCCCTGGGCAGCCTGTCCCAGGGCTCTGTCACCCTCACTGTGAAAAAGTTCTTCCGCATGTTGGTGCGGAACTTCCTGTGCTCCAACTTGCAGCCATTGCCCCTTGTCCTGTCCCCACAGACCACTGAAAAGGGGCTGGCTAATTCCCCCTGCATTCCATGCTTAAGATACTTATAGACATTAATTAGATCCCCCCTTAGTCTTCTCTTCTCAAGACTGAACAGCCCTAGCTTATTCAACCTCTCCTCATAGGGGAGATGCTCCAGGCCCCTAATCATCTTTGTAGCCCTTCTTTGGACTCTCTCCAGGAGATCCCTGTCCTTTTTAAACCAAGGTGCCCAGAACTGGACACAATACTCCAGGTGGGGCCTGACCAGGGCAGAGTAGTTGGGGAGGATCACCTCCTTTGACCTGCTGGCCACACTCCTCCTGATGCACCCTGGGATCCCATTGGCTCTCTTAGCCACCAGGGCACACTGCTGGCTCATGGTCATCCTGTCATCAACCAGGACCCCCAGGTCCTTCTCCACTGAGCTCTTCTCCAGCAGGTCATCCCCCAGCCTGTACTGAAACGAACAGTTGTTCCTTCCCAGGTGCAAAACTTTACACTTGCTTTTATTGAACCTCATCTGTTTTCTCCCTGCCCAGCTCTCCAGCCTGTCCAGGTCCCTCTGGATGGCAGCGCAGTGTTCCTGTGTGTCAGCCACTCCTCCCAGCTTTGTATCATCGGCACTTGCTGAGGGTGGATGCTATTTCCTTATCAAGGTCATCAATGAAGATATTAAACAGGACTGGACCCAACACTGAGCCCTGGGGAACACCGCTAGTCACAGGTCTCCAGTCAGACTCTGCTCCACTGATCACCACCCTTTGGGCTCAGTCCGACAACCAGTTCTCAACCCACCTCACTGTCCACTCATCTATCCCGTGCTCTCTCAGCTTTGCTATCAGGATGTCATGGGAGACAGTATCAAAAGCCTTGCTGAAGTCAAGGTAGATGACATCCACTGCTCTCCCTCCATCTACCCAGCCAGTGATGAGATCATAGAAGGCTGAGATTGGTCGAGCATGATCTCCCCTTGGTGAATCCATGCTGACTGCTCCTCATGACCTTCTTAAGGTTCACTTACTGTTTCAGATCCAGTAATTAATACTGTAGTGTGAGTAGATCAATACCATTTTAATAATAGCAGCAGGGTATTTTTAATCATAGGTACAAAATACTAGCTATAAAAAAAGCATCATATTTAAAACACAAACACACACACACACATGCACACCTCCCTCCATGCCTTTGTTATTCCTCCTTTAGCCTATGGTGTTACGCTTGTGGATGGGTTTAACCACTCTAAAACACTTAAATTTCTCCTCTGTGTCTTGAAATGGCTGAATGAACCCCACAATTCTGAAGCTAAGGTTCCTCAAAAGCTGTACTATGCGATTGATTAAAAGATCTGTTTACCACACATGAATTTGCATCAGGTTTTATAAAATACATGCTATTTTAAAAACATGTTGGAGCATGGGACATGCCTATTCTTACTCCAGACCCTGCACTGAAGCTAATATATAGCCTCAGTAGAAGTATTCATTGCAGAAACTTGAGTTTTACAGATTGCTTGCAACTGTAGAGGCTAAAATGAAGTAGTAACAAGTGGGGGGGCGTGGGGTGTGGAGTTAAGAGTGTCTTAGTATTTCCCCTCCTGTCACAAGAAACAGCTGCTTCGGGGTCACACCACCAAAGCTAAGAGCAATTATTCTGAAAGGATACACTGTGATTTACTCTTCTGGTAGATTAAAAGTATGTAATATTTATTGCAAATATTTAACTCCAAAATTGCACATTGTAGACAACTCATTTTGTGCTGCTGTTAGACACATGTATTGACAGATAAAATCTAAGGCAAATAAAACGTTGTCAAGCAGTGTTACAACTTACTTGTAGCATTAATCTGGTGCTTCAGAAACTGCAAGCACAGATGAAAGCTCTGCAGAAGCATGCTCCTGAAGTGAGATTATAAATGGCAAAAATGGTTCAGTTCAGATTATTAGTTATGTTGTCTTTTAAAGTGATTTTTTTTTGCCTTAGCTAAAAAAACAAACAAACATTGAAACTTCCACTTGTTTCTAGCTTCATTGTCATCCCTTACTCTTACTCTTTCTTAGGGGGAAACCCAGGATTTTTTTAATTAGAGGCAAAGCATGCAATCAATTACTCAAATCTAATCATCATTCAGATATCTCAGTATCCATTTCTCTTATAAAACTTGGCTCTTGCAACCACATCGTTGGCATAGTCGTTGTGTGTTGTGCCAATGTCCACTCCATTGTAGGTCTGGACACTGTTAGGTCCCGCGTTATAGGCTGAAATCCCACCTGAAACAAGAGTGAAACAAACACATTAACAGAGGTGATACTTCATCAGTAAATAAACAGAAGAACACAAATCACAACTTAAAGGTGTTGCTTTAGTTTGCAGCTCTCTTTTTCACCAATCTTGTATTACCATATCCAGCTACTTTTTTTCCACCGAGATGTTCACAGAGTTAAATCACAAGGGGAGAAATCATCATTTCCTCCTTTACATCAGACTCGGTGATCAGTGTACCCTTGCTGTGTTTTGCTTAAGTAACGCCTTCAATTATATGACTGTTTCCCTTTGTGTGTTCTCCTTCATGTCCACCCACATTAATAACCTCAGACGTTCATATTGTAGTTGGAATAAAGGGATCAAACCATGACAGCTTCAGCTGTAATCAGTGCTTAAGAATATAACTGTGTTTCCTCCAGAGAGGACCATACAGTTTCAAAATCAATGTGTTCCTTCTTTGGAGTTGCCTGGATTGTACCTTTCTGTAGGTGAGTATAGAAATACCCATGCTTCCTCCTTCCAATTGAAAAATATCATGATATTTGTCAAGTTTTCCAAAAGCCTGCTAGGAAGCTAGCCACATCTTATTCCTCTATTCCTTTTAGTCACTGTCAAGGAGTATTGTTCCATGCCTCCAGAAAATGAACAGGGGGACTTGGATGTGTGTAGTTTCCCTCAGTGCTCAGTTTTACAGTGTTCCTGTGCTTGACTTTTATGTGTGAAGTGGTTTAAAGCTGACATTTGAAGACTGACAGAGTTCTACCTTTGAGCTGCTGTTCCTTTGTCCATGTTGGGAATTTCTTCTGGATTTCTTTTATCATCCAGCACAAAATCTCTGTGCCTTGTGTCACGTGCTCTTCACTGTCCCACGACCCAACAATCTTATGGTACCGTTTGTCAACCTGAAAGTGGACCAGCAATATCAGTACACCAGTAGCCCCCACTATTTATCCAGAGCTCTTCATTGCTTACAGGCTGCTTGTATTCATTTTCATCTTTCCTCATGACTTATCTCTTTTTTTAATGGCAGAGAGCAGAAGCAAACCTAATTCAAGGTGCAGTCGAGGCCAGCAGATACATGAATGTCAGGCTATTGGGGCACTGAAGGGGAATGCCTGCTCAGCCTCCTTGTCTGCCAGAGCATTAAAAACCCAAAGCAGTAAAGGTGACAGGGTGCAGAAAGTGGGCTTACTGCTGTTTAAGCTCTTGCAGCTGCAAAGTGACTGCTCCTCTCCTCCCTAGCTGCATCAAGGGTGGGAAAACCCATGTTTCCTCCTGGGATCTCCCCTTGATCTCTGCCCCGAGTTCCTTTCTCCTCCTCTTTCACATCTCTTCTTCTCCACCTCTTATCCATGGGCTAGTAAAGTGCAAGCCTGAGCGGGCTAGGGCTGTTAAAGAAGCTGATCCCAATGTGTGCAACACATGTTTAGGGATTGTAGGCTAAGCATACAACTTGGCAAACAAGTGAGACGTGTGCAGGCATGAACGATGAAGTCAGACCCCCCACTAGCAGGGCCCCTGTGGTGCATGAAGGGCAGTTAACCTGCAGCATACAGGCCTCCATATTTAACTATTAATCAAAAATGCATTTTGAAACAAGATTTATCTGAAGTATGAAATAGGAACAATTAATCTCTTCTTTCTCAAGAGAGCACTGGGTAGTTTTCACAGTGCAAAAGCAGTCTGCTCATGCCCTTAGGCTCACCGAGGCCCTTCCCCGGAGGTGGGGCCTGACAGCAGAGTCAGTGCCATTTTTGTTATGGCCAAAGAGTTGTGTCAAATGATTACAGAGTCTGCCTTTCAATGGGGCCCCTGCTCTTCTGCTTCAAAAGAAGGATGAGGTTTGTGCTTTTAAGGTTAACCATACCTGCATTAAACCAAATGCATTTCCATGGTCACCCCAGCCATCCTCCAGCACTGTCCCAGCGTGCGACTCTCGAGAGATAATACCAGCGATCACAGCTGGATCAACACATTTGCTGTTGCCCACTTTTTTAATCATGTCTTGGTATTTCTCCATGTTCTTCAAATCTTTTTCTGCAATCTTCTCTGAGGCAGGAACTCCTACAACACAACATGCATGACTGCCTTTAGTTTTTAAAATCAGAAAGAAGTTGTTCTAACAGTCATTATGACTGAGCTGTTGATTTGAATCCTTCTGAATCTCTTTAGAGAGAAACAGTGCAAGAACTGAACAATTTTACTGAAGGGTAAGTGCCCTGGAAATCAATACACAGACGATGGGAAAGATGTTTTCTCAAATACAGTGGACAGGTCTATAGTGTGCAGGCTAAAAGGTGAATATTCTCATTTTAAATCTAAGACTTTGGGTGATAAGGTCCCAGATTTAGTTCCTTTTAATTTAGGACTGTAACAGAGAAATGCGCAGAAACTTAGGTCGTGAGGGAAACCCTCTTAAGGGACAGAGAAATTCAGGCTTGTTGGCAGGACTTGGACACATCCATGAGATCTTTCACTTTCTCTGCGATGATCTTGAATTTCCTTAGAACATCTCAAAGGCAACTCTAGTCCCAATATAAACCTGTGTACCCAGGTAGGGTCTTTGTTGGCTGTGGAAAAAGCTGCTCCCCTGGCAATGACTGATGACCAGAGACCACGTAATAGGTGTGAGCTTGTGCCTGGCTGTCAGGGGAGATGAGTAACTGAATCGGTGCCTACCTGCATAGCTCAGACCTTCTGGCTTCGCGGTTGCCTCCGAAGCTCCAGTTGTGTCAACGTTCAGTATATTCCCATAGAGATCTGAACAGCCTACAAGCAGGACGCACAACCAACCGTCAGGCCAGCACAGTGTGTGACACAGGCCCTGAAAACATTTTCAGATCCATGACTGAAACCCAAGGCATCGCTTGGACACTAGTGCAGGCGTTTGTGCAAGCAGATGCAGCCATGGTGTCGTATGCTCTGGAGAGGATTACATCTTGCTCATGCTAGTGTAAAGCCACAGGTTGTACATAATTCATTTCAAATTTTAACTTGCCTAAAACTTAACTGTCTAGTCAAAGTTGTAACTTGGGCTGCCCACATAGCTGATGAAGAAAAATGCCTCCAAAAGTCAGTTTTTCTACTCCAAAATAAATTTTTTAAAAAATCTATGAGGGCCTAAAGAAATCCTACACTACTCACTGGCTCCAGCTTGCTTTTCTGTAGCTACTGTTAACAGGAAAAAATCAAAGAGAAACATCCATCAATTACATCCATCACCATTTGTCTCACCTGCCATGGGTTTGACTTGCAATTTCTGTGCCGTTTTCTGTTGCCTAAACACACTGCCACAGAAGGGAAAGCACACAAATCACGACCGAGAGAAACAATGCTACCCAAGCCCAGCATTTAAAGGAGAACAGACTTCGGTACAGTGAATTATTTACAAGAGTATCAGCCAAGCAACACAGACCTGACATGTTTGCTGCAGGATGCCTCCCCACCTTCTCGCCGCGCTTCCTGGAGACAAATGGGCTTTCTATCTGCCGGCAGTGATTTGGAGCAGCTGACTCTGCGCACTTCCCACACGCCGCTGGTATTGTGAGAAACAGGAACGCCTAACAACTTGTGGTGTGTCCTCACAAACTCACCAGGTTTCCTGCTCTACAGCACAAAGACAACTGCGATTTTAAAAGTGAAATACCTTTCAATTTAATGTAAACCCCGTTGCTAACAGTTTGGAACTAGGAGGAGCCTTTCCTGAAAAACACACCCCCCCCCCCGCCCTTCAGTTGTTGGAAGCAGTAACGTGCTGACAACAGGAAAGCAGGAACCTGTGCTTTTGGCTGTCATAAAGTTTTTACAGGCAAAGGCCCAGCAACAATAACATGACACAGAGCTGTGACGGCTGAGAATTTGGATATGCAGAGACTATGCCAGGTGCCTGTTGTTAGCCCCACTTATAGAGGGATGACAAAGCCAAAGGCACAAATCCAGGCGAGCAGGAAACGTAGATCAAAGCTGCTGAAGCTGTTCAGTGGAAAGGAACAAAGCCACTGGATGGCAGACCTCCCCGCCACTGCTAATCCACCCTGACGTCCATCTCCCCACTGTAAACTTTGTGAGGGTGAAATGCTGTTTCACTCTTTTTATCAGCTCTTTCACATGTTAAGCTGGGGAGTTCATCCTGTGTCATAGTGTTGAGAGATTCAATTCTGTAAATTTTTCCTGTACTGTTGACGCCTTCTGTAGAGAACCAGCTGCAGAAAGTCACAGCAGCCCTTGCACAGAGCTCTTCATGCTCATGGTTACAAGGAAGTTTAAAGAAGTTTGAAACACAGGGAAGTACCTCTGGCAGGAAGTACAATAAGACAAAGATAGCTCATACTGGAGTGACATTAAAAAAAATTGAAAATTCAAGAAACCACTAAAGCTAATTCACAAACCAGTAAACTCCAAAACACCTGTGCTCCCTTATTTCTGGGGGAGAATTGTAAAGGGTGTACTAGTTTGCTGCTTGTACCTCACAGTACTTGAGGCCGGCAGGTGTCCTCACAAACCCTGCCGCGTTTGTGAGGAGGCACCACAAGTTGTCAGGCATTCCAGCTTCTCGCAGTACCAGTGGTGTGTGGTTAATAGTGCTCTTTGCAGCACCTCTCACTTGTCCCATCACTCGTCACTGAGGAGACTGCACATAAGCCACACTGCATTGCAAAACTCTCCTGCTATGTCAGGAGTACGAGGTGCAGGCTTTGGGTGGCATCAAGAGTGCCCCATATCATGGTTTACCTTTTGGATTCCACTTGCACTTACTCTTAGTTACGGCAATCAACAACTTCTAGTTCAGATCCAGCTCATCCTACTTTTGCCCCATCTCTCAGAAACACTACAAAACGCCTGTCAGAGTGTGGTCCTGCCATGAAACGTGGTCTCTTGTGCTGACCTCACCACAGAGTGCTGTGAGCTGGCACTGTGGGCTGTGTGCTGCCCTACAGCACTGCAGTGCCAGGGGCCAGCCCTTTCCCCGCTCCCCGCGCCCCACCGGCAACTTCTGCTGAGTTCAGTCCATTAAGTTTGTGCAACCACACCAAAGGCAAGGGCATAATCTGAAGGTAATGGGTGTATACAGCTACAAACCCAAAGGAATAATTTAACTTGTTGATTGTCTGTCAGGAAGAGAAGAGCCTGAAAAAAGGAATAGGAAGAGGGGGAAGAGGCAGAGTCAGTGATGTCTGGTTTCCATGACTGAAATATATCAAAACAGAAGCTTACATATAAACTGAAAATGTTTGATGTAAGAACTGAGATAATGGCTGTGGAGGCAGGCCCTGACATGTTTTAGAAGCAGGTAATTTCTCAGTGGTGGAGTTAGTGTTGGCTTACTGAAAGTAACAAGGTGGTTGGTGACAGCTGACATGGCTTCACAAAGGGAAAAACATGCCTAACAATTTTGGTGGCCTTCACAGTGGGGTTATAGCATTGGTGGATAAGGGAAGAGTGACAGACATCATCTATCTGGATTTCTGCAAGGCATCTGACACTGTCCCACACAGTATCCTTGTCTCTAAATTGGAAAGACACATATTTGATGGACGGACCATTTGATAGATAAGGACCTGGCTGGACAGTTGCACTCAAAGAGTTGTGGTCAATGGCTTAATGTCCAAATAGAGATCAGTGACAAGTGGTGTTCCTCAGGGATTGGTAAGGGGACTGACACTTTAAAATCTGTGTTGGAGACATGGACAGTGGGATCAAGTGGACCCTCAGCAAGTTTGATGAATACACCAAGCTGGGTGGTGCCATTGACACACTGGAAGGAAGAGATGCCATCCAGAGGGACCTTGACAGGCTTGAGAGTTGGTATCCTGTGAACCTCATGAAGTTCAACAAGGCCAAGTGCAAGGCCTTGCACATGGGTCAGCACAATCTCAAGTGTTAATGGGGTGTTGGTAGACGAGAAGCTCAACATGAGCTGGCAATGGACATTTGCAGCACAGAAAACCAACCGTGTCCTGAGCAGCATAAAAATCAGCATGACCAAGCAGGTCAAGGGAGGTGATTCTGCTCCTCTCCTCTGCTCTGGTGAGACCTCACCTGGAGTACTGTGTTCAGCTCTGGGGTCCCCAGTGCAAGATAGATATTGAGCTGTTGGAGCAAGTCCAGGGCCACAAAGCTGATCAGAGGGTTGGAACACCTCTTCTGTGAAGACAGACTGAGAGAGTTGGGCTTGTTCAGCCCAGAGAAGAGAAGGCTCCACAGAGACCTTATTGCAGCCTAACAGTCCTAGAAGGGGCCTAGAGGAAGGCTGGAGAGGGGCTGTTTACCAGGGAGTGCCATGATAGGACAAGAGGTAATGGCTTTAAACTGAAGGAACTACATGGGCTTTGAGGTCCCTTTCAACCCAGTCAGTGATTCTCTGATTCATCTGTAGAAGCTTCCTCTGAAGAATACTAGTGTAAAGCACCTGAGAAGGCAGGAAATATACAGCCTGGAACAAGCTGGCTTGGAAATGTTTTTAATTGCAGGCAAAGCAATGATTAGCATGGGGGAAGGGAAAGGTTTAACATTACACTGCAGAGAATGGAACTATTTTAAAGTAGTACTTGGCTGGTTTACATTTCATGGGGTTTTGACTGTATGTAGATTTTTTTAACTATAGGAGTGTGATTTGGCTTACTTCTACTGGACTTGCTTTTGCTTGTGCTGTCCCTAGGTGTGTCCTGCCTGGTTTTGCAGCATTTTTGATGACCAGAGAAGCAGTGAAATAGGGACTCTTACAGAGTTGGGTAAGTCTGCTGGGAAATATTTAAACATTGTGTGAAGGGGATTCTGATTTATGCTACTTTAAGTTCCTTCTTATCTTCAGTAGCTGCAAATAAGGAACTGTTCCCTTCAAATAAAACAAGTGTCTTTTCCTTCTCAGTAAGCCAGCAATTGTGAGTTTTGGCTTACATTTAATCAAAGTTCCCTCCACAAAAGAGAGAGGCCCAAGGAGGTCAAATAGGACCTGTATGATACAAAACGATGATTAGTAGAGCATAAAGCGCATTAAGAACGTCCTTTTAGGCACTTCCCACATTTCATAAAGACTCACACAGGCCCAACTGTAATAAAAAAAGTGAGTGGGTTATCCTTCATGTATTCTACTGCTGCAGACATATTTTAGAAGCACCCATGGCTTCTTGGAGTTGGATGTGGGATTAAACTGGCTCTTTTCTTTTTCCTATGTAATCTTTTGAGAGATCACTAAACTATATTATTCATGATAGGTTATTCTCCACTACTGCTCTGGTTATTTTATATTTTATTTTCTAAAATAATGGTTCATGTTTAAGAAATTAACTGATGACACCATTATAGCCAAGCTCAGTTTTATTGTTTAGCATTAAACCAATCACAAAGAAGTTCAGCCTGACCATGCAGCTCCAACAGAGCACTGAAAGAAGGGAAGCAGCGGCTGTGACTATTGCAGGAAAAAGTTGCACCATACGTTTCCACACCCCGGTGGCTTTATTTATTCAGTTGGTTTCAAAAGTCCCCAGTAGTTTTTGCAGAAATTCCATTTGTCCCATCAGCAAAAGCAAAGCCCTGTGCTGGAGACTACAAACAGGACTGCAGCATGAAATTCATACAAATTAAACCAAGTTCAGCATCTCTTACAAGAAGTTAATTCTTTCAAGCTTTGGGTCTTGCAAAACTGAGCTGATACTTTAGACAAGTTCTCAAGTGTCTTGGAAGTCTTGATGACCTCACTTAAGTATAGCAAAGGCCATTCTTGTTATAACAGAAATACTAAAGAGCAAGACTTCAATGCTTTGTATTCATTGCTCGTTAAAAATGGAAGTAAAAAATGTGAAACTACATGTATTTCTGCATGTTTGTGTGTGTCCCTGCTGTACTCTCTCCACACAGACGTGGCAAACCTGTTTCCTTCTGTGTTTGTACACTTAGATATCTGTCCTTAGGATGTTTTCTCTTGTCTAATTCATCCCAGATCAGCAGTCTTTTCAGGTCACATTTTCTTTCACTTCTGGTGATGGTGGTTGTTGCAGTTTGGAGGTTCTCCAGCTGCTCCACATCTTTGCTGAGTTCTAGCTACCTCAACCAAACAGCTGAAGCCTTTCTGGTGGTGATTATTGTGAAGACTGCTTTTGACATGTATTTTTTCTATAACTACCGGATAATTCTGCTACATCAGATGCCAGGAGGTAGGAAATACAGAGGTGCTCGTGTTTAACTGTATTGAAATGCTCAGCAGCCCTTACCTCACCTGACATTGGCTGTATGGGCTCGGTGGGAGTTATCATGGAGATTGGCAGTGCTAAGACCTTGCCTTCAGATGTACTACTGCAATAGTACTGTGGGGATAGAGGCGAGAAGAGCAGCTGGGACAGCCGGCACTGCTGTCCCACTATGGGAACAAGAGACTGGCAGGTCCTCAGAGAAGAGAGAGTGAAGGACACAGGTTCAGCTAATCCAGTGACCACAGCAACTGGTTAACATCCCACTCACTGTTATTTGCCTGGCTCCAACTAAAAGTGGGGGAAATCCCCACTCCACTATTTCTTACCAGCTTCTCCTTCTGTGAGATTTCCAAGAGATAATGCCAAAGTGTCACTCTTCTTGAGCAAATATGCCAGGTCCATGAGGCACTCCTCTGCCCAGGTATTAAATAATGAAGGTAAATTTGGGGGGTGGATGTGGGTGGAGCGGGGCACAGCATGCCAATTCTTCCTTCACAGCCGGCGTTGTATGGTGGCTCCATCTTGTGAAAATGCTGATGGAGGTGGGACAAGGCCCAGTGCATCCACACAAAGAAAATGGGGGCTTGTGAAGAACAGCATCAGCAGAACAAGTCAGTCCCACCACTGATGAGGTTGTACCAAATAAGCCCTCCTGCGCTTTGCTTTCTACCCCCTGCACACCCTTTGGAGACTGACCACAGCCTCCAAAGACACCAAGCAGACTCCCCCACCCACAGCGGGCGATACTTTTTCCCCTTGTGGTATTTTTGACATGTGAGGTGGTGGGGGGGAAATGGTTGCGGGTCTGCGAAACATGGCTGAGGAGTGGAAGGAGGGACGAGTCTCTCAAGGGCAGGCAAGGAGCTTGGTGGACAGAGGCAGAGGGCTCCTCTGATTTAGGCAGCTGCAGGAAAATAACCCCTCACTAAAGCAGTGCCGGTATCCTTAGCACTGGTGTCTTTCCCTAGGTGGCAAACGCGGTTTCAGTGGTTGGAAACACCTGTCTCCTTACAGTCCCTCCAGTCACAAGCAGGCGTATGCCAGAAACCTTTTCCCCTTGCAGCAGAGAGAGGTGTTGAGGCAAAGGCTTGTCTGAGTCATTTCAGAGAAGTGTTGGGCTCATGAAAAGCTATTGTGGGGGGAAAAACCTGAAACGACAAGTTGTCGTTATTTATTTCAACTGAGAAGGGATGTCATCAGCACATGATGACATCCTTCCCTATAAATTAAACTTCCCCAAACCTCAGTCAGGTACAAGAAGCTGAGCTGCAAACAAGTAAGTAAGATGCCACCGCTCAGGCTTGGGACCTCTCCTCATCCTTTTCAGCAATAGTGGCTCCTCAGCAGCCCAGGGGCTGCAGCTCTTTGACGCGTGGGATTTCTGACAGAATAAGGATTGTTATTATGAAGGGAGATTTGTCCTGTAGTTCTGGATTTAGGGCACCTAACTGTAGATAGATTAAATTTGGAGGAATTTACCAAGAAGACACAGGTTTGAAATACTTGCAGATTTGAAAGTGTTATGGGTCACTTGTGGACGGCTGCAGCCTGGTTTGTGCTGGAGCAGGAGAGCTGCTATTGGGGTTTCCTATAAAAGGAAAATGTATCCCTTTGCTTACCCAGCCGAGAGAAATATCCCATCAGCTCAGAGTTTCTTTGTGTTTATTTGGCAAGCAGTGACCTATATTCAAGTCTTGACGCTTGCCAATGCTGACCGATTGATTTTCAGGCTGTTCTGTGTGCCCAGGAAGAACCACCCCATGTACCCGATGCTCGTGTTGCTGGGCCTTGCTGCCCTCCTGGGTAAGTCTGGCGTCCCTCGCTGCCTCCTCAGCCACAACCCCCCTCAAAAATAAAAAGTCTCAGCAGCCATGAAAGTCTGTCGGAGGGGTGAGGAGGGGTGGCCTCTCAGGGACAGGTAGGTGCAGGTCAGGACCTCGCCTCCTCTCCTTCACAAGGAGAGACAGAGGCAGCCCCGTGCAGCTCCAGTGCCCTGCAGCCCGTCCTCTCTGGAGTGCAGCCTCCCCTTGGGTTTTACTTGCAGTCACAAAAGGACTTCACTGGTTAAGCTCTTCCATGTTTCCTCTGCAGGGGCCTCCCAAGGCCGCACCGATTGCTATGGCAGTGTAAGCAGGATTAAAACCTCTGGGGCTTCGTGCCTAACTGCAAAGCAAGAGGGTTTATCCTACTGTGGTGAGTATCCCTCTTCTGCCACCTGGCTTTATTGCTCCGTGGCACAATAATCCCAAATCCTTCACTTTTCCAGAGTGCTGAACACACACTGGCTGCTGAGCCTGCATAATGTCCCTGTCAGCCGTCATCTACCTCCTCACAGAGGTGACACAAATAAAGTCTGGGTGCAATTCTCTCTGTATTAGAAGGGGAGAGGTGAGAGACAATTCTGAGGTTTGAAAGCAATCAAGCAAGTATCTTTCCTTTGATTTTAACTACAGGAGTTCGTGCTTCAGAAACAATCGCTGCAAGGGACCTAAACGCTATGAATAAATATAAAACCCTCATCAAGAAAGTGGGTGAAAAACTCTGTGTGGAACCAGCCCTGATCGCTGGCATCATCTCCCGGGAGTCTCATGTTGGCAAAATACTGAAGAATGGCTGGGGTGACCATGGAAATGGATTTGGTTTAATGCAGGTATTTAATAATACACAACAAAAACCTGATAAACAGATAGTGTATATATATTTATATTAATATGTTTATTAATATATTATATAAATAAATGTAAGCTTCTTGAACGTATCATCTGTTACAGAAAGGGAAAGGACCTCTTAGTTTGATTTTTCTAGGTTGACAGAAAGTCACATACACCTGTGGGTGCATGGAACAGCGAAACTCATCTTAACCAGGGCACAGACATACTCATCTCAATGATAAAGTTAATACAGAGTAAGTTCTCAAACTGGACAAAGGATCAACAGCTGAAAGGTAAGGTCAGAACCGGGGCAGCAGTTCACTCCCCATCTCTGTTGACAACAGAGACTAGGTGTTCTCAGGGAATTGCAAAACATAGAATCCATGTGCCGTGAAACATGGAAAAGCTGCCTGCTTCAAAGCAAGCTGCACCCCAAAACCCCCTTGGACTGCTGGGGTGCCAGGGCAGGCTTGTTTTACAGCCACCTCAGATACCTCTGATTTACAGTTTGAAGGAAGAGTGAGAAGTTATGAGGATGTTGGATATGATATAGTCTGATAATACAAGTACGAGAAAGACACCGAGCTGTTGGAGTGACTCCAGAGGAGGCCACAAAGATGATCAGAGGCAGGCTGAGAGAGCTGGGCTTGTTCAGCTGGAGAAGAGAAGGCTCTGGGGAGACCTTATTGCAGCCTGCCAGTACCTGAAGGGGCCTAGAGGGAAGCTGGGGAGGGGCTGTTCATCAGGGAGTGCAGTGACAGGACAAGGGGTAATGGCTTTCAACTGAAGGAGGGGAGATTTAGATTAGATGTTAGAAGAAATTCTTCCCTGTGAGTGTGGTGAGGCCCTGGCTCGGGCTGCCCAGAGAAGCTGTGGCTCATCCCACCGGGCCCCGATCTGGGCAGGTTGGATGGGGCTTTGGGCAACCTGGTGTAGTGGAGAGTGTCCCTGCCCACGGCAGAGGGGTTGGAAATCCTGATAAGTGAAAGCTTTCATAACCAATAAAAGGAGGACACATCAGGATGGAGTTCTCCCTTTTTTGTTTTTTTCTTTTGGGATTTTTTTGTGTTTTTAAAGTCTGTATGATTTATTTTGGTGCTTCATGTCAGGTGGGATTGCTGCCTACAACACTGGTTCTGGAAATGTCCGAAGCTATGACGGAGTGGACAGCAGGACCACCCACAGAGACTACTCCAATGATGTATCTGCACGAGCCCAGTATTACAAGAAACATGGATACTAGGCCTTGGAATCTCTACTGCACAACTTCCTCACCATCACTTGCATGACCCCCTGAGGGAGTCAAGCCACAGAGCAGCTTCCCATGAATTACAATTTGCAGGCCAAATCCCTGAATTTTTAAAACAATATTCTGTAAAAAAAACCTGGTCATGCTCTTTGTTTGCAAGCAATGTGGCTTGGATTTTACAAAGAAAGTAATTACAAAATCTGAATATTTTTTTCTTGCTATCTTCATGTTTCTCTGAGTGATGAGGGCTATCTTGTTTTCCTATTGATAATTTGCTCTTCCAGATCTTAAAACACCTTTCTGCCACAATATGTCATTGTCTTAAGAAATCCAAAGGCAAAATGCTTCCTTGGGTATTAGCTTAATGATTTCTTCTTTTTTTATTTTCAAAGCTGCATGATATTTACATTATGTTCTGGAGTGGTAATTTTTTCTGACTGCTAATTTTCCATCTAAATGCACAGAATAGGGGTGGATGTTCTCAGTCATACAGAAATCTAATAAAAGTGCTATGAGCAAACAAAGGGGGACTCTGATGTACTCATATTGTCACACGTGTTAGCAAAGTTTGGGTAAGAACAGTGTTCATCTTCGGCAGATAGCGAAATGAAAAGGGACCAGGATGAAACAGGTGTTTGGGTGTCATAAAAATTCTTTCTCCCCTCAGCCACCTGTAGAAAAGTGACACTCAGGAAAACAGCAGTCTGAGTTCAGTGTATTTTTGGTGCTCCTATTTCTTCTAGCCCTGGAATTGGAACTATTTTGTGGGCCAGAGGGTGGGAAGGCAGTGAAAACAGAGGGGTAGATGCCTGCAGGACTGAGTGTCACTCATTCTGCAAGGCCACAGGAGGAGTTGGGTTTGGTCTGGCAGCAGGCAGTACTAGCTATGCCTTTCCCACCAGCATCCACTTGTGTGCTGAGGGAGCTTTCTCCATTCATCCATGCTGAGCACACCTTCTGGGACTGGAAATGACTCCATGTCCAAACAATTAGAAACAACACTGGCTGTGAGCCTGTTAAACGGAATGGAAAACACAACCCAAAGCCAAAAACTGATACACGTCCTTCCTGGAGCAATGAGGAACCACGCTGAAAACATCCAGCGTGGATTTAAACAGGATAAATAGCGCCTGGCCAACCTGTTTGCCTCCTGATGACTGGCTTTCTGACAGGGGGAGAGGAGCAGCTATGGTATACCTTGACCTAGTAAGGTCTTGGGCCCAGCCTCCTTATAGCCAAACCGGTGAGACCAGGACAGAGTAGAGAGCTGGCTAGAGAGCTGCCAGGCTGTGAGCGTGATGGTCAGTGTCTCAGGGTCCAGCCAGTGGCCAGTTGCCAGTGCGTCCCCCAGGGATGGCTCCTGAAGCCGGTACTGCTTTGTGTCTTCAGCAGCAGTTCAGACCAGGGACAGAGAGCGTTCCCAGCAAGTTCACAGCTGATACCAAATGTGGGGTGCTGGAGAAATGGGCCGAGGGCAATCCCATGATGACCAAGTAAGACAAAGGCAAAGCCCTGCACGTGGGACAGAGGAACCCCATGCACTGGTATGGTCTGGGGACAACTGGCTGGAAAATAAACTGTGCAGACAGGGACTGGGGTTCCTGGTGGACATCATGGGCCCTTGTGGAGATGTAACTAAGAGCAGCCTGGGCTACATTACCACAATCCTAGTCAGCAGGGCGGGAAGCAATCATTTCCCTCTCTTCTGTGCCTCAGAGACCACACCTAGAGCGTTGCATTCAGTTTGGGGATCCCTGACACAACAGGGACACTGATATGCTGGAGTGGGTCCAGCAGACACCATCAAGGTGGTCAAGGGCTGCAGCACTGGACACACAAAGAGGTGCTGACAGAACTGGATCTGCTCAGACTGGAGAAGAGTCAGCCTTGGGGTGACCATGCTGTCTGGGCCCTGACAGCAGTGACGGACTCTGCAGTGTCTTCCCCCTCTCTCCCAGGGGTCTGTTTGCCTGCACTGAGGGGCAGCTCTGATACCACTCCATGAGGAGCCTCATCTGTTCTTCTCTCCCATGCACTTTCTGTCTGCAGGTTCAGGAGCTGCATTTCAGCTCACAACCTTGCTCTGGGTCCTCACCTAAGCTGCACAAGAAGTCTTCCTGCACCAGGGTTGTAACCTACTGATCTTGATTTTGCCTTGATGGCTTTCCTTCCTGTGTCTTGTCTTACCTTGTACCAAATTGCTCAGTAGTACATCTGAAGGCAAGGTCTTAGCACTGCCAGTACCCGTGCTAACTCCCACCGAGCCCATACAGCCAATGTCAGGTGAGGTAAGGGCTGCTGTGCATTTCAATACAGTTAAACACAAGCACCTCAGTATTTCCTACCTCCTGGCATCTGATGTAGCAGAATTATCCGGTAGTTATAGAAAAAATACATGTCAAAAGCAGTCTTCACAATAATCACCACCAGAAAGGCTTCAGCTGTTTGGTTGAGGTAGCTAGAACTCAGCAAAGATGTGGAGCAGCTGGAGAACCTCCAAACTGCAACAACCACCATCACCAGAAGTGAAAGAAAATGTGACCTGAAAAGACTGCTGATCTGGGATGAATTAGACAAGAGAAAACATCCTAAGGACAGATATCTAAGTGTACAAACACAGAAGGAAACAGGTTTGCCACGTCTGTGTGGAGAGAGTACAGCAGGGACAAACACAAAAATGCAGAAATACATGTAGTTTCACGTTTTTGACTTTCATTTTTAACCATCAGTGAATACAAAGCAGTGAATACAAATGGAATTTCTGCAAAAACTACTGGGGACTTTTGAAACCAACTGAATAAATAAAGCCACCGGGGTGTGGAAACGTATGGTGCAACTTTTTCCTGCAATAGTCACAGCTGCTGCTTCCCTTCTTTCAGTGCTCTGTTGGAGCTGCATGGTCAGGCTGAACTTCTTTGTGATTGGTTTAATGGTAAACAATAAAACTGAGCTTGGCTACACTGGTGTCATCAGTTAATTTCTTAAACATGAACCATTATTATAGAAAATAAGTATATAAAAAATAACCAGAGCAGTAGTTGAGAATAATGTTGGTCAGACAAATGGTGATGGATGTAATTGATGGATGTTTCTCTTTGATATTTTCCTCTTGACAGTAGCTATGGAAAAGCAAGCTGGAGCCAATGAGGCAAGTTAAAATGAATTATGTACAACCTAGTTCAGCTCACAAGCCACACTTTGGCTTTACACTAGCATGAGCAAGATGTAATCCTCTCCAGAGCATACGACACCATGGCTGCATCTGCTTGCACAAACGCCTGCACTAGTGTCCAAGTGATGCCTTGGGTTTCAGTCATGGATCTGAAAATGTTTTCAGGGCCTGTGTCACACACTGTGCTGGCCTGACGGTTGGTTGTGCGTCCTGCTTGTAGGCTGTTCAGATCTCTATGGGAATATACTGAACGTTGACACAACTGGAGCTTCGGAGGCAACCGCGAAGCCAGAAGGTCTGAGCTATGCAGGTAGGCACCGATTCAGTTACTCATCTCCCCTGACAGCCAGGCACAAGCTCACACCTATTACGTGGTCTCTGGTCATCAGTCATTGCCAGGGGAGCAGCCTTTTCCACAGCCAACAAAGACCCTACCTGGGTACACAGGTTTATATTGGGACTAGAGTTGCCTTTGAGATGTTCTAAGGAAATTCAAGATCATCGCAGAGAAAGTGCAAGATCTCATGGATGTGTCCAAGTCCTGCCAACAAGCCTGAATTTCTCTGTCTCTTAAGAGGGTTTCCCTCACCACCTAAGTTTCTGAGCATTTCTCTGTTACAGTCCTAAATTAAAAGGAAATAAATCTGGGACCATATCACCCAAAGGCTTAGATTTAAAACGAGAATATTCACCTTGTAGCCGGCACACTATAGACCTGTCCACTGTATTTGAGAAAACATATTTCACATCATCTGTGTATTGATTTCCAGGGCACTTACCCTTCAGTAAAACTGTTCAATGGAGAGTGTGTGTAGGTGTGTGTTTGTGTTTTTAAAATGATGCTTTTTTTTAATAGCTATTATTTTGTACCTATGATGAAAAATACCCTGCTGCTATTATTAAAATGGTATTGATCTACTCACACTACAGTATTAATTACTGGGCCTGAAACAGCAAGTGATCCTGCAATGGAGAAGTAGCACAGAAAGATAAATTTATTCTTAAAACATTCCGTTTCTACATTCTTACCACATACCACACCAAAGATTTGCTTGATATACTTTAAATGCCACAGCAGGTAGACATGGCGAACGGTTCCTATGCAAGAAGCCAGCTGTGTGCCCAAGCAGCAAAGGGTACCTGTAGCAATGCATTTTGAGAGGAATGGGTTTTGTGGCCCATCCAGATGTATTTCTGACCCCCATATGATCAGGCCTGGAAGGCAGCAGAGACATGTCAGTCTGCAGCAACGGGAGAGCAGATGTCTGTGAGGACAGGAGCTTGTAAGAAAAGCCATGAGATAAGGAACTGCAAGAATGTTAGTAACTGCCTTAAAAAGGAACAGTGTGACTGTGTAGCCTTATTAGCAATAGTGAGATGCATGTAAGGTGGGTGAACAGAGCATCTAACCAATAGCAATGTAATGTAACTCGTGCACTGATACAGAAACCTATCTAAGCTGTGTGTGTGTTTCAGTAAAGGAGCTCAGCACTTGATCACGTTGATTGGAATCACGTCGGCAAAACTTCATCTCCGGCAGGTACCCTGGTCTTTGTGAACAGCAGCACAACTTGACCAAGGGAAGGGGCTGCACGCCTCTACCAAGCGCTTGTTAGATCACACCTTGAGTAGCATCCAGTTCTGGGTCCCCTAACACAGAAAAGTCCAATTAAGTAGAAGGAGGTCAGCAGAGAGACACCAAGGTGGTTGGGCCTGGAGCACTCACCCCATGAGAAAGGAAGCTTCAGTTAAGGCCAAGAGAAGACCCACACTTCCTATTTGTGAGGAACAACCAAGCAGATGGAGCCAGGCTGGCTCCTCCTGATGACTGCAAGGTATGGAGAGAAGCGACAAAAGGTTACAAGACAAAAGAAAAGAGGTTCAGAGTGGCTACAAGATTGTGTTTGGCGTATAACCTTTCCCCATGACAGCCAGGCAGCAGAGCAAGCTACCCAGAGAGGCTAAGCTGTTCCTGTCCTCAAGAGACTTTCAAGACCCAGCTGGGCAAAGTCCTGAAACTGACCTCAGTGCTGTCCCTCCATTGGGCAGGAGGTTGGACCTACTGCAAAGTATGTTCCAGCCTGAACAGTGCTTCTGAAGGCTGTAGCATCCATACTGTGCAGTGAAGAGAAGATCCACATTCATACATGTGCTGTGTACATCTCCTCTGATGGAGATTCATCATGGGCACAAATCCTGTCACAAAGGATGCAAAAGACCTCCAAGATCATCCAGACAAACTGTCCCCCTACCACCTATATTACTTACTAAACCATGTCCCTGACTACCTCATCCAACCTTTCCTTAAACACCCCGAGGGACAGTGACACCACCACCTCCCTGGACAACCCGTTCCAAGGCCTCACCACTCCTTCTGAGAAGAAATTTCTCCTGATTTCTAACCTGAAGCTCCTCTGGTGCAACTTGCAGCCATTCCCACTTGTCCTATTGCGAGTTATCTGTAAGAAGAGGCTGACCCCCAGGTCACCACAACCTCCTTTCTGGTAGTTGTAGAGAGCAATAAGGTGTCCCGTGAGCCTCCTCTTCTCCAGGCTAAACAGCCCCAGTTCCCTCAGATGTTCCTCATGAGACTTGTATTCCACACCCTTCACTTCGCTCTTAGTTACATCTCCACAAGGGCCCATGATGTCCACCAGGAACCCCAGTCCCTGTCTGCACAGTTTATTTTCCAGCCAGTTGTCCCCAGACCATACCAGTGCATGGGGTTCCTCTGTCCCACGTGCAGGGCTTTGCCTTTGTCTTACTTGGTCATCATGGGATTGCCCTCGGCCCATTTCTCCAGCACCCCACATTTGGTATCAGCTGTGAACTTGCTGGGAACGCTCTCTGTCCCTGGTCTGAACTGCTGCTGAAGACACAAAGCAGTACCGGCTTCAGGAGCCATCCCTGGGGGACGCACTGGCAACTGGCCACTGGCTGGACCCTGAGACACTGACCATCACGCTCACAGCCTGGCAGCTCTCTAGCCAGCTCTCTACTCTGTCCTGGTCTCACCGGTTTGGCTATAAGGAGGCTGGGCCCAAGACCTTACTAGGTCAAGGTATACCATAGCTGCTCCTCTCCCCCTGTCAGAAAGCCAGTCATCAGGAGGCAAACAGGTTGGCCAGGCGCTATTTATCCTGTTTAAATCCATGCTGGATGTTTTCAGCGTGGTTCCTCATTGCTCCAGGAAGGACGTGTATCAGTTTTTGGCTTTGGGTTGTGTTTTCCATTCCGTTTAACAGGCTCACAGCCAGTGTTGTTTCTAATTGTTTGGACATGGAGTCATTTCCAGTCCCAGAAGGTGTGCTCAGCATGGATGAATGGAGAAAGCTCCCTCAGCACGCAAGTGGAGGCTGGTGGGAAAGGCACAGCTGGTACTGCCTGCTGCCAGACCAAACCCAACTCCTCCTTTAGCCTTGGAGAATGAGTGACACTCAGTCCTGCAGGCATCTACCCCTCTGTTTTCACTGCCTTCCCACCCTCCGGCCCACAAAATAGTTCCAATTCCAGGGCTAGAAGAAATAGGAGCACCAAAAATACACTGAACTCAGACTGCTGTTTTCCTGAGTGTCACTTTTCTACAGGTGGCTGAGGGGAGAAAGAATTTTTATGACACCCAAACACCTGTTTCATCCTGGTCCCTTTTCATTTCGCTATCTGCCGAAGATGAACACTGTTCTTACCCAAACTTTGCTAACACGTGTGACAATATGAGTACATCAGAGTCCCCCTTTGTTTGCTCATAGCACTTTTATTAGATTTCTGTATGACTGAGAACATCCACCCCTATTCTATGCATTTAGATGGAAAATTAGCAGTCAGAAAAAAATTACCACTCCAGAACATAATGTAAATATCATGCAGCTTTGAAAATAAAAAAAGAAGAAATCATTAAGCTAATACCCAAGGAAGCATTTTGCCTTTGGATTTCTTAAGACAATGACATATTGTGGCAGAAAGGTGTTTTAAGATCTGGAAGAGCAAATTATTAATAGGAAAACAAGAGAGCCCTCATCACTCAGAGAAACATGAAGATAGCAGGAAAAAATTATTTTGTTATTACCCCCTTTGTAAAATCCAAGCCACATTGCTTGCAAACTAGGAGCAAGCACCAGGGTTTTTTTTTACAGAATATTGTTTTAAAAATTCAGGGATTTGGCCTGCAAATTGTAATTCATGTGAAGCTGCTCTGTGGCTTGACTCCCTCAGGGGGGTCATGCAAGTGATGGTGAGGAAGTTGCGCATTGGAGATTCCAAGGCCTAGTATCCATGTTTCTTGTAATACTGGGCTCGTGCAGATACATCGTTGGAATAGTCTTTGTGGGTGGTCCTGCTGTCCACTCCGTCATAGCTTGGGACTTTTTTAGAACCAGTGTTGTAGGCAGCAATCCCACCTGACATGAAGCACCAAAATAAATCATACAGACTTTAAAAACACAAAAATAATTTAAAAAAAAAAGCAAACAAAAGAAAAAAGGAAGAACTCCAGCGTGATGTGTCCTCCTTTTATTGGTTATGAAAGCTTTCACTTATCAGGATTTCCAACCCCTCTGCCGTGGGCAGGAACACTCTCCACTACACCAGGTTGCCCAAAGCCTCATCCAGCATGCTCAGGTCGGGGCCCGGTGGGATGAGCCACAGCTTCTCTGGGCAGCCCGAGCCAGGGCCTCACCACACTCACAGGGAAGGATTTCTTCCTAAAGTCTCATCTAAATCTCCCCTCCTTCAGTTGAAAGCCATTACCCCTTGTCCTGTCACTGCACTCCCTGATGAACAGCCCCTCCCCAGCTTCCCTCTAGGCCCCTTCAGGTACTGGCAGGCTGCAATAAGGTCTCCCCAGAGCCTTCTCTTCTCCAGCTGAACAAGCCCAGCTCTCTCAGCCTGCCTCTGATCATCTTTGTGGCCTCCTCTGGAGTCACTCCAACAGCTCGGTGTCTTTCTCGTACTTGTATTATCAGACTATATCATATCCAACATCCTTGTAGCTTCTCACTCTTCCTTCAAAATTACTGCTCTTCAGAGAGAATTAAAACTCACACGTACATTGCACTGCCTTTGTCTCACAGCTGTCTATATGCTACCCTTACACCATGTTGTAAATCAGAGGTATCTGAGGTGGCTGTAAAACAAGCCTGCCCTGGCACCCCAGCAGTCCAAGGGGGTTTTGGGGTGCAGCTTGCTTTGAAACAGGCAGCTTTTCCATGTTTCACGGCACACGGTTTCTATGTTTTGCAATTCCCTGAGAACACCTAGTCTCCTCTGTCAACAGAGATGGGGAGTGAACTGCTGCCCCGGTTCTGACCTTACCTTTCAGCTGTTGATCCTTGGTCCAGCTTGAGAACTTACTCTTTATTAACTTTATCATTGAGATGAGTATGTCTGTGCCCTGGTTAAGATGAGTTTCGCTGTTCCATGCACCCTCAGGTGTATGTGACTTTTTGTCAACCTAGAAAAATCAAACCAACAAGAAGTCCTTTCCCTTTCTGTAACAGATGATATGTTCAAGAAGTTTACATTTATTTATATACTAAACAAATAAATAAACATATAATTACTATCTGTTTATCAGGTTTTAGTGGAGTATCATCAAATACCTGCATTAAACCAAATCCATTTCCATGGTCACCCCAGCCATTCTTCAGTACTTTGCCAGCATGAGACTCCCGGGAGATGATGCCAGCGATCAGGGCTGGTTCCACACAGAATTTTTCACCCACTTTCTCAATGAGGGTTTTATATTTATTCATAGCGTTTAGGTCCCTTTCAGCGATTGTTTCTGAAGCACGAACTCCTGTAGTTAAAATCAAAGGAAAGATACTTGCTTGATTACTTTCAAACCTCAGAATTGTTTCTCACCTCTCCCCTTCTAATACAGAGAGAATTGCATCCAGACTTTATTTGTGTCACCTCTGTGAGGAGGTAGATGACGGCTGACAGGGACATTATGCAGGCTCAGCAGCCAGTGTGTGTTCAGCACTCTGGAAAAGTGAAGGATTTGGGATTATTGTGCCACGGAGCAATGAAGCCAGGTGGCAGAAGAGGGATACTCACCACAGTAGGGTAAACCCTCTTGCTTTGCAGTTAGGCACGAAGCCCCAGAGGTTTTAATTCCGCTTACACTGCCGTAGCAATCGGTGCGGCCTTGGGAGGCCCCTGCAGAGGAAACATGGAAGAGCTTAACCAGTGAAGTCCTTTGGTGACTGCAAGTAAAACCCAAGGGGAGGCTGCACTCCGGAGAGGACGGGCTGCAGGGCACTGGAGCTGCACGGGGCTGCCTCTGTCTCTCCTTGTGAAGGAGAGGAGGCGAGGTCCTGACCTGCACCCACCTGTCCCTGAGAGGCCACCCCTCCTCACCCCTCCGACAGACTTTCATGGCAACAAATTTTTATTGAGTGGGGATGTGGCTGAGGAGGAGCATCAATGTCTCCTACTTCCCAGCCCTGGGGAGCATGTCCCCAGCAGCGTGGGGCGAGGCAGCGAGGGACGCCAGACTTACCCAGGAGGGCAGCGAGGCCCAGCAACACGAGCATCGGGTACATGGGGTGGTTCTTCCTGGGCACACAGAACAGCCTGAAAATCAATCGGTCAGCATTGGCAAGTGTCAAGACTTGAATATAGGTCACTGCTTGCCAGATAAACACAAAGAAACTCTGAGCTGATGGGATATTTCTCTCGGTTGGGTAAGCAAAGGGATACAGAAATGGAGCCACGTTGCTTTTATAGGAAACCCCAAGAGCAGCTCTCCTGCTCCAGCACAAACCAGGCTGCAGCCGTCCACAAGTGACCCATAACTCTTTCACCTTAGCAAGTATTTCAAACCTGTGTCTTCTTGGTAAGTTCCTCCAAATTTAATCCAGAAAAAATAAAACTAATCGTGTTCAGTGCCCTGTGCTCCCGCAGTCCCACCACGAACACCCTTATTCCCTGCCCACACTCTGTTTACCACACCTGGACATCTTTGTCTGAATCTCTGGAGACTTTCTTTATCCTCAGAAATTGGCACTGTCAAGATTCAAGCTGTCTAAACCCTTGTGGATACCTGCTTTAGGGTGAGTAGTAGTCCTGGAGCACCCATTTCCCCTCACTGGCTGTGAGGGGAGCCTAGGGAGATCAGTTCACATATGGATGACAGCCATCTATCTACTCTTAGGTGCCCTAAATCCAGAAGTACAGGACAAATCTCACTTAATATAATGATCCTTATTCTATCAGAAATCTCACGCATCAAAGAGCTCCAGCCCCTGGGCTGCTGAGGAGCCGCTATTGCTGAAGAGGATGAGGAGATCTCCCAAGCCTGAGCGGTGGCATCTTACCTACTTGTTTGCAGCTCAGCTTCTTGTACCTGACTGAGGTTTCAGGAAGTTTAATTTATAGGGAGAGCTGCCTTCTGTTTGGTGGTAATCCAACACCGTGATTAAATACATCGGGCTGTGGTTTTGTCAGACTTAACAGCGATTTTTTCTAATGTAAACAGAACCTGTTGCACTATAGACATTGGCATGGTGGCAAGTATGTTCTTGGGAGTGGCATTTCCCAGATCTGTAAAGGGTAAAAACCCCGCCCTAATCTTCTGTGGGCGTCTCTCCATCAACATCTCACACACTATTCCTGGAGGGAAGTGTAGTGAGGGCCCAGCTAAAGACCCAGCAGCCAGCTGTTCTGCAGGTATTTTCCCCAGACCTACCCCAGCATCCCAGTCTGTGACCCTACCACTCAAGAAAAGAGGTCTGCTATTGACCTTGAACTGTCCACTCCATGGCTCTGAGGGGCATGCAGGCCTACAGCCTGGGCTAGCAGCATCCTAAGAGACTGGCCATAGCTGCTAGCCCATCTCCCCCTGCCTGGGGGGACACACCCATGACAACATGCTCTGATGACATCCCTTCTCAGTTGAAATAAATAACGACAACTTGTCGTTTCAGGTTTTTTCCCCCACAATAGCTTTTCACAAGCCCAACACTTCTCTGAAATGACTCAGACAAGCCTTTGCCTCAACACCTCTCTCTGCTGCAAGGGGAAAGGGTTTCTGGCATACGCCTGCTTGCGACTGGAGGGACTGTAAGGAGACAGGCATTTCCAACCACTGAAACCGCGTTTGCCACCTAGGGAAAGACACCAGTGCTAAGGATACTGTTGCTGCTTTAGTGAGGGGTTATTCGTCTGCAGCTGCCTAAGTCAGAGGGTCTTGGAGCCCTTTGCCTCTGTCCACCATGCTCCTTGCGTGCCCTTGAGAGACTCGTCCCTCCTTCCACTCCACAGCCATATTTCGCAGACCCGCAACCCTTTCCCCACCACCTAACATGTCAAAAATACCACAAGGGGAAAAAGTATCGCCTGCTGTGGGTGGGGGAGTCTGCTTGGTGTCTTTGGAGGCTGTGGTCAGTCTCCAAAGGGTGTGCACGGGGTAGAAAGCAATGTGCAGGAGGGCTTATTTGGTAGAGCTTCATCAGTGGTGGGACTGTTAGAAATGCCAATGGTCCTAAAGAAAGGACTTGAGGTAGACACGTTAATGAAAGAGTAATTTATTATACATTATTGCAAGAGTAGGTGACCTAACAAAGTAGGCACACCTTTGGTCAGATTTTGTAGCACTTTTATACCATATCCTTATTCAAAAATCATTAGGTTACCTCATACACGTAGACATATTCATAACCTGTCCCGCTTCATATTAAAATGAGTTCCAAGAAGTGATTTTCATCAACTCCTCCCCACTGCGCCTGCGCACTGCTGTTTGGTGGTGGTCGTTGAGGGTCGTGGGGATGAAGTCGGATGGCTCCTCTTCGTCACCGCAAGTAACCTTCTGTCTTGCGCAGACTCAGTTACCCCTTGACTCTGATCCAAACTACAGGTTTGGTTTCAGCAGGTTTTGTACACCTTCAAGGACAAGGGGGAGCTTGAACTAGCTACAATGAAATGTTTTGCCTGCATTTGTGACCAATTAGAGACAAGCAAGGAATTCATCGAACAGATAAGGAGGAGGGGAGTACTGGAACTTGTCAAAGAAGTCATTTTATCTCCACAGAGTACATAGTCCTTGAGTGTGTAATTTACTTAAAATATGGTGTTAGACTCAAACTTATGTCCCAGTTGGTGTTTCTTCTTTATCAGTGAGGCAGAGGCGTTCAAGCGAGGCATTGTGTATGGGAGGTCACCACTGTGGCACTTCAAGCTATCCTGTTAGCAAGTCTTCCTTAACCCTTTACAAGCGTCTTAATACAACATTTCAGCAATGTTGAGACATAAGTCCACAGCTTTCCCACCCCATCACCCATTACTTAGCAAATTAAGCTTTAGGTGGGTCTCCAGGCCTGGTCAAAAACGGCTGGAGTCTTCTTTTTTGTCATGCACCATCATCATGGCGGAAATACTGGGTTCACTGGATTCATGCATGCATGAGTTTCCTTTTCTAGTACTTTCTGTGGGGAGGTGGTGAGGGAAAACTGCGCATGTGCATTTCCAAAAGCACACAGTTAGGTGAACAAGCACTGGAGCAGCAGAAAATGGCTGGCGTTGGAGAAGATGAGACCCCAAATCCCTCCCCCGAACCTCATCCTTCAACTCCAGGAGTGGTAAGGTTTCCTTTCTACAGCACTATAGCCAGGGAGTAGGGACAATGTCCTTGCTATGGCTATAGTGGTGTATTGTTCCCCTTTCCATTAGAGTTTCAGGTCGTCACAGCCTACCCAACATGTGCGGTTTCACCTCCCGGAGCAACCAGAGAGGTGGGTGTTACTGAGACTGAGAGGTCTCTTCAAACTCACATAGTTGGTTTAGAAAGAATCAAGGTTTTCCTGTTCTGTTATTGCTTTACTTCTAGGCAGAGGACCCGTGCTTCTCGTCGCAGGGTTGCAGATGCCGTGGCGATTTGTGAACAATGCCGTATGATAGAATTCTACGCATTGTTAGGAGCTCTTGTTATTTTGGTTTTGTTTTTGGTTGTGGCTGGTTTCTATTGTTGTTACAGCTGTGTACACCAATAAAGTTCAGTTTTGTTCAGTTAACCAAGAGTTTCTATGTATAAATTCTATTAGACAAAACGCGGAAGGGGGAGAAAGTTGCTACACCATGTGACTAATAACTTTATAGCAAGCATAGAAGGGATAGGGTTATATGATCCTAACAGTTACTTGTTTTGTTGGTTTTACAAACCTGATGTTTAATTCTGTCATGGTAACTGCTTGCATGTGGTTCACCACGTTTTGGATCCATAGGATCAGACACGGTAGAAATACTTAATTTGCCACATACTCCTCTCTCTTTGGCTAATACATCATCCAAAACCAGGCGGCGTTGCAGGATAGCAGCACACGTCTCTCGAGATTGTTGATTCAGGAGATCTGTAGCATTGGCAGTTTTGTTGGAAATTATTTCCAAAACTGCTTGCAAGCGAATTATGCAGTTCAGGTTGTAAATTGGTTCCCATGCCCCTGTTATCAATTCATTAGGATTCCATGTGGCCAGCCTGTAATGCTGGGAGGCCACTCATTTTTCCCCCAATTTTGTGTTCCACCTATTTCAATCTCAACAGATCTTTTCTCTCATGCAACATCTTTATTTCATTTTTTTTAACAACACCTGACATTGACTTTCTTTGACCCCTTTTAAACTTCCTTTTACACCTACTCTATACAAACATCGACATACTTTTGCCAACCAAATTCAGGGGCGTGTGTAACGTCCGTTTGCCAAACTTCTAGTGGGCCTATGCCACGAGGACTCGCACCAGGGACAAGGCCACTAGTGAACTGTCGACAGTCCAGCCATGACTGTACAATCCAGCCACAGTTCCTTAAAAGAACCTTATATAATCTCTTATCTAAAATGCCTTTCGATAATGCTGGTTTCATTCGGGTAACTACTCCTACCACATACAATTAATCACATTCTATGGCTTTTCACTTTGCAAACACTTTTACAACTGCCTTTAACTCCAGCTGCTGAGTTGAGGTATTTCCTCTAATACCAATTCCTGTTATTTTCCATTTTCTTTGTTATGTAACCAGCCTTGCTCTCAGTTGGCTAAATCCGTGAATGCTGCAAACCAACCCATCAGACAAGCGACATTGCAAGATGTGAGTTGCTACATTCCACTGCATATGGATTGGCGGGGGGGTGGGGGGTCAGGGTGTGTGAAATTGGTTTCCCTCTACCCCCATAAATGAGGGCAGAGAAAAACACAGCTGACAAGACAGGCATCCTCACTGTGACTTCTTTCTTCCCCCCTGGAAAGATAATAAACAAATTTGCTTCTCGGTGAGAAGAGGAAAAAACAGCAAGGGGGGAAAAGGGGTGGGGAACAGTGAGCCCTTAATGTTAAAGGCAGCAACAAGGCAATTTCTTATAAAACTATGCAGACAGCATAACCCTTTTCAATTTGCAAAAGCAACATTTCCCAGCATTTTCCACAGGACTGACTCGTTCTGCTGATGCTGTTCTTCACAAGCCCCCATTTTCTTTGTGTGGATGCACTGGGCCTTGTCCCACCTCCATCAGCATCTTCACAAGATGGAGCCACCATACAAGGCCAGCTGTGACAAAAGGAGCGGCATTCTTTGCCCCCCTCCACCCACCTCCACCCCCCAGGTTACCTTCATTATTTAATACCTGGGCAGAGGAGTGCCTCATGGACCTGGCATATTTGCTCGAGAAGAGTGACACTTTGGCATTATCTCTTGGAAATCTCACAGAAGGAGAAGCTGGTAAGAAATAGTGGAGTGGGGATTTCCCCCACTTTTAGTTGGAGCCAGGCAAATAACAGTGAGTGGGATGTTAATCAGTTGCTGTGGTCACTGGATTAGCTGAACCTGTGACCTTCTCTCTCTCTTCTCTGAGGACCTGCTCAGGCTCCACGATTTCACCTCTCCTGCCAGTCTCTTGCTCCCATAGTGGGACAGCAGTGTTGGCTGTCCCAGCTGCTCTTCTCGACTCTGTCCCCACGGTTCATTCTCCCCAGTAGTCTGCACTCAGAGGAATCAGGTGACCCAAACCAACCTTCTTAATATATCGCTTCTGTACGACTGAAAGCAAAGCTGAGCTTTGCAGGAAGAAATGCTGCAGATGCCAAAGTGCCACAGATGCCAAAGTGCCACTTAATGTGCTGGGTGAGCTCTTTCAGTCCAGGCAGCCTGGACACCTGAGGTGTTGGCATCCCTGTTTTTCTGACTGCCTTTTGCCCATCCCTTGAATGTTAATATTGGTCTGCAATACTAAATGAATTATAGCTTTCTGTCCTCATGGGTTTTTTTCTGGCTAGATTACTGCAGTTTATGGCTAGCTGTTGGGGAACTTCAGAAATAAGTCAGATAAGCAGAGACGTAGAATAGGTTTAACCAGTGATGGTGAGGACACTTCCCAGCTTACAGTAAAGTTTACAATGATGGTCCCATGACTCCACCTCTACTGCACAAAGGAAGGAACTGGAATTGAAAAACAGTGACATGAGAATTGACTGTCTACCCACCAAGAGTGTCATTTGATTGACTTAGCTGGTGATCATGCAGATCTCACACTTGTTTCCTTAGCAAACAGTCTGTGACCTGTCCTCCTCTGTAGCTTAAAAACCACGTGAACATTTGGAAGTAACAGGAGGTAGGTTGTATAATTTTGTCTTTCAGGGAACATGCTCTCATATAGCAGTTATATATACATATTTCTTGATCCTAGGTGTTTGATAAATTTGATGCTTTTCCTTTACAGACTTTAGAAATTGGAAGTCCCTGAAACACCCCTCTCTGATGCAAGGTAGGAATTAGAGGCTGCAAGTTTATAAAAGAATACCTTTCACTGAAGGATATTGAATAGCACTGTGTGTGTGTGTTTAATTTATTTACAGTTTTAAGAATTGTGGCCAAAGTTAAGAAGCTGCTGCTGTATCAAATGATAAAGTAGTTTTCATTCCCATGAGCATAAATACCCCACACTGAGCCTCCCCTGTGCTGGGTGTGCTGCAGAGGAGTTAATCTTAATGACTGTATGTTGTGAGAAGGTCAGAGGGAAACAGTGGCTGCAAATGATTGTTTATCATTTCTGTGCAGTTGTGGAGAAGAGTAAACACCAGTAGGAGTTCAGAGGAATAGATGTACCTGTAGAGGGATATAAAAGCTGGAGATTTCTTATGCAGGAGAAAAAGAAGTCGAGGCTCTGGCAGTGGCATCAGAGTCTAACCGCTCCCACTGACAGGCTGAAGGCAGAACCATGAAACTGAGCTGAAAACACTTGATTTCTCAACAAGCTACAGGCTGCAGTGAGAAGGATGCAGAAAATACTGCTGTCACTCTAAAGTTGGCTAGCAAGGAAAAAGCGAAGCTGATGAATTAGTGTTGCTCCTCCCTACCTCCAGTATCAGTACAGCATCTTGTGCTTCAGTGTCCTAACTGCAGTCTCTGTGTGGTGTTGACCATGGTCCCACAAGGAGGTGCTTAGTAAAGCTGAAATTTCATCCCTTTTGAAGGATGTATGAAGTGCATACAAGGGACAAGGCAGCTTAAAAGAGATGACACAAGTACTAGGGCTCAGAAAATTAGGCAAATAGGTAACAATGAGGGGTAACAAAGGTCTCGCAGCAGGCTTGTTGGCCCAGAGCACAAAAGCCAGGCTCACTGAGCTGTACGCCCTGGACTTGCTGGCATATGCAGGTGAAAATGAGAAAGGCTGAAGCCCAGCCTGAGCTCTGCCTGGCCACTGGCAGGTAATAGGTAATAGAAAAGGTTTCTTCAAATGCATTAACAGTAAGAGGAGGGCCAAGGAGAATCTCCCTCCTTTACTGGATCTGGTGGGGAACAGGGCAAGCAGATGCAGCCATGGTGTCGTATGCTCTGGAGAGGATTACATCTTGCTCATGCTAGTGTAAAGCCAAAGTGTGGCTTGTGAGCTGAACTAGGTTGTACATAATTCATTTTAACCTGCCTCATTGGCTCCAGCTTGCTTTTCCATAGCTACTGTCAAGAGGAAAAAATCAAAGAGAAACATCCATCAATTACATCCATCACCATTTGTCTGACCTAAGTTATTCTCAACTACTGCTCTGGTTATTTTTTATATATTTTATTTTCTATAATAATGGTTCATGTTTAAGAAATTAACTGATGACACCAGTGTAGCCAAGCTCAGTTTTATTGTTTAGCATTGAAGCAATCACAAAGAAGTTCAGCCTGACCATGCAGCTCCAACAGAGCACTGAAAGAAGGGAAGCAGCGGCTGTGACTATTGCAGGAAAAAAGTTGCACCATACGTTTCCACACCCCGGTGGCTTTATTTATTCAGTTGGTTTCAAAAGTCCCCAGTAGTTTTTGCAGAAATTCCATTTGTCCCATCAGCAAAAGCAAAGCCCTGTGCTGGAGACTACAAACAGGACTGCAGCATGAAATTCATACAAATTAAACAAAGTTCAGCATCTCTTACAAGAAGTTAATTCTTTCAAGCTTTGGATCTTGCAAAACTGAGCTGATACTTTAGATAAGTTCTCAAGTGTCTTGGAAGTCTTGATCACCTCACTTAAGTATAGCAATGCCATTCTTGTTATCAGATATATAGCAAAGAACAATACTTCAATGCTTTGTATTCACTGCTGGTTAAAAATGGAAGTTAAAAACATGAAACTACATGTATTTCTGCATGTTTGTGTGTGTCCCTGCTGTACTCTCTCCACGCAGACGTGGCAAACCTGTTTCCTTCTATGTTTGTAGACTTAGATATCTGTCCTTAGGATGTTTTCTCTTGTCTAATCTGTCCCAGCTCTGCAGTCTTTTCAGGTCACATTTTCTTTCACTTCTGCTCATGGTGGTTGTTGAAGTTTGGAGGTTCTCCAGCTGCTCCACATCTTTGCTGAGTTCTAGCTACCTGAACCAAACAGCTGCAGCCTTTCTGATGGTGATTGTGAAGACTGGCTTTGACATGCATTTTTTCTATATCTGTCAGAAAACTCTGCTACATTAGATGCCAGGAGGTAGGAAATACTGAGGTGCTTGTGTTTAACTGTATTGAAATGCACAGCAGCCCTTACCTCACCTGACATTGGCTGTATGGGCTCGGTGGGAGTTAGCACGGGTACTGGCAGTGCTAAGACCTTGCCTTCAGATGTACTACTGAGCAATTTGGTACAAGGTAAGACAAGACACAGGAAGGAAAGCCATCAAGGCAAAATCAAGATCAGTAGGATCCACCAGGAACCCCAGTCCCTGTCTGCACAGTTTATTTTCCAGCCAGTTGTCCCCAGACCATACCAGTGCATGGGGTTCCTCTGTCCCACGTGCAGGGCTTTGCCTTTGTCTTACTTGGTCATCATGGGATTGCCCTCGGCCCATTTCTCCAGCACCCCACATTTGGTATCAGCTGTGAACTTGCTGGGAATGCTCTCTGTCCCTGGTCTGAACTGCTGCTGAAGACACAAAGCAGTACCGGCTTCAGGAGCCATCCCTGGGGGACGCACTGGCAACTGGCCACTGGCTGGACCCTGAGACACTGACCATCACGCTCACAGCCTGGCAGCTCTCTAGCCAACTCTCTACTCTGTCCTGGTCTCAGCGGTTTGGCTATAAGGAGGCTGGGCCCAAGACCTTACTAGGTCAAGGTATACCATAGCTGCTCCTCTCCCCCTGTCAGAAAGCCAGTCATCAGGAGGCAAACAGGTTGGGCAGGCGCTATTTATCCTGTTTAAATCCACGCTGGATGTTTTCAGCGTGGTTCCTAATTGCTCCAGGAAGGACGTGTATCAGTTAATGGCTTTGGGTTGTGTTTTCCATTCCGTTTAACAGGCTCACAGCCAGTGTTGTTTCTAATTGTTTGGACATGGAGTCATTTCCAGTCCCAGAAGGTGTGCTCAGCATGGATGAATGGAGAAAGCTCCCTCAGCACGCAAGTGGATGCTGGTGGGAAAGGCACAGCTAGTACTGCTTGCTGCCAGACCAAACCCAACTCCTCCTGTGGCCTTGGAGAATGAGTGACACTCAGTCCTGCAGGCATCTACTCCTCTGTTTTCACTGCCTTCCCACCCTCCAACCCCCAAAATAGTTCCAATTCCAGGTCTAGAAGAAATAGGAGCACCAAAAATACACTGAACTCAGACTGCTGTTTTCCTGAGTGTCACTTTTCTACAGGTGGCTGAGGGGGGAAAGAATTTTTATGACACCCAAACACCTGTTTCATCCTGGTCCCTTTTCATTTCGCTATCTGCCGAAGATGAACACTGTTCTTACCCAAACTTTGCTAACACGTGTGACAATATGAGTACATCAGAGTCCCCCTTTGTTTGCTCATAGCACTTTTATTAGATTTCTGTATGACTGAGAACATCCACCCCTATTCTATGCATTTAGATGGAAAATTAGCAGTCAGAAAAATTTACCACTCCAGAACATAATGTAAATATCAAGCAGCTTTAAAAAAAAAAAAAGAAGAAATCATTAAGCTAATACCCAAGGAAGCATTTTGCCTTTGGATTTCTTAAGACAATGACATATTGTGGCAGAAATGTGTTTTAAGATCTGGAAGAGCAAATTATCAATAGGAAAACAAGATAGCCCTCATCACTCAGAGAAACATGAAGATAGCAGGAAAAAATTATTTTGTTATTACTTTCTTTGTAAAATCCAAGCCACATTGCTTGCAAACTAAGAGCATGACCAGGTTTTTTTTACAGAATATTGTTTTAAAAATTCAGGGAATTAGCCTGCAAATTGTAATTCATGTGAAGCTGCTCTGCGGCTTGACTCCCTCAAGGGGGTCATGCAAGTGATGGTGTAGGTTGTGCAGTACAGATTCCAAGGCTTAGTATCCATGTTTCTTGTAATACTGGGCTCGTGCAGATACATCATTGGAGTAGTCTCTGTGGGTGGTCCTGCTGTCCACTCCATCATAGCTTCGGACATTTCCAGAACCAGCGTTGTAGGCAGCAATCCCACCTGAAATGAAGCACCAAAATAAATCATACAGACTTTAAAAACACAAAAAAAACCCAAAAGAAAAAAACAAAAAAGGGAGAACTCCAGCCTGATGTGTCCTCCTTTTATTGGTTATGAAAGCTTTCACTTATCAGGATTTCCAACCCCTCTGCCGTGGGCAGGAACACTCTCCACTACACCAGGTTGCCCAAAGCCTCATCCAGCATGCTCAGGTCGGGGCCCGGTGGGATGAGCCACAGCTTCTCTGGGCAGCCCGAGCCAGGGCCTCACCACACTCACAGGGAAGGATTTCTTCCTAAAGTCTCATCTAAATCTCCCCTCCTTCAGTTGAAAGCCATTTACCCCTTGTCCTGTCACTGCACTCCCTGATGAACAGCCCCTCCCCAGCTTCCCTCTAGGCCCCTTCAGGTACTGGCAGGCTGCAATAAGGTCTCCCCAGAGCCTTCTCTTCTCCAGCTGAACAAGCCCAGCTCTCTCAGCCTGCCTCTGATCATCTTTGTGGCCTCCTCTGGAGTCACTCCAACAGCTCGGTGTCTTTCTCGTACTTGTATTATCAGACTATATCATATCCAACATCCTCGTAGCTTCTCACTCTTCCTTCAAAATTACTGCTCTTCAGAGAGAATTAAAACTCACACGTACGTTACACTGCCTTTGTCTCACAGCTGTCTATATGCTACCCTTACACCATGTTGTAAATCAGAGGTATCAGGGGTGGCTGTAAAACAAGCCTGCCCTGGCACCCCAGCAGTCCAAGGGGGTTTTGGGGTGCAGCTTGCTTTGAAGCAGGCAGCTTTTCCATGTTTCACGGCACATGGATTCTATGTTTTGCAATTCCCTGAGAACACCTAGTCTCTGTTGTCAACAGAGATGGGGAGTGAACTGCTGCCCCGGTTCTGACCTTACCTTTCAGCTGTTGATCCTTTGTCCAGTTTGAGAACTTACTCTTTATTAACTTTATCATTGAGATGAGTATGTTTGTCCCCTGGTTAACATGAGCTTCACTGTTCCATGTTCCCACAGGTTTATGGTACCTTTTGTCAACCTAGAAAAATCAAACCAACAAGAAATCCTTTCCCTTTCTGTAACAGATGATACGTTCAAGAAGTTTACATTTATTTATATAATATATTAATATACATATTAATGTAAATATATATTCACTATCTGTTTATCAGGTTTTAGTGGAGTATCATCAAATACCTGCATTAAACCAAATGCATTTCCATGGTCACCCCAGCCATTCTTCAGTACTTTGCCAACATGAGACTCCCGGGAGATGATGCCAGCGATCAGGGCTGGTTCCACACAGAATTTTTCACCCACTTTCTTGATGAGGGTTTTGTAGTTATTCATAGCGTTTAGGTCCCTTGCAGCGATTGTTTCTGAAGCACGAGCTCCTGTAGTTAAAATCAAAGTAAAGATACTTGCTTGATTGCTTTCAAACCTCAGAATTGTCTCTCACCTCTCCCCTTCTAATACAGAGAGAATTGCACCCAGACTTTATTTGTGTCGCCTCTGTGAGGAGGTAGATGACGGCTGACAGGGACATTATGCAGGCTCAGCGGGCAGTGTGTGTTCAGCACTCTGGAAAAGTGAAGGATTTGGGATTATTGTGCCACGGAGCAATGAAGCCAGGTGGCAGAAGAGGGATACTCACCACAGTAGGATAAACCCTCTTGCTTTGCAGTTAGGCACGAAGCCCCAGAGGTTTTAATTCTGCTTACACTGCCATAGCAATCGGTGCGGCCTTGGGAGGCCCCTGCAGAAGAAACACATAGGAGCTAAACCAGTGAAGTCCTTTTGTGACTGCAAGTAAAACCCAAGGGGAGGCTGCACTCCGGAGAGGACGGGCTGCAGGGCACTGGAGCTGCACGGGGCTGCCTCTGTCTCTCCTTGTGAAGGAGAGGAGGCGAGGTCCTGACCTGCACCTACCTGTCCCTGAGAGGCCACCCCTCCTCACCCCTCCGATAGACTTTCATGGCTGCTGAGACTTTTTATTTTTGAGGGGGGTTGTGGCTGAGGAGGAGCATCAATGTCTCCTACTTCCCATCCCGGGGAGCATGTCCCCAGCAGCGTGGGGCGAGGCAGCGAGGGACGCCAGACTTACCCAGGAGGGCAGCGAGGCCCAGCAACACGAGCATCGGGTACATGGGGTGGTTCTTCCTGGGCACACAGAACAGCCTGAAAATCAATCGGTCAGCATTGGCAAGCGTCAAGACTTGAATATAGGTCACTGCTTGCCAAATAAACACAAAGAAACTCTGAGCTGATGGGATATTTCTCTCGGCTGGGTAAGCAAAGGGATACAGAGGTGGAGCCATGTTGCTTTTATAGGAAACCCCAATAGCAGCTCTCCTGCCCCAGCACAAACCAGGCTGCAGCTGTCCACAAGTGACACATAACTCTTTCATTTCTGCTAGTCTTTCAAACCTGTGTCTTCCTGGTAAATTCCTCCAAATTTAATCTATCTACAGTTAGGTGCCCTAAATCCAGAAGTACAGGACAAATCTCACTTCTTAATAACAATCCTTATTCTGTCAGAAATCCCACGCGTCAAAGAGCTGCAGCCCCTGGGCTGCTGAGGAGCCGCTATTGCTGAGGAGGATGAGGAGAGCTCCCAAGCCTGAGCGGTGGCATCTTACCTACTTGTTTGCAGCTCAGCTTCTTGTACCTGACTGAGGTTTGGGGAAGTTTAATTTATAGGGAAGGATGTCATCATGTGCTGATGACATCCCTTCTCAGTTGAAATAAATAACGACAACTTGTCGTTTCAGGTTTTTCCCCCCACAATAGCTTTTCATGAGCCCAACACTTCTCTGAAATGACTCAGACAAGCCTTTGCCTCAACACCTCTCTCTGCTGCAAGGGGAAAAGGTTTCTGGCATACGCCTGCTTGCGACTGGAGGGACTGTAAGGAGACAGGCGTTTCCAACCACTGAAACCGCGTTTGCCACCTAGGGAAAGACACCAGTGCTAAGGATACTGTCGCTGCTTTAGTGAGGGGTTATTCATCTGCAGCTGCCCAAGTCAGAGAAGCCCTCTGCCTCTGTCCACCAATCTGCTTGCCTGCCCTTGAGAGACTCGTCCCTCCTTCCACTCCTCAGCCATGTTTCGCAGACCCGCAACCCTTTCCCCACCACCTCACATGTCAAAAATACCACAAGGGGAAAAAGTATCGCCTGCTGTGGGTGGGGGAGTCTGCTTGGTGTCTTTGGAGGCTGTGGTCAGTCTCCAAAGGGTGTGCAGGGGGTAGAAAGGAAAGCACAGGAGGGCTTATTTGGTAGGGCATCATCAGTGGTGCTCTTCTCTCCTCTGTCCCCACACTTCATTCTCCCCAGTAGTCTGCACTCAGAGGAATGAGGTGAACCAACCTTCTTAATATATCGCTTCTGTACGACTGAAAGCAAAGCTGAGCTTTGCAGGAAGAAGTGCTGCAGATGCCAAAGTGCCACAGATGTTGAAGTACCACTTAATATGCTGGGTGAGCTCTTTCAGTCCAGGCCCATTACACCTGGGGTGTTGGCATCCCTGTTTTTCTGACTGCCTTTTGCCCATCCCTTGAATGATAATATTTGCCTGCAATACCTCTAAGATGCAAGTTAGAAATTAGAGGCTGCAATTTTATAAAAGAACACCTTTCACTGAAGGATATTGAATAGCACTGTGTGTGTGTTTAATTTATTTACAGTTTTAAGAATTGTGGCCAAAGTTAAGAAGCTGCTGCTGTATCAAATGATGAAGTAGTTTTCATTCCCATGAGCATAAATACCCCACACTGAACTACTCCTGTGCTAGGTGTGCTGTAGAGGAGATAACACCAGTAGGAGTTCAGAGGAATAGATGTACCTGTAGAGGGATATAAAAGCTGGAGATTTCTTATGCAGGAGAAAAAGAAGTCGAGGCTGTGGCAGTGGCATCAGAGTCTAACAGCTCCCACAGACAGGCTGAAGGCAGAACCATGAAACTGAGCTGAAAACACTTGATTTCTCAACAAGCTACAGGCTGCAGTGGGAAGGATGCAGAAAATACTGCTGTCACTCTAAAGTTGGCTAGCAAGGAAAAAGCGAAGCTGATGAATTAGTGTTGCTCCTCCCTACCTCCAGTATCAGTACAGCATCTTGTGCTTCAGTGTCCTAACTGCAGTCTCTGTGTGGTGTTGACCATGGTCCCACAAGGAGGTGCTTAGTAAAGCTGAAATTTCATCCCTTTTGAAGGATGTATGAAGTGCATACAAGGGACAAGGCAGCTTAAAAGTGATGACACAAGTACTAGGGCTCAGAAAATTAGGCAAATAGGTAACAATGAGGGGTAAGAAAAGTCTCGCAGCAGGCTTGTTGGCCCAGAGCACAAAAGCCAGGCTCACTGAGCTGTACGCCCTGGACTTGCTGGCATATGCAGGTGAAAATGAGAAAGGCTGAAGCCCAGCCTGAGCTCTGCCTGGCCACTGGCAGGTAATAGGTAATAGAAAAGGTTTCTTCAAATGCATTAACAGGAAGAGGAGGGCCAAGGAGAATCTCCCTCCTTTACTGGATCTGGTGGGGAACAGGACAGCTGAGGATAAGGAAAAGGCAGAGATTCTCAATGCCTTCTTTACACCTGTCTTCAAAAGTCAGGGTATGGAGCCTCCTGACCTGGAAGACTGGGTCAGGGAGCAGAATAAATCCCCCACAATTCAGGTTGAAACAGAGACCTGCTATTCCACATGCACTGTCTCAAGTCTCTGGAGCCAGATGGGATCCCCCTGAGGGTGCTGGCGGATGTGATTGCCAAGCTCCTCTCCATCATCTATCAGTGGTCAGGGGCAACTGGAGAGGTACCAGGTGACTGGAGACTTGCTAATGTGACACCCATCTATAAGAAGGGTCATAAGAAAGATCCAGGGAACAACAAGCCTATTAGCCTGACCTTGGTGCCAGGGGAGATTATGGAGCAAGTCATCCTGCGGGCAATCATGGAGCAAGAATGTGACAACCAGGGGCTCAGGCATACCCAGCTTGGCTTCATGAAAGGCAAGTCCTGCCTGAATAAACTCATTTCCTCCTCTGACCCTGTGACTCGCCTGGTGGATTGTACAGAGGAAGAGGATCTGTGGGAGTGTGCCCAGATGGCAAGGAACACCAGCAGCATCCTCATTTTTATCAGGAATAGCACAGCCAGCAGGCCCAGGCAGGTGATCATTCCCCTGTACTCAGCTCTGGTGAGGCTGCACCTTGAATACTATGTTCAGTTTTGAGCCCCTCACTACAAGTACATTGAGGCCCTGGAGCATGTCCAGAGAAGGGCAATGGAACTGGTGAAGGGTGTGGAACACAAGTCTCATGAGGAACATCTGAGGAAACTGGGACTGTTTAGCCTGGAGAAGAGGAGGCTCACGGGACACCTTATTGCTCTCTACAACTACCAGAAAGGAGGTTGTGGTGAGCTGGGGATCAGCCTCTTCTCACAGATAACTCGCAATAGGACAAGTGGGAATGGCTGCAAGTTGCACCAGAGGAGCTTCAGTTTAGAAATCAGGAGAAATTTCTTCTCAGAAGGAGTGCTTGGGCCTTGGAACGGGTTGTCCAGGGAGGTGGTGGAGTCACCGTCCCTCGGGGTGTTTAAGGAAGGGTTGGGTGAGGTAGTCAGGAACATGGTTTGGTAAGTAATATAAGTGGTAGGGGGACAGTTTGTCTGGATGATCTTGGAGGTCTTTTGCATCCTTTATGACAGGATTTGTGTCCATGCTGCTGCAGTCTGGTGAATCTCCAACAGAGGGAGTGGTGCCAGTTCTGTTGTACATGGCACATGTATGAATGTGGATCTTCTCTTCACTGCACAGTATGGATGCTGCAGCCTTCAGAAGCACTGTTCAGGCTGGAACATACCTTGCAGGAGGTCCAACCTCCTGCCCAATGGAGGGACAGCACTGAGGTCAGACGCAGGACTTTGCCCAGCTGGGTCTTGAAAGTCTCTTTAGGACAGGAACAGCTCAGCCTGTGTGGGTAGCTTGCTCTGCTGCCTGGCTGTCATGGGGAAAGGTTATATGCCAAACACAATCTTGTAACCACTCTGAACCTCTTTTCTTTTGGCTTGTAACCTTTTGTCGCTTCTCTCCATACCTTGCAGTACCAGGAGGAGCCAGCCTGGCTCCATCTGCTTGGTTGTTCCTCACAAATAGGAAGTGTGGGTCTTCTCTTGGCCTTAAATGAAGCTTCCCTTCTCATGGGGTGAGTGCTCCAGGCCCAACCACCTTGGTGTCTCACTGCTGACCACCCTCTACTTAATTGGACTTTTCTGTGTTAGGGGACCCAGAACTGGATGCTACTGAAGGTGTGATCTAACAAGCACTTGGTAGAGGCGTGCAGCCCCTTCCCTTGGTCAAGTTGTGCTGCTGTTCACAAAGACCAGAGTTCCTGCCGGAGATGAAGTTTTGCCGACGTGATTCCAATCAACGTGATCAAGTGCTGAGCTCCTTTACTGAAACACACACACAGCTTATATAGGTTTCTGTATCAGTGCACGAGTTACATTACATTGCTATTGGTTAGATGCTCTGATCACCCACCTTACATGCATCTCACTATTGCTAATAAGGCTACACAGTCACACTGTTCCTTTTTAAGGCAGTTATTAACATTCTTGCAGTTCCCTATCTCATGGCTTTTCTTACAAGCTCCTGTCCTCACAGACATCTGCTCTCCCGTTACTGCAGACTGACATGTCTCTGCTGCCTTCCCCAGGCCTGATTAAATGGGGGTCAGAAATACATCTGGATGGGTCACAAAACCCATTCCTCTCAAAATGCATTGCTACAGATACCCTTTGCTGCTTGAGCACACAGCTGGCTTCTTGCATAGGAACCGTTCGCCATGTCTACCTGCTGGGGTATTTAAAGTATATCAAGCAAATCTTTGGTGTGGTATGTGGTAACAATGTAGAAAAGGAATGTTTTAAGAATAAATTTATCTTTCTGTGCTACTTCTCCATTGAAGGATCACTTGCTGTTTCAGGTCCAGTAATTAATACTGTAGTGTGAGTAGATCAATACCATTTTAATAATAGCAGCAGGGTATTTTTCATCATAGGTACAAAATAATAGCTATTAATAAAAAGCATCATTTTAAAAACACAAACACACACCTACACACACACTCTCCATTGAACAGTTTTACTGAAGGGTAAGTGCCCTGGAAATCAATACACAGATGATGTGAAATATGTTTTCTCAAATACAGTGGACAGGTCTCTAGTGTGCCGGCTAAAAGGTGAATCTTCTCATTTTAAATCTAAGCCTTTGGGTGATGTAGTCCCAGATTTAGTTCCTTTTAATTTAGGACTGTAACAGAGAAATGCTCAGAAACTTAGGTTGTGAGGGAAACCCTCTTAAGGGACAGAGAAAACCAGGCTTGTTGGCAGGACTTGGACGCATCCATGAGATCTTGCACTTTCTCTGCGATGGTCTTGAATTTCCTTAGAACATCTCAAAGGCAACTCTAGTCCCAATATAAACCTGTGTACCCAGGTAGGGTCTTTGTTGGCTGTGGAAAAAGCTGCTCCCCTGGCAATGACTGATGACCAGAGACCACGTAATAGGTGTGAGCTTGTGCGTGGCTGTCAGGGGAGATGAGTAACTGAATCGGTGCCTACCTGCATAGCTCAGACCTTCTGGCTTCGCGGTTGCCTCCGAAGCTCCAGTTGTGTCAACGTTCAGTATATTCCCATAGAGATCTGAACAGCCTACAAGCAGGACGCACAACCAACTGTCAGGCCAGCACAGTGTGTGACACAGGCCCTGAAAACATTTTCAGATCCATGACTGAAACCCAAGGCATTGCTTGGACACTAGTGCAGGCGTTTGTGCAAGCAGATGCAGCCATGGTGTCGTATGCTCTGGAGAGGATTACATCTTGCTCATGCTAGTGTAAAGCCAAAGTGTGGCTTGTGAGCTGAACTAGGTTGTACATAATTCATTTTAACTTGCCTCATTGGCTCCAGCTTGCTTTTCCATAGCTACTGTCAAGAGGAAAAAATCAAAGAGAAACATCCATCAATTACATCCATCACCATTTGTCTGACCAGAGTTATTCTCAACTACTGCTCTGGTTATTTTTTTATATATTTTATTTTCTATAATAATGGTTCATGTTTAAGAAATTAACTGATGACACCATTATAGCCAAGCTCAGTTTTATTGTTTAGCATTGAAGCAATCACAAAGAAGTTCAGCCTGACCATGCAGCTCCAACAGAGCACTGAAAGAAGGGAAGCAGCGGCTGTGACTATTGCAGGAAAAAGTTGCACCATACGTTTCCACACCCCGGTGGCTTTATTTATTCAGTTGGTTTCAAAAGGTCCCAGTAGTTTTTGCAGAAATTCCATTTGTCCCATCAGCAAAAGCAAAGCCCTGTGCTGGAGACTACAAACAGGACTGCAGCATGAAATTCACACAAATTAAACAAAGTTCAGCATCTCTTACAAGAAGTTAATTCTTTCAAGCTTTGGGTCTTGCAATACTGAGCTGATACTTTAGACAAGTTCTCAAGTGTCTTGGAAGTCTTGTTGATGACCTCACTTAATTATTGCAAAGGCCAATCTTGTTATCAGATATATAGCAGAGAACAATACTTCAATGCTTTGTATTCATTGCTGGTTAAAAATGAAAGTCAAAAACGTGAAACTACATGTATTTCTGCATGTTTGTGTGTGTCCCTGCTGTACTCTCTCCACGCAGACGTGGCAAACCTGTTTCCTTCTGTGTTTGTAGACTTAGATATCTGTCCTTAGGATAGATATCTATGTCCTTGTCTAATTTATCCCAGCTTCAGTCTTTTCAGGTCACATTTTCTTTCACTTCTGCTCATGGTGGTTGTTGCAGTTTGGAGGTTCTCCAGCTGCTCCACATCTTTGCTGAGTTCTAGCTACCTCAACCAAATAGCTGCAGCCTTTCTGGTGGTGATTATCATGAAGACTGGTTTTGACATGCATTTTTTCTATATCAGAACACTCTGAAACATCAGATGCCAGGAGGTAGGTAATACTGAGGTGCTTGTGTTTAACTGTATTGAAATACACAGGAGCCCTTACCTCACCTGACATTGGCTGTATGGGCTCGGTGGGAGTTAGCACGGGTACTGGCAGTGCTAAGACCTTGCCTTCAGATGTACTACTGAGCAATTCAGTACAAGGTAAGACAAGACACAGGAAGGAAAGCCATCAAGGCAAAATCAAGATCAGTAGGTTACAAAGCCTGGTGCAGGAAGACTTGTGCAGCTTAGGTGAGGACCCAGGGTTGTGAGCTTAAAAGCAACTCCAGAACCTGCAGACAGAAAGTGCATGGGAGAGAACAGACGAGGCTCCTCATGGAGTGGTATCAGAGCTGCCCCTCAGTGCAGGCAAACAGACCCCTGGGAGAGAGGGGGAAGACACTGCAGAATCCATCACTGCAGTCAGGGCCCAGACAGCATGGTCACTCCAATGCTGAATCTTCTCCAGTCTGAGCAGATCCAGTTCTGTCAGCACCTCTTTGTGTGTCCAGTGCTGCAGCCCTTGACCACCTTGATGGTGTCTGCTGGACCCACTCCAGCATATCAGTGTCCCTGTTGTGTCAGGGATCCCCAAGCTGAATGCAACTCTCTAGGTGTGGTCTCTGAAGCACAGAAGAGAGGGAAATGATTGCTTCCCTCCCTGCTGACTAGGATTGTGGTAATGTAGCCCAGGCTGCTCTTAGTTACATCTCCACAAGGGCCCATGATGTCCACCAGGAACCCCAGTCCCTGTCTGCACAGTTTATTTTCCAGCCAGTTGTCCCCAGACCAAACAGGTTGGCCAGGCGCTATTTATCCTGTTTAAATCCATGCTGGATGTTTTCAGCGTGGTTCCTAATTGCTCCAGGAAGGACGTGTATCAGTTAATGGCTTTGGGTTGTGTTTTCCATTCCGTTTAACAGGCTCACAGGCAGTGTTGTTTCTAATTGTTTGGACATGGAGTCATTTCCAGTCCCAGAAGGTGTGCTCAGCATGGATGAATGGAGAAAGCTCCCTCAGCACGCAAGTGGAGGTTGGTGGGAAAGGCACAGCTAGTACTGCTTGCTGCCAGACCAAACCCAACTCCTCCTGTGGCCTTGCAGAATGAGTGACACTCAGTCCTGGAGGCATCTACCCCTCTGTTTTCACTGCCTTCCCACCCTCCGGCCCCCGAAATAGTTCCAATTCCAGGTCTAGAAGAAATAGGAGCACCAAAAATACACTGAACTCAGACTGCTGTTTTCCTGAGTGTCACTTTTCTACAGGTGGCTGAAGGGGGAAAGAATTTTTATGACACCCAAACACCTGTTTCATCCTGGTCCCTTTTCATTTCGCTATCTGCCGAAGATGAACACTGTTCTTACCCAAACTTTGCTAACACGTGTGACAATATGAGTACATCAGAGTCCCCCTTTGTTTGCTCATAGCACTTTTATTAGATTTCTGTATGACTGAGAACATCCACCCCTATTCTATGCATTTAGATGGAAAATTAGCAGTCAGAAAAATTTACCACTCCAGAACATAATGTAAATATCAAGCAGCTTTGAAAAAAAAAAAGGAAGAAATCATTAAGCTAATACCCAAGGAAGCATTTTGCCTTTGGATTTCTTAAGACAATGACATATTGTGGCAGAAATGTGTTTTAAGATCTGGAAGAGCAAATTATCAATAGGAAAACAAGATAGCCCTCATCACTCAGAGAAACATGAAGATAGGAGAAAAAAATATTTTGTTATTACCCCCTTTGTAAAATCCAAGCCACATTGCTTGCAGACTAGGAGCAAGCACCAGGGTTTTTTTTTACAGAATATTGTTTTAAAAATTCAGGGATTTGGCCTGCAAATTGTAATTCATGTGAAGCTGCTCTGTGGCTTGACTCCCTCAGGGGGGTCATGCAAGTGATGGTGAGGAAGTTGTGCAGTAGAGATTCCAAGGCCTAGTATCCATGTTTCTTGTAATACTGGGCTCGTGCAGATACATCATTGGAGTAGTCTCTATGGGTGGTCCTGCTGTCCACCCCGTCATAGCTTCGGACATTTCCAGAACCAGCGTTGTAGGCAGCAATCCCACCTGAAATGAAGCACCAAAATAAATCATACAGACTTTAAAAACACAAAAAAATCCCAAAAGAAAAAAAACAAAAAAGGGAGAACTCCATCCTGATGTGTCCTCCTTTTATTGGTTATGAAAGCTTTCACTTATCAGGATTTCCAACCCCTCTGCCGTGGGCAGGGACACTCTCCACTACACCAGGTTGCCCAAAGCCCCATCCAACCTGCCCAGGTCGGGGCCCGGTGGGATGAGACACAGCTTCTCTGGGCAGCCTGAGACAGGGCCTCACCACACTCACAGGGAAGGATTTCTTCCTAAAGTCTCATCTAAATCTCCCCTCCTTCAGTTGAGAGCCATTACCCCTTGTCCTGTCACTGCACTCCCTGATGAACAGCCCCTCCCCAGATTCTCTCTAGGCCCCTTCAGGTACTGGCAGGCTGCAATAAGGTCTCCCCAGAGCCTTCTCTTCTCCAGTTGAACAAGCCCAGCTCTCTCAGCCTGTCTTCACAGGAGAGGTGCTCCAGCCCTCTGATCATCTTTGTGGCCTCCTCTGGAGTCACTCCAACAGCTCGGTGTCTTTCTCGTACTTGTATTATCAGACTATATCATATCCAACATCCTCGTAGCTTCTCACTCTTCCTTCAAAATTACTGCTCTTCGGAGAGAATTAAAACTCACACGTACGTTACACTGCCTTTGTCTCACAGCTGTCTATATGCTACCCTTACACCATGTTGTAAATCAGAGGTATCTGAAGTGGCTGTAAAACAAGCCTGCCCTGGCACCCCAGCAGTCCAAGGGGGTTTTGGGGTGCAGCTTGCTTTGAAGCAGGCAGCTTTTCCATGTTTCACGGCACATGGTTTCCATGTTTTGCAATTCCCTGAGAACACCTAGTCTCCTCTGTCAACAGACATGGAGAGTGAACTGCTGCCCCCTTTCAAGTAAACCATGCAGCTATTTGTTAACCTGAATGGCTGTAGGAAATGCCTCATGGTCAGGTAAGGAAAGCTCAGCTCTTACACAGATGAGATTTCAGGTGTATAAATATTTGCCGCAAAAGCAGGAGCCCTGGCAAGGCTGCTGTGGTAAGGAAATGCAGAAAATACACAGAACTGACAAAGCTTGCCTTTTCACAGTGATGTAAAAAAAAGTGGAGGAAAGCCAAGTGAAAGCCTGTTAGCAACATGGTTATTGAAGAACACAGAGATACTCCTGTATGTTGTCACCCGTAATTTTTTCTTCTCTCCTGGGCAAAACCCATGACCTTACCTTTCAGCTGTTGATCCTTTGTCCACTTTGGGAACTTCTTCTGTATTAGCTTTATCATTGAGATAAGTATGTTTGTCCCCTGGTTAACATGAGCTTCACTGTTCCATGTTCCCACAGGTTTATGGTACCTTTTGTCAACCTAGAAAAAATCAAACCAACAAGAAGTCCTTTCCCTTTCTGTAACAGATGATACGTTCAAGAAGCTTACATTTATTTATATAATATATTAATATACATATTAATGTAAATATATATTCACTATCTGTTTATCAGGTTTTAGTTGAGTATCATCAAATACCTGCATTAAACCAAATGCATTTCTGTTGTCACCCCAGCCATCCTTCAGTACTTTGCCAACATGAGACTCCCGGGAGATGATGCCAGCGATCAGGGCTGGTTCCACACAGAGTTTTTCACCCACTTTCTTGATGAGGGTTTTATATCTATTCATAGCGTTTAGGTCCCTTTCAGCGATTGTTTCTGAAGCACGAACTCCTGTAGTTAAAATCAAAGTAAAGATACTTGCTTGATTGCTTTCAAACCTCAGAAATGTCTCTCACCTCTCCCCTTCTAATACAGAGAGAATTGCACCCAGACTTTATTTGGTTCGCCTCTGTGAGGAGGTAGATGACGGCTGACAGGGGCATTATGCAGGCTGAGCAGCCAGTGTGTGTTCAGCACTCTGGAAAAGTGAAGGATTTGGGATTATTGTGCCACAGAGCAATGAAGCCAGCTGGCAGAAGAGGGATACTCACCACAGTAGGGTAAACCCTCTTGATTTGCAGTTTGGCACGAAGCCCCAGAGGTTTTAATTCTGCTTACACTGCCATAGCAATCGGTGCGGCCTTGGGAGGCCCCTGCAGAGGAAACATGGAAGAGCTTAACCAGTGAAGTCCTTTTGTGACTGCAAGTAAAACCCAAGGGGAGGCAGCACTCCGGAGAGGACGGACTCCAGGGCACTGGAGCTGCACGGGGCTGCCTCTGTCTCTCCTTGTGAAGGAGAGGAGGCGAGGTCCTGACCTGCACCCACCTGTCCCTGAGAGGCCACCCCTCCTCACCCCTCCAATAGACTTTCATGGCAGCTGAGACTTTTTATTTTTGAGGGGGGTTGTGGCTGAAGAGGAGCATCAACGTCTCCTACTTCCCATCCCGGGGAGCATGTCCCCAGCAGCGTGGGGCGAGGCAGCGAGGGACGCCAGACTTACCCAGGAGGGCAGCGAGGCCCAGCAACACGAGCATCGGGTACATGGGGTGGTTCTTCCTGGGCACACAGAACAGCCTGAAAATTAATTCGTCAGCATTGGCAAGCGTCAAGATTGAATATAGGTCACTGCTTGCCAGATAAACACAAAGAAACTCTGAGCTGATGGGATATTTCTCTCGGCTGGGTAAGCAAAGGGATACATTTTGCTTTTATAGGAAACCCCAATAGCAGCTCTCCTGCTCCAGCACAAACCAGGCTGCAGCTGTCCACAAGTGACACATAACACTTTCAAATCTGCAAGTATTTCAAACCTGTGTCTTCCTGGTAAGTTCCTCCAAATTTAATCCAGAAAAATAAATTAGTATCTTTCAGTGCCCTGTGCTCCTGCTGTCCCACCACGAACACCCTTATTCCCTGCCCATACTCTGTTTACAAACCACCTATACCACACCTGGACATCTTTGTCTGAATCTCTGGAAACTTTCTTTATCCTCAGAAATTGGCACTGTCAGGATTCAAGCTGTCTAAACCCTTGTGGATACCTGCTTTTGGGTGAGTAGTAGTCCTGGAGCACCCATTTCCCCTCACTGGCTGTGAGGGGAGCCTAGGGAGATCATTTCACATATGGATGACAGCCATCTATCTACTCTTAGGTGCCCTAAATCCAGAAGTACAGGACAAATCTCACTTCTAAATAATAACCCTTATTCTATCAGAAATCTCACACGTCAAAGAGCTGCAGCTCCTGGGCTGCTGAGGAGCCGCTATTGCTGAAGAGGATGAGGAGATCTCCCAAGCCTGAGCGGTGGCATCTTACCTACTTGTTTGCAGCTCAGCTTCTTGTACCTGACTGAGGTTTCAGGAAGTTTAATTTATAGGGAGAGCTGCCTTCTGTTTGGTGGTAATCCAACACCGTGATTAAATACATCGGGCTGTGGTTTTGTCAGACTTAACAGCGATTTTTTCTAATGTAAACAGTACCTGTTGCACTATAGACATTGGCATGGTGGCAAGTATGTTCTTGGGAGTGGCATTTCCCAGATCTGTAAAGGGTAAAAACCCCGCCCTAATCTTCTGTGGGCGTCTCTCCATCAACATCTCACACACTATTCCTGGAGGGAAGTGTAGTGAGGGCCCAGCTAAAGACCCAGCAGCCAGCTGTTCTGCAGGTATTTTCCCCAGACCTACCCCAGCATCCCAGTCTGTGACCCTACCACTCAAGAATAGAGGTCTGCTATTGACCTTGAACTGTCCACTCCATGGCTCTGAGGGGCATGCAGGCCTACAGCCTGGGCTATCAGCATCCTAAGAGACTGGCCATAGCTGCTAGCCCATCTCCCCCTGCCTGGGGGGACACATCCATGACAACATGCTCTGATGACATCCCTTCTCAGTTGAAATAAATAACGACAACTTGTCATTTCAGGTTTTTCCCCCCACAATAGCTTTTCACAAGCCCAACACTTCTCTGAAATGACTCAGACAAGCCTTTGCCTCAACACCTCTCTCTGCTGCAAGGGGAAAGGGTTTCTGGCATATGCCTGCTTGTGAGTGGAGGGGCTGTAAGGAGACAGGCGTTTCCAACCACTGAAACCGCGTTTGCCACCTGGGGAAAGACACCAGTGCAGAGAAGGGCAACCAGGCTGGTGAAGGGGCTGGAGGGGAAATCATGTGAGGAACGGTTGAGGGAGCTGGGGCTGTTTAGCTCCTCCTTGGCTGAGGGGAGACCTTATCACCACCTACAACTACCTGAAGGGAGGTTGTAGAGAGTTGGGCGGTGGTCTCTTCAGCCAGGTGACAGGAGATAGGACAAGGGGAAATGGCACAAAGCTGTGCCAGGGCAGGGTCAGATTGGATATTAGAAAAAAATTTTTTACTGAAAGAGTTGTCACGGCCCGGAACAGGCTGCCCAGTGATGTGGTTGAGTCACCTTCCCTGGATGTGTTCAAAAAAAAGGTTGATGAGGTACTTAGGGATATGGTTTAGCATAGGATGGGAATGGTTGGACTTGATGATCTTCAAAGGTCTTTTCCAACCTTGTGATTCTGTGATTCTGTGTTTTTTCTGACTGTCTTTTGCCCATCCCTTGAATGGCTGATGCCTAAACCTTGTTGATGCTCCTAAAGGCAATGCCGGGAGCTCCTCTGTGAGGTAAGCTATGCAGCACGACCTGAGAACTCCATCTTCTCTCACCATGGGTGGCAAGAAGATTACATCTCTGTTTTCCATTATCCCCTCTGGCTACACCTTCACAGAGTCACAGAAGCACAGTGACAGAGGTTAAATAGGACTTCTTGCTCAAAGCAGTGGCAACTTTGAAGCTAGATCAGGTTTCTCAGGTCTTTCCCCTGCCATGTTATGAACACCTCCAAGGATGGAGATTACGTAGCCTCTCTGTGTGCCCTGGTAGAGTACTTAGTCACTCACAAGGTTTTGTGAAAAACTCCAAATTTGCCTTGTTGCAACATGCAACTGTTGCATCTGACCCTCTTTCTGTGTACTTCCAAGAAAACCATGACTCCATCTTCTCTTTGAGCTCCACAGAGGTAGCTGAAAATGTCCCACAAAAGTCGTCTTCTCCAGGCTGAGCAGACCTAGGTGCTTCTGCTTGTATAACTTGTGCTCCACCTTGGTGGCCTGCACTGGCCTACAGCATGTTAGGGTCTGTTTTACACTGGGGAGCCCAAAACTCAGGACAAGTGCTAAGTAGATTAGAAGAATCACCTCCCTGGACTTGCTGGCGATGTTTTTCCTAATGCCACCCAGGAGGCTGTTGGTCACCTTTGCTCCAAGTGTGCATTACCCACCTGTGGTCAACTTGCTGTCTAGCAGGACCCTCGGGGCTTTTTCTGTAGAGCTGCTTTCAAACTGGCAGTCCTCCAGCATGTACTGGTGCATGGGGATTTTCAGTCCCAGGTGTGGTACTTGGCAGCACCTGGAATTGAACTTAAAGAGATTCCTGTCCAGCCTGTCTGCATTCCTCTGGCTGGCAGGCCTGTCCCACCAAGCACCTTGAGAACTTGCTGGGAGTGCTCTCTGTCCCTAGCGCTGCTGATGCTGAGGACACTGAACAGTCCTGGCTGCAGGATCCCCGAGGGATGCCTCTAGTAGCTGTCCACCAGAGAGAATCTGAACTGTTGGCCATCAGCCTATGACCACATCAGCCCAACCAGCTCTTCAGCCTCCGTACAGAGCAACCCAGCAGCTCAGGCATGTGGTAAGCGCAGGACACCTACCTATAGTACCCATAGACAGGGTCATGGTGACCCAGACAATAACTAGTATTCATGATCTATCAGTAGGCAGCTCTTCATCGATCACAGCAGTCACACGGGAGAGACAATTCTGGGTTACCCTGAGGCTGGACTGCAGTTCCTTGACCTGAATCTGAGGTGTGGTGGCTGATTAGGCAAGGAATTAATAAAATAAAACCTGATTTAAAAGGCCAGAAATGCAGCCAATTTTCTCCTTGCCTGCCTTGCAACAAGAAATCTTCCCAGATGTTGTAAATGTTTCTGGAAGGTCAAGGGCTGCAGCATAGCAGCTCATGGGGTGAAGACACTGAAGAATTTTTTTTTTTTGCTCTTGAACATTTCTCCTCTATTGCTAATTAACTTAATAAGACTAGGGTAAAAAATGAGTGATCCTAATTATGTCTTCAGGGGACAAACTGGTTGATATAAACTTCCCAAATCAATTTAAGGTGTGGGAGGTTATGTAGCTTGTGGCAGGGAAGAGGGGCTTTGGATGCTTGGGGCTTTTGCGGTAAGGTCTCTGGTCCTGAGGCTGCACCATGACCTTGTGGGGAGATGGGAGTGATGGTTGAGGCATGACAGGTACTGGCAAAAACTTCATGGGTGAGATGCCCCTGAGCTGTAATGCAGTCAGGGCTGTGGCACTCAAAATTAATGAGCTTGTAGAGGAGCATTTCCACTAGAAGCAGGGAAAAGCTGAGGGATGCAGAGGACAACCTGAATTGAACTGTTGTGATTTACAGGGTGGATGTGGCTGATGTTCAGTTTAGGGAGGGGAATAAAGAGCATGGTCACAAGAAATAAGACAAAATAGACACAACAGAGTGGCAAGGGTTTGGCATGTGCAATATGAAGCAATGAAGGGAGGCCAAACTTCAAAGTGTTTTCTGCACTGTTTCTAGTGGCTTCTAAAACAAGCCAGGAGGACCAGGATGCCTAGTGCCAAGTGCCAACCTGAGATAACAGGCATCTCAGAGACTTGGTAGAGGCTAGAAAACCAATGAGACACAGCACTTCCAGCCGTATAGGAATGACAGAGTGGGATATAGGAGGAGTGATGCTGTATGTGAAGGATAAAAGTGTAGGAGAAGTCTGCTACGCAGGAACTTGAAGACTTGTCCATGTGAGAAACAGTGGCAAAGTGACATAAAACAGGGGAGGTCACATGTAAACAAGGCAAAGAACTGAAAAAGGGTTTGGGGAGTGCCTTGCAAGGGGAGCTCAAACCATCAGTACAAGGTCCTCAAATGCATCAAAAGCAGCCAAGGGTGAAACAGGTGTGAAAGGGGCACTCAATGGGGTGTGGGGAGCAAGGCCTTAGTAGTCCTTTGTAGCCTTTGCGCCAGTCTGTTGTGGAGGCCATGGTGAGGTTCCAACCTCAGGACAGTTAACAGGAGTCAGATTAATTCAGTATAAATAGTTACCAAGTACTGTAGCAAAGAGGAAGATTCCCCATCAGTGAGTCTGTCCTGGCTGCAACAGCTGTGGGCACTGCACTATGCCATGGCAGAGCAGATGTCCTGGCAAGGGCTCTGCTGCAGGGTGACATCAGTGCTGGCATACTGGAGGGTGGCCGGTGTCACCCCTGGCTGCAGCACCAGCTCTGGAGGGGTCCTTGGGACAACAGGTTGGTGCCCATCCTGGGCATTGTAGTAAAGTGTATGTTTGTCTGTTCTCCTTGACAGAGCTACAGAAAGCTTTGCTTGGGGAAATATTTTTGAGACAGTTACTGCAGATTTTCTGGTGTACAGAATGTTTCTAACTACAGGTGCTTGCAGGCTTTCTAGCCTTCAGAGAACTTTCCTACACAACAGTAAGATAAATTTACTTAACACACTGTCCTGGTTCCAGCCAGGCCAGAGGTAACCTCCCCAAGCACTCAGCAGGGCTGAGATGAGTTATCCCAGGCTGTTTTCCACACCACCTGACATCACCCCCTTTTTCACGCCACCCTTTTTCAACGCCCAACTCTAGGCTTGAAGGACTGGGGGGCTCAAAGGGCTGGGGTAGCAGTAGAGCATGAGACTCTTAATCCTAGGGTCATGGGTTTGAGCCAAGTTTGGCACCAAAAAGAGGATTGTTGTTGTCCCAGAATCACACCATCTCTCTCCAACAAGCCCCTTTTATGGGGGAGTGACATCAGGTGGTGTGGAAAACAGCCCAGCCTAACAGCTCACCTTGCTGGCTGCTTGGGGAGGTGAACTCTGGCCTGGCCAGAACCAGGACAACCTTAAATATCATTGAGGTGATTGGCTACACTTGGTCAGCTAGGAGAGGGTCAGCCTGGCTCCTGTAAGGGGAAATCCTACCTTGGTACCTGATGGACATCTGAGTGTCAGTGAGAATGTGGGTGAAGGCCAGTGGGTGAAGTGTAGTTGGATCTTCAAGCCAACATTATAATGGAACTTATGGCCATGGTCTTGCCACCCAGGAGACCAGCAGCACTAGTGCATTCCCAAAACAACTGGATGGGATTCATGGACAGCAAGGCCATACAAAGGGGAGATGTGCCTCCTGACATCCTGGGAATGCCAGCCCTGTGCAAGGAAGATGGACTGCAGAAGGCAGCCAAGTTTGTGTGTCATCCACAGGTAGCATCTGCTCCTGCTGCTGGAGACAGGCTTTGGGGTGACCAGTCACCAGTATATCCCACACTGCATTTCTTGCATTCATCTGACATCCACAATTTAAAGGGTGACCAGTCTTGCCCTTTCTGGCCTGGGTAAAACATGAGTTTGTTTTTATCAAGAAGAAAATACCATAAGATGACCCTAGTGTTCTGGGGTGTGGTCTTGAGTGGCAGCCACCAGAGCAGCTCTGTTGTGGGAACAGGTTGCTGGCTGGGAAATCCCAGCCCACTTTTTCAGTAAATAACAAAGCAGAATGAACTCAATCATTCATCACTGCATTGCTGTGGTGGCATGTGCCTTTGTTTTGTCCATCTCTCAGAGACACATGGACATGTGTCTCAAACTGATGCAACTCCAGCTTTCTGTGTCAGTCATCAAAACAATCTGTTTACCCACATGGCTTCTGGCTCTGGCACACAGGGCCTTGCTTACGACAGCAGTTTCCTCCTGCTTCCTTCAGTGACTGCTGAAATAAATAGTTTAATTGCTCCCTCTGCCTGGTGTATCTATGAAAGCCAGCCATTGCAGCCCCAGATCCCTGCCTGAACCATAGATGGATTGTCCCGTACCACCCGCAGCTTAACAAGGGGGTCAGAGAGAAAACTTACCATTTCACATTAGCTGTTTATTGTAAGAAGCATGTTTAGATATACTTCCCAATCCTGAAATCAGTTGTAAAACCAAAGCACAGGGCCCCAACAGAGAAGATTTACTTCCCTGCCGGTAATTTGTTGTCTTTTTGGTTTGCTGACTATGGGTTATGACATGGCGATGTTGGCCTGGAAATGTCCTTAGACAGCACCTGCTGCATTTCCCTGCTCCCCAGCAGTATGACACACAGCTACTTTCACATCTTGGTCTTGTTTGTTCTTTAAAATGCCCAGTGAATTTTTCATTTGCTTTGTTACCCTGAAAGCTTTTTGAAGTATCCGACACAAAGCTCCTGCCAAACTCAGTGCTACTTGCCCTACCCTCATGGGGAATGGAAGGACATGGGTCATTGCCTTCCATTTCTTTTACATCTTAGGAAATCATAACTGTGCCTGCCTTCTCTTTTCTGGAGAAAATAAAAGGAAGTTTAATTCCTTGTTTCCTGTAGGCTGAACCTTCCATTTGAGTTGCAATCCTCCTGAGCATGTTTTTGTTGGTGCAACACAAACACCACCATGGCTGAGTCTCACTGATGCTGACAGCTGAACAGCTGAGAGGAAAATTGCCCCAAATGCTTCATACACTGTGCTGTGATAAAGACAAATGCCCAAATGGCATTTTCTCTCTTCTATTTTTTTTTCCCCTCCTTCCACCTCCCCTCGTATCTACGGGTTTGGTTCCCACTGGACTCCCCTCAGCCTGGCTGCCTGTCCCCTCCCCTGCTGCTTTTGCCCCTCAAGCGTTTTGCACCTGGATTTGCTTTATTTCATGACTTTGATTCCTAACAGGTTTTTGTAGTTTTTACCTGTTAGTGGAAGTGTTCACATCCCCCTTCATCCTGGCCATCAGCCATCATTCAATAGCTCTTGTCCACCATTCCTTTTCCAACCAGAAATCTGAGAGAAAACAGTGTAGAACAGCCTTGTGCAGCTCACCTTGAAATACCTCACAAGCCTGACTGCAAGCTGCTGATAACCAGAGCTTTCTGTACTTATAAGGCCCTTCACACACATGGGCACTTCAGATTGCTACCAAAAGCCTTATCAAGCTCATGGTATGGCACAAACGTGGCTTCTATCTTGGCTACTTACCTGGTCAGATAAGGGCTTTGGTTGGTCTGAGGTGGGTTTTCCCTGCCAAGCCAGGCTGCCAGAGCTCTCCTGTTTCTGGCTGCTTTGTCATCCCACACGTGCTAGTGAAGCAATCACCCAATCCTTTAGCATCTTCATGGAATCACAAGGTTGGAAAAGACCTTAAGATCATCAAGTCCAACCATACCTGGCCTCTACTAAACCATATCCCTGAGCACCTCATCTACCCATCTTTTAAATACATTCAGGGATGGTGACTCAACCCCCTCCCTTGGCAGCCTGTTCCAGGGCCCGATAACCCTTTCAGTGAAGAACTTTTTCCTGATGTCTAATCTGAACCTGTCCTGGTGCATCTTGAGCCCATTCCCCCTCGTCCTATCACCTGTTGCTTGGGTGAAGAGACCTAAACTCATCTCTCTACAACCTCCTTTCAGGTAATGGTAGTCGGTGATAAGGTCCCTGCTCAGCCTCCTTTTCCCTGGGCTTTGTCGATGTTGCAGCAGGTCTCCTGGTCTGTGATTCCCTGGACCTTTCTTTCCCCTCTGAGCCACCTTTTCTCTTTCCTTACTCATGCTTCTGCTTTTTGTGATGTTTTTTATTTGTTATTAGCTCATTTGCTTTGCAAGCTACACATTTTTTTTCAATAGGCCACACATCAAAAGGGTGACCAAGAGCGGGACTGCGGCAGCGCTGGCTGGTATGCCAGCCAGACGAGTAACTTCCAGTAACATGAACACGGGTGACCAAGCTAAGATCAGAGGGAAAAAACACTCTGAACTCACTGTTTGCCAGGAAAGCTTTTGCTTAGATCTTAAGGCCATGTTCTACTGTTAAACTTCCTTGAATTATTTAATCTTTCCCAGCAATTTACCAAGCAATTATATTTCAACTCGTTTTCTGCAGAGATTTTCCTTGCTCGCTACAAAGTGCTGATGTGCTGATACCCTAAAATAATATTTGCAACAAAAATATGGAATTTCCATAATCAGGATTTAAAAATAGACTTACAAAAAAAAAAAAAGTAAATAATCCTTTTTTGCAATACCACCGAGGCGGTTCCACAGGCTCTTGGGCTTCACCATAATGTTTATCAGCATCTTCATCAGTAAGGCATGCAGGAACTGGACTCCTGAGGAGATCCAATTCACAGATCTGCAGGGGTGGCAACACCAGTAGCGGTGACTGGGAGCTTGCCAGAAGCAACTATGGAAGACATGAAGGGAACCAACGAAACCTCCACTCTTGTTCACCCTCCAAACTCAACCCCCAACTAAATACACATAGGCAGCAATGAGATTCTCTGCCCACTTTGAAGTTCATACTGACCTACCAAAAACGCATTCATAGGCTTTACATAAGAGGTTTGTATAACATGGACCCTTACGTAACATAATGCACCAAGGACTCCAACCTATTAATTTTACATGAGCTATTTCAAATAGAAGGCATCAGAGCACGTGATACGCAGTGCAAGTTTGTATTACAAAGTAATGATTTTAATAAAAGCTATCTTAATATAGCACAGAATTCACTAAAGACTAAATAATGTATAATTTAGTGCATGCAGTTGCTCAACACTGAACTGCTTCTGTAGTCTTAAAAAAACCCAAACCCAGTCAGTAACATTAGAGACATCCTAGAACTCCCTCTGGTCTCCAGAGATGCTGAAATGAGTTTGCTTGCAAATAGGTTAATCGTGCACCATCTTTGCTGTGTTGTGGCAAGACCAGGAGCATGGTGTTAAAATTGCTCTGCTTGCCAAAGCGGTCTGCAAACCAGCTCTCATGCTGCCGGCATCAACCCTGCCTGGCAGCCCAGGCACACAGGCAGCGCTTCTGCATCAGCAACGGTGACCGCTGGCAGAAAGGTGCCCTGACACCTCCAGAAGTCCTTAATTCCCCTGTTCGTGGGCTGGGGGGTCAACAGCCTGGCTCAGATTGCCTTGTGCCCTCCCTCCCAGCCCAGGTCTTCTCATCCAGCCCAGTCTGCAGCACCATTTTCCTCTCCCTGTTCTCAAATTCAGGTTTAGATCCATTCCAAGAGTACCCAGCTAGGTTACTTATTCAAGTCGCAGGTTACCATCCATGAAATTAGGAAAAAAAAAGAAAAAGCAAAAAAAGAAATATTTGGTGTCAACATTTATCTTTATTTTCTCTCTTATTCTTGTTTTATTCTCAGTAACCTTAAATTTGCACCCAAACCCATCCACATTGAAAAGCACTTTCAAACAGAGCTTATAAATCCAGAGCTAATTCACTCCATATTAGAAGTTGAGACTCCTGGCAGAGGGACAGATGTTGAAACTTTTTGAAATTCAAAGGAAGCCCAGCAAAAAAAAGTGCCAAAAGCTAAAGCAGGAGAAGTTGTGGTGGTTTTGTATTTCTTTTACCAACACTATTGTTGTGATACAGCTCTTGGGGTGAGGGCGTAGGGGGCTGGCTCCTGCCCAGAGGGCTGCTCTCTGACAGAAAGGTGTTTCTCATGCCTGTTATGGCATGTGCCATACTTCCCAAATTGAGGATTTCCCCTGTGTGAGGCTGCTTTTCATCCTGAAGACATCTCCAGTCTCACCTCAGCCATGGTCTCCAGGGCTTGGGAGTCTGATAGAAGCATATTTGGCATTATCCTCCAAAAGGCTGGCTGCGGGAATGTGCAGCCAGTGCAGAGACCAAAGGCTTGGTGAGAAGCCTTTCCATTGCCCTGTAGCCAGCACAATCAAGCAGAAGGAAAAGTTTAACCTAGAGCCTTGAAGCTCCCACTGGCCAGGGAGAGGGAAGGAGGTGGATGAGGACATGGGATGAGCACAGCTGATGCTCAGGAAGAGCCTAGGGGATGCACGAACAGCCCCAGAAGAAGCAGCACCTTCCTCACCCGACACTTGAACATTGCTGGTCCATCCTTGTCTGCCTTTCAAAGGCCCTCAGCTTGTGGTATCTCACCCCTGTGGGTCTCCTAGAAGGCAGTGCTGAGCTCACCCATCCGGACGCGGGGAGCTGGGGTTTGCTGGAGCGAGCAGCATGCTGCTGCCACCAGCAGTGGTCCTGCCAGGAGACCTGAGGAACTGCTCTGGGTACTACGATCACTACTGGGCTAGTCTATGTAGAGGAGAGGCTGGGTGGCGGGGCGGGTTCATGAGCTAGAACCCGACTCTCTTGAAGTACTGGGCTCGCCTGATCACGCTGTTGGGGTAGTAGTAGTCTCTCTCGCATGGGTCTTCCTCATAGACCCGGAGGTTGCTCATTTTGGCACGGTAGGTGCAGATTCCCCCTGGAAAGAGTAAAGAAGGAGTAGTTATAGGATTATAAGTAAGAAATAGAGATTTAAAAGCAAAAATTCCTACCCGAAAGGCCCATGTGTCTCACCCAGCCTACACAACTGCTTGGGAAACTGCTAATGGTTCATTCTTGCTGAACAGTGACCGATTTTGCAAAATCCTTATTTCCTTAGTGAGGGAACCCCTGAGTTTTTCCAAAGGCAGGTGGGAATGGCAAGCTGGTCCCAGAAAAGAGCATAATCTAAAAAGGCAGTGGCAGAGCAGGGATGGGAGAGCAAATAGTACAGGGTGAACAAACCAGCATACAGACAATGTGGACTACAAGTGAACCTGGATCCCAGTCCTCCTTTGATACAATTTAACAGCCTTCCACAATAAGCCTGTTGTGTCACAGTGCCTCAATTTCTGCTCTCCCAGGTGGCTTTTGTTTGTTTGAGTTCTACCTTATTTGTCCCCCTGGCATCCATTTCACTTGCAGGACAAACAGTTAACTTGAGACATGTTCACAGTGACCGAGCACCTTGCCTTTCCAGGGTATTTAAGGAGGTCCTGGATTTGGCCATTGACCACTGATGACCCAGCAATTCAAAACAGCCCTCTGAGGGTGTTTGTCACTCCAGTCAAGGGGCAACCTGCCAGGACTTTGTCCAACACCTTCACCCAGCTACGCATGGGGTGCTTCCATGCTGCTGTGGCAGCTGCCAGGCTGGGCTGTTTTCCCACCTCTTTGTACTGCAGCAAAGCTTCTACAAAGCTTGGTGTCCCATCAGAGTCTCTCTTCTGCAGGCAGAAACATGGAGACCCTGTGGACAGTGCTTTGAGCTGGGAGGCTGCGTCTACATTTTTTCCCTTAAAGTGACACTAACAAATGCACAGATCTTCTGTCACTCAGCGTGTCCTTTTCTAGTAGATACCCTATCACGTACCTCTCAGCTGCTGGTCCCAGCTCCAGGTAGGATGTCTTTCCCGTACTTCATTAATTGAAAGCACCAGGATAGTTGAGCACTGATTTATGTGTTCTTCACTATCCCACACTCCGAAGGGCTGGTATTGCTGCCCGCCAATCTGGAAAAGTCAACCAAGAAAACGGGTTTCCCTCTGAACACAACCACCACTGCAACTTCCCCTGCTTCTTTATACTCCCAGGCTGTGGCTCATTGAGGTGACCTTATTCAGGACGACACTTGAGCACAACCTTTGACATAGAGGGAAGGCATGTAAGTGCTGTCTTGAACACAGAACTGCCATTTGCTATGGCAAGGCCCTGGGATACACACAACATTATCTGAAGCAGGGGATGCAGGGGGAAATGGCCAGCCCCTTTTCAGTGGTCTGTGGGGACAGGACAAGGGGCAATGGCTGCAAGTTGGAGCACAGGAAGTTCCGCACCAACATGCAGAAGAACTTTTTGACAGTGAGGGTGACAGAGCCCTGGGACAGGCTGCCCAGGGGGGTGTGGAGTCTCCTTCACTGGAGATATTCAAGACCCGTCTGGACGCCTGAGTGATATGAGCTGGGGAGCTGCTTTGGCAGGGGGGTTGGACCCGATGATCTCTCGAGGTCCCTTCCAACCCCTATAATTCTATGATTCTACATTACTGTTCTGTTGCTCATGCTTGTCATCCCCATGTACCTGCATCAAGCCGTACTTGCGTCGTCCCTGGTCCCAGCCATTGTCCAGGAGCAGGCCGACGCGGCTCTCCTGAGAGATGATGCCAGCGATGAGCGCCGGATCCAAGCACAGGTTTCTGGCTACTCTCTTAATTGGGACCTCGTATCTCTTCAGGCGTATGACGTCTGCTTCAGCAGTCCTCCGTATCATGGAAAGTCCTGGTGTGTAGGAAAAGGCCGACTTACACAACCTCCCGGACAAACCCCTCACTTTTCCCTCAAGTGTGTGTATCAAAGGTGTAACTTGAGTTCTGAAAAAACCTCAGCTACTTCAAGTTGGGCAGTGGCACCTGAGGAGCAAGCACAGGCCTATCAGCTCTGACTGTGGCCAGGAAACTGCTGTGCCAAGGAGAAGAGGGCAGCTTCTCAGGAGGTGGGACTGTTTGTCTGTGGCCCTCTTCTGCTGCCACAATGCTGGAAATGTGGCTCTGGAGCCAAAAAATGTGAAATTTCAAATTACATTTGAAAAAAAATCTAGAGATGTGTTACTACTGACCGGCCAAACTGCAGTTAACAGCTGTGGTATTAATCTGTGGATAGAAAGGTGGGGCTTTTAAAAGTAATTTTGGAACAGTCTGGAAGCAAATGAGTGAGTTGGACACTCAGGTGTCTGTCCTGGAGGTGCCTACGTCCAAGGTACGTGGCAAAGCCCCTTGCAGTCCCTGGAGGTCTCAGCAGCATGAACATGATGTAGTTAACTGTGCAGTGACACAGGGTGGTAACACAAGGCAAGAAAGAGGGAAATGGGAAGGAGTTACCGAAACCAGGTCACCCAGAGGTAGGATGGCTACACAGCCGGGACCTTCCTCCAGCACGCTGTCTCTGGCAGGTGACCACTGGCCAGCTCAGCCAGCACAGCAGCACCCAGGACCTGTCTCTGTGCATCTTTTCATTCGAGCAGACAGGCCCTGGGATTTTGTGAGGATGCTGATGCTAAAGTTCTGGCTGAGGAACAAGATGCTTTAACTGAAAAGGGGTTGTGCCATTTCCCTTTGCTTTGAGGATCCTGACTATGAGACCTGAAGTTTGTCCTTCCACTTCCCACCAGGTCTGGAGGGTTCTGCCATTTTGGGAGAGGAGGTGTTGCTTTCTCCCTTTTGGCTGGTTGAATAACTGCACCAATTTTAATTTGGCAATAACAGAAGCCGAAACATCTCCCTGTCAGGTACAAGGAGGCTGACAAATGAAGCAATGAACGATACCTACCACAGTCTGAGGCTCTGACGGGTGTACAGGAAATCATGGGGGCTTGAAGAGTACTTATATCGCCATAGCAACTGTAACTCATGGATGGAGCTGAAAAATTAAATGGAGGTGTTTGAACACGTAAGATCTCAGAGCAGTGTCCCACAGTGCACTGCACGTGCATACAAATCAAGCGTGAGGGGATCACCCAGACCCGTGCTCCATGGCACCCTGTATTGGCCATGCTTGTCTGGTAGCCACGGCTCTCCACCAGTAACACTACCAAAGCTAGAGAACAGAAATCTGTTCTTCTCTAATTGAGTAGGTGGAAACAAATTAATATAATGACAATCTACACGAATAGGCATCTGTCCCATTAGGTCTGAAGACTGGTGTGGGAGGGGGGCAACCACAGCTTCTGCATTTATTTCAGAAGGTACCTCCCATTCAATGCCTCCCAGTGTCCGGGCCCCCTCGGATGGTGGGGTGGTGGTACCTGAGCACCCTGGCTGGGAGTATCTCCTCTGTCCCATCGTAACCTGGTGAGGAATTAATTCAGGAGAGTGCTTGCCTCAGCTGGGCAAATGACCCCGCTTCCTCAGTAAGTGAGAAGCAAATAACCTCCACCAGACAGCTTGCCACATCTGCGAGGCCGTTTCTGAGTAGGCAGAGAAATCAGGTAAGGGCTGCTGGGGAAATCAGGAGGAGCTATGGCTGCCACTCCTGTTTGGTGTCAGTCCTGTGCTCCAGATGAGCTGGTTTAAAGGACATAGGTGGGTGATGAGCAGCCTCATATGGTAGCTGAGGACCTTCAGCCACACAGGGTTTTACAGCACCATGCAGAAAGGGGCCCTCAGGCCTGACCGCACACCTCCTCTCTGCGTTCCCCCTGCAAACAGATCGCGAGCGCTCTCAGCAGCAACCCAAACCCCTGCTCACCGATAAGGGCCGTGAGGCCCAGCAAGAGCAGTGCAGGTATCATGGTGATGGCTCTCCTCAGCTGCCCCAGGAGACCTGGAAACACAGAGGGTTGCAAAAAGTGAAGAAATTGGTGCTGGTTTTCAACAGGCCTGTAGCAAAGTCGGCATGCCAAAAGCTCTCCACCCTGAGGCACCAGACAGGGATGGCATTAGCCAAAGGTGGGTTGGGGAGTGGAGACATCCTCTCTGCAGCACGCTGCCCACCTCACCCCCAGCACCGGCTGCAGCTGCCAGCTTCAGGGAGTGGTGGTGGGAGGAGAAGCAAGTGATGGGAACCCCATCTGCTCCTTATTTCCTCCTTTTTTGGTGCATACAAGCTTCTCCTGTGGCTGAATGTCTCCTCCATCTCATGTGCCACTACTACACCATCACATTGAGAGGGAAGAGATGTGCCTGGGGAGCTTGGGAGGAGGGAGATCCCCGTTGGCAGCCTGGGCCAGGAGGGATTTTTTTAGCCTATGTCACTTCTCATTGCTTGTTCGTTTGGTCCCTCCTGAACACCCGTAGCACGTCTTTACGATGTGAAGGTACAGTACCTTTGCTTTAAATTTATAGGTACTTGAAGTGCTACAGCATGCACACATCCTTTGTCCCTCTGTTCCAAAGGCAATGGGAAGTTTGCTTGGCTTTTGGAAAAATATGCTTTCAAAAAATCAAGCAATAAGACCCTTAATTCTCTGCTAAGAGCATGCAAGGCAGTTCCAAGGTTTATCTGGTGAAAAAAATACTTCTCTGTTAATTTTTTCTGTGCAATAATGACAGAGAATCACTTTAGTAGTAAGTGCAACTCACGTGCTTATTAATAAAATTCCAAGATGTCATCAGGTAACAGCTATCAACTGCAACACCCCACCCCCCGCATTGTACTCGCTTTGCTGGTGAATGCATTTACACCAAGCAGTTTTTATGGCTCCCAAATGCATTTGGTGTTGGGTTTTTTTCCCCCCATGAGGGTTTCAAACACAAAGCACGCCACAAGCCTTGCAGACAATCATCACACAATGCTATTAACACTTGAAAGGCCTTGTTGATTTTAATAACGCGGGACCCTTTCTCTGGCCTGTAATGCTACCACGAACCACACCAGATGGTTGCAAAAAACACAGGCAAATCCACTGGTGTTCCTGGAAAGAGACCCTTGCCCTGAGTGAGCTTACTCAGGCCAGCAAACACCCGCAGCCGGAGCTGGGTACACGCAGTAACTCAGTCTGAGCTCTAACACAGGGTATTTGCAAGCCTAGATTGATGCAAACCCTATGAATTTGATGGCAAACCCAGATGGGGCCCCCTCAAAAGCTACAGGCTGTACCTGTTTATACATGCAGAAAATTGCCATCTTATAAAGTTCTAAGTTACCCGCTTTTTTCTTCACCCCTCCAGCCCCTCCATGACAAAAATCACCACAGGCCTCAAGTAGAAAGAGCATAACAATCACAACATTGACAAAATGCTAAACCAAAGCAAAATGAAGGCTTCTGGCTCTAAATGAATACTCTATGAGTGAATTCAGACTCACCTGTCTTCAATCAGCCTTCCTCTGAGGCAGGTCACTTGATGTCTTTTATATATATACGTGTATGGAAAGGTACCCACCCTACAGGCTTTGGAATGTTAATTCCTACCTAGTGTGATTACACTTGTTTTAAAGTACAATATGTAATATATATTAAGAGCTTAGAACTCTTACAATTCCTTTCATCCAAAGATTTGCACAAGCAGTGGTTAGTAAGACTCAGGGCAACCCTGTGAAAGGAAATAAATGCCGGTTTTCCTCCATCAATAAGCACATTGAGGCACCATAAATGACTCGCAGAAAGCATCGCAGTGAATCAGTGGCAGCAGCCAGGCAAAAATCACATCCCTGTCTAGTGCCCTCCTGGCTTGGCATCTGGGATCAGTCTGGACACATTTCCGGAAGGAGGTGTTTTTTTTGGCTCGTTTCCTCACTGGTTTTGGATTGGCAAGCTTTTAATTAAGTATCATGCTTTCCTATGAATTTTAAAGAGGGCAGTTAAAGAAAAGCATCTCACCGCTTCATTGCTTGCAGCGAGCCTAATTCAGGAAGGTGACTGGGATAATTTGAGAGCAGAGGAAGGGTTTGGGTTTCAGATTTGTGGAGGTTGGATGCTGAAGCTGATATGAGGAGGAAGGGAACTGTTCTCTCAGCAGCTGAAGCCAGTGGGGACATGCAGATGGCCTCTGAAAGACTTCTTGTAGCCAAGACGCTTTTCACATATGAAGAACATCTGAGTTGCTTAGATATGAAAAGACCACCTGGAAAACCTTCACACCTGCTCCTTCCCCATGTTTTTCTCTTCCCAAGACTCTGCCCTGCATGCATGGGGGCTAGGAAAGCAAGATTTTCTTCCAGTAGCTTTCTCTACGTTGCTCAATACAGCACAAATCTCTGTGTTCCCATTGTCCTCTTTTGAGCTTGAGATGTGGTGGGTAGCGAACGCTGTTTTGGCCAGATACTAATTACTGGTTTCAAAAACCAAGCGATGGTTATTAGCCTGTAAAGCACAGAACATGATCAAATGGGCCTTGTCACCTTAAAAAACAGTAAACACAAATATGATTAACTTAGATCCTGAATTAGTATGAAGGAGGGAAGCTTCACCAGAGAAACTATCCCTGTTGTTACAGGAGGGTTGGGATATGAGTTAGGGTGAGTCTTAGGCATAAAACTCCTTTATTTGGGTGAAACATGGAAATAATAGACATATTCCCAAAGATTGCAGCAAGGCTAGGGGTTCATTCTTCATGTACAAACCTGATGTCTTATGGTGGTGTCTCAGAATCACAGAATCGTAGGGGTTGGAAGGGACTTCAAGAGATCATCAGGTTCAACCCCCCTGCCAAAGCAGGCTCCTTAGGACAGATTGCCCAGGTCAGACTAGACTATCAATTAATTCTTATACCTGTGTTTAATATTTTAACTAGTGAAAGTTAATGGTTGAGATAATGTAAGGATCTATGCAGTATCTTTGGAACTAACAGGTAGAAAATAAGAGACATCACACGTACAATGTGGCTTTAATCCTTTCAAAAGGAAATAGTGACTGAAGGAATGCTGGAGGGGAGGAAAGCCAGAAGAAAGGAGCTGGGAAAAGCTCTGAGCGTGCAGCTTGATGGCAACAAATCTGGTAGATACATTCATTTGCACCCTATAGAAGAAGATAATCTGTATTAGAAAGAGATGTGTTACCTGAAATGAATGAAGAGATTTGGTATTAACATCTGGTTGCCTTTTATAAAACCAGTATTTTGTTAGAGATAAGACGGGGGTGGGAGCCGATGATCTCTGGAGGTCCCTTCCAACCCTATGATTCTGTGATTCTACGACTCTGTGATAACAAAGCAGCGTTCCTCTGCCACTGAACCTCTGCTCGTGCTGATGACTTGGGAGCTTTTTTTTTTTGAAAATTAGCCTCTGACCTTGGGTAAGATTTCTTTCCTAATGCACTGGCCACTTGCTGAAGGTCCTTAAGATAAAGTTTTGAATTTAAATACTGTTTGCTATGCATTTTCTCTCTCATTTATTGGCTTCCTGATTAGAAAACCACAGATTTTCTACATTTCACAGTAGTCACATGAATTCTTAATGCCTGCTCTGCATTTTGCTGCTCTTTATTTACTCATTGAATGGTGGATGTTCTGTTTTAAGCACAGTTATTTTTGACCTGTGCTGCTGTACACTCTTAGGTCCCTGGGGCAGGTTCCTTGTATCTGCACGATTCCCAGTGTAAGGTAAAGTAACAGGGTATTTTTTCAGCAGCATTATGTGTGGGACCTTTTATTGCTAAAAACTTCTTTATCCTCAGGAAATTTGCCAACTGCCTTTTAGGGTGAATGCAGAAAGCAGGCAGCCTCTATGGAAACAAGGTCGTGCTCACATATGCTGAGTGGGGCAACACTCTGGGCCACAGAAAAGGACCTTCAAGATGTTAGATTGTGTCAAGAGTCAGATAAGGTCTGCCTCTGACAGCCCATAGCCTGGCAGAAGGGATGTCTGTGGCTGTGATATGATGCTGAGTTTGATGGGCTGAAGAGGGGATGGGTTAGAAGGCATCTTTGTTTATATCACAGAACTGTAGGGGTTGGAAGGGACCTTGAGAGATCATTGGGTCCAACCCCCCTGCCAAAGCAGGTTCCCTAGGACAGGTCATACAGGTAGGAGAGTCCAGATGGGTCTTGAATATCTCCAGAGAAGGAGACTCCACCACCTCCCTGGGCAGCCTGTGCCAGGGCTCTGTCACCCTCACTGTGAAAAAGTTCCTCTGCAGTATATGACTACAGCAGCTCTTTCTAAGTGGCTGGACTTTTTATAAAGGGATACCAGGATTGTCCCTGGAAAACGTTACCTTCTCTCATAACCCCACCATCCCTCTTTCTATATTTTTCCTTATTATTCTTGGTATTTTGTTTAGGATCACAGGTTTATAATTCTGCGAGAGACTGATTTAGAAGGACAGCAAGCTGCTAGCCATCATGCTTGGTAGTCAGGAAAAATACATGAAAGCTATGGAAATATGATATTAAATTAATATTAAAGAAAAAGGATGCAAATGTTATAATTTTTAAAAGCCCCAAACCAACCAAACACCAAACCTCTGATTTTAAACTCCTTTTGCTGCTGTGTAATGTTTAAACAGGAAGGATGCCAGCACATATTGCCCTTGTGCTGGGTTTTGGTCAGCACAGCGTGCGACTGGGAGGGAGGGGATGGAAAGTCAAAGGAAGAGGAGGAATTCACTGATCAAATGGTATCCACATCTTCTTATTCACAGGGGCATCCTGGCAACAAGCTTCAGTGAGTGACCACAGCCATGGCTTCCCCACACTCTTAGTTACACCGAGCTAAGCAGAGGAGAGAGCAGACAACACCCACTACCTGCCAGAATAGCTTTTTCCACTTGTTTTACACAAGCCAGAAAGGAGCACACCTGAGATCTACAGCTCACCAGGGTTCAGCACCACCAGTTCTTTCCTACACAAGGACTTTCACTCTTTTTTATTTTGGGTTGTTTTTTTTTTTTTTTTTGGTCCTCATGCCAAATGATCTACCAGGGTGAAGTTTTCTCTCATTCCACTTAATGGAGACATGACCTGAGCAGAGCATCATTCATGTTTCTTACACGTTACTCTCCTCCAGGTTGCAGGCTGGAGCATCACGTCTCACTGGGCGGTGAGAATACTGTCTAAAATTACCCGGAACAATACCCAGACTAATTACTGTCTCTGTTGTGAGTTTCAACTCTGGTTTCATAACATCAGCAGGCAGATGCATTTCTCAGCTCGTTCCTTTTGTCCGGGGTGTAATTACAGGTAACACCGGGTATTCACAGACTCTGTAGCTGCTTTATAGGGAAGCTGCCCGCGGCGGCTGACGCACATTGGATGCCTACCACTAACTGGCCAGTTAAAGGTGCATCTGTAGCATCATTTCCAACAAACCCTCTAGAGCTGTCTTTCCCAACTTTTAAAGGGATACAAGCCAGTTTAATAATTACACTTCCATAGACTCTCTTTTCTGTATATAGTATATCTATAGGTAATGATAGAAAAGGTCTTCAAACTTATAAGACGTGGGGATCTCAGCTTTCACCATGTTCAGAAGTAAACAGGTGCTGAACCCACTCTCTTCCTTTATCTTGCCTTTCTGAAGAACACAAGTGGGCACAGAAACGGCATCCCACTCCACACAAAGCATCTCTCTAGCCCCATGTGAAATAGGTAAGAGCAGAAGTGTTTATGAGGGAGGAAGGAAGTATTTTCCTTCTGTTCTCTAAAACGAGACTTTGAATGTTACTGTAGGAAAGGTGTTCTGGCAAAGAGGTCACTGGACTGGATTTTACAAGAGCTTGGTTCACATCCCAGCTTAAAGACAGATCTATTACCTAGAGCAAGTCATTTGATGTTTGAGCCAGGAGAGGGTTTATGCTCATAAAATACGAATCAAAACACTGTCATGCTCCGAAACCGCGTTCCAAGTACTTGGCTAAGATGTACTTCCACTCCTGTTTGAGTCTAAAGCGGCTCAGCTGGAGGAGCTTGGTCCTTATGTCCTGAAGTCTGGCTCTGGGCTTCATATCCTAATGCCAAAACCTCTGGGTGAGCAGCAGCTTACAGCGCACACTCACGCATTTCCTCACTAAGAAGTGGGATGATGCCTACTTTGTTTAAACCAGCCATGGCAGAAGCAGGACCACTCTTAGGAGGTAACCTCACAAAGCAGAAATCTATATTAACCTCCCTTCTGTGTAATGCACGTGTTCATTCTTCAGCTGGTCATGGTTGTGTTATGTACAGCAGGGAACACTGATGCCACGGTGAGAGGTGGTGGGAAGAGAGTGACTCTATAGGCCCTGGAAGGACACAGCTGCACCAGCTTCATGTTCCCAAGACTGCCTTGGTGTTTCACATGGGACAGGGAGAGGGGTGTAACAGAAAACAAACAAACAAAAAATCAACATACTATGTTGTAGTAGGGTGGAAAATACACAAAGCAACAGGATAGTGAGAACTCCATCTCCTCTCAAATCCATAAGCTGCAGAGTCACATTTTCTCTTGCTCCCTCTTTCCGGTCCCACAAGTCTGACGCTGTGCTGTACAGCTTCAGAAGGGAGGGTGGAGAGGAACTTTGTAGCTAAACATTTTGTAGTCACTTGCTTTGCCAGTGCCTATCAACCTTCTGGGTGTCTTGGATCCTGCCCCAGGGTACCACTGGCTGGAGGGGAACCTGAGACACCTAACCCCAAAATCTGGATTCCAGGAAGAGACTGAAATTAGATACAGGAGCACCTAAATCTTGATGTTCCTAGGTCCTTCAGTAGACCTGGTTTGGTTTTAGTTTCCCACGTGAGGGAACAAGGATAGTACATTCATGACTCACAGGGATGTCAAACTGACACCCATTAATAATTATTAACTTTACCCATTAATCATAAGAACTATTAAGAGCATTTCTGTGTGCCTGGAATTCATGATACAAAGCATTGAGGACTGGCAACCTTTTAGAAACCAAACAGGAAACAGTTTCAGACTGTTTTCTAGGGCAGCACACTAACAAAAGAAATAATTAGCAAGAAAGAGGAAGATGGGGAAAGGAATTAATTTGGTTTTGTGTATCACAATCACCTGATTTTCATACATCATCATCTTGGGAAGAACCAGTGGTTACTGAAGACTGCATGGCTTGCAAAGCCCATAACTTAATTTTAAACCCCTTTTTGTGTAAGAATCACGCGTTAGAATCGTACTGCCAGGCATGAACAGGGAATGTTCAAAAGGCAGAGTTACACTAACACGGACTGAACTCCAAGGTGACACGGCTGCACGGCTCCTGGATCACTGGTGGTTCATCTGAGGTGGCTCAAGCCATGGCTGTACCAGCTAATCCTGAAAAACCTCACCTTAGAATATGCACCTCATGGGATCTCTCTTTCCATCAGCAAGCATCAAATATCTCACAGTATAGATGCCCTTAAAATTAATCCACCAAATTCGAACCCCCAAATTTGGGTGATGCTCTGGTCTCTCATGCACTACTTGAGCCAGTTTGATGTGTCAGCTTGAACTGGTGAAGAAGGTGTGAGCATACGTTCCCTTCTGCAGTGTATGGTACAGAATGGTGCTCTCCGGGGGGGTGGCTAACAAGGAGTATCTGGGAGACTGGAATATCTTGGATCACCACAGTCACATTAGACAGGCTTAACACTGAAGGCTCCAGTGTGATCCAAGAACAAAAGATCAGGGTAGACCTTCAGAGCAGTAATTTGCTCAAAGGTGATGGAACCTACAGGTCAGGGCAACCTACCCCCTCAGAAGTTATTCTGCTGCAGCGTCAAGTACCATCCACTTCCAATTACTAGAGAGGCTTTTCCTTAAACTCTGGAGCACTAACACCCATTCCCAAACTGCTGTGCAGAGCTGTTCTAAAGAGACAGGCACATCACCCCTGACAGAATTTTCCTTTGAAAAAGTGGAATACACAGCTATTGAATATGCAATAAGTACAAGAGCCAGATCATTTCTGCATCAGCTTGTGCTTGCCTGCTTGTGCATGGGTGTGTGTGACAGACAAAATGAACAGCATCCCTCACACTGGGTTGAGGATGCTGGCTTTACACTTACATGGAAGACAAAGGGCTTGCTTTAGAAACTCTACTGCTCAAAGACCAGATTTTCTACTGGAATTTCTGTAGAAAGTGTTCCCTTTAAAAATTCTGGATGAGAAGTAGCACAATGCAGATTACTTGGAACCAATGGCTGGAAGGCATCGATTCATCTTTCTAGTCGGCTTCCTTCAGTTGACCCCTATTACACTTGCAGCCAATCCAACCTACTAATGGGGCTCCACAGCAGCTGCTCAGCTGTTGCCCTCTCCAGAGCTTATTTCTCACCCCACCTCCTCCAGGGACAAGACTTCTTCACCCTTCTCAAATCCCAAAGCTCAACTCGGCACTTAACTTCCAGGTGGATTTCCTGAGCAGACCATCACAAGCATAAAGCAGGATCAATAAGCATTGCCCTGTCAAGGCCAAATAACCCAGCATCAATTGCTGAACACCACACATCTTGTTTGGTTATTACTGGCTCCCTGCATTTAATGATTACTTCATGGAAGCATCAAGCACAGGCTTAAGTACTAATCATTACTGAAGTTACGTGCTGAGTTCATGCACCAGCCCCATAATGTCAAAAGCTCTACGTGAACCTTTCTCACCTCTTTATTATGCAATACCCTCTCACAGCTCTCACATGCCAGGCCAGGGACCATCTGGTGACTAGTCCAGGCTCAGGAGCGTTATTTAGTCACGTCCTGACATATATGATCTATCTGCTGTAGGCAATTAATCACACACAACCTGCATCCTTTCTAGATACTGTGCATCACCACCACCGCCACCTCACCTACACTGCCACTAGATCCCTGTTGACAAAGTTCAGCTTACATGCTTTTCAAGTCTGTACAGCTGACATCCGAGTTGTTCTCTGCATTGCTCACACTTCTAGTTTGCTGCCCCAGGTCTTGTTATCACAGACACTTAGAATCACAGAATCTGTAAGTTCAGAAGGGACCTTTAAAGGCCATCTCATCCAACACCCCTGCAGTAAGCAGGGACATCTTCACTAGACGAGGTGGTTTAAAGCCCCATCAAGACTGACTTTGAATACCATGATTTAATCTGTGCTGCAAGTTCACTGAGCTCTGCCATGGAAGAATGATTTGTTCCTCAGTATTCAAACAAGAATTTTCCAGTTCTGAATGAATGTTTACATTTCAGCCAAAATAAACTTCTTGGATTTGGATCTCAAAGTAATATGCAGATCAAGAATAAAGATCTTATCAAGAGAACTGTTAAGTGATTGTTTTAATCTTCATTCAAGACAGAAAATGCAGAAAGCAGACATCAAAGACCCAAAGCAAACACATCTATGGGGCTGCTATTTCAAAATAAATTTAAACTTATTAGCAGAGTCCCCCTTTTAGCCAAACCAAACATTCCTGCAAACTCCCTCTATCAGCACTGGTGGGCATGTGGCCATATTACCAGCCAGATGAAGCAAAAAAAACCCAGCTGAAGATTAACCTAGAAAAAAGGAATCATCAGCTTAAAAGTGACGTGAAACCACAGACCCTGGCTACAATTTGCACTGAGTTTGCAATGGGGCTATTTACACACGGAATGGAACAACCTCTCGCAATGGTGGAATCCTGACGAGCCCACGTGTATTCCCACGCAGCACCCAACTCCATTAGACAGGATTTTATATTTCCACAGCCTATTCAATATAATTTGGGCTCAGATGAGTGTGGCTAAGGCACTCTTAAAAAAAATACCATTGGAACATCGGTTTCCTAAATTGAATTTCATGCACCTGGATGAAAAATAAGAAGGTTCACTTTCCAGAGCACTGCAAGAGTTTGTACATTAAAAAGATCAACTCGAAGCAAGTCTACTTTATGCTTCTAGCAGATTAATGTGTAGCTGTCTACATCTTGATTGCCTTCTAAAAGCAGAGTCAGAACGTTAGACAGAACTCTATGTACTGTGCTAGAAATCTAGAAAAAGCCCAAGCAACTTTGACAGACATCATTAAAAGAAGTAACTCACAGCACCCAGACCATCTTATCTGAAAGGATAAAAGAGTCGATATTAGAATTAAAATAATTTTATTTCAGTGTACATGAACAGAAATAAAATAGAATTTTTAAAACTTACAGAGATATATTGCTGGGCCGGCCCGATCACTACTGTTCTCCCCCACAAGGCAGCAAGGCTGACTGGACCCACTTGACTGCTTTTTGGACCAACTGGAATCAAAGTACCACCTCAAAAAGGGTCCTTCAGCACACAGCAAACTAATTTTTGTATTTTTTAAACGGAGACTCACCAACTCTTCACCTAGCCAGAAATTTCACATGGCGTTCCAAGGAAGATCTCCCATGGAAATTCTGTCCATCACCAAAGAACAGTACACAGTATGCGGCGCTATAGCTAAACTTCTTCTCCCAAATACTTGTCTCTCTACTCTACTCTCTTGTACAAAGCATCTGCTAGAAAATCCACACATTCAAAAACCACAGAATTATGCAAACCTGTGAACAAGGCTGCTTTCAAGATGCTTGTTGCTATGTGCTATCACCCGCTGGCATCAGCTTTGACATGCAGCGTACGTAGATGGCAAAAAGGCATTTCTCTTCACCATCTATTTCAGGATTCACACAAGTTACAACTCTTTTTACAACTTATAGTGCAATGTAGTTAAGTTATTCAACGTCATGATATGGCACCATAAGGTAAGCAATTGTTTGTTAAAATACATGATTCCTTTACTAATCATTTTGTGGTGCTTTACCGATAATGTAAGTAGTATTAAATTTAAAAAGACAACTGGAAGAGGAACTGAGAGGGGAAAATCTTTTTAAAAAAGATTTTAAAAAGCTCCTTCAGTAAAGAAAATTAGAAAAAACCTGGAACTGTCAGATTCAAGGAAAGCAACAGGAAGTAGCTCCTCACACAACAGAGGTAAAGTGTGGACTCCTTGCCATATGATGTGGATGCCAGGACACTATGGAGTTAAAGAGTTTTTTTAAACTCCACTATATGGAGTTAAAGAGATTTTTCTTCCACTATTTCAACCAGTAAATGCTCTCAGATACAGAGTTCCCCAAGCCACAGATGGCTTAAAGTATATTGTGGGGAAGCATTGTTACCTGCTCACCCTGTTTTCACTCTTCCTTGTGCCTCTGCTTTTGGCCACTGAGGCTGGATGCTGGGCCAGAGGAACCTTTGGTCTGACTTGGTACAGTTGTTTCTAACAGTTACTTCAACACACTTCATAAACTTATATTTAAGACACAGTTCATAATTTGCCACGTTATTTAATTAGAAGGACTTAAATTTTTGAATTACAAATGACTTTCAAAAGAGGAAAAAAAAATATTTAAGCTTTTTTCTGCTATGACTCAGTTGTATAAAACTGTATAGAAAAATGAGCATTATGTGCAGATGTAATGTAAAGCAGTAAGCTTTATAAAAAACATTCTTAGAAATGTACCAAGCATAAACAAAAGATGATTTACAAACACATTTAGCTGTTCTTCTAGTCATCATCAGAATCTGAATCGTATTCCTTTCCTCTGATGGTTGTCTTATCCAACTTTGTAAAGCTTGTTCCAAATTTCTTTTTACTTTGAAAAGGTGGGTCCATCAAATTTCCACTACAGAAAAAAAAAAGAGTGAGACATTGATTAAAGCCATATTCATGCAGACAGTTAAACAGTACCACTAATTCCCTGTTTCTCCAGGAAGACATTGTAAAGAACACAACTCCTACTCCCAAAGCCACCCTATATAGCATTGCAGTGTTGCTAGCATAGCAGATCCTGGGCAAAGTGGCCCTGATACCTGTAGCTAAGACAGGAGTGTGAGCGTAAACTGCCCCCCTGAGTAGAGCTCTGAAGAAAAACTGTCTGAAGGGGCTTTTGCTGCAGACTGATCATGTTAAAGACAGACACCTGTCAGATTAAACAGCAACCAGGGAACTACAGGGAGAACTTTACAAACAAATGAGGAGCCACAAGTGCAAAAGAAGCCTAAAATTCCCTAACAGGGACTTTGGAGTAGAAACAGACAAATACAGGTTTTGTATTACCAGAAGTCACCTTTCTCTCTGCCCGGCCCAGACTGAGCCGCTTCCCCCTCGGGCACAACACACCAGCTAGTGGACTATGGAGGAAATGACTCCTCAGTGTAAACCTGTGGGGGATTTCCCACCAGCGAGCGAGTCAGCAGGTTGTTAGGAGCAGCAGGTGCTCACATAAAAGCTGGAGCACCCACAGTTCCTACAGCTGGGTTGTGCAAGGAAGGGAATCCCCTCTCCTTGCTCAGAAAAGGGTGTGAGTGTTTTCACTCGCAACACCTGTGAGGGGGCTGCATTTAAGTGTCAGTGAGTGAGCAAATAGAACCTTCTGGAATTAGCTATGGAAGGGTGTTTGGAAATGTGTAGGTATTAACATTTGGTAAATAACATTTTGCTGACATTGATCCTAAATGTACAGGTTCAATGACTGTGAGTTAATTACATGTCAGTAGTAAGTCAATACACCACTCAATTCCTGATTTTGGTCAAGCAATGGGACCAGAACAGTTTTCCCCCTAAATACAACATATCCTTTCCCCATCTGCTATCCCACAGGTTGAAGGAAAAGCACTGTTTCCAGACTCCAAGGAGGACTATCTCCTTTTCAGGAACTATGGAGTGGGGGACATCACATTCAGAGCCACATGGAAATGAAGCACTTGTACATAAACAGATGTCTCCTGGAAGGGGTTTTCCAGGGTGTCCTAGTTTCAGCTGGGAGAGAGTTAGTTTTCTTCCTGCTGCTGGTATAATGCTGGTTTGGATTTAGGATAAGAATAATCTTTGTAACACACTGATGTCTACCTAGGTGTTGCTGAGCAGTATTTACAATGAAGTCAAGGACTTTTCACCTTCCCAGGCCTGGCCAGTGAGGAAGTATGAGCCTTCTGCAGTAGGCACACAAGCACCTGGGTGTGCAGCCAGGACAGCTGACCCCAACTGCCCTGCAGGATATTCTTTACCATGGGATGGCATGCTCAGAATACAAGCTGGGGGGCAGCTGGCCAGGGAGTGCCACGGCTGGGCATCAGTTAGTGGGTGGTGAGCAACTGTGCTGTTCATCATTTATTTTACATACTCTACTATCATCTTCCTTTTATGACCTATTCAACTGTTTTTCTCAGCTGCTAAATTTTACTCTTTTTGCTTCTCTCCCCCATCCCACTGGGGGTGGTAGTGAGCAAACGGCTGTGTGGTTGTTTTGCTGCCAGCCTGGTTAAACCACCACCCGGGCTGTGCAGACTGTGGCTCGCTCTGCAAAGCCAGGGTGCCAAACTCACGATCTGGCAAAATGAGCAAAGAACAAAACTCCACAAGGAGCCAAGAGTGGAATTACACAGTACTGGTAGAGTCGAGTAGGAAGCAAAATTGCACCATAAGCCAATGTGCTAACATTTAGCAAATTCAGTGCAGCTTGGTGCAAATCCCCTGTAAGACTTCTCCCATAAAAAGCTGTTGCTGTCTAGAACATATATATGCAAGTTATCTTTGAGTCCTCTGCATATTCGTTTGTGACTGAACTGGGAAGTATTACTACTTGTTTTGAACTACAAATTCTCATTTCAGTCATTTCACCTGAAGTTCAACAGCTACTAAGCTAAACTGTAGTTTTGTTGCCTTTAAGATACAACACTTTTCGCCAAAATTTGGAAAATAGACATTGAAATAAATTCAGACAATGAAGCTTTAAAAAAGAAGCCAAAGACATTCAGAACAAAAGAGCAAAATGAACTTAAAAGATTATGTTTTAGCCACACTGGAAAGCAAAGCAGAAAAGTCTGCTGAGTGATTCTCCTGTGAAGTCAGACTACTGTGGTGACAGTTACCTTCAACAGCCTGTCACCCTGTAGTTTTAAATGTGGGATTTATGATGATCATATTGTACTGGATTTATGATGATTATATTGTACTGCTACACAAATAATTTATGTACACTTCTGCAGCTAGTTTTCTCTCTGTACTGTTCATTTGAACAAAGTGTATGTAATATGGACCGAGATGCAGTTGAGGGATGACTGAGTTTTCTCCAAACTGGATTAAAAATGCTCACTTCACTGCACTGCAATGTCTAAGCACCTGCAGCTGATTTAGAAAGGACTACATTGGATGCATGACTCCGAGGCCTATCAAAGCAGGTTCTCCTCCCTGCAAGCACATTCTCCTCAGTTTACTTTCAGATACAATGCCACCACAAAACAACTAATTACCTGTAATTAATTACACCCGCACAGCCTAACCTCCATTCTAAGGTCTCTGTAGTGAAGTCATCAGTGTTCCCCAGATCAGTAAAGCCCACCACATAGTCTTGTGTTTTCCCATCTTTTACTAGTGCTAGAGTGGGGATGACTTTGATGCGCAGCCTCTCGCACAAGAACGGAGATTTTTCAGCATTTAGTTTCAAGAATTTTGTCTCAATATGCTTTTTTGCCAGCACAGTCAAGTGTTTGTCCATTATTTGACACCTGTGGGGAAAAAACAAAATATATCAAGTGTTAGAATCCATAAGCTGAAGAAAAGGTATTTTAGAGAAAGTCTATAAGGAACAGTAAAGAGCTAGTTCTACAGTGTTAATTTCTCAGATACAACCTTTGTAATTAAGAATTTCGTGTCTATAGAAACGGTATTTTGAAGGTAACTGGATTTAATAGCTAATAGAATTACGGCCTGGAGCACCTTCATTAAGCAATCATACCATCAATTTCTCTAATTTCTTCCTAATTACTCCCACAGACACCTGAAAGCCTCTAATTTCTTGGGAGCTGCATTTTTGGATGAAATTTCCCTCTGGCTCTAGCCTCACCGCCTGTCAACTGGAGAAACTTCTCTATAGCCCCCTTCAGAGAAGTACTCTAACATGTTACAGAGTTTTCATTTCCCTCCCTCCCCCCCAGTCACCAACTCAACAACTGAGATGCAGTAACTTGCTGGGGGGGGCGGTGAGGAAAGAAAGGAGTGACCTGCAGGCTGCTTCAGTACTGCTACAGGTAGAAGTACTACACTTCTCTGTTGCAATAGCAGTGGGCAAACAATTGCTGTTTCTCAACTAAGGCACAGTAATGGGAACTGCTCAAAACACTTGTCAGATGGCAGAGATCTGTGGACTTAGCACCTGCAGCATCAACTTTCTGGATTGTCTTGTTCAAGTGGTATGGCTTAGCTGAATGAACTCTGTGATGTGACTGTCCTTTAAGTCAAGAGGAAAGCCAAGCAGATCAAAAAGCTGGAGTGGGCAAGGATGAAAACAACTCGATATTGAGGTTGGTAAACCTGAAATGCTAGCTTCAAGCTTGTTGTCAGCAGGACACATTTTACAAAGAACTCACAGTACAGTTCTTCCTCCTGTCGAAGCCTTGATACTTTGTTGGTTCAAGAAACAGGAACCAAACAATCCAAACCTGTTCTAAGCTACTGTATTTGCAGATACAGTCTTTCAAGCTTCTTTGAGTAAAAGCCAGCCAAATACCACTTTGGGTATTTCTGAAACTTAAACATTTAACTTAGAAAATGCAGGAAGCAGATACCTCACTGCATAATCCAGCCTTGACCTCCTTCAATTTCTCACATTGAGGCTCTTTCAGTTTATAAACTAGAGAGAACATAACACTTTGGGGGTAAAAACAAAACCAGGACAACTGGCTACTCCCTTCAACAGAAGACACTGTGACAGACCCACTAGGGAACAGCCCAGAACTGAAATTCTCTCAAGGAAGCGGGAGATCTTACTTTAAGTTTCTATCCCGAGTCAGGACATATTCACAGATCTAGGTCTCTAACACCCTAAAAAAAAAAGTGACATAATCACACAGACACAAGGGGAAAGTAGCTGGGACTGGTATCCACAAATCTTTTTAAAAAATATACAAAAGGGTAAATTCTGAAGGTGCCTAGGCAAGTTTTTGCTTATATTTTAATTTGTCAGAACTGTCGAGAATACATCTGTCTGGAATAACCAAAGTGATCTTTTTGAAATGCTGGTGGTGTGTGGTCACTATGTTTACAGACCTGGCTCCCTCAAACTAAATCAATAATGAAACACAGCAGTCTCAAATACTGTCAAAGATGATTAGAATATAAACGTGTAACAAATACATATTTATTAATTGTTGTCAAGTCATGTTCAGATTAACTGGAATGGAAAAAAAAAATAAAAATTCAAATGCCCTGAGAAGGGAGCAAGATTTGGAAATGTAAAGATTTTTAATACTTCTAAAAATGCCTATTTATTTGTGGGATTTGAAAGAACAAAAGAGCATATCTGGTTTTGTATATTTTGTAGCTAAATTATTTCTTGAGCACAGGTGACTTACTATACCTGAAAGTTGTATCTCTATAGAAATGGCAAACCACATTTTTACTCTCTTTGACTTCTTGGAAAAAGTCTCTCTCGCTTGGGATTTCTCTGTATTCTCCATGTCCTTTTGAAAGCCACTCCTTTTGGAAAACATAACAGGAAATAATTAGTTTGTTAGCCCTGCGTCGTCCCTCAAGCCTTCCAGCTTTTAAGAAAAACATAAGAGGGGCTCTTGCAGGAGAAACACATTTTGTACACTAATAGGAGAAACAAATTATTTCCCCCCTTTAGTTTTGTTTTGAAAACACACAAATGCCACTAGGCTAGACAATAGTCTTAGGTTGCCACTTTCTCAGCAAGCAATAGGTGGTTGAGAAGTAGGGAAATGCCTCTGTTTTGGAAATACAAATCTTGCACAGAGCTGCATAAATTTCTGCAGCATGGCCTCTCAGAAAGGCCAGACTAGTTCAAAGAGAACACCAGCAACAGAAAATTCTCAGCGTGCAAAACCTGCTAATTGACAGCTTGGGCTTCCTCTGAAACACTTTTGTGCACTCAACACGGGTTTGAAACTGACTGAAGTCATTACCTGTCTTAAAATAGATTTCTTCTGAGTTTCCCCTGTATGGAAAAAAAAAAAACCAGGGAGAAAAAATGCTACTGATGTAGCTTTTTAAACTGATGTAGCTTTTTAAACTGATGTCTATCTACCAAACATGCACTGAAGGTATCTTACTATGAGCCAGGCTTCCAGAAAAGCATTTATAAAACACACGTGTACCATTAGTCACAAAGTGTACAGAGAAAGAAAATTTCTCAAGTTAAAATTTACAGGTAACCTCCAAAGCTGCCTGGTTAAGCGTGGAAATAAAGTGGAGAGAAAGCTAATCTTCAAGACTTTAAACAAATGCACATTTCAGAAAAAAAAAAAAAACCCAGCACTTTTCATACAATACTGAAAGTTACCTGTATTGCAGTAAAACAGGTACAACTAAGCTAAATGATTAGAAGCAGTGTAGTAAAACAGAACTTGAAAAAAAATAAAGCAGCCTTTAGTCTCCAGAGGAAAGGAAAAAAAAAATAGGGAAATCACTGTTCTTGATCTTGTAGCTTTGTCTCAGAGTGGGGAGAAAAAAAAAGTTTCTAAGCAAACAAAAAATATTCTACATGCTAAATTAGGATAGAACAAAGAATTTCCTGAACATTGTACATTAAAAATGCATGGAAATGTGAGCACACGAAGAAGTCATTACGATGCAAATCAAGAACTGACTTATCCTTCAGCACTGGGTATGCATTAATTCTATTCTGCACAAACCTCTTCCAGCATAGTGTGGCATTTTATTCCCTTTACTGAGTAGTATCCTACTTCACATTTGCATTTAAAAATATGTGGGAAGAGCGACTTGAACAAGTTTTCGCTTGAGAATTACCACACGCTCACATCCAAGACCATCCATATGTTATGACTTCTGAAAAAGGAAAACCACTAGAATCCCATAGAAAATGAATTTCTGAAGACAAGCAAATTCTCTAGCTCTGTGCCGCTTCATTTCTGTGTTTAGAGAATCAGAGCAGCTCACACTGCCTGTGCTCCAGCACCCCAACCATGCCATGATGCTTTTACTGCGCTCCCCTTTCAAAGCACAGCGATAGCTTTTATACCTTCCACCACTGCCAGAGCATCGGTCTTCTTTCAGCCCAGCCTATTTCTTCGCTCATGTTTGCTCTGGTACAGCAAGCTAAGAAACATATGGTTTCTCTACTTATAATTCAGGTCACACACCACACACGACAAAAATTTCGGTGATAACCATGCTCAAAAAGACTTTTCTGGGAGCATAAAGACCACCAGTTAGTGTGAGGGATCAGGGACCAAAGCAGAATTTCTTTTCTGCAAGAAGAAATGAACAGCCATACAAAGCAAATGTTCCTTGGGGTTAAGAAGGAACATGAAAACTAATTCTGCTCTAAGAAAAAGTAAAGATCCTGAATCATTCTTCCACAAGATACCTTAAGAGCATGCATCACTTACATGCCTTCACTAACAATCACCAGAATTCAGAAGCTTAAGGAGCCTAAAGGCTGATGCTTAGGTTGCCTAAAAAGCTTACTGTACCAGGTAACAACTATTTATCCTATCCTTACTGTAAACAATCACAGAGGTTCTTCTCTCCTGTTAAAAAACACAAAGCATGCACACCTGGAGAGGGACTTGCTTTCCTGGATAATTCACAATTAATACGTACAGAAAGGTGAAGAAGAAAAAACAACCCACCACAAAACAAACAACCCCTAAAAGCTTAGTTCACATATACAGTTTTCCTAGGATTTCCAAAAAGTTTGTTACACTGCACTGATCAAAGGTCTGTATTACTACAGGAATTACTTGTTTCTGCTGCTGGGCCTTTTTTAGGGCCTCAAGCCTCCTTTGTTTAAGGCATTCCAATTCATCTTCATCCATTTGGTCCAGCTTCTGCAGTTCAGCATCCAGGTGTTCTTCCACAACCTTGGTAGTCTGAAGTATTTCATTCTCCAGAACTTTCTGAAGTATTTCAACAGAGGTATCAGCAGCCATCTTTAACTATCAAGTGATCTCTTCAGAGCTGTGGAAATAGCGATATACATGGAATTAATATTTATACATTTAATTAAAAGCCTGACCTCCCTTGCTTGCAACTCACACTGTAGAGAAATAAAATGTTACAACATTTGAAGATAACAGCTTTGGGTTTTTTTTTTTCTATACTGCAACCCCCTCTGGAGAATACTTTCATAACAAACACGGATAACAACAATGGTACCAGTCAAGTCCTGTTCTCTCAATCCCAAAGGCAGCTGTTGAAAGCACAGGAACCTGAAACTACCTGTCAATATAAACGAGTAAAATTCACTGGTTCCAAAGGAACACTCACCCTGTGCCAGATCCATGTGCCTTTAATAAATATTCTGAAATTATTAGATGTAATCAAAAAGCTCCAAGCTGCTCTCAGAATAAGATTAAATAATGCTCAGTTTATAGGTTTCCACCGGTAGTTTAAATCCAATTACTCTAAGTAACAGATGGATATTAATGTATTTAAATACCTGAATTAACACTCTTCAGCTAAAAGACAAGACAAGGCCCTCAACATTGAGCTCTTTAGGCCAACACGCTGGTTAATTAGTATAAGAAAACTACTGCAAACACCACCCTATGGCAGACAGCAAAAGGATTAAAAAGCCCCAACAACCACTACCTAATTGATGTATGAAGAAACACAGCTAAAGTGATTTTCTGTAAAGTTCTCTCTGCTCAAACACTTCACAGGGCACAAAATACTGACTGGGGTGCACGAGGAGCTGGGGGAGCCCTAACACTTCACAAGGCAAAAATACTAAGACCGGGATGCACGATGAGCTGGGCAACATAAGTGACTGATCTCCCCAACCGACTTACACAAGAGAAACTATCACTGCAACGAGTGACAGATTTGACACCGGGACAGTGCACAGTCACCCTAATCAAACTATCAACCTGCATGCCAGGACTTGATGTGCAGAATTTGGGTTCCAGAGTAATTGGCTGTACTTCAAAACAGCCAAGCTACCAGAGCTGCTGGCTTTATAAACACCTTGCGTATGGAAGCAAGAAAGCGTTTTAAGTAGGGATGGGCAAAGCACCAGGATCGCGGCAGCACTCCAAGTGCAATGCAACACCAGCAGCGCCAAGCCCGCAGCCACGTTCCACACGTCTCACACTTGCTCTGACCTGCAAGTACCTTGCCTTGAGTCCCTCTCCCCAAAACTTACTACAAAGTCTCTCTTATCGTGCCTTCCATCCCCTTTTTTTTGCGTTTCTGGAGAAAATAAGAACCTTGCTAGGGCAGATCAGAGGCCACTGGGTCTTCAAGACAGCAGGGGAACCCAGCTCAGCCGGGGCAAAGGGAGGGTTAGTCCTCCACGCACACAGGGAGTCAACCCCAAGCAGTCTCTGCTATAGCCTGAGGTGCCCAGATAGCTCCCAGCTCCCCAAGCCGCGGAAGCCTGGGTACCAACCAGGGCTTCCTACGCAGCAGGGGGGCTGCGCCCGAGGCCCGCTCCCGGGGGACCCGGTACCACCGACGGGGCCGCGGCCCTGCCCGCTCCCGCCAAGGAAAGGCGCTGGGGCCCCCAGACGACACAGCCCGCTGAGACCGCCGCGGGGCCGAGAAGGGCCGCCGGCTGCGAGGCGAGGGGGGCGGGCCGCGGCGGGACACCGCGCAGGCGCCGCGCACCTCCACGGGGCCGTTACAGACAACGGTCGCCCACCCACCCACCCAGCCCCTGAGGAGCTCCTCAGGGAAAACCTCCCCGTCCCCCAGCCACGGCGTCGGCCCAGCCGCTCCCCGCCTCAAGCGGCCGAAGCCCCGACCGGCAACGGCCACTCACCCCTCCTCTTCCTCCTCCGCTGCCGCCGCTCCGCGCCACGCCCGCGCCGCTGCCCGCCCCTCCAGCTAGCCGGCCGGCCGCGCCCCGCCAGAGTCTCGCGAGAACGGGGACGGAACACCTACCGGATGCGCGCGCACACCTCCCCGTGGCTCTCATTGGCCGGGGAGACGGCCGCGTCCCTGCGGCGGCCGGCGCCCAGCACGCATGCGCCGTGCCCGCTGGGGTGTCGCCCTCCCGGGCAGCGGTCAGGAGGACGGGTGCAGCGGGCGTGGCGGAGCTCACCCGCGGCCGCTCCCCTACCGCGCCGCCGCTCCGCCTCGCGGGGGACTACCTCCGCCGGGCCGCGCCGCTCACCCACGTCCCGTCCCCCTAGCAACCGCCCTCCTCCCGGCATGCGCAGTGGCTTTCCCCACCTTTCCCTCCCGGACCCGCCGAGCGGAGGCGTTTCGGGGTGTGACGCGGCTCTGGGCTGCTGTCCTCCCGCAGCCGCGCCGCTCTGGGCGGGACTTGGCCGCGCCGGGGCCTGCCCTGCCCTGACCCTTCCCTCACCTTACCTCTCCCCTCAGTGCGCGGCTGGGGTGGGGTGGGTGTTCGGTGGCGCTGTGTGGTTGTAGCGGCTACTGGCGGGAGCCGGGAGGCCCTGCCTCCGCCTCCTTTTTGCGTGTGTCGGCTGCTTCTCGGGGTTGGGCGTGCGAGGCCGAGCCCCCGCAGAGGGCTGGGGCGCGGCGGGGGCTGGGCCGGGCCCTTCGAGCGATGCGGTGAGGTAAGGGCGGCCCGCGCGGCGCCTCGGCGGGGGCTGTCAGGGAGCGGGCGCCGGGCTCCGGCGGGCTCGTTGCGAAGACGGCGGAGTACCCGGGGCTTGTCTCTTCGCTCTTGCGAGCGTAGAAGACCCGCGCGTTTAAATAACGGGATATTAAACTCTGCTTGTTGGTTTGGGTCTTTCTTTAACCCTTCTGCTTGCTTGTTTCCTGGAAATGCGGCTTCCCGGTACCGAAGGACGCTGGTGAGGAAGGTGGGGCGGGAAGAGAGATAAGTCGCTGGATTTATCTGCGCACAGCTGGGAGCCTGGGTGGGGGAGGCTGATAAGGAGTTGTAGCCGTACGAAGGCAGAGGGAAGTAGGAAATGGGGGATTGTAGGGAGTGGAGCAAGACGGGGACGGGGGTCCAGAGGTTGCAAGGCGAAGAGAACCGTGAGGCTCGCCATGTCTGCGAGAGGAGTTACTGTAACGGGGCGATGAGAACAAAACGTGCCGTGCTCAAAGTGTGTTAAATGGTCTGTGACCGCTGCTTCATCGTGCTTTGCTCTTGAGAAACGCGGCCAGCAGGAGACAGGGTTGCACCTGAGAGCGCCTCTGCCATAATACAATAGGCTGCGTTTGCTCTCTGGCTTCTGTGCCCTGTTTCTGTGAACTTGGTCCAGCCTCTCCCACGCCACAGGCAGCAGTATCCAGGCTGTCCTGTGAGAGAGCGCACCACCAAGGGCTGCTTGGGAGGGGAGGGGGAGGAAAAACGTTGTACACTGAGGAAATCCGGCGAGGAGAGGAAGGAAATACGGTACTTGTAACGGTGCTGCCCGGCAGCCAAACTCCCCGCGGGGAAAGCTGTGTCTCCGGAACTGAGTTCGATCACTGCTCCTGTGCTGAGCTGTAAACCCAACCCTGCCGCCTCCGAACCCACCCCCCTCATTTCGGCTGGAGGCTGGTCACTGCAGGGTCAGATGGTGGCTTCTGTTCGCACCTCACCTGCGGACAATGAAGGATTGGCAGAGCCCCACGAAGGGCAGGAGCACGGAGGAAGAACGACGATGCCTACGGGGCAGCGCTTGCCAACGTGCCCCCGCGTCTGAATGACCGCCTGCGTCCCACAAGCTTTCCCCTTAACCTCTCCATTCTCCCCCTTCAACCCAGCTGTCCCGCCTGCCTCCAGATAGAAGCTTTCCCAGCGTCTTTCCTTCGCTGTGGCGCTCTGGTGGGGCTTGGCGGCCGCAGGGGCTGCCATCCTGCGCGGCGTCCCGGGAGGCGGGAGGACTGGGGGGGGGGGAACTGCAGATTTGGGGCATCGCTTAAGGGCCGCCTGAGGCCCGAACTGCTGGAAACGAAGCCGACCTTAAGGAGCCGGTCGCTGGAACCCCCGGAGAGGAGCCGCGGCCCCGGTGAGAGGGCGGCCGGGTCCCCCCTCTCAGCGCCAGGAGCTAAGCAGGTGCCGATTGGCTCGTCCTCCGTCCGGCAGGGGGCGCTCAAGCGCGGAGGAGAGGACCTTGCCGTCCGGCAAGCGCCGCGGCCGCCGCTCGCTCGCTCGTCGCGTGCCGGCGCGGGGCAGGCCGGGACGGCGGGGGCGGGGCGGGCGCGTGCGCGGCGCGCGCGGCGGGGCGGGCCGTGGGGGCGGCTTTGCCATATGCACGGGGCTGCGCGCGGGCGCGGGCGGCCGGGCAGCGCTGAGGCGGGGGACGAGCGCCGGGGCCGCCGCCATGGGCAAGAAGCAGAAGAACAAGAGCGAGGACAGGTAGGGCGCCGCCGCCCCTCTCCCCTTACTCGTCTCTCCCCCTTCCCACCTCCCCCGGGCTGCTGACAGCAGCAGCAGCCGCGGCGAGCGCCGGTGCTGCGGCGCTGAGTCAGGCCTTGCCGGGGCTCGCGGCCTCGTCGGAGGCGGCGGGCAGGCGGGGCTCGTTAGGCCCGGCCCGGCGGCCCTTCACCGGGCCGCGTCTCCGGGCGGAAGGCCCGGACTTGTTCCCCGCCCGGGGGAGCGGCACCCGGCTACGAGTTGCCGGCCCGTCCGGCGCCGGAGGCCCGAGGAGACGGCGGCCGTGGAGGGCGGCCGGGCGTCCCGCGGCGCGGAGGGGGGAGGCTGGCGGCGGCAGGAGAAACTCGGCTGTTGCCCTGCTTCCTCTGCAACGCGCTTCCCTGAGCCTCGCCCGCCTTCGCCCGGAGTTTGCCCGGGAGCAGGCAGTGGCGGACGGCTCCCAGTTGCGAGCGCGGATCTCGATTGCCAGCTGGAAATAACTTCTGGGTTCAGATGCGGTGCCTGAAGCTTTCTGTTCGCTTGGGGGTTTTGGTTTTCTGATTTTATTTTAATGGGAGGCTACTGTAGCTCATACTGTGTGACTTAGTGCCTCGTGCACGTTTCATAAATGTAGGTGTTCGATATTTAAGTGACTACAGGATAAGAGGGTCCTTTCCGTGCTTGTGAGCATATCGTGTTGGAGTTTGTCCTGTAAGAGAGCTTTCTTTTTTGTAAGGGGTTATTAGAACGCTGGTTATATTAACCATATGGAATGCTGACTGATTAATGTTGTGTGTATATACGCTAGCAGGAGGGAACATGTTGTTATTTGTCACTGTAAAATAATAAATACAAAGATGCAATCAATTTGAAGAGTTGTTTTAGTTGTTAATACTGGCAGGGGGTTAAATGAAAACTGTCTTAAAATGTGTATGAACTAAAAACAGTAAAACTCCTTTTCGTCTCCTAAATGGCACACTTTGTTTGCTCTTTTTGAGTCATTAAGCATTTCATTAATGAAAGTATTCCCTGTAAAGGTTATTTCACAAAATACTAATTCCTCTAAGCATTAAGGTACTCATGCTGGTGACCTAAGGTTGTTACCCTTTTAGCTTCTGTAGTCTTTTCTGGGTAATGAGTGTTTTGCTTGTCTCACTGTTTCCTCACACCTTTTGATATGCCACATATTCTGCTTTGTTATGTCTGTTACCAGCTTGTTTCAGGGGCTGTTATTTCACAGGTATATCTTGGAGCAGCTCTGTGGAGGAGATGAGTCAAGTGTGATTTGAGAAAGAAGAGGGAGGGGTTGGATTTTTGTGCTCTAGAGGAAAGAAGGCCTGGTGCTCCTCATTATACCTGGTGTGGTAGAGGCCAGAATCATGCAGAAGCTCTGAGTACTGAAGTCTCCCTGTTTGGGGCCCTTCCAGTGATAGTGGCAGGTTTAGTGGGGAAGCTTTGAGAGTCTTGGTGCCTGCTGGATACCTTGTTCTCTTGTGTATCTCTGCATCTGTAAATTACCGAGCACGGGTGTCTGTTGGGTGGTATGCACAAAGTCATGCTTATGTCTCAAAAATGGAAGCATACCTTAAAAGAGAGACAAGAATTTATTGCTAGAATAATTTAAATCTTGAGAGTCTAATGATTATTAGTGCAGCTCTCACTGTTACGGAAAAAGAAAGAGGGATAATGCAGTTAAAACAGTTATACTTACCATTTATTTCTTCTTTGTTATCCCTAAAACCTGTTTTGTCCAGGTCTGTGTTTCTCTTAGCCAGGCACTACCGGTGAGTTGTGTGGTGTCCAGTGCCCAGTCTTTTATGAGCCACTTCTGTTTAGCTCATGCCCCTGCTTTTCTCTGAATCCTGTGCCCCCACTTCTCAAAGCCTCTGTTAACAGGTCAGGCCCCTATTTCTCCCTGTCCTTACTGTAGAGTTGTGAATGTACAGAGTAACTCCTTCTCTGTGTATGAAACTGATTGCAGCATGCCTGGGTAAACAGAAGTAGGACCAATTAGGCATAGCACCTGGTCAGTTAGAGAAATTGCTGTCACAGCTAAATCAAGTGAAAGTTGCAGGCAGGTCAGGAAAAGTTCAGCCAAAGTAAGCCTGACAGACTTTTGTCCTAAGGCCTTGCAAGTGCAGTACAGAGCTTATGGACTGCTACTAGCAGTGGCAATACTGTGATGCAAGGCTATGCAGTTTATGGCAGTGGGAGGGATGGTGGAGAAGAATTCAAACTGGTATGTGTCTGAGAAGTAGACAGGATGAGTATATTTTATAGCAGAGAGTTTGAGGGGATGGGAATGAAGAGGGACCCGATGGGCCAGTGCTCTTTTGGAATAGGCTCTTGCCTGCAGAGGTATGCCCATTGTCTGGTGGTATTAGTTCTAGCTGATGCTTCCATAAATGTCAGGCTCCCTCAAGGCAGAGGCTGCATCGCATGTTTGAATCTGTAGCTTGAAGTCAGACTTCAGCATCCCTGATCAGTCTCCCTTCCATTCCCAGTAGAGTGAAAGAGGAATGGCACTGTGGAATCAGAGGATCCCAGAGAGTTTTGTCTCTCACATCTTCACTTCTGTGCTATGCAGAGTTACTGGTTTCCTCCTCCTTTTCCTTTCTTTTCCTTCCCTGACAACTAGGTTACAGATACAGTCCCTTACTTCCCTTTTGAGTGCCCCTCCCAAAGTATGCAGCAGCTCAAGGACATAACTTGCAATGCAGAGGAAGCACGTGGGAAGATGCAGGTGGTAAATCTGTGATGTGAATATTGGTTTAAGAATTGATGCGACAGGAAGGAGATGTTCTGCTTGTCTTCTGACATACTGAGACAAGTTATAGAAGGCACAAGTCATCTTTGCTTTGGCTTCTGTTTTGTAGTTTCCCCTTCTCTTGTTTCCACTGTGAGTACAAGTAGAGGTCATACTGATGAGAATTGATGTATACCTGGTTAGTAAATGTGCTGGTAAATGAGGGTGAGGATGAATTTTGTCGTGGGAAGAGGTGTAAGTACACAGGGAGAAGACCATGGGTGAGGTAATAGCAATGGTAAGCAAGAAAAGAATGGGCATGCAGGGCCATAGCTTGTTATGAATATACCTACCTGAACACACATACCCACAAATCTGTTTCTATTCTACCAGCATCACTGTAACATTCCTCTGGAATGCTCTTACTGACTCCTGCCACTTGATTGCTGTGCATCTGTCTAGGGAGAGCATAATTATTTTTAATGGTCATATATATATATATGGTTGTTGTAGAAAAAACTCAGTGTGGTCTCCTAGGTGTTTTGTAAAGGTGGAGAGTGACTTGGGTCATAAATAGCTCCTAAGCCATTTGGAAGTTGCTTTAATGTTTCCTTTTTGGAATTTTTAGGGTTGTGTTGATTATCCATTTTCAAATTAAACTTTATAGCAAACCTCTCAATAAAAATATGAGGCATCTGAATTTGCAGGCTTTCGTGATGGAAGAGTGGGTGTTCTGTTTGTGTAGTACAGCTCCTCCTGGGAAGATAGGTTCTTGGATGGAGCTGTAATGGCAGAAGGTATGTCAAGGTTCTTCCCTGCTGTCTTTGTGAATTTAGTATAGATTTTTTTTTAATGTCTGGGAAAGAAAGGCTGCTGTGAACTACAGCACTCTGCTTAGAATTTAAGCCTCAAACTGCTGCTGCAGATTTTCAAGTAAATGTGCTATTTGCTGTATGTTACAAATTACTCCCTTTCTGGAATGTGGATCTTTCCCCTTGATGGTGTTAGCTTTTAATGTGTTTTTCCTCTTCTAACAGCTTTTAAGTCATAATCTTCTCTTAGTAGTTTTCCTTAGCTTCCATTAGGTAGTCTTTAGGTGTGTTTATTCTTGTACCCTTTACTATTGGGAACTGCTGCCGAGGCATACCACTCTGATCATTCATGCCTATTGCTTTAGAAGTTACAGGTGCCAGCTGTGGTTCTGCAGCCAAGAGTGAACACTGCTGCTAAAATAAGACTTACAGTGCCATTGCTGATGCTATATATTGCTTTCTCTTCTGTAAATTAAATGTCTGGCATTGTCTAATAGCCATTCCATTTGGGTCTCTTTTTATTAGTGTGTGTCCTGGTTCCAGCCAGGCCAGAGTTCACCTCTCCAAGCAGCCAGCAAGGTGAGCTGTTAGGCTGGGCTGTTTTCCACACCACCTGACATCACTCCTCCATAAAAGGGGCTTGTTGGAGAGAGATAGTGTGATTCTGGGATAACAACAGTCCTCATTTTGGTGCCAAACTCAGGGTTTGAACTCATGGCCCTAGGATTATGAGTCTCATGCTCTACTGCTACCTCCCAGCCCTTTGAGACCAGAGTTGGGCATTGAAAAAGGGTCTCTTCTCTCTCCAATGAGACCTTTGAGGCAGTGATGTCAGGTGGTGTGGAAAACAGCCTGTGACAACTCATCTTAGCCCTGCTGACTGCTTGGGGAGGTTACCTCTGGCCTGGCTGGAACCAGGACAGTGTGTTAAGTAAATTTATCTTACTGTTGTATAGGGAAGTTCTGTGGAGGCTGGAAAGGCTGCAAGCACCTGTAGTTAGAAACATTCTGTACACCAGAAAATCTGCAGTAACTGTCTCAAAAATATTTCCCCAAGCAAAGCTTTCTGTAGCTCTGTCAAGGAGAACAGCTGATAAACCCTTGAAATCTTTGGCGTATCCCATCTGGAAGATGCCAGTATTCCGTACTGAAAGACGGAGTACAAGAATGGAAAAAGATTTCTCTATTACAGGCATTTATTGGCCTGTTCTATGCAAATGTAAATTTCTGCTCCCCCAAACCCTACAGTTTCTAATACAGGCATTTCACAGAATCACAGAATGGCTAGGTTGGAAAAGACCTTTAAGATCACTGAGTACCATACTGTCCTCTACTAAACCATATCTCTAAGTACCACATCTACCTGTCTTTTAAACACACCCACCCTCCTGGGCAGCCTGTTCCACATCCTGACAACACTTTTGGTGAAGACTTTTTTCCTAACATCTAATCTGACCCTGCCCAGGCACAACTTTGTGCCATTTCCCCTTGTCCTATCTCCTGTCACCTGGCTGAAGAGACCATCGCCCACCTCTCTACAACCTCCTGTCAGGTAGTTGTAGGTGGTGATAAGGTCTCCCCTCAGCCTCCTCTTCTCCAAGCTAAACCTCCCCAGCTCCCTCAGCTGCTTCTCATATGATTTGCCCTCCAGCTCCTTCACCAGCCTGGTTGCCCTTCTCTGGATATGCTCCAGGACCTCGATGTCCTTCCTGTAGTGAGGGGCCCAGAACTGGACACAGCATCGAGATGCAGCCTTACCAATGCCAAGTACAGAGGGACAGTCACCTCCCTAGACCTACTGTCCACGCTCTTTCTGATACAAGCATATGTAAAAGTAATATTTCAGTGTATTTTCCTGGATTTTTTTTTAAGCAAAGCATCATTATAAAGAAACCCAACAAAACCCAAAAGCACAAAACCTGTAAGGATCTTCAAATATTTGCAGTAATGGCAACATAAAGCACAAAGCACTCAGGTACACTAAGTCGATTTAGAAGCAGCTTTTCTTGTTGTAATCTTGATTGTGTTAGTCTGTTACCTTCATGAAGGCATCTAAACCTTATCTATAACTACTGTTTGTGAAAGCTATGAAAATACTACATTTCAAGCCAGCGGGAATGGCAGATAATGTTCTTGCAGTTCTCTGAAGATCCCTGGAAAGCCCTGTTCCGAATAGAGAGGTTTATGCTAAGTTAACTTTGGCTGATGTTGTTGACGCGCCTAATACAAGCCAGACAAGCTGAAAGGTCTTCATACCTTTGCTGATTCTAATTGCATTAGTACTGACATGTTTTTCTGATGCTGGGCTCATGTGCCTTTCTGTACCTTTGTTCTGTGCTCTTCGTCACTTAAAAGCTGCCTAGGAGCCAAGGTTACAGTTCTGGACAAAACCTTCAGTTTAGTAGCTTTTAATACTTGCATAATATTCCTTTTCCTCCCTCTGGCTCTATCCACAAAAGGAGTCCCCTAGACTGGTAGAGGAAATACTTTTTCTGCATATAATTTAGTCATTATTTTGGCTTGCTAAAAAGTATAGTGCAGTCTGGGTGTTGTGGCCTGAAAGCAGCTGGTTATTTTAAATAAGATGTGTGTTTTGATGATCCTGGGGTTTGCAGTGCTGATAACTTTTTCCATCATGTCTTTCTTTTACAACAGTGTAGTCGAGATTTTAAGCACGAATCTGCTATCTTAACACCAAAATATGTTTCTTTAGATACATGCTGTTAGATAAAGTACTGGTTTTAATTATGGTTAATGTAGGTGGGCATCTTTGCTCTTCAGGATTATAGGTAACATGTATTTCACAAAGTGTTCTATAATAGTATTTTTGTGATGCATTTTGATTTTGTACAGTAATAGAGCATAGGATATACAAGTTGTGAAACACTGGACTTGGAGGTGATTGCTGTAATCTTTGCACTTTTTTGAAATGAACAAAACACCCAAAAGCTAGTTAAGGGAGGTTCACATGCTAATTTTTTACTTTGCTTTAAGTCATCTTGTTATCTTAGAACATAAATACTTGAATGGAACCTTGAAGAGCTGCTTTCTTCTGTAGCTTTGTGTTGTCAACCTCTAGCTGAAACAAGCTTTTAATCTTTGAAGTTTTCTTGTTTCCATTTGTTTAAATGGGAATTTTAGGCTGTGCTGAGCTGTTTTTTTTTTTTTTTCTTTAATTCTGTGGTTGTTTAAAGGAGACTTTCTGTTTTTCTGGAATCTGTTTGGGGCTAAAATATGTTTTCTCTGTCTCTTTTGGAAGGTTTTGCTCAGCAGGTAGTTGTTCCACTCTTCTTTTTCCCCAGCCAAACTTAAAAGAGAAGGCATGACTCTTTAATATTAAGTATGGAATCATTATCTTGGGAGCCTAAATAAAAAGCAGTTACCCCTTTAGTCAAATTTTACTTCCTTGCTGTCTCATGTAATTAGGTAGCTTCACCCAGCTTCCTTCATCTTCCTAGAGAAAAATAGCTGAAGTGTAGTTTCACATCACCCATAATTCAGTGGAGCTGTCAGAGGTTTCAGGGCTTGTGGTCTTACTCTTGCTGTTCCCAGCAACGTGCTGTAACTGCATCCATTGCATTGGATCCGATGCTTAATATGCCTGCATTTCAACTCGGGTGTGTGGTTTGATTTGCTGCCAAAAAAGGGTTTTCTGTAAGGACCTGTGGCTACAGGATTGCCAGAGCTGATGAGAGGGTGAAAGCCTGGCTGAGAATGGGGAAGTCACTTCTCCCTTCCCCTGCCCCCATAGTTTGAAGAAAAGGCAAGGAGAGGATGGCCTTTTGTTCTGGGGCTGTGATATTTTTAAAATTTCATTTATTTTTTCAGTACTGTCAGTTGCAGTGGTGGGTTGCGTAGCTGGTGCTCGTGTGGGCACTCACTGCTTGAGCTGAGGAAGGAGTGTAGCTCGTTCTTTCCCGAATTTCAGATTGACTCAGGTATGTGTAATTTAAACACGTTCAGCAGGAAAAACAAGGTGGCTGCTTCTACTCTCAGAAGTTTGTGGAGGTCACATTCTTGGATAGCTAATAATGAGAAAAAGGCCATGGCTTCATTTTCATTTTTTCAATAGCCTTTCTGATCCAACAGATGTTTGGTGGTGCATGGTTTTGAACTGTTAAATAATTACTTCCAAAGCAATTTATGTTCTGTAGCATTTTAAACCAGTTGGTCTAAAAGAACTTCTTTTTTGGAAGACAGTGCCCATCTATCTTAAAATCTACAAGCAAAACCAACTGCAAATAAGCCATTCAGCATTGATAACTTGCTGATTTCAGGTAAGCTTTTATTTAGAAATACATCCATATTGCTAGGCTTGTGACCCACGTGTACAGAGGATGGGTAAGGTGTTCCAGGGAGGTAATAATAGTAAAGTTCTGTCTAAAAGTATTAGTTTTACTTGGTCTGAAGCTGTTGCGAAACCAAGCACCTGAAGAGAAGCTGAACCATCTGTTTCCAGTCATTATGAAGGTCAAGGGCTTTTTTTTTATTTTTTTTTTTTTAAGCAAAGGAAAATGACTTAATGACAGTGATGTTGCTTTGAAGGTGGTTAGAAGAGCTGGTGTCATGTAAATGATGAAATATCTCCAAAGTTGCCTCAGCAAAAATGAGTGTTCTGATTATTCAGGAATGTGGGCAGGGAGTTCACAGTAGTGATGCAATTTTGCTTCCTCCTCTTACTGACTCTGCTGCCCCATGCATGTGAATGTATTGTTTCTTTAGTCTGTTTTTAATTGTACAGCATTTTCTGAACTTCATCTTCACAGAAACAGCTTAAAACTGATCCTAGCAAAATATTTTTAGCCTAATTTGACTTTGCTTGTTATCTCAGCTGTAAATTGAAGGCAAGCTTTAGTAGTCGTATTTGTGTTGGTCAGTGCAGTGGATCAAAAACTACTGGTAATAATTGAGTCTGTTTGTACCCTTCAGTTCTAGTTTCAGCAGGAGAGTGTTACCTTGCTGACTCTGCAAAGCTGGATGCTAGATTTCCCATAAGGGGCTTGTTCTCTTTTTAAGCTGAAGTCTTTCATTTCTGTTCTTTCATTTAACTAATTACAATAGAGTCAAATTCATACAAATCAGGGCTCCTTTGTATACCACTAATTAATCCCATTGCTCCACTCTTTCACTTCATGTGTGGATTAATAGTTTCCTTTGCTCTTTATCTTAATGCTGCCTAGTCAGGATGCCATCTCTGTCACATGTAGATGCATGGTGCCTGTTTATAATGATGTTTTTCCCTGTGTTCTGGGATATATGTATTGCAGGTACTGTAAGAAGTATACTCAAAGTCATAAATTGTGTGGGGGTGTTAGGAAAGAGCACACACATTTGCTGGTGGTCTCGCTAGTGCAATATGCTTGTCAGTTATCAGAGAATATCTGTGAAACGGTGTTGGTGTCAGTTGGCTTGTGAGGCTATCAATTCTTCATTAAACCTGCACATAAAGCTGGAGGAGCTTGCTTGGCAAGAAGGGACAGTTAAGCATTTCAGCTGCAGAAGTTCACTGAACAAAGTGCTAAAAGTCTATTAACCCTTACTTTGTTATATGCAGTCCCATCTGCCCCACATTTGGTCTTGTTTTCTGAGGCAAAGCCCAAGAAGCCTTTCAGGTGTCTAAACCTAGATTGGTCTGTTACACTGCGTGGAATATAATCTCTATCTGACTTTAGTATGGAAGCTTCACACTGTGAAAATCCCTGGTGATGAATGTATTAGCTGTGCCAGAACTTGAAGTCATTTTTTTAACCTTCCAAGAAGAGAAAAGTAATAGACAATTAAAATACAGTTGTAACTTCTGAAATCCCTTGTTAGGAAACTTTGATTTTTTTTTTTTTAATCTTATTTTCAGAATTGTAAGTTTAAATCTTGATTTGGAAGCTTCTGTTCTGGTGAGATGTGCATTAATTAACAACTGTAATATCCTAGACTGCAAAAGATAAGGTAAAACTAAACTTGAAAAATACATTTTGTTAATTGTGTGCAAATGAAACTATGAAACTTTAAAATTTTACTGTTTGTAAGCACAATGGCAAAGGATGGCCTTAAGACTGAAGCAAACCCTAGCATGTGGAAGCTAGGATTAATGTAAGCTTGAATATCAGTAAATCAAAGCTTGCATAAGGCAAACTCTGGCCTCATCATGGCTTCAACAGGGATTTTCTAGGTTCTGGCTGTTTCAGGCCATTGCATCAGAAAAAGAACTGGCTCCAAAACTTGCTTCTCACGTTTAAAAAAATCCTCTGCCCATTCCTTCTCCTCCTCCTTCCCAAAAAAAGCCCGACAGCTTAAGGTATGTGCTATTTTAGTGGTTTTTTTCAGCAGATACGATGTAATAGCTGAGGGTTTTTTTTAACTGGCATTCTAGTCTTAAATATTGTTTCTTTGCTGTACTAGCAAGAGAAACACAGCAATATTTTTTTACAGACCATGCATCTTTCAGTCACGAGGTTTTTCCACTTTTCTGACTCAATAGCTTGCAACTATCTGGGGTCTTATAAGTAGGAGAGCTACTGCTGGCTGTCTTTGTACATGACTGAGCAGTGGTAGGTGACAGCTCTTAATTTATTTCCTAACTCTGCTTTATTTGTCACACTGAAATGTTTTATATTTTTTCTTCCAAACAGGTTTTGTGATTGTAGCTTTGTCACTGGTTTTGCTTAACATGTAACACAGGTTGTGGGTTGGAGTTTGCTTTCTGTTACTGGCCTGATTTGATACTTTGATTTCATGAGAAACGTTGACTTTTCTTTGTTGCTGGTGCCTGTCTTAAGAAAATCTCCGAAGACTTACTTGGAGTGGTATGGGTATATTTGATCCTGGCTTCGCTTGGTATCCGAAATGTGGTGATCTCTGCAAGCTTGTTATTAGTTACTGTCATCTCCTTCAATTAGCCTGACTGCTGTGTCTCTTGCTGCTGCATAGTTTTGCCCTGTTTAAGGTACAGACCTCTGTGGAGGAATGTTTGCAGCCATTAATATTTTGGAAATTGCTTGTTTAGGTTTGAGTGAAGTACATACCCCGAACTCTTGCTGCAACTTAAGCATTGAAATGCTGTTTTAGCAGTATCAGAACTCTCTTCATGTCTGGCAGCGAACACAGAGGCTGTAATCAAAATAGATTAATAAGAAAGGTGACTCAGGCTTCAATTCTGAAACAGACAAAAGAAAATCAGGGAAATGGGAAACCTTTCCCAGTGGTGCAGTAGCACTTTATTTTCAGTTTCATGCTTTCCAGACTTCCTTGAGCTTCTTGTATTGGCTGGGGAAGTGTGAGCTTATCTTGGTATGTGAACCTGATCAGCTGCAAGCCTCCTTTGAGTCCAAAGCATGGAGCTTGATTGGGCCATGGTGATAAGACTCTGGAGTCTCTATATAAAGCAGTTTGAGGTCAGAATTGAAAACTGTTAGAGTACACTGTTGCTTTCAGCATACAGGTTTCTGTATCGGGTACTCTTAGGGTTGGGGCTTAGGACCGGTTTAAAGGTTGGGTGGAGGGGTAAGAGAAGGGCTGTGTGGAGACCTTTTGGAGCACCTGGAGGAGGAGGGTCCTGCAAGAGTTTCTAAAATGTTGATAGGATAAAGTTCCTATGTGTATCTTCCAGTGCCAGTCGGAAAGAAGTTCTGTTACACATCTGAGTGCAGTGGGTTCCTTAGGACATAAGAATCTCTCAGGAGGAGACCGAGGGCACCTTATCAATATTCTTTTGAACTTGCCTTTGGTATGAAGTTCTAGTGGAATGTTATTAGTTATAAAAGGTAAGGAAATTCAAGGTCAGTATGGGAATAAACTCTTAGTAATGGAAGTCAATATTTTCATTCCTTGGCTTTCCAATAATATTCTTGCTTTACAGTTCCTAAGAGGAATTGTAACTGTATACATTGCTGTAGATATAAATGCATGCAGCCTTAATTTTACGTTTTCTTCATCCAAGCTCAGATGCTTGAAGCCTGCTATGTCACTTCTTAATAACTGGAAATGTAGTGGAAAGTATAGATTTCTTGGAAGCCATTGACTGTTGAGCAGTAGAAGCCAAGACTGGAAAGGCTCTTGTGCTATATTTATGCCACTATTGTGACAGCTGAACAGTCTTCATTATTATTCTTGAAGTGTTCATGCTGGTGGGTGTTAAAGCTTAATGTCTGTGAATTAGTTTATTCAGTGTTTGATTTGAGAGGTTTTTTTCCCCAGAGAAGTTTTCCTGAAGGTTCAGTTGAAGTGAGTGATTTAAAACCAAATAAACTCCTGCCCTTTTAAAACCTGTATCCTGGAAAACATAAGGTACCGTAAGCATCCTCTTTGCCAGCAGCATAAAAACCATGTGGTTTATGTTGGGACATAGCTTTCTGCAAAGTTACAATGTGAAAAGTTACCCTGAGGAATATCCATGTAAAAAATAACCTGTTGAAAGGCCTGGCTTTTTAATGCCTGTACAGCCACATGGTTAAGTCCTGATAGTAGTGTGAGCAGAACAGCCATGGAAGAAGTAGTAGTAGAGCTTTAATTTTGGTCTCTTCAAGCTATTTCAAGCTTGGATTTGATTCCATCTCCTCCATTGATTCCTAGATTAGGAGAGGGTAAGCAAGTGTTCTAGATAAACTAATATGCCTCACTGAATGAGAAAATAAATGTGAGGGCCTTTGTGTAGGCCTAGATAGCATGTGGTTAGACTAATATCAGGGTGCAGAGGTGACTGACATTTTTATTTCTGTGCTACCCTGATGCACAGCCAGTTAAACTGCTTATAAAACCAGCTCTTAAATTGCTGAAATATCAAGTTAGCTGGTCTTAAGGTGGAAACGGCCAGAAAGGTTATTCTTTCCTCTTGGAGGGGTAGGGATTGGTTTAAAGATCTTCCATGAACTATTTGAGGGCTGCACTTCTCAAAGAAGTGTATTGCTTATCACATCAGCACGTAAGTACTACTAGGTACATTCAGCCATATGTTTTCTTTTCTTGACAAAAAGTAAGTATCTCTGGGAATAAAGATGCCTGTACAGTCAAGTGCTTCATTGTTATTTGGTTTGTTCAGTCTCTGCAGAAGAAAACTTAAACTCTTGAAAGCAAAATAGTCTTGTCCCTTAAGGAAAAAACCAGGAAGTGCATTGTTGCTTACTTGTGCTTTTGTCGCACATAGACAGTGTTTGGTGACTTATGCCAGATTGTTTCATAAAATGGGTTTGTGAATATCAGCACTCACTTAAAGTTTTAAAATTATTCTCAGCCCTCTACTTTTGCAAAGCGAAATATAACTAAGCCAAAGTTGTTCCTTTAGATATTCTGAAATTCAGTAAGTGCTTTCTTAATACTGAATTTCTGGGGTTGTAGATTGGAAAGACTTGAAGCTCTGGTAGTTTAGAATTTACTGATAAAAAATCAGTAGGTGCTGAGTTTGGAAGAAATTATTTTCCAGTGTTTTCTTGATTTAGATTCAGGTATTTGATGGGTCAGCCGTTGCCTGACTGATATTTCCTAAGTGGGTGGTAGTAATTGAAACAGTGAAATTGTGAAACAAAGAATGGTTTTCTGCCCACGTAAGAGGGAGTTAGACAGGGTATTAATTGCATATTGATTAAATGGTTTTTGAAACCACAAGCTGTGATAAAAGTAGCACCTGTCTGCTACTTGGATAGACCAGTTTTGGTGTGAGTATTGAAATTCTCTGTGCAAAGCAGGGAATAGGCAAGTTGTCTTTTTTTGCAATTCTTGTGGCACAAGTCAAGAAAAAAGTGCATCTGAATGACAACTATTGGTAAAGGACAGGAAAAAAGCAACTAATGCTCTGTTGCAGATGAGAGGTTATAGCAAGAAAACAAAATGTTTTGGAAAGAGAAACTTGATATAATGAGATCTGATGAGGAAAGATGCGTATTTGAGATGCTTAATGAAACTTTTTGGCTTTCTTTAGGCTTGGAAGCAGCAACAGTAAGGCCTGTGGTGAAAATAAACGCTGGCCAACCGCACTGGTATTTTTTATGATCTGCTTTAGAGTCTGGCTCGGGGCTAAATTGTGTTCCTCTGTGTGACTTTCAAGAAAAACAAGATAAGAATAAAACTTTTCAGTCTGATGGCAAAGCATAGGCAATTGTTATTGTAAGTTGGAAGCTGTGAAGAACTTCCACTTATTTGCTAAATAAAAATACAGTAGCTTTTTTTGGTTGCTAAAGGGCGTTTAAAGGAGCAGGTAAATGTTGCTTAATAGAAATTCCTGGTTACTAAATTGCAAGATTGCTTTTTTGCTTCATGTTTACGCTTTCATTGTGGGAACTGCTTTTCTATCCATGATACCTACTGTGATTTGAAGGGCTAAACAATTTATCTTTTGGAGGAAGGAAGTGAAACAGTCTAGCTATGTTCTTAGAAGTTTTATCAAATCTAAACTCTTAAAGTCAGTGTTGCAAGAGCTGAACAGGTTTTACTGTTCCACCTCCCTTCAAGCACATGGCACGTGTGAAGGTTTTTCCTTTTTGTCCTGCTAGATGGAATAAGTTATAAAGTGCATAATGGTTTGTTAAAGTGGGGGTTGCCCCTGCACTGCTTCTGGTTTGTGACTGACTTTACATTTTTAAGCTTTCGTTTTATGCAGATGGCTTCTAATTAGGTAAACTTCACATTTGAACTCTTGATAACTCTGCTTCCCTTTTGCATTTTAGTGCGAAAGATGATATTGATATTGATGCCCTTGCTGCTGAGATAGAAGGTGCAGGAGCTGCAAAGGATCAAGAGCCTCAGAAATCCAAAGGCAAAAAGAAGAAAGATAAGAAGAAACAGGATTTTGAGTAAGCTTACTATTTTTTCAATCTATCTTATTTTATTTTGTTATACAAAACCTCAGTTAAGTACCATAACTTCTTTCTTATTTTAGTGAAGATGATATCCTGAAGGAGCTGGAAGAACTGTCGATAGAAGCGCAAGGAGGGAAAGTTGACAGGGAACCTTCTGCAGGAAAGGTGAATATTGAGGGAGAGGTGGGCTGTTTAATAGGAAATTGTTGAAACTTGAGAGCTCCATCCCAGATAACTTCTGGTGCTGCAGTGCTTGGGGATCCTATGTGAAACTTGTAGCTAGCATGTATTTTTAGTTATAGCTGATCATATTTAAATAGTAAAGTCAAATGCGAAAGACTTTACCAGAAGCCATGTCTTCCTGCTGCTAATTATTTGAAGTCAATCAGAATAGGTTGTGGGTTGAGTTGTAGTACACTAGGCAGGAGTAGTTATTGCTTTCAAACTCTTGCCTTCAATAAGACTAGTTTTTCTTGATGTCTCTGTGCTGTTTCTTAGCTCACAATAAGTAATTTTTTATTTCTGGTTATTCAATTGTTTAATCACCAGGCTGAAAATGACAACGAAGAAAGTTTATCAAAACAAGATAAAAAAAGGAAAGGAAAGAGTAAAAAAGCCAATCTGGAAAATGACTATGACAGTGAGGAAGTGGAAGATAAAGATAAAAAATCTAAAAAAGCTCAGAAAGCAAAACAAGATGTGCCTTCTGGCAGCGATGATGATGATCGTGAAACACAGGTTAAGAAAAGCAAAGGGAAGATGCAGAAGTCGAGTAAAAAGCACGACCTGTCAGAGGAAGATGACGCTAACGCTAAGAAAAGCAAAGAGCGTGCGAGGGCAGCGTCTACAGGTGAGAGTGGGGATGAATCAGATGAGTTCTCACAGACCAGAAAAGGACAAAGGAAAACCCAAAAAACAAAGTCCGCTCCTGCTGCTGAAAGTGGGGAGGATGAAGAAGAACCTTCATTTAAAGTAAAGACAGTAGCTCAGAAGAAGGCAGAAAAAAAGGAACGTGAAAGGAAAAAGCGTGAAGAAGAGAAAGCCAAACTGAGGAAGCAGAAAGAGAAGGAAGAATTGGAAGGTGGTAAAGAACCAGCAAAGTCAAAGGAACCTCCAAAAAAATCTGAAGAGAAGGTTGCTTCTGAAGTGGTAACCCCCGGCCCTGGAGAAAAAGGAGACACTCCTGCAGGAGCAGAGGGTTTGTATTACAGTTTCTAAAACTGTAATTTAAACACTATAGCTTTTATAAGAAAGTATGAGAGTTGACAAGCAGTGAGGATGACCTGCTGCTTTCCTCTCAATAAGAAATACTATAACTTTGGTAGCCTTGCCTGCCTCTTCGCTTTGGCTCACATGTGGCTGTTTTTTTCTGGCCTGTAGTTTGTTCAGGTACATGAGAAAACAAAAGCCAAATGGCAAAATCTCATTCCAGTAGTTCTGTATTGCTGACCTGCTTTTGCACTTCCCAGTGCAAGATTTCAGGTTCTGACTTTGTAACTTTTTTTTTCATTATGAAGTACTTATCTAGTAGCAAGTCATTGGTGTTATTTATATTCAAAACATTAATTGTATTTCGAGTGTCTTTAAAACTTTGGGTATCTTTGAATATATGCCTCTTCTTTCTGTAGCTGATGACAATGAAGGGGACAAAAAGAAGAAAGACAAGAAAAAAAAGAAAGGTGAGAAAGAAGAAAAAGAGAAAGAGAAGAAAAAGGGTCCCAGCAAAGCCACAGTTAAAGCTATGCAGGAAGCCTTGGCTAAAATGAAAGAGGAGGAGGAAAGGGCAAAAAGAGAGGAGGAAGAACGCATAAGACGACTGGAGGAACTAGAAGCAAAGCGCAAAGAGGAGGTACTGTGTATTTTGCTCTCAGGAATAACGGTAGTCTTAACCTGTACCCTTGCTGGTGGTGCAGGTGGTGGGTTGGTCCTTAATGTGTTTCTCATCAGTAGAATATATGGTTGGCCAGCTTTTGTGTCAGGCATGCTTTAAAATGTCTGCGCGGTTTTTACCCCTTTTCTAGGAACGATTAGAGCAAGAGAGGAAAGAAAGAAAGAAACAGAAGGAGAAAGAGAGGAAGGAGCGTTTGAAGAAGGAGGGAAAACTCTTAACAAAAGCTCAACGAGAAGCCAGAGCCAGAGCAGAGGCTACTCTTAAACTACTTCAAGCTCAGGGTAAGTGCTGGAGTTTAAAATAATAGTAATAATAATAAAAATAATTCGTAACCCTTACTGGTCTGTGTTAATTTTTTTTATTTGGAGCTGGGAAGGCAAATACCAAGAAGTTCCATGTAAAGCTTTTCTGATGTCAAGGAAGGCAGTGTGTGTGCTGCTTCCCACCTCCCTTTCCCTTTTAAGTAGGTTTAAATGTCCATATACAGTTTTTTCATCTGACACTATAAATATCCAGCTTTTTAATACATTCCACTTACAGTTTGAAGATGTCAGTTAGGGAACGTAGGAAAAATCACTTCTTCCCACTGCTTAGTCCAAAGGCCAGGAAAAGCAGATGGGCTGTGCTGCAGGTCTTGGAAGACCAGTGATCTGTGTCCTCTTGAATTATATCATGTTCTTGATAAGCAAGTGCATTGTTTTGCCTCACCTTCGCTGGGAACAGTATGTTATTTTCTTGTGTTTACTTCAGGAAGAAGTTACATAGAAGCTTCTCTGCTTTTCCGTCAATTACCTGTTTCTGTTGCAGTGAAGTAAAGGTAGTGTAGGCTTATGTCCCAATTTGTTCCTGGTAGAAATGAACCAGAAATGAATTCCTGAGTGCTAAGTATCCTTCCCTTGGTATTTGTAGAGATCACTATCTGACACTTTGGTAAGTGGAAGTATGAGAGTAGGAATCTCTGTTGTAGCTATTAAACTGTTTGGAACTCTTAAACATACACAAAGGCCATTTCTTTCCAGTTGCTGTAGTTAGAATCCTCCTATTTGTGTGCTGACACTACTGGATTTTTGTCAGATCTCTGCTCTAAATCACACAGTGCCTGAAAGAATTTTGAGTGTTTCAGAAGGTGCTGTTGTAATTTAACTGTTATTTTTGTCTTTGCACTAAACTTCTGTTTTCAACTGAATCCTTTCCACCATTACAGTGCTGTCTTTCTGGTGAGGTGAAGATGAAGCTGATGAATTGAACTTGGTGTTATCTTAGTACCTAAACCCATCTATGCTAAAAAAAGCCAACATTAAGCAAAAGGGAAAACAATATTTACTGAACTATTTTAAGCTTTGAAGAGCAGCTCCGCCTCTTAAGTGCTCCAAATTATCTGTAACTAGAATGATTTGCAGGCTGGCTTTTAAGTGAGTTTTAGCATAGCAGACTTTAAATTGACATATGCTTGTTAAACTTGAGGTACGTGTGTCCATGAAATGCTGTGTAAGCATGGGGTAGCATCAAACCTGGAATCTCAGGATCAAATTGTATTTTGGAATTGTGGGGGTTTTTTTCCCTGTTAGTAATTTAACACTTTTGAGAGTGTTTGGAGTATCTGAAGAACTATATTTAGCTCAAGTTCTGCAGCTGTTGAAAAAAACAGACTTTTAAAAAAAAAGGCAAGATATGCATTGAACCTATTTTCCACTCTCTCCCTTCCTCCACCTTTAAATTCTGGAAAACATCTTCTCATTTTAACCAAAGCTTATGTTTAGTAATTAATCGCCTGGATTTTCTTTTCAACAATACTTTTTATTTTGCAGGTGTTGAAGTGCCATCCAAAGACTCTGTGCCAAAGAAGAGGCCAATATATGAAGACAAAAAGAAAAAGAAGCAGCAGCAGCCAGAAAATAAAGAAGGTGTGGTTTGCATATATGGATGCTTAATATATTAGTCATATTTCCAGAAGGTGTGATATAGATCAGCTAGTCCTAAGCTAATCACGCTTCAGGGTGCCTTTCAGGTTCTTTTCACACCCCTACCCCCACGTGTGAGTTCTGATGCTTTAGGATCTTAAAGTTGTGTTGAAGACTGCTCACTTAATCCTTTGTTTCACAGCCTACTTGGCTGGCATTTTTTTCCGAACCTGGGTATTTTCTTTAGGATGTCTACATGTTGGAAACAGACAGAATGTAGAGGTCTTCTAATGGGAGCTTAAATGCTTTGTGTGTATATGTAGGTTATATACAATGTAGTGTAAATAATACTAGCTTATAATTAAGTCTGTGTTTATGTCCCAAGATGAAAGGGCATCAATCCTAGTTGTACTGCTTTTTCTTTTAAGATGGAGATAGTTGTTTGTGTGTTTTCTCAAATATGAAAGAAGTTTTTAGTTTCTAGGGTGTGAATAGTTCAGAAAGCTTGCCTTTCTGAAAACTTAAAATTTATTGCACTAGTTAAACATGAAGTGAATATGTCAATTTTTTTCTTATGGTTTTCCTGTGGGTGGGAATATTACTGTGACTCTTCTCAAGACTGTTCCTTAGTTTAAACAAAACAAAATCTCTGTTGCATTAGGTGTTTTTTAGCTGTTTGGTGTGTTTGGGAGGTTTAATTTTGACATGAGTTACATGGCTACGTAACACTTGAGGGGTGTGTGTAAAGAATTGAGAACGGTGTTTATCTGAATTGTATCAGTGATTTTATTTTATATGGAACTGTAGAGCAAGAGTTGGTAGTTCACTAGTATTCATTTTCTTTTTAAAATGTGAGGTTTTTTAGTGTTCAAAAGCAATGGTAATCCTTTTAGCCAATATCTGACCTGTCATATAAAATCTGTTTAACTGCTTAGAAAGCCAAATGCTTTTCAGATTAGCCACATGCTCTAACTTTTGTTTTAGCTCAGTAAGTGGGAGTTCAGTTAGTTTGGTATTAAATAAATTCAGATTTTATTTACTTATAACAGCACAACTTAAAAATAGAAGTTAAATGTGAAGCTGTGTCTAACAAGGCTGGTTTGTGCTTTGGAAGAATGTAGCAACCAACTTTCTTTATTGCAATTTCAGAAAGTGTGGAGGTGACTTCCCCAGCTGAAGATGCTGTAGAACTGGAAGCACCAGTAAAAGAAGAGACTCCTCTTCCAGTAGAGCCAGGTTAGTAGTAATGTCCATACATTTATAGTGCATAATAAGACTGTGTGGCAGTACTGCGTGGTAGGTATTGAACCTTGTTGGATGGAAGCTGAGTTGCCATCCTTACTTGAGGTAGCTGCTGGCTTTTTTTTTTCTTCTTAAGGAAGGAACTGATGGAATTTTATTAAACAAAAAGGCACAAAGCTCTGAACGAGACTGTCCCTTTTTCTGGGTGAACACCAGTGTTCAATTGGCTTAGGCAGCTATCTCAAATAAGCACATTCACTGCCTTATGATTAAATCAGTTGACGTTTCATTTGTGTTCTCAAAGGCTGTTTTGTCTGTGGTTAGGTGGGGGCAGGGAGGAAATATGCTGCTTCTAGTATTGATACAGCACTATTCACAGTGATCATGTTCTAGATTCCAAATGTTTTGCTCTCAGAAGCGCTGAAGTGGTGGATACGGATGAGCTTGTGAATCTGAGTATCAGCATAGCAAGTGATTGTCGCCCTTATTTTTGCCTACACACAGCACTTGTTTTGGCAAAACCACACTTTTTTTGGTCTTTTTCCTCAGCAAGGATACTTTCAATTGTTACCCTTATCCTTAAGTCAGGCCAATACTGACAGAATTTCTAGAATGACTTATCTCTTGAAGGAGCCCTTCCATTGCCCTAGAAGAGAAGGGCTAACTGGGAGAATAGTAGTTCCCAGATAATATTCTTGCAGTCTGGAACTTAGACTTCATTTCAGATAGCTGAAATTTCATGACACTCCATGTGCCACAATGTTTTCTGCCTCTTTTGGAGAGGGTTAAAAGCTTGCATTTTTTTCATTTGTCTGTTAAGAGTTGCAGTCTCTTCATATATCTGACTGAATTCCTGATGGAATAAATACATGTAATGCTTCTGGAATCCATGGTATAATTACATTAAGGCACCTGGAGTCCTACTACAGCACTCTTCATAGACAATTTGTTATTTTCCCACTAATTAAAATTAATACTGTAACCCAACTTGTTGTCTTGTTTCTCTGTCATTTTGTTACACATGGCTAGCTGTTAATTGGGCAGCTCCTTTCAAGGAACGTGGTTACAGTAAAGGTTTGTGGCATGCATTAGGCAGCCACTTGCATGATATGCAGACAGGAAGCAAATGAGTGGTTTAGCCATGTCTTCCAAAAATGTGTTTCACTAAGCAAAGATGTGAGTGCTGTATTTGTGGAGAGAACTGAAGGATTATTTCCAGAGTGTGCAGCCTTTTCTGTTTAGGGAAAATTGAGATACTTTTGTAGAATTATGGTAGCAGCAATCTTGTAAGTTGCAGCTGTCAGTGTGTCAAAGGGAGTCTAAAAATGTTGTGTGGTATTGGACTCGCTCTTTCTTTTCCTTTAATGTTGGATCCCTTACTTTCAGAAGAAAAGGAGGAAGAAGAAGAAACAGAAGATGCGGGTTTGGATGACTGGGAAGCTATGGTTAGTGATGAAGATGGAGAGAAAGGTGGGCATGTAAATACCAAATTGGTCCTTTTTTCTGATAAGGTTTCCTTGGGCTGACTTTTTTTGTTTCTGTAGAAAACAATATTGTATTTAGATTCTCCCCCTGCCTTGTTAGATAACTTGTGAGGCAAGTGTGATTATATATAGATACAAGATTGTTTTTTCTCAGAGGCAGAGCTTTCAGAAATTGCACAGCTGCTGCTCAAGAAGACCTTTTGGAAATACTTAGAGGTGCAGTTATCTAAAATAAGTCAGTTGGAATTTTTTTGAGTAATAATTTTCCTCTTAATATGTGATTAACTTCTGGGAGTTCAGGGAAACCTTTTACCTGGGACTGTATTTCTCTAGTAATCATTCTAAAGTCGTAACAGTTTTACCGTGTGAATCTGCAACATTTAGAGTACCTTTGAGAGAAGTTCTCAGAGAAGTGGGGGCTAAAGCTGAAGGTTAGTGTGTATGCCTTATTGTAAGCTTTTTAGATACCTTGTCTCATCTGCTTCTTTGGGAGGAAGAAAGAATTTCCAGAACTTTCATGTTTCTGTGCATATATATATCAAAGCCCATATTCTGCCTTAGCCAACAGCAATGTTTATGGGGATGTTAAGCTGCACAAGAATGCAGGGATAACTTATCAGGTGTTTTTCCAATGGTGGAGAAAGCTGTATCACTGCTAGTCTTCTGGAACAGTTGTTGATTACTGTTCTTAGTGCTTGTGACATGTCTTCATTCTTTCTTAAGATCAAAGACTATCCATCAAGTATGTTTTGACTTGCTAAGCCCTGTACACCCAGCACCTGTGCTTTCAAGTGGAATGCTTTGTGTACGTATATGTACAGCAGTATGGATTTTATTTCAGCACAGGGGTGTGTTCCTGTGGTGCTGGACTGTTCCACTTGGAGTACTAAGGGCTACTCACCTTCTTGAAAGTCTGTTTTAGGCTGTTGCCACTGTCCTGGGGAGAATACCACATCCCACTTCATTCTGCTTGGATTTGATGGATCTGCCAGCATGATCCAGAAAGAGAGCCTTACTGGGAGTTAGTGTATTACTAAGCTGGTGGACTTTCAGTATAGCAAGGAAACATAACTATGCTCTAAGAGCAGCTCTATAAGGAGAAGAATGCATGGCTTTGAAGTGTTCATTAGCTTGTCTCTTATGATTTAGCAAGTATGATAAATGACAAGCTTTCAAGGAAAGAAAATTACTTTTTGATAGTTCTTTCTGTTTACTGAAGAATTCCTCTGAAAAAATATTAATCTTCTCTGAACAGCATAGGAGCACCTAAAGATGAGATGTTTTTAAAGATGTAGGGGGAACACTTGTTCTGATTGCTACTTCTGCTTAAATATGCTTTCCTGATCAGTAATACACAATGTTGAGTTGAATTTGGAGTATTTTGACCTTCTGTTTAAAGGTGTACATTCTTCTATGCGACTGCATGCAGCTTTAAAGAATGCTACTTTATCTGAGTGTTTGCAAATGATGTCAAGCATAAGTGTGCTGACATCATTCATCCCCCACCCTGAACTCACTCTGCTTGCACAGATCCTAAATGCTTAAGTCAGCAGCTCTGAACATGAAACACTTTTTTATATTGGAAAGTGATCTTGACTAGCATTTCTTGAACAGAATCTACTTCCAGTCCTCACTTTTCTATACTTCCCATAGTATACTTTGGGGTTTGGTTCCCCTCTCCTACAAGTGAGAACTTGATGGGGAATTCTTACTTTAGATTTTGTTTGGGTTTCCTGACAGAGACCAAACCCGTCCACATTGAAGTCAAAGAACAAAATGAAATGGATGAGGACGAGGAGGAAGAAGACGAGGAGGAGGAAGAGGATGAAGAGAGTGAAGAATCTGAAGATAGCGAAGGGAGTGAAGATGAGGACGAAAAGACTTCAGATGAGAGAGAGGCAGACTCCCAAGCTGTTGGAAAACAGTCTATGGAAAAGAAGCCCAGCAAAGAGATCAGCTCTGATTCTGAGTACGACTCGGACGATGACCGCACTAAGGAAGAGCGGGCTTACGACAAAGCTAAACGGAGAATTGAGGTACTGAGATACAGCTCTGCTTGCACAGCTGGGCTTTTGTGTGGTGTAAGAAACAGCTTAGTCTTCAGTTCAGTGAAACACCTTTTAACCATATTTGTCCAAATGATGGACGTTTCTGGACTCATATTAAGCAGGTCCTGAAATTGGTTTAATGAAGAAAAAAGACCTGGTTTTGCCCAAAGCTGAAGTATTTGATTTTAGACAACTCGATCACAAAGAATGTGCATTTCAGCATCCTTCCTTTCCACTTGTCCCCCTCCTGGAGAAAAAGGCTTTCTGTCCTATACAGATAGGTATTTCAGAGTTTTAAAAGATAAATTTCTAAGTTGTTCAACATTTTTGTGGCTCCTAGTGTTCTTTGTTTTCTTACCCAGGTTTATTCTTCAGAATCCTGTTGGTGGATATGACAACTTGGCCTTACTAGACTGTAACTAAAACAGCAAATAAGCAAAAAAACTTAACTATTAGTTGTAAATTTTTGATTTGCAAGAGAGACTCACAGACCTTCAATCGCCTTGAAAATTTAAGCCCCACAGCTAACTCAGTTCTGTGTGTGAATGTAATCAAGCTGAGAGGGGAGCTGTGGTTTTTGCTTTCTACTTACCCATTCTTGTGCCTCTTCCATAGAAGCGACGAGCTGAAAACAGCAAAAACATGAACACCGAAAAGCTCCGAGCACCAGTTATCTGTGTCCTGGGGCATGTAGACACAGGCAAGACCAAAATTTTAGATAAGGTAAGATGTGGAATGGGAAGGCAATGACTGCAGCTTGTTTAGGAGTGTTTATAAAGTGCACTCAGAGATGACTTCAGTGTCTTGCCTGTAAGCCTTTCTGGTCTGTGTCTCTTGTCTTCAGCTCCGCCACACTCACGTGCAGGACAGTGAAGCCGGTGGTATTACACAGCAGATTGGTGCGACTAATGTTCCTCTTGAAGCCATTAATGAGCAAACTAAGATGGTGAAAAACGTAAGTTAGAGCACTTCAAAGACTGTATTTTTTACAAATAATGAAATGTAAAATAGTTTAAGGCCTTGTGAGATTTCCTGAGCTGGGCAGATGTACTTTTCCTCATTCTCTTAACACTAGTGTTGATGTTTTCTAACTCCTATTGCTACCTCCACACCCACCCACCCCCCACACACACACTTTCTCTGCCCCAAAACGGGAGGCTGTCTCATTTTGCATTTTAGTTGATAAGTTGCTACTTCAGGAAAAAATAGAGATACTGCTTAGTCTGTTCTGGGGGGTTCACACGTGTACGTAATCTGCTTACTCATCGATATTCTGATTGTAAATTGAGGCTTTTGAAAGGTTTTGAGTACATTTTCTATTAAAAAACGTAGCTTTTACTGTGTGTGCTGAAATTGAGCCGATTCTGGGGTGATGAATTGTGTTGTGTTATAGGGAGAGTTTAGTTGTGTTCTGTGCTGCTTCCTTTGGATACTATATGGTTTGGCTTGCAGCAGCAGCTGACTGAAAACCCTTGGTACTGATGGCTTTTTCCAAGATTTTACTCAATTTATTAAAAACATAAAGGCAGGGGAAGACCTGTTAAAGACAGGATGATAAATCTTGCTAGCCTGAACTATTTTTCCCACTGTAGGCTGCCTTCCTTGTCTTAAAAATTTTAGTTGAGCCCTTGGTCACTTGATACCTAGGGGAATGTGCTGCATTTTTAAACTTTTTTTTCAATGTAGACATAAAATTGGACTGATTTAGTTTATGCAGGGTGCTGACCTTAAAGTATCTATCTGGGGTTTTGAAGTGAAGGCTGCCAGTAATGCTGCCAGCTCATAGTGGTTTTTAGTTCTTGTGTAATATTACAAGATGGGTAATATTTTGCAATCTTAGTTTGACAGAGAGAACATAAAAATTCCAGGCATGCTGATAATCGACACTCCAGGACACGAGTCTTTCAGGTAATGTTTAGTCACAATATAGTACTTCCCAGAAGTGATGGCTAAAGCATCTGGAAATAGTTTTAACAAATTGCTAGGTCTTTGCCTAATCCATTGTATTTCTTCTCGTTTGAAAAATAAACAAAATAATGAGGAAAAAACCCCAAACAAACCTAAAGGAAAAGAATAAGTGGATTTGCTTGGTTTGTAGGTGGTTTTATTACCTGGCTAATTGCTGTCCTTTTATATCTGAATTCTCTGTCTTCATGCCAGTTGAGCAGTGGATGTCTGCAAAAGTATGTAAATAAGATCTATCTTAATAGCTAGTGTAAGAGGAAAGAAGCTAGCTGGAGAAGAAAAGGTGAGGATTTCAGGTCACCCAAGTACTCTGCTATGCAAAATGAAAGCTGCTGTCCTACCCTCCAGTTCATAGTGTCCCAGTTAAAGAATAAGACTGGGAGCTACCGTTTGCACACATCAGCTGATTCCTAGCAGAGTTCTCCTGCTGTCTAGGAACACCAGTGGCAGGCAGGCAAGCCACTAAATCAGCCTTTAAGTTTAAAACATGATATGCATGGCTGTACTCACTGAGGTAGTGCTCAGGTGACATCACAGAAGGGTCAAGACTTTGTTGTGACATTTTTAAACCCCTGCAAGCACTGAAGTGTCCTGTCAGGGGCACTTAGTAATGTTCTGATCAGTTCCTTGGCATCACGCCCCTTACAGCTTGTCATTTTCTAGCCAGGTTTTAATTTGGCACCAAAAATGACTGAGAATCTTAGTGTTTCTCCAGTGTTGTATAATAAACAGCCTTGTTCAGATTTTGCACTCTTGGGTGCACCATCTCAAGTCTCACTTAGAAAACATCAGAATATATCTTGTAAAAATATATACTACTAGGAAAACTCTTTGGAGGAAGAATAGTTTTTTACTTTTGCTTACACATATATTCTGTTAAAGGGAATTTACAGTGTGGTTTGAGTATTTATTTCATGTAGTTTAGGTATTTGAGAGAAGAATAACTACGTGATTGGCTTTAGCTTTGGGTTGGTCAGTGTAAGCTTGACACTGTATTTGGTGTTTCTATTAAACTTCTGGTACTACAGGACTGAGTTGTTGGTTGTTTTCTTTCAATGCCACAGCAATCTGAGAAATAGAGGAAGCTCGCTTTGTGATATCGCTATACTCGTGGTTGACATCATGCATGGGTTGGAGCCGCAGACTATCGAGTCAATAAATCTGTTGAAATCAAAGAAATGCCCCTTTATAGTAGCTCTCAACAAGGTAAGGCAGCTTTTTAGCCTTATGGTGGGTGTTTCTCACCATTTGGCACCCAGTAACTTCCTGTTTTCTTCCATGAACTTGAACTGTTTGTGTAAAGCCTGAAGCAGTGATTCTTAGATCCTCTCTGTTGCATTTTTCATGTCCTTGATGCTCCAGTGGTTTTACAGGAGCTTTGCAGAACAATCTATCGGCTCTGAGGCCTCACTGATAAGTTTCTTTACCTTATGCAACGTCAGCATATGGTTCGTGCTTCTGGCAGAGTTCAGTTGTGGTGTTGGTGTGTTTTTCTTGCACCTACTTGTATGCATTTGTGTGTGTGTTCTGGTTAAAATGAAAAGAAAGCTTCATGTTAAAAAATTCTACTTTAATTTAGCTACTTGTTAGACTTGAAGACAAGCTGGCTTTTAAGCTCAGTGAACAGTACTGTGTTGCTGGCTGATGGGAGGTATTTCAGGCTCTGCAGTATTAGCTGGTGAAAGCTGTTACTTTCAGCCTTAGTTTTTAGAAATTACACTGCTTGTTTGTGATGACTTATATGAATTATAGAAGGAATTTACTTGTTTCCAGTGACTCTGGATGCTCCCTGACATGCTGACAGGGAACTTGAGAAGGGCATTCATGTGCAGTGCAAAAATTGCAGTATACTTAAAAAAAAGTTAGCATTGAGGATTGTTGGAACTAAGGGAGGCCATCATCTTATTGCTGAAAACAGCTGCTTTTAAAAATCTTACAGGGTGGAAAGGTGTTAGAGCCTCCTGTGAGCCCGAGGGTAAACAGCCAGCAGTTCTTGCATTTCAGGTTGTAGTTCCATTGCTTGGCCAGGCTGTAATCCACTTGCTAAAGATGTAGCACTGATTTGTACAGCAAATATAATAGTTGCTGGGACTAAGCTAATCCTGCTCTGAAAACTTAGGGAAGTATTTCTGGAGTATGCTGTTGTCTTTTGAGCACAACTCCTGTGGGTGCCTGCACCACCCCCTTCCCCCAATTACTTCTCAGTGTCAAGGTGGGAAAGGGTCCAAGTTCACCACCAAGATTTAAAAGGTCTTTGTAAAACTCGTACAGTCTCTTTTCAGGTTAAAACCCCAAAATAAAATCACAACCACAGATCACTTCATGTTTTCTGTGTATGTGGGTCTCTTTCTTCTGAATATTTTACCTTAAACTTGACATAATCAATGTATAAACTCTTCCCATATGAACCTAGATTATTGTAGCTTGAATTTTTAGAACACAAAGTTGTTTTTGCTATCATGAAATACCTTCTGACAGAGATAAATATAGCAGCTCAAGCAAATAGAAATTTTGCTGTAGCAAATAGATGGCTAGATGTGTTGGCTGTTAGTGTTTCTCACAGATGGTGTGGCATTAAGCATGAAGATGCCCTTCACTAAGCTGCATTTGATGACATACTACTGTATTTTCCAGATTGATAGGTTATATGACTGGAAGAAAAGTCCAGATACGGATGTAGCAGTTACCTTAAAGAAGCAGAAAAAGAATACAAAAGATGAATTTGAAGAACGGGCAAAGGCTATCATAGTGGAATTTGCAAAACAGGTAGGCTGGAATGCTTGGGGTTCTGCTGTTAACATAAATGAAAGTAAGAGGGTGAGTGAGGTGTGTGTGTTTCTTGGGTGGGTTTTTTTCTTTCCACTTTGGCACCTTGGGATACCAAGACAACTGACAATTTTTTTCTGGTACATTGGTGTTTACATCTTGTAAGCCAAACTTTGTTGTTGTTCTTAAATTAATGTCTTTTAACTGCTCTATCCTTAGAAGTAGCAGCTACTTGCAGTGTGTGGTCAGGGGTGTTGTGAATAGCAGATTAATTTTTCTGTCCCTATTCTCTCTCTCTTTGGGAATCGCCTGAGAGAATCCCATCTGTCTCTGGTTCCCTCAGCCCCTGGCAGGGCATGAATCACATCAGTTCTGGGAACTTCTGTTGGCGACGTACGATGCTGTCTAGTAGTTAGATGTGGTAATTAGCTTTGTAGAGTTATCCCAGACTGCTTCCAAGAGTGGGTTGAGGCTTCATATTCCATAGCATACTGCCAGTAACAATGGTTGTCTTTTTTTAATTGGGATTTTAAAAAAGGCACTAGTAATTGGCTGGGGTTGAATGTTACTGTTAATACTGATGTGTGTGTATGTTTTTCCCTGATTTCAGGGCTTGAACGCTGCCTTGTTTTATGAGAATAAGGATCCCCGCACTTTTGTTTCTCTTGTACCTACCTCTGCTCACACAGGGGATGGCATGGGAAGTCTGATAGCTCTCCTCGTGGAGCTAACACAGACTATGCTGACCAAGAGACTGGCTGAGTGTCAGGAGCTGAGAGCTCAGGTCATGGAGGTAATTCAGTAGCTGCTCTTTGAACTTTCTCCTTCCCCTGCCCCCTTATTCCCAGCTTCAGTAAGGAGTGTTCAAAGTGCTCAAATAAGGAGTAACTTTTTTCTCCCCTTTCTTTCAGGTTAAAGCACTGCCAGGCATGGGCACTACCATAGATGTTATTTTGATTAATGGACGTCTAAAAGAAGGAGACACCATTATTGTTCCTGGTGTAGAAGGTCCTATAGTAACTCAGATCAGAGGTCTTCTGCTACCTCCTCCTATGAAGGAGCTGCGAGTTAAGGTATGGAAAGTGGTCACTGTATTGACATCTAGAGAAGATTCAGAACCAGACAAAAAGCCCAGACAATGTTTCTAAAAAGCAAGAATGTAGTAGAGTGCACATCTAGTGTTCTTGTGAACATACTTGTTGGTACCTGTTGGGGTGTGTATTGTAACAGTGGAAGAGAAAAGGATGGAGGAGTTGCCCTGCAGCGAGGGTGAAGATGTGTGCGCTTCTATAAGGGATTCAAGCATGTGGCTATGTGAGAGAGGCAGATACCCATCTTATGTGGAAACTGGAGTGTGTTGCTACAGTCACTTCTGAGTTAGTGTGTGTTATTAGTAAAAGTGGGGTTTATTAACAAAAGTGGTGTACACTTAGATTTGAGAAATGGGAACAAGCAAGTTGCTAGGAGTAGTTGATGACCGGTGAAAAGAGCTGTTGTGATTTTTCCTGTTTAAAAGGGAAGGAATAGGTGCACAGATTTTGCTGAAAGCAGAATATAGACACAACCTAGGTGAAGGCAATAGGCCAGGGCTTAAAGGTTTGGTTTAGAGGTGGAAAATTAGTGTCAGGGTCCTAATCTAATAGGACGGTAGTAATTGTGGTGTGGTTTGCTTCATTGGAGAGCTGTGTCCCTGTGGGCCACTCTAGTCCTCTGTGTATAATCTTGCTCCTGCCTGCAAACGTAGATACCCTTGGAAAATAGATTGCTGGGGCCTGGGTTGGTGGGGGTGGGCTTCTGTTGAGACCCCTGTGGCTGCAGAGGTGCTGAAGGATACAGTGTTGGTGTTGAATCTGAGCAAGAGCTGCTCAGCTGCCTTTTAAATAGGAAGACAGGAGCCACGAGAGTGCTGTGTGGGTCTCAGCTGCAGGGCAGGACAGCTGCTGGGGAAAGTCCAAGTCAGGCTTCCTGCTCTGGAAGGCAGGAAGCTGTTATCTGGAAGGAAGCTGTTATCACGGCCTTACAGTGATAACGGCCTGAGAGCGGGAAAGGGAGCGTTGACACTCTCACTTAGGTGATGTTCTCTGTTCCGTCGGGAGCGGTTGGAGATACTGTGGTGTGGAGAGGGATGAATTGAAAGTGTTTCTGTCTGTTTGCTTCCCTTTAAAGCAGGAGATAGTGGTGTGTGAAATCCTCAGGAGGCTGAAGGTTTTTCTATGAGACTTCTTTCTGTAGTGAGCAGCTGCCCATCACTGCTTGCTCTTTTCTAGTATCTGTTCCTTCTTGGACTCCTCTGGTTTCAGAGTGTTCCCTCGGCAGAGGGGTGGGGGTGGGTGGTATTGGATTGGAGGGAAGCACGCAGACTGCAACATGCACGTCAGGAATGTGGTGTAGAGAGAAACACCGATGAAAGATGGGAGCTGCTGAACTTTACAGTCGTGCTCTCTGCTGTGCTTGTGGGTGGCACAGCATGACCTGTTGCTGTGTAGCTTCTTCACTAGCTTGTGTTCTCTTTTTCAGAACCAGTATGAAAAGCACAAAGAGGTCGTTGCTGCTCAAGGTGTGAAGATTCTTGGGAAAGACTTGGAAAAAACACTGGCAGGTCTGCCACTACTCGTAGCTCATAAAGAGGATGAAGTCCCGGTCCTCAAGGTGAGATGGCTAACGTTGAATTAAGGCGGTTTGAACTGAGGGGAGCTGAGTTCTCTGAGGAAGCTCATTCCAGTGGTGAGAGCTCAGTGTGGAAATAACTTGTTTGTTGTGTTTTAAAAACTGCTACAATAACACACTGTAGCCTTGTGCCTGTGCAAAGTGTTAGTGTGGTGAAGGTTTTAGTATCTTGACCTTTGGCTTTTCCCTGAGACTGTGCTGGAGTGTCTCTGCTGGTACAGTAAGGGTTGAAAACCAGTATCATAGCATAGCTCAGCTATGTGTCAATTACTGATTTGGTATCTGTAGTAATGTATACATATGTTTCAGTTAAATTGGACTGGGAAATATGTGCTAGTGGAGTTTGTCAAGCTGTTGCAATTGCAAAGCTGATTTAAGACTTCTGTAGTAAATTTCTTTTGAGACTTAACACCTTAAAATGGCAGAGGAAAGAATGTAGCTATCTTTTAAACTAAAATTGAGAGACACTTCTGTTCTCCTGAGACAAGAAGTTAATTGAAAATGGGAACTCACATGTTGATAGCTTATTTCTAGCCATAGTTTTGCCTCAGCCTTTTGCCTATTTACCTTTACCTCTAAAGGGAGGTTAGTCTTTTAGGTCCTCCAAATACAGACCTTGTTTGTGGGCACATGTCAGTACGTATGTAAGGTGTACTAGTGGTAGGTATGCGAAGGTTTAAACTAAATGGCAACACCTACTCACCTGTCAGAGGAAGAGTGAGCGGGCTGAAAAAGTAATGGGCTTTTAAAATTGGGGTTTTGTGAGGTTTTTTACCTTCTCTGAAAGCAGCAAAATGGCCTTGCTGCTCTCACATCCCCTCACTTGTGCCTAAGCCTAAAGAGCACCGAGAATCCATTTCCCGCGCGCTGTTGTAGGAGTGTCTGCTTCCACCGTGGGCAGCCCAGGGTATTGCCACACGCCGCGGGGGCCTGCGGTGGCTCAGCTGTGCCAGGAAGCGCTTGCAGCGCTGGGGAGAGACACGTGTGGCCTGCGGAGAAGCGTTGCTGACTCCCAGGACGGGCATCTGCTTTGTGTTATATCGTCACCTTCTTGCAAAATGCTCGGGTCCAGTTCAGTTCAGGCTCTTCTCATGCCAGGAAGAAGCAGCTGCATGTCACAGGGCTGCACGTCACAGGGCTGCGTGTCACCTCCGCGGCAAGTCCGTACGCTGGTACCTGCCGGTGTGGCTGCCGCGTCCTTCCTGCAGCTCCTGAGCAAAGCCTTTGGGCCCTGAGGCACAAATAGCAACAGGACTAAAACATTTTCTCTATTTTTTTTTTCTTTTTTCCTCTGAAGGACGAACTAATACATGAACTGAAGCAAACACTGAATGCAATCAAGCTAGAAGAGAAAGGTGTCTATGTCCAGGCTTCTACTTTAGGCTCTTTAGAAGCATTACTTGAATTTCTTAAAACATCGGAAGTGCCAGTAAGTACTCCTGTGCTGTACCTGCTGCTGATGTTTCTACCTTTTAGTTGGTAACTGGTTCCTCTTGACTCAGGAACGATGATTGACTTGATCTTGACTGATTTATGTGGCTTTCTTCTTCAACAGTATTCAGGAATTAATATAGGTCCTGTCCATAAAAAAGACGTCATGAAGGCATCAGTTATGCTGGAGCATGACCCACAGTAAGTAACTTCTTTGCGATGTTGAGAAGCGTGTGGTGGTGTTTTGGGAAGGTCCCTTCTTGGCTCCTCTGGTTCTGTGGTCCCCAGTAAGCCATGTGCCGTGTTTTTCCTTGCAGATACGCAGTCATTCTGGCGTTTGATGTGAGGATCGAACGTGACGCCCAGGAGATGGCCGATAGTTTAGGAGTTCGGATTTTTAGTGCTGAAATAATTTATCACTTATTTGATGCCTTCACAAAATATAGACAAGACTACAAAAAACAGAAGCAAGAGGAATTCAAGTAAGTAAGAGTAATCCTGTTCTGGGTGCTTCCCAAACAAATCAGCATCTCCATCGGACTCTTTAGTTTGTAGTTCTGATGGGAAGGAAGGAGAGGAGGAAGAGGATAGGACAATAAATAGATAATTTTCAGGAATTTGGTACTGGAGTCTAATTGTTTACATCTGCAGTGAGGTTTAGTGTGGTGAGAGCTGTGAAGCCGCTCCAGGATTTAGCTAAAACTATCATGTAATGCTGAGTGTTCGTATTAAGATTTGCTTTGTATACTTGGCTTCTGTTCCCAGTCTGTGACAGATGGGTTAGTCTTGCAGAGTTAAGAAAACAAAGCTAAAGGGATTTGGATTCTATTGTTTCATGTTTATGCAATTCCAGCATACAGGGCTTAATTCTGACTGCAGTGACGTGAATATGCAATCATTAAAATCTATAGGGACCCAAAACGAATTCTTGGAGTCTGTGTCATTGGGTGGCCTTCAGTAAGGACAGCTGAAACAAAGGACAGTGTCTGTCTTGTCTTATTGATCCCAGTTTGAGTTTGAACATGTCGGCCTTTGAACATATTTGTTCGCTTCAGAAACAAAACTCGAGTTTTTGGAGCCTGTGATGGGTTGAGGCAATACTGTTTCTATTCCTGTGCTCTTCTGAGACTGTAACTCTCCTGGAAAATTACTGTTCCTTTGGTCTTAGTCTTAGCTGGCTGCCCAAGCCAGTCAAAATAAGTTCTCTGCCAGCCATGCTGGATTATTGTCTCTGAGGTTGTGAAGCTCAGTATTGACTAGAATTAGCGAGGCTGCAAAGGGGTGGTTTTGTCACTCGATTTCTGCCCGAGTGACACTCCTAGAATAAACAGCCCAGAAGTGCAGGAGGAGGCAGAACTGTTAACACTGTGTATGCTCTTCTGGAATCTTCTCTAAAATGCCTTTGCTTTGTCACCTTCCAGGCATATAGCAGTGTTTCCTTGCAAGATGAAAATACTCCCTCAGTTCATTTTCAACTCTCGTGACCCAATAGTGATGGGTGTCGTCGTGGAGGCCGGCCAGGTGAAGCAGGGGACTCCCATGTGTGTACCTAGCAAAAACGTAAGTGAGCGCCTCTGCCCAGTGCATCTTTCATCTACCTGGTAGTACTGGGATGATGCACCAGGAAACACTTGCAGGCCTTTCCCTGGGGTCCCAGGCTTTGTCAGGAAGAGAGATTCTGAATCTTAGATCAGATCTCCATCCCAGTGATGCGAACAGTGTTGAGTCCCGTAGCAGGGTGCAGCCTCCAGACTGCCGCTGGGCCATGCCAAGAAGGGTGGCTATAGGGTATGGAGTGGTCAGCCTCCCTCCTCCCAGTCTGAAACTTCCATACTGTGATACAAAGTAACAAGCAAAACTGTCATTCCTGGTAGCTAATTGGGGCTGGGGGAATCAATTTGGGGCATTTCAAAGGGGTAACAAATCTGTATCTCAGGTGTTAGTACGCATGGTGTGATGTCACTGCTCTTTTCAGTAGGATGTGCTTAGGGTGCTCGGCCAGTTCCGCGGTGGCAGCGCCATGGAGCTCCCAGGAGCAGGCCTCCGTGTGTATCCAAGCAGGACTCTGGGGAACAGGCTTTGCAGGTGTGTTTCACAGCTGCTCCCTTGTGTTACAGTTCATAGAAATCGGAATAGTGACGAGTATTGAAATAAACCACAAGCCGGTGGAGGTGGCGAAGAAAGGGCAAGAGGTCTGTGTGAAAATAGAGCCCATTCCCGGGGAGTCGCCGAAAATGTACGGGCGCCACTTCGAAGCAACGGATATCCTTGTCAGCAAGGTAAGGGCAGCCTGTGCTCTGCAGGGCTCCTGGCACAGGGGCAGCTTGCAGGCCTGGGGGTGCTGTGTGAAGCCAGACAAGTGAGGTGGGGCGGGGCACTGCTCAGTCTTGCTGAGGTCTGTAGCTGTCCCCCTCAAGAGGCCCGCAGGAGTGAGGTACTGCAGCCAAAAATACCTCAGTGCCCCTGTGAGGGTACAGCAGTAAATGAGCTGTGTGCATACTGTTTGCTGTATGGAGCTGGTGCTCGGAGCAGCTTGGCGTCCCGTGTGGTATTACAGCGGGACGGCGTGTGCCCAGCTGTGAAACTGTGCCATAAATAGCAACGCTTCGGTTGCTCCCGTTCTGGAACGCTGGGCTTGGGCTGGGAGATGATCCCTTGCTCAGGTTTCTGTGGCCAGAGGCGAAGCTGTGGCTCTCCACATCCTCAACTGCTGCAGTTACCATGCAGTAGGACACCCTCTGCCACTCACCTGCTGGGGGCTTGTACCCACAAATGGGGAGTGAGTGGCCATAGGGGCTTGTCAGGTGGTGATGCAGGGACTGGGAGGTGGTGCTGGTGCTCTGGGCACTGGGGAAAGGGGGGCGGGGGATCCTCTCTGGTCACAGGTTCTTGCCTTACTGCACAAAGTGGGAGATTGTCTGTGTTCTGTGGTCTCTAAAGACCAGGCTGAATCATAGGATGGGTTGGAAGGGATCTCAAAGCGCACCTGGTCCCACCCCCCTGCCATGGGCAGGGACACCCTCCACCAGACCAGGCGGCTGCCTAAAGCCCCATCCAACCTGGCCTTGAACACTGCCAGGGAGGGGGCAGCCTGGGCCAGGGCCTCACCAGGAAGAATTTCTTCCTGATGTCTGCTCTAAATCTCCCCTCCTTCAGCTTAGAGCCATCACCCCTTGTCCTGTCACTGCACTCCCTGGTGAACAGTCCCACTCCAGCTTCCCTATAGGCCCCCTCTTGGAGCCGTCCCCTCTCCAGGCTGAACAAGCCCAACTCTCAGCCTGTCTGCGTAGATGTGCTCCAGCCCTCTGACCATCTTTGTGGCCTTGTCTGGACTTGCTCCAGCAGCTCCATGTAGGATCATGGGGAGAAGGGAAGGGAATGGGAATGGGACAGGCTGTGCAGCAGGACCAGTGGCAACCCTGGGGTTCTCTTTCTTCAGGTCAGTAGGCTCCAGCACACAAAGAGCTGCCTCTGTCAATATGCCCGCTGTGTTCTGATGGGTTTGTCTTGCCTTGCAGATCAGCCGTCAGTCCATCGATGCTCTGAAGGACTGGTTCAGGGACGAAATGCAGAAGTCTGACTGGCAGCTTATAGTAGAGCTGAAGAAAGTGTTTGAAATCATCTAGGTAACTTTTTACAGCCACGGGGAGGCAGGAATAAATGCGCTATTCCTGTTCTAAGAGATACCAACAAAGTCCTATATTGAAGACAGTGTTGGATATATGTTTGGGAGGAAAATATGTGGATAAAATGTTTTCCATGAGAAACCAAGAAATTTACACTGGTTTGACAGTGGTCAATTTACATGTTCCCATGGTTCCGATGTGCCTGTTCACCTCTCCCACTGCCCTTCCTAATACTGGCTGCTGTTTTAAAGTTTGCCCTTCCTCCTCTTACACCTTCCACCCTTTTTCCCTCCCTCTCTCCCAGATAAAATAAAATAAATTGAATTTTTATTACAGAACTAAAGCTCTTTCACTTTTATACTGATGAGATCAGTACTGCAGTATTTGATTAACCAAGCTTCTGCAGACTTTGTGATTCTTGGGACATTTTTGATGTAAGAAGTACTTCTTTATTTATGCGTACCTCTTCCCTTGACTCTTTTCCAACATTCTTCTGCTTTGTGCCTATAGACATTTTTTTAAATAGGAAATTAGGCAATTGGGTATTTCTGTATTTGCTTTGTGTGAAACAATGATGTAAAGCATAGTTGGCTGCCTTTTACTGCTTGTACAGTTCATGAAAGTCAACCTGTAATCATCGTAACGCAGAGCCGCCAATAAAGGAGATGGACGCAGCTGCCCGTTTGTTTTACAGTTTGCTTCACTGAAGGTTTCCCTCCGTGGGCTGTGCCAGGGGGAGGCTTGTGCCTCTCTCTGCACTGCAGAGCAATGGAGGTGGGTTTCTTCTGGCTGAGCATGTGCTGGGTGTGGCTGGTGATCTGGGTGGCTCTCAGGAATTCCCGGAGCACCTGAGGTTGCAGGGCAGGGGTTGAGCAAGTCGCAGGTGGCAGAGGGGCTCTGCTGGGAGAAGGGTGGAGGCAGCAGGTCTTTTCTGGCTGCTTCTCATCATGGTAAACACCTGCAAGACGGTTGTCTGCGAGTGGTGACTTTTGGCTGCTGTGTCAAAGCTGCTCCTGAGTCACCTGGTGCTGTGGGAATGACCCAGTTCAAAAGGTGTTTGGTTCATGTTTGTAGTGAGCAGGGTCAGTAGTGCTGTAATCCCAGCACTCTCCTGCCCTTCCCTCCCCCCATGGTTCCCTGCTGGGGGTGCTGGGTTGCCATCCATCTCTCTGTGGGTAGGCTCCTCATAACCCCCAGCTCCCAGAGGAGCTCAACAGGCCCTTTTAAAGGTGCAAACTGAAACAGCATCCATATTGACCTTTCACCTCGCTGAGGTTTTTAGCATTTAAAATATTGACAAGACTTTAACCTGCAATAAGCAGTTTGATCAGTTTCTCCTGTCACTTGTGGGTTTTGTTGGAGAAATCAGAATTTACAATTGGCATCACACAGACACACACCTCCCCCCCACTCAATACTGACTGCCTCTGGCAATGGAATTTAACTTACTGGGATTGTTCTGTTCTGTTTGCTAGAGTTTACACTTGCCAAGGGCTGTGTCAGTGTGGCTGCTGCGTGGTGCAAACTCACATCACTAGGTGTGTCAGTGGTTTAGAGTAGACTGATCATGGTGAGAGGACTGCATTAAGTTGTTGTAATCTTCTGTTGCAAACTATGCAATCATGGAAACTACACTAATAAAAGAAGTTCTTATGAACCCAGGCATCAAACAGTGTTGTCTTTGTCTGTTCTTGGTGGGTTCCTGGCCCAGGGGAGGGCGTGCTTCCTGCAGGTGAAATTCTGGGAGAAGGATGGTGCTGTTTTAGCAGGGTGCTGGTGTGGAACTTACACCTTCGCTAAAAGGCTCTGAGAAAGCAGGTCACTGCAGAGCATGATGTTTAAGGGCTAAGGGAAATGCAATTGCAAAGAGCTGTGCTTGGCTGAGGGAAGCTTTGAGGCCTTTATTTTTTAAACAAAGCTAGTTTGAAGTGTCCTGAGCCACAGGTACAGAACTGGAGCTGTGTACCTGAAAGCTGAAGTGTAAAACATGGGCTTGAATCTCAGCTCCTCCACTTCTGTGTGGAAGAATGAAAAGATTCAAAAGCAGCACTGCACAGGGCTCTGAAAGCCACAACCTAGGAACTAATGGAAAGCCAGAGCACGATCCACTATGCTCCTGCTCTCCCTTTGGCAATGCCCTACCTACCAGTAGCTGCAGGGCCAGAGCCAGGTCTCTAACAAACCTGAGTCTCTCCATGCCTGGCTGGGGCTGGGGAGGGTGTTGTAGAGGCACCGACTCCCACCACCTCCATGCTCAGGGTAGGGGCAGTTGGAGCAGGTTCCCCAGGGCTGGGGCTGGTTGGGATTGGAGCATCTCCAGTGCTGCAGGATCCACAGTGCCTGTGGCTCTGTGTTCTGGGGTTGTAGGGGTTTAGCAGCACTGGTGTGTACTTCACTTGATACTACAGAGCTATGGCTGCCTTTATCTTAACTGGCCCATCAAGTGGTTCTGGAAATGCCTCCTCTGCCTGCCTTCCATTCCCCAGGCTGAGCTGTCCCAACCCCCTCAGCCTGTGCATGATGAAAGAAGCTTGACCAGCTTTGTGGTCCCAAGTGGAACGTCCTCCAGGATGTCCGTGTCCCTCCTGCACAGGGGAGACCAGAACTGCCCCCACATGCCAGCTGTGTCTTACCAGTGCTGAGCAGAGGGGAACAAACCTCCTCACCTGCTGCTGTTCCTCAGAGCTGCCTCTGCTTTGTGTGCCTTGCTGGCTCAAGCAGCACCACCAAGTCTTTCTCTGCATTCTTTGCAGAGCTGCTTTCTAGCCCCTTGCTGCACATCCCCCCACCCCCCCCACCCTCCATATCCTGCCTATGGCTGGGGCAGTTTCTCCTTGAAGTACATGGCACTTCCTGTCATGAGGTTCCCACCAGCCCAATTCTCTGCTGTTGTCACCCCTAGAGAGTGTGGTCCTCTGCCCTGTCACCCAGTCTTGTGTCATCAGCCACCTTGCCAAGAGTGTGCCCTGTCCCGTCATCCAGGTCATTAATGAAGATGTTGAACAGGACTGGGCCTGGCACAGACCATGAGGTTACACCACAGGCCTTTGTGCCACCTGACACCATGCCCAGGGCCTGCCCACACAGGTGGTTTTCACTCCATGGCCCTGGCTCTAGTCCCACTTCATCAGCTTCTCTGTGAGCACATAATGAAGATGACAAAAAGCCTCGCTGAAGTCCAGGGAAATGACACCTACTGCCCTTCCCTCACCCACCCACCACCCTGTAGAAGGCTGCTCTGCCTGTGCATTATACAAAGGCAGCCCAGGGCACAGCCTCAAGCTGAGCCCCTCTGTGAGAGTGAAGTGACCACAGTGCCTGCTCTAGGTGAGTCCCAAGTGCAGCAGCTCCTGCCCTGGGGTAGCAGAGGTGCTTCCAGCTAAGCTGATGCTGCAAAGCCTGCTCCAGGGCTGGCACCAGTTGGCATCAGGGATGGCTCTCCAGTCAGGGGGCTCACATCCCTCCAGGGCTCCATGGGGTACCTTTGGTCTCCTCCCCATCACTTCTTCAGAAAATGAAGATTTTTCTTGCAAGTTCAGTTTTCTTCTTTTCTGGTCTTCGGTCTTCGAGGCCCCCGAGCTGCCTTCCTTCACCCCATCAGGCCACGTACGACTGCACGAGGCTGGTGCACATCTGGAGAAAGGAGACTTCCCCAGTCTTTACCTGCAGAGGTGCAAGCACCCTCCTCCCTACCACGGGCACAAATAGTAGGGCTGCTCACTTCTGCTACTCACCAAACCCCATTTCGTTACGCCGCGTGAAGGAAACGCGCGGCACAGTGTTTTAAGAGTGGAACATGGCTCTACCCAGAGCAGGAGCAACGCTGAGGACTGACACACAGTGCTGCACATTTGCTACCTTACAGTGCTGCTTCTGGGTAACTCTTAACAGCTCTCCCTCTGCTCTCCTCCACCAGCACAGGTCTCCAGAGATGGCAGCACACCTGAAGACACAGAGCTCAGAGAGCAATTAGGCTTTGTCTCCCCCCCACCCCCGCCCCAACAGTGTGTGCCCCGGGAGGCCTGGCCACGCTGGAGTCTGTCTTTGAAGGCTGAAACGAAAAATAAGCTCATTTCCTTCCCTCAGCTCAACACCTGTAACGAAGGCAGCAGAGGGGAAACAAAGAGCAGCCAGGTGACCACACAGCCGCCTCCTGCGCCGCTGCGGCTGCGCCTCTATGTCACACTGTGCGGAACGAATCGGCGCCGCGGCATCAGGACGTGAACGGGGTTGGCTGGATTCAAACTGAGGCATCACAAAATAGAATCAGTACAAAAATATACATACAGTTCTTTATTAAACAACTGTAAACACTTCACTGTAAAAATCCATAAAACTTTATAAACAAACATTTTGTAAATAGATTCTATACTACAATAAAAGAATTTTAACACAATTATTTACATGCAATACTGACAAATTTGGCACTTTCTGAAAAGAAATGTACAAAACACTTTGTTGTTTAAAAAGAAATCTGAAATTATAAAAACTCAGGGCATTACTATCATGCACTTTGCAAATACCTCACAAGCACTTATGGCACAGCTAGCAGAGAGCTCCAGGCTCTCATCAAGCTCTTTACTACAAGTTCAGATAACTTTTAATGTGCTTCCGTAAGTTTGTTGTAAAACTACCTGAACATTGTCAAGAATGAAGTCAAATGCCATATTCCAAACCGATTCCACCGATGACTGCATTAACCTGCAGGGGAAAGGAAGGGGAGGGAGTAAGTGACCATCACAGAACCAGTACGCTTTGGAAATGAGATCACAACAGCAGATGATGAATGGTACCCGGTAAAGCCCAATCTCTCCAAATGCCTCAAGTCTTATCTAATGCCACTGACTGTGCTTCTTCCAAGCCCAGGGTGACAGAGCCCTGGCACAGGCTGCCCAGGGGGGTTGTGGAGTCTCCTTCTCTGGAGATATTCAAGACCCATCTGGATGCCAACCTGTGCAATATGAGCTGGGGAGCTGCTTTGACAGGTGGGTTGGACCCGATGATCTCTGGAGGTCCCTTCCAACCCCTACAGTTCTGTGATTCATCTGCCATTCGATGGCGATCTTGTGATTTGATCAGTGTCACACTAACTTCTTTTAAATGCTGGGGGGGTGTAAGCCTGCAACTCAAGCAGTGACCTTCTGCCAACCTCACACTGAGAATCAGAAATGGCAAGCTCCTAGATCCTGATCCTGATCCTTCCTCATCCCAAGACACTCATGCTACATCTTCCTTCCAATGAATACCAAGGGTGACTAGGACGTTTAAACAGCAGGTTTTGGGGTCACTACGTTGTGTTTATCGCTAAAAATGGAACCAAATCCTCACAGAGAGCTGTGAGTTACATCTACCATTCAGCTGCTACTAGAAGGAAATTAAGGAAGTGCTCAAGGACAGCAAAGCAGCTCTGTGCTCTCTAAATCCCTTGTCGATCAGCATTACAGGAGAGCAGAGGGTTCCTATGTGCTGATCTTTGCGAGTCCCAACATCAGTATCATACTGACAGCTGCCCGCCTTCCCATTCCCAGTTCCCTGTTCCCATGCTTGTAACCAGGCTTTGGAGACACACTGCCAACAGTGGGAATCTCCCGTGCACGGACCAGGGATGGGACATGGTGCTTTCTGAAGAGTTTTGTTAAGAATGTGCTATGTAGAATGCCACAAAAGGGTTAGCTGCACTGTGTGCCCTGCATCTGCTGAGGCTTAAAGACATCCCATAATACAAAAGTGCAGCAAAGGTTTTGCATCGCTGGAGTCTTTTGAGTGTCACCTAATTCTGACAGATAAAGACTTTCCAGATCCGAGACCTGGGAAGCTGAGCTCCCAGCTGCCCATCAGTCAGTAAGCAGATCCGAAATGGAGCCTGGGCCTCCTGACCCAAGGGAGGAGCAGCAGGGGCACAGTAACTACGTAACGAAAACAGGGATTTAAGAGGTGGGAGGTGAGGCAGGGTCTGCATACAGCAGGAGAATGAAATCACTGGAAACAAAGGGAACATCTAAGGTGACATGAAAACAGGATGAAGGAAAGGGGTGATGATGTCCTTTGTCTGGAAACAAAACACTTTGCAGTGAACACTACCAGATGCTACTATTACTTTTTACAAATTACCTATTTTACTGACCCAACTTCCTTCTCCCTCCCCCAATTTTGGGGGAAAAATATTTACACTCATTGATGGAATGTGCAGTAGGCTTGTGGCCTCACACCGAAGCCTCCAGTACCTAAGTGCTGACAAAACCAGTTCAAATGTCACAAGTACTAGTAAAAAATCCTAGTAAAAAAACCCACCTTTTCATGTACTTAACAACCAGATCTAACTTCTCCAAATCCTTTTCTTCTATTAGATCAGTACAATACTTCACAACCTGTAGAATGTCTTCTTCCATAGGATCTGTAATTAAAAAAATAATACACCTTTTTTATAATCACAGAATAATTGGAATGTAATAGAAAGAGATTCTGCAGTGTTGGTGCATCAGGGGCTGGTCTGACAATTGCTGTATTCCCACACCTCCTCCTGACATCACAAGTTGTGTATGTAGGAGGACTGCAGGGTCCTGAAATACCTGTCTCATACACCTCTTCTTTATTCCTCTTTACTAAGAGGAAGTAACATCCACGCTAACAGAAGCCAAAGGGAACAGAAATAGGGATTTAGGATGGAAGGGATGTTTTGAAACTCGCAGGAGAATAGTAATGTCCAGGATATGAAGGATCTCAGAGGGCAGATCTCCCAAGATACAGAGGCACTACTAATTGTGTGATGTAATGTTAAAATTCAAATCACACTTTAGCAATGGTGGTGTGTTTTTGCACTTTAGGATTCTTTCCAGCAGTTATTTTGGAAAAAAAACCCAACATTGCATTCCTTTGCCTCTAAAATATCATCTTCATAAAGCACAATTCCCTTTAAGTAACTTCCACGCTGATAGTTGCAGCTTGTGGGACAAAGTAAGAGCTTCCCACACAAGTAACACCCAGGGCCTGACAAACGAGAGAGAGCGAGCAGGCGGGTTTTCATGAGGTGAAGCAAGAAACAGGAGCTTGTAAGAACAAAGTAACAACTGAGTAGGAAGGATCAAGTTACCCCAAGACTGGAAGGCAGTCAGGCTTCAAGATTACTGTGAAAAATAACCCGTGAAGCAAAGAGCAAAGGGAGAAAGTACAAAAAGCCTACTAAATACAAATAATTAAGTTTTCCTTGTGATGCATGCAGGACCATCACTCACATGACATCCCATACCTGAAATGGTTGTAATCCATTCTTTCAACAAGGTCTTTACATCATTGAATTCAACAGCTCCAGCCAGGTTGGGTGCTTGTGGCCTGTAGGAACCAGGCTGCTCAGTCTGCAGGGCCGGGGGGCCTGAAGAGTCTGAAGTCGACGGAACTGCTTCCGGCTGCTCCAAACACAAAAGTTGGCAACGCTCAGCCTGACAAACGTGGCAACACCGTACGTATACAGACAGACAGACAGACAGAGGCAAGAGCCCAGTAAAGAATCCAAGAGGAAAAACCCAACAAGCTGCATTTGTGAACACGTCTCAAGGGATGGATGTAGCTCTACTGAAAGCTGCTACTGTTATAACTCACCTGAGCAGCTGTTCCCTCAGGTTTCAAGAAACCATCTATCAGCTTCTGTGGACTTCCAGATGTAGCCAGTGTGGTTTTGGCAGGACTACCCACGAGTTTGTTTTTCAAAGGACTCTGAATCTTTTTTCCAGGACTGACTGGATTTTTTTTCCTGATTTTTTTCTTGGTTTTCATTGTTGCATGCTTCAGGTGTAGGGGAGGATTTTTTGACCCTGAAAAAAACCCACAGGAATAGACACAGTGGTTGATACTTTTAGAATTTAGTGCTTTCCATTGAAAGGGGGACTCTGTCTTCCATAAAAATCTGTGGATTAACTGGGAGAGCATAGCCTAGGTAAAGCAACCTAACATTCACATGGCATTCCGGATATGGGCGATGTTTTAAGTATGTGAGAAGCGCTACAAGATGTCACTGTACTCAGTGGATACTCAACCACTTACAGGCCTTTCAGTGTAAAGCATTTCGGAGCCTGAATACCAGCAGCTGGTGAAAGCTGAAGGCTACTGGACGACGTGCACTGTCCCACCTAGACAGTTGCTAAGACTTCCCATGAGCAGATATCAGCAAAACCAGCAGCAAAGCAGCCCCCAATCTGCTTTTACCATCGTCTGCCAAGGAAACCGCTCTCATTCCCTCATACTAACCTACCCAAGAAATCAAGGTTTGGTTATAATACTGCAGTATTTAACTGGCAGTGAACCCAATGATATTTCATGACACAGCACGTGCACAGGGAATTATCTTATTTCTTTCTACTGACTATATACATAAAAAAACCCCCTGTCTGATCAGCCCTGAGTAAATCCATCTGACTATCAGACATATGGTGAGCTATAGGGTATCTCTAGCTGCCTGAAACCCATACCAGCAGCTCAGGGCACCATGAGAATGCTATCTGAACATAGTTTAACTAACTTCGGTTCTGAACACGTGCTACTTTAAATCACAAGACAGATCAAGTTTAGATTCCATTCAGCAAACATATGGACACGGGTAAGTTTAGTGCCACGGTCTCAATTAATTGAATTAATTACCCATTTAAGCAAAGCTAGGCATCTGTTTGCAAAACGAGACCACAGCTGGTTGTAACTGACAGTCTGTCAAAAATAAATACAGAAACTCAATCTAACACAGCATCTTCACAGTAGCTTTAGTTACATTTTCCAGTTTGTAATTAGGGCTGCATAAATCTCCTCAAATGGTAAACAACTCCTGTACAAACTAAAGTGCAACTATATGTACTCACCAAAAGCGTTAGCAGGTTGCTGCTCTGATTGCTTTTGCCTTTGATCATATGCATCTTTCAGCTCTGCTTGCAACTCAGCAGGTAGTGCAGCAAAAACCTCAGGGTCCACCTGAACAGTAACAAAAGATTCATTTGATTATTCTACCAGTGAGCAACAAGCACTGCTTGCTCTCCTCTGGATCACTCGCATCAGAAAGGTATTTACATTTTATGCCAAGCAAAAATAAATGGTAGGAACTGAAACACTGCAAAATGCATTCTATGTTTTCTTTGTCTACTTTACCTTGCAAAAAAACTCTAAACTCTTCCCTTAAATATTATTCTACATTTATTATTATTATTTTATAAAATTACCATTTATGGGCTTATAATAGAGTAACTATTCATCTCCCTTCTTCACCACTATCTTTCTTCACTTCCAGTACAGCTACAGTAACAGCACAATTGAGTTCTGGACAGGGAATTATTTGTTGCAAAGTGCCACACACTCATATGGTCAAAGTAACATTTCACCTACAACCGGTTGGTTACCTTCCCTCACCTGTGCCTGAAGCAGCGAACTAGTGACAGCCTAGTCCTGTGTTCTGAGGTTCCCAGTATGACTGGACAGTGCTTTCAGCTCACAGGCTGTAAAATCTAATTCAAAAAAGCAAACCTATGGTTTACAGGATTAAATATGCCCAGTGGGAAAGTGCCCTTCATTTCAGTGGTAAAATTTGAATGTGGACAAAAAACCCCCCACAAACCACAAACAAACAAAACATCCCACCCCCCCAAAAAACCCTCCAAACCCAAAAAACCCAACAGCTACTCCCCTACCTGACTGAAGCCCTAGTATTACTATTTTAAGGGCACAATGCAATCCCCTGCTGCTACAGAGATACTGTATTTATTACACATCTAGTATGCCCGTGTATGAAAAGTTACCTTTTATTTTCAATAGATATCTGATCTGGTTTTTAAAAGCAAAACATGTATGCTATGTCAGGGCAGTAGGCTGTGCTAGTCACAGGTATGATGTCTAAATTCTATGGATAATAAACATGAACACGCTCCCAGGGGTAAAACTCATCAATTTAACACGTTTTTTCCATTTTTAGAATTCCAGGCGCCAACACAAATTTTTCACCACACAAACTATACACTAATTAAAGGAAGAAATGGGAACAGCTCTGACCTCAATTACTGCACACATTGTGCAGAACAAAGTGCTGTAGTGGAATGCAGCCAATTAACTCCAGAGGCTCGAGTTATTTTTGAAATATACATTTAATTTAATAAAACTATTTTTAAAAGTTTACTGTTCTATGGTTAAGCATTTGAGAGACAGGAATTTGGGAGGCCCTGGATTAATACTGGGTTTTGTATATAATTCATGCAGAAATAATGTAGTAAACCGGTCGTGGTTTTGTTGTGTGTCGTCCCCCCCATCACTGCCCTATGCAAGTGTAACACGTTAAAATTTTCTTAGAAGAGCCATCGGTCAAGTTCATGTGAACGAACACTAATTAACTGGGGTTTCTACACTAATTAATAGGAGTTTTGGGTAACTTACTGTAGACCTAGAGTGTCCTAGCAGAGCTTTCACATCCATGTAACACATCCATGTTATGGAGTATCTTGATTTTATAAACTCAGGTATTACCTCACCATACAGCTATTAGTATTTTGAAGTACTGTATAAATTTCCTTAGAAGGAATCCATTCCATGTTGGGACAAGGCAAGGAGGAGGTGTAAATCTGCCACCAGTAATTAACTCCACCACTACAAACATCTTTCATTTCTAAGCACCCGTAATCTTTTTGCTGCTACAGAGATATGAAGCAGCTCTTGTACATTTTAAGATTACTTTGGAAGCTGATAGAAATGATTGCAACCTATTTGTAGTCTTCTTACAGGAGGGAGAACCTTACCCAGCAAAGGACATTTTCCACATGTTTTCCAATAAACAAATCACTATCAACCAAATAACTTGGCACCTGGTCATAAAGCCACAGTTCAGACAAAAGGGATGATGGGGTTGAAAAACAAACCTAATTAAGCTATAAAAAGATGGCAGGGCATCACTTACATTTGCTAAGTTGATGAAGCTGAAGTACTCCATCTGGAGTGGCTTGTACTGTTTCTGTACCTGAAACCTAGTCCTACTTAGCTCACTGCATCGTTTGAAAAAAGGTAATCTTACATGTGTGTATGTGCTCATACAATGTAAAGTCTCACAAAGACTTAACAATTTTAAAAAGTATCAAACTATATTTAGACAAAGATGCTATTTTTAAATTAAGTTCATGTTTGACTGTAATACAAAGAAGTTGTCCCGTATTAATGGACTGGTTTCAGCACTGTTTTTTCCCCACCAAGCCTAAGGAAGCTCTTCCTTAATAAACTATTAAACTTGGCCCTAAGTCAGGAAATGAAAACTGTGAATCTTAGTTCTCCTTTTTCAAGCTGAAAGGCTTTCAGGGGAAAATCTGGAGTGCAAGGCATAAGGCACTCTAAAACAGACAGTATGGATACCTGTGATGAATAAATAGGAAGTAGGCAGCTCTTCCTGCACTACACCTTCAAACAAAAAGGTTGCTCTGTGAAGCTGCATTTTTGGATCAAGTACCAGTGTCACAAAATGCATTAGGAGATAGAGACAGGAAAACCAGTGCACATTTGAGTGTGAAAATTAGGTATTTCTAAGACAATTTCAAGTAATGCTGCTATAAAAGACCCCAACAGTCAATTCTCAGCTACCTAATTGACAGATAAAGCATAAACACAAACTAAACTTAATTTGCAGTTAAAACTGACCCTGAAAAAGAATAGTAAGTGGTAGAACAAGGGTGGAGGGGGGTACTTTACAGCACAGCATAATTCAACACACAAGTCCAAGATAAACTCTTGCCTATGAATGAATGTACCGATGTAACTGAAAACTGTGGGGGTGAGGACATTTCATAAACTGTTTGCTCAGTGTCCCCACAGGGGAAACCCAACTTTGTGGAGTTCAGGAATAAAAAGTGACACAACTGGTTCTGAAGCAATCAACTTGAATCAAGGTGAAGACATTTCAGTTGTAGAATGAATGTTGCATCTTCCAAAAAATAATTATGCATTTATGACTGTTTAATAAAAACAGGTCAGGAATTTCTATGTAATTGTCTCTGGTTCCTTCACCAGCTAAGCAGCATTATGCCTTAGAAACAGCAACAAATCTCTCTCACTCTGATGAGGAGGTATCTCTTCATTTGAGAACAGCAGCGCAGCAACGTCAAAGTAAATAGAAAACCAGAAATACTGCTCTATTTTAGACGCTGTGTATAGAAGGTGTTGTATCTCTGAGAAACACCATCTTTGATTTTTTTTCCTTTTCCTACATCTGTTCAGCTTAATCTTGGATTGAAGGGTGAATTATCACTGGAGGGATCATTACTGCTACTTGCTCCCCCTTCAGACCTCTTTTTTGAGAAACAAGTTGGCACTTTTCCTCATCATGGGCATATTGTATATGAACTCATTTAAAAATTACAGAGGTATGCACCATCTTTAGCCATGCCTGCCTTGCTCCCAGGAATGCAGTATAAACAAGAAGCTAGTAGAGGTTGGGTTTACACCATCAAAACATCCACTTAATCGGAGTGAGTCTCCTGTGACTAGCTAAGCAGATTTTAGGACTGCTTCAGACTGGTGGTGCAGTGTAACTTAGCTGCAATGCAGAAAAAAGGCTATTTACACACTGGATTGCAAAACAAAGTGTAAATGAGGTTGTACATTAAACAAGAGCAAAAATGTAAGCACGACTGTGACTATAAATCTTTAATAAATACTATCATACTACGGTTGTAATAAATCAAATTACATTTAAAAACCACAGATTTTTAAAGATATTGAAGGACCATAAATAATGTAGTGGATTCCAGTAATGCTGTCTCAAGAAAAAGCTGTTAACTCTTCTTGCTGGTGGGAAGTTGATGTTTATTGATACCATGCAAACATCCTACCTGTGAGAAAGCTGGCAAGGCTATCACGTTAATTCCCATATTGGTGTTTGGTTCTTGCAGCTCTGGTATTTGTAGGAGCACTGTTCCAACGGGTTGTGACAGAACCGTGGTGCTACATCCATTTATGGGCTCTTTTCTGCTATCTCCACAGTTGTCTCCTTGCTGAATGGTGTATATTTGCTCTACTTGCTCTCGGAGATCAGGTGGCAGAGCTTCTAGCACAGACTTGTCTAGCTACAAATACAGAAAAGCTTTTAGATTTTTCTGAGGAAAATAAGAGAGTTAATTTTGCTCAAAAATTAGTTCTACAGTTCTTGAATTTTGGGAAAGAAAAACCCATTAATTTTAATCTGTATGCAAACATATTTAGGAACCTGACACTCTGCAGCAGCAAAATGCAAAACTGCTCAGTTTTATCTTTTCACAGTGCTCAGTGCTCTCATCACAAATCAGAGACCAGGTTTCCTCTACAGCTACCTAATGATAAGGAAATCCAAATTTTGAGTTCAAATTATATAGTTGATATGAACACTAAACTGGTGTCTATTACAAAGCAGTATGCAATTAGTTTCTTTCTTTATATAGTTCTAGGATACATGCTATTAATTTACTTTACCAGTACCACATATGTTTGCATACTGTCAGGCTCTTGTCAAAGATGTTGATAATGAAATAAGCTTTAGATTCAAATTTCTGCTTGCCATAATTAGTACTTACCATCAATTATCAACTTGAAACAACTGCAATGACCTCTCAGTACCTAGAAGTGCTGCGTACAATGACAGCTGCTCAAGTGACAGAATGAATGTAACTGACAGGCAGATTTAATGCATCATGCTTTACAAGTAATGTTTGAGGAGAACTATGTAGATAAATGCCAGCATTTGCCTGTAAGATCTGCTAAATTAGACTCCACAGCAGTGTTAGAAACTTTACCTTTAAGAAGAAAACGTAGAGTTTATGACCAGATTCTGGATATACAGAGAAAAACTATAAATAAGATACCTGGCTTACGATAACTGAGAGGTTTTGGTGCAAGCTGACTGTATTATCACTATCTTCATTTATTCATTCTACATTCTGCTCATGTTCCCTCGTTCGTAATATGCTACATATATACCTCTATAAACATCTCCTGGAAATCCTGGGGGTAAAATATCTTGCTGCTGCTTTCCTAGCACACAACTCACAGACAACAGTACGGGACTAACTTTCACCTCTCCTTCCCTGTACCAAATTCCATACTATATTCTATATTATAATGTTGTTATAAAGCAGAATGAAAGATAAGCATGCTGTGCCATAAGGCCACCAAAGCTTTAGGAACTCTACTGCACAGTTGGTGCGTTTTCTGCTTGTTCATACACATTCCTCCTATAGGAGAATGTCAGTACATGGAGCTTTTTTCTCAGCCAAGTTGCTTTTAGATCCTGAGCTAGCTTGGGTATTGCATTATGGAAAAACAGTTTTTCTGCCAAAAGCATAATTGGCTTCTGAAAGTGTATAAATATTTGGGAAAGCTGTTAACAGAACATCAACAAATGCTTTTCCAGATTTACATTACAGAAATCACAATGACAGATTTTTACAGAAAAGCATGTAAATCTGCTTACACCTAAGACACCTACAGTATTCAGTGCACCTTGCTCATAGCACCTTATTACACAAGTCTGTTGGAATAACGTCTGAGTTGGAAATTAGGAGGCTCTTCCTTTCTTAACACAACCGCCTCCCTCCCCAAATCCCAGAGAAATATTTTACTTAAATAAAGATTGTCCTCCTCTCATGTAAAAGGTGACATTCTGCACAAACGTTAACTGGACATCTTGGCTTCAATATTATTTGAAGAAAATTTGAAAAAATGACCCCAACACAGGCAGATGAACAATAAAATCTACAAACATTCTTTTAGACAGAAACTTAAGAGCCCAGCCACTGTAAAAATTTAAGAGGGTAGGTGTAAGATGTGCTGCCGTTCAGTTCCTTCTGACTAAAGCCTGAAGATACATTTGTAGTGTAATTTGAAGGCTGGTGTAGAATAAATGACTTTAAGAAATTATGTGGAGAAGACTACCACTTATCATTTACTGGGATCTGTGGCCAAGAACATTGCTGCTGTAAAGAGGGATGGAAGGCATGTAGAAGTTCTGTCTTCACGAAAATGACACAGAGCACTTGTCAAAATTCTTCTTGAGCCACTCATTAGCGATTATGCTAATTGGAAATAATTTTTAAGAACTAACATAAGGAAAGGGATTTACAAATCTGTATCATAACATAATCAGATAAAGAATGAGTATTAGCTATAGAATGTGTCTATTTTCTCTGATGGAACTTTTCCTGAAGTTTATTTTGTGGGTTTTTTTAATAATGAGGCTTTGGGCTTTGGTTGCGAAAGGTGGAAGGTAACGTGTTCAGTATTTCATCCACCGTATCTTTTCCATTCCTGGCAGCTGATGGGAAGGGAAATAGATACTGGAAAATTAATTTTCTTTCCTTTGAAAAAAATATAGTATTTTTTGAGTTAGTCTACAAATGACTGCTTTTTAAACATCCTTTTATGAAGGTAAAACAGTTTTGCATCAATAAGAGTTTCTCATGATGCACTGTACTGCATTAGAGCTCTTTTTATTTAAGAAAAGTGCAATGCAGCCTTTTTTGCTTTATCCAAGACAGAGAAACAATCCCAAGTTATTACAATGCACTGTAGATGTTTCATGTTCTCAGGTTTTACCTGGGAAGGAGACGGAACCTCGATACTCAAATTCAGCCTGGATTTTACGCTGATAGGAGAATGCACACCATTCCATTTGACAGCTGACTCGGTGTTGTTAACATTAGAATTGAGACCAGACGTGAGATGGGTACCGCGAGGTGGAAGGAAAGTGCAAGTTCTTGAATCAGAAGATATTTCAAGGTCCATAGCAGCCACAAATACTATACAGAGGAAAACAAAATACACAGTGATCAACAGTTAAAAATACTCTGAAGATTCAAGGTACAGCGAAAGTAATTTCCAGAGAGAGGGAGAAAGCGGCTATGTGGTGCTCAGCTCTTGTCTGGGGCGAAACCACGACAATTTGCTGTATAGTTTATATAATATATATACTAATTATAACATGTCCTATTTTAAATCACCTTTTGCTACTATTTACTTTTAAAAATGATTGGAGCAATCTTTTACAAAGTTTAATTTGTAGCATTCTCACTTGGAGCAGCAAAATCCGCTCTCGCAGAGCGGTACGAGGTCATCTACGTGGGAGCCCTTCAGAACTGGCCAGTACCACAGACGCAGAGCCCGATGCCTACTGACCTTCCTTCCGCTCCTCTTCTGAGCTCTTCTTTGCTTTCTGGACGTGGAAAAGGTCGATAACCGAATGTGATCCGCCAGGTAAGTGTCCCGACTGTACTGCTGAGCAAGCCGAGGTGCTTTTTCTGATGGGAACTAACTGTTGTACCTGAATTCCAACCTGAGTTCAAAATATGAACATATTCTTTTCGTGAAGTTAAAAACAATAAATTAAAAAATCTGTAATTCTTTCATAATAGCATTGCCTGCTCTGAAATTGGCTGCCTGTTGGCTGTTGGGTGGGGGAGAGAATGAATAAAAGTATGTTGAAATACACACAAATAGCCACTAAAAACATCCCAAACAAACCCCAGGATTATCCACAATCTAACAAGTAAGAAATTACAACGACAAAACCATTTTAACTTCTGTGATATAGAAAAGTGCTGTCAATCATAAAACAATGTGTTTATTATGAAATTTCTTAAGACACTAACAAACGCCAAAGCAATGACCAAGAAGTGATCAGTATTAAGTCTGTCTACCTGTCCAAGAAAGGAATGTTTTTCCTGAGGACAATCTATACTAAACCCATCATTTCAGTCCACAAATAGGAAAAATAATGTAATTTCATTTCTAGATATGGTTCTCACAAAGTCTCAATGGATGAAAGCACGTTGGTGAAAGTAGTCTTTGTCAGATGAGGTGTTCCTCATTTTGAAGGACACTCTCACATTTCATTTGCTTGTGAACTTCAAAGGAGTTCAAAAACTGTGCCCGACTAAGACTGCACTGATACACTGTGCAAGTTTACTGGTAATCCTCCATAATCATTAAGAAAAAAGACAGTAAGGGAATTGAAGCTCGAAAAAGACAGGGAGAGGATGACAAATATTTCCTCAACTCCCAGAAGAAACCCAACCTATGGAGCTGACTTTGCAAGGCAACATTATGAATCAAAAACCTTACATGTAGATGACCAATAAATGCAGGTTTTAGAAAGCCTCTGCGCTCCAATGGCTGATGCCACTCCTGGCTCTAAGACTTGCAGTCTAGAGCAAAAACTCCTCTGCTCTGTATTGGATTTGTCATTATAAGCAGTATTTGTATTGCTTTCTTAACCAAGTAAAGTTTCTAGAAGAGTCTAAGACAGAATGAAATGTACACATTGTAACAGAACTGCAGAATATAGTCTGATTTTGCAACCTCAGGCTATTTAAAATTGTGGATTAATCCATACCACAATAAAATTTTCTTTTTTTACATTTATTGCTTTGTAATCATGTTTCTGCAAAGGTAATAATCCAAAACATAATATGTTTGCATAGCCTAGTTTACATAAACTTTGTATTATCTACACTTCTACTTAAGTTTGGTTATTGTCTGTTCACTGAAAATTTATGAAAGACAACTAAGTAGGTTGACAGAATAAATGTCAGTTTTTTCCCCATTAACTCACCCCTCGCATGTCTGATATGTTCAGTTTCATTGTGTGAAACATATTTAGAGTTTCTTTCCCAATTACTTTTGCACTGTCTGTTGCATGGTCCAGAGTCACAGTCCTACAAAGGATAAAACAGTATGGTTAAAAAGGAAACAGTTTCACAAATCCTGAAGACAACAATTCTGTATTTATTCCAGAGGACCTCAAAAATAAACTGTAATTTCTTGGCATACAGAAACTGAACACTGTTTTTGTTTGTTCTGTGGTTTCTTTTTAAAGGTAATCAGAACTAAACATGTTCTGATTACAGAAAAACAGAAAAAGAGCCAAACCAAAAAACCCACAAACAAAAAAACTGAAACCAGATTACTTACTAATTGAACATTCTCAGTGTGTGGTCCACACATTAAACTGTCAAATACAGAATATATTTATAGACATGCCATTTACTGAAACCAGACTAGAAAAAGTTTACAGTACTCATAGTAATGCACTGTCTTTTGCTCAAGCTTGGTTCAAACAAACATATAATGTTTGCTGAGTATTATTTCAGCTATCAATGTCTATAGCAAGAGTTTCAGAAGGAACTTGGAGAAAAGCAGATGCTGGCACGTGCATGTGAATTACAAATAAAGAGCCTGGATAAATGGTAAGTAATTTTAAGCAACATTCCAAATTCACATCTTGCAGTGTGGGCAAATTTCTGCAACAGCTCTCACAAAATTACCTGGTTGTGAGTTTTACAAATGGCTACCTGAGAGCCTGGCAGGGCACTAGTAGTGCTTGGTAGTTCTGGATTCTCTAATGGCACATTTGAGATAGGTTTGATTAGCCACCTGAAATTCTGTCTTTATCTATGTGAGTGACATAGTCTTTTCACTGAGGTAACACAGATGCAGTTTTAACCCTGATGGAGTGGGCTGTATGGATAAAAGGAAGCTACACCTTGATGTTCTGACAAGGTCCCATGCTGACAACTTACTAAACACATTGATGGTGTCTCCTTAAATTTTGCTCTACTTTTGAATCTGTCAGGAACTGACATGAATGACCAAGTCATCTCCAGAAAGGAGAGAAAAAAAAAATATCTTCCTGCTCTGACTGATAGGAAGACTTCCCTGACCCTCACAGGTTAACATTTTTAAGAAAAAAAGAGATCAGCATTATCATTAATATGCAACTGTGCAAAATATAAGGGAGAAATGTAGAATGAGTCTAAAGGTACACCATTTCAGAAGAATGTTTTACAAATCCTGCACTATCACGACTTGCTGCCAACAATGCAGTAGAATACCATTAACATCTCAGAAGTTGAATTTGATTTTAAGTGTGTCTGTGAGTCTGAATCCTTTGCTGGACTATGATTATCATTTTAAGGAACCGTGACCTGTAGGATGAGAAAGCATAGCAACTCATTCATCTGTGATGTGAGGGGGCTAGAAATGGGTCATGAGCTATAGCCACAGAGAAAAAAAAAACTTAAATTGAAGTAAGAGAGAAACTGATCATCTTTATTTCCAGCAAATAATCCCAAGATATTGGAACTAGGCTGTACACAGGGAAAGCACACCGGAGGGACCATCACCCTGAGATGCTAATCCATTTGCCTGGATGCAACTTCCAGAGTTTACCCTGCTGCTGCTAAAAAGCTTTTCACTGGACTGAACAGAAATGCTCAAATGAAGACAGTAACCCAGGACCTCTATTATCAAATAGTATCATTTGGCCTGACTGGGATTGCTAAATTCATTAGTAAAGCCAGAAGCAGAACGAGAGACACTGCCAAATGAGATCCTGGCAACCAATCTGCTTCAGTAGGATTCTCTTCTTGATATCCTAGCCCCAAACGCAGTAAGCTTCTGAGAGGTGAATTCTGTAGTTTCAGTTTTTAATACAGCTGAATTGTATGTCATCACAAGCTCACAAGTATGAGGCAGACTGAAAAGAGGACTGTTGTTGTCCTGGAGCCGCACCGAATCGCCTCTCTCTGACAAGCCCTCTTATGGGGGAGTGATGTTTGGTGGTGTGGAAACAGCCCAGGCTACCTCACCTCACCTGGGCTGTTTGCCTGGGGATGTTACCTCTGGCCTGGCCAGAACCAGGACACTAAGGAACAACTGCTTTGATAAAGGAATGCCTGCCTGAAGAATAAATGTGTATTTAGAAGGTTCTGAGACAATCCTGTATGAAACAACACAGAACTATGTGATACTCTATGCCTAGATCTCATTCTGGTGATTTTATTATGCAAGCATATAAATAAATTTGAGACAAAAAATTCATCAGTCAATATAATCCAGATGGAACAATGGGAAATGAAGAAGAACCAGAAATTAATAATGACAGGAGTAACAGAACTCCTTATGGAAGCTCAAGATCCTACTCCTTTGGCACTAGTGACCTATCAACTGACTAACCAGGAGTAGTAAGGGGTTATCCCACTTCACCAGGGAAGGACAGCCACCACAGGGAGCATCTCAATGAGATCAACAGCGCTGCAGTGAGACCAAGCAGAAAGTTACTTTATTACACTGGTAATAATCAACAAGAAAACAAAGGCACTTCTGATAATGGACTCAAGGCCAGATGAAAAAAATGTGACTGTGAAGGTCAAGAGACAAGAAGTTGCCTTCCTGAAGAACAGAAACATGGTGCACAGTCTCTGATCCCTTTGAGATTCAATCTTCTTAGCTTTATTTTGGACCTTCGTAGTTTTTTCTCTTCTAGGACAAAAAAAGTTCTCTGCAGACTTACTGGTGAAACCACAGGAATGACAGATTTGACGCAAAGAAACCTGTCTGTACTAAGACAGACAACTGCAGTCCAAGCTGTCTGATGTTAGCTCCAATCTTCAGAATCCAAAGTGGCCTCACAGTCTTCTGCAGCAACTAATGCTGCAACTACTGCCCTAGTCCCTGTGTGCCCTAGACTGGAAGGAGAAGCACACAGGCAATTTTCTTTGAGAACTGACTCCAACTGTCACAGTCAGCACGCGATCCACAACCTATCAATGCACAGCAGAGAGCCCCTCAGGCAAGAGAGAGCTGCACAACACTACACAGCTCAGGAAGAGGAAGAAGACTGCCAAGGCAGAACCTTTCAACTCAGCTGGTCACTGGAAGAAATGACAACGCTGCTGCTGTATGCATGTCACAGTGCAGGATGTAAATATGTCTTCTGCAAGTACTGCAAAAGGAAAAAGAGCTGCAATATTGACCAAGCTGGAGAAATGTACACCAATATATATGTACATGTGTATTATCACTTGAAGACAAACCTTTTAAAAGATGACTTTTATTAGCTAGTATTTCGTGAGACAATTATCAAATCAAGGGCAAACTTAAACTATAGATTAACAACATCAGAAAGGAAAAAGAGAAAAAAACTGTACATCCCTACCAAGAGAAAGGGACAGTCACAATAATTCATTGAAAATATTACACTAAATCATGTTAATTTTTAAGTAGTGCCCACAAGAGTACACTCTCTCAAGAAAGCAATTTCAAACCACAAAGAATGCACTTGTGGAGTCAGATTCTTTCTTTCCCATTCCTGCTTCCTCTGAGAACCATAAATTGTTTCTTCTATGCCCCAAAACTTTTCACCTTCTGATATGTTTCCTTTTCCCCCCATTTTTGTCTCTGAAGAAACTCAAAGGCAAAAGATGACTACACTAATTGTTCTCTCTTTCCGATCTGGACACCTTAGTCTCCCTCTTCTTTCTCCTCACCAAATGCCCTATTTTTTATCATTGGGGGATTCACGTTCCATGCTGCTGTCCAAAAGATGACACATGTACAACCCAAGCACAGAGGTCCTTTGATAATATTCTACTTCTGATTTTGGTGCAGGTTTGATATATGCACAAAGAGATACTAGCACTTAAAAATTTCTCTTTTCCTGTAAGTTCTGGTGCTCAACTTGAAGTGTGCTGATGCCTACTACCAACCATTATTTTTTCTGTGCATATTTACCTGGCAATATTATCACAGATTCCGTGACCTCCATATTTTGCAGGCTCCACTGGTGCCCCAGCCTTTCTGACCATAATCTTAAGGGTCAATCGTTTACCCTTCATACCAGCAGCTTCAAGTCTACGTTGGATTTCTTCTGAGAGGCTCAGCAGGAAAGCTTCTGCTTCCTTAGGCTGAAGGAGAAAAAGAACAGCATGTTTAGATAATTCATTAAGATTAATACAATCCAGATTTTGCAAACTGAAATGAGCAAGTTGACTCACAGGCAATTCTCTTATTTAATTTGAACTGTCTTGTTTATATAGTAGGTCACTGAAGTTAGGCAAGATGGTAGATTCCTATCCTAATGCTGAAATAAGTAGGAAGTACTAAGTCCTTTTGGAAATAAGTCTTTAAAAAAGAATGTATTTAGAAACTCCAACACAGAATTCCAAGTCTAACTTTAGGCACACACCTAGAAGCTGAAGAGTCCAGGGCCTTTAAGGAATGCCTTATTTTACCATGAGGAACGTTAAGCAGTGGAACAGGTTGCTCACAGAAGTTGTGCAGTCTTTGTTCTTGGAGGTTTCCAACACCGGACTGGATAAAGCCCTGAGCAACTGGTCTCATCTCATAGCTTCCTCTGCTCTGTGCAAAAGGCTGGACTACACAATATTATGAGGTCTCTCCCAACCTAACTATTCTATATTTCTGTGAATTCTTAATTTCTCAACAAAGAGCTGAGTTCTTTTTTTAATACGATTTTGTTAACAACACTTCCCACCCCCCTACAATATTTGCAAAGCGTCTAATAAAATTTTTGTACTGGAGCAGCTGGTGATGGTTTCAGGCCCTGGCATCTTTAAATAATCAGCATTTAAACAAAAGAGAATGCTAGGTGCTGACAAACCTACTGCAGTTCTCTTTTCCTGTACCAGACTTGTATAACGAAGGCAGAATAGCCAGCTAATTTTGTGCAAGCTTCTTTTCAGTCCAATACTTTTGCAGTCTCTCCTCCCATTTTATGGTTTGGTCTCCTACTTCTTCATTTTCCTCATTTCTATTTGGTGGCTAAGATGGTGCTCTAACAGATCAAAGTGTAAGTGAAAATAATCAGAATATGAGAAGATTCTTCTACAGCTGAAAGAAGTCACTGCAGAAAAGAAAGTAAGTTTGAATTTACCTGTGTAAACCTTATGCCATAGTTGATTTCTGCTGAAACAGATTTTCTTTCTTTTTCTGTACGAACAGGTCGATCATCCAAACCGCGGCAAAATCTGTAGAGCATCTGTCCTGTCTTTGGACCAAACTCTTTTTGCAGTTTTGACATTGAAGCACACTGCAGGTCCCCACAGGTTTTAATTCCCAAAGAAGCCAGCTTAGATTCCATCGTCCTGCCAACTCCTAACAGCAAAGCAATTAGTTCTGTTAACTCTACACAATACAGAGCCAGTCAGGTTTTGAACAAATAAAATTTGTCATTTTAAACATACACTAGGTCATTTCAAATTAATCAACACACACACTGAAAAAATAAATTCCACTCCATAAAACATGGTTGAGATGGAAACTTTTGCTGCCTTCACCTGTATTTCTTTAATCTGGTTCATGTATTTAGCTTAAGATGTCATAATGCAGTACGGGTTTTTATTCCTGGGTAAAATGTGAATGACTCCTGCTTGCAAATCTTGACAAGGTACTGCCTGTTACAGAGTATACAGATAGCTCTGAACACCACACTCAGTTCAAAAAGCGTCCAACATGTTATATGTTTTGCCATCATATACGAGTGATTTAATCTAAAAGAAAGTCAGCCAATATTTTGACTACTATTCCACTACTTCCTAGGCAGAAAAATAGTATTTCAAGTAGAAGTGATAGCATACCTGTATCACTTGTGCTTTGAATTACCAAGCACTGGAAATTGTAGGTATCCATGGCAACAGCACATATCTAAGTATGATAAACTTAAGTATATTTCTGGGTTTTGGAGAGGTGGTATGTTAAAATTATAGAATAGAATCACAGACTGGTTTGAGTTGGAAGGGACCTCAAAACCCATCTAGTTCCATCTCCCGTGCCATGGGCAGGGACACCCTCCACTAGACCAGGTTGACCAAAGTCCAATCTAGCACTACTGGGGAGGGGGCAGCCACAGCTTCTCTGGGCAACCTGGGCCAGGGCTTCACCACCCTCACAGGGCATGATTTTTTTCTGATGTCTAATGTAAAATCTCCAGCCAGTACCCCTTGTACTATCACTACAATTTCTGGTGAACAGTCCCCTCTCCAGCTTTCCTGTAGGCCCCCTCTTGGAACCTTTTCTTCTCCAAGATGAACAAGCCCAACTCTCTCAGCCTGACTGCAGAGCAGAGGTGCTCCAGCCCTCTGATCATCTTATGGCCTCCTCTGGATTTGCTACAACAGGTCCATGTCCTTCTTATGCTGGGGCTGAATGCAGTGCTCCAGGTGCAGGCTCATGCGAACGGAATAGCAGGGAAGAATCACTACTTGTGACCTGCTGGTCACGTTTCTATTAATGCAGTTCCAGGACAGTGTCATCTTTCTGGGCTGCCAGAACACGCTGCCAGCTTGTGTTGAATTTCTTGTTGACCAAGACCCCCAGGTCCTCCTCATTGCTGCTCCCAAGCCATTCTCCACCCAGCCTGTAGTTGTGCTTGGGATTGCCCTGACCCACGTGCAGGACTTTGTACTTGGCCTTTTTTAACTTCATGAGGTTTACAGAGTCCCACCTCTCAAGCCTGTCAAGGTCCCTCTGGATGGCAACCCTTCTGAAATTAACTTCCAAAAAATATTAGTCCTATGAGTTTATACTACCAAAGTCAGTGAAAGTTAGAAATCTCAGCTCCTACCTTTCATAACCTGTTTCTAGGAAGCATTATTGACACAAACTCTAAAAACTTTTTACTACAAAGAGGCAAGGGAATTCTGAAAACTTTAAAATATTAAAGTCAAAGCACAGTACTATATGAATAACTTTCTGGAGGAAAATGATCTCCTATAAGCTTTGCCAAAGAGAAACAGTGCTGTAAATTATGTGTAGCCATGGAAGGGGATAAATAAAGAGGATTTCTGGTAAATCTGCACACGTCTTCATATGTTATTCCTTCCACTTTTCCATTTCAATGTCTATTGCTATTTTTGGTTTCCGTTCTCTTTTTTCCCCCCTCCCCTTAAATGGAGAGAAATACTATTTTGAACACTTAGCACTAAGTATGTGTGCACACATGCAGGCTGAGCTCAGCTGATCGCTAACACATGACGCATAAATGAGTGCTTACTCAGCACTTTTTACACCATGTCTGTGTCACATTATACTCCTGAAGTACATACAATACACAGTTACGTGCCAGAAACAACAGAAAAAATAATAATGAAGTCTGATTTCATACAGGAGTGTTCTGTATGTCTTTACTGTCACTCTCATGGCAGAGTATCTCCATCTCCATGAATCCCACCATGCCCTGGAGAACCTCCCTAAAACCACTGGACCAGAAACACTTCTTTTCTCCCCTACAGCTTTTCCCTTGGTCTTAGGAACGCAGCCACCTCACTCAGTCACTCTGTTTCTCCCCTACTGAAACACCTTTCATTCTCTGATCTGGTGGAGGAATGCTGGACAGAAAACATCCTCTCACTACACATATGTGAGCTACTGTCAAAATGGACAACAGCTGAATTTTGCCTGCCTGTCCCTCCAAGCACATCCTCATTTGGATCACTCTCTGTCAAGCTGTCACTTTTCACAAAACTTGTGGAAACACCATGTCATTATACCTCAGTAAGATTTGGCTGAAACTGCTAAACATTCATAAAATTATTAGTACCGTCATACTTGCAAATTATGAATCCTAATCACTGTCACAATCATCTCCTCAGACAAGGCAAAAACCAGATGGAATTTGACAAACCTGTGGCTGTTCTTTATAGGAAGCAACCCATTCTGACACAGTATGCAGTATACCATTGACAAAAAGGGCAAGGAGGAGGACCTGGGTAACAACAGACAGGTCAGCCTCACCTCCATCCCTGGAGAGGTGATGGAACAACTTATCCTCAGTGCAGTCTCTAGGCACATCAAGGATAAGAGGGTCATTGGAAGCACTCAGCACGGTTTCACCAAGAGGGAGTCATATTTGACCAACCTGAGAGCCTTCTATGAAGACAAAACCAGGTGGATAGATGATGGTAGGGCAGTAGATGTGGTTTACCTTGATTTCAGTAAAGCATTTGACATTGTCTCCCACAGCATCCTCATGGCTAAACTAAGGAAGTGTGGTCTGGAGGATTGGATTGTGAGGTGGTTTATGAACTGGTTGAAGGAAAGAAGTCAGAGAGTTGTGGTCAATGGGACGGCATCAAGCTGTAGGTGTGTACCTAGTGGAGTCCCTAAGGGGTCAGTACTGGAGCCAGTACTATTCATTACATTCATCAACAACCTGGATGAGGGAAGAGAACGCACCATCCTCATTTTGCTGATGACACAAAACTGGGAGGAGTGGCTGAGCCACCAGAAGGCTGTGCTGCCATCCAGCGATATCTGGACAGGCTGGAGAGTTGGGTGGGAAGAAGTTTAATGAAATGCAACAAGGGCAAGTGTAGGGTCTTGCAACTGGGGAAGAACAACCCCAGGTACCAGTGTAGATTGGAGACGGATCTGTTGGAGGGCAGCACAGGGGAAAGAGACCTGGGGTGCTGGTGGACAGCAGGATGACCATGAGCCAGGAATGTGCCCTCATGGCCAAGAAGGCCAATGGCACCCTAGGGTGTAATAGAAGGGGTGTGGTTAAGTAGTTCGAGAGAGGTCCTTCTCCCCCTCTACTCTGCACCTGGAATATTGTGTCCAGTCCTGGGACCATCAGTTCAAGAAGGACAGGGAACTACTTGAAAGAGCCCAGCACAGGGCCACCAAGATGAAATTTTCAGAATCAGTGTATCATTTTTTTCAGATCACAACCATGGAACAGCACCTAATCTTGCTTGACCTGAACATGGATTTGTAGCTGAAAATGTTTTAATATCAGGAGGCAAAATGTGCTCTAAAAGGAAGGAGTACCTGGAAGACTGGTAACGAGTTGCCCTCTGATAAAATCATCCACTTCTTCAGGTTTTAAGTGATACTGTCCATCTGGTTTTGCTTTACGAGTTGCCATTCTGGCCAGCAGAATATTGGAACCTGCAAAAACAACAAATGAAATATGTTGGTGGTACATTCTGTCTTTTCAAGTAGAATGCCAGAGTGGAAACTGCAACTGCAAAATGAAAACCAACCAAAGAAAAGAACAATCAAAAACTCCAGAAGATTCAACAAGTACGTGTGGGTCACTTAACTAAGGACACTGAATGTATTTGTCTTGGTTATGTTCTATACTTGTGGAGGTACAGGTAAACAGTTAAGTGCAAGTGGCTACAAAATTCAGAAATGTAATACTTTAACACTGCAGATCCACAAAAAATCCACTGTGGTCAATGTAAATAATACTTAGGTGACAATTCTGTAGAGTACGTTATATGTGAAATACTGGAATTAAGCTAGTATTTGGGCCTGAGTATTCACTAAGAAAATCCAAGGAGTTTATTCAATTGCTATATACACTGAAAGTGTGGTGTGAATGAGACCTATTTCAGCATTTTTTCATCCCTGCTTACACATTTACCGACACCCAACCAGTAAGATCTCTGCAATGATATCCAAACACATTCAAACACCCCGTTCTAAGACAAAGCAAACTAATAAAGGGCATGGGGAATTCACAGCTCGTGGCACTGTGTGTGAGCTATTGCTCTTCTCTTCCCACCTATGTTCACATTCTTTTTTGCCTCCTCTAAAATTTTAGTCGATAAGAAAAATAAGAAGAGTTTTATGGGTACTGTTTCTCCTGAAAGTTTAAATTGATGAAACACCTAATGACAGACTCCTCATTCACTTTCCTATTTAACTTTGGGAAACCTTTTGTCTATAGAGCACTGAAGGTTCCTGATCCTCTGATCTATCAAATGCACCAACATAGCCCTTAATGCCATGAAATCTCAGTGATTTACCTTCTGCAGTGTATTATTCCCACAACACTCAAGTGAAGTAGGAAAAACCTAATACCTCATTTAACAAACGAGAAACCAAGACACAGGTTGTTTACAGATGAGTGTTTAATCTTCCACTAGCATTGTTTAAATCAGTTTAGTTTAGCCACTAAAATCTCTAGGGTACAAATTAAATTTATTCAACTGGTATAAGCATGTCCTTCTTTAATTTATCTCTAATCAGACAAACAGTGTTGAGAGGAGATCTCAAGAGTATACCAGTACCTATTTCAAATTTACATTGTATTATAGTGGTACAACTTTCCCATTGGGCAACATATAAAACACTTACACAAGATGTATGTTTCTGGCAGACCACATTTTTTAAATAAGGTCTCTGCATTCATGTAATAGTACAATTGTATTCCTTTGATTTATTTACTTAACAACGAACTATAAGTGAAGAGACAAAGTCCTTGTTGTGTACCTACCATACGGATTTCTAGAAAGAACACCAAAATTATTTTCCAGTATCTCACATAAATTTATCATTAAGAAAAAAAAATTGCTTATAGGTTTTTTTCTCTTTCAACCAGTAAGAGAATTCTGGTACCAGATTAGAAAAAAGTGCTTAAAAACTAAATTCTGGTCTTCCTCTAGAAAAAAAAGCAATGCATTAAAATAAGAATATAAAAAGATTAAAAATATGCTGCATGTCAAAACAAGACACAAACAGGAACCCAGGGAATTTCAGTCTCTGCTCTGTGATACAGGACGAAATAAAGGAAGAATCCTGCTTACAGTAATGAATTTCAGTTCATCTCACAAGTGGATTTCATACACTTGCATACACTTAGTATAGCTCAATGCTAGTTGAGGCAAACCCAGACAAAAACAAAGGAGAAAGGAAGGAGGTAAGTGAAAAGAAATAAAGAAAGTCTTTTCAGTTGTGTGATTTCATTTATAATACCTACTACAAATTACACCAGTCTTTGCTTTCCATGCCTTCCAGTAACTGCTAAATCATGCCACTCTGTAAACTCTTACTGCTATGTGCGATGAAGAGCAGAATCTCTGCTATTTTTTTTTTTATTTACTGAAAAAATAGAGTAAAATTTCATAAAAATGAATGTAAGAATATAATACAGATGGGATTTTACCATACTGTTCAGATAAAAAAGTAGTGATACCAATTCTGTAAATTTTTCCTTAAAACTTTCCACTTAGGAAGATTATATAGCATTTTTATATACACTAATTTATATGCCAATTATATTCTGTTTTCTATTATTTTCTAGTCATTTTTATATGCACTAACTTAATGGAAAGGGCAATATACTCAGTACCACACAAACACTCCAGAGTTTTAGCAATCTTGCACAGTTCTGATGCACCTAATAATAGCCACTGCTTCTGAACAGAAATGAAACGAGGTACTTACCCATCCCAACAGAAGCAGTGCATTTGGTTTGGGCTTTGATTTCGGTGCGGATAGCATTTGCAAGTTCATCGGGAGTCAGTCTGGTCTCTGTAAGGATTTCAGTGATATCTACTAGTGCTTCATCACAACTGACTGCTTCGATGTTATGAGTATAGCTATCAACACAAAGTAAAGGAGGTGAAACACCAGCAACAGCTCACCATCTGTTAAAACAAATATGTAGCAAATAAAGTCTTCCTTTTGTGGTGGTATTTCCCTGCTTATTTTGCATTACACATCACTTACATATTAAAAATTACAGCAAATTACAGTAACACGACTAATGTAGGACTAATTTCAACATGCATCATGATTTTAAATGAACAGCTGAAGAAGGAGTTGAATACTTATTTTTCATCAACAATAACAAATTTTGAGTTTTGTTTAAATGCATTTTAAGCCATAAAGCAGTTTCGAATAGTTGTTACTCAAATAATCCACTCATAAGTTACTTAAAAAAACCCTGTTTGAATAATCTTGCCACTAAGCAGGGATCTGATTCCCATAGCACAATCAGTAAAAAAATTTAACAATGACTCCTTTGGAAGTCAGATCTTCACTGTTTACAAGATTGGGCTTCAAGATAAAAGAATGCTCAGAAGCACCGAAATAACAGAAGTACTACAAAAGGAAGAGCTCAAATACGAATGGCTTTACTAAAGCTGGAGAGTAACATGGAGATGAACATACTAAATCAAATAATGGCATTCAGTTATGGCAAACAACATATACTCAATAACCTTACCAAGGAAGATCACGTAAGCAAACAACTCCCGTTACCTTGCTAGTATTTCGTATACCGTCCGAGCCACTTCTTTGTACGCATCAAAATCATAGGAAACCGCTTGAATATTTGGACACAACTTTTTTGCTTGACCAAAAAACATTCCATTCTTTATGCCAACTTGCCTAAAATGAAATAATAAAAAAAAAAACAACCCACAAATAAAGACAGGACAAACTTTCCTACAAATTAATACGGGGTATTCAAATGAAGGATTTGTATTTTCCAAAAAAAAAAAAAAAAAAGTGAATTATCAGTAAAAAGGAACTTAGTCCAACTGCTAGCAATTTAATAGGTAAGAAAAAAATAACTGCAAAGTAGAGTATTTGTATAATATTCAGGCATGCAGCATGGACACCCTGCCTCTGGGAACATGCTTAAGACAAAGTCTCCAGAATACACTACTTGCTGTCTTCTGTTGTGAATTAAAACCATACATATACTACAGTGACTAAGGTAACTGTATCCTATATTCCACTGTGCAAGCTAACAAAATTATGCTCCCCATAATAAACAAACTAACTTTTCAAGATACAAATACAAGCCTGCCTATCCTAGCATGCTTGAGAAAGGTTCCAAGGAAGGAATAATTTCTCAAGCACTATTTCCATCAGGGAAGAACATCTTATTTCTAACAGTGAGCTTGTATTTATAACAAGCTGTTTCACATTCTGAAGATTTGTAAGCTGTGTTATTGGGAGTGCTCAACATAATCTGTGCAAGAGATGGCTTCAAGTGTACTAGTCATACTTACTGATTTTAACTGAAACCTTCAGTAACAGAACGTTCTTAATTCAAGAATGTGATTTAGATAGAAAACATTACGAAATCAAAAATATCACGGTGTCTAGCTCAAGGGTTTCCTTAACAGACTCGATGTTTCAAGTAACATGCAGGATACACTGAGAGCTATTAAGCAGCATTTAAAAAGCTGCAGCATCCAAAGAGAAGACCTTGTGTTAAATTCTAACAACCCATCTAGCTAAAACTAATCCTCCCAAGATACATTTAAGGAAAACCAATTTAAATGCTATTTTTGGACATTTTCTGGCTATCTGTATGACATTTTCAAGCAACCTGATGGGTAACTTTTACCTACCTGGCTTCGTAACTACAAGAAGCTATTTCAGCCATGGACAGAACAGTGAGATCGAAGTCAGCTCCATTCACATGTGTGTAATCCGAATGCTCCCAGGCTGATGAGTCCAGCTTATCAGGTACTCTAATTTCTGCTTGGAAAATAACATTTACATTTGTGTTTACGTTATTTTTACTCAGAGTTCAACTGAATGAATGTGAATAAAATAAAAATTACTGATTTTATTTTACACAATTTCTATACTGCTACCTGTTGATGAAGAGGTTCTTAATACTATATTCATTCATACCACGGCCAAGAAACAAGAACAACAATGAAAAACCACCCACCAAAACAGAACATCACCTCCTCCCTAGTAATCTCTCTCTTCAGACAGGTCTGTATATACTACTGAGAATAATACTAACTTATTTACCTATTTTTCCCCAAAATTACTAGAGAGCAGCTGTTGGTGACTACATACACCATGCTATAAAAAATAAGACTGTTCTCAGCTTTAATGATGATAAAAATTATTAGACACTTCAGGCTAACTGCTATAACCATATCCTGTAAACAAATAAAAGACACTCAAAAATTTACCAACTCCTGAGCTAACAAGGAGACATGTAGCTACATTCCTTTTTACAAAAAGCACAACTACTACCAGAACACAGAAATTCAGAATACAAACCCACTTCTTATCATACTTACAAATTCCTTATATAAAATTATTTTTCTAATAATCTGGATACCACGATGAACTGATTTTTTACAAGTGAAATAACCAGAATGCTAATTAATTAGCTCAAACTAAAAAACACTAGCTGGAAATTTCTATTTCCTTTAACACTCTTGTGGGGATATGAATTGACAAAACTTCCACTGTTACTTCCTAATAAATCTCTTATTAGGATATGTCAACTTCTTTCAAATCAAAATGATACAATTAAATAATGTACCCAGGCTTCAAACGAGACAGACCTTCCCTAATTCTATAAAACTTTACTGCATGCTCTTACATAAATTTTTAAAGCACACTAGGTACTGGTGGAACTCTGTGACACTGAATGCTGGAATCAAGTATTTTCTTTTCCTTTCTATTCTGGGTTTCACAGTATATAAACCTTGTAAGATACATGCCTATATGCTAAATACAGATCAGCCTGAAAAAACAGCTAGATGCAAAAACCACTGTACCCTTCCAAACTTGCCATCAGAATCAAAACAGCACTGTTTCATACAGACAAAACCCTTCTGTTTACTTAAAATGAAGTCTAGTCTGTATGTTGTAGTTCTTTTTCATTACTGCAGTCTGTTTAATACCATACACCTTTGGAATAAAACAAAACACAGAATTTTCTTCAGAGTGCCACAATGCCTAATTAAGTTTCATGGTACTAACAACTTACACACCGACAATTTGGCTGAAAGGAAACATGGTGCTATGTGCACGTGTGAGTAGTGTTCAGACCAGAGAATGTGTTGTAATGAGTGAGTGGAGACAGCAGGTGTAGAGCCTGACTCACGTGAAAAAGGGCTTTTATTCAGAGTTTCTGCTGAATTTGTGCACCTTCTTGTGTCTTAAATATTTAGTGTATGATGAGCTCAGCAAGTTACCTAAGATGTCTGCAACTGAAAATTAGAGCAAAAATTATGCCCCAAATAAAGATAAGAATGACAAGAACAATTTCTTTAGTCCATGCCTTCCTGTGCCCTGGCCTGAGATGATGATGTCATCTTGTCTATCTTCATTGCACTCGTCGACTTTTTCCACATCGCAGCAGAGCAGATCCCCCCATGAGCTGATGGAGTCACTTCATGTGAAATTCAGGGCAATGCAGAACACATTGTCCTCAATGGAAGGTAAGGTAGAGAACCTCTCATCAAAAGCTGGGAAACTAGACAGGCACATGGTGAATGTGGAGCAACGGATGGAGAAATCAGAGGCCAGGACCCAAGTCTGTGAAAAAGAAATCGCTGAGAATAAATCTGTGACTAAAATGATGGTTAAAATCTGCTGCTCTTTAGAATGAAAAAAGGGGAGATACTAGGGTTGAGGGAAAGGAAGCCTGCCTAGAAAACATTCACATCTTGGGCATCCTGGCCACGGAAAAGAGACCCCAAACTATGAATCCTGACTAACATATGTTAATCTTCTATCTTTAGAATATGAATGTTAAAGATGTCATGTATGCAGAGAAGTAATTTCTACTACCCAGAAAGGTTATCTCCAATTTGGAGATTTAGGGTGAGAATGATAGTGAGCTTTAAAATTTAAAAAGTTATACATTTTTGGATGAATTCAAACAAGAAAAAGAAAGTATTTCATAAAGGAGTCAAGATTCTATGGACACTAGATACTTGTCTAGCTGTGCAGATCAAAAGCAGGAACCAGTATCACTAAAGAAATAATTTGGGGGAAAAAAAATTTAAAAAGAGAAGTAGGGGAAGCAGCAGAATTCAGCACTTGGACAAAAGTGTTTCATAAGGGTTTTGTTTTGTTTATTATTATTTGGAACATTTTTTCTTATAAGCAAGACCTGGAGACGGCAAAATCAGAGAACAGCCTGGAAAGCACGAAGCATCAAAAAATGATGTAGAATTCCATGTTGAGGCATGGATGTAAAAATATGCTCATGGTCAAAGTTGGTCCCAACAACCTTTTTATTTCATTTATATAACACGTCCCCAAAACAGAACTGTGCATGTTTAACAGCACAATTTAGCATTCTGTATATTGATGTTTTGGAAAAAGTACTTTTCCATGTGATAAATGTACCTACTGGGCCATATGTACCTCTGGCATGGCAAAATTAAAACACGCAGTGAAGTGTTTCACATACACTTCCGTCCCTGTGATGTTAGAAAAGCCTAACCTGCAATTCCAGCTTTTCACCTAAGACCATAACTAACTGTAATTTCTTTTCCCAAAAGAAAGACAAGCCATGTACTTATGAGAGTGCAAGCCGAAACAACAGGCTGCATTTTTTGTTGACAAAACCATTGCACATGGAGATAAAAATTAACAAAGAAACTAAAAAATAATATGAACTGCAGCTAATTAGATAGAGACCACAAAAAGAGAGTTAGGAAAAAACCCTTTCACCAAAACAATAGGTTGCACAATCAGACTAAGTATCAAGAAAGGAAGAGCTATCTGACTGCCTGTGTGCAAGCCAGTGTGATTGGATGTTGAAGTTAAAGAAATGAATGTGTGGATATCCAGAAAAAACAGCTGCAGTAAGAAACTCAGTTTGTTCTACAATGAGGCTGAAATCTGCTGTACTCTTAAGCAATATTGTAGAAGAGATATTATTGAATTTGTGCATCACAAAGAACACGGTACAGCTATCAGCTGCACTTCCATGATTTAACTGCCTCACTTCCAAACATCACTTGCTTGTATGAAGTCACACCCCTGATTCAGTGTAAGGTCCTAACCAGAGTTACCAAGTCACTGTATAAAAACCTGAACTACCAATAAATAGTTCCTACACAAGCTACACTACAGAAAATCCAACTCCACAAAAGCCACAGCTATCTTTGAAAGGCACTTAAATAGGGCATTGCAAACAACACGGCAGAAGCTCAGCCTGGAGCATCCTGAAATGTCCTTAAAAAGTTCAAGGCCGGTGGGTTCCACAAACATATGTTCTACCTCAGTTTTGAAGTGTTCTTCAACAACAGTAAAAAGACAAATAAAACAGCATCACTTACTAATACCTTGTTTCCCAATGTCTGGCAGAATTTGTTAGTTTCTTGTTGGTTTTGTTTTTTTTCTAAAGTACTGATATTTCAGAAACAACCAGGGAAGAACAACCTGGGTTTTTCTACTTCTTGTATCAGCAAAATAACTCACTGAGGTGTAAACTTTATAACAATAGTAGCTGCTACCACAAGGTTGGTAAAAAGTGCATATTGAAGGTGTAAAGCAAAAACTCAACTTCCAAATCTAAACTGAAATTAAACAGAAGCTGCCCCATGCATATGCACGTTTTGCCAACTTTGTGGTAAAAACTAAGTTTCAAGGTGATTAAACAGACAGTTGGAAAAAAAAAGACAAGTTGCCAATGCTTAGCAATATACTTTCTCATACTAAATACAGTTCAGGCAGTAGAATAATAATAAAACTTGTTAATGAAAGTATGTTTTGTGTTCATGAGTCTACTGCTACTTCAGGACACAGAAATTGATAAATTTCTAAATTACTGCAGGCAAGTAAGGAATTCTCAAAGTCCAACAGATGCCCTGGTTTTGAGGAAACAAAGTACTGGAGAGACAGAACTCATGGAAGTTACACAGACTTTCCAGATACCTAAAATACTCTGAGGACTGCTCAAATTAACTCATTGTACACAGATACTGTACACATGCAATTCAAAAGCCAACTTCAGATGATTGATTTCTCACTGGGCATGTGCTTACATTCATACTTTTATAGTAAAAAAGTTTAGCAGCCTTTAAAATTTATTTTTGTACCTTCTTCTCTGTAACAGAATAACTCTGAACAAAGCGATTGTGGGTTTATTTCTTATTTTAAAGTAACTACTTAACATTCTACCTTATATTCAACCTGAAAGAAAGTGACTAAATCCAAAAATTACACTACAGTATTTCACTCCTACTGAGCAAAGCTAACTAAGCAAGTCATCACAGTGGCATGTTATTACTGAGGACACATAACACTGTGCTGTCCAAAGACATTTCTTTTCTGAAATCCCTTGCATGAAAAAAACCCCAAATTTATCCACTTTGCACACATGTTAATTTAATAAGTTTAAGGAAAAGTCTTCAATAACAAAACCTAAAAACACACAGACAAACAAACAAACTTATCTGTACCTGCTTTGCCATTCAATAGCTTGTTCTGGTAATATTGCTGTTCAAGCTTGGGGTTTGCACCGGGGCGCAGTGGTGCCATTCCTGCACCTCTGTTACTAGTAACAGCTACCGGTTTTCCTGTAGAGAAGAAATGCATGAACTTAGTAAGTCAACATCATAATAGCTTACATTTTATTAAGAGAACAACTAGGGTAAAATCATAAAGAACAATTTTAAAAATAATTTATTTCACGCTTATACACTCGTGGCATTAAGGAGGAAGCTGCTATGGAAATTATTTTGCATTGTGATTATGAATTTGCTGTGTTAATTGCAGTCACGTGTAAAAAGAAAACACAGCCATACTAGTTTGTATTTAGTAACAAGTATTAATTGAAGCTGTGAAACTTCATCAATGTCCTAATGATGCATTAGTTTAAGACAAAGCAAGCACTATACTGATTTTATATACTTAATAATGTTTATTAGCTTAAATAAAAGCTTAGTATTAGCTTAAACTAGAAAAGTATATGCATACCAAGAATACACGTTTAATTAACTGTACAAATTAAAATCTTTGGTAAACTTTTACTTATTAGTAATACAAACACCTCCATAAGTTTTCTACAGGAAGCTAATTTATGTACTAAAAGTTCTGGCAGAGTTTCATGGAACATTAAAAATAATTGCAGAGAAGTCCTACGTTCTTTATATGCCAGAAATGGAATTTGAAACTTGTCAGGAAATAAAGTTTTAAAGAGCTAAACATACCAGAACTATCTTGGACACACTTGCTCCTGCCTTTGGAAAGAAAAGAGCACAGGAACTGTATATAAAGCTTATTCTTCTTTCTCAAGGCCTACAACAGCTGGGTACCTGATGGTCACCAGTGCACCAAGTCTTCAGACTTGTGCGTGATCGAGGTTCAGAGTCTGCACAGAACGACTAGGATTCCCACTGTATACATGTATACTTATACATGTATATAAAGCCAAACCACTAAAAATTGCTAACTCTTTTTATGCCCTAAGGGTGATCACACAAGTTGGTTTTCTAGTTGCCCATCCTCCAGATCTTATAATACTTCATGTGTAAAAGCTTAGATATGAAAGGGAAGAAGCAAATTTCGCTTGAAAAAGATGAATCAGGCAAAGAGACAATAAATTCCCAGCTTTGACCTTTCCACTTTTCTAGTTAAACAAACCTCCTTACATTACTTCAAGAAAATTACTAGGGTATCTTTTTTTTTTTTTAAACATGAAAGTGTGATCAAAACCCACTCTAGGTACAAGTAGAAATTGATCGCCAATTTCTAACATAGTAGATTTAAGTTCCAATACAGTAGTGCAATGTTGTAGAGAATGGTTACTCCAGATTTTACTTCTTTCTTCCTACTTTAGATACTGAAAGGAGACAGCAGGGAGAATTCCAGTTCTCTCTTCTTGCTTTCTGATTGTGAGAAAGTAATCCGGGATATGAGAGCTGCGTGGTCTATCAAAGGCGCCAGAAAAAAGATGAACATGCCAAGTTCATTTTGTGAACATGCAAGTTTGTGTTTGTTTTTAAAGGCCCAGATCAGTAAACTATAACATGTAGAATTAAATACTAACCTTTGAGATCTGGTCTATTTCGGATAGCCACAGACACAAAGAAGCAATCCATATCCACGTGCATTATGCAGCTCTGTGGCTTGGCTGAGCTCGCAACAGACACATTACCTAGTATGAAGATACACCAATAGAAAACTTGAACCCTAATTTATACACTTTGGTACTACTCACAGTACTCATCAGCAATTATTAACAAGTTTTTTTTACCATCCTAAATATAAAGATTTTTGTTTCTTCTCACCAAAAATTTACATTTACAAATTTCTCAAATAAGTTTAAACATAAACAGTAGACAAACAACCTAACAATGCATCAACTTAAAAGTTTCTATTTTATTTTCTCATACTTAACACCTTCCACCTAGTAAGTTTTCCCCACACAAGGAGATGAATGCATGTTGTGGGAACTGGATCTTAATTTTGCTATGTTAACACTGAATCTGAAACAGAGAACTTCACACCTTTTTGTTCATTGATCACAATACTGTTCAAAAGATAAGAATGTTTAGCTGCACTAAGGGCTACCACTAATTCTTCACAAACACACTAAAAATTACTTTTAAACCTCTCAAACAATTGGATTTTGTCATTGCTGTACTCATGCAAACACTCAGCAAAGATGACCAAGATAGCTCCAGACTGAAAAACTTGCATACCTAAATACTTGTGTCAAGAATTCTCTAAATTCAAGTGAGTATGTCTATGTTGCTGATCTAGCAGAGGATGCTGTATCTAAGACCTCCCCCAAGAAACAAAAAAAACTCCTTAATTTGAACAATGCAGAGTGTAACAGAGGAAAAAATACTTCAATTCATTAAGTGAATTGTTCTGCTTAACATGTGAGTTAATCAGAAAAATGTTCTCCTGTATAAGTAACTTACCATTTGAATTCATTCTTTGAAAAATAAGGACTGTCCTATAAAGGCCATATATACAGATCAAGTTACTGCTTAAGAAGTTGCTATTTGTCAAGTGAAACAGAGTCATTAACTATCTGAATACTCTAGGCCAAATCAAAGAGAAAATAAAAATATATTAGCTTATACCACATTCTGATGGAAATAATACACATTAATGTAGTTTGTAAGCTAACATGTTTTATAACCGGGGTGTCCTAGCACAAACACAGCATCAGTTATTTATCTAACAGTAACTTTTTAGGATGTGGTGATTTATCGTCAAGCATATGATTACAAGTGAGTATTTTTACAGCACAACAGAGTCAGAATCTCTTTAATGGTACAGAGCTAGCCTTGTGATTGAATAAGACTGTAAATGAGAGATTCTAAAGATGCAAAAACTTTATCTAAACTTGTAACACTTTGCCTCTTGTGAATTACCTGCATTTTTTTTTATTAGTTTGGCCCTTGATGCAATGACATAAAACATTTCTGTCACAAGCCAGGTTCAGGAGGCTCACATGACACTTGTTTCAACAGACCCAAAGGTATATAACTCTTACTAACAAAAAAAAAAAAAAAGACTTTAGTTCACTTCCAAATGTTACTCATCCTTGAAATTTTCAAACTGAACTGTAAGTAGCATGGTTTTTTCTTTTGGTTTTTTTCCCTTTAGATTTCCACATAGCAACTATGGGCTTGTGTGTTTAGAGATACACATAGTATTTTTTCCCTTCAATCAATCCATATACCTTGGTAAAGTCAGGAATGTTATTTCCACAAGGAGGAATTAAATGTAGACCAGAGTATCACATTAAGACACATTTTAGGCTAAAAAAGCCCAAACAATCAAAACCAAAAGCAGTTGGATCCTTTATAGATTTCAGCGCATCAAAGTCACCAAGCTTTTCCAGATAGCCTGAATGCAATGAGAATATTGAATATTTACCTACTTAGTCTCAGTTAGACATTTAATGTACAAAGACATAAGGCACCTTCTCAACATAAACCTTCTTAAACAAGTATCTACCTGTGTCAGTCTTAAGTGCAGACCTGCCTGCTTTCCATTTTTTTAATTTTTCCCTTCCTGGAAAGACACCGCTGTTTTTTCTCTGCAGGCTGTTGACAAACTCTGTCAGTTCACACTTCCATGTTGATATATGATGCAGTCTTGAATGTGAATAAAAGTCAGAAATAAAAGTACATTCTGAAGGTTTGGACACAGGTAAGGAAGCTGCCTTGCTAGAAGTAGGTACAGAAGTGCTTTTTGTGCTTGAAGGCCCCTGAACAGTGGAGTGGTGAGCACCATTTATTTTAGCATTACTGTGCAAAGATGAGGATGAGGATGAATTACTCATAGTCCTATGTGGATTCCACGAAAAGTCTGTACTTTTGTTGCTTTGCTGCAACTGCTGCGTTGTGCAGTCTCTAAAGTCAACCATGCCTTTTTCAGTCTTCCCCTCCTCCTGCACAGGGCCTGGAGAGAACCCACTTGCAACACCGTTGCCGGAGGGCACCAAGCAATCCTGTGTCTTTAAGGCACTGGTAGAAGTGTGTGTGTGTCCATTAAAAATGGCAGTGCTGTCTTTGTGAGACTGAATCCCATTTTGTTTCCGTTCAGGAAGGATCTGCTCCAGCCCCGTAAATCCAAAATCATCGCTTTCTTCTTCCTCTTCTTCATCCCAGCTACTTATTCCATTCGTTGCGATCTCATTTTCCATCTCACACTTTTTAATATGATTTCTGAAACAGATGTAATTATTTAATATCATATCTCTTATAAAGAAAGGCATATTTACAGGTAATTTCAAATGCTAAGTATTTATCTTCGTAACTGTTATTAGTATATAATCAAGTAGTTTTTACAATCCCAAGAGTCTGTCTGCATGAGTGGTCAGGAATATCCAAACCATCAGATGGAGTTATCTTTTTTAAAATTTTCCTTATATAGTTACAAACTAAAATTAAAAAAATAAAGTAGGCTCAGAAAACCTTTATTTTTTATGAAATTACTTTAGATGTGTTAGATTTATTTTGCCTTCTCTCAAGATAAAACTTGTTCAAGCTCTATCAACCATATTCTTAATTCTTAGCTTTTGACAAAATCCCAAACTACTGTTCACCTTTTAAGTCCTCAAAATGAAGTATTCTGCCACAAGTATGCTGGCAATTTACTGTTACTCTGACAGTGTAAAGGCAATGTTTTCATTCATAAAATTTATCCTGTAACAAATCCTAACGGGAATTAAAACCAGAGTCATCCAAGCATCACTCCCATACCTAGCAATTTCAGTACAGAAAAACCAAAAAGGTGGAAAATAATTAGCTATCCAGTATACCAGCAAAATCAGAAAGCCAATTATCTGTGACAGCAATTTGATTATCACAATCATAAACTATATTAAACGTAACATGTTTGAGGAGTTGCATGGCTGCAAGTGGTATATCCAGTGGTATGTATTTAGTATCAATGGACAGGGCAGGCTTTTAAATTCCTACTTTCCAGACTAAATGGATATTTTTGGAAGTCTGAATATTTTTCTAAAAAACCCAAACATTAACAATGCAATAATAGGAGGCAATAGTGATTGTATCGTTGTTTAAGATATGTGTAAGAAATACTGCTTAGGACATTAATTTTATGGCGTTGGTTTGATTTTTCCTAAATACAGACAAATCCCATTCATGTGGTAAAGCCTCCTCAGCATTATGCGGAGCTGGACTCTAAATAAATCAGCAGGCTGTGGAAAACCACAGGCCATGATTAAAAATCAGAAAGTTTAGCATCTTGTACAGTACCCTTGGCCCTGTCTGAGCAGTAGCTTTGGAGGAGGTGACCCCCAGAGGTCTCTTCCCAACTCATTGCACAATTTTTTTAAACAGTAAGCATGCTTCTGAAAAAGATGCAGAAACCCTCTTAAAAAATCTACAGAGCAGTCTGTTCAAATGCAAGGTTTCTTTCCAAATTCCAATTCCTCTGTCAGTTAAAGAGTTTTGCTGGTGCTTTCTGTTACCTTCTCTAGGTCCTTTAGAATTTTTTATACTGTAATGGGATTTTTTAATCCACCTTCTCCCTCAAGAATGACTTAACCTTGGTATTAGCATACATAAGGCACACTGTGACTTTTTATTAAAGAACTTAACAACTAGTATGCATTTACATTTGTTCCTAAGCACCTTTAGCAAAAGCAATCAAATCATACGATTTTTTTTTTGTTCTGAAATAAAGACCTCTCTTCAGTGTCACTAATCAGAATCCTTTAATTTACGCTTATTGTTTCCATAAAGATATGCTACATCCTGGGATTCCTAGGTCACACTATCAAGCAGTAGTCCAATGACTAGAGACAAAGTAACTGTAGTTCTCAACTATTTTTATAGCTATATCTTATTTTTGAATTTTGGTGCTCAGAGCTTACCTCTTCTAAAGTTGAAATGACTTTAAGAACTGCTATACAGTTATAAATGCAAACCCATTATGGGAAAATGATTAGCATCTGCATTACAAAATGAGAAATACTTACACCCTGTTGAGATCTTTAGCTATATTGCTTGGACCTGGCATGGCATCTTCAGGTTTGCATATGCTATTAAAGTTGAGACCTTTTTGAACACTTGATTGCTTGGTGTAAAGCTGATACGGAATGTGGGAGAGGAGACGTCCAGCTTTAATGCTGAAACAAACAAAAAAGAAATGAACAGGTTACTATTTAAGACATTAAAAAAAAAAAAACAACCAAATAACCTTCTATGCAAAAACTCCACCACCTCATGTACAATAAACTACCACTTTGGTCATTATCTCTTTCTGTTCTGCTACATGTACTCACATGTACCCACACCACGTCTCTCACTACTAACTGAACTGAACTGAAAAGTCATTTGTTACTTGGTGACTGATACTGTAAAACATATTTGCACAGTTGTATTGGTCAATTATCTACACCCATTTTTCTTTTCTACCTAACACGCAACCCCCCCCAAATATTTAATTTCAAAGCAAAAACCAAATAATGTCAAGCCCAAAAATACCCCCCGAAGAAACCCCAACAATAAAATATAACTGGTAGAATTTGAAAGAGGTAAGCTAGATGTAGTTCACTTTCTCCATTTCCAGTGGAGAAAGCCAGATAGAGGAATCATTTCTAAACAGACCTCCCGTAAATATCTACCACAATCATTCCAGTTCTGTCCTATGTGTTACACTGTATCTCCCTGTCATGGTTTAACCACAGCCGGTAACCAAGCACTAACCAACCACTCACTCACTCCTCCCTGCCCAAGGGGATGGGGAAGAAAATGGAAAAAACGCTCGAGGGTTGAGATAAAGTTTAATAGGGTATCAAATCACAGAATCACAAAATCACAGAATCTTTGGGGTTGGAAGGGACCTCAAGAGATCATCGGGTCCAACCCCCCTGCCAAAGCAGGCTCCCTATCTCATCAAAGGAAGAGAACTAATATTAATAACAATAATACAAGTGATGCATAAATGCAAATGTGAAAGAAAAAATAGTGTGGTTTTGAGCAGTGATTCCACCTTCTGGCAGCTTTGCCAGTTCTCCAAGTATCATGATGCCACATGTCACAGAATATCCCTTTGGCCAGTCTGGGCCAGCTGTCCTGGCTCTACTCACCCAGCTCCTTGTGCTAGCAGGGTGTGAGAAGTTGAAGTTCATAACTTACTTGAAGCACTACAACTACCTAGCAACAATTAAAACCATCAGTGTGCTATCAACCTTATTGTCATACTAGATCTAAAACACAGCACTTTCTACTGGCTACTAGAATGAAAATTAACTCCATCTCAGCTGAAAACAGGACACTCCCTCTTTATTTTTCTTCTTCCACTGAAACCACAATTATACTTCAATAACTGCTAAATTCTGTAGGGAAGTCATGGCCTTTGAAGTGGAATCCTCTCAAAAATACACCACAGTGTGATTTCATTTCTCCACCTTGCTGCCTGTTGCTGGCAGCAGAGATAATAGCCTTCCCTGCCTATACTCCACCTCTTTTTCACATACAACTCTTCACATGGGTCAGAGATGCTGAAACTTCTTACAGCAGAGGAACTTCTCTCACATAAAAAAAAAGCTTAATATAGGTGTTCAGTTTTGAAGACACAATTGGATCGAAATTTTTAAAGAGAATGTAGCTCAGTGACAAATACTGTTTTTCTTTTCTTCAACACCTGAATGCTTCCTCTTGGAGACCTGCTTTGTAACTAGCTCAAATCTGTACCGCTATCAAGGGAGCTGGACAGTGGAAGAAAAGCCCTTAGGAGCTTTCTTGCTGCAATTAGAGAAGAATATAGTGGGAGATCACATTTCCCAATTAGTAAATTAAAACTAGTTAGCATATACATAGAGACCTGGTAAGGTTTCTATGGGAATGGGATAGTAAAAACAGCCCTAGAAGTGTATCAATTAAACACAGTTTGATGCATGAATATATGGCATTCATAAAGGAACATCACTTACATTAAACCAGAGTTAACCATTGCCAGAGTTAAAAATACACATGGTAGAGTTCCAAAGCTTTCTTGTACAGAAAGTGGTGATGCAGTAACCACGCTTTTACGACTTCTGGTTAAGACTGTTTCTCATACCACCACATGAACCTGGGTGGTTATTTCAAAATCATTACTGCAATTTCAAGATGATACCCCCCCCCCCATTTATTTAAGAAACAGGAACAGCTAGTGGAGTAGATGCATTAATAGACTGATACACAGTTTTTATTTTTCTAATTAACATACAGCAATTGGAAACCAATTTTAGATGCACCATTCAACATATTTTCCCATTCCACACTCCTCAATTCTCAGAATTCATAACCACCAAAAAAAACCCCAACCAAAACCAAACAAACAAAAAAAGAGGTTGAAAAGGACTTCTGGAAGTCTCTCGTTCAAATTCTGCTCAAAGCAGCGTTACCTTTAAAGTTACATCAGGTTACCCAGGGATGAATCCACCTGACGTTTTATTATCTACAAGGGCAGAGATTCTGTAACCTCGCTAGGCCCCTGTATCACTGTTCTCTCTCTTGCACTGTGCAAAATATCTTCCTTATACTTTTTTTTTCTTCAACTTGCAACTATATTGCCTTTTGTCTTCTCGCTGTGCATCTTGGAAACAAAATGTGGCTCTACACACTCTGTAACCTCTGTAACAGGAATGAAAGCCAACAAATGGATGTCTGTTCTCCAAGCAGAGCAAAACGAGCTTCCTCAGCCTCTCCTCATATATCACATTCCAGGCCCCTATTCATGTTGGTGGCTCTCCTCGGAATTCACTCCAGTTTGTCAGTGTCTTTCTTGTAGTAAGAAGACCAAAATCAGACTTAGAATTCCAGTTGTAGCTTCAGAAGTGCTGAAGTGACTGAAAGAATCCCTTCCCCTTGACCTGCTTATTCCATATCCTTGTCATGCAGCTGCCCCACAATTCAACAGCAGGCCTGCTCCACTTGCTTGCAATAGAGCTAGAAAAGCCACCTTCTTCCCCTTCGATGCTTAGCTAGTCTCCACAATAAGTTACTCTGTTACAGTAACCTGGCATCTCTTCTGAAAGCTTTAAGGCTTAAGATGGGTAGCTTTTACAGTCAATTATTTTTCATTCTGAATCCTCATCAGAAAAAGGAAATGAAACGTGATACACCAGACTATTATTTTTCCCAGGGAAATGACTATAAAGTTATTTTCTTCACATTTATGTTAGGTTAACACAGCTCTTTAAAGAAAAAAAATATCACCCAATCTGAAAATCAAAATAAGAAATCTACAAATTCTACTAGTAGCTTGTTTTAGTTATCCTTAATCTTTGAAAAGCGTGTTTATTATAAAAGTTGAAGGTTTGTTAAAAAAAAAATCCAATTTGAAAGTCAAGCTCTCACATCAGGTTATGACAAAATTTAAACCACCTAAGTAACCTTAATTTGGCTTCCATGATACATTGCACAACAACCCTTCCAAGCTACATAACTGGATTTTCGCAACTACTGTTACCACAGGATCTCTATGTGACGCTAATTAAACTAAAATTCTAGAGCTACTTGCATTTAACAACAGGTTTATGAGAGTCTGACTTTAGACTATCATTCAGAATGTTCATGCTTCAGAATATGCAAAGTTTTTAATGCTGTAATAAAGTTCCACAAATGCCTTACCATCCTTGTGTAAGTTACTCTGAGATGTTACGTAGCTCACATGACGTATTCCAAAGGATTGACATTTTTGGTGGCTTACCTTTATGTCATTTTGGTGACATTCAAAAAATGAAAGTAAGAGCCGTTGTAGTAAGTGCCATGGAAGGTTATTAAACTTTGGAAACCAGGCAGATGCTATAGTGGTAAGCACCAATAAAACCCAGGAATTAATCATTCATTCCTTTATCAGGAAAGAATGAGTCACATGCAGTAAGGAAGGAACAGGTTTACAGAGACAAGAAGCAAAACCTAAGACACTGAATTAGCAATTTGCAACCTGAGTTCAATCTTTTCTGTGAAGAGAATGTGGCAGGTACCACCGTGAAAAAAGATGGCACATGATCATGTAATTAAGGACTAGATCATCCTGAGTACAGGCAAAGAAATAAATCAAAGCTTCGCAGACAAACGACCTTTAATTCTGCAGCCCAGGATGACAAGACTGAAGATGTAACAATAGTCCCCCCTACCATCAATTTGTAACAGTAACATTTTAGGGATGAGTCTTAACCAAATTAAAAAAAAAAAAAAAACCAAAATCCTTCCTACTGCATTAACATGATGTGCACATGAATATTCAACACATTTGGAACCTCTGCATCCACTGCACTGATTTTCACGCACTGATCTACTGAGAGGAACATAATTTGGTATTCCATGGACTGAAAGGGAGTATTTAACAAATGAATGTTCTTTTTTAATTTCTCTCCCTCTCTTGTTGAGAGAAATTTTAGGAGATTTCACACATTATTAGGTTCTAGCAAGTCTCTACTGCATGTATACAAACTAACTTTCCCAACTTGGTTAAAACTATAATGAACTTTAACGGCATCAATGAAAACAGCCACATCTTTCAAACAAAAACACACCTACCACTAGGTCTCCAAGTCCTGAAACTCATGGATGAGGCCTTAAAAATGCTTTAAAAAATGTACCTAAACTTTTTTTTTTCAAACAAAGGAACCTGTCATTTCAGACTAAAGTTTAAATACCTTAAAGATACATGATATGAAACAGCTGAATCCAAAGGACTGAAAATCAGCAAAACAAAAATGGGAACTGCAAGTAAGATTTTACAAGCAAGCACGCAGAACAAGTTTCTACTGGTCATCTAGGAGAGAGTAGTTATGAATAGCATGACACTGGCAGAACGATTTCCAGAACATATTCCTGCCTGTTCTGTTTCCCATGGGTCCCTCAGATGGAAGACGACAATGCAAGCCAGATTAAATGCTCTGAGCCTGGCTATGATCTTTTTCCAGGACCTGAGGACAACTTTAGTTGATCCTATATATTGCAGTGTACGGAGGAACCAAAGAACATAAAGAAGATAAATTCCTTGTAAAAAATATCCCTTGTGGTTGGTTTAGGTTTTTTCTTTTTTTTTTGTTTTGTTACAAAGTCCTACCATGCTTATGTTTAGAAGGATTCATTTAAATTTTATGAAAATGCTATTCTATTGACATTCTTCTTTATTTAGTGATGAAATGAAACTTAAGTAATGCACAAGACAAGAGGTAAAAACATAATGAAGACTGGTCAAACGATTGACTAGTAAATGGAATCAACAGGATAACGTTCAGTTCCCTGATATCCTTGAGAGTTTCTGGAACATTCATAGTGAAGTTTTTTAAGGAACAATCACTAAGAAGCATATCTTCAATGTACCAGTGGCATATTGCAAGGACAGATTTATTTTAAACTAAACCATAATCTCAAAACACAGGCTTCTATAACGAAGATTTTTTCCAAAATGTTTTTCCCAAAGGAGAAGTCTCTAAAAGCAGCAGACCTAAACTTACCTTTCCATGATCCACTCTGGCCGAACTACTTTTTCTCCCTTCAATTCTTTTATTTTGGCATTTGGAAGATTTGTGGCAATGATGTGAGTTGTTTTTGATCTGGAATAATACACATGGTATTGGCCTCCATGCAACATCATTAGCCTTCTTAATTCATCAGCTGATGGATCTATAAAGTTAAAAGCAGAAATAATATTGTTTTGTGTCAGCAAATACAGTAAGAAAACAACTTTAATTGAGAAATACGATGCTACTGTAAGAGTGCAAACCACCGTTTTTCTACTGAAAACCTCACCAGTTCTTCACAGAACCAATCAGAAAAGCATTTCTGATGAAAAGTAGAAAACTGTTCCTGAAGAGACTGACTTAAACATTCTACTTGTTACAGAGGATCTTTCCACAACCTGTATGGTGGAAGGGGATGTGGGGGAGGAAGGGGGGTGGAAATACTTAAATAGATTTAATGCTAAACTACATTAAAAACACTTTATATCAGCACAACACAAAATGAGGTACAAGATTAACTCATCTTTTCATCAGTTTAGGGGAGTAGTTAATACCCAGAAGTAACAGAAAAGAATTAATATCAAAAGGGTTTAGCAACAGCACAGAACTCCTACTATACAGTTTCTTATTTACTGAAGCAGTTAACTCATTCTTTCCTTACCAGGTTGTTCTTAAATTGTTACAGGGAATGCAAAACACCTTAAAAACAAACATTTTTTTCTTACCCCCTTAATCATGTTAAAAAGTATTTATTTTGTAAGCAGAGTTGGGAGAAGAAAAAAAAAAAGAAAAATGAAAAAGTTTTAACTTTTGAAAAAACTAGCAGTGGTGTCACACTGGCACCAGAAGGTTTGGATCAGCACAAATAGAACATTCAGAATAGTACATCTGACAGAAGATGCTAAAATAAAAATATGAATTTATCAATACAGAAAGGAAGAAATTTGTTTAAAAGACAAGAGTTACAATTCCTTCCAGTGGCCATCAACTCTCAAAATATTTCTAACACTTGATTATACTTCCAGCTTTTAACTAAAAATAACACACATTTTCTCCAAGCATTACCTTTCTTACTCCAGCCTTTTGGACAAGCATCTTGTGGAGCTCTATTTAGGAACTAAGTACCATGAAGAATATGCAAATGCCAGATTATCTCTAAAGAAACCGCGTTTATTAAATAAAATTCAGGTGTATTAATAGTTTAACATGTCCACCTTAACATTTTTCAGTCCATGTGAGCCCTGTGCTCAAACCAGCACTGCTCCGTATCACAGAAGCTGTATGCATCAGTTATGTAATAATCACAACATTCCTGGCACAGGTCCCTGAAAAAGGCTTCTGGGAAGTTTCAGAAAGGTTATTAAGCTGCTTTACAGAACCCAGGAGAAATATGAACTTAAGTACAGTAGATTAAAAAAACCTAACTCCAGTTAGCATGCACTATCAGGCCACCACAGCCAATACATATATCTTACCTCTTTCGTTCCTCTTTCCCCTACTAATGGGTTCACTGTCTCAAGCATTATGCCGCTCTGAGCAAGAAAACCCCAGTATAGCCACCCAAGCATAAATTTAATGCACACACTCCAAGTTGAATGCAACCCATCAAGTTTGGAAAATTAAAGATTTTATTTACATAGGAGTGTGGAAGAAATTAAAAGGTTTCATTTCAAATAATACAATTGTGGAAAGGTGGGAAAATTTACTTCTATTTGTACCAGTGAGCACTGATGTAAATGATTTAGTAAAGTAACATTTATATTCAGAGCCTAATCTGATTTTATATTGAAAACCTGGATCACGCACTACAAAGGAACACATATAGAGTAGTTGCTATGCATACTCAGGTGCAAACTCCTGTGGCTTATGGTTCTTTACTCCACTTATGATGGTAAACAGACACTAAAACCACACGCAACAGATCCTTAACCAAAAAAAAAAAAAAAAAAAAAAAAGAAAGAAATAGTTTCACCTGTAAAGCCATTGACATAGATGGCGACTCCACTAAAGATACTTGATGAATTTCCATCCTTCTGGTGCTGTATGGCTGCATCTGACCGGAACTGATCCTCCAATTTCTTAACCTTTGCTGACATGTACCCGCCCTAGTTTTTCAGTTAAAACAAAGCAAACAACCCCATGATGCCAGTCTTATTTTCTATCATTCACAGACAGAAAGTGGTCAATTTTAAGACTGGAAAGGTAAGCAAGCATTCATTCCAAATGTTTTGGTTGACACACAACACCCATACTCATTTTTCAAATGAAAAATAGCACACATACCCCCACCCCCAAATTCTTATCTACAAGATACCTGCATCTGTTTACCATGGTAGGATTTATTTCATACTACTTATATAGAATAAGATTGTATCAGTACAAAAATTCTTATAGAAAAAAAAATAATAAGGGAATGATGCAAGTTTGAATGCTAAATCAGAGGCTCACTGCCTAAAGAAACAACATACACAATATTCATTAAGCTCCACATATTTTTCAGTTCCTAAATATAGATAAGACACTAGCATTATAAAAATTTATGTAAATTAGGTGCCTCAGTTATTGTTTGTCCAACTTTATACACTACAGTGGACAGGACAGTAGTTTATTTTTTAAAGGTTGATTTAAAGATATTTTAGAGTCTGTACTACTTAATAATGCAATTTAGTGGATTATTGTGAACGAAGACTGCAAAACCTGGTCATTTTACAATTCTTTTTTAACTTGACTATGTGTTTTCAAGTGAAGCACAAGGTTTTAATTTGTGGCATACCTTTAGCATGTATAACAAAACTGTAAACCCTTTGTAAACACAGTGCCATTTACCTTAAAAAAACAAAAAAAAAAAGGGGACTTGTTTTTGAACATACCCATATTCCCCAGCCGTCGCCATCGGCAGCCCGTTTCCGCCATCCACCCCGCCTCATACTGAAGCTTCTGCATAAGAAGAAAAAGGCTTGATCAGTGAGATGTTTAGTGACACCATCCGTGGCATTTCAATGACACATTACAGACCATCTACTGATTATCCCCAAAATTGTATTTTTCAATGGGCTTCACCGAAGTATGAGTTACACAGTTAACCTTGAAACGAAAAACTGCATAAAAACTTAGTTACTCAGTCTTGTAGTAATGCATACTGTAGCTACTCCCAGGTATCAAACAAACAGATACACCCACAATACAAGAAAATTATTACAATGTTTAATTTCCATTATGATTAAATTCTTCCTGTTTATCATACACCTCCTACAAAAAAGGTGTATATAAAAGGTTCTTGGTTCTTACATACAGTTGCTACTGCTCATGCAAAACATTGCCCAAGTCAGGAACAATCTTTTATGTCCTATTTCATACAATCTATGTGGTAGGATGCAGGCATACCCCTCCTGGTACTGGAGACTGGATTAATTTCACCAATAGATTTACTAATCATAAAAGGTCCAAACACACTTGCTGCTCCAATGCAATACATCACATAAAAGCAACACCAAAAGCTAACAAACAAAACCAAAGGCCACCTTAGGATCAATGAAAAGCCAGTTGTTTAAATGATCTGGTATGATCTGAATTTAGGTTTGTGATTTGTTGCTTTAGGGTTGTTTGTTGTTTTGTGTTGCTTCATACCAAATAAATAAATAAACCCAAGCAGGCTAAATGCCATTTTTCCTTTATGCAAGACACTTATCCCTGGACCATGAGCTGTACACAGTGGTGTCCCCAGATGAGCTGTTTGTTGGCTCAAACAGAACTGGTGGAGAGAACAAGAAACGTTTTGGACTGTGGCCAACTGTTCACTATACTCAAGTGATTCACATTAACTATAGCTGTTGTAACACTGATTTTAAAATATTGATTAATGATATAAGTAAGATCATGAGGTCAGTGCGCCTGTTATTCCATCTCTCACTTTCTACTCTAACCAGTGCCCTAAATAAAAACAGTTTTGTCGTTTCAGGCTATCAGCTCTTAAGAGTGAGGACAGGACTCTGAAACGAAAAGGAAGATGATTTAAAGCAGTCACCTTTATTTTGTTAAATGTTTATCTTCCTTTACCCTTCATAAAAATGCACAATACTACTGTTAATACACAGAAGAAAGTCAACTATTTTTCTTTCCCACTCTTGTCTGCTTTGGAGAAGATACCTACTCTCTGGACTACCCATAGAATTGTCCAGTAATGGAGAACAGAAGATTCACTCGGTTTCCAGCCTACCAGAAAGCATATACTGCTGTGAATAGAGGTAACAGGAAAACCAAAATACCTTATCCAGGCCCCCTACTGCACTGTTTTGGAGATTGCCTCATTATTCACATCATTGTTCTGTTTCCTCTGACCCTAGCTCTTAAATCTGTGTTGTTGAAGAGCACACAAGCAAGCACAGTCTGAAATCCAGTTAAACTACCCACACTGCAGGCAAGTTTGATTGCACAACAAGACACAGTTGCAGGAAACTTTTCATAAACATGACTGTTTTCATGGAATACTGCAAATACGCCAAATTAGGCAACCATAAAATTACAGTCAAAGCAGGTATAACTACCTTGAAAAGACAAGGTTCAGTTGCATGTTTCAGGACCTCTAAGACAGGAAAATCATGATGCACCTGGCTCTATTCTTCTTATAGCTGCTGTAATTTGATACATAACCTACACACATGTATATAATTATGAAGATTAATTACATGCCAAGGAGATGAGCTCTACACCAACAATCAAAACAAAACAACCCTCCTGAGTATGTTGTATTTTCTCTCTAGGTATCTGTGTTTCTTAACCAGAGACCAACTTCCAAGACATCAGGCTTTCTGAAAATACAGAACTCTTAAGGAGCAGTAAGAAAAACAAGAGGAGGTGAGCTAGATGACCACATGAAATATAAAATTTACTTTTTTCCTGTACAGGACAATACATACTGGAAATGGCTAGGTGATTAATTTCATATGGAAAAGTTGTATTTTGCCAACAGCTGAAGTGAACTGTAATTCAAATATATCACTTCTGGCTAAGAGGTTATTGGAGAAAAGAGAAAAGTGTAAGTTCAAGAAAAAAAAAATCATTAAAATGTTATCTAGTGTTTTTAGCAATTATAGGTATTTGTATATGAGCTCGTAAGACACTAGAATTTTAACTACTGATGATCCTTTCTTCTTAATAAAGGATGACAAAGTCTTAAAAAGGTGGCTACAAAAAGGACAGAGGTTCTCTTCACAGAGAACTGCAAGGAGAAGACAGGGGCATGGGGTAACAGTTGCACTAAGAGAGGGTTCATCTTAAAATAATAAAGAAAATTTTTACAGGGGGAATAGTCAGTCAGTGGAACAACCTCCACAGGGACAGGGTAGAGTCCGCATCACTGGAGGTTTTCTTCAAGTTGCAAGTGAACGGGGTGCTAGATAATCTCATCAAGGCTTCTCTGCTCATAAAATGTTGGATTAGGTAGTTTTTCAACATCTCCTCCAAACTGGGCTGCTCTACAATTCTATCAAAAAGAACCTCTTACTCTGAAAAGAGCCCAACAACTTTCAAGACTGTACGAAATGCACATTCTAAGTTACCACACTAGTCTCACCAAGATGTTCTTCATTCCAGTCACTGAGTTCTTGAGAAGACAGGATAGGTAGTTACTCTGACCCCTATAAAGACAACCCTCCTGCTTTAATTAAAAGACCTAACATCTGATAAACTGAAGAACTGCCATCACAAGGTAAGACTTTCTGAAACCTTTAAACACATCTAATTTTCATTCAGGACACTGGAAGGTGAGGAAGAAAGATTAAAACAAAACTACTTTAGGTTAGCATGTTAAAAACATAACTACTCAAAAGTAGGAAAAGTTTTCCTCTTAGAGCCTGCAAAACTAGAGAAGCTAAGCTGTAATGCCTAGTTATAACATCTGATAATGATTTACTGTTTTCTTGTCAGATGCAATTTTTTTACTCTGCCAGTCCACTCAAATTTTCAACACACATTTAAACACAAATTTTAGGAGACTCTGGCTCAAGTCTTAAGAATCATGGTTTATCTTCTTAATTCAGATATGAAGATTTGGGAGACTAATTTCTCCCTTTGTAGTTTCAGGAACTGAATGATGGGAATTAAGATTTCTGGACTAAGGAGAAACCCCACTGCTAAAGAGTTGCACTTACAGTGCAAGTTTTTCCTTGAGAATGAAAATAACCTTTACAGCTGCCCTGCTGAAACCTAAGAAACAAATGAGTGTGAGAGGTATCTTGCACAGGGTATGTTAAGTCAGAGGAAAAGTTAAGCAATATTTGAAACATGCTCACTGGTTCATGAAATAAGAAATCTAAGGATAATATGATGCTCCCTCTATAGGAATCATGATGAAGGGATAAGAGAAATGCTTTGTAAAGAACCCTTGAAATTGGGACAGAGGGAAAGGGGAGGAAATCAAAATGGGACCTGCGCACCTGTCGCACGCAGGCCGATTTCAGACAGAAGTTCATCTTTCTTGTGATTATAGTATCTAACTTGTTCTCAAAGCATGTTTTCTCTGTTTTTACAAATTCAAGAGCACAAATCCATAGCAGCTCAGTGAAAGTGAGCACCCAGTTATTAGTTTTCAGGATATCTCCAAAGGCTGAAGAAAAAGCTATAAAGTGACCCTTCACTCAGAAAAAAGCTTTTTAAATAAAATTGAAATGCTTATATCGTAGACCACGTATGAATAGTAAAATCTTACCATTCTACAAAGTAGGGTTCTTTACCTAAAATTGAAATTTCTATTGAGTGCTCCTTTTCAAAACTGAAGCTAGAAAAGAATCTAAGGGTTTTGGTGATTTGTATATGACTGGCAGCTCAGAAATACCTGATACAGCCCACTAGGAAAAGATGTGTAACATCCACTTGCGTACCACTTTATAGGTCTAGCATTGTGCTTCCCAATCCACAGCTACTTAATCCTATTAATAAAGACTGCTAATCACAGCCTACAGATCAGGTAATGGAATTAATGTCTACATTTTATGAATTCTATAAACACATTTGTGTATACAGAAGAGTTGTGCAGTGACTGTGAGATCTTGGAACGCAAATGAAGGAATGTAGATATGAATGTTGATGTGGTTATTTGTTTTTATTTCATCTGTAGCACACACAGCCTGATGTAGGACAGTTATTTTTAAAAAAAAATACTTTAAATGCAGGATGGTGTGAATGAAAGACAAGTGGCTTTCCATTATCTCAGGCGGTTGGGATAACATGGTTAAGGGACAAGCCCAGATCAAAACCACAGGTATTATCAGGAAAAATGCTTGTGAGCACAGACACAGATCTCAGTGACTCTGTAAGAAGTGAACGTGGATACTCATGGGCTTTTAAATACCACGTCAGTACTAGCCCTGCCTAAACTTGTGTGTGCCACAGTCTTCAGCATGCCCTTTTTCAGGTATAGTTCTGCTGCAGAATATACACTTAATTGCTCTGCAGTAGAGGAAAGCATATGTGCTCTTTCCAAAGACAAAATGAGGCTGCACTGTGACTCAACAAACTTGTGTCTAAATAAATAGCACAAGTAACTTCTAATCCAGAGAATCCAATTTCACGTTGTTGAAAGGTAAGTGAAAGTATAACACAGAGTAACAGCTATTTTACATTTCTGACCAGAGTGAACATCCTGTCAGTGTCCTCTAATGCAAAAGAACTTGATGTAATTAACATATTGAAACACCACAAGCCTTAATTCTTGATGGTGTAATGGTACTAACAGAAGTAGGGGGGTCCACTGCTAATGAGCATCAGAATCTTTTGCTTGAACTGCAGATTGAATCCATCCCAGCTCAGCAGTGCTTAAAGTTGTTTCCATCAAGTGGGTATTTTGTGGCCTGTTTGAGTTTCAGGCATCTACATTCCAGCTCCCACATCAAACTCACCACTCCACTTGGCACTACTCCGCAAGCTCTTTGAGGAAAGAACTGTCTTACGTGTTTACACATTTCTCAGTACAAGAGAGTCCTATTCTTGGCTGAGCCTTCTGGAAAAGAGCTGCTACTACAGGGTCTAAAAGAGTTTTCTACCACATGCTGAAAAGTTAAAAATCCGGGAAAAGAAACTTAAAATAATGATTAAAAAATGTTCAAAAGTTGGTTTTCTTTTTAAAAGATACTATATTTTTAAATCCCTGTGATTTTAGACACTCCAGAGTTAACACTACTGTTACATATTAAAATAAACTAATTAGTATGTTGCAAAGCAACTGAATTTTATTTGAGACAGTAACTCTCAAGGTGAAGTTTCATGAGATGGTTGAATCAACTCGATGGCTGACTGCCACCAAAAGGGATGGTTCTGCTCTTCAACCCCTGCTGGCCTAAAGGGTTTTAGCTCTTCTTCCCAACCTCCACATTACCTCTGAACTCACATGACCCCTATGCTCACACTGGTACTGTGTGCAACTCAGCACACTACATCAATAGAAAATTAAGATTATTTTATACTAGTTTCCTGCCAGTTCAACAAACTGAATCGACTCAGAAAAGCATCAGACAAAGACAAAGCACACAGGTCAGAAAGGAGGAATGGATGGGACTGTTACTTTCATTGCCCACCCGGTCTTAAGATTATCTTCGCTGTTTCTAGAAACTGACTTCTAGTCATGGCTATAACCAAGTTGCTTGTGGGGCTTTTTCTTCCACAAATAAACAAGTGTGATCAGTTACCTTACCTCTTCCACAAGGTAAGAGTTTTCAAAGAGTTAAAACTCTTTAAAAGCTCCCCACCTTGGCCCACACTGTCACTTCTAACTACAAGCACCTGATGTTATAGGTTCAACCAGCAAGTTCTGTTTTGCAGTTCAATCTCCGATGCTATTTTAAAGTAACAGCAATGAAATCTGCTGAAGGGCATTTTAAAAATATCTGTCCCCCAAAACATCCAACACCTCTCCCATCTCCTATGAGTAAACCTAAGATTACAAATTCGGAAAGAACAATCATTAAAATACTGGGCAAATTAAATATTAGACACAAAGCTGTTAGCATGAAAAATTTAGAAATAGTATTTCCCTAAAATATGAAGCCATGGCATTTGCTAAAAGGTGAAATACCATAACAACCCACATAAAGCATGGAAAAAACCAAGTCCTTCAGAATCAACTCCTTACCTGGAGATGACTATTCTGAAACCATGTTCTGTGCATACTTTCATTTGAGCCTGACAGCAAAGAAATGATACTTTGACCTTCAATTCAATTACTCCCACAGAAGGATATACAGGAACTCGTTGCTAAACTAATCCAGTTTCCAAACTGATTATTTTTACTATTCAGAATTATCTTCATTTCAGATTGGCTTACTTTATATGAAGGACTAAATGCTTTACATACCAGTATATACTTTTTAAAATATATATTTTTTTTAGTTTTTTAAATCATCACAATAACCTGAAGCAGATGTATACCAGGTAAGCATTTATATGAGTTGTACAGAACAAAGGTGTTTAGCCATTTTCACAAATGACTTGGAGTCAGGGACAGTCAATTGTTTTTATTGTCACAACTTAAGGAACCATGAGCGTGAGGTACAGAAACCAGCATCCCTGCACAGTCTGTGCCAGCTCTGAGCAATCTATTTCCAAAGAAGATACTCTTTCTGCTTTTATACATGGGATGAGATGGTTAGTTCTTTGAAAAACAGCAAGCCAGATTCAATTTGAGACCAACTGTCAATGTTTCATTGCCCTCTAGGAATAACACTCAGGAGCAGCTACAGTCCATTTAAAGCTTGTCACAAGTACTGGTTTAACTCGGTTAAATTTTCCTTCTGCTCACAGAAGACTCTGGCTTTAGTTTCAACATTTCTGCATTGTTTGGTAAAATTCCACACCACGCCCCTTCAGAGCTCCTCAGTGACAACTGGCTCTTCTTCCTAAGTTTTCAGAGCTATATTTAACCATGTAGCTCAATTAATGTTTTAGTTCATATACCACCTCATTACGACAACTGTTCTTATTGCCACAATGCAATGGCAGCAAGACTTCAGCAACTGGCTTATTTATGTCTCTTCTGCCCTTAGAATATTTTGGGGCTTCAACCCCAAGAAGACTTGGCACACTCACTATATTTATGCCAGCTTATAAATGCTTAGATGCTAGAAAAAAAAACATTAAAGTAAAATCAGAATAAGAAGCATAGCTTGTGGAATTAGGACTTTCAGTAACAACATAGTGAATGGATTGTAAATCACCAGAAGGAAATTATTTCTCTCATGAACTCAAGTATCTGAAACAATAAGCAAGAGGAGTATGTGAGTTGGGTATTCTTCCTTCAAGACACTATGTTTAGCCAACTATAGTATTTGGGAATAGAGAACTATGTCATTTTTTTCTTTGAAGAGTTGGATATTAATTTTTCTATCTAATAAATCAAAAGAACTTGCTTAGGAAGTTTTTGGTCTGTGCGCTCCCCAGTCTGATGACAATTTCAGTTCCACAGCTCACCTCTTACATGAGAAGCCTATGCTGAGGCATAGGTCAAGCAGTTGGTATACAGTACAAGCAAACCATCACCACTCCACACAAATAACAAGAGTTGCTGCTGCTGAATGATTTAGGACTTCCTAAGGATTCCTAGGCCTATGAAGTGTCCTTGTAAAGCTAAAGAAAAACTGAACAAGGCAGGAAGAGTGGATAAGTGGATGTATAATTGCTCGAAATAAGTAAGTAAAAAATTTTCATGAGGTGATCAAAGAAGAAATCCCTGAATGGTCTGAATTTGCTAACATGAATGTTGATGAAAACCTCTTATATACACGATCTTCAGCTTCCCCAGATTCTCCAGACTTCAGGCCAGCAGGGTGGTAAAACCTTGTCAAAAGAAATTACCTATTTTTGATTGATTATGCATTTGTTTCGATATAAATGCGGGGAGATGTATATATGTGTGTGTGTGTGTTTGTGTGCACCTACACCTACACCTGTATATACACACAACAACTTATCGTTGTTGCTGACCAATTTGATCGCTCACTACCTGGATTAACCACTTTGGAAACAGAGAACTGCATGGAAACAAATCTGCCCTCTGGTCCAATGCTCTAACTAAATGAGGGGGCACCCTTCCCTCTCTACAGGTTTGTTGGGATTTTTCAGAAGTGCCCAGAGCAGCTGTGCTTTATACTCAACTCAATGTTATCAGTCTATATTGAGCAAGTGCTGACAGGACCAGCTTTTTCCTGGAAAGAGAAAAGACAACTACTTTGTGAATCTCAAGCAATAGGTCATGTCAGATATTAAGGAACATCTCTCTATTCACATATGGGCAGCACTAAACACATACAGCAATAAAATCTGAAGAACTCAAGTAATTCTGCTAGCAAAATTATCGACGACTACAGATTCGGTATTTAAATAGGTAGATGTTCTGTTCATGGCAGCTTTTGAATATTACTTATTGCCAACTAACATTGCTTAGCCAAGTTCACAAATGTTTTTCTGGATTTGCCTTTAAAACCCTCAAAAGCTGCAAAGTCTTTTCTGAAATAAAATCTTCACAAGATATGGCTTGTATGCTTAGCCTTGAAGTTTTAAGTTTCTATTCAACTTTTCTACATCTTTTGTTAGTCCATGGATATTACTTATATCATCAACTCTGACCAACCAGACCAGGAGGAATCAGATAAAAATATTAAGTACTGAGATCAAAACAAATGGAAATTTTTTCCATCTATTGCCTAGTTTATTTGTGGATTCTCTGACATAGGACATGAAGTATACCAAGAGTCTATATGGGTTGAAAAGATGAATGGAATAAAAACACATTAAAGGTTTTGTTGTGGTTTGTTTTGGTTTGGTTTTTTCCAAAAGGTAACAAACTACAGGAACTCAGAATATGAAGTATTTCAGTACGTTTGTTTCTTTACTACTACCTAAGCAATCTTTTTGACCTAATACAATGTATTCTCAAGTTTCCTCCTAGATTTGAGGAAAGTGAAGAGATACAAGTACAGTGTTTCTGTTTACCTGGAAAAGCAGAGTTCTAAGTTCTCTGGACAAAATAAAAATGCTCTAATTCTTTAGAATCCTAAATAAAAGTCAAATCTCAGCTGAATTCTTGGCTTGAAGTGGTTTTAAGTTGGTATTTTAAATACCTCTGGTACCAAAACAACAGTGTTACACTGCTACATAGTGGAGACAGATTATACAAAAAAGCCACTGAGAAAAGAGGTCTTACCCCAGCCAAATGTGATGCTTAAAGAGCTTAGGTTAAAAATCAATGTAGAAATTATGGGAATCAGTGTGGAGGGACCACATGTACAACTTCAAATTCCCCAACAGCCAGAAATTAGAGTGAAAAGTCATTATCCCTTCCCCTTCTTGGAACCACTTACCAAGAATTCAACTTATTTCAGCATGGAAATAGGAATTTTCCAGATTCAGAAACCAGGAACAGTATCCTTTCAATACAGAACATTGTTTTAGTTTTTTTACTTTAACTGGGATATGCATTCAAAAGCACAAAATGGTAAAATACATTCACTCCCATTTGGTAAACTGCATTAATCATTTACCTTTCATGCCATGGGGTCACGGGCTTTTCTATTTGTAAGAATTATTGACAATTTAATGACTTCATTTAAACACAAACAGCTCCTAGGTTACCAAAATGATCTAAGTGGAGTACAACTGTTTGTCCCAGATGCTGACACATCATGCCCTGGACTAACAATTGACCTGAGTCGCCTCTGAAAGATGAAGTCATAAACACGGTGGACAGAATTTAACTTTGCTTCTGACTTAACTTTGCACTGACAGCTAGAACCTGACCAAAAATTTTAGCTTGGTTCCTGCCAAAATACACCACATACCTCACCCTGCCGGTCTCTAAGTCAATATGAAAAAACCTAGGAGCAGTTCTGAAATTTACTCTGTGCAGCTTCAGCACCATTCTCACATTCTGGCCTTCAAACCAATCCACCTGCACTTGCAAGAATGACTCTGCAAGGTACCTGAGCAGTGTCTTCTCCTGAGTGAAATTATCTTTCCTTTCTTCAGGATTATTTACTTTCATAAATCAAGAAGCTGAAAAGGTCTTCATGAAGTAAGGAGGTTATAGCTGGCAATTTCTTTATGCTAGGATTTGGTTAAAGTATTTTTAAACAGCTTGGTGTAGAAGGCAAAACCAACACAGAAGAGTTAACTGCAATACAACTAAGCTTTACCTATGCAAGCAACTAAATTTCAAACCACCAGCTTTGGCACTATTAAAGAGGCAGAATATTGAGAGTTAGTTAGAATTAGTTTAAAAAAAAAAAATGAAAAATTAGTATTACTTTCCCCCAAAGCTAACACTGAAATTCAGGGACCACGGCCTGCTCCAGGCACTTACAGAGAAGGATATGGAAGATAACAGCGATCCTTTCTATCATATACCAAACTAAAAGTATCTCCTAGATGAACCTAGCTGTCACAGGTTCTTTACCTACGCTAGCAGCAGTCCTTCAGTTAGTTTTGAAAAGACAATCCACATGAATGGAAGTTATCATTACGGCCCAGAATTTAAAGCTTTTCTACACACTCACCTCTCTTCCACTGAAGAGCAAGAAAGAAGGAAGGGTTTCCTAATTCTGACTTCTATCTTATGAGCACTCCACATGAGTGGGGGGAGATCACAGACATGGGAGGGCCTCCTCCCCAACAAACATCTGTGTCTCCAATTAAAATGCTGTCTGGTTTCCACAACAGAGCAAAAAGCTGCTCTCAGGGAGATGCAGTACACAAATTTATCTCTTCAAAAAAGACACTCCCACAAGTATACTGTATTACACATTTCAGGGCTTTACTCATGCTCTTTTACATCCACTTCAATTTACTCTCTTAGTTACTCTCTTAGTTTCAACTTTCTAACTCCGTGGCCACTCTCATTTCCAGCTGCTTCCAGCTTTTCCTCATTTTGCTATGCTTAGGTAAACACATGGCACTATCACCAAATTAATCTATGTTGTATTCTTGAGGGAGGGTTTAAACATTTGGATATTTAGCTCCCTTGTTGTATCTATAGCTGGCAAACACGCTGCTAAGAGCTGATAGAGATCTCAGCAAGAAGAATATACACCTTTAATTAAAACAGAAAAACATTCAATAATAATAAAAAAGTATTCACGAAATAAACAATAGCTAACAAATTAAATGGGGAAAGCATGAGGCAGGGTCAGGCAAGTTATTCTTCTCCTGCTTGCCCTGAACAACTGAGTTATTAAAGAAAAAAAAAAGCCTGTGTAATCATTAATTTTTTTACCCACTCAAAACCTGTTTTTTTTTACATCTCTCTAGTAACTGAAAGGGACAATGGATTGAAAATTTGCCACAAAACTTTAGTCTTCTCTGACCCCTTGACCCAGATGTCTTTTTTTTTTAATCAAAATCAGCTCTCATTTACAACACACTATCACTGCATCGGAACAGGCCGTGACTAAGTAAGACTACATACGTGCTATCCAGAAAGATGGACTGGCTCTGTGTGTGATGGGCCTGTTACTGAATAATTTACTGAAGACATGTATGCTGTACACAGGAAAATGTACGATCGGATTATGATCGAGGCTTGAAATATGCTAATGTGGTGGGTGGGGTTTTTTCCCCAGTTAGAGCTTTACTTTTAAACCAATCTATCTTCAAGTTGTAAAACAGCGAGTCACAAGGCTGGTGTCTGCCCTGTGCCTCCACTAACACTGTCCTACCAATGACCTCCAGTCTGACAGCTCGGGATTATTTACTAACAGGGATCTGGTACCTTGTCCAGTGGAAGAAATGGACTGAATGTACAACCAATATGGTGGGAACGGGCAATAACTACATACTGGAGCTAAAATGGCAAAGAATTTGTCAGAGATTTGGATTTCTGTGTTAGATGTCATAAACCTTAGTAAGCCGCAGCTGCTCCGGAAATAAATTTTAACTATAACCTCTTGCAACTAATGGTAATTAGGCAACTGTTTTCAACAGTTGTATTTGAGCAAGGTTAGCATATAAATGAATGAATAAAGAATTCAGATTGTAAAATGACAAGCCCCTGGTTTTGCTTCTTTGGACTACAGTACCAAATTTGAGATTGGAACCTGGGTTTTAAATCAAGATGCGGAATAAACATCGACTCATCTTTTAATGAAGAAAATCTCTCATTAACATAAGCAGACTATTCACAGCCCAGTCATTCTGAAGACTTTGAAATTAATTTATAAGCATCAGAAATAACGGAATAATACATCATACAACACAGATTTTCTACCCAAAAAAATTATGAAATAAAATCATGCGCTTGTGATATTATCTTTTTCTCCCTCCTTAAGGTTAACACGCCATTATCGCATATCTCCCATCAGGGGCATTTTGGTCAGCGTCACACAGGTCAAGTCAATGGTAACTACAGAGCAAAACACATCAACGTTAGATGGGGAAAGGGCGAGGAAGCACCAGCGAACACATTTGTCCCTCGATGTTTGTAAGCAGAGGTTTACTTATCAAGCACAGGTTCTGCTCCTGCTCCTCCTCCTCCTTTCAGCACACCGGCTACATCCAGCGCTATTGCTCAGCAAATACAACTTGTGTGACGAACGCGCTGGAAAACCGCAGACAGACACACGCCGCTACAACTGCGTGCCACAGCGCGTGGCGCGCTGGGGAGGGGAGGGCAAGGCTGCGCCAGGGCTTGGGCTCTCCTCCTCCTCCTCCAGCCCCCTTTCCCTGCAATGACCCCTCAGCTGGCAAAACAACTGGCGGCATCGCTCTGCCTCGGGAACCGTGTTGTGTCTGAGGCGCAGGCCCCATGTGACAGGCACACGCACACACAGGTGCCGCGGCGGGCGGGGGCGGGGGGGAGCGGAGGTGGCTGACCCAGACACGCACACACGCACCTGGCACACCCTCGGCAAGTTGCGGCGCGCTGGCGCGCGCGCCCAGGGCTCCGTCGGCCCGTCCCCCTCTTCCCCCCCCCACACCCCCCCCCCCGCCCCGCGCACCCTCCCGCGCGCGGGTGAAGCGAGGCCCCCGCGCCGGTTACATAACCCCGCGCGCCGCCGCCACCCCTCCCCACATACACACACACACACAGAGCCCGTCGCTGAGCCCCGCGCTGGGGAAGAGCTGCGGCGGGGAGGAGGACCAGGCCGCGGGCCCAGGGAGGGGCTGAGGCAGGGCTGGGGCTGCGGGCCCCGCGGCTGCCTCAGGCTCCCCCTCCCTTCCCTTCCCCCCCCTCCCCCGCCCCGAGCCGCCCCCCGCACGCGCGCACGGGGGGTGCGCTCGCGAGCGCCGGGCGGCCATGGGGGCCGGGGCCGCCTCGCCGCGCCGCGAGGAGGAAGGCGCCCGCTCCGGCGAAGCCCCGCGCCGCCGCTCACCTTTCGCCGCGTCCCAGACGCACATTCCCGGGGCGCCGCCGCCGCCTGCCCTGCCGGGCCGTGTGGGGGGGTTCACATCGCGGCTCCCCCCCCCCCGCGACACGGACGGACGGGCGCACGCAACCGCCGCCTCCTACCCGCCTTCTTCCTCCTCCTCCTCCTCCCCGGCTCTCAGCCCCGGCCGCGCTCGCTCTCTCTCTCTCTCTCTCCCTCTCTCTTCTTCCTTCCTCCCTCTCTCCCCCCTCCTTCTCCTCCCCCTCTCGGTGTCCCCAGCAGCAGCCCCTCCTCCCCCCGCCCTTCCTGCGAGCGCGTCACGAAAGAGTCTCGCGCCACCAACCGCCGCTCGGTCAACAAGCGGCGCGCGCCGGGCAGGCCAGCCGGCCGTCCCGCCCGCCCTCGGGGCGCCCCCTAGCGGCTCGCGCCCCGCGGAAAGTCGCGTGCGGCGCCGCCGGGAGGGCCGGGGCAGCGCTGGCAGCGGGCACGTGACGGCGGGGCGGGGCGGGCGCGAGCAGCAGCTCGGGCGCCTCTCCGGCTTCTTCCCCCCCCCCACCTCCCTCCCGCCGACACCTGGATGGGCTGCGGAGGGCGTGGGGCGGCAGCGCCCCCTAGTGCCCCCACGGGCGCGCCGCAAGCGGCGGGAGCTGCGGCGGCGCGGGCAGACACCGCACACCGGCGCGGGACGGGGCGGGATGGGACGGCAGCGACGAGGCGAGAGGGCTCGTTGTGCCCGGTGCACTCCCCTCCCCTGCCCCCCTAGGAGCCGCCGGCAGACACCGGCCGGCGGATGGGAGGAGCGCGCGCGCCCTCCCGCAGTGCGGCCGCGTCTCCCCGTACGGGGCGGCGGGCGGCGGCGGGCAGGACCCGGTGAGGGCGGGCGGGCGGCCCGCCGGGAGGGCACCGGCAGCTCTGCCACCACACCGGCACGGCACGGCCGCTGGCTGGGCCGCGCCGCAGCGGAGGGTGGAGCCTCTTCGGCGGGGGGCAGTGCTCTCCCCCGCCCCTTCCGTTGCCGCTCCCGGGGCTGGGGCTCCGGCAGGAAGGGCCGAGTTGGGTTGTGGCGGCGGCTGCGCTGCTGCTGGGGCGCGCTCCCTGCCTCCCCCTCGGGGCCTCTCCTGCCGCGACTGGGCCCTGCCCTTAGGCCGCCCCTGCAGTCCCGCTCCTGACCCGGGCGTGGCGGGCGGGGCTCTGGCTCTGCCCCCGGGACTGGAGCGGGGCCTGAGCAAGGCTCAGGCTTCACGAGCCTCACGCTGCACGGGATTCGCCCCACGGCTGAGGGGGCTGCTTCTTCCCTTCGCTTGCAGGGTGCGGGCGTAACCCGCTGGCTCCTCCGGCCGGGTTCGGCTTCTTTAATTCCCCGCCTTTCTGAAAGAAGTGCGGTGTGTCACCTGCCCTGCTCTGGGAACTTGGGCATCCAGTGGCCATCTCAGCCCGGTGTGATGAAGCAGTCTCGAGTCTCGGCATCAGGAAGCTTACGTGTTCCATTAGAAGGAGTAACAGCGAGGTAGCGTGAGAGCCCAGCATGATCTCCTCGCTGGAGCTGTCTAGTGCCAGCCAGCATGCTCCCGTGCCAAGCCAGTCCCAGCACCTGTGGGCTCTTGTCCGGCTCTTCCCCAGTTAGAGCTCCAGGGAGAGCGCTGGCAATACTGCGAAGTCTTGTCTGTGGGGAGGCTGGACAAAAGGAAAGACGAGTTGTGAGAGGAGATACCCTTGTAAAGGAAAGTGGCTGTTAGGGTGATAGGGGAGTGTAGGGAAAATACGGCACAAATCTTGAGAAAACCAGGCCGTATTAGTTGTGCTACTTGTTACTGAGTTAGCCCTTCTAATTCTGTTACATGCAGTTTGTTTTATAAATAGAAAATGGCCCCGGTCCTACAACTGTATCCACTTAGACCTGCTAGGAGTCCCCACTGATACTGGGCAAAACTCCAGTTTGTCCAGAAGCACATCAGCCTACCCACACGGACCCTGTTTCAGGGATGATGCCTTATGTGTCTCTGTCTAAGAAAAATGCGTATGTGGAACCTTCTTTTCTCCACCTGCATTGGCAGAACATTTGAATAGCTGTCCAATTCTGTGAAAAATACTACAATTTCAAGTGTTTTTTTGCTCTGCACAGTGTGACAAAACAAAGACCTTTATGAAAATCTGGACTTTCCTCAGAGTTACATGCTACTGAAGGTGTCCAGGTAGGATAAAGAAAAGTTAAGTTCAGTCTACTTAGGCCAGTTGACGGTCAGTTATTTTAGCTAAGCTGTGGTTTCTTCATTTCACTTAGAAAAGTATTTATAGGAAACCTCCTAGCACCTTCATGAGAAACCCCCAAATAATTTGCCTTTCAGTATTCTAATGAAACTCCTTTTCAAAATGTGGTTGCACCCTGCCAGAGGGAAGCTCTAACTAGAGCTTTCACCAGCTTTAGCCTTGTCAGATTTGAGAGGCATTGTAGCTGGCAGCTTTCTGTCTTAATTTTCATCAGCAATTATATTACCTGGAGAGGAAGGAAATAAAAGAAAGGTTCTGAGAAAGACTTTGTTCATAAAAGTCATGTTCTCTAAAATAACTCCATCTCACTGGGCCAGCATTTTCTAGTTTTTTTGAGAAATGCCTTTACTGTGCCAGCCTGGAGCAAAGAGATTGTTTAAAAGTGCTGCGTGGCTGGATGTGTGTATTATTTTTTCCTTACAGAGCTGCTTCTCTAGGGGGCAGTTGTGGAGCAAAAAGGCAGAAAGACAAGTGGAATAGGGATTAATTTGGTTAGCAAGAATAGCTTTAAAATGGTTAGTCAGTGATTATATTTTACTCTTAAATGGAAGGTGACATATAAGCAAATTATAAGAGGAACCAACAATTATTTGGAGAGGCGAGCGGGAACAACTACTTTGTTCTGTGAAGTAAAGCTGGGGTAAGAGTTAACAGTGGAAAAAGCCCCAAGTAGCCATACACACAGTTAGTTTTAAAAGGCCACTGCTACTTCAAGAAGAAACAGAAAGAACTCAAAAGGAATTAATGTTGAAAAGAGGATAAAATTGGGAATGTTTAGGAAAAAAAAGGGCCAAATATTCACAAGAGCAAGTCGTTGTCATCTGCGTCTCGTAAAGCCCCCGCGTTGCAATGCGTGTGCGCCAGCAGGGTCCTGAGCTGACAGACACGTCCTAGGTTATAGGAGACAGTCTGGGAACCGGGTCGTACGCTTAGTCACTGCGTAAATATTTACAGGGTGCAGCCTGGCTCCAAGCACGCTGGCTTCAGTGAAAGCATTCTTGCTGTCCTCCCTGAGTTAGGAATCAAATCTGTGGCTGGGGAGGGCGGCACCGTGCGTATGAGGTCTCAGTTCAGCGGGACTGCGAGCTCAGCTGGGGCATCTCGATGAGGTAAGCGCTGCTGCCGAGCAACCTTTGCATCTAAATCTCCCTCTGAGGCGAAATCTGCTCCAGCCCACCAAAGGTTTGTCTGATGCAATCCCGTTAACTTCAGGGCAAAGGAATCTCCAGGTGAAATACGGGGGGCGCGGCCTCGCGCTACTTGCAGCCTAGCGCGGGTGACGTGACCCAGCGGTGATGGCGGCTCCTGTTCGGTGGCAGCGGTCACCCGACAGGCAGGTAACCAACTGAGAACGGCTGCGACGTGACAGCAAGCGGCCTTCGTCCTCGTCACGCTGAAGGTCTACCCTTCCTTCTCACGCTGTAGTTCTCCTGGTCAAGGAGCTCTTGGAAAAGTGGCCTGTGTTGAATTCATGCCAGGTGGAGGGGGGGGGGGGGTGTCTCCCCAGCAAGTTCAGTTAGAACAGTGGATGGGGGGGAGGGGAGGGAAGGGCTCTTTTTATTCAGGCAGCACAGAGATGAGAATGGGGGACACAGAATTCACCTCCAAGTGTTGGCTGGCCTCCCTGGACCCCTTTGTACCAAGAGGTTCGGCGCTGTAATCCAGCAGCTTGACGCGTCGGATCCCCTCGCCCTTCCCCCCCCCCCCCCCCGATACTTTCCTACGCACAGGCCCTGCGATGCTGCGAGGCTGCCCAGGGAGGTGGTTGAGTCTCCTTCTCTGGAGATATTCAAGTCTCGTCTGGATGCCTATCTGTGTAATATGAGATAGGGAGCCTGCTTTGGCAGGGGGGTTGGACCCGATGATCTCTTGAGGTCCCTTCCAACCCCTAAGATTCTGTGATTCTGTGATTCTGTGATGCTGTTTTGTACAGATGTGCGCGGTTGCCCCCCAAACGCACCCAGCGCAACAACCTGTGAGTCGTTCAGGCCGTGGCTGTCAAAGTGGTGCTATCTGACGTGTAAACACGTGTGTGTACACACACATACACACACTCCCCTCGCCCCCTCCTCCCACGACGCCCCATCCCCCGCAACAACCAGCTACGAGCAGCCGGAGGGGTTCGCTGATGCGGGTACGGGAACACCGAGCGGAACCCCCGGCCGATCCGCTGAGGAGCGGAGGGGCGCGGGCGGTGCGAGGCCGGCTCTGTTCCAAGGTACCACGCAACAGGGCGGACGGATCGGCGGCTGCTACACCTCCCGGCAGCTACACCTAACGGGGAGGCGCCGGCACTGCAGCCGCTCCGCTGGCGTCTCCCGGCGAGGCGGTGCTGCATTGCGGGCGCAGCCCGCCCCGCCTGCCCCTCCTGCTCCCCCCTTCCCCTCCGGGAGCCGCCCATCTCCCCCAGCGCGCCGGCACCCCGGCTTGAGACACTCCCCCCCCCCCCCCCCCCATCTCCCTCCGCCCCCGGCCGGGCAGGGCGGTCCCGCAGCCCGCGGGTGAGGTGGGTCTGGCAAGCCGCCGCCTCGGCGGGGAGAGCGGGGCGGGGGGGGGTGTGAGGGGGGCTGCCCCCGCTGCTGTCACCGGGCGGAGCCGGGCCACGGCTGCAGGGGGACAGGGAGGCAACTCCGGCCAGGGGCAAGGCGCTGCGGTCGTCCTGGGTATGATGTCCTTTAGCGATCCTGCGGGGTTAGGGTTACGCAGCCCCGGGGAAAGCCGGTGGATCACCGGCCAGCCGGGGGAAGCGGTGAGTACGTGCTCACCCGCGGTTTCTCACGCAGGGCAGCGGTGATAAGGAACGACAGCGGGGCATTCTCACGTCTCCCGCGATTGCTGTGGTACCACAGCCTGCTGTAGTGATGCCCTCAGTATTGACAGGCGGGAGCGGCGGGATTACTGCAGTCCTTCCCCGACCCAGCACCATTGTTTGGTGGTAACCAGTGAAATGCCATTGTAAAGCCTCATCTGCAGCATCTGCTTCGGGCAGTCCTGTGTTACATAAGGCCCGCCGCTGGGCGCACAGGCTTCCTGACTGTGATGCGAATTCCCAATAGCTCCTAAAACACAATGCAGTCAGCTATTTTTTAATTTATTTTTCTTTTTTTAGGCAGAATATATGTTTTATTACAACCGGAATTAATTAGTTTCTGCTAAGCAGAGCTGTTCCTACTCTTTCATGAGTGAAAGAAGCTGAAAGAAGATTCCCAGCCAGGGATAGAAATCCCCGTCTCCCTTGCATGATTTTAAAACATCACAGGAAAAGGAACAAAAAAAAAAAACAAACCCCAAAACCAACCAAAAACCAACCTCTGCAGGATAATCTACATTTGCAAACAAACTTTTTTATTTCCCCCCCCCCCCCCCTTTTCTGAGCATGTTGCTAAGAACAGTTCAGAAAGAATAAAACAGCATAAGATCAAAACTGGGAGAGAGCAGCAGCCTACGTTTGGGCCTGGCATTGGGGGAAATGGCTGTGGGGCTCTTTGCATAGAAGGCACTTCTCAAGAGCAAAGATCTGGGTAATAAATAAATAAATGGTAGGAAGCAAAACAGTTGCGAAAACCAGACGAACTTGGAAAGGCTGTTGAAAAGAATCAGAGCCAAGAGTTAGCTCCAGGCATTTTGCTAATGATGGAGCGATATGGCTGTTATGTTGCTGCTGCAGCCTGCAAGACCAGTGGTTGAAGGGCGAGGTGTCACCAATGGATACTTCTCCCACGTCTTCAACCTGCCCAGCCAAGAAGAGCAAAAGTGCTGGCATGTCAGCCAGTTTTATGGCTTCATTTTACCAACCTACTTTATGCCCCAGTGGTCATTTTGGAGGGGTGTGGAAGTGGCCAGAATGGACCATCAGGTCTGTTTTGCAGAAAGTGTGGATTTACTGAAGGCTGAAATATCCCTCAGTCCGTTGTGTGTATGTGTGTGTGTGTGTGTCCCCACATCACCTTCAGTGGGTGCAACGCTCCTTATTGGTGCAGATTCCACGGTCACAGCTGACTGGTGGGGGAGTCCCGTCGTCCCGTCGTCCCGTCCCCGTCCCCCCCCCAAGTCATACGTCAGGGCTGCATCTGCCCTTGGAACTGGGAAGACTACATAAAAATAAGTTTTATTTTGGCTAATTTTGTGCTGGAGCAGTCTAGGACACGGCGCTGGAACTTATTTTAGATGAAAATTGCACATCTGCAAAGATTTCTACTTCACCCTGATAGTGCCCTGGCATCTCCATTTCAGCAGCTCCCTTCATGCGAAATTGGTTTTGTGAAGAGCAAATAGACATGAGTGGATTGCCACCTGCAGCCCCGTTTTCAGTGAGTCTGAAACCATGATTCAGTACTCAAAGATATTGTTAGATAATGATATGCTGTCTATATGTAGATGTAATATAATGGGTGCCTTTACGCTCTTGACCTTTCCTTTTCTTAGTCTTCCTATGCTAATATTCACTTATTGATTATAAGTTCTGCATCTCTACATCAAAGTGAAGTTGGCATGGAGTCCTTGATTTCAATCCCCATGTTTCTTATTGCAGTTTCTTCAGCATTTCCAACTGAGCTTGGAGAGATGTTGGACACTGACATTCTTCTGGAGTATTGCCAGATGCAGGTGCAGGGGGGTCTATTCAGAACAACAAAGTCCCTGTTAGGCACCTGAGATAAAACCCAAGCCAGCAACAAAACACGAGGCAGGCATATTTGATAGCTGTAGTAAAGCCATGTCTCTCACCTAACTCCCCAGCTTCTCTGTGTTCAGAAACGTGCATCTCTCTCTGCAGCGACTGAACAGATTGAGTGAGTCCCAGATGGCTGTGGGACTTTGCAGGCCTTTGTTGGCCTGCTTGCAGGTGGCATGGGAAGAGGGTTCTTACTCTCTGCTGTGAACTCCAGGCAGTCTGTATTTGTGTTAAGGCAGGGAAGGGATTTTTCTGTTACAAGGTCGCTTATCCCCAATTCCTTTTTTTTTTTTTCCTTTCTCTACTTGGAGCCAGTGTTTGCCTTCTCCTCAGAATTGTTTGAGATCTCAGTTACATGGCAATCCATATAGTTTACTTCTCTTCAGCACTGACAAATTTTCTGGGTGGGTGGGTTTTTTTGGGGGGGGGAGGAGTGAGCAGATTTTTGGGTTGGTTTTTTTTGCATTGTGATCAGGCATTTAATGGGTGCCACTGGCAGTGCTCAAACAGGCTTACATATTCTCTCCTCTCCACACAGACAGCGAGACGTAATTGCTGGGCTTCTTTCTCTGTACAGCCACAGAAGAGCTCGGCTGTTCAGTGGTGGGAATGAGCTGACAGATTAGTTCTGTCTCTCAGGCTTTGAGGTGCCTGCATAATGGTGAGTGCTGTATCCAGAAAAACAAGTTGCAGAGATTCTATTGGAACTCCCAGTTAACAGTTGGAAGGATCCTGAGGTAATTTGGAGGACAGAGCTGTGCTCCGGCGTGCTTTGCGGTACCTCTGAGAACGCAGGTGTTGAAAAACGCCACTGACACCAGTGAAGTGGATGCAGCAGGTTTAGTGAATGCTGACACAGAAGATGCAGTTGGAACCAGAAATGAAGGACTGAACTGATTTGTCCTAATTTAGATACCTAGAGCTCAGCTAGCCCTGAGTGCACCTGCCTTCTCTGGCTATAAAGAGACCCTAGGGTGAGTAGCTCATACGTAAGGGTCTATGCTCTGTAATGTTTGATATTAACTAAGATGAGTCTTCCTCATAAAAGTCAGGCTCTTATATTCATTTCACCTTTCTGCTGTGCATCACAGTCTTCTTAGATGAGGTCAGGTGATGGTCTACAGGATTGGAACCCATCTCTGTTTTATTTGCAAAAGATACAGGGAAAGAAAGGGGCAGGGAGAAAAGAAAGAACTGGATAAGGCAAAACAAATGTCTTTGTGGCAAATCCGAGCATCGCATATCACAGGTGCCTGGGAAATGTGCTGCAGGTGAAATTAAAGAGTCTGAAATGAGAAAGACTTGGTAAGTAAGGCAACATCTTCAAACTCAACTCCAGACACTCCTGTGTATCCTGCAAGTCTCAGTGCATTGAGGATGCATTAAAGGCAATAGGGAGCACTGTATCCTTTGGCTGTTCTGGGCTGTTATCGGGAACCTCCCCGAGAGCTCCTGCAGAGCAGTCCCCTGAGTTGTTCTGGCCTGCTTGGGCTCTCTGGAGTCCCAGGCAGAGAACTGCTGCAACACTCGAGGAAGGGATAAACACAGAGAATGTGGATGGCAACATGGGGAAAAGAGGACAGCTTGTCAGGAGGATGACATGGCATGACTGCTACAACTGAGCTAGTTGTGGAAAGTAGTAGGCAAGAGAAAAGCTAGTGGTGAAGCTAGAGGTAGGAAAAGGTCTGGAGGATGTTTGTGAGCCAGAGGAAGAGACTGATCAATGCAGGATTTTTTTTTGCATGTAGGCACAGGCCTCTGTGATGGAGATGTTGCAACATCTGCTTCCTCTTGCAGAGAATTTCAGCTGTTTTGAATGATGCGATTGGGAGAATCATAGTTTCATTGAGGGAACGCTGGGATTCCCTTTTACAAGATTCCTGTCTTACTTTCACTTGATGTGCCTTTGCCAGAAGGAAAAGCAAGTTTGAGGTGCCAGGCTGTGTCTAAATATTATGGTAGAGGAGGCTTTCAACAGTTCCAGTGGATCTGGTACTGTTACACACACGTGCTCACGCCGCCCTCCTGCATTCCAGAGGCTGCGTGCTGCACAAATTGTGCAGCTACAGTGTACAAGCACAGGTGTAAAACAGCTCACAGGAGTTTTATTGTTAAAAAAGGCTGAATTTTGGCTGTCACTCTTCTCCTGGAATGCAAACTCTTTGGCCATGAAACCAAAGTGAAATTTGGCTTCTGGCTTCATTCTATTCGTTGAGACCTGAGACAAAGAGAAGGACTATGAAAAAATCCTTCTACTCATGCCTGTGATGAATTCCTCTGTCTTACATATTAGTAAAGAGTAACAGGATTCTGCCATGAGTTAGCAATCCTCACTTTGCCTACTACTCTGTCCTAGCAGAATAGAAGGCATGAGTGTAGTATGGAGCAAATGCTGATTTTTTTTTTTTCTTTCCATTCTCAAGCAGAGGTAAAAGTTGTTTTACAGCTATGTTGAGCACCTAGAACTCCAGATGATTTTAAGTGTATGGCAAGTTTGAGATCAGGTGTAGCACCTCCAATCACAGTCACAGGCAACGGCAAGTTAGTTGGGTATGCTGGTTTCCTGCCTGGGAATGTCATAGCACAAGTTGCTTCCTCTGATCATAGAATCATAGAATCACAGAATGGTCTGGGTTGGAAGGGACCCCAAGGATCATAGAGCTACAACCTCCCTGCCACAGGCAGGGACACCAACCTCCAGGCCTGGATCTAGACAAGATTGCCCAGGGCCCCATCCAACCTGGCCTTGAACACCTCCAGGGACGGGGCAGCCACCACCTCTCTGGGCAGCTCATTCCAACACATTACCACTCTCTCTGTAAAAATCTTCCCCCTAATATCTAATCTAAACCTTCCCTCCTTTAGTTTTAGTCCATTCCCCCTTGTCCTGCCATTATCTACCCTTTTAAAAAGTTGATTCCCCTCCTGTTTGTGTGCTCCCTTCAGGTACTGGAAGGCTGCAATGAGGTCCCCCCGCAGCCTTCTCTAGGCTGAACAAGCCCAGCTCTCTCAGCCTCTCTTTGTAGGGGAGCTGCTCCAGCCCTCTAATCATCTTCATGGCTCCTCTGAACCCTCTCCAACACTTCTACATCTTTCTTGTATTGGGGGCCCCAGATCTGGACACAGTACTCCAGATGGAGCCTCATGAGGGCAGAGTAGAGAGGGACAGTCACCTCCCTGTCCCTGCTGGCCACTCCTCTCCTGATGGAGCCCAGGATACCATTGGCCCTACGAGCTGCAAGAGCACACTGCTGGCTCATGTTCAGTTTCTTGTCCACTATGACACCCAAGTCCTTCTCAGCAGGGCTACTTTCAAGGAGGTCTTCTCCCAGTCTGTATCTATGTCTGGGATATGTTTGTAGCTTATTAAAGGTTTATCCACGTTTTGTTCTCACTCAGATCACCATGTGAAAACACTATAGATGAGCACAGCAAATGCTGTTTGAAATCAGGCCTGGTCCATCTGAACTTGGCATTCAGAAAAGGCAAATGCACTTGAAAGGAAAAATGGCTCTTTTTACATGAGGCCCATAAAAGAGCTGCAAAATCTGAACTGACCGCTCTGTGGTCATTTTCCACATAAATAAATCCTTGGAAAGTTTGCAAGAAGGTGCACAGGTTGTCTAGTTCTTCTCTTACCCGAGTGTATCTTGGATAGGCAACTGATAACAGCTCAAGTGCATTGCAGGGCTTTTAAGGGAAGACCAGAAAAGATCATCCAAAAGATTGCTCACTCTGGGTGATCCGATACAATTTTTTCCTTAAGTGACAAACAAAATAAGGCGAAGGCAATAGGCCAGCATGTCAGGCTGGCTGTTGCTGTGACAGAAAAGAGTTTCCAAGAGAAGGCCATGTGGCACATGCATCAGCACAGCATAAGGCTTGCTCATAAACCCGATTTTAAAAGCATCAGTGCTTAGCCCGTGCTATTCTGGTGCTCGGAGCTGGGCAAAGATTGTGTGTCCCCAGCTGACTCCTGCTTCTTCCTCACACATCTGGCCTTCCACACATGGGGCATTTCCTGAGGGGATTCCGAACAAGTTCTTTGTTCTGGGTTTTCAGAAATTGCTTTGCTGGGTGGAGAGGAAATTTATATTTTTGCCTATGGGACCATGGCAGCTCTGGTTTCTATATAGGCAGAGCCTCATTTTGTTTCCATGTGCCTCTTTCCTTTTTTTGCTTTCCTCATGTGCACACATGTGCAGACACACACACACATATAGAGGACACGAAGCGAGGAGGAGATGTGGCATGTTCCTCTACTTCCAGTACTGGTAGTGAGAGCTGTGAGGTGGGGAGTGGAGCACTTGCTGTATTTTGGTGTGGGCACACCAAATGGGGTCTCTGAAAGCTGCAGCAGCCCATCTCCAAACTTTGGGATCCCCGGTGTAAGACACTGCCTTGCAGTGTCCCCGTGGACATGGGCTTAAAACCAGCCTTTATCTCAAATGGCCCAAAGCGAATGAGAGCCTAATTTCTGCCAAAGCTAATGCTTCTTTTCTGTGTGAGTACAACAAGTGGCAAATCCAGATGGGATGCTCTGCCTGAGGTGTGAGAACGTCCTGTGTGTTCCCATGCCTCTGCTCCTGTGCCTCAGCTGAGCTCTGGGTATGAGAAACCTCTGCTGGTTGGATGGCAAAACTGGAAGCACAGAGAAGCGGTAAGGAACAATGCAAGCGGATTCAAAAGGGATTTGGATCATTTAGTTGATGAACCAGCAGATGGCAAATGCTGCTTAGTATAGAAAATGAAAAGTAATTAGTCTGGGAACAAAGAGCAAATGTAGGGAATGGGTGTTACATCCAGCACGCTGATCAAAGAGAGAAAGGGGTTACTGTGGGAAAAAATCACAGAAACCATCACTTCAGTGCACAGCTGCAATAAAAAAGGCAAACAAGACTCTGGGCCAACGGAATAGTGAGCTATAATGCACCTCGAAAGTGGCAATACAGTCCTGTGGAAGATGGTTATTAGGCCCCTCCAGAATACTGCACAGAGCATGGGTCATTCTCTCAGGAAGGTTATGTTGGGAGGAAGGTGCATTATAAAACAACTAAACTCTAATGGTTTCAATGATTTCGGTTCCAAAGCAAAAAGGCTCATTCTGAGGGGTCAAAGAGACCTTAAAGAGATTTTAAAATTATACTAATGATCAGTGCAGTTGCCAGACAACATCCGCAGCGCTACGAAGTGATAACAGGGAATCTAACTGAACAGAGACTTTCCCAAACTGCTGCATGCAAGAAACCCCATGGTTACCTTCTGACTCCACTGAGTTAGCTAAGCCTGCATACAGCTTCCAGAACACCTATCTCAGCTGAGTGAGTGACAACCAGGTACAGTACCTGGAACTGTCCTGTGGAACAGGAGAGTAAAGGCCCAGATCAAACCAGCAAAATGGTTTAGGGGAAGAAGCCCTCCCTGGTATTGCAGGGCTTGGTTTTGTTTTAATTTGGTTTGTGTATGTTCCTAAACTGTATCTGTCTGCTAATAGAGAATCAGCCTTTCCATGCAAGCTGTAATGAAGGTGGGTTCCCCCACCGCACGTTCAAAAAGGAGAAGAGGGGAAGGTAAATGATCCTGCTCAGGATCGTGCCATGTGAAAGTAAGTTAGCTTCAGGTTTAGCTAGCTAAGGCAGAGAAAAGCTGCTGGAACAGTAACAGGCTGAATTTGGGGTCATCAAGTAGGTTGCAAGGCTGGGGCAGGGGGGGAAAACCGGAATCCTGCAAAATGGGATGTAAGTGTTTAAACTGCAGCTAAATTAGATTCAGGCACCTAATGTTACCAGCATGGTGTAGAAAACTTGGGCTTGGTTGCACAGGCATCAGAGAGATGGGTGAAGTGCAGACATAGAACTGCTGACACTGCAGCTGGACTGAGCTGGATGGAGCCCGTATCTCCTGCCTAGTGCTGAGGCCCCAGAGCTGGCAAATATGGCTTTCAGCCTATGGGTGATCTGTGTGAACTTTGTCAGAAAGCCTGGGCTTCTTTCCTTTAGTGCCATGGCCAGAGAAGACAGTATGCCTCTTGTGTTAGGAAAGGTTATCTCTTAGGGGCGTATCATCGGGAAGGAGGAGGTTCATATGCACAGGCCTCCTAACAGAGAGCTACTTGCTGTGGGTTATGCTTAGGTCGTGATCAAGCTTTGCCCACTCTGTAGAAGGTAAGAAGGAGCAGGCAAGACTGAGCTCTACTCTGGGGTGAGGTGAGGAAGATAGTGAACTCTGTCAGTCCATGTCTGCGTGGCTGCAGGTCCCGAGTCCAGCCACCCTACGTTAGAGGAAATTGTGTCCTGATGAAAATGCCTAGTGCTGCTTTACTACGGGTGGTGCCATAGCTCTATCACCAGTGGAGAGATGCAGGTTTGAACTTGCTGACATTTTTGGGGCTAGACAAAGCTTTTCAGTGCCTCTGAAGCTGATGTAGAAGTCGGAAAACAGATATTGTGTAGTTCATGTAGACTGATGATCTGGCCTTAAAGGGACGGGGATCAACTGCTTGCAAAGAAGGTAGAAGCACCTCAGAGAAAGACATGGGATAATTTACCCCTGTAGAAACCTGATTCTCCTGGTTTCAGCTGAGATAAGAGTTTATTTCCTTTCTAGTAGCCAGTAGAGTGCTGTGTTTAGGCTTTAGGGTGAGAATATTGTTGATAACAGACTGATGGTTTTAGTTGTCACCAAGCAGTCAGGGACTTTTTGGCTTCTCATACTGCCCTGCCAACGAGAAGATGGGGTGGGGGTGGGGAGGCACCTGAGAAACTGGGGGGACACACAGCCAGGACAGCGGCCCCAAACTGGCCAGAGGGATATTCCATACCATATGATGTCATGCTCTGTATGTGACTGAGGGGTAGAGCAGGAGACAGTTGGCTGGAGAACTACTTGAGCGTCAGCTTCAGGTGGTGAGCACATGTGCTGTGCATCACTTGCCTTATATATTCTTTTAATTCTTTTAATTATTTTATTACTATTACCATTGTTATTCTCTTCCTTTTCTGCCCTATCAAGCTGCCTTTATCTCAACCCATGAGTTCTACCTTATGTTTTTTGGTTTTGATTTTCTTCCCCCACCCCACCAGGGGTGGGGAGGAGCGATCGAATGGCTGTGTGGTTGCTTTAGCTGCTGGCTGGGTTAAACCATGACACTAATTTTAATCTGCCCGTAGTCAGATAATGGCTTAAACTCTGAAATCCTGTCTTTTTACTTCTTCCAAAGTTTAGCATAATAGTTCTGACTAGGTATTCCTGTGATCCATGTAGCCATCCAGTCCTCCTTTGAATCCTGCACAGTTCTTGACCTCAGTGCTTCCCGTGGAGCTATCTTCCACTGTCCAATTACAGTTACATGACAGAGAATTTCCTTTGATTAGCTTTGAATACACGAGCTCTTCGTTTCATTGACTGCTCCTTTACTCTTGTCTTATGCAGCAAGGTAAAGAGAAGCATTGGGCCCTTCTTCTCTAGAGTATTTGGTATTTAATCTTACTGTGTCCCTTCTCACCTGCCTTCTCTCCCAGATAAACAAATTTCAGTCCTTTCAACCTCTTCCCCCTGCCTCTGCTTCCACTCCCCACTTGCTTATTCTCATTCCTACTCTTTGACCTCCACTTGTTTCTGCAGGATCTTTTAGAGCTTGGGGATGGGACTGGACAGTATGCCAGAGGAGGGTTCAGCACCGGTTGGTGTAAAGGGAGAATATTTCCTGCGTTATCACCACCTCATTCACTGAGCTGCCGAACATCTTGTTAGCTGCTTGGATTGCAGCTGTACCCTGAGCACATGTCTTTGCTGAGCTGTCTGTAATGTTTTTTTTGGGCACTTGGTGCTGAGCTCATCACCTTAATTACTGGAACCAGCTTCTCTCTGGCATCTTTAGCATCCACGCTGTCTCGCTTCATTTGGCAGATCTCTCGCTACCCAGGAGGTCTGCATTAGCCAGTAACCTGACCTGATCTCACCTTCCTAAATCCTTTTTTCTACACTGTCAAGAAGAAAGGTCTTACCCTTATTTTAAAAAGGCTTTTTTAGTGCTTCTTTTTGCTATCTGTCTGCTTTTATGCCATCCTCAGGCTATTTGTGGCTCCCTTTTCATGTATTAGTCGCTTTGACAAGCTTTGCCCACACTGCCTATGCGGTCTCCACAGTAAGAGCCTTTCCATGCTGATCTACAAGATTTCTCATTATTACCACTTTGCAGACACACAGATCATCCTTAAAGCCTAGTTTTCTGCTCATACCTCCAAGACTCAGTGAAGGGCGTTAATACAGGGTCATCTGGAATTCCATGGTATGCCCATGAGATGTGCCCAGATGTGGAAGCACAATTTGCGTCACGATGGAGCTCCCCTTGACACTCATCAGGACCTGTATCCCTTCTGCTCCACTCAGCCCAGGTTGATACGTGGAGCAGTGACACCAGCACAGCCCATGTGTGCCTTCTGCGTCAAGAGAGCCACAGCTACATCACCAGATATGTATTTGCCTGCATGTACTAAATGCTCTGATGGTGAGGCACTCTGTTTTCTGGCTCATGTGGATTGATCCTTGGAAAGTCACAAGTAATTCATGTAGGATTAGACAATGAGCTCCAGTAGAGGTGTCAGGGTCTGTCCAGTTAATTTAAGGGAGGGTAAGCAGGATGGTGAGCAATTTGCAACACTACACAGAGTTAGGAAGATGGTGTTTATATTACTTTATTAAATGCTTTGTAATACAAGTGTTGTCTCTTCTCTTCATTATGAGCCAGTTGTGCCTGATGCACGTTTTAAATTGGCGCTGGTATGGCAAAGGGATTGGTGAATAAAATAGCTGAGCTGATGAAGCAAACCCAGCTGGGCCACTTCTGTGACTTCTTTAGTGTAAAATTTTCAGGTATAGTCAGAAACTAATTTTGGATTGCTTTCAGGGTTCCAACCACCTTTCATCTTCCCAAAGCACCCAGTCATGCTTTCATAGGAGCTTTATGATAAAGCATGTGAAATGGGTATTGATTTATCCCTATCTTATGCTTGGAGATAGACAATATTGCTTTATCCTCTGCTTGTGGCTTTGCCTTGATGATGGAGGTGATGATGATGGTGAGTTTTGTGAGGCTGACCTAAAGCAGCAAGGCAAGATAAAATGATTTTTTTGTGTATACCTCAGTCAGAGTTTAAGCCTCAATGCCCCACTCTTGCAGTGTTTTAACTCAAACAACCTAATACACAGCAAAGGGTACGGTATCTTGTTTTGACAGGAAACTGTTAGCTCAAGCTGGGTCACAGGACCTAAGACAAGATCCTTAAATCCCACCCCCCAGTCAAAATTTATGTTCTGATGAAGCAAGAACAAATTACGTCTGCTCCATCTAAACCTTTGTCCTGGTTCTGGTCAGGATGGAGTTAATTTCATTTGTAAGAGCGGATGAATGCTGTGTTTGGGAGTTAGAATGGGAGTAGTGCTGATAACACCCTGATGTTTCTAGTTGCTGTCAGACAGCCAAGGACTTTCTCAGCTCTTCATGAGAAAGGAGGGGCGAAGCCAGGACAGGTGACCCAACTGACCAAAGAGAGTATTCCACGCCAATTACGTCCTGCCCAAGATATTGGGGGCTGACGGGAGGAAGGCCAGGGGCGGCTCCGGGATGCGCGGTTTTTTGGGGGACGGTCGGGTTCTGGGACGGGTCTGGGTGGCACGGCCTGAGTTGTGGGTTTGGTGAGAAACTGCATTGTGTATCAACAGCTTCATATATTTTTGCTTTAAAGTCCTGTTAGTATTGTTACATTGTATCTTTCTGTTATCTTAGTAAACTATCCTTATCCCAACCCACGGGCCTCTTAATTTCTTGATTTTGGGGTTATTTGCCCCTTCCTCTTCCTTTTCCCTTCCCTTACTTCTCACATTCCCCTCCCCTTCCCTTTAACCTGCTCATTTCCTTTAAGGAGCAGGCAGCTGCGTGGATCTTGGCCCTCAGCCGGGGTGAAACTACAACAACCTTTCTGAACCTTTTACCCCATGGAGCATCGTGAAGAGAGTTATAAAAACAATCCACTGTGTCCAGGTTGGCCAGTTGTGGCCACTTGCCATCATCTGTTGATGATGCCTTGTTGTATTGTTTTGTGTCCTTGAGGTTTAAAGAACTTTTATCACTCTTAACTTCCTCTCTTTTCGGCTTTTCTGTGAGTTCAGGCTGCCAGTAATAACTACTCCTTTGATCACATTGGAGGAACATTTAGCCTAGTGAGTTCTTTGTCCTGACTGCTGCCTGTACGGGGTGTGCACAGACATACGTAAGCCCACGTGCTGAGGCAATACACATCCCAGGCCGCGGGAAGAGGGTGCCCTGTGGTTGGTGCTGGGACTGGGAAGCTTGTCTCAGGAGCAGATCCCTGGAGCTGTTCCTGGCTGTTAAGGCTCAAAGTCAAATTCTCCCTGGTTTTCTCTTACTCTGAACTTTCAAGTCTTGCACTCAGGGCTGCACAGCTTGTCAGAGTGGTCGCATGTTGGCCACAGCATGCAGCTCATGGTAGGGACTCTTCACGAGAGAGGGCCTATTTATGCACAAAAAGGCTTGCTTCCAGGTTGTAACAAATAACCTGCTGTATTGACCTGTGGAAAAATAAAAAGTACTGGAGCTACTCCCTCCTGGCTTGTTACTTTCCTAAAAGGTTTGCCAAGAACCCCGAGGAATGCTTGTAGGAACGTTCTTTGCCTACCTCTGCCAGGAGTTGGGTGAATGGTCTTAGGAGACACCACAGTACAATGGTCCATCTCTGCTGATGTGCAATTCCTTATGTTAGAGGAGCTTTCATGCCAACAATCTTATCCTGGCAGTTGGGCAGCCTGAGTTTCATTTTAAGAAGCATCCACGCAAGCTGCTGCTTCCTATTCCTAAAGGAGAGTCGTGTTATTGTGGATGTGAGCTTGGCGCAGAAGGGAAAGGAGCACGGCGGGGGCCGCATTTCGCCAGTGCTTGTGTAGTGCTCCCTTTTGCGTTTTGTCTGTGGGCCTGCGTGTTTAGTGAACAAGATCACAGCCTATTCTATTTCAGAATAGCAAGTGGTGCCGTCTAGATGTGCTTTCCTTGAATTAAGAGCAGAGTCTCTGCTAAAATGCAAAGTTTCCCCGTATTTTTCCCCCTTTCTTTCAGTACATGTATCCCATCTTCAAGTTTTGTGTTTTCTTCCCCCTCAGCCCCCCATTTGGCTTTGCAGTTAGCTTTCATACCGTTCAAAGTGAAGCCTGGGGACAGAACTTTTAGCAAATAGCAGCACAAGAGCTGCAGTATCTTCTTCATTGCCTTGTGCCTTTAAATCAAGACCAGGCGCCTTAATAAAAGCTTAGGCTTCTCTTCATCAAGTTATTAGCCTTTGATAAAGGAATCCCTTGATGAAGCATTATGGCCTGTGTTTTCTTGGGAAGTAAGACTAGATCATCGTAATGGGCCCTCCAGGTCTTCAGCTCTGTGGTGCCATGGTAATTCAAGGTCATGGCACCTTGAATTACCATGGCCCCACAGAGCTGAAGACCTGGTGCCGTGACCTTGAATTACACTGAGAAGAGGAGGTTTTCGAGGAGCAAGTCAAGAAGTAAAATTCTGCATGAATATCTTGGGGGATTACCAGAAAACTGCTGAGGCGTTCAGGGAGAGAGGCGGGGCTGGAGCAAGCAGGTCCAGCCTAGCAGAAGTTGATGGAGATGTGTGTCGTGCGTAGGTATGAAACAGCACTGGTGTGGGAGATGGCCGGGGACTCACTCTGAGCCTCCATGGTCTCAGAAACACAGCTACACGTATCTGTCCCTCGAGTGTGCGGTACGTTGGCTCCTCAGCCACTGCAGGCAATGTGTGGGGAAGCCTTCTCCATTCTTTGATGGTGGCAGTGCCTGGGGAAACCACTCATCTCCTGTTCTCCTGTCTCAACCGGAGACTGCTGGCAGTGACGGGGAGCAGCGGTGTCTTGTGTCAGCCCACCGTGAACCACAGCATGTCGTAAAGCCAGAGCTTGTTGCTGAAATACATTCCCTGCCCCCAGTAGCAAAAGCTCTCCATTTGTGTGCTTCAATACACGGTGGTTACAGCCCATTATGGGCACACGTTCCTGTATGGTGGCAAGTCACCAGAGACTTGCAGAGCATTTTTTGTGAAGCTCATTCCTTCTGGCCTGCCCCTGCGATGTTCGGCCAGTACCTGCCCCAAGCTTGGGCCCAGCTTGGGAAAATGTGATTTGCCCAGCAAGAAGTTGGAAAACATCCAACTCTACACTCCCCAGGTATCCATCAAACGGAAAAGAACCACAAGAAGCTGCCACTTGGCGAGTGGTCATGTTAAAACAGCAGCATTTTGGGTTTGACCCAAAAAAATGCTTACTGGAATGAATACTTCTGCGAGATCGCAGAAACTGTGGGATTTAAGAAAAAGTGGAAAAGATGTGTGTGGACAGGGGGAGGCAGGATGGAGTGTGACTTGGTGCTTGCACTTCTTGTGTGTTTATCATAATCCTGGCCTCCACAACTGCTGGGCTGATGGCTGTCTTCACACGACTTACCGCTGTTAGTGGTCTTAAGGTACAGGGGCTTGTCTTCTAAATCTACAAAAAGGTTTGAGCAGATTATGAGCCTATCCTGTGTCTCACTGAAAAGCAGCAGTGCCCTTGTTCTCCTGTCCCCGGAGAGCTGCCTCGGGTTTTGTCAGTCACCCCAGTTAAAGCTGGTGCCATGTTAATGAGCTCTGCTTTGCTGAATGAGCCTTTCCTCCTTCCTCCCACAGAGGTTTCGAAGGAGCTCACCCATGAGGGAAGTGTGGAGCAGGGGAGGTAGCTCAGGCAGGAGCACAAGGCGGCTCTGATGGGAGCTGGAAGCCCTAACACAAAACCAGGCAGTTTTTTCCCCTCAGAGAGAGGTTTAAGAAAGACACAGACGAGGCGTAATTGAGACAGAAGGATGTTGATTTCATGGTTTATTGTCACATTAAAAAAGTAATCTTACCGATGAATTAATATTTGCTTTTTAATATAAAAGTGCTTATTCTTACAAATCCTTAAGGCTCATTCTGTTACATTACAGTAGGATTTTTCACCATCCCAGAAACTGTGCTACATGAGTGTCGTATGAACTGTGGACATAGCAAAAACTCCAAACAGTAAAGCGAGTCATTGACCATTTCGTTGCCTTTGCCACGCACAGGCCTGTTCAGGCGCGCGACGCCACTCAGCACGGGAACAGACACAAGCAAAACTGTCTTGTATTTTTCTCCTTCGGCTTGGAAGCGATCCCGGGGAGGCTTCCATTTTGCTTGGGCAAACAGAACAAATACAGTTGGTTTGGAATCTCAGTTTCTCACTCCTACAGCAGAAAGGAAGGAGTGAGACAGAGGAGCGCTGCACGCGGAGCGTTCACCCCACGGTCCTTTGCTAAAGAGAAGAGGAAGGACTACCAAGCACGAGTACTGTTCATACGTGACACGGTTGTTTTTCTAACGTCCCTGCGTTGTGTTTTTACTCAGGTAAAGCTCCCACTGAAGCCAGTGGGAGTTTGGCCTGAGGGAGGAATAAGACCAGGGCTCTCACGGGGGAACGTTTTAGATTTAGTTTGTTTATTTATTTATCTTGGTCTCACAATGGAAGAATGAAATAGGTGGAAGTTACTAAAGCTCTTCTTGTTCGTATTGATCACAAATGGGATATGATTTCTGGCATATACTATGATACACAGATAAGAGTATACCATGTTTATTTTTAATCATAATCAGAGCTATATTAGTTGGACGGGCAGTGAGTTTGCTATTTCTACTTAAATGTTAGATATCTATTTCCTCTAAAGACCGATTATTTTTTTTTTTAACATTTTTAATTTTTTTGTGGTCAGTAATTGGGCCAAAATGCAGTAACTGAAAGAATAACCAATGCAAAAGATAAAAATAATTTAAAGTATTCTGGAGCAAGGGGGGAAATGCTAACCGATCTAATAAATAAGGCAGTTTAAAGCATTTGTGACTGCTACCGTGATATATGTACATACTTTACAGCATAAATTACTGTACAGAATACTCTGTTTATTAACCTGTGTAAACAATATTGCCGGCTGTATGGGGACGTATTGTGGGATTATGCTCGTTGGAAAGATAAACTGCTCTAGCTTTGGCTGGGCGGGGGAGGCCTGGGGCAGCACACCCTCAGAGAGGAAGGCGAGTGCTCTTTTATGAGCTGCAAATAAAGCCATCCCGACTCAAATAATGTCACCAAAAGAAAAAAATTAGTAATAAAATAAATGTATCTGCTGACGTTTAGTGCTACAAATGAAATATGGAAATGAGTCTCTGCGGTTTGTTACCAAAAAGGATTCTGGCCGTGAGCAGGTCTCTGTGTACCTCGCCTGGCCAGCGACCCTCGCTTAGAAGTTTGCTGAGTGAGAAGGGAATGGGAGTCACAACGCGCCAGTTTCCCTCAGCGCTCTGTCTGCGCTGCCAGCACACCCATCAGGAGGGTGGTCTGTGGCTGGACCCCACACCGGCACCACCATGCTGCCTTTTCAGCCGCTGGCATGACGCGCAGCATGGGAAAAGGGGAGGGAGTTAGGACTACTGGCTGGAGAAGTGATGACGGATTTAAGCACGCTGGTATTTTGGCTGCCCTGTACTGTCTTCCCCACCCATTTGTTTCCCACGGTCAGTGCGGTTTGGCTTTGGCTTTGGTGTGGAAGAGGAGCTCTTGCAGGATGCCTGCAGCAGCACAGCCCTGGTCAGTGGACATCACCGCAGCCCAGGTTTCCATTAATAACACACCCAGGAAGGCCAGGAGTTGCTGTAAGTAGTAAGTGTGTGTGTGTGTGTGTGTGTGTGTGTGTGAGCAGCCCTGATTTGTTACACCGGTTGTTGTCTCCATCTGCCGTGGTCAGCAGAGAACAATGTCCCCACTCAGGAAAATCAGGGGTTAGCCTTGGATCCCACTGCCTGGATCCTCTGCCTCGACTCCCACCCCTCTCCAGTTGTCCTCCGTGGAAGGAGATGGCCCACCAATGGCACCACAAGTACCTTAATTGGGCTGCTCTGAAGCTCTCAGCGCAGCACCGCTCTTGTTGCCTCCAGCGCCAGCAAGGGGTGCTGCCTGGCCAGGCCTGGGAGGTGCTGTGGGACTGCTGCTCTGACAGCAGGCCGCAAGCTTTAGGTGGCCCCAGGTAGCTGACAGGGTAAAACTGCCACTTTTTAACATAAGGAATTGAAAAATGCCGTTGAATTTATCTATTAAATAAAGAATAATATTGGCCTCAGGTGAGCTCATGGCTGCTCTTGTCTCTTTCACTGTCTATAGGAGAAAACGTTTCTTCTGTTTAAAGAAAGTCAGCTCTACTTCCAGACAGCGTATGGGAAAAGTGATGTCAAGTGCTTACGAAGCTGTAAAATATATTTTCTTGGTGTTTCAGTAATCTGAACAGAAGAAAGGTGCACATTCAGTCTTCAAGGAGATGCTTCTTTGGGTTTAGGCCCAGTGAATGAGAGTGGGCAAGGGACAGTCCAAGTCTAACAGCTGAGAACTCAGATTCACAGAACTGTAGGGGTTGGAAGGGACTTCCAGAGACCATAGAGTCCAACCCCCCTACTAAAGCAGGTTCCCTAGGACAGGTCACACAGGGAGGTGTCCAGACAGATGAATGTGTTTATCGTGTCCCTATTTTCCTGCGTATCTGCTTCCTCCCACGTGACCTCAGTGCCATCCTGCAGCAGTGCATCCTAAGATATTTGCCAGTTTTGGCAGGCAGTCTTGTTAGCAACAGGTACAACTGTAAACCTGGGGTGGCATTCACAGCACCTCTATTTCTGAGCTGGCTTTTCACTTAACTTCCCTTTGTGGACAGAGAGAAGCATGTCTAGGGTGTGATTCATGGTGCTTATTTTAGATCACCGGTCTCTCCCATCCACCTTCTGATGCAGAGAAGAAGAGCTGGTCAGAAATTTTGTGTGGAGACCTCTGTGCTCACTGTCTCTTCCCTAAGGAGGGAACGAAACTCTCTTGCTAGGAGTAACGAGGAAAGGTGGGCACCAGTCACACGGGTGGGGTGGGCATGAGGGGAAAGCAGAAGGTTCCTGAGCTCCTCGAAGCAGAGCTGCACTGCCCTCCATCTGTTTTCCTGCGAGTAATTTCAGCAGTACCTTGTCCTGTATATGTGTTCCAGCCCAGCTTGGGAGATGAGGTTGAGGAAGAAAATGCCTAGAACTACAGGAAGAGCCAACTGTGGGACCAGGAAGACAAAATGAGAGGCCAAGGAGATTGAAAAAGCACCATTGTATTGATCATGGCATGAGCTATATGTGGTTTGCTGGGGAAAGCCAGAAATCTCCATCTTCCCATCCAGCACCTTATGCAGATGGAAAATGGACTTGTGTGTCATGGGTGAAGGCAGATCCCCAAAGGGACCTTGACATCCAGAGGGCTTGAGAGGCAGGCCCATGCAAACCACATCAAGTTCAGCAAGGCCACGTGCAGGGCCCTTCGCATGGGGTGAGCTAAGCTGCAATATCAGTACAGATGGGGGATGTACTGATTGAGGTCAGCCCTGAGGAGAAGGACCTGGGGGTACTGGTGGATGAAAACCTGGACATGAGCAACATGTGTCTGAAGCCCAGGAAGCCAAATGTATCTTGGGCTGCATCAAAAGTAGCATGGCCAGCAGGCCATGGGAGTTGAGGCTGCTCCTCTCCTCTGCTCTAGTGAGACCCCCATGGAGTTCTGCATCCAGCTCTGGGTCCCCAATATAAGAAAGACATGGAGCTGTTGGAGTGAGTCCAGGGGAGGCCACAAAGATGATCAAGGGTCTGAGGCACCTCTCCTGCAAAGCCAGGCTGAGAGAGTTGGGCTTGTTCAGCCTGGAGAAGAGAAGGTTCCAGGGAGACCTTACTGCAGCCTGCTGGTACCTAAAGGGGGCTTATAAGAAAGACAAAGACTTTTAGCAGGGCTTATAGTGAAAGGACACAGGGCAACAGTTTGCAGCTGAAAAAGGGTAGATTTAGGAAGAAATTCTTCCCTGTGAGGGCTTGTCTAGCTTGTTTCTGCAGGAAGTGTTTCCTTTCGTGCCTGTTGACAGGGTGAGAATTCCCTATTTAAGAATACTGAGTGGAGGAGAAAAGGGTAACTAGCACAAAGGAAGGAAGGATTTGTTAGTATTGTCCAGATAACGTGATCAGCAATAGAAAGATTATGTTGATGTGATTGGTTCAGTCCTTGGTGAAGCGCTTTGTTGATGACTTTAGAGGTAATGTGTCAGAACAGAGCTGGCAGTTTGACCTGGGGACGCTGGCTAATGATGGTGGGATCTGTGAAGGTAACACCCTGAACACTGTGCTCCCAACATACCTCTGACTTTCCAACTCAGTTACTGGTAATGTGCATCACAGACAGACACACATTTTGTTATGGGAGACCTTTCTTCTTTGCTTCTTTGTCTCATCAAGTGACCAGTCCTCTCTGCAACACACCAGTCTAAAAGAAAACTTCCATTTGAAGTTACCTGAACTGGACTTGGAATAACAGGTGCTCTGAATACTTCTGAGGTGCTCATGAGGAACACGCTTGGTACAGCTGGGAAGGGAAATTTCTTTCACAGAAATAGGAAGGCAGAAAAATATTTGAAGTTCCTCAGATGGCCACACAGCACTCGGTTTAACCTACGCTGTTTGTCCCATCAGGTACTGCTGAGATTCTTGCTCTCTACCAGGACCACAGTTCCAGATGCTCTGGGAACGGCAGTTTCACCTGGGCTGGGACTCCCCTCACCGCCAAGCACAGGTTTCATGTGCTCAGGCGCTTACACCGAGAGCTTACGTGGTATTTAAGGATTTTGAGGGTCTTGTAGCTCTGGACTCGGGGGTGAAATTCATCCCGTGTACTTAGCAGTTTTTTCTATAGCTCTTCTACAGCACTTTCCTTCTGAGGATACAAAGTGATTTGCAAACATTAATTAATTCTCACAAAGCCCTATGAGGCAGATAAGTGTTAAGTATCCCTGTGTTAGTACATACAAGAAACATGAGACCTGAGCGCCTTATGATCCACGCTGTTCCCTCTATTCACTCCCAAAAAGGAATACGGGCCTTGGGACAGAGGAAATCCTCATTTTTCCCCCCATCATTCTCTTGTTTTCCTTGGACCCTCTGGAGTCCTTCAAGGGCAGCAGGGATGAGGCTGAGATTCAGGCTACGGTGTGTGAAGCTCAAGCTACACAGGTGGGAAAAGAGAGGGACCCTTGCTCTATTTGCTGCTGGTTTCGTGGGGGAAAGCAAGGCCCCCTTTGTGCAACCTGTGGGTTCCTTGCTCTACGCTGCAGCATCCCATTTGAAAGGTAGCTTGGGCTGCTGAAGTAGAAAACACTCCTGAAAGTGCTGGAATGCTTGTGGGCTTCCAAGAGCAACAGAGCCAGATGGCAAGCAGAGGCAGAGGAGTCACGTGAAGAAATTGCCCCTGTTGAGTCCCACCGGAGAAAGAAGGGAATTGGATGCTCCAAGTATTAGTGGTTTTCCTCCATGTAGCTTTAGTGAGGTGAGGGCAAACAGAGTTTAAAGTGACTTTCCCAGTTTGTTAATCAACCTTAAGAACAACTTACAGCATGGCAACCAGCAACACTGGAAATGGAGCCCTGGCCTTACCGAGGGCAAAGGGTGACTTTATGAGACACGCTAAAGTATCTTCATGATAACAGGCTTGGGTGAGAGACTTTGTTCTCCTGTATTCCAGACTGACTTGAAAGATCTGCCAAATGCTTTTCTGAATGCATTCTGACAGATCAGGCTGACAGATCTGACAGAGCTGGGCTTGTTCAGCCTGGAGAAGAGAAGGCTCCAGGCTGACCTAACTGCGGCGTACCAGTATTTAAAGGGGGGCCTACAGGGAAGCGGGACTGCTTGCCAGGCAGTGCAGTGACAGGACAAGGGGCAATGGCTTTAAGCTGAAAGAGGGCAGGTTAGGTTAGATGGTAGGAAGAAATTCTTCCCTGTGAGGGTGGTGAGGCCCTGGTCCAGGCTGCCCAGAGAAGCTGTGGCTGCCCCCTCCCTGGCAGTGTTCAAGGCCAGGTTGGATGGGGCTTTGGGCAGCCTGGTCTGGTGGAGGGTGTCCCTGCCCATGGCAGGGGGTTGGAACTGGATGATCTTTTAGGTCCCTTCCAACCCAAAGCATTCTATGATTCTATGATTTGTCTACAGTTACATGCCTTCCCAGCCTTTGGTGCACAGCACATAAGCTAATGTAACAATTATAATTAAGATAGTCATCAGACCTACCAGTCCTCTTTAAGACATAAAAATCAGACTAACTTTCTGGTTTCAAACACAATGAGTTCAAATTTGTGATGTAAATGCTAACAAAAAGATACCAAAATGAAAGGCATGTTAGGTCTGCACCAGCCAAACTTCTATTGTCATCTTAACAAGTCCATATTCTTCGGGCATTGTTTGTATTTCTATTGTTCCAGGAGATTTTATTCTTTAGTTTGAGAATTCTCCCTGAATGGGGGAGGGAAACGTTGCTATCGCTGTGAAAAAGAAACATTTATTTCTGACATATTAAGCATTAAGAGGATTATGTCAAGGCAAGACATATTGCAGGAGATGTTCTTAATATAGCTTTGACCATGAACCCATGACCCTCCAGAAAATTTAGGAGAGTTAAAAAACCTATTGCTTTGACAATCTTTGCATTTTAAAAAAATCTTTTTTTGTAAAAAGATGGAGGAATTCACCCACTGTTATTTACATAAAATTCAACCTTTCCTGCTTTCAAATCACGAATCCTTTTAATGTCACTTCTGCAGAATATCTGAGGCAGATGCTACTAATCCAAGTCACTTTGCAAATTCCGGTTTGATTTGGAATACAACCTACAACTAAGTCGATGAATAGTATAGACTGTACATGCGTTAAGGCTGGTGACTACTAAAGTCTCTTGGGTAGATAAACTAAGCACAGATTAGCCAGGTCTAAGTATATGTCCTTGTCTGGGGAAGGAAAAGACATCCTGGCATGTCAGTGACGTAGACTGGAATCAGTAGCCATGAAAAATGGTCAAACATTTGTATTACAAAAGAGATACTATGGCACAGTCCCAAAGGCGCGTTTCTTATAACTTAATTAGCTGCACAAATTATTTTGATAACAGTTACTGCACTTCTGAGGTGATATGGCTGCTCAGCGATGAGGATTTGATGATCAATGGTAGGCACTAGTAATATCTTTCATGCCGAGTGACTTTTATCACTATTTAGATTTACAGTATATACATACGTGTTTGTATCTACACTTAGGGCTGGATCTTCTTACCTCCTGGGCCTAAGGTGCTGCCTTCACTGTAATCTCTTCCTTTGGAACCCTGGGATATTTGGATAAAAGAAGCAGGGAAACAAGGGGCTGGGGTACCTTGCCGTGCAACAGGGAGGACCATGCTTGGCTTTAGGCCACACTTGAACCTCTGCGTATGCTTTGTTCTTACCTGTCAGTCATGCCATCATGGAATACTATAAAGGAATAAGGCCAAGGGGTCTGTATGATCTTGCTGTCTGTGAGGGTCCTATAGGCTGCTCTATGCTTGTTGCATCCCCCTGCATTACATGGTTCCTTTGAATGCCTTCCCATTGCATTAGCAGCCCTGACTGGGTCAGAAGCCTCCGTCTGTAAGCAAACCTCCCTCTCCAGGCACAGTCCTTCTGGGTCTGCAGAGAATGACTCCTTACTTTCACAAAATGAACCTGGACATTGCTATGGTGTAAAGAAGCCTGCGTGTTCCTGCACTTTTACTACAGCTTAAGTAACACAAGTTAAGTGTCTTTCATGGAACCCCAAGAAGGATGGTCTCCACTGGTCCCACCCGGAACACACAGAGCACCTCTGACTCATGGTGAAGTGCCTCAGTGTATTCAGGGCCTTAACGTGGAGCATATGCTTAACTGGAGCAGACCTAAAAGCCACGGGCACTTTTCCAGACCAGGCCCTAAGAAGACAAAATGAAGTATTTGTTGTGACCATGTCACACATCCAGTCACCTCAATGGCAGCAACCACACCCAGCAAACAGTTTGCACAGAAGAGTATTCTCTCCTGAATAACCTCACCGAAATCGTACAGCTGCAAGAAACCCCATGGAGAGAAGCCCAAAGCCTCTAATCTGTACAGGTATGTCCAGGTGGTTTACATGGCTGCTGTTTCATCCCGTTACACCACCAGAAGTTAAGGCTCAGTGCGCTTGCTCATCAGACAACACAGATGATGCCAGCACAAAAGCTGAAAACCAGTGTGTTTGCCCATGGGAGCGATGGGTATTGTAGCTGGAAAAATTCAGTATAAGAACAATGAACAGGAAAGGACAATCATCTACAAGAGATCCTTGGAAATGTTACCACAGGACAGCATTAATTCTTGCATTTCTTTGAAGTTTCTTGACATATTACATCCATACAAAGAGTTCATCATGATTAAGAAAAATATCCCGATCTTAGTAAAATAAACATGCTTCAAAGTTCCATACTTGAAACTCAAATGCCACATGTGCAATAAAACTAAACTCCATTTAAGGCAAGTAATATATGTCACTTCTAAAATTTCTCAACATCAAATAGCAGTCAGGGCTCCCAACCCCCCAAACTTATCTGAAGATAAACCTCATAGGCACCATCAAAGAAAACAGAAGCTAATCTAATGGGAATTTCACTTTCCTGATCTGAGGAGAAATCCCATAGTACCTTCATATGGTATGGAAGCAGTTGACAGAATTGGTTGCTGCTAGTCTAGGAAATCATGGTAGGCTTCCACAGCCAAAGATCAGACAAGTAATAAACAGAAAGGCACCGATCAAGTTCTCCACGATACGTGTGACCACACAAATTGTGTTCCTTCTGGGGTGGGCAACGGAGAGATTTAAGAGTGAAGGGGTATTGGAGGATGGGTATTTTGTCATTTCAAGGCAGGTCTGTGTTCACTCTTAAAGCCAGCCACACTGTAACACTCATGCCTGTGCTAAGAGGTGACCTGAGCTCAGGACTTCTGTTTTCGGGGGGAAGTATCTGAGCACCAATGACCCCATAAATACTGGCCCAGGATGGCTTGGGGCTGAGCATTCCCTCGGTAGCTCCCATCAAGCTACCTGGTAGAACTGGGTGAATGCTCTGAGCAATGGCTGGAGTTACAGTAAGCAGCTTCGACCAAAAAAAAATGCAGGTATGTAGGGCTCAGTGTGCTCTCAAGCCCACTCTCTCCCACAGGGTACATTCAGATCAGAGATGATTTACTGAGAAAACATGCTGGGGTTCGGTATCTTTTTGTCAAAACGCAGCTCTTCAGTAATGGGGGAAGGAGTAAAAGGCAGCAAGGACCAGCTAATCAATCATCAATAACAGAGGCTACTTCTACTTGTGTCTTCTATTGAAAGAGTCTTGTGAACTCACATTTCCTTGATATATAAATAAATTAGATTAGAAAACAACAATCAGAGGGTCCGACCAGTGACAGTCCACTGAAAGTCACCGGGGGTGCTGACTTGAGTAAAGGCTGCAAATCTGATTGCAAAAAAAATATGTTTCTGATATAGAAAACTTGTGAAAACCACTGAAAATGAACAAAAATGCACTGAATGTGAGCACAGTTGATATGACCTCAGCTGACCCAAATTAAACTCCAATTATTGTGGGATTAATTCTTCTGGCATGAAAAACAGCCTGTCAACAGGAACTGAAAACATCCCATAAATCAAGAAACGTTAAAGCCTAGTAGAGGATTATGCATGAAGAGTGAGAGGATTATGATAGGGAGCAGTTCTTAGCCTGATGAGCAGCAAACTCGGCTTCCCAGATAAAGGAAATTGCATGTAATGCTCCCATACAGGCTAGAAGAAAATGCTGCAAGGTTCTGCTAGATGAGAAAGGTACAAAAGTCAAAATCTGTGGGACGAAGCCTTCCCATGCAAAGCCAACAACTGTTCTAGGTATCTCTCTGTCTCTGTGTGTGTAAGCAGCTGGAATTAACACTTTTCTTTACGAAGTGGCTTATGGTTTGCCATATTTTTTTTCACTTATCTATGTGCTGTCAGTAACAGAATGCAATTTTCTGCCAGCTCTTTTAAGTTCTTGTTATCAGCATATCTGTTCTCAGGCTTTTGGCTCGATACCGTAGGTTATACTGTTGGTGAGGAGCTGAACAAGAGATAAGGTTATTTAAAAAGACATGAGATAAAGAAATGCATGCAATTTGTTGAAACTTATTGCACATGAAGGAATGCTGTCTTTCTCCAACCTAATGAGGACCACACAACTCCTCTGTGTGCCCCGGTGGGGAAGTAACAGCGAGATGGCACCTTAATATTGAAACTTCTCTGACATGTCCATGCTCGCAGTGAAAGTTCTCCATGTCTGTGATTTGCCCCTGTTCACTCCAGTTCAGGAAAGCCCTCACCCACCTGCTTTAGCTCTGCTGAGGTCGGTGGGATTTCAGGATAAGCTTAAAGCGAAGAATCTCTTGAGGGCTTTCCTGAAGAGGGATCTGTGCTTATTGCACTTGGTTCAATCAACCCACGAGATTTTAGTTGCCGAGTCGCTCAGCACAACAATAGAAAGGGTATGTTTTGTTCATCCCAATTGGGTCTTTTTCTAAGTACTTGTAGTGTATGGAAATGTTTGGAGAGCGGTACAGAACGACTCGTTCCGAAGAGACATCGCTGTATATTGTACGTATGCACACACACACACATGTCTACACTCAGGCAAAATTTTGCTCAATATTGAAGAGATATTCACCTTTGTTTGGATCAATGCTGTGGTTGACTACTTCTGTAGCACAGTGTCCAGAATAACTGAATTATCCATGAAAGGTACAGTGTCCGTGTGAGTGGCACACAGTCATTACGACAAGTGAGCGCTGTTCCGCACCCAGTGAAGTCCTTGTTGAGTGTACTGAACTAAATGCTCCATACTGCTGTGCAAGGTGATGGGTCCCATCAGCGCATCCAAGTCGTTAAAAAAATCTATGGGGGGTGGGGGGGGAAGGGGGGGAAAGAGAGAGAAAGATTTGGTGTCAGAAGAGTGAAGCTGTATTTGCTACTTGTCACCCTTTAATAGATTTTATTCTCTTGCAAATTGAGTCAAGCTGAACATTTCATGGGAATGAAAGTTTAGTGCTGGTGAGATTAATTTTAAAGCCCTGTGGTTCATCATGTTACAGGCTGGTGCACAACAATTTTCTTCTTCAAGAACAAAACAGTGAGTTCTTTGGCTTTGCTTTTCATTAATTTCCATCGAGTCTTGATAAAGCAAACAGATGCTGGGCAAGATTTATTCTGAGATTAAGAACAACTAAATCAGAAAGTCTATGCACCAGTCTCCATCTATACATAAACTAGATATTAAGCTACCTTGACAGAGAAATAGAGGCCTGTACAGCGAGGTCAGCCCAGCCTAAAGAATAATTTGGCTAAGTAGCCACTAGGGACTTAATTCAGTTGCCTGCTTAGAGGCATGCAGTGCCTATTTGAGATGCTCTCAGGCAGTTGATACATGTAGCCTAGACTAGCAGATCTAACACAGGATGTACTGGAGGCTTCTGGGGTGGCAGTGTTGGCCAGCATACCTCGTGTAGATCCAGGCCTGGAGGTTGGTGGCCCTGCCTGTGGCAGGGGGGTTGGAACACTATGATCCTTGGGGTCCCTTCCAACCCTGACCATTATGGTTCTATGAATGCCATTTGGCAGCTATGGCTAGGCAACTGAATTGTACCCCTGTCTCTCCTTCAGGATGAACTGAACTCTGCTGTTTGTACCGAAAAAAGCTCCATCAAGTGCAGTAGGAGATCAGCCCCTCCCTCCCCGCCAACTCAGAGGTATACACCTACAGTTAGGCATCCTCATTTTGATTTGAATCCTGACCATGCCCCTGCCTTAAATACATAAATTGGCCTGAGGATGAAGGAATACTTTATCATCAAGTCAGATGCTCAGGCACTTGCTCATGGAAACCAGTTCAGCTGAGAGAAGTTTGCTTTGAAGATGGAGTGAGGCAGCTCGTTCCCATCTGTGTCTGCTTGGATGCAGGGAGGGCAAGGGGCTTTTCATTCCTTCTGTAGAAAGGAAGTGTGCTCCTGCTTTCGGATGTGGTTTGGCTAAACGCACCCCATCCAGCTCCACAACTTCAGGGAGCAGGAGGCTGCCTTGCCTCCCCAAAATGTTTCCCTCCAGAATGACACAGATGGCGGTGAAGGCTACCCATAGGTATTTATTGGAGCAAGTCCAGAGGAGGGCCATGAAGATGATCAGAAGGTTGGAGCACCTCTCCTACAAAGATAGTCTGAGAGAGCTGGCCTTGTTCTGCTTGGAGAAGAGAAGGCTCTGGGCACACCTTACAGGAGCCTTCCAGTACCTAAGGGGAACTAATAGGAAACTGGAGAGGGGCTGTTTATCAGGGACTGCAGCTACAGGATGAGGGGTAATGGCTTTAAACTGAAGGAGGGGAGATTTAGAGCAGACATCAAGAAGAAAACCTTCCCTGTGAGGGTGGTGAGAGCTTCTCACAGAGAAGTTGTGGCTGCCCCCTCCCTGGCAGTGTTCAAGGCCAGGCTGGATGGGCTTTTGGGCAGCCTGGTCTGGTGGAGAGTGTCCCTGCCCATGTCAGGAGGGTAGAATGAGATGGGCTTGGAGATGCCTTCCAGCCCAAACCTGCCTATGCTTCTGTGATTCTATGTCTCTGACCTGTCTGTCACCAGCCCTGACAAACCAAATAAAAGAAAAAATGTTTCTGAGAGAGACAGCTACCTAAACTGCTTTTTTAGGCCATTTTGGAACAGATTTGGAGCAGACTGAAGAAAAAAAAATCACTTGTGCAGTTCTACTTTGCATTGCAATTAAAATAGTTACTTTCCTGATCAAAATCATGTGACTGTCTCTAGAAAAGTCCATTGCCTTGACTCACCTCTGTTTTCCTTGGCCAGGTTGTCAGCCATCTCCCAGTAGTCATAGCTGTGCAGGATGCTGTTGGTGATGCTGACATGGTTGGCAGCCATCTGGTGAATGCGCTGCGGGATGCTGATGATAGGAGAGGGAGAAGGGGCGCCCGTGCTCCCCTGGGATCCTACAGAGCTGACTGGAGAAGGGCTAGGGGACATGGGTGATGGAGTTCCTGTGCTCCTGGAAACAGATGTTGATACACTTACTTAATAGGCATTAGGATTAAAAGCATGAGAGCGTTAGAACATACTGCAGGTAAGGAAAGAGTTTGTCCCTGACAATCTGATGTAAGCTTCTGTGCAACTTACTTTCCACTGGCACCCCAAGGAGATGGGTTCTGGGCAGCTTTTGATGAATTCTGTGAAGGAAAAAATAATTCACAGTGCATGAAATTTATATAAGACATGAAGTGTAGAATATTAAACAGTATAAAAGTGAAGAAATGTAAAGAAAAAAATTAGGCAAACAGAAGTATTCAAGTCTCATGATGCAAGAAACCTGCTCAGCCTAGTTTTCTGTTGTGAAAAAGCTGTGCTGCAGCACTTACTCAAATCACAGTCTATTAAACACCCTGGGATGGGGCTTACTATGAAAACACATTAGTTAAACTGAAACATTTCACAAAAATGCTGTGAGGTCAGACAGAAGTGCCACCAGGACTCTTTGTGAGGTTTAGCTGGAATGTCTTGTGATGGAGAAACCCAGAAGAATTTCTTTCCGCTCTCCTGTCCCCAAAGACAGATGTTGTTTCCCTGTGTGGCTGACTACAGGGATGTGAATCTGAGGCTCCCTCCGCTCAGGTGGGTGTGTTAACCACCAGGCTCAAGAAGCTCTCTCATGATTCCTCCTCTTAGAGCTGTTTCCCTTGGTCTGAAAGCAGCAGCATTCATGGAGCCAGAGAGACTGCCCTTGCAGGGTAGTGGTATTTCTAGCTGAAGGGTTCCCCAGAAGCCCCCAGAATGTGTGTGATCTCTTGTATACCTGCAATCATTAAGACACTCACTGCTACACAGTCCTTAGGCTAAAGAATTCCATTGCTTGAGGAGAGAACATCTTGTACAAGCACTACATTTGCACAGCTGGAGAAATTCGGGTGTTCACTATAATGGAAACTGAATAGCTAACATGACTCTAGTACTCAGTCTGTGAGAGCTGTTGGGAATTTATTGTCAGGTTCCTGTCTGTTCAACCCCTCTCCCAGGTGCAGCGACTGATTTAATCCAGGCCTGTGAGAAAGAAGGATGTAAAATCCAGAAGACTAAGAAACAAAACTTTTCCAGTCCATCCTTTTATATTCAGCCGTGGTCAATCTCTGGTTCTTCAGAGGAAAGTGATCTGCTCCTACCTGCCCCTGACACCTGCAGATAATTGTGTACTGGAGAACAACCCTCCCTTCTTGACAACCAGGATAGACCAAGAGAAGTCCTGCAGCTCGACATCTGTTTATGACTATTGTTTAAATGCACAGCTGCAGGTGTTGCAAGCTGCAGGAGCTACAAGCATTAGTACAAAAGCTCTTGGTCTCTCGTGGCTTAGGAAGGAAAAATGATAAACAAAGGGCCTCAGGACTTCACAGATTTCAGGGCCACTAGTAATCCCAGACACTCAGTCTGCAATTTCCCTTTTCCACCAAATGTGGAACCTTTACTAGAAGATAAATTACTTCTTAATTTTTATTTTTTTTAAAGGATAGATAGTCATATGGAAATCCTAAGGCATTGTTTATCCTCCTGGTTCTTCAGTGTCCTGTTCTGATGTTAGCAGGTCTCACAAATAGAAAAACAGATTCTATTTCAGGGTTTCAAGATTGAATTTTCCTAACTTCAGAGGTAGCTTTTGGATTTTGTTGGCCCAGCACCAGCAAAACTGCACGTTGCCTGGTATTATCAGCTCAGTTTCCATACAGGATCACATCCTCTCTTAACATGCTCTGCAGTAAGCTGGGCACATCTCCTGAGCCTCTCTTCAAACAGTTTGTTTTCTCAGTTTTGATGTGTCCTGTGAACTGGCCCTTGTGCTCCCAGATCTTTTATGCACACACCAACACTGGCTGTGTTTTAGGAGCGATCCCCCAGTGCTGTGTGTGCCCTGACATTCTTCCTGCATTTTTTTTAGCCTGGGCCTCCTGCGTCCCAGGTAAGTGGTATGAAATGAGCTTTGGGGTCTCCCACAGGGGGTTCTTCAATTTTTATTTTTTTTCTCAGGAAAAAGGAAAGGAAAAAGACAGAAAAGTTCTCATTTACCACCCTAAATACAAGCAACCCAGGCATTTGCTCTTACAGAACAGTTTCTTCTTTTTTTCCTTTACTTTTCTTATCTGTCTCAGAGCTACAGGCCTTCATCTTTCTAGTCTAATGGAAACTGATTACATGTTACTTGCTTACAGTTGGGAAAATATGAGAATCCAAGTGGAGTCAAAGATATTTCTGCTGTAAATGTAACCAGCCTCTGCCTTGCTACACAACTGCCCACACCTTTTTTCCCCATGTTTCAGGTATATTAATCCAGCTTCCTCTCAGTTCTGTCCCAGGAAGGTGGGGGGTGAGGATTCTGAAGAGCATAATGTTGTAAGGGACCATCTCTTATTCCACTTACTGCTATCCATTCTCCTGTTTTCTTTAGGCTCTCAAATGTATTTGCCCTCTGAGTTTCTGTGGCTTCTCTCTAATTCTCTGCTGTGCTATTTTTTTTTTTTGTATAATGGAAATAAAATACTTAAAAGGAGATCTAAATAATAATATTTTTTCCTTTTCAAAAAGAAATCTGTGTCTAATTTTCCCTGCAAATGTGTGTGACAAGGTTTAAAATCTTCCTTTGATTGATAATATATGTAGAAGTTCTTAATGCAGTCAGCATTTCACGTCACTTGGTTTTGAAAGCTTTTAGATACCAAATACGAAATGAGTGGAGAATTGGCTTGTTTTCCACTGAAAATTATAGCAAATGGATTTTCTTTCCCCATTTTTACTTTCAAAGGTGAGAATATTTCCTAATGCGAAGCCACGCTATCATTATATCAGCAGGAGCCCTGTGAAAACCCAGGCTCATCTTGGCTAGAGCAGAGTCTAAGTCCATTTTATGTTTGCTGAGAAACAGTTTCTGTCTGCTAGTAGGAGACATTTTACATGGTTGAGAGCCTGACCATCCTGTTCTTAATGCAGGTATTGTCTGAACTGGTAAAGAAAAATAAAGTGCTGTAATAGGCACATATTTCTTTCCCCTGAAATCAAGTCATTGTTAGAGAAACATAACGTGCTGAATTATATATTGCTAAATTTTTAGAAGCAATTACAGTGGCTTCCGTTTCTGTTTGACAATAACGGATCTGTCAATTTCCTTCAGTGTCTTCATGTGTTCAGAATCTGGTCATGAGCATTCATGCTTGTATTTGAATTTTTTTATTAAAAAATGTCAAAGGATGGATGTTTTTCATTTCAAGGCACCTCCCTCTGCAAAGAAAACCCTAAACCCAACTCAACAGATGAGCCCTGTGTTCAAAGACAAATGGCTGTTCAGGTCCCCCAAACCAGTTTGTCTAAAAGCACTCGTGTGTTCATATTTTATGTTTTTTAAATTAGAAGGATGAAGGCTAATTTTGTGTTTGTAGATCAAATGCCCAATAGACTGACTGCTGGGTGGGCTCTACCTGAAAGGTTTTGTTCCTGAAATTCTTTCCAGATAAAGGTTGCCTGTCAAATAAAATGTACTAAAATACCATGACAATGGCAGGACAAGGGGGAATGGATCAAAACTAGAGGAAGGAAGGTTTAGATTAGATATTAGGGGGAAGTTTTTTACAGAAAGAGTGGTGAGGTGCTGGAACAGGCTGCCCAGAGAGGTAGTGGATTCCCCGTCCCTGGGGTGTTCAAGGCCAGGCTGGACGGGGCCCTGGGCAACCTTGTGTAGATCCAGGCCTGAGGTTGGTGTCCCTGCCTGTGGCAGGGGGGTTGGAGCTCTGTGATCCTTGGGGTCCCTTCCAACCCATGCCATTCTGTGATTCTATGACTTCTTTTCTTATTCCAATAACCAGGGCTTGTATTTGGCAGACAGTGGAAACAGGAAGAGTAGCAGGCAAAGCAAAGCAGGAAGGGGAAGCCACCAGTGCTGTGTCAAGTACATCTTTTTCTATTACTATTTCTTGCTGTAAGTGCAAAGGCAGCCTTTTGGGATATCTTACCCTGGGACTTTATTACATGGTGTCCTTTGGCATAGGACGGGAACAATTGGACTTGATGATCTTAAAGGTCTTTTCCAACCTTGTGATTCTGTGATATGGCAGGTGGTTGCCCTCAAATGCTTTCACACAGCTCCTACTGAAGTCAGCATGGGCTGTTTGCCAGTTCTTTGGGTAAGAACAGGCCCCACTGCACTGTCCCGCCTAGCCATGCTTCCAAGTGGAAGCCCCGCAGCTGAAGGCTGATATGGATCAAAGTCTTCAATTCCCAGTGTAGTATAGTGGGAAGGGTAATCTTGGAAGGGATTCTTGGAGAAAAATCATAGAATCACAGACTGGTTCGGGTTGGAAGGGGCCATCCAGTTCCAACCCCCTGCCATGGGCAGGACATCCTCCACTAGACCAGGTTGCCCAAAGCCCCATCTAGCCTGGCATTGAACCTTTTCAGTTTGGAATGTGCAAAAGCTATTCACAACAGACCTGGATAGCACTGGTCAATTGACCAAGAATAGTCTGAAAATACCTGTTGGTACAATAAGTTTCTGTTCCTTCATGAAGGGATGTGATGTGTACTTTGCAAGGAGGGGCCTTTGACAAAACAGAACTGACTAAAGATCAGGTGTTATCATGGGAGTCTGTGGTGAAACTCCCACTGACTTCATAGGGGAATAATCCCAGCACAGCTACTGTTGTGTTTCCTGTAATGACACACTGATTATAAAACATATAATAATGTACCTTGAAATACTCAATAAGCGCTTTCGAGTACTTGACCGCATGGTCTCTCTTGAGTCGAAACATCCTCCAGTACAGAAGAGCCAGGCAGCGGTAGCTGGAACAACAGGGAGAGCAGAAAGTAAAGCGTGACTCTTGAACAGTAATCCCAATTAAGTATCTTATATTCTCAAACTAGCATGAAGCAGAAGACTGATGGCACCTTGCTTGCTGTTATTATCACCATTTGTTTACAGTACTTGCAGTGGATTCAGGAGCAAGACTAGTTCTTACAGCTAGAACAGGTCACACTGACAAATGCTACCAGGCAGGTACTAAATAAACCCCACTTCAAAGGGTTTGCAGGGTTGGGGGTTCCCAGGTCTTGACTCTGAGTTGAAGTCTGTACTTTTGTCCAAAGGCCTCTCCTATGAAAAGGTCATCTCAGGCCTGGAACCCAACATAGGTTTGTTTGGGGTTTTTAAAAATGATTTTTTGTTGTAAAAGCAAAGGCAGCCTTTTGGGATATCTTATCTCCTGGGACTGCATTACACCAGGCTGGAGCCTGTATAATGAACAAGAGTCCTCCTGGGTCTCTTCCAGGGAAACCTTGGACATGCCCAGATTTCACTGGCCAAGCTCCTTTGTGGGAAAGCGGAACAGAGGTGGGATTGGAGCCTGGAGGCTGTTCCTAGGCTACCTGCCTGACTTGTTCTGCAGAGGAAACCAGCCATGGGCTGAAAAAATCGACATTGCTATACTGGAACTGTCTGCCCTCATGCTCCTCGTTAGTCTACAGAGCACTGCACACCTTTAATGCAACATAATTAAATGAGAGTAATAGCTATTAACTATAATTAGACATCACAGTAACTGGTGATCAGCATTCAGGACACACAAACCCTTTTCTTCACTATTGGCTTTAGGTGCACCGGTCTATGTTCCAAATCAGGAATCACCACCACCCCTGTCTAGAAAGCTTTTTGATTGGTAAATGTGGGATTGCCCCCCATCAGCACAGCTTTTGAGCCCAACTCTGATGGGTTTGCTTTTGCAGAGCCTTTATTTTTAAAAGCAGTAGTTAGTCTTGGAGCCAACCTGAAGCACGGGAAGGAAGCTTGAGTTTGGAAGCCCAGAGTGCTCCCATCTCTCCACACCCAGGAGCTGCCCAGCCCTCAGCAACCCGCTCAAATTAGCAAATTACTCTTGCAGAAAAACAATCCCAACCGGAGTTTCTCCACGCGTTTGACTCCAGCCTCCTGAAAGGCGGCAGTGAATTCCTGCCTTTGGCCGCTGGAGGACAGTGTCTCCTTAGGAGAAGCGGAGCGGGCTGAGCCGGCTGCCTGGCAGCCAGCCCGGCGGGCGGGTGGGAGCAGCCAGGGGATGCGGTGGCCTCGAAGCCACCATAACTCTCACTCTGTCACCTTCACAGGTACAGCGCATATGCAAATGGTGTCAGCTCATCTGCTGGCTGGCAGACGGTGAGTTAGGATCGCAATTCATCGCCCGGAGAAGGCACCGTCTGCTTTCCCTCGCTCTGACCTTTCTGCTGGAACAGATGCGGCGGCTCCGTGGATTTTTGGATGCGGTTCCGCACACAGCGAAGCGCTCCGGCAGTTCTGAGGGACCCTTTGTAATGGGGCTTGATTTGATTTGATTTGATTTGATTTGAAACTGTTCTTTAGTCGTTTTCCCACCTAAGTGTTTTTTTCAAGCACATTGCCATGAATGCATCCTGTGCTCCTCCTGGTGGCACAGCAAGCCAGTGGCAAAGAAAGGGCATTTGAAAAAAAACCCATATAACTGCATTTCTGAATATTTTGTTCTTCTTTTTTAATACAAATGCTTAATTAGGACTCCTTATTTATGGAGGCTAAAGATGCAGTTAATTTCGATTTTTAACAGATGGTTAATAGATGTTAAAAACACACTTGCTGATTGTAAATGTCCACTTACTGAGAATCAGTAACCATGTAATAGGTATTTTATGTATTAACTACATAGATATTAAATTAAAATTTGATTTTAATAACACTTTAGGTTTTTACTAGCAATCAGCAACCTCCTATAGAATCCAAGGTGCGTGCATATATATCTAGAAATCTCAATTTAGAAGGTAATCCGAGGCTTAACTATCACCATCACTGTATCTCTCTTCATATAATGTAAATATAATTTATGATTATTGAGCCTGAAATGTCATCCACAAAAGAAATTACTGAGCTATTGGTACAAAAGTACATCACTCATAAAAACAACAAACCATCAGGCATTTAAAAATTAATTACACTGACGTACCATAGCTGACCTGTCACAGTCAATAAGTATGAATTGCTTATTTACAGAGGCAGAATGCAGACCCGGTACAGTGATACAAGGGCTGGACCTTCCTGGAGCAGAAAGTACTCTCTTAATTTCAACAGACAACGTAATCTTATCTGGCTGGGTCCATCATCTGATTTTCAAGAACTGGCTCACTGCAGAAAAGAAGCCTTTTGAGGAAATCTTGATCTACTAACCATAATGCTGCCAGCTGCTTGTCTTCCGGTGTGGCGTTGGGGCCTGAGTGGGTTTTTAGTCTCACTGCATACCTTGAAGAAAAGGGAAAAGAAAACCGATGTGAGTTAACTGAGAGGGCTTTATATTGCTGATCGCAGAGCTGAGCTGGCTGGTGTCATTTGCTCTGACCCCTCACACACCTTTGCTGGAGTTTCCAACCATGCCTATGTTTTTTGGTTGCATTTCAGAGCTGGTTTGCCAGTAACGTGGCCTCCCTGTGCTCTTCAAGCAGCAATAACTCTGCTGAACATCCATCAGTCCGGAGGGGAGCCTAGCTGGCAAGGTATTGCTGTCCTACCAAAATAACCTCCTCTGCTGTGGAGAGACCCAGTTACACAGAGTTCATGCAAGAAGGTTTTCACAACGTTTGAAGGCAGACGACAGCCTGCCCTGAAGCTGGTGCTGCCCTCACCCTGCCAGTCCTCAGCGTGTCTACCCAGATTTGCTCTTCTGAGCAGAGCAGAGCGGAGGGGGAACATGTGGCTCAGAGCTATTTTTGCTCATATGACATTACATTCGGATTCTATAAATATTAAACATCCACAGAGGTAGCACTGCTGTTTCAAGAGTGTATGTGCTATGCAATCACAAATTAGTTTCTGGAAATCTCAGCTTCCAGCTGAATAGCTGAACAATGGACAAGGTTAGGACAACACACAGCAGTTCTGGGCTCACTTCCAGAAAAATACCTGTTCCCCATAATTAACTGCTTGTGGTTTTTCTTATCTTTGCTTTCAAACTTTAATCCTGATACCTGTGTGGAGATGCAGTAGGAATGTTTTGTTTCAACAGGCATACCTAATAAACCACTTATTTTTCCAAGCTGCTGCAAGCGAGATCAACAGCATGTCACGCTGCAACACAACCACGGCTACATGCATTACTGACAGCTGCAGATCTGCAATCAAAATTCACCTCCAGAGTTAGGACCACCTACTTACTACCATGAGGAAAAAACAGGGCAGACAAAGAAAGAGCTTTCTGCCTTTTGGGGAAAAAAAAAAGAAAAAAGAAGGGAAGAATTGCAGACATGCTGTTTTCAGTTTGAGTGGCAAGGTTTTGGTAGTGATGGGGGAGCTGCAGAGGGTGGCTTCTGTGAGAAGCTTCCTCTAGGTCTGACAGAGTAAACACCAGCCAGGCTCAAGGCTGGACCCAACAATGACCAAGGCTTAGCCCGTCAGCAACAGTCACAGTGCCTCTGTGATAGCATATTTAAGAAGGAAAAAAAACCCCAAGTGACCACTTTTTGCAGCCAGAGAAGGGAGCAAGAAGATACGACAAAATCTGCAGACACCATGATCAGTGAAGAAGGAGTGGGGGAGGAGGTGCTCCAGGTGCCAGACGGAAAGATTCTCCTGCAGCCCTTGGAGAAGTCCATGGTGGAGCAGGTTGTCCCCCTGCAGCCCGTGGAAGATGATGGGGAATAGAGATTCCCCTGTAGCCCATGGAAGACCCCATCATGGAGCAGGTGGAGACACCTGAAGGACACTGTGACTTGGTGGGAAGCCCATGCTGGAGCAAACTCCTGGCAGAACCTGCAGCCCATGTAGAGAGTAGCTCACACCAGAGCAGGCTTGTTGGGGAAACTTGTGACCCTGTGGGGAACCATGCTAGAGCAGTCTGTTCCTGAAGGGGTGCACCTACGGAAGCCATACTGGGACAGTTTATGAAGAACTGAAGCCCCTGTGGAACAGTCATGTTGGAGAAGTTCATGGAGGACTGTGGGATCCCACACTGGAGCAGGAGAAGAGTGTGAGGAGTCTTGCTCTGAGGAGGAAGGAGTGGCAGAGACAACTCATGATGAACTGACCAAAACCTCTAATACCCATCCCCCTGTGCCACTCAGGGGGGGAGGAGGGAGAGAATTAGGGAATAAAGTTGACCCCAGGAAGAAGGGTGGAGTGGAGGAAGGTGTTTTAATATCTGTTTTTATTTCTCATCTTACTCTGTTTTGATTGGGTAATAAATTACATGCATTTTATTCTGTGATGAGTCTGGTTTGCACATGATGTTAATTGCGGAATGATCTCTCCCTGTCCTTGTCTTGACTTGTGAGCCTCTCGTATCTTCTCTGCTCTGTCCAGATAAGGAGGGGAGTGTTAGAGCGACTTTGGTCAGCATCTGGCCTCCAGTCAGGGTCAATCCACCACACATGGAATGTACTATTCTCGTACTGAAAAAAGTATTTGATTTTGTTTAATAACCTTCCAGTTAGAAAATTGGCCTCAGACCACTGAAATGCACAACAAGACAGCCCTAAGTGGAATAAAATGCCAATGGAATTGTTAACATGCAAAAAAATCTTTGCATCAGCACTACGTCCAAAAGAATGCAATTGTTTCAGAAGCTTCGCTCCATTATGAGTGTAGAATCACAGAATCACAGAACTGTAGGGGTTGGAAAGGACCTCGAGAGCTCATTGGGTCCGACCCCCCTGCCAAAGCAGCTCCCCAGCTCATATTGCACAGGTCGGCATCCAGACGGGTTTTGAATATCTCCAGAGAAGGAGACTCCACACACCCCTGGGCAGCCTGTGCCAGGGCTCTGTCACCCTCACTGTGAAAAAGTTCTTCCGCATGTTGGTGCGGAACTTCCTGTGCTCCAACTTGCAGCCATTGCCCCTTGTCCTGTCCCCACAGACCACTGAGAAGGGACTGGCCATTTCCCCCTGCATCCCATACTTAAGATATATAAAAACATTAATAAGGTCCCCCCTAAGTCTTCTTTTCTCTAGGCTGAACAGTCCCAGCTCACTCAGCCTTTCCTCACAGTGGAGATGCTCCAGGCCCTTAATCATCTTTGTAGCCCTCCTCTGGACTCTTCCCAGGAGATCCCTGTCTTTTTTATACCAGGGAACCCAGAACTGGACACAATACTCCAGGTGGGGCCTGACCAGGGCAGAGTAGAGGGGGAGGATCACCTGCTTTGACCTGCTGGCCACACTCCTCCTGATGCACCCCAGGATCCCATTGGCTCTCTTAGCCCCCAGGGCACACTGCTGGCTCATGGACAACCTGTCATCAACCAGGACCCCCCAGGTCCTTCTCCACAGAGCTCTTCTCCAGCAGGTCATCCTCCAGCCTGTACTGATACAAGCGGTTATTCCTTCCCAGGTGCAAGACTCTACACTTGCTTTTGTTGAATCTCATGATTGAAAATTAAAATGTTTTACTTTATATCAACTTAATCCTGACAAGAGCTGTGTGATTGACTGTCCTGAGGAATGATCCCATGGTCACTGCCAGTGCAGCTTTGCCCTGCTAGTGTGGCTGAGCTTGCTCTCTGGCAGAGTCACTCAACTGCTGGGATGATTTTGACCTTTGTGTTCTCTACGAACACTGTGGATAGGGTTAAGTATAAGTAGCAACTATAAAGGATGAAAAGACATAAGAAACTAACCTTCTTCATTGGGCCTGAGGGTGGGACTGAATTTGTGACTGTCCTGTTTGGAGAGCCATGAAAGTGACTCAACGCAGTGGTAGCTGGACTGTTTCTGGGACTCCATAGGCTACAGTAGGAGAATACACACCAAATGGACCTCAGTGTCCATTTAGTATCACCGCTCACATCTTCTTGCAGGTAACATTAAACTTCCGTCTGAAATACACTGTAACACTTTGCAAACTACCACTCCATGACAATTGTTTGGTGTTACATATTATGACTTTTTTCCTTTTGAGTAGCACGTGACTTACACCATGAAACTCTGGAAGTAATTTACAAGTTATATGAAAAGCTTTGTTTTTTAATGTTGTTGTTGTTTTTTGTTTGTTTCCTTTTTGTTCATAGTTTCCTGATTTCATTTCCATAGAAAGCACAGATAATACACATATGTTCCATATGGCTGACCAGGCACTTGGGAGGACCTCCCTTATCCCCTTTTACTGTATCTAGGGAATTATTAGATGAGCATGTTTGAACAGAGTAACCCCTGAAGTCATCTCTTCCCTTCCTACCTGATGAGTTCAACTGTTTCTGAATACATTGTATAAGGGGATTTAGATTCCATTGGGCCTTGTTCCATTGCATTTCCACACTCAATAAACGATAGTGCTGCTTCTGCATAATTCAGTGCCTTTCCAAACTTTTCCACCTAGAGGGAAAAAATAAGGACACAGAGAAATAGTGTAATCATCAAGATACGGTTACATTTGATGGTATTTTTCTTAACATCAATTGTAAAGTTGACACAAATTGGTATATCTTCAGATTCACAAATTCTCCTACCAGAAAGCTAAAGCACGTCAAACCCTGCACATCCGTGAAAATCATAAGATACAGAGCGTAGAGCTGAAAAAGGCTACAAAGTGTTATTTGGTCAACAGTCTTGTGTCCAAAGAAGGATTGACTCTGCCTAGGACATTCTCTACAGACCTTTGCCAAAGCTGTTCTGATGCTGAACATTCTATACTCTTATCAGGCCTTTTGTTCCAGCTTTCACTAAAAAGGGCTTCACATATATTTGCAAATGTAGTTTTTCATCACCCATCAAAGAAAGGCAATGATTATTGTGAACTAAGGGAATCAGAAATAATAGTTTGTCTACTAACCCTCTTATTCAAAGGATCATCTCTGTTCTCACATCTTCTTTATCCCTACTGTTTTCATCACTGTTTGACCATACTCTCCTCTTGTCAGCAATTTGCTTTCTATATCCTCCTTCCCTTTCAGGGATTGCTCTGCTCCCTCTGCTTCTCCTGCTCTTCCTTGCCCCATTTCTTCTCCTTTTTTCAATACTCCTTTGACTCTCTGTGTGTGTATTTGTGTCCTTATACAGATATACATACGTATATGTCCTCCAGAGTACATGCAAATGTGCACATAATGTTCACATATGTACACTTACATATTTCTTATGTGCTCTCAGAATTTCTTTTTTGATGTGGATAGAGATGAATCATACTAATACCTCCCTGTCCTGACTTCTTTTTCCTTCAGACAGAACTCCTGCGGTACATAAAGCCCATTAATGGACTGGATGCATTTGGTTGAAATCTGATGCACACAGTGAAAGGTTAATGGACCTTATTCTTTTCCAAGGGATAAAGATTTTAAATAGTAACTTTGGAATGGCACACTGGCTTCAATCTATTTTAGGTTCTTATATGAGTCCCCTTGCGATCATACCAGAGAACTTCACAAACTTTTTATTATATTTCTCTCCCCAGCGCTCTTCTGCGAGTGGAAGTGCTATTATCCCAATTTCACAGATGGGGGACTAAGGAGCAGAGAGACTTAGAGTAATTTTCAGACTGTTCTCTCTAAGTGCCCATACTAGGTATTGCAATGCCAAAGTAGGAGGTATCGAGCCCAGCAAGGTGATTCGAAGTGCCTGGAGGCACTCTGACAGTATGGGAACTCCTCCAGGATTCCTACACAGTCAAGGAGGGGGAGGAAGTACCCATAAAGGGCAATTCTCAAGGTGTAAGTAAGGTCCTAGTCTACTGTGTACGGAAGTGAGTGTAGTGTGAAGGATGTTTCAATCATGTAACACTGATGGGAGGCTAGTTAAACTGTGCTTAAGCGACTTTCATGCAGGAAACTTGTGGCAGAGCAGAGAATAATGCTTGCACCTCCTATTTCTGGAAGTCTACCATAAAAATATTTCTCTTCAGGCTAAGAGTTTCCCTTGCATATTAAGTGGGGTTTTTTTCCATTCTGTTTAAAGCAACACACTACAACTCACCATTTGTACTTTTCCACAATATCTTCTGATTTAAGATTCACTTTAAAGTAACATGGGACCAAATAAACCAAGGAAATTTGCACTCACAAGCTCAGGTAGAGGGTAAAACTCAGTGTTAGTGTCCGAAATTAAGGCCTGCTCCTACAGCCTTTTTACTTGCTGTACAGCTGAGAAAAAGAGGTGAAGAAACAGAAGCTCTGAGCTACCTTTTTCTTTCCTGCTGCTGTGACAACAAAGTGCCTGTCTGACAGAGTGAGGCAGGACTGCAACTACTCCCACCTGCGAGACAGCAACATTAATGCAGGGTCCCAACCCATATATTGCATCTGCCATCCTGGAGACCCCTCATGTTTTTTAAGACTGAGCTGGCTTATTCATAGGGATGGAGAAACCTGCCTTCGGGGAAAGCTGAGAGATGGCTGTGTGGAGTTCTCCTGGAGCACTGAGCATTGCTGCATCCATTTGTTTGGAAGGACAAGCATCTTTTTAGTGCTACATATAATCTCAGATTCCCCTTTTCCAGGAGGGTATTACAGGCTACATTTTTAGACAGGTCAAAGCCAGGACCATGGTTCTGTTTATTTCAAGAATCCATTGTGTACAAGGCCTTACAGAGACTCATTGTGTGCTTCTGATTATGTTAGGAAACGTCTGACATGAAACCAGGATTCTTCTGGCATCGAAGAGTCAAAGCTCTTTAAAAGACGTACAAATCAGCTGCCAGACCAAATTTGAGGGTACCAAATTATAGGACTTAGTCAGCTAGTTAAACTGAGAAGATAGGTATGTGGATCCCTTACACAGCCTCCATTACTATAGTTACTAATTAAAGCAAAGGAATAAATGGAAAGTTTTATTTATCCAGGCCTTTATCTCAGTAAGTCATTATTTGTTAAGTCATAGTTTATTGGGCTATGAACATTTGATTATATAAACATTTCTTAATTTAACAAGCCTAGCCATCCTTATAATAGATTTTATAATTACCCTAGCAATACTGCACTGATGAAGAAACTGCATTACAGAAATAATTTGGAGCAACATAACTGGAAAGAAAATGTTCTCACCATTGCATCTGCTTTATGCTTCTTCCGTTTAGCTTCCTGCATAAAGTAATCGGCATTGCGCGGCCTACCAGGGGAAAATAAGAAGACACTTTATTATTATCTGAAGTGCAGAATATTTTCAAGTTATTTTTCCCTTATTTTAAACCTGATTTGCAAACATTTTTTTTTTTATAAAGCAACTACACTTATCATGTAACCATGCATCTTCTATTTCCAAATTGCTGCCTGTGGAGACAATAGCATTTATGGCTGTTCTCATTCTTTAGAAGTCAGTGATTCAAAGCAAAAAAAAAAAAAAAGCTAATAAAATGTGTTTTTATGGATTATATAAACTGCTTCCCAAATTAGTGCTGTTTTGATCTGCAAAACGGATGCAAGTGTAAAGCAGAACAAGTTATTCCATCTTTCCCCCCCTCTCTTGTGCTTGCTTACCTCTTTTTCTACTCCTCTCTGTACACTGCCACTTGCCTTGGCTTCTCCCTCCTCTCAAAACAAGTGTGTGTTTAATCTCTCCACTTTGAAAACACACACTGGATTTGTTTGCTTCCACGACTCCCATCTCACCTCCCTTCTCCCTCTTATCTGTAAGTACGCTGAGAGTGCTGTTTACTTTTGCTGCCTGGAGTTCCTCTCTGACTCAGTGCTGGGCTGCCTGCTGCAACTCCACTGGCCCTGCTCTTTCCAATTTCTCCATTGATTTCTCCTCAAACAGATCTGAGAGACCCCAACCCTTCCTTAACCTACCCAACCTGACAACTGCAGGGCACAAATTCAAGTGCTGTTTCTGATCCAGACTTAAGTCACTTCAATTCAAACTGAAAACACAAATTTATGTCTCCCTGGAAATGTCTGGTCACCAACTCAGCTCTTCATGGCTGAAGTAAATGTCTTCATCTCCTCCCACAAGCTTTTCCTATTGCACCTTTCTCAGCCACTGGAGAGTGGCCATTTGCCATGTCATTTCAGGCTGTAACCTTGCACTTTCAGTTCAAGCCTGTTGTAAAAAGTCTACACATTTCCTGAACCTGCAGACTCTTCTAGTCTCATGTACATGGGAAGAGGCCTTTTTCTTTCTCTACTCAGCTAAAGTATGTCCTTGTTCTTCTCAGCTTACATTGTGGTTACTGCCATATCCTCGTCTGTCTCAGAGAAGGAAGTTTTGCCTTGCAAAATAGTTTTCTTAGTATTGGTTAGAGTATCATCCCTTTTCCCTTATCTAATGAAAATGAAATAGTCCTGAGTAGCCTGAGTATGAATTCTGATGTTCCTACCATTCATGGTTTTAAGTCCCTGGTGTTGTAAATGATACGGTACTACTGCTACTCAGCAATCCGTCATAGGTTAACCCTGGTAGGCAGCTGAGCCCCATGCAGCCACTTGCTCACTTCCCCCCAGTGGGATGGGAGAGAGAATCAAAATGGTAAAAGTGAGAAAACTTGTGGCTTGAGATAAAAATAGAGCAATAGGTATGAAGCAGAACAAGGGATTCATCCTCTGCTTCCCAGGGGCAGGCAGGCGTTCAGCCATCTTCAGGAAAGGAGGGCTTTGTCATGCTCAGCAGTGACTAGGAAAGACAAATGCCATCACTCTGAATGTCCCCTCTTTCTCCTTCTTCCTCCAGCCATTATTGCTGAGCACAGTGTCACATGGTGTGGGATATCCCTTTGGTCAGTTGGGATCAGTTGTCCCAGTTGTGTTTCCCTCCCAACTTCTTGTATGCCCCCAGACTACTCACTGGTGGGGTGGTGAGGGAAACAGAAAAGGCTGTGCAAGCTCAGCAATAGCTAAAACATCTCTGTGTTATCAACAATGCTTTGGTCACAGACCCAAAATACAGCCCTGTAAGAGCTACTGTGACGAAAATTAACTCTATCCCAGTGCAAACCATCACATGATCCTAACTAAGTTTTTAGAAACAGACTTCTCCGCACACTTGTTTTAAACAGTGTTTTGTGTCAGTCAGGGAAGGTACAGTTCGAGAAACTGAAGCCAGTGGGATGGATGAGCAAAAAATTAATGCTGATAGCAGTAAGAACATGTTCAGATCCATAGCAGAGATCAGTGGGAGCAAGGGGGAGACTCTTGGCAGAAGACAACAGCCATGTATACTTCCTTGAGAGCATTCCAGTGCATTTACTTAGTCTGTTATCTTCTACTTAAATGCACACCATTTCAAGGTCATTTTATTACATCGTGGTCAACCTTTTTTTAAGAGAAGGAAGCCCAAATATCACTACAAGGAAATAACATTAAGAGTCTGGCTAATTTTGATTGACCTCTGCCCTAAAAAGGGTGGTGATATGAAGAAAAACAGTTCCTTTGCTCCAGCTTTCTTTAAAATACTATTCTCCTCAGAGTGGAATTTCCCCCCCAGCTAACTCTAGCCAGGAGGTCAGAAAGGGCACTAAAGACAGGTTTGTGTCCCAGTATCTCATAACCTACTGCAGCTGCAAATACTTCCTGTGCTTGGCAAGATGCTAACACTACCTTAATAATACAAACCATCTGGATTTGATCTTGGTCAATGTCCTGGTTTCGGCTAAGATAGAGTTAACTTTCTTTCTAGTAACTGTTATAGTGCTGTCATTTGGATTTAGGATGAGAATAACATTCATAACACACTGATGATTTTAGTTGTTGCTGGGTAGTTGCTGTGTCTACACTCAGTCAAGGACTTTCCAGCTTCTCACGCCCTGCCAGGTGTGCAAAGAGCTGGGAGAGCACAGCCAAGACAGCTGGCCCAGGCTGGCCAGAGGGATATTCCCTAACATAAAATGTCATGCTCCCTAAGGAACTGGGGAGGCTACAAGGAGGCAAAATGGGCATAGGGTTGTTTTTCTGCTTGAGTTGAGCAATTTCATTTGTATATCACTATTAATTATTATGTTGTTGCTTTGTTGTTGTTACCTGTTTTTCTTATTATTATTACTGCTATTATTATTCTCTTCCTTTGTTATCCTATTAAACTGCCTCTATCTCAGCCCACAAGGGTTTTTTTCATTTTTGTCTCCATCCCCTTGAAGGGGGAGGGGTGAGTGAGCGACTGCATGGAGCTTGGCTGCTGGCTGGGGCTAAACCACAACAGTCAATTATGAAATATTAGACACTGAAACGGTGGTAGTTTGATACAGAAAAATAAGTATGTTTTCATTGAAGACCATTGAAAGAATTCTTAAAAAATTTAAGTCAGTGCTGTCTGTCTTCATCTTGTGTGCTGACCTAGGTAAGATGGTTTACTATTAAGTGTCAAAAAGCAAAGTAGAGCAGAGAAAATCAAGAAAACATTGGTCTCATGTCTCTGAAATGATCAAAGTGATGAACCTTTACATGATCCTCTTAAACTCAGGTCATTAAACCATGTCCTTTGCAACATCCCTGACCATATATCATCCGGCACTATATGTCTGATTTGCTGCTTTGATGCACGGTAAGAGGCTGTAAAAACAAAGTGAGATAACACAATGTAATTACGGTCTACTTATTTGTAAGTTAATTGTAAAATGGTTTTCAACTAGCAGGATTTATTCTCCTCAGTGATGATTAGCAATGAGGGTATTAGCAAGAGGCATGCACAGTACTGAGCCAAGCGGCTTGCTTTGAGGGCCCTGCCATGGGGTGGGTAACCATAACACAACGTGCAGAAACTGAAGTCACCAGCTTGTGCTTAGTCCTGTTGGTTTTTGGGATGCCTAATATAAAAAAAAGAAACTATTAAGGGGCTGTTTTAAGGCAAAAGGTATATAATGTCAATGTGAATGTTTAGGTATTTCCATAGGAAAAATACAGGGTTCATTTATAAATCAGGGGATACCTAACAGAAATCCAGGTTCATTGGGAAAAAAAAGGGGATAGGGTATGTTTTCTTCTGTTTCTTAAACAGTGCTTGTTCAATAGTGTTAATAAACATGTCAAGTTGAATTCTGATCTCTTTATGCCTCCTATGAAATGCTATTCTTCAATTTATCACTACATGTTCATAAACTTTCTATTCAGATTCCTAATGTGCATGAGAGGTGAAAATGGAAAGCTGAAATGTCCTACAGATTTAATGTCAGCTTATGTACATTGAATATAATTCTTATAGAATATTAGTGACACAATAAGAATGTACATGGATTTAATTATTTTCTGATGTTTTTTTAATGAGAAAGAAAGGTTTTGAATTTAGTTTTCTTTAGGTTCCCACTGCAAGTGAACACCATTTGTCCTTTTAAATCCAGTATACTAGTTTAAATTATTATATTAAAAAGTTAAAAACCAAAAAACCCAAACAGAAAAAAAATCCTTCTTCTATAGGCTTCTTGAAGGAAACAGGTTACTTCAGCTCATGTACATGTGAAGACAAATGAGAAAGAGGATGCATAAATTAATTACTCAGGATTGTTCGTTTGCACACTCCACATTTCGCATCTATGAAGTTCACAGAAGATTGTTAATCATATTCTGATTTTATACTGACTGAGAATCCTTATCTATTACAAACTTTAAGGTTCACTGGAATTTCCTCTGTAACTGTGTCTTTTCAGAGAAATCTGTGCTAATCTGACTGGGTAATCTGCAGGCAACCTCACTGCATGCTAACTACAGATACCATTATACGTTTCTGTTGAGAGGCAACGTGTAACTATATGTTACTGAAGAGATCCAAATCTGCTTTCTCACCGATGGGATTCAGAAAGATCTACAGCTAATCTCCTTTTCAGGTCTTTGGTTTGCAATCCCTCTGCAGATCACAGCCTCGCTACAGCCTGAAGAGCCAGAGAATAGGGAAGAATTCTACAGGATTAAAGTGGTACCAGGTTACTGGTTGAACTGGAGTGGATGTGAGTAGTAGAAATAGCAGCAGAATCTCTTTGTTAGGCTAAAGAGGTTACTGGTCATGAATTGTTCAGTCACCTCTGGTTGTTGGACAATTGAGCCAGATTCTTAAGGTGTATACAATTGTATCTATTTATTGGTGTCAGCATTGTCACTCTAGATTTACAAAAAAAAAAAAATCAGGCCTTTATTTTTAAAAATAAAATTAAAAAAGAAGCCTGAGTTCAAATTAACAGGTACGATCAAGTGTTTTATCTCTGTTAATAATCTTGACAGCACAAGAAAGTCTTTTGTTTCTGAATATCTGATTGTTGGTACTTTTAGAAATATAGTCCTCCTCAACAAAACCAAGGAGTTCTAATACACTGCTCTAATGCATCTCATATATCTCTGTGAAAAGCAAGAGAAAAAGTGTAAAACATCAGTGCCAAGTAAGTCAGGCTGCTGGTGAATTCTCCCTGGGATCAAGTGTCATTATGTGAAACTGGCTGCTCTCGAGGAGAATTTACCCTACTATGTTGATTGGGGAAAGCAATCAAGTACGGCTGGAACCAGTTCAACGCATTCTCAGTCAACACTAGCCAGTCACCTAGGCAGTGCAACAGAATCCAGCCTTTTACAGAATAACCCCCCCATGGCTAGATCTGATAGTACAAACAAGGCCAGGCTTCCTTTTCAGCAGCGGCATTCAAACCATTTATGACTTTGACAAGGGCAGCCTCAGTAGCATGGCTGTGGCTGAATCCAGGATGAAATTTATCAAACAATCTGCTACTGTCCAGCATTTCCCTTGCCTTTGCCTTGCCACTGCTTGCTCTGGGAGCTTGTCGAAAACCAGCAGGAAAGGCAGCATTTCCATTGCTTGGTATGTCACGCGGGATCCCAGCATGAGGTGAGATGGCTGTGGGCATCGTAATTACTCCCCTTCCAGAAGCAGCCTTTCAGAATTTCTGGGCTGTTGAGCTCCTAAGAGTGATGTTACCATTACCCAGGTGAAATGCCTCTGTGTGTGTGTGTGTGTGTATATGCTCCTCTCATCCTGTTTAGGTCCGTGCCATTACAGCGCATCTCTGCCACCTCTGTCTTTCGCTGCCTTCTCTAAATTTAATTTACTCCAGTTTAGCAGATAATTGCAAAAATGTAAACTCATGCAGTAAAAAAAGGGGAAGAGAATCAAACAAAGTGAATCAATAAAAGCCTGACTTCGTACAGTAATTTATCAGCATCTACTGCAACATAATCTCCTCGGAACTCGGCGCAACCGCTGGTATTTACAGACTATGGTCTAGCTTAGACTCCAATATACAATTTTAATTATAACTGCATTCAAGCCTCCATTTTTCATCTAATTTTTATATTTTATACGAACTAAATACTAAACTATAGCATTTTTTGCTTAATTTACATAATCTACCACTTTACATTATTTCTTACTGTGGTATGGTGTTTTATGAGAATACATTAAAAAAACTAATAAAAGTTCAATTAAACATCATAAATGTAGCCAAGTGCATATTTTAATACCCTTCAGAGATAATGCTGCTGAAGTGTTATAAAAAAACAAACTAGTGCTTCCTCAGTGTACAACAATTGCATGCAATAAAAGCAGCTTAAATCATAATTTTAAACATAAGACCAGTTTCACAACTTTAGCAATCTAGACCCTAAAATGGTGGGTGTGCTGGAAGGGAGCAGAACAACCAAATAAGCAACTTCAAAATTTGACCAGAGCTAAGGAAAATCAGAAGAAACTGGCATAGCCAGGCTTAACCCTTGCCCAGTTTTGAAGATGTGCCAATAGATTCAGAGTCACAGAACTGTAGGGGTTGGAAGGGACCTCGAGAGATTATCGGGTCCAACCCCCCTGCCAAAGCAGCTCCCTAGGACATATCACTCAGATAGGCGTCCAGATGGGTCTTGAATATCTCCAGAGAAGGAGACTCCACCACCTCCCTGGGCAGCCTGTCCCAGGGCTCTGTCACCCTCACTGTGAAAAAGTTCTTCCGCATGATGGTGCGGAACTTCCTGTGCTCCAACTTGCAGCCATTGCCCCTTGACATGTCTCCACAGACCACTGAAAAGGGGCTGGCCATTCCCCACTGAGTCCCACACTTAAGATATTAATAGACATTAATGAGATCTCCTCTCAGTCTTCTTTATTGAACGCTGAACAGCCCCAGTTCTTTCAGCCTGTCCTTGTAGGGGAGATGCTCCAGGTCTTTAATCATCTTCGTAGCCTCCTCTGGACTCTTCCCAGGAGATCCCTGTCTTTTTTATACCAGGGAGCCCAGAATTGGATAGAATACTCCAGGTGGGGCCTGACCAGGGCAGAGTAGAGGGGGAAATAGGCCTTGAACGTTCAGTCCAAGAAGAGAAGCAAACCCTCTAAGAGCAAAAAAACCACATAAAGTGAAAGGTAGGAGCATACAGCCCTGCCTATTTGTTGTTTCACACTGGGACATGTGTGAGGAGCATGTCTGATGTGTTGGGTCACATATAAGGATGGTCATCTGCAGCTGAAGCTGCAGAGGAGGCATCACCATACAAAATAGTGTTCTCCCCTGATGTATCATGGTCACAACTTAAAATAAATGTTGTTTTATGGGACGTGGCACCGCTGTGCCTGTGGCATGGCACACACAGCGGCACACAGGGTAGGGTGGGGGAGAGGCCGGGCCACTCTGGAAGGTGGGTACCCAGTTATCGGAGTCTCATGGTCACTATGGCAGACCCAACAGCAGGGTGGGCAGAGAGAATTTGTGACCCCTTTACATGATAATACCAGAGACATTTCAGAAAGGCAGGAACAAAGGATCTGACTGGAGTCAGGCCAAATGTAAGAAAAATTTACTCAATCACCCAACTACACAACTATTATCTTGTTGGGCTTGGTGTAACAAGGTCAATAGCTTAGGTTAGGTGAATAGATGAATAGTGCAGATACCTAGAGAGGGAGTTACTGTTGCAAAAAGTAGTGGACAGAAATAAAGCCTGGCACCTAATTTAAATTAAATGAAGAAAGATAAAATAAGTACAGGTTCCTATTTTGGCAAAAATGCAACATGCCCCAGACTAACCATGTCAATGTAGTGAAATATGAGAGATCAAGACAAAGAGTCAAAATCCACTACAAATTCCTGGGCATGACCTAGATTCATGACTTAGAGATATCCATGTGAAATCAATATCTAGACTAAATCATGCAAGGGCAAAGTGTACACACGAAGGGAGTGGAATGAATGGCACCTGAGCTCCTGTATTAAAAGCAGTGGGGGAAAACATTAAATCCTTGCAGACAAACTACAGTTGTGTCTCTTTTCTTCTATGCTAAATAGATACTCTGAAATCAACTAAGTTCAGTCAAAAATGGAGTGAAAGCCTTTACAGTCAGAAGTAGGGAGAGGTGGCAGGACAACAGCAGTCCATGTTTATATGGTTTTAAAATACCATAGAATCACACCTTGAATTTCCAAGAGGCAGCTGAAAACCGAAGGGAGAAAGATCTTTTTGGGAGAGGGACTATCTGGCAGCCAGCTCCCATGTCCCCAGCTCTGACAAGTGAGAAGCCAAGGTGAGGGTGAAACTGTTAAGTACACGTGAAACCTGAGTCAGTGAATGGGGTATCTACACTGAAAGGAGCAGGAGATCCCAAACCAAAGATTTTGTCCAGACCTCTGTCCTGCTATGTCTTTCTAAGAAACTTCAGTAATCACAGGATTTGAAAGGAATCATAACCATGCACTAGAAGAGCAGGAAAGCATATGATGGAGATCTTGAGAATTCATATTCCTCACATGCGTTAAGTCATCACAGCCCCTCTCCAGCTCCATGACTCACTGTTGGTTCTCAAGATGAACAGGGTAGTCCCAGGCTAAAAATTAGCTTGAACAGTCTGTGCTTCTCTAGGCTAAAGTGGTTATGATCCTGTGCTAGTGTGGGGCATTATCTCTGGAAGGTGAAAATATCCCTTATTATGTTGAAGGAATTGGGGGATTACAGCCTTTGCATGCAAGGGCCATTAAAGTGAGCCTTCTAGTCCAAAAGGGAAATTTCTGGGTAATTATATTATGGAAAATGGACCTTAAATACTCTTCAAATGCATGTAAAGATATTTTCCACTGCCATGGGGGCAGCAAAGCTGACTTAGGAACTGAGCTGCAAATAGAGGCACTAGAATGTCTCTTGCATGCTGCACCTGTGAATCCTGGCATCAAGGGTGCTGAAAACCCACAGTACTCTGTGATCCAGCACAAGAAGACAAACCCTGAGTTACACTGGGATGGACTTCTAGCTCTTCAAGGAGAAACTGATGTTTGATACCAAAACTGAGGAAAACAATCTCTGTCAAGAACCAGAAATATGGTAGAACAGTAAATACCATGGGAGGTTAGATGAGCATTCCTGAGATTCAGGAAGAGACCTAGCCTAGTCAAAGAGCTGCAAAGGGGTTTGAAAGGTGCCCATCACCTGCTGTAGGCGTCTGCTCATTGCTCACCATTTGTATAGGCAAGGGAAGACTGGGAGAGACTGGAGGAGAGACTGCATTCTATCTGAGAGATTCCGTTTTGCTGCTGGGACCTGGAGGAAGGTTTTTTTGACCTCTGCTCACTGTTATGATTCTGTGGACTAAAGATATTTTGTAGTCAAGCTGTAGAGTAAGAAAAAGGCACATCAAAATCAATTTATGCAAACAAACCCTCTTTACTGAGTGGTAAAATTGTCAGAGGCTATTTCAGATCTGAGTCTGCCAATAAACCCATTCCTTGGCTAACCTAAACCTACCCTCTTTCACTGTGGAAGTGAAATAAGCAGGGTAAGAATACCAGCTCCAACATTTGATCATCCATGCTGTTTAATTGCTAATACTCTCCCTGGCACAGTTTTGAACTGAGTCTCAGACAATGTCTGGGCACAGCTGGGTGACAGCCCAGACGAGGGACTGTTCTCAGGCGGCAATGAGTGTTCTTTGTTTTGGGGTGTGAAGAGAGTTTAATCACATAAACAGTGCTGGACCACTTGGCCACAGGAACAGAGGAGGGGCATGGATACAGAAACATAGAATCACAGACTGCTTTGGGTTGCAAGGGACCTCAAAGCTCACCTAGTTCCATCCCCCTGCCATGGACAGGGACACCCTCCACTAGCCCAGGTTGCCCAACGCCCCATCCAACCTGGCCTTGAACATTGACAAGGAGGGGGCAGCCACAGCTTCTCTGGGCGACCTGTGCCAGAGCCTCACCACCCTCATAGTAAAGAATTTCTTCTAACCTAAACCTACCCTCTTTCAGCTTAAAGCCACTGCCCCTTGTCCTATCACTGCACTCCCTGATGAACAGTCCCTCTCCCACTTTCCTACAGGACCCCTTTAAGTGTTGGTTCGCCACAATTAGATCAGCCCGCAGCCTTCTCTTCTCCAGGCTGAACAAGCCCAACTCTCTCAGCCTGTCTTCATAGGAGAAGTGCTCCAGCCCCTTGATCACCTCTGTAGCTCTCCTCTGGACTTGCTCCACAGCTCTGTCATTTCTTTGATGACAGGGAATAGTGGCTCTATGATCTTTACCCTGTGAGAATCTCCTGCGAGAGCTCATTAAGCATCTATTTCCCACCAGAAAAAGAAAGGGGTAGGTGGTCTTGCAGAGAACAGGCTACTTAATTAGCTAGTCACAGGAGGCAATGTCTGCTAACAGTATAATGTTATTCCCTCATGTGCAGTGTAAACATGAGAAAATTCAGTGCCACAAGTAAGAAGGGAAGGAGAGGAAGAACGAGATGGTTAGATGAAGTCTTGAAATCTCCCAAAGCCAAGAACTGGAGCAGTCCAAAGTAGCGTATGAATTTGTGAGGAACTGAGTGTAGCAGATGTCAGATTACCCCACCAGTGATTTTTTAGATTGCTGCTGAGGAGTGAAGCTCTTTTCCTTAACTGTGCTCCTGAGGATGTGCTCTCTAAACACTCCAGAGTACCAGGTGTCCTTGAGACATTTTGAGCAGTGCAAAGCCAAGATGAATTCCAGATGTTGTATGGGAGTCACAACCCAAGAATGCCTTTTGCTGTCTTCTCTGAGGCAGAAGAACAAAGAAGAGGAGACTGAAAATGAGCCTTTTGGGGTTCAAGCCAAACCAAAGGGAAGTGCCAAGAAGTTATCTTTTGAGCTGTTTATGTGCTCTATGAGTAACACCTTTACAGGCTGAGTTTTTTCTGGGTGTATGGTTTACTGGCTGACAAACACAGGAATGCTGTCTCACAGCAGGATATGTCCTTTAGTCAATGTAAAGCTGGTGTGTGTGTGTAGCACCTAAATCCATAAAGATGGAAAAAAACACTGAACAAATTATTAACTTATATTAAAAAAAAGCTGAAGAAAATGGATTATCTTGCTCCTACAAGGCCAGAAAAAAAGGGAAAATAAGTGAAGAAAAAAACACACCTCAAATTTGAAAAGGTAACCCACAATGCAACTTAGAAAATAATCCTGAGGAGCATGTTCTGTTTTATCCATAAGGAAGACTGGGAAGCTGGGTACACTCTGCTCTTTTTTTATACCACACATGCAGTGGTTCCAGGAGGGTGTAGGACTGTTCCCTGGGGCACCTGCAGCATGTCTGCACTTATCACTTCAAGGACAACAGACTTTGTTCCTCAACGTGGTTATTGGGAACTCTGTCATTCAGTGGAATTACAGCAGGACTGAATTTGGCTTGAAGCATTATTATGTAGCCTTGAAAATGTTCTCTTCATGCAGTCAGAAATGGCAAAAAAAAATCTAGGAAATCTTGTTAAGAATTAATACTGGAAACAGCATCGATGTCACTTATACAAGGCATACTGGGTAGGTCCAAGCATATTTAGAGCAGGCAGTAAACAATGGCAAATCAGGGCAAGTAGGGTTTTGCTATATTTACTTTTATATGGCAATGTGTGTGCATACAGCACTCTGCCAAGCAAGATATACTTTTTATTGACCTACTTGTGTTCCAATTTATTGCTAGTGACAGCTGTTGTCAATGATCTGGAGAAAATAAATTGAGAATAAAGCATAGAGACATTGATTGGTCAAAAAAATTAGTTGTTGTTTCAAATCAAATATAAGGGATTTAGTCTCATAAAAAACTATAGATCCTGATTAAAATGAAGACTTTAAAGCTGTGGCTGGATTACAGTAATTCAGAACTTCATGGATTATGAGATGAAATACTTCATAGGCATCATTTTGGACAAAATGCTGCCATTAGGATTACTACAAAATTTGAGACCTACTGTATTGCATTTCTTCAAATCCTCTGCTGTGGTGCTGTATGAATTTGAAAGACGCTGGCTGCCATGTTTAATTTGATCCTCCGAGCATGTGAGTCAAATTTGTTGACATTTAACATTTGCAGCCAGTCTAATCTGCTACATTTCAGTGCCTTCTCTGCACAGTAATTTCAGAATCAAGGTCTAGTATGGCTGGTATTCTGGTGGTGTTTCCTAGAAACAGGTTGTGGATGACAGTTGTAGTACATGAAAACCTCCCTTCTTTAGTTAGAACAACAGACATTTAACTGTTTCTGGGTTTTAAGGGCAAATTAAGACATACTTGGTTCTGTGTTTTATCTTATGTAGCTTTTTAGATTGCTTTCTTTTTTTTTTTTTTTTATGGGACACAAGTTGCTTGGGGACATTCTACATGGAAGGCACCATACACAAACAGTTTAATTGTATCTCCCTGAAAAGGTGAAACAGCTTTATTGAAGATGCCTGCCAGAGAAATCACGTGTATCACTAATGGAGAAAGCAAGTGATAAAAGCCTGTTAGATGATAGAGATAGTGAAAAAAACCTATGACAGTATTCTAGGGGAAAATTGAAACAAACAAGTTTCCCTGGGTTTTTTTTTGCCAGCATCTTGAGGGCAAATAAAACAAAGACACAATAGTTCTGTTGTAGCTGTTTCTGATTGTGTTTTTTTTCTAATCCAAACAGATTGAGCACACCTACAATTTTGACTTTTATCAGGCACACTGATACCTTTCTGCCTTCTGTGTACACGTTTAAACTGCAGAAAAATTGAACAGTTGCAAGTAAATTAGAGATGATAAAGTATTTTCAGATGTATGAGGAGTTAGGTTGTACTTCTAAACAGTTCCAAATTTCTTCAACTGAGATTGTTGAATAAATACACCGAAGGAGTTAAAAAACATGGAGGGAAGTGGAGAAGGAGGGAAAATAAGGATATATACACAGGGGAGGGCCTTCTCCAAAAGAGGAAGAATAAAACTGATTACATTTATTCAATTTAAATCTCCTTATGACTGCAATGAACACATACAGAAATTAATCTCATCAGCCTTCTTTTCTTGACACACAAAACAGTTACAACTTTATGAAGTCTATGGGAATTTTTTACACTTTATAGTACAAAGCCTCTTTAGGAGAGGCTGTCATCCCTCCAGTTGTCCCTCAGACTAGGTACAGTGAACAAAACTTGGTATTAGTATTAGTGCTATTATTACAATAAAATAACCCCAGTTCTGGTAGAAAGAAGCTCCTGAGGAAACAAGGGTGTTATCCCAGGGTTTCCTTTGGCGTAAGAGTTAGAGATGTTGTGGGTGAAAGCCAGAGAGTACAAAAGGTGTGTCAAGGTCACACGGCTTACAGAGCTCCAGGCAGTCTGAGGCATAGCTTGAACAAAACCTCTTCTACACTAGCCAGAAAAAAAAAAAATCAGTATTTTCAGGTCAGGACATTACCAGTCAAAAGGACTTTTCTAGATACTAGGATTTCAACCTTCACTTTCACCTTTTTACCTTATCAAAATAAGAGCACATCCTGAATGACCTTGGGAAACAAATCAGCAAATTTATTTTACCAAAAAGAAAGACAATTACAAGATAAAATCATTTTCAGAGGAGGAGAGCAGAGAATGTTTGAAGGATGTAGTGGACTTGGAGAAGGCCAAGTATCCCTGAATCCCAGGTGTTCATGCAAACTGCTTCCTACCTGCCCTCCCTTTGTGATATGTTGTTCTGTGCAGCAGCAGCAATGACAGCCACAGCTGTCAAGGCTCAGGGATAGAAGTCTCAATATATCCTCTGCCCTTCCCGGTGCACAAGCCATGCTTGTGTCTGACCATGGCCCTCACTGATCCAGACCCTGACCTGGGGACTGTATTCCTGCCTGGACCTAACTGCTGCTCTGTACATCTGGCAGTCATGGGGCTGTGCCTGACCCACACAGGACCTGATTCTGACTTCCTGGCCAGGCCTTGGACCTGCCTCATGACCACAGACTTGCCTGAGGATCTGGACTCTTGATTAAACCTGACTCCACCCTTGGGCCTGCCCTGCTCAACTTGCTTGGGTGTTCTGGGTCTGGACCCTCACCTGGCATGACCCCTGCCGTGTCAGACATGTTCTGCCCCTTGGCTCCTACCTCCCCATCCTTTAGGGAACAGCCACTCCTCACTACTCCCTGGTGATTAGAGGCTTAATTTATAATGAAAAATTAAAGAGTTTATACAGTATGGCTCATTCACTGCTCAATGTACAGTATTACTCTACTACTTCTGGCCATGGTTCAGCTGCTCTTGGACAAATTTTGTTTTTCTTTCCTTAAACACAGCAAATGACATTGTTTTCTTTATTTTAAAGTAATTTGTACTTACATATCATCGAAGACAAGCTTTGTCCTTCTGCAGTCCCTGGGTGTGCTGGAGAGAGGTGACCAAGGCTCTGTTTGGGACTGGGGCTTATTGCAGAGAACATTTTCTGAATTGATGTGAATTGCTTTCTAGACAACAAACAGCAGAGAAAACATTGAGGAATTGGCTACTAACTTCAAAAAAGCAACTAGTAAATGACAGAAAGTCTTTTCATTGTGTTGTAAATTGGCAGTTAGTTTTCCTCCTGTTTCAGCATGGGGTACGTGTAACTGATATATTCTGTCACTGACACCCACAAATTCACAGATACTGCTCAGACTACTTTGTAAAGGGCTCAAGTTGCAATGTGATACACAGAAGAAATGGAGCTAAACTATTAGTAACTATCAAAACACTCTGAAATACAGTAGGGAAGTTTATTAAAGAATAGATCTACTGTGGACATTTAGAAGGTTAAGGTCCATGTCTAGTCTTCAGCTCCCTAACTGGCATTGTACTTTGCCTTGAGAGAGCAAGGCTCACTTGTTCAACTCCTTTTGTGCTGTGCTGCTGATGTACCCGTGCAGTATGAATTTGCAGCTGAAGTTTCAGGTTTCTTTCTGCTGTAGGTCCCTGATCAGCTCAAAACATTACTGCTCTGTGCCACAGCAGAAGCACCTGTCTTTGGGCAGGATCTCATACATTCCCTTGGCTGCAGCTGGGTTCTTTGAGTGGCCTCATGAGCCCTTCATCCCACCAAGTGACCTGCTGTGTCGGCTGCCACAAACTGGTACAGGGCAAAGCAGAGAGACCCAGGTTGCTTTTGGTTGATAACTGCTGCCAGAAAGCAGAGTTCCTTCTCTGTCAGGTGACAGACAGAAAGGCAATGGGGACATGGACAAAAAGCTCAAGCGGATAAAAGCTGCTCCCCAGCTTGTGTTCTCTGACAGAAATTCAGGGGACTGCTTACGCATGCCAGTTACGTGCCAGATGAGAAGGTGGGATAAACCAGAGCTACCTTTAACATTTATATTTCATGAGCTCTCATCTTCTCTATGGCACATCCAGATCAGCTCAGCAGGCTGAAGTTTTCAGATGAATAACCAGATACATAAGAATTTTATTGCAAAGGTTGTTAAAGTGTTGACCAAATGGTGCATTGCTAGGCTATGCAGAAAATCTCAGTGAAACTCAGCGCTTGCTAAGGGTGTGGATCATAAAGCAATCACCTTCTACTTTTGATTTCCAGCACATTTGCCTGTGAAGGAATTTAAATTGTTTTCAAGATACCCAGTGAAGAATCATATCATTATAATTCTGAATGGGTTATAAACCTCTAAACTTACATTTTTAGAATTTAAAAATGTTTTAAAAATTACATTTACTAAATGCAAAAATAAATTAATAACTATGTTAAAATTTATTTTATTGGAATATTTTTATCTGATTAATATGATTAATTTACCAACATCATCTGTGAGATATCTTGAAGCACACAATTTACGATAACTTGTTTTTGAAAAAGTGTCCAATATTAAGATTATATTTACTACTTCCCCCTCCACTCTAAAAAATCCAATATATTTAATTATATACCTATACATTTAACATATGCTGTGGGGATAGTTATCTCCAGAGCAAAAAGTAGCTGGAAGAGAACACTGCTGCTCAGGCAGTTCATTTTTCTGAAAGTTGCTTAGGCACTAATCCCTAGGCTTTTGAAGCCTCTTATGTATCAAGTAACAAGTACAACAAATAGATATAGGATAAAACACATAAACAGCTTTTGTACCAAGGAGAGGAGCATGGGCCTTTCTAGCAGGAGCAGAGTGACCTAACAGCTTGACTATATGCTCCAGCAGCGGATATCAATATGATGGTACCCAAATTGCTTCTTCTAGGTATTTCACATAAAGCAGAACAGCTTCAAGGGGAGGATGTGACAATATTCTGTCCTTGATATTCTACCAGCAGTATCCTTGTAGTTGGAGGGTAGAGTAGGATTTTGAGAGGTAAGAGAGATGTGAATTCCTTCAATCAGGAGAGCTAAGGGGCTCTTTAGTCCAGCATCCTAATCACAGAACTCATGCATAAATGGGAACAGCATCTACTCCTCTCTCTCCATGCTCTGCGGGCAGTGGCTACCATGTGGTGTAGTAATGCGGCACTCTGGACACATCTAGTGTAAGCAAGACTCTGATAAGTATCTGAGTGCCTGGGATCTGATGATGCTGAGTCGTGAGGCTGCTGCTAAGCTCTTCACCCCTGTCAAGAGTAAGTGTAAGTGTCTGAGGAAGTTGGTTGCTAAGACATGTAGGAGAACTTGTCTGCAGGCACACTCCTGGTTCAGCAGTAGCTGGGTGGAGGCCTTATACAGTAGAGGCCTTATGCACCACGCTTGGGGATGTAGGGGTCTTGCATTGTGCCCAAGCAATATTCTGGTAGCCCAAAGCCATTTGTTTTGGGCTGTTAACTTTTTACCTTTTGCTTATTTGCCTGCTTTGCAGCCTGCCCTCTTTCCTTTCTTCTGTGCCTTGCTAATCCCCAAATCACAAAATCTAAACTTACAACACAACATCCATTTTTGCTGGGTTTTTTTTGCATAACATTTTGCAAAGCTATCCAAAACTGCAATACAAAGTGAAAAATACGCAGCTAGGCTTTGTATTGTGAACAACAGCATCAACTTACATTGAAATCTCCGGGATGTGGCTGGGACTGGATTTCACCCTTATGTTTTTTGCTGGAGGAGATGGAAGGTAATAGACTGCTGCCATTAGGTCTGTTGGAGGAAGTTAAATCATCGTTGGGGTGTTTGTGTTTTGATGCATCAGAGAGGGGAGAGACGGGTGACCGAAGCATTTTCTCATTTTTATTTATTGGTATTGCCAAGCTGGAAATGGAAATTACAGTAATGGAGTGTCACAAAGCTGGCTTTGAGAAAGGTAAATGTTTTATATATTACCAAAACTTTGCATTTAAAACCTTCTGGCAGGATAAGGTCTATTGGTATCTGGAAACAAGCTTACAGTATTGAGAACAAGAGTTCATTTACAAATTTGGATCATGTTTCTCTTCTTTCCCTGCAAGGCAAATTGTAATTCTGGAGTTAATATAAAGTCTGCATCAGAGTACTTGGAAAAAAATACAGAGATAAATGGCTACTTGCTCACCATTTCTTAAGGGATAGCTGGACACAAAGATTAGGCTCTGAAGTGTAAGTCTAGGTTATGGAGCCCTATTTCACCATTACAGGTGACAATTTATAAGCCATGGCAATAAAACCATATGTGAACTAAAGCAGGAAATGTGTTTAAAGATGACTGCGTTGTCTTTGTGCTCAATGCCCAGCCTTTGGTAGCACCGTTTGCACTAATCCAACACAGATTTTGAAGACAAAGAAAGATAGGCTGGTACTGCAGACAAAAGGAAACATATGCAAACAGTAGACGTAGAGAAATGTGAGCTGCTCCATCTTCAAAGAAGAAAGCCGTAACACAGGCAGTATTTGCAGCTTTCATTTATTTGGGGGAAGCTTCGGATAAGGAGATGTCAGACAGACCATAAAAATATGCCCAGAAATAAACTTCAGATGCACAAATTTGAAGGAAATACTGAGCTGAAACTCTTAAAGCAACACACACAGAGCAGAAGTTTTTTTAAAGCAGGCAGTTTTCGTTAAGACTAAAACTGTGATTAAGGTCAGACAGACTATTTTAACACAATACCTTTCCCTGTCACATTCCCCTTTATTCAGCCTATTACTTTTTATGGACAATTCTCACTTCTTTATAGTTACTGTATCAGACAGTATACACTTAATGGAATCACAAAAAAGAATATGGTACAAACTATACTTTATCTCTGCACATCATTTCAGGGAACAGAGCTAATTAAATGTGTTCTTATCATACATTTGTCCATTTATCTGGCAAGTCTTTAAAAATTAGCTGTGAAAGAAGCCATGAATTGCAATTCAGAACCTTTCCTGTTTCCCACAGTCTAACAGTACCTTTAAAACACAACATGAACTGTTTTGTTTTAATGACCAATGTTGTTCATGAAAGCAAGAATCAGGGCATGCAAGATGGACAACTGTGCCCTTCTTCTGCCCCTAAGAAAACATAAAACAATTCAGTAAGACTGGGACAGCCTAGAGAGCTGGGCAGAGAGGAACTTAATGAAAATCAAAAAGGGCAAATATTGGGTCCTGTACCTATGAAGGAACAACCCCAGGCACCAGTACAGGTTTGGGGTTGACCTGCTGGGAAGCAGCTCTGTGGAGAAGGCCCTCGGAGTCCTGGTGGCCAACAAATTCTCCATGAACCAGCAGTGTGCCCTCATGGCCAAGAAGGCCAATGGTGTCCTGGGGTGCATTAAGAAGAGCGTGGTCAGCACGTCAAGGGAAATTAACCTCCCCCTCTTCTCTACCCTGGTGAGGCCACATCTGGAGCACTGTGTCCAGTTCTGGGCTCCCCAGTCCAAGACAGATAGGGAACTACTGGAGAGAGTCCATCCGACGCAGCAAAGATGATGAGGGGACTGAAGCAACTCTTGTATGAGGAAAGGCTGAGGGTCTGTTTAGCCTGGAGATGACTGAGAGGGGATCTCATCAATATTTATAAATATCTAAAGGGTGGATGTCTATAGGATGGGTACAGCCTTTTTTCAGTGGTGCCCAGTGATGGGACAAGGGACAATGGGCACAAATGGGAATGCAGAACGTTCCATCTGAACATGAGAAAAAACTTCACTCTGAGAGTGACAGAACAGTGGAACAGGCTTCCCAGAGAGGTTGTGGAGTCTCCTTCTCTGGGAGATATTCAAGACCCACTTGAATGTGATCCTGTGCAACCTGCTCTGGGTAATCCTGAGGGATCATCAAGTCTAAATGTGATGGTCTCCAGAAGTCCCTTCCGACCCCTACTGTTGTGTCATTCTGCAAGTCTGTGATAAACCCATGTTGAGACTAGGTATGTTTATACATCCCTATCAATGTGCAGGCCTAATGCATCCAAGGGAAGCCAACAGCACTCTGGAAGTGTACCCAAACCTCTAAAGTTTATTTCTAGAACTTGTGAGGAGTAGCTGTAATCTCTAGACGAGCTGCAGATCTTCTACATGGCCTTTGGCACATTGCGGAGGGCCCACTGTGAGCCGTCAAACTGCAGACAGGCCCTATCTGGCCTACTAGTATGAACGCAGGCAATGCTCCCTGCTATTACTTTATTTCATATTACGTTCCTTAGGTTCTATCATGGGCTCCCAAAGGCTCTGCTTTCCCAATCTCCTGCAAAATCAACATCCTTTTCCACTTCTAACACTTCTCCAGCTCTCTGCTACCAGCCTTCAGCTGTGCTGACAAAACACCCGTGAGATGAATAAGAACCACCACCCTGAGAAAGAAATAGCCCAAAAACAAGAAAAGAAAAAAAAAATTTCTGATTTCTGACAAGTTTTCCTTGAGTGAATTTAGAGGATACCCTCTCAGGCAGCTGTGGTGGCATAACTGGAGGCGGGATGACCCAGCATGAGTTCCAAGAAGGACAGGAGGTCCTGCTACCTGCTCTGCTGGTTTAGTTACAGCCTCAGGAGCCCATCCTCAGCTCCAGGAATATTAGCACTTGATATCATATCATATCCAAGACAGGAATGTCTTGGAAGCAAGGCAGACTAGGGAAGAATGAGGAGACAAATATACATTTAAGATCTCCTTCTTTGTTTCTTTAATGTACAGTTCCTACCAGGAGTACTGAATATAATGTTAAGCAAAACACAAATTATTGTCCTGCTTCCAGGAAGCCAGAGAATTAACCCCGTGACACAGCAAGCTACAACAGCCATGTTATTCTCTGAAAACAAACGTGAAGCATATGACACTGTGGTAACAGGAATGGTATGCCTGCATGCAATCACCCACAGTAAAACAAACTGCTCTATGTATTGTTTTCACTTTATAAAACATATGTGACATGCCAGGACAAAGAAATTGAATGCATGTTTTTGAACAAGCAATATGTGTATATATATATAAAATATATATATATATATATATTAGTTCTCTCCGTGATATTTTTTCCCAGTGTTAATTACAAAAATTGCTCAAGCTCGTCAGTGACGTGCACAAGAGAAACACTTACTGTAATAAATGCAACCCTGATACTACCAGAAGATGATTTTTTTTTTGGTTGTTGTTAAATACTTATGACCAGCAGGTACTAAGCAGCATGCAGCTGAACTCTGAAAAGATGCATGTCTAAGTTTGACTGTTGGAAGCCTCCAGAGAAACTCAGTATGATTGATTTGACATTGACAGGGGTCTGTGTGCATAAACCATGCCAGCAAATACTAAATATTCATAATTCGTTTCATGCCCTGCATCTTTTAAAAATCCCATTGTTTTTATAAAAAGTCTGAATTCTTTGTCCTAAAACACCTACAAATTACACAGAACACATTGCTTCTAATCTCAAAATGTGTATGATCTAAAATATATTCTGGAACTGAGTATTGCAGATGTCGTTATGGATATTTTTCCCCATCTTTTCCATAGAGTTTATAGATAATTGTATTTCTACAGTCAAACTTTAAGTTTGAAACCTGTAACACTGTAAGGAAAGTAAAGGCTATAAGATGGTTGCCTATGTGAATTGGTACGTACAGCACAGAATATGTCTCGGGTGATTGCACTACTCAAGCTGTAATTACTCATTCCAGGAGCCTCACACTTGGACTCACAACTTCTTTTGCAATAGGACAAAAATGCAAGTATATAAATGTGTCAGGAGCTGCTAACTTGTTCATTAAACCAGAAGAAAGCAGAATGCGATGGGTAATTTTTCAACATAAAATGTGATAATTAAAAAATAAATCCTATTAAAGGAAAAAATAACACACTGCATTAAACTGCAACTAGTTGTATGACTCAGTGGTAAATAAGAAGGAAAATGCTTACCTATTTTCATTCATATTGCAGTGATTTGCTGTTGTGACGCTGTGGGCAGAGGCAGCTAATCGTGAAGAACTCGCTTGCTCTAAGTGAGTCTTCTTGATGTCTCTGCCCTCTTCCTCATTCTCACACTGAATAAAGAGAAAGATAATAATCTTGTAGGGTTTGGATCAAAAAAGTATTTCAGCAAGTCGGGCTGGTATTTTATAGCATTTTGGTATTAATGATGACACTTTGAACATATACCTAACATAAGCCAGAAACAATTGATCCATGTCTTAAAACCCTAAAATTTAAAGAGGCTGTGTGTAAGCAAAGTAGTGGAATATAAAATTTTAATTGTTTCAACTGCTTTCTCACTGGCACCACCTTTATATTGTCCTCTTTGCCCATCTCCTGTGTGTTTTTCTCTCACCTAGTCCTCAAACCTTTTTTGTCTTTCCCTCTTTTCTTGACATCAGTGACTATGCTTATCCCAGTAAATCCAACACATCAGCAGCTGGACTTGAGGACAGCTGGCATGGCACAACTTGCACCCATGCACTCATCTTACTCCTCCAAACGAGGATATGCTGCATTCAGATTGCTTTTTGGGAAGGGACCTTAGTCTGGTCCCAAATGAGTGTTTCATTCTGGGTGTGCAGCATGACATTATCACACTAGCATGTCCTATGGCCTAAAACATAAATATTTTGCTTCTGCCACTCTTCCTCGATCTGTTTCCCGTCATTTTGTACTGTGTAATTACTTCCATGCTACTTCCTACGGAAGATGCAGACAAACGCATCTCAAAGCTTGTCAGGGCTCTCTGTTATGGATCTACCAGTGGCCAGAACAGGGTTTCCACCTTTCAGATGCTAAAAAAATAACCTCCAAAATGAAAAAAGATTAAAAAAAGGAAAGACTGCTTTAGATCAATGGTTCCCAAAAATATACAGAGATCAATCTAAAGATGTACAGTAGCTCTGAGGGAAACAGGCAGTAGGACTGTTCAGAAATTGGGAAGATGACAATTCCAGTTCAGAGTGACTTTTGGGTTCATGTTGATACAAATGGACCAGAAAGTCTCCTCAGTGGACAGCTAGAGCCAAAGGGCGGAGGGGGTTTTTCTTCCTGGCACTACCAGTGGCTCTTCCTGAGCATCCAGGAGAGGCAAGGCAGAAAGCTGGATGTGAGGAGAGGGCTGTGCCCACCTGGCTGCTATGACAGTGCTGCTGGAGAGGGGGCAGCTAACAGACTACATTTCCACTTCTTACAGCTGTCTGAGAGCCCTGAAGTAAAACAGGGCCACAGTGGTGTGAGGGAGATAGGTTGCAGAGTCAGGCAGGTCCCGGGCCTGTGCCTGTGCAAGTGCACCCCCCACGAAGCTGGGGCTCCCTCTCAAGACAGGAGGGTTTGCTGCTTATTGACAGTCTGAGGGAAAAAAAAAGATGCTGCCTCTCCTTTTTCTATGCACACAGTGATCCTGTGCACATCACGACAAGACAGCCATTTATATTACCTTTACTGACATAAACATCACCTCCAACTGTTTAGGTTTAGAGAGAAGCCTCAGGAGAGAGAACTGTCCTACTAAAAGGCAGTATCTTTGCTAAAGCATGGAAAGCCACATTGCAGCAGTAAATGCCACCTCCAAGGGGCTGCCATCCCTCACGGCCAGGAGTTTCATCACCTTCTGGGATGGCACCTTCCCTGGGGCTTGGCTGGTTTCTGTGCAGCAGGCGGGGACAAAGCCCAGCTCCCAAGTGCCGACACTGCCATTGAGCACTGGAAGCAGGCTGAAGCGATGCTTACCTCCCACATGCTGGAGGCCCCCCAACCCATACCAAACAGTTCCCCTGAAGCTCACCTTGCGTTTCCTTCTAGATTTCGGTAAACCCTTCTCTGTGGGGGGGTCAGCACTACTACCCTGCGGGAGGCTGGCCGCCTGGTTTGCTCCGGCGCTCATGGCCAGCTGCTCTTCAGGCAAACGCTCTGGAATCCTGGACAAAAGAGCCAAGTCAATGTTGACCCACAGCGACTTTACCTCATCACTGTCTTTCAGAGGAGACAGGAGCTCATTCCTACCGAAAGGAACCAGGGTGTAAAACTGGTCCTCCAGCTCCTTTGCTATTTCACTACTAGTCCTGGCATTAATAGAGCCAAAGGCACTGCAGCCGCCGTGGGGTTTGCTGGCGGCGCTGGTCCCCGTGTCCTTGGCGTGCGGCTCGGGCCCAGCCGCTGCCGCTGCCTTAGGCAGAGGGCGCTCCTCCCTCTCCGACTCTGAGCCCGAGTCAGAGGAGGACGACGAGGACGAAGACTCGGTCTCGATGAACTCCTTAGATTTGGGCGCCGTTTTGCTCGGCCCCCGCGCCCGACGTTTCTCTCCCGCGGCGGCCAAGCGGGGCTCCCGGCGGTGCCCCGCTCTGCAGCCGTTACTGCTGCCGCTGCTGCCGCCGCCGCCGCCGCCGCCACCGGGCCGGGCCCTCAGCGCCTCTCCAGCAGTGCCTTCCAGAAAGCCGTGGCTTCCCGGGGGCTCCTCCGCCCTGTGGCAGTGGGGGCCGTCCCCGGCAGAGGTCCTCTCTGCCCGCCGCGGTGCCTTCTTCCCTGCCGCCCGCCTCGGAGGTCCGTTGTCAGCGGCCGGAGGTGACTTTTGCCGGCTGCCCTTGCTGCCTGGTGCTTTGTTGGCGGTCCTGGGCCGTGGTCCGTCCCCGACGGCGGCAGTGGTAGCGGTGGCTGCACGGCTCTCCCCGCTGCGGTGCTCAACTGGGACGGCGGCCGGGGTCTTCTCACTTTCCTGTCTTTCTGCCTTCACTCGGCCGTAGTAGGGATGGGCCTCCAGCGCTGGGCCATCGTGGTGGGTCAGGATGGGTGCTTTGTGCGGGGTGACTTTATTCAGCCACTTGTCTAGCTGCCACTTGTTGGATGAGGGTGGCTCAGGCTGAAAGGGAAACATGGGCAATGAGCTTAGTGTGGAAACCCTGCTGCCCTCACCCTAGGCTTCCTCAGGGACACCAGAGTGCCAGGTCCCTCCTGCCACCGCAGGTCAAAGAGCCGCCCCCCCTGAGCCGTGGCAGCCCTCATGGTGGGATGGGAGACATGGAGCACGCAGCGCGCGTGGGGATATTTTTGGTTCCTCAGTGAGGTTGGGAAGGAGAACGGTTTCTGTGATTCATCACTTCTAAGGATGATTCATGCAGCGCTACTGGCATCCGCTTTACTGGGAAGCGCTCCCAAGTTTCCAAATAAAAGAAAATAGAAAGGCAATAGGAAGGGAGGGAAACAAGGCAGGGGTACAGCTGAGGCTAAGGGAGGAGAGATTGTAGGAAAGCTAGGGATATGTACTTGGTGTTCTGTGCCACCGTGATAAATAGAAAAAAGTATTTTAACAGCATGCAAAGAGGCATGTAGTGGGGAGCCGGAGGGCTAACCAGGCAGTTCTTGTAATCTGTCTGGTATTGATGTTACAGTCCTGTGAGATCCCACAAACATGTTTCGTGGTGGTATTGTCAAGTGCTCATTTTGTGAGTATTGTGCGGCTGTTAGTTTTTCTCTTCGTTCCTGTCACAACACGATCATGTTCTAAGAGAGCATCTAAACTATAATTGTGTTTGGACAGTGAAGAAGTGGGATAATTATGATTTCAAATGTAACAACAGCTCAGACGATATTATTTCAGAATAATGTGCAAGTGTTTTCTAGTGCTTCCTGCAATCAGAAATTTGAATGTAATAAAATGAAGAGGAAAGGCAAAAAACCCTGAAAGAAATAAATGATGGGGTAGATGGCCACCCTAACCCCACAGAAACTAATGTGAAAAGTCTCCTAATTTCCTTAACTGGAGCCAAAATTTGATCCACTGGGCTACAGCATATGAATAATCAAAAAGCGTGTCATAAGGCTGACATGAAAACCATCAATGCTGTGGAAGAAAGTCTGCTCAGGAGAGAATATCCACAGTCTCTAACTTAAAGAGTCTCTTAAGTACTTAACTCCTTATTTAAAGGAGGTGCCTGAAGGCGACACAGGTTTCCTGCACAGCCAAGGGAATCTCCAAAATCACCCCTCTGAGGGCTGTTGTGTTTACTCTACAGGACGCAAAGGCTTCTGAAAGAAGCAAAGAACTTAGACACTGGAATTTATGTGATACAAATATTCCTTCTCTCAGAAGCATCTAATTTACTCATGATTGAGATGCCCAATACCCATGGGAAGTTTGCTGGATTGCCTTAAGTTTATTTTTTTCCTAAGCATGCTGCCTAATATCTTACATGAAGAAATTTTTTCCTGAGCAGTAAATCTTGAAAATGGATAGGCAGCATTTCTCTTGGATGAAGATGTATTTTTATGACTCTTAACTCTAAAATAAATACCATTTTTTTATTGTTGCTGAAAATAGACAGACTTGTTTGGTGACATTCATTATGCATATACTGAATTTATATATACTAGATATATAATAAAAGGTTCACTGTGCTTGAAAGTCCTTCCATTGTTCAGATGTATTTAAGAAAAGGACAAAGATCAGAAGCACATGGGGAAAAATATACCTCTGCCCATAAGTATAGGCCAGAGTGAGGACAGCTTGAAAGTTCAAAAAACTTCCAGTTTTTCTGTTACATCCCATTTTGTCTCTTTATGTACCTTGTAATTCTTGAAAACAGTGGTTCACAAAATATGGATTTCAAGGGATCACAGTAAACCAGCAGAAAACAGTGATTAACTGCTACAGTGTCATAACTTGGCAACATGGTACTTTCCTAGAGTGATATGTCTGCTATTTAGACAGAATAACTACAGTCCCACCAACCTATATGCCAACTATGAAGTCTAATAAAAAGAATCAACAACGTTGCCAGCTTTGCTAATTTTTTCAGGAGTTTCAGGACACTCGTTATTTTTTCTTAAAGCCTCAGCTCTCAGAATCATGGGCTTAGATTGACATCTGGGATTTATTTAAATAAAAATTCTAATTCTTGTGGCTGCAAAAAAACCAAAAATCTTTAAGATGTGCCTGCTAAAAATCCCCTTTAGGATGCATCAGCTAAATGTAAAAAAGCCTGCAGCCCATAAGGTAAATTTAAAAAAATCCAATAAAGAAAAAAAAAAAAAACAACCCAACACCCAGAATTTTAAAACTGCTCTCACTATTTTTGGACCCTGATACAGTTTTGGAATATTTGAGACTGTCAGTGTACATAAGTGGTGCCAACTCACTTTTGGAAGTAATTTACTCAATTGGTTGCTCTAACTGAACAGTACTGTGCTTTAAAATCACTTAAAAAACAAGGTACCTTGCAAGACAACAAAATCATGTCAGCCGAGAATGAAGAGCAGGCCTGGTAAAAAAAGGTATCGGGAAAATTTACATGGAAGTTCTTGAGAGTCCACTTTACATACCTAACAACAATTATTTGTGGGGGAAAAAAGAAAATCCCTAAACCACTCCCTGAGCAGGTCACTTACCATTCTATGGAAGAAAGGTTGGATTGATCAAAGTGGGACATTTTCAGCAGCAGGTAAGGATGGAAATGTGTATGAATATATATCCAGGGTGATCAGGTGGCGGAATGGTCTCTGTTCCTTTGGTTTTTGTGCCATGGAAGTCTGCTGCCCTCAAGGCCTCGAAGAGAACTGGGCAGTTTTTAACTGGGGTAAAGCTGGTGGTGCCTCAATGGGCAGCAACAATAGGAATACCAGTCTGCTGTGAAGCTGCCTTGCAGTGAAATATGAGTTTGGCGTGAAAACCCAAACCAGGAAACTTCACCAAAGATAGTTCCAGGGACCAATGCACCACAGACGTGCACATGTGTCGGGCTTCATCGAGGAACAGAAGGATATGCAATACACTTCCATAAAAACTGTGGGTGGATTCATCTGTGCAACAGAGACACCTATATCTGAGCTAGTCGACGAGTTCCTTCTCCAGTCAGTGGACTCGTCTTCTAGGGTGTGAAACGTTCCCTCTTGAAATAGACATCTGAAATAGGCCAGATGAGCCGGGCCCTAAAAACGTCTATTCCTCTCCACTGCCTGTAAAGGAGAGGCTGAGGTGATGAGCAGATGTATGTATCTACAGTACAAGGGTCCAAATTTAGGTGGGATAACTCCTACGCAGCACGTCTACGTGTCACGAATCTCTCCAAGGCTACAAGTGCAACCAGAGGTACAAATTGGAATGTATCTGAAAGAAACCCCTTTGTCAAAACATTATTCAGAAATACTTTCTAGGGTGAAGAGTTGTGAAACTTTGTAATGAGGTCAGTTTATGCTTGTTGTTACAAAGAGGGACCTAAGGTGTAGCTAACACCGTGGTAAACTTGAAGCACGACACTGCTTCCACTGAGAGATTAGACAGCCTATACTATGTGCACGTACTTAGCCCATGGTGTGGTAGGACTGAACTCTCAGCCATCCCTGCTGTAGATTTGATATATTGTCAATCTACACACTAATCTGCTCTTATTACAACTTGCTTGTGCTGCCCTGATATCAAAGATTTGGTTCAGGGCAATCCTTATACAAATGAGGTGCCTTTTCATGGTATTTAAGGTATAGATGATGATGATTACTTTATTGTACTTTTATTAGTACTGCTGCTAGCACTACATCAAACTAGAACTGGGGATGTGTTAGGCACGGTGCACATATACTGGAAGAGGTGGCTCCTGCCACAAAGAGTTTTCTGGAGGAATGGGAGCGTTTAGTTTGTAGTCTTTGTCAAAAACAGTCCAGACAGCTAAAACCCATGGATCCTATTTGCAATGGTAAAAATAGTGTCTACAGTTGGTGTGGAAAATCCTGTTTTCTTCTGAGTGTACCAGTCAGGAAATCGACTCATGGCTCTACTTGAGATGGGGAGCAAGAACTTTTTGGAAGACAAGAGAGATATGGAAAACACCCCTCCACCCTGCAGCCCTAAAACTACAACTCTTCTTTCCCTGCCTCTCTAATGAAATTTATCAGTTAAGAAAGGTTGGTGAGGTGACATGAGCAAGTTCCCCAGTTAGCTAGTCCATTAGATATAGACACATTCTTCCTATTTTCCGAGCTAAAGAGAAGAGAGACGATGCCACAGGGCACCTGAGGGAACAGCAGGGATTCACTAGCAGTGGCTTCTCAGCCACTGATACTGATGTCCAGACACATGAAGAACTTGATACAGTGATCAGGAGGCAGCTCTCTGCTGATGAGAGAGAAGGCTTGGGAAGAGCATAACCCTACAGATCACTTTGGTTTTCACCTCACAACATGAGGAGTTGAAGGGAAAGAGCATATCCCATGATAATAGAATAAGCACGGACAAAAAGTGTATTCGAATCCTTGGAAAAAAGGAAAGAACTTTGATGGTTGTGAACTAGTCACAGCAGCGGAGGCTGTAAAGGACATTGCATCAGGTGTATGAGGCTAGTGGGGCCCAGGACATCTCTTTTGGCATGGTTACTGTTGCTTAGCTACTGATGCTTTGTCCCATGCAATGGCTTCTCTGCTTCCTTCCTGCCCATTCCTCCCTCTAGTCCTCCTTGCATCGTGGGAATTCCCGATTGTCTAACCGGATTCAGCCTTATTAAAGGTCTGCAGGATAATTCAATGGAACAAAGAACAAACAAACCAAATTCTCAGCTTTTGAAATGTAGCCCTTTCTACGGACTTGACACCCAAGGTTTTTTCCTACCATCTGAAATAATTGCAGGGACAAGACATCATTGCTTTCCAGCATCCTCATTTATGACGTTAATTAAGGTCATGCAAAGAATTCATGACTTCAGCAAAGAAACAGGAAATAGAAGCCTCAGTCCCTTGTCCATAATTTCAGATTTGGCAGTCCACAAAACTGTAACAACTCACATTAATGTCTGAGGCACCTTAATTTGTCCACATCACTGAAACCAGTCTGAATGTTGTCTCCTGTTCTAGCTCAGCCATTATTCTTAGTTTACTGCAGACATAAAGTGTAGACAGCTGAGCTAGTCACTACAGGCTCTAAATAGTCAATGGAAAGAAACAGACACTTTTAGGGGGCAATTCATCTAATCTATTTTATATGTATGCTTTACAATGAGCTGCTTTTACACTCTAGGCAACTGCATTTAGACACCTGAGAACAACTCAAAGATCTCAAAATGAGATGAGGAAAAAATATAGAAGAAATGAAATAGCAATTGAATTTCCATATTAGCTCAAATGCAGAAGACACACTGTCCTAGAAATAAGAATCTTTGAGCATATAGTATTTCAGATTATGAAAAAAAAAAAAAAAAGAAAAGAATGAAGGCCTCATAATGGTCTGCAGATTTCCACATTCAGTTCCTCCCAACCTGGAAATACAGATTTCCTGCCGAGCACTGTGCTGGAGTACTCCAGTTCATTGTAGCTAATGTGTCAGTTTATCCTAAAGCAAAAGCAAATATATATTTGCTTTTTCTATCTTACCCAGTAGATGAAATTCATTTTAAGACTAGGACTGGAATCGAGTCGACTACTTAAACTCAGGTGGATAGGTCTTCCTTTAAAAAGCTTCCAAGGACTTGTCTCTCTCCATTTACTGTCTGCGACTTTGGCATATACTTTTAAAGATGGCTTCACGGGGTGCATAAATGTAAGTTAAAGCATCAGTGCAAAGCAGACAAGACTTCCTGTCAGAGACATCACAAAAGCATGTTTTGAACTGGTGCCATCGGTCGGTCATATGATGGGCTTGGGAAAGCACTGGCCCTTGGGGAAAGCACAGGTATCCTACTTTCCTGGGACACCCTGAAACTATCCAAGTGTGGCCTCTCCCATATTCCAACAAGGCATGACCAATGAAAACCCCTGCAGCCGTCACATTTTTTTAAGTCCTTTATATTTTGGTATAAGCATGTTGCATACAGCATGTCCTAGAAGACAAACCACACAAATATAATGCAAAGAGACAAGCAGTCCGTTGGAGCAGTGCCACTGCTTCGTGACAATGATCATGGATAACTCAGGCTCTATAAAAAAGTAGTTCCACAGATCTCGGGAGGATAGGTATAAAATGCTGAAGAGAAGGCACTTCCTCCTTGTTTCCATGACTCTCAGTCCCCTGCTTGACTTTATGAAATCCATGACCTGCCTCAGTTAATTAACTTCCCAAAGTCCCTGAGGAATTGTGGCTCTCAGGTCCAAGCAGCACAGGTATCTGCCTTGATAGTAAACACTCCTCACTTCATGGTTACAACCCTTCTCCTCCTTTTATCTCATATTTCTTTCCCATCAACAGCGGTTCTTTCTCTTTCTTCTCTTTGTCCCTTTTCTTCCACCTTCTGAGATCCCACAGGGAGTGGAGAGAGCAAGTGTGAGATCTCAGAACTACTTCCAGTGGGGAACCAGTCAGAGAGAGAACAAGGTCCAAATAGGTTGGATTTGGGAAGTAAGACATGGGGTAGTGCAAGGAGGGCAACAGGAAAGTGAGACTGGAAGGAAGAGAATAGAGACAAAAGGAAAGAGAACCAGAGAGAGATATTTAGGAAAGGAACAAAGTGAGAGGAAAATTAACTGGAAATGGATCTGAAAGTACTGTGAAGGAAAGATGGAAAGGAAGATAAGTGTTAAATAAGGAACAAAAGTGGCAGAACCTGAGAAAAATATAATAAGGATGTTTCTGCGAGTGCTGCATTTTGTCTGATAGGAAACAGCCCAAAATAACCAAGCAAAAGATGAAGAAAGGCTTGCTGGTTACTCAGTATAGTTTTTTAGGGTGAGAGAATAGGTGAGGCATAGTTTTGAGGGGAGAAATCTGGTGATTGGATGCTTTATGTGGAGTAGAAAAATACACTGACTGTATTTCAAGTGTATTTACAATCTTGCTGCTAGATTTTTGAATATTTTTACATACATTAATACGTTTGATGTGGCTGTGGAGTTCAGGGTTTTATATTAAAGGTGTGTATTGACCAAAACATGTACAAATGTCAATCCTGGTAGAAAAGCAGAGCAGAGAAAGCTGCTTTGGCGTGTCTGTTGAGCACTGTGCAGAGGTGAGAGCAGAAGGTGGCATAGCGCTGGCAGATTAATTGTAATTTGGGTAGGGCTTGTCTAAATGTGGAAATTTTCAGTACTAGCTTTCCAGATGACAGGTTTGGGCTTAATGTTTTGCACCATGAGTAATTCAGTTTAGTGCATTTTGGAGGTGGATTAAAATAAATCACACAAAGGCAGCAGTAGAAGAGAATAATTCACTTAGAGAGTGAGACGAGGGAAGTGTGCGAGTGAAAAACAACTGTTTTGCTTGAAAAATCCACCCTCAGACTGATTTTATAATAGCTTCCCTGTGTAGAGTTCCCTTGCAGTGCTGGGAGCCCACATGAGGACCTGCGCGCTAAGCAAGCCATTGCTATGGAGGCAGAGCCGCATAAAACTTCAAGCAAGCTGTGAGCCTTGCAAGGCACCTCCACTCATCTCCAATTTGAGGAAAATATTGCAGGGTTATTTCTTTCTTCATTTTTGTTTCAAACCCTTCAATCTGCCCCAGGATCCCCTGCCACTTGCATTTCACACCATGCCAGGAGGAGGATCCCTGCACCCTTCTCCTCCCGGGTTTTTTTTTTTTGTGCGTCTCCCCACATCCTCCTTGGCTTGGCTTGGCTGGAAAAAGGTCTGAGTGGGTGTAATAAGGGACTGCCACCCTAAATCACAGAGAGCAGAAGCCCTCCTTACCTCTGGGCTGGAGTAGTGCGAGGGCTTGCTGCCGTCACTCTCGCTGGAGCTGCTTTCGCTCTCCGAGTCGGATTCTGAGCTGCTCTCGGATTCACTGGAGCTGCTGCTGCTCGACCCCTTGCTGGAGAGTCCCGAAGCTCGGGCGTTGGACTGCGGCACCAGCAGGCTGCCAGCCCCACACCCAGCCCATTGGGGAGTGGGGGTGGGGGGGAGGTGGAAAGAAAAGAAAACAAGAACACAAAAAACCCACATGTAAAAACCATGGTGGTTTAGGGAGCATACCTATCTGAATGTCCTTCAGCTTGTCTCTGCTGCTAAGGGATGGTGAAGAGAGGTCAATGTTGCGCTGTTGTTACTGGGGGGAAAATATGGGGTTACTCTTATATCCATTTAAATTCATAGCCTTTGCCATCCCTTCTTCATCTGAGGGAGGGTCAAGTTTTCACTTCAGCTCATCTCCTTTCTGATTCAACAGACATTTTGGGATATATTAAAAATACCAAACGTTAAAAAAGAGAGTCTAGAAAGCAGTCTTACACTGTCTAGTGAGCACCCTGCACAGAGGTGAAAGCAGGAGATGAAAAAGGTGAACAGTTAAGAACGGAGTTGAACTCTACAGTATCAGTAATTTATAAGTAGCAATAGCAATAGCCATAATAATAACAATAATAATGCATCCTCACTGGAGTTTTCAACCCCCATCTTTTGTTCTGCAGACTACTTCACCTGCCCGTAAATGAGGCGGTTACCTGTATAAACATAGCATCTTGATATTGACAACTGCAAGATCTAAGACTCTGATCCTGCAAAAACTTGAGGAGCTCAAGCCTGTGTTTTTGCACATCAGCAGCACAGCACTGTCAGCAGAGCTACTTGCCTTCTTAAAAGTTATGTTTGCATGCACGTGTTTGTATTATCAGGCCTGACAGCAGAAGAAATGTATCCTTTCCTGAAATAGTTGACCGTGCATATTAAAAATATCACAGTCATAAAGACTTGAGAGTGAAATGTCCTATTAAGTCATCCAGCCTATTCCCCAGGCAATGGAAGATTGTTCCCTATAGCAGGGTGCATTTTCTAGTGAGTTGTCCAATTTGATTTTAAATGACTTGAATGCAGCTTTTACTTTTACCCCTGGGAAACTTCTCTGCAAACTAACCCAAATTCCACTGTCAGAAATTTCTCCCTACATTCAACCTGAAGTTGCCCTTTTAAAATTTATTGTTCTTACTTATTATTTCATCCTATTACTAATAGTTGCTATGATAAATTATCCTCTTCCCTTTTTGCTTTCACATATTTGCAGACTGTTTTCCTGCCCTACTTCAGTCATCTTTCAGACAAGGCCTTACACATTTACTTCTTCTGATGTTTCTTCATAAGTCATTATCTCCAGGGATATGGGATCATTTTTATGGCTCTTTTCTGATCTCATTCCAATTTGTCTATATCTCTCTGATAACAGGATGCCCAAAACAGAGTGCAGCATTATAGATGGTTTCTCACTACAGCTCTACAATGAAGGGCTATTACCTTCCTGCTCCTTGACGCGTTGCTTCTGTAAACATATACCCGAGCTGTGATGGAATATATAGTCCATTAACACTCCTACATCTCTTTCAACACCGCTTTCTCCAGAATTCCTCCACTGATAGCTACATTTTAGATTATTTGCTTCCAGAGAGATTAGCTTGCTTTTTTTTCTTCACACCAGATCTCATTTTCTCCTTTACTGCACATGCTTCTAGCTCCTTTTGATTTATTTCTCTGCCCTCGGAGGTGTCTGCAGCAACTTCTAATTTAGTATCAAATGCAAACTTAATTAAATGGTTATTCACTTCCTTTTCCAGATCATTAATGAGACTGTTAAATAAACCCCATACAAAACACACTCGTACCCTAATAACCATATCTTCCTGACTCCATTCATTGGTGTTTATCATTACCCTTGTTTATGCTCCATCAGTCCAATATTGTGGCTAATGCAATGCGATCTTGGAGGTGCGTTTTGTGAGAAATAATATATAATAATTAATCACCGTTCTGCTACGTTGAACCTAATGACTTGTCTTTACCTGCTAACGGTGCGTTTCAGTCTGGAAAACGGGTTCCTGACACCTGACACAAGCCATATATGACAGCTGATTTCTAGGGCTTTGAAAAGAGCCCAGACTATCAGAGATGCATTTCAACTCCATGACTCCCCACGGCTATGTAGTTCCTGGCCATATCCCTGCCTCCCCTAACATATGCCAACCTTTCCCCACCGGACCACCCGTCTTGCACAAGCCAGTACTCTCACCACATTGCCTGTACTTATAGCATCCCCCCTTGCCTTTTCCTAGGAAGAGGCACAGCTGCCTATAGCTTTCTTGCTCTAGAGAATTTCTGGTTGCCTGAGGAGTCGTGCTGCTGTTGGAGCACTTTCTGCACCCTTTTGAGGCCCGGTATGCCCAGGCAGTGCAGAAAACCTAACCTGGGATCTCACCTTACTAATTAAAGCAAGTGAAAAAAACCCAACAAAACTGGAGAGGGTGGAGCTGACGCACATTTATATTTCTAACCTTTATTTCCATCCTTGTAACCATCAGGTGGTAGAGAGAAGCAACAGAAAAAGCTCATGCACCAGCAGGATGGCTCGACGCTACATGTGTGTTCTCAGAAGTGCCTGCCGACTCTTGGGAAGCAAGAGGTCCGTCATCACGAGCAGGCATTAAATGTACCAAGTACAATGAGAGCCTTTAAAAACTTGCCCTCTGCTATTTTTGTTTTTATTCGTGATGTCTCTTTGTCTAGCCAGGTAGGTTGTGGTAAATACAAGATTTTTCAGGCAGCCATTTGTATAATAGCATTAAAGCACAGAGGTGGGCGAAACACAAACATCTTATAAGGTTGTAAAAATTTCCCCCTCAGGAGAAGAAAAATTGATGTTTTGTGCACTGCTTTGGGACAATGCAGTTTTCCACTTGTGCAGCTTGTCCAGTAAACTCTAGATATAAGTTGCTTACTTATATTAACAGATTACAGTCACTCCCTTGCTAATAAAATAGTGAGAGCTATGTAATGGCCATAGTAAATAGGTTTTCTGGTTTGGTTTTGGGTTTTTTTCCTTTTTTTTTTCTTTTTTTCTTAGGGGAATATGAAAAGGTAACTGCCTTTTCTGACAGTGTAGCTAAGGGAAATGCTTTTGACAGTGTCTGACTCTGATGTTCCTCTCCACAAGAGTCCTCTCCACAACAGCATTGTGACTGTTGCCCAAAAAGTTCTTCTACTTCACAAAACATCTGCACATTTATGTCCTGCCCCTAGTGACTGTGGTTTTAATTTTTAAACCATCATTTTTGTTTGGCATTGACTGAAGTATTCAGAATTGCTACATAGGGGATGAGGAAGAAAAAAAAAACAACCCAGTAATATTTCTTGCCTGTTGTGACATGAAATGTTTTCCTAGGCTGCTGAATAGCAATTGTTACTACAGCCATAGATATAAAATATAACTGTTGGACCCTTCACAAACATCTGGAAATCTATGTTTACTGCTCTAGTGGAAGCCAATATGCAACAAAAAATTAACATTAAATATTTTCCCATTTATGTTGATACTGTTGAAGTCTCCAATCCCCCTTCTACCTTTTCTATTTTTAAATATAGCATAATCTTATAAGAATTGTCATTACGTTATAGTGACCAGGGTGGAAGCACTTACATGTTTGTTCATGCATTCTTATTTTAAAAATTACCATTATTTGAAATTGGTGACTTCCATTTTGGCCTGTTCTTTCTAAAGTATGTAAGCAAGATCATGCAGTCAAATTAAAAGACCAATTTACATTTTAATGACTGTGGCATATAGCAGTCATGCATATTTTGCTACTGGCTTATACCCCAGAATTAATTACTACATCATAGAAATTATATTTTTACATTAAGCAATTAAACAACAATTTGGGTAAGAACCACTTTTCTTTAAAGCCCTTGATCAGAACATGCACTCTCTGACTTAAGAGAGAGAGTAAACACCTTGTAAAGTTGCCAGAAGTTCAGTAATAAGATCACTTAATAACCAACACACCATCTGAAGTCTCTGATCAAAGATCTCCCATCAGCTTGGCTACATGTAACGTGGGCACCCAAACACTGTGCAAGTCACCAACAACCTACTTCCACGCACTGCCCAGAGGGCAAGTCATTCTTCTCTGAAAAAGTGCCAGATATCTCGTAGCCTTAATTGTTCTCAGATGCATAGGTTCAGAAACACAGTGATTTGGGGAGGTTACTAACTCTTCCCCACTCAAGACTAATTTGTGATCCCCACTGAGAGGCAGACCCACCTCAATCCTTGGAGAAGCCCAAGAGGTTAGTCGTGGTGGAACCAGTTATTAGCTCCATCAGACTGCATGGCTATGGCCAGCCTTTGAGCAGCACCAGCGTGGTTTGAACACTTGTGAAGGAAGGTAAAAGCATTTGGTTTTCAGTCAGTGGAGAGATTCCCAAATCGGATTGCCTCCGTGGCCATCAGTAGGCCTCGTGAGGTTAATCACGCTTGGATCTGGGTCCTATTCTATACTTCATATTAAGCTGCTGCTTACAGCTGCACTACTTTCCATGATAATAAATCATGGCAGCCAGCACTGGCCACAAGAAGTGCCTGGGCAGCTAAGCATATGCTGCATTGCAGGAATTCAGTCTTGGTGTTGCAAAGACAGACAGCATGGATGCCTCAGCCAGGTACAAGCGAAACAGACGCAGTTCCTTAGCAAACAGCAAGCACCTGATAACAATATTAAATGGATTCAAAAGAGAAAAATCCTTCCTATGTTGAAGAATTTGTGAACCCAATTCTCCAGAGCGTTACAATATGAAAGCACTTTATACGTGCTTTACACAGGTATGAATGATTATCAAGAATGTAAAGTATGGGAGAATCGGGCCTTGAAGAAAAGACTGTGTTGAGAAAACATACCAGAGTGAGCCTCTGCCATGCTTTTCCAGCCACAAGAAAGGCTATGCAAATACTCAAGCATCATGTTTTTGGAGTCCTGTGGGTCTGTGCAATTTCACTTTGCAAAAATTGTATCTTATCAAAAAGCTCAATAACAACATCACTCTCTATCTGCTGTATTTGTCTGGAGATGGGACAATATTTAGCCAGTGTTGTCTGCATAGCTGTGATCACCAAACTATTTTTCTTCTAAATCTCACCCTACAGTACCATCCATCAAGCACTGTGCAACTACCAAGTGGCTCCAACTCCCCACAGGAAAGAGAAATGCAACAATTAGTGAGAAGAGCTGACTCGAATAAACAAATGACACTGTTAGGGATCACATTGTCAACAATGTTGAGTGGTAAACATGGAGAAAGTGATCTGAATTTGTAAATGTCACACACGTTAGAGGAAAAACCCTAAGAAAGGCTGTATGAATGCTTGCAGTATTTGAAATAACCAGAAAATCTTTCGCTGTCTGGAAGATCAAGGCCAATTGTGGGAAAACAATTCTCTGTAACAGACACCAGTCCCTAGGCTGGTATAAACTGTCATAGCTACATTGACTTCAATTAGGCTACGCTGATTTAAATCAAACAGTAAATCTGACCAAGACTCTGAAATGATATTTCAAACTCAGTGATGAAAACGTATTCCACGGTTTAAAGGAGCTCTGTTGGCAGAGTGTCTATTTTTATTCTGGATTAAAGTATCTGAAACACCACTTCCTTCTTTCCTTGAAGCCAACCTAAAACTCAGCGAAGGTCTTTCATGGAAAACTCTTTATCCCTTTGTTGCGAGAAGCAAATTCCACATGGTGCTCCCTCAAAGCACAAACTGAGAACACCATGCCAAGATCTTTATAATTATTTCTGCTGCCTGGCACCGAAGATACCGCACGTCTCCCATGCACACAGCGGGGAATCAGTGTGTCGATAATTGTGAATGAATCACAGAGGCAACAGAAATGCCCACTTCTTGCTGTAGCCCCTGTGTATTTTTCAAATCCAGTTTCAGTGAAGACATCTGAAGCAGGCTTGCCATGGGGGTCTATCCGGACTTGCAGATCAAGCCATCCCAGTGTTGCAACAGAACATACGGGGGATATGTTCTGAGGTGACTGTAGAATGCCAAGGAACAGCACCATAAGGATAGCCTACCGAATGAATGTGGATGTCGTTCATTTGTTTCAGGCCAAAATCATGCTGAGAAGAGGGGGATGATACCATAAACTCTAGGATATGGACCCACTTGAGGACAGCCTGATACCTCCACGGTTTAAAATACAAAGGCTGGTACTGCTCTTAACTTACAAACGTGAGGATAAAGACCCTCTGCTCTGGTTTTAGCTCTCCCACGTTGAGTCTGAATGACCAAACTGGTTGACCGTTACAGGGCTACTACAGTCACCATCCAGCTCTGCATGGGGATGGCTGAACTTTCCTACCTTCAGCACGTTACGAAACGTCCTTCCTTATTCTTTAAAAAGCGCTTGGACACCCTTGTTCCAAACACAGTGCAGACATGGAAGAAATTTATGTTTTTGTACCTTTGCTAACTGAGACCACGAAACCAATTAACTGTCTGATTTCTTTACAGTTCCTGATTGTCAAAACCTATCGTTCGCTAACAAAAAAAACGAGCTCCCCCTGCAGTGCTCGGCTGTTTGGGCCTGAATGCAAAACAAAAAAAATGAGGCTGGGCACTTCCCTTTCTCCAGGTAAACGATTTCCCAGGAGTCTGTTAATATCTTTAGGAAACAGAGAAATGTTTTCATACCTCATTCCTGTAATGGATGAGGTATGAAATGGGAGTCATGATGAGTGAGAGTCCTGGAGGTTGTTCGGCTTGTCACAATATATAATGCTTCTGTGAAAGCACCGCATTACCTTAGCTGCACCACCTTTGCACAGCACAACTAATAAAGCACAGCTGCCAAGAACAGAGTTCATAGGCTCCACCTATATTTTAACACTGTCCTTGGGAGCTGCTTAAATAGTTTGTGCTGACAAGACTCCAAGTATCATCCGATTGTGCAGACCTAAGGTAAATCAGGTCTCTTCAGAGAGTCATGTGTGCCCTGTGTGACTGCAGCTTAATTGCCAGAAGAGTCACCAAAGAAATACAAACTGATAGGAAAGGCTGCTTAGAAAAACAAGCTATGAAGCTTGTGCACACACACACACACACACACACAAAAAGTACCCTCAAGAAAATTCAGTCTGGCTGGGTGATACTGGAAGCAGCAGAATCACAGCTCCCATCTTGAAGGAATATGGTAGGAAAGAGAAAACCACTGAAAAAAACCTCAGTTAAAAATCTCCTCCTAAAATAAAACTCTTAATAACAATTAACAGTGATGTCTCTATATAAATAGCTCTATCAGGACAAGCATGTGCCGGGGTATGTGAGAAGAAAGGGTCCAATAGACCTGGAGCAGAATTAGCATGGGGATGAAGTGGTTAGTCAGCGGGCTCACAGCTGTGCTAGGAGCCTGGTGCCAGATTCCAGTGTAGGCTTTCCACCGCTGCCAAGTGTTTGCTTGTCACTCCAGATAAATGGAGCATCAGCAGTGTTTTATTTGACCTGCTCACAAGAAAAATAAAGCAACTCTGACTTCCTCGGTGTGTTTGTCGTTGACCTTGCATCAGCTGAATATGAGTAGAGAGATTCCCTGGGCCGAGAAAGTTAACTCTTTAGTACAAAAGGAGTGATATGAGTCTTTTTACCTTGGTAGTGTAATTAGTCTCTTAATGGCTCGAAGTATGGTGACTTAAAAACGAAAAAGTGACAGGCACAGCACATGTGTCTTACACTGTCCTTGGAACATGCCCTTGGACCAATGGCCTGGAGAATGATGGATAGCTTTGAGAATAGACCATGAACACCCTTCTGCCTCCAGTGTGAAATCAGGAAACTGTTTCTACGGAGACTTTCTGGGGGCAGGGGGCAGAAATTAATTGTATGTGGATGCAGTTGTTGTGGTGTTGTCAGACAACACTGCTTTTGACTTCCCCCTGAGACCAAGGGCAATGGCTTCTGTGTGTTTTCCTTCCTATGTACCCCAAATGTGTTTCTTTTTTCATCTTTTCTTCATCAGTCTGCTCTCGATAGGAACTTTCTATTTGAGATCCCCTCTCTTTTCTGCTTGAGGCCAGCTCCTGGGTGGAAATCAGACACCATGTCTTTGAGTTACACATCTAAAAGCAAAAGCAGAATACACACTTTTTTTGACCTTTAACATCCTCAATGTGTGAAGGTTCTCCTTCATGCATGGTGGCTGAGAGTTACAATCATACTCTGGAAGCAGTGTTACTCAAAGGACTCTCTTGGGGGACATGCTCTTTCCTCTTCTCCTCTAGGAATATAGTCCTCATACCAGATCAAAAGGCCCAGGGAATAGGTAAGAAACCTAGACAGACTTTGCAAGAAGGGAGGAGGACTCCTTTAAGCATTTGTACTTGCACATGATACTAGTGACTGAGACTGTGGTCAGGCATCGTTTTTCCACAGTAATATTGAAGCCTTGCATGCCTTCCAGGCACTAATTGATTCTTTGTAATAACCAAGAGTGTTCTTCTGGACACTGCTATTTTCCCATCTTTCCTCTTTCCCCCATCTATCCTTTTCTCTTCACTTTGATAAGGTTGCTTTCCTGGTAGCATCAGGAGTTGCTGCACACAATTGCCAGTGGTCTCCAGAGAATGTGAGTTCATTTGCCCGAGGGAGATCAGATTACTTGGGTTCACTGAAGAAGGTAAATATCACTAGAAAGTAGTTCTGTTCTATTTCCCACTACATGAGTTAAAAACACGCCTGCATTTAGTGGGTTTGCCTGGTAAGTCAGGAGCTCACAGCTCAGCTGTCAGAAGGTCTCATTAGAGTGGGCTAATGTGAAAGTAAAGGTGTCACTCGGCTCTGCAAAAGTTCTTTTGGTCACAGGGAAGCACTCAAGATGCTGAATTCTACCATCTGAAGCATAACTTCTGAACTGATGGCCCTCCAAGAGAGAGGAGGGGCTCCTTATGGGTCCCTTTTTCACAAAATCGTGATGTCACGTGTGACAGTAGGAAGAGAGATCACTGTTTTTTTGCAAAATAAAAATTTTGGAAGTTACAACCGAAATCAATGAAAATAGGAAGAAAGGCGCTAATTTAGTGAGGGGTGAGTGGAAATACAGGCTGTAAAGAGCGGCAAGGGATAAGGACTGTTCAAAGTTCAGCTGTGTTGTCATCTGAAAACCTCAAGTCAATTTTCTGACTTTATGAACAAATAAATCATGTGACTTGTATGGTCAGGACTCCACCTAGTGTGCAGGGCATAAAAAGACTAAAAAAGAATATAGCTGTCCAGTGAGGTAAAGGATCATGAGTTTGTAGAGTTTTTCTGTCCTTAACTTAAAAGGGGACCTAACTACTGTTTAACTTCAGCACTCAAAAATGCCCTCTGTTGATTCCTACCTCTCTTGACAGATTAGAAGGATTGCTTTAAACAGTATGCATGGTATGCCAAATACCAGAGATGCACTGTATGGGATGCAAGGGATGTTTAGATCAGATTCCTCATAATTTCCCTTGCAGGGTTCAGTCAACTCTCTCCATTTCTCTTACGGATTGGCAGGTGTTATGAAGACCTATATCCACTCCCAAGACCTCTAGTTGCTTAAAGCACTATTAAAAGCTGATACCCCATCAAATTCAACAGTATCAGTACCACCTGTCTCAGGAACAGACCCTCCACTAACATTCTGAAGGTAATTCCAGTGGGATAGGCTTCAACCCGCTGGGAGAGATGTTGCAAAGATAAAGGTAAGTAAGCACTGGCATAGATCATCAGAGAGGATATGGAAGAACAGTCGTGGTAGTTTCGGACACTAGGTTAGGCAAAAGAGCAACGCAACATGTTCTATAGCGTGGCATTAATCCACCATCTTCAAAATGTCTCATCAGGGGAATTTGATACCAGTTCTCTGGAAATGAGCCTGCTTGTTGCTCTTCTTGTCTCATTTATTTCCTAAAACATCAAGTAGAGATGTACTTCTATCCAAGAAAACAGCAGTCTTTGCTTGTGAACGGCAGCTTCATCAAACCACAGAAGGCAACCACTGCAGTGCAGGCTAGGAAAATCCTCATCTGCATCGGCCTACCACCACCTTATTCCGGAGTTGCTATTAACACAAGTCGTGTCATGGCTGGCCACCTGAAAGGACAGGCTTTTGTCATCCTCAGACACAGCCGCACCTCGCTTCAGCACGGCAGCCTTTTGCCTCAGTCAGCAGGGCCCTGGGTATGGTTCTGCCTTGCCCAGGCCTCTCGCTAAGCTCTCAGAGTCCAAATACAGATGAACTTGTGCAGATAAAATTACTAACTACCATAATGGCTGTCCAAATGGGTGCAATAAATTTCAGCGTGAGACAAACTCTCTCAGGTTTTACTGACTCTTAATGTTGCTGCTGCCAGCTTTAGTGTTACTCTTTGACTCAAGCCATATTCTGTTGTCTCCCAAAGGTCTTTTCGGCCCGTCAGCTCTAATCAATATGCTGCCTTGAGAAGGAGCTTGCTTTAAGTAGGTTTGCTCACCATAAAGAACCATATAAAGAAAATTTGACTTCTACTCCTTGTCAGCATATATCACTCCCTATGCAGAGTAGCATTTAGATGATCTTTTAGTTGAATCCAAGTGCTCTCTTTTATACGTTTCAAGAAATGACAAATGCCTGGAAAAAATGCATAGTTGTTCTACAGAAGACATTAGGCAGACTCAGGAATGGCAGGCAGAACAGCTAATAAAGCCCAGAATTGTAGCAGAGAGGATGTTAAAAGCTAATTAGTTTGAGATTATTTGAAGACTTATAAAAGGTTCTTCTGTTCTCCTTTCTGATGCAAGCGCAGCCTATTTTTCCAGCAACATGCAAAACTATTTTAATATGTTTTTAGAAATAGTTGCCCAGGATATGCTGTTTACCTATTATTGGCATGCTATCTCAAAGTAAAAAATGTTTGAAATGAATCTTTAGCTGTTGAGTATTTGCCTGTGGTGCTGCCTTAGGTTTTCACGGGTCTGAGCCACTGAGAAAAAACCCAACTTCTCCCATTCTGACCGGGCTCAGATTTTTGACCCCTCACTCTGGCTCAGTAGCATCACACTCCACAACTTGGCTTAGACTGTCCAGAAGAGCTCTTTGGAGAGCAGGAATGCTCTGTCTGGTGAGGGTATCAGTGTCTGACCCACTGTAACCCAGCAACCCAGTGTGCAGATGCTTGCTGAATCAATTTAAAATAGAGAGAAGACCCTACCAATAACCTTCCTCAGGTATAATGTGGCCTGTGAAAAACAATGAATAGGCACAAATATATAAATCTATGTTAAGAAAGAGTTATATAAATTGCCCTTTACAATTCAAAAGAAAGAATCAAATGCAAATTGCATCCTCTTGTTAGATGTCGTCTATGAAAAGCAAACTTAAGGTTTGTTCATGCACACACAGATGATGAGGAGAGGCAGAAATAAATTACATAGTAAATATAATTTTATTTTCTTTATTAATCTAGAATGTAGTACCAATGTGTCTGGACTCAGTGGCTCCCCAGCTGCACACTCCTGCAGAATGCCATCAATCCTTTATTTCTGCAAAATGTGCTACCAACCAGTAGGAAAAGCACTGGAACTGTGTGACATTTTAATAAAAAATTTCGGTGTTACACCATGCTGTGTCCTGTTGTAATAGTTAAACATATCTTCCAATATACCTTTCAGTCTATATCTCATCTGTTTTGCTGATCATTAACTGCCAGGCATCTTTTCAGGTTTCTTATGAATTTACAATAGCGCTAAGGCATGCCTAGATGCCTTTGCGTATTCTTCGGTGTTTCTTTTGTTCTCCCTGACTCTCTCAGGGAGGGAGAAGGGAAATGCACACATGATTTACCAGGGCATGTAGTGATAGCACAAGGGGTAATGCCCTTAAGTTAATGGAGAATATATTTAGGAAGAAATTCTTCCCTGTGAGGGCGGCGATGCCCTGGCACAGGCTGCCCAGAGAAGCTGTGGCTGCCCCCTCCCTGGCAGTGTTCAAGGCCAGGCTGGATGGGGCTTTGGGCAGCCTGGTCTGGTGATGGGTGTCCCGGCCCGTGGCAGGGTGTTGGATCTAGGTGAGTTTTAAGGTCCCTTCCAACTCAAACCAGCCTGTTATTCTGTGACAGTGAGGAGAAGGAGTGGGAACAGGGAGAAACGACCTTGGAGGTTTTTTCCAACCTTAATGATTCTGTGGTTCTATAAATACTGCCCATCGATGCTACTTCTCCCTCCCAGTGCCACAACAGGCTGTTGCTGCCTTCTTGTCTTTGCCCTCAAGCTAATAGCCTGTTTCTGGCATGCTGATCTTACTGTAGTATCTCAAACACCCCTCTGCCTGCCTGAAGTCCTGTATGGTCTAGGATGTGCTGCATGAAGTGACAGGCCTTTTCAGAGTGCAAATTTATGTTTAGCAGTGTGATCCATCAGGGAGACTGTTAAAGGTGTAGGAGTCAACATGTGTTGCTGCTAGGAGTTCAGTGCCCCACTGTGAGGATATACATTCAGTCTTTCTTTAAAAGTGTATCAGGTCACCTGCCTGCAGCTGGGAAACAGCTGGTGGAAAGCAGAAGGCTCTGCACAAGAGTTTTGCAGAGAAGATGAGGCAGAGAGATAGATTCCCAGGAGAGTATGGTTTTCCATAGTCAGTACGGCAAGAATGTAACTCTTCGGGATTTTTTTTTACCACCTCGACATGACTCTCAACCCTGCTAGACAAGCCTCAGCTTCGGGAGAAAGATCAAGTGTTTGGTCTTTGCCATTAGCTCAGACACTAGGGGAAAGAGCGAGATGGCTTTGTTGATAACTAGCTTGAAGACCCCAGCAGGCCTTCTGACAGTTTTATTAATCATAAAAGTCATTAAAAACAGCCAATTCCTCAGAGGCAAAGTAAAAACAAAACCTCAGAAGAACGAATCAGATCAGGGCAGGCATCTCCCATTCCTGAGAGCCCTCTGTTCGCAATCTGTGCAGGGAACTGAAAGGGAATACTTAGGATTGAAACTCCCAAGCAGTATAACCAAATGCTTCCTCACCGAAGGGGCAAGCACTTTCTTATGGACTTAGACTGCAACAAGGAAAGATATTGATGGGCTCTGTGTACAGCTCAGAGGCACTGAACTGAGACAGTTGACTCCAAGGCTCTCATGTCACATCCAGAATCAGCAAGATAGTTTTTGCCTTTTCGCTTGGCCTTTCCTCTTCTACTTTTTTTTTTCTTTCTCCTTGCTTCTCCCTTGTCCTCTTATCTTTCCCTCTTCCCCTTGCATTACCTTGCTTTAAAAAACAAGTGAATGGTGATAACATTTATTTGCTTCTATGTCACTGTCCTGTGCCACTGCACTGGCAGTCTTTAGCTGCCTTTGCCATATGAATCTGTCAGGCTCTTGAAGATGACTTCCACACCTTAGGGCTTCTTGAGTGACTTCAGATGCCTCTGATAAAGTACCTGAATCCCATCTTGGCTTTGTGACCTCACAGTTGTGAACAAATCCTTCCAAAGCAGCCCAAATATGAAACAAATCCTTGCTGTCTTCCTGGGTCAGCAGACAACCAGAGTCGATTCTAGTTTTATTTATTGATAAAAGGCAGAAACCTTCCCAACTAAATTGTCTTTTTAGGGATGTTGTCCACAAAACTCAATGGTAGCTTAAACATGAGCATTTTTTTATCTTATTTTAACTAGAAAGTTTTCAATGCTGAATAAAACTGTGAATGAAGAATTGGGACATAAGGCAGGCAAAAAAGTGGATGGAGGAGGATTGTAGGTGGTGGGAAAGAGAGGAAGCTTGCAGAGCCAGTTTTTCTGTGATCCGTGGAGCTGGTGACTGAACCATGCATAGTAGAAGAATGATGCAGATCTTCTGCCCAGCAAGGTGCATCTCTGAAACACTAGACATCATTTTTGGACTCCTGTGGTCCAGGCTTGGGAAGGCTTGGGTGAAACTCAGTTCATCAGTATAAGCAAAGGGGATCAGCTGTCTCGAAAACAGATTTGTGGACAAGGCTCTGAGGATCCTGATGGATACTGAGTTTACCATGAGCTACCAATGCTCCTGGCAAAGGGAGCCAACAGCACCCTAGGCTGCAGTAGAAGGCATTGCCAGCAGATGGGGGGAGGTGATCCTTCCTCTTGGCTCTGTCCTGGTGGGACACATCTGACATACTGGATCCAGATATGGGCTCCCCAGTACAAGAGTGGCATGGAGTGACTCCAGCAAAGCGTCATTAAGGGAGGCTGAGGTGACTGGGAGCAATAAATACCTGACAGGGGGAAGTAAAGATAGAGCTGGGGTCTTCTCAGCGGTGCCCAGTGCCAGGACAAGAAGCAAAGGACACAAATTGAAATACAGGAGGTTCAATTTAAATAAAAAATCCCTGTGCTATGAGAATGGTCAAATTCTGGAACAGGTTGTCCGGAGAGGCTGTGAAATCTTGATTCTGGGAGACATTCAAGACCAAACTGGACACAGCCCTGAGCAACTGCTTTAGCTGACCCTGCTCTGAATGCAGGGTGACCTGGGTGATCCACGGAGATGCCTTCCAGCCTCAGCCATCCTGCGACCCTGTGGGACTAGCTTAGGTACCACAAAATTTGGTGTTCTCTGGGAACACGAAGCTCAGTGGGGTATGATGCCCACCCAAGAAGCTGGATAACTACACGGGCACTGAATTGTTTCTGAGCTCCATTTGGCTGTGAGTGTCCCCCCACTGTGTGTTTAAAGCTCACTCAGACGGCTACATAAATAATTGCCCCAACTTGACAGGAGTGTAGAATTGGCTTCAGGCACCAATGCTACAGCTGAATCCATGTGCCAGCTGCATATCACATGTTGGCAGCTTTACTCACTGCTCCATCTTTTTTGCAGGATCCTCCATGCTTGTCATAGAGTAAAATGGACTCTGGGGGTCTTATTAGGTTCATTTGCTGCATTTGGTGCGTTTTACAGCATGTGGAAGATGCAGCAGCCGCAGGCTGGAAAACTTCCTTCTCCTTCAAACATTTCTGGATTTGTTTCTGAATGTGGTCAGCATTGTCTGAGGCAGCCCATCAGGTCATGCTTTATTTATTTAACTGTACTTTACAGCATCGTTCTCCTTCTAGAAAACCTTGCTGTTAGGAAAGATGCTTTACATTTTTTGAGGAGTATCTCTCAAGTGCAGTTGTTTAGCATCACTGCCCAGAGCAGCTGCTGACAATGCCAATGCACCAAGAGCTGCGAAATCCTTACTTTCTGATACCAAGAGCAGAAAAGATCATCATGAAATAATAGACTAATGTGGCTATTCTATCTATGCTGCTCATAAATTACATTTTGAACCTGGCAATTGCAGGGTAATTAGGAGGAGAGTAGTTCTCCTGCAGGAACATATATTTCCTGTTCTGCCTGCCTGACACACTCCAGTTTAATTTTTCCTTTGTTCACTCAGCTCAGAGAACAGCAATTACCAAAGGTGACAGCCTGGTGGCAATTTTTGAATCATGAGGAGACTTAGCACAAGCATGAGGGAAAAAAAAAAGACAGACAGGTATCACTAGTAATTAAAATAATTTTGAATTAAAGGGACTATTTCAAGAATTGCTTTTGTACTAATAATCGTGACCAAATAACCTATCCTTATGAATTACTAATATAGTGAAATAACACTACTGTGGAAAGTGAGCTTAAAAAGAGAGCTTTCCTAAACACATAGAGAGGTAAGTAATGCTTGGGCAGATGTTCTGGAATGGCAGATGATGCCATGACTCCAATCACTAACAGCCATGAGATTTTTAAGCCCTCCTTCCACCTTTTGGCTCTGTCAGAGAGGCACAGGAAACACTGCAGGAATTCCCATCTCGGTGGCCAGAAGAAGGTTTCACATTATTAAAATAGATGATTTCCTTCATCTAAGAGCCTCTGAGGAGCATAAATTACAAACAACATCAAAGCATATGAAAAGTTTTAGAGCAGACTGTCAAAGAGACTGCTGGGGTTTCCTTGGTAGATTTCCATTTTTAAGGAGTCTCAGCAATTTACTTTCTTTCTCAAAACAATTCCATATGTCTGTGGATTATTTACGGTTGTTTTGATTTTTGTTGTCAAGGGTTTTAAAGAAACAATATCACAATTATTTAACAAGGGGAAATAAAGTTAGACAGACAGCGCCTGCAGTAACGAATTACTGGGATGATCTCATGGACTAAAACTTTGCAGACTTGCTCTGTGCTCTCCAGGGTTAGACAGTGTGAGTCTAGATACAAAGAAAAGCAGTATAGCCAACTGGAAACAACTGTAAGTTCGATGCTGTACAAATACGGCAACTAATTATTCATGTTGCCATCACTGGCTTTACAGGAGGAAACACTGTGGCCAGTGTGGCACAAGAGTAAGGGCTGTGAGACACGCTGGTCCAGATTTGAGGCAGATCTGAGAAAACTTTGTTTGATGATTATTGGAATTCACCTGATAAAAAGCGCAAAGGGCAGCTGCAGCCTTAGATGAAAAGTCATCAGGGCAAGCTGTGAACAGATTAATATTAGCTTCCTAACTTAGGGTAAAGAAGTGACTATTATTAGAAAAGACCTGGAGAGACTACGTGCTGCCAAGGTTATTAGCTAGTCCTGAGGAGGTGGCTCCTGCTAAGTGTGGGTTTTAAGTGCTTTCGCTGCAGGGAAAGGTTGTCATTAGTCACTGGGACACGGACCACGCAGGAAGCTGGTGTGTCACACCTCAGCCTGCAGTGCTCACCTGCAAGGCCACAGGTATATTCAAACAAACCAGATATCACAATGTATTGGCCACATCCAGGAAAGCAGGCTCAATCTATTCAGTGAAGTAAGCAGGAAAAAGGATGGGGCTCTGAGAAGCATTGCCACATCTCCGGATCACCAAGCAGAAGATTCCAGTTTTATGTAGGCCTAAGCCTCTGCTGTGTTGTACTGGCAACCAGCAACCATGTGAGATAAAGATCCTTAGAAGGATGGCATAAGTCCATACACTTTATTTTCCTTTAAGGGAAGGATCCCTCTTTATTTCAGATGTGCATGAGCGCATAGGTGTTTGGCCAAAATAAGAAAAAGAACAGAAGGTCTGTATTAATAGTTTTAAAGCCTAGCAGCAAAGGCCAGATTCTTAAATCTGTCATTTACTGCTGGTGATTGATTATGAAGTTATTATAGTTCTTAACTAGTAATTCTTCAAAAAGTATTTCCCTAAATATTGCACCAATAATTTAAAAGCTGCAACAGCATATGATTTTCAGATTGACCTGTGATTTGAGTTTGATGGCCAGGAGAGGATAAGATCAGAAGACCAATCAGACATGATAATCATGTGACATGAGGAGGAAATGAGTTTGCTCTGATAGGTGCACCTCCCTGGACTGAACTGTGACAGCTCTGGTCCTCCACATAGCACTGGCAAGGACTGAAACATAGTCTTTGATTGCCTTACTCAGTGCCTTGTGTTGATTTGAACGTTTGTGAGGAGCTTGGCTGACACATGAGCTGGCTTCTCTGCAGTTTTTCCTGGTGAAAAACTACCTGGATGTAGTTCCATCTCATGTCAAGCTTCTAAGTTAAAGCTTCTGCATTGAATGTGTGTGTTTGATAACTCAAAGCTCTGATTCATTGGTTCAGGTCTTGATTGTGACCTTGATTTGATGACTGTGTTGTCCATCGTTAATTAGTTTGCTGTGGTGCTGCTAGTACAATGATGTGTTTTACATTTGTTTGCTTATTTTTAGTATACAGGGCTGCTTATTCAGTCCAATTATAACATGAAGCATGCCAACACAACGTGTATGTAAGTTCAGATACTCCTCAGCCATGTGGCCCTGCAACCGAATAAATAACTCTATCCCCCCCAAGATGGTATCAAGATTAAAACAAAGCCATTAAAATGCTGTTTTCGTTAGCAATTAAACTAAAAAAAAAGCCCTCAAGATTGCAATGTTACCTTTAACAAGCTCTTTACCAGGTGCAAGACAAACCTAAGGCAATCGCTTCCTAGCTAAGCAAACCCTGTTTACATCTCAGCTTTGGAAACATATGTTGTTAATTTTAAAGTTGCAGTTGCCATATGAGCTGGGTGTCACTTCTATAAGAAAAGAAAAGTGCGACTTTGGGGGATAATTATTTTTTCAGCACAGGTGCAGAAAATGCATTTGAGCGCCCTAAACATTCACACAAGCTAAACTTTGACTCAGTCAAACTGCAGCCTATCACAAACTGAAAACAGTATCAGGAAATCTGTGATTTCAGGCATACTATGGCCTCAATAAAAACTGGCACAGAAATTCTTAACAGAGGCTCTCATCGTTTCCCCTTCCAGATTTTACCTTCCCTCCACAATCCTCCTTTTTAAACTGGCCAGGCTACCCACTTGTTCACTAATTCTCTTGGATTAACTGGAGAAATGACGGGTGGGCCCATGCAGTTACAGACTTTGTAGTGACAAGTCACAGAATCACAGAATGGTCTGGGTTGGAAGGGACCCCAAGGATCATAGAGTACCAACCCCCCTGCCACAGGCAGGGCCACCAACCTCCAGGCCTGGATCTACACAAGGATGCCCAGGGCCCCATCCAGCCTGGCCTTGAACACCTCCAGGGACAGGGCATCCACCACCTCTCTGGGCAGCCTGTTCCAGCACCTCACCACTCTCTCTGTAAAGAACTTTCCCCCTAATATCTAATCTAAACCTTCCTTCCTTTAGCTTTAGTCCATTCCTCCTTGTCCTGCCATTATCTACCCTTTTTAAAAGTTGATTCCCCTCCTGTTTGTGTGCTCCCTTCAGGTACTGCAGGGGGACCTCAGCCCCGCAGCCTTCTCTTCTCCAGGCTGAACAAGCCCAGCTCCCTCAGCCTCTTCGTAGGGGAGGTGCTTCAGCTCTCTAATCATCTTCCTGGCCTCCTCTGAACCCTCTCCAACAATTAACAATTCTGCATCTTTCTTGTATTGGGGGCCCCAGATCTGGACACAGTCCTTTCAGTTTTAAAGTCCCATTTCAACACCTGAACACTGGTGCATGATAGCCCTATGGAGCTCAACTCCAAAGCAGTCAAGGAGTGTGATGTGACATTGCAGTGTGTCTTCTCCGCATGGGACAGTGGGAATTCATTTGCCATACGTCTCCTCATTTAACCAGAGAAGCTATTCATAGCACTTGCTGTACTGTATTTAAATGGCTAATGGTAAATTACTGACATATATGAACAATTCAAACCAGATCCCAGATTTACTGCTGCTCCATAGTGATACCAGACTTTTGGCCATAAAAACAATCCCCATAATGTAATAGGGCAACTCTACAGTCATCACCTAACACCTACAGCAATGGTCTAACCAACCTGGGAGACCTTACAGAGGCAGAGGGGGACAGCAGTGTACAGTGGCCAATGACAGAAATTTGTCACAACTTCTGTAATACTGAGAAATGGTTAATTCTGCAATTTAAGCAAATGGAAGAAAAGAATAAAAAATATTTCTTGGAAAATAATGTGGTGTTGGCTCAGATTAGCAAACAACACTGAATGATAAGGCAGTCATCTGCTTTACAGTGCCCTTTGTCTGCATGCATAAAGAATATGCACCTCCAGGAGGTGGCCAGATATCCTTGCAACACAAGGAAGAAATTCCTGGATAATCAGGTGTGAACCTGGTGCTTTTCACCAGCATTAAATCCCTTATAATTATTTAGGAAAATGCATACATTTTTACACAACACTCACAACAGTAGCAGCAGCCTGAGGTTAAAATTCAGTGGCAGCTGAGGAGCAGCTAACACGTGAATACAGAAAACGGTATAAAAAGAGAAGTTGAACCAGAGGTCACAGTACATCTCTGTATCAATTAGAGAGTGATAATCTCAGAGGAGTGTTTAGGTTTTGCTGTCTTCTGAAACTGCTCTCTGGGTCTGCACAACCGACTTTGCAGCTCTGGCTTTCCTTTTCAGCTTTAACAGAGAGAGGTGCTGTGAATCCCTCCAGCAGGAGAAGGAGGAGGAGGAAAGCTGAGGGTGATCTGAAAGCTGGAGGAGTCCCAAATTCGGTTCTTTTGAGATCTCCACCTTTCGACATCCCTGTTTTGAAAATGTAGGCTACAGCTTTCACGTCAGAAGCCCAGCGCTCTTCTGTACGCTGTTCCTTTCCCCACAAGTCCTGGGAGGCGTTTGCCTGAGGGGAGTTTGCACCAAAAACTTTCAAACTGGAAAAATGAGCGTGCTTGTAATTAGATTCAGCGGGTTGGGAATCTGCCAGGCTGGTACAAAACTGCTCATTTTCTGAGTCTAAGCTTTTTAGCTATTTTTTTTTTTAATTATTATTATTATTGAGCGGAGGACAAGATCTATCTTAAATGAAAACAATAGAGTGAGAAATTGGAAATTGCCAGGAAGCCTGGGAAAGACCGACACTCAGCTGAGATTTCATTCCATGTTTTCCTGTTGACCTCACAGGCTCTCGACACAAGAGCTCCGAGTACATTAAAGAAAGGCCACAGTCTCATTTGGTCCTGTGAACATTGGCAATATGTTATAGGGACAATATACAAGCTTGAAAGGGAAAAACCGCAGCAATGTCCCCATGCCCTGGAGGTTTTGTCTGGTGCAATGCTGTTTAACCAGAGCACTGTGAGGTTTTAAATGGCCATAAGAGATTTATAGTAGGTCATGACCAGATCTCTTTTCAGGGCAAAGTTTGAAAAGTCCATTTGTCTCAAAATTTAAAAAAAAGAGTCTGGTAATTCTCCAAGGTTTTTCCTCTTCCTTCAGGCAACTATTTTTGCCTGGCCAGAGTTCCTAAACCCTCCCCAGGAGCCCTTTTAATGTGGGAAATATTGTCCTAATGTCTGCTATCAAAGGAATAATATTGAAGATACAAATATTTACAAACCCACTCTAACTCCACATGGTTAGTATCAAGCTTATTAAGTTTTAGAAAAAGGGACACCATGACCTTAAAAGAAGTCGCTTCAGGAAATCAGTGTTTGAAGGCATTATTAGCAGGGAAGAGTGATGGTTATTGCAGGGAACTCGAAAGACTCAAGGTGCAGGCAGAAATGCCCTGTGTCTGGCTGATGGTGTGTCCATCCTGCTTGGGGCTGGGAGCCAAGGGTCAGCCCTGGCTGGGCTGCGTGGCACTGCCAGCCCTCCACCACTGCCCAACTGGGCTATGTCCCACCACGTGCCAGTGGAGCTGCAAAATGAGACAACTGGCTACCCCCCCACCATGGCTACTTCTCCTGCACATCAGAAAGAAAGGTTGTCCCTTTCCAATGATGGGTGCCACATTGATCTTTCAACAGAGGGTGGTGCTTGAGTAGCCTCTGCCAAGCTTCATGCATGATGCTGCAAGCCAGCTGGGACTCCTCTCCTGCTGTGTGGCCCTGAGATTGGGGCAGCTGGGGGAGACTGATGGGAGATGTGGGGTTCTGGGAAAGGCTCCGGGCACCACAATGGGATCAGGGTGGTTTTGAAGAATGGGGAAAGGGAAGATGGCAAGTGGCAACAAAGGCTCTGGGACAAGTTCCCCGTGGGAAACATGGACAGCCAAAATCTGTGGCCAAGCAGGGGAAAATGCCTATGTCAGAGACTTGGTGCCTGGTTTTCCTCTTTTCTCTCTAATGGGACTGTAGGAAGAAAGAAAGGAAAGATGGGAGTGGCAAGTGAAGTCCTTCAGGACTGCTGGGACCCAGGCACTGGCTGCTGCCTTGCCAGCACCTGCACCACCAGCAGGCATCACCTGCCTAGGCATGAAACAACACAGACCACACTGGGTACGTGTGATGCCAGGGCTACAGCAGATCCTCGCAAAAGCATATTAAAGAGTCTTAAAGGATCATTGCAAAGCAAGAAATTCACTTGGCAGGTCTCTGGCTTTTCTGAGGTGCTCTTTATCTGCTGTGTAAATCAGAATCATCAGATTCTTTAACCCCGCTCCCCTGTTTTCTTATTTGACAAACTGTTCATTTAGAGTGGTTATGCTTGGTTGTGCCAGTAAATAATAAGTGAGAGCTATCTGTGGATTATTTGGCTGCTAGATTTCTGCAGAGAAGGGCCTGTTCTCTTCTGTGTGAGAGGCAGTCCCTCAGCATGAAGGCAAGTTACACGCCTGAGTCAAGAATGAAAAAGGCCGTTAAAATCTTCATGGAAATCTAATACAGAAGATACACTGGTATGCAAAGTAAATTTCATTAGGGATAAAATTTCTACCTCTAAAATAAATAATTTTCTTTTTTGCTAAAATGACAGAAGATTGCAGACCCTGTTAAAGATGGCATGTTTCTCGTTTAAATCATACCCCATGGAAAAATACCTAATTTAATATAAGTAATTTCTATTTATTTCTGCCTTTCAAAATGGTATCATTATCAGGTTATAAAAATGTAATGTCTGAACTCAGAATCTTTACACCTAGTTTCAAACCAGACCTAATTTTACATCTAAGTTAAAAACACATGAGAGCATACAATCATAATATAACCTGTCCCCTCTCTGACTGCTAAAAGGGCAGCCTACTATAAATAGAGTCCTTGAGAGAAGGAAGGTCTGCTGTTCTGAGGAGGATTTTGAAATTTCATGCCATTCCAGTTAAGAACCAAGCTCTTTAATTCTGGATTTTCCCATGAAACAGACACCCCCAAATAAATCAATAATAATGCAAAATAAAGCAGAAAGTGTTTGTTGTGATCATTTGTAAAGCAAATGTCACCCAGACAGAACTCTGGGAAATGTCGACTGAGCAAAAAACCTTTGCAACTTTGGAAAGTGAGCCATTTGAGATTTTGGGGTCTTGGTTTGCATCAAAAAAGCCCCAATGATTTGGAAGCCTGAACGCTTTCCATGCAGCCCAACTCATCGTGTTGCCAGCGTGGGTGTCGGGGAAGTTGGCAGATAGTCAGGCTGTGCTGAAGTGGGACCATAACTGGATCCTGATGTCTGCACCACACATCAGGTGCCTTCCTTTGAAAGAATTCGCTTGTTCAAACTTTGGAAGTGCAAATACCCAGTGATGTGACTTTTAAAAGCTGGAAACATTTCCAAAGTTCTGAGGTCAAATCCTCGGTGGTTGAAAAACTGGGCTAATGCTACTGAAATTGGTGAAACTATTTCATTTTGTACCAGTGTAAATCTGGTCACTGAAATTTAAAACTGAGTTCAAAGGCTACAGTCAGTGTAAATGAAGAATCATTGCTAGTGTGCACTGATCAGAGCCATTGATGAACCACAAAAAGAATTACCATGGAACTCAAAACATTAAAAACAATTATCTGATTTAAGCTTTCATTTCATGCAGAAAAAAATCCCTCAATCAAAGTAAACCAGAAACTTGTCATTTTGCTATTTACTTTTCACATTTACCGTGAAAAAATGCTCCCTGCTGCCCTAAACTACTTGGGTAAACCAAAAGGTTTGCCTGCAAAGCCAATTTGTCAATGCTGGCTGAAAAGTGTATAAACATACCTCCTTCTCCTGATGTCTGCATGAAAGGCTTTTCACATGTATGGAAAAAGTATTCCATTTTAACCAGCTCAAGCCCTCCAGCTGGGTATGATAAAAACTAAACTATATCACTAAAAACTCCCCACAACTTTAATCTTGCCTCTGGGTATATCAGGAATGAGGGGACAAATCCCTGCTTTGGAAGCTCTGCAGGGCACAGAAGTTCTCTGAATGTGGTCTTGCTTGGGTGTTGAGATTTCACTGCACAGCATGGAAAGGAAGGAGTTTGGGATATGTTGTTTGTTTGCTTTTGAGGATTTTTTTTTTTTTTTAGAAGGAAGAAAAGAAAGACTTCCTTGGATGGGAAGAGACTTTTGCAGCTACTAGGATTTCCAGGATTCTGGGAGTCAGACTGATGGGGGTCTGTAACAGGGCTATAGAAAACTTTTCAATAGGAATTTGGTTAGTTTGATGGTGGGTTTTTTTTTCTAAAAATAATGAGTAGCCATCAGATGACCTGCAGAAATCACCCAGCATGCACTGATTCTGATAAGGAAAGAAAGTGAAAGTATTGCCAAAGGCATGAGTCTAGGAGGAGGCAAAAGTGATTTTGTGGATCTCATCCTTCTCTTAAAAAGTTCTGGATGTGAGTCTTTCCCAAGGCTTACTTAGCCAAGAACTTCTGTAGAGATACTACCAAACATGCCTGAAGCCTTTCAGCTGCAATGTTTTTCAAGGTAAAGCATTTATATGAGATTTGGTAGATCACACCAAGCTACAGGGCTCTGGTGGACTGCTGCTCTACTTTCCCACCAGCATATGTGAAATAGCAAAGGGGGAAACTGCTCCTCCATCCTAAGAGATTTCATAATTTTCACAAGTCAGATTCCACAAATGTTCCAGTTTTTCTCCAGGAGGAAACCCAGGCTGTTCAAAGATCTCACTTATATTTTCTTTCACTGAAATGCAAGAAACCTAGAATAAGTGTGAACCCTTTCTCAATGGCAGAATAAACGCCACTCTAAGAGGGGATGAAAGGATAAAAGTTTTCCTGCAGCATACATCAAAATTGAGGCAGTAATGAAAAAAAGAGGAGATACCTGGATAGGATGTCATGGGAGAGCAAAGTATCTTAGCCCAAGACAAATGTGATCTCCTTGTTGGAACATTTCAGGCCTGATTCAGCCATGCACTAGTCCCCATGGGGAAATCCCAGGCACCTCTTTCTTTGTACATACTTTTTTTGTTTTCCCTGCCCATGGTTCTGCTTCTGTGTAATGTTCCCATCACCCCCCAAAGAGCAAAGGGCCAAGCAGAGTACAGACTGTGTATCGTCCCAGCTGAGGCCATGTGAAGACTCTGTACTGAGGGGTCCCTTGCCCAGCCTGGGCACAAGCACAGCTTGTTTGTGGGACTGGCCTCCTGCAGAAGGCTCCAGCTCTCCCCTAGGCAAACCAGGGCTCCCCTTTCCTTTTTGCCTCCCTTGTTGCCAGGGTCAGAACAAAAACAAGAGCAAGGAGAAAATGCTCTTGAAAGTAAAATAAATAAAAATACAGAGGGCAATAGGTAGATAGCCTTATCAGTGACAAAGGCAAACCCAGAAGTTCAGCTGGGATTTCTTAACCACCTTTGCAAGAGGCAGGAAAAACCAACTGGAGCGAGCACGTCATCCACGGAGCTGGTGCCAGGACACCCTGTTGTGCCTGGCTGATTACGGAGTGATTAAAGCTTGAAGGGGGGAATCTCCTCCCATCTGCCGCATGGACTACTGCCTCACCAAAAGGGAACCGAAATTCCTCCTTTGCAGTGCTGCACCTGCTCTGCAGACTCACCCAGCTACAGCCAGGGCACGATTCCCAAACACACGAGGGTCAGAAGTCCCAAGCTAATGTCCTGTAACTGGACCAGGATGAGGTGCTGCTACTTGCTACGGTTTTTCAGCTTTTCTTAAAATAAGGTGGCAATGAAAGCAGGGTGATTTGTGGGAACAGCGTGGTCCCCTGTTTCCTGCTCCTGGTGCTGTGTAAATCTCAGCTCTCTTTCTTCAGACTGCCAGGAAATAGATACAAATGTATTTATAAGATTTCACTTTCGCAGCATAGCACTAAAAATAGCACAATACATCATTCATAGTACATGTCTCTCTATTCTCTTATCCCACTGCTGAAGAAAGAGAGGCGTAATATTATCAACTAACTGTCCTCCTACCTCTTCCAATAAAGGAAGTTTCAGCTACCAGACTTCCTATCAAGGTTAAAATCCCCTTTGTTTTACAACATGTTCATTGCCTAGGGGGATTGTCATTGCCCAAAAGGAGCATAATGTTCAACTCTCACTGAAATATCAGAAGTAATATCAATAATAAGGAAAACATAGAATTCATTAACAAATTCACTGCCCATAGCTATGTACTGATGATATATGGGAGTGGTGTTCAGAGCATCAATTCAACAATACTTTAAGTCAGTGCTCTTTTGACCCACACTGATGAAGATGGACAGACAGGTTAGATGAGATTATGCCTCCAAGGGTCATAAAAATGTAGAAGTTTCTCAACTGCAAACTGATTTTTCAAAGACAATTACCTGCACAATTTAACCGGACGGCCATTTATGCCTTCCAGGTTTCATATCATTAATGTTTGTTTCTTCCTGTATTTCTTGCTGTTTCACCTACTCTTGCTGGTTTATTTTCTTTTTGCCTCTGATACACACGTTAAAAAAAAAACCTACAAACACTCTCACACTTCTTGTCCTGTGTGATTTATTCCCAAGAAATTAAATTACATTTTTATAAGCCTGTGTTACTGCAAATGATAGCAGAAGATTTGCTGAAAAAATTAATTCCTGATCTGTTGCCGTGAAGCGTCCTCCCTGGCACTGTACTGACTCTGTCTTTCAAAACCAGATGGAAGCAGTCCAATGGTATGATTAACTTCTTAGTCCCTGCAATTTCCTATTGCTCTACTTGCCCTAGATTTCAGGATTGACCTCCTGCTTCACTGCGAAACGCACAGTTGCTCAGTTTGATAAATCACATGAATACTTTTTTGATCACAGTTATCTACTATTTACTACATACCCAGTGAGGTTAATCATATGCTGAGGCACTTCATATGCTGCACACATATACACTCTTCTTCCCAACAGCACTTTGCATATTCTTCATGCTGCCTGCCAGCAATGGGACCTGCTTTCTTCTTACTAACATGTGAAAGACCACAGACCTGCACCTTGCCTCTTCCTGCCCCCACCCCCCCATTAATTCCATAATTATCCACAGACTGATTCTTAAAAGACTTAGCAAGCCAAAGAAAATACATGAGAAATTACTACTCAGACCTCAAACAGATCGTCTCCCCTCAGGTATCTTACGGGAGCTATTGAGAATGTATGGGGTTTCCCACAGGGAGGTGGAAAATATTTGGCTGTCATAATAGCAAATCGCTATCACTTCCTTGAAGAAAAACCCCACATCTTAACTTTTCTTTTTCTTTCTCCAAACACCAAAGGAATTTCAGTATTTAGTATAGCTAGTGAGCCCTCAAAATTGCTCAAAATTCCCTGGGACAGCTCTTCTCCACATTCTCATGCAGTGTTGCAATGCATCCAAATCATGTCTTCAGTGCTGTGGTGGAACAACACTAAACAAACACCAGCAACAGTCAAGGTAGAGCAAAACATCCAACAGTGAACAGAGGAGTGCTACAGACCTTGCTCACAAGTTAAATAAAGGGAAATTGAGCCCCCATTTTACAGATATATCTATTCTATCCTTTTCACTCCACGCCCTCCACACAGGCTTTTCTTTCAAAGCCCCTTTTCACTAGGTCACAACAGCCTCCAGTACTGGAAACATTGTCCTGTGTACAATACATACTGTTACTCTCCCTCCTTCAAGTTCTCTGACTAGGAAGACTGAGGAACTCTAGACCATTTCTGCCACAAAACGTAGCAGTGGTCACCCGGTGCTGCCCTGTGCCATGTGGGAGGCCTGCAACTGTGGGACACCAGCGTTTCCAAACAGCCAAGATTTCCTGTAAGGCATAAACGATAAAAGTCCATATTCCCTGTTGGAGGTGTTCTCTTTTCCCTTGCAAAGAAAACCTGGAAAGTTTAAGCAATGCGCTGTCGCTGCGAGAGCAGCGTGTTCGCTTCTGTGGCAGCGAACACCGTGCAGGCACACTCTTCTCCCGCCAACCTTCGCCTCCCGTGGAGCCCGTGATCCCAGTTCCCTCAGTCTCTGTTGGGACCCAGATCAGCTGTCCCCAGCCAAGGCTTCCCCGTGGCTGTCACTGATTACCCAGACCTGTCACATGAAGCCTGTCTGGCGAGCCAGCTAGCTCAGGCACTCCACTGATAAGCTGACCACACACCGCTTCTCACCCAGGCGACTCTTAGGGTGTGAAAGGCCACGTTATCGAAAAACTCAGTCCAACACAAACCTAACTATGTGAGTGACACGAAGCACATGAGTGTTTTTGCTAACTGCCACTGGACTATTTACTTACTTCAGGGCATCACAAGTTTAACTGCTTTGCTTAATCACAGTTCAAGCAGATACTTGAGAACAAGAAATCTTTGGCTTCCACCACTGAAAGTTTAAAGGCTGCTTGGACAACTGCCTTCCCTGTTTTAAGTGATCTATTAGAAGTCTAAATTGCCTCTTATTGTTGCCTTAATACTTCACAGGCCGTCCCCTCCCTGGCCTCCGAGCCCAAATGCTGTATCTCAATGTGGCTTTGTCTGAAGGAGAAGACCCATGCTACAGATCCCACTGAACTAATCATCACTCCTGTGGCTGCTTACAGTATCAGGGAAAGGGGCTGGATTGTCCCAACTCAACCTTTTCGGTTCAATTTGCCTTGCAGCTGAGTACTAAATATGAATATGTGCATGAACCCATGAGAGGTGGTGCAGCAGCACTTCTGCTCACAAACATCTCTCTCGCCACAGGCATGGGGCTTCTCGGCTTCTCACAAGCCACCACTTGGCTCTCTAAACCCTTCACCACTCTGGGACACAAGGGGAAAAGTTTGCTTTCCTTTAAGGATTTTGAGTGCAACTGGTCAGTCCCATTAAGTTGAACCAGCTCATACCTGGCCCAGCATGCTTTCTGATGCCCTAACCATGATCAGACATGGACAGACAAGGCATGGTTACATGGAAATGCAACGTACTATCCCTTCCGCCCAACAGAAGGGAGGACTGAAGCTCAGACATGCTGCATAGTTCCCACCATGAATGGGGACTGTCTACACTGCTAAATGGATTTTGGTGCTGAGATGCTTTGTCCATCAACAGAGCAAGGTGGTAAATCAAAAAGGTTTAGCACAGCCTGTGCTTAACAGTGTAGGTCTGGGTGGCATGTATGTCCCTAGCAGGACTAGGGAAGTCATTGTCCCACTACACTCAGCACTGGTGAGGCTGCACCTCAAGAACTGCGCTCAGTTTTGGTCCCCTCGCTACAAGAAGGACGTTGAAGTGCTGAAGTGTGTCCAAAGAAGGGCAACAAAGGTGGTGAAGGGTCCAGGGAACTGGGGTTGTTCAGACTGGAGCAAAGGAGGCTGAGGCGAAACCTTATAGCTCTCTACAACTACCTGAAAGGAGATTGTGGCTGGGTGGTGGTTGGTCTCTTCCCCCACGTAACAAGCGAAAGGACAAGAGAAAATGGCCTCAAGTTGTGACAGGGGAGGTTTAGATTGGATATTGAGAAAAACTTCTTCACCTAAATGGTTGCTAAACATTGGAACAGGCTGCCCAGGGAAGTCATTGAGTCACCATCCCTGGGGGTATTTAAAACACAGAGGTGGTGCTTAGGGACATGGTTTAGTGGTTGGACTTTGCAGTGTTAGGTGAACAGTTGGACTTGATGATCTTAAAGGTCTTTCCCAACCAAACCGATTCTATGATTCTATTAAGCAGGTGCTGAGCACAAGCTAGCGAGTTGGATTCTTTACAGGACTTACCAGCTGGGAAAGGCAGGTTTGCCAGCACAGCCATATGGCTGCTGGGTTGAGCGGGTTCAGCTCCCCCGCTGCCCAACGTGCCTGCACTGAGGTCCATGAAGGCAGAGCCAGCAGGGTCTGCCTGTGTCCTCCAGCAAAAGTAGGGAGTAGAATAAGTGCAATTGTGAATTAAGCATGTCTCCCAAGTACCACCCAAGCACTGCAGTGAAGGAGCTATCTGCCCCCTACCACAACGAGAGAGGAAATTCAGTCATGGTACAACATTCTCCTCTCTTCAAAACTCTTGAGCAGACCCACTTGGCCTACACTACAGCACAGAGAAATAAAAACAGCTAGGGGAATAAAAGTGCCCTGTGACCACTGTAAATCTTTACTCCATGGAAAATCTTATCTTGCACATGAATATGAGCTGTGAGTAAATTTAATGTGTGGATTAAGTACTGTGCGGTCTCCCTCATGGTGGGCTTTTCAGCCTAAGAAGAACAAAAGAATAATAATGAGTGTTGTGTTTGGGTATGATTACAAACAGCTGTAATTTACAGCTGGACATTCTCCATTGCAAACGTATACAGCAAGCAAGTGCTTCTGCATTAGTGGAACAGGCTGTGAAAAAAATAGCTTTTAAGTTCAGCCTTAAGGTCAGAATTCTGGGACCATGGGAGTCAATAATAAAATCTACTTCGCTCAGCGGGATTAAGCAGGTTTAAGACCTGGCTTAACCACACTGCTTACTGTTAAATAACAACAGAACACACTGAATATTTTAGTTACAGACATTTTTCTTCATTTGAAAGCTGTTCAAGCAGTGGATATGAGAGCCAGACAATTGAAGATACGCTAGCACTATACCATTAAGGTATATGAGATATGTTCTTGCTCTTCTCTGTCCCAGAAACTGAACAATCTGTATAGTTAGACCACTTTACTGAAGAGCACAATAAAATTAAAACCAAGCTGTGCTGTATAAACACCGAGGGTTTTTCATGAGAGAATGAAAAGCTAATGGGGCCAGTGCATCTTTCCTGACAAAATAGTCAGTGCATGTGCAGAGCAACCTGTCTTCTGGAAGCAGAAAAGCTGTTTCAGTCAAGCTTCTGGGTCACTAATCTTTGTGTTTGCACATAAATCTGCTGGGGGTTACTGTGTCATTCTGAAAACAAGACTGAGTGCAATACACTAAAGAAATCAATGGCTACAAGTTTAAAAAATAGGTATTTTTTTTTCCTCTTCCAGTTTAGGTAACTGTTACCTTTTTAACAGAATTTGAAAATAAAAACTGCAACAAGAACTGCAGGAGAATATTTTTTAAAAAATGAAAATTATGGAGAGCTTTATTTAAGCTGCCTTCTCCCTTGGTGCTGGGAAGTGCTGGTGTGTGACCAGGAGCTCTTAGAGGCTACTGGGACACAAGTAATGAGCAGCAATATTAAAGGCACCCACACTTTAGCCAAGACTAGACAGAAACTGCCGTCACAGTGTGGGTTTTTTGGCCCCCTGCCCTCCTGTTCACTCACTGCAGTGAGGTTATGGGGGGGCAGTGAGACACCCCCCTGCAGGGCGCACCCTCTGCCTTCCCAGCACCCCCTCCAGAGGGAGGGGAGGATGGTGCCCCCATGGCTCAAGGTTGGCAGAGGAGGTGGGAAAGCAGTAGCCTCCAGGCATGCTTGTAGGGGCAGAGGGGGGAATATCTGGTCATAAATACTAAATCTGAGGTGTGACAAGCAACATTTCAGCCCTTTTGTCCTGAGGACGAGGGCAGCCTGCGCCCAGCTCCCTCACCACCCACGATGAGGTAGGGACCATCTATCCATCACCACCACTTTTCTTTCTAAGGGGAGAAAGAAAGTGCACTGCGGGGTTTGGGGCTTGTTGGCCACCTCCAGGGGCAGTCCCAGAGGAACACTTCTCATTTAGCTCAAGGGAAGGGGTGCTGAGGAAAAAAATAAAAACCCAACAGAAAAGCAACCATGTTCTTTATGGTCACGATATATCCCCTACCAAGTGCAAAGGCTGCTTTGCCTCAGGGGCGGGCTTGCACACCTCCAGGGAGAGGGGCATAACGCTGACTCTGACTCCTCTTTCTTTTTGCATTCATCCCAGTTACAGCAAATACTTGTGTGCCCTACAACCACGCCAGCCATTTCACCCGCATCCCATACATTTCTTTTGGGAATTTTTTTTTCCTTAAGGGGGGTGGGTTGGGGGGTGGGTGGGGGGAAAGAAATTCTAAACAAAACGGTGTTTGTAAACTTGAGGGGGAAGGTCGATAATTTTGGCGGTCTTAGCCTCCAAGCAGAGAGAAATGTTATTCATCCATGCACAACATATAATTCAGCCTAAGTGACAGGCTCTGCTCTGGAGAAATCCTGGCCTGAGCTGGCTTCCAGAGTCAATTACCGCTTATTCCCAGGGAGGCGGGGGGCGGGGGGCCAGACGGAGCAGAGGGGGCTGCCAACAAGGCATGGGGAAATTTACTCTGTGTCAGCCTGCATGACACAGTACCTCATTTGTGGATAAATGTAAATCTGCTAGTTCTTTTTCACAGGCACTAAAATGTACAGTCTCTCCTCCCCCATCCCTCCCTCCGTTCCCAAAACTGGAAAAGAAATCAGGACCATCTTAGAAAGCTACCTTATATTTCAATCAATCCTCTTTCATAAAAGTCATTTAAGGTAAATACCTGTGCAGACCTACAGCCCAACTATAACATTTACTATGGCCCAAATCCTGAATTCCTCACTCGGGCAAGTTTCCCATTGAAGTTAATGGATTTTTGGTTGAAAAAGAGCTCAGTAAAACCTGAACAGCGTCTAAGGATTTGGTCCTCTGCTTATCTGCCTGCAGCACTGCTACAGTTCCAGAAGAAGTTAAAAAAATGAATTAAATTCCTCCAAAACACCAATCCCTCCAAACTTAAGGGCATTGTTTTTGTGCATAGAACGTACAGAGAATCTCATCAAAAGAAGAGTAATTCCCAGGGAAAGGATTTGGAAAAAGTCAAAAGAGAACGTCTCGGAATAAATGAAGTACTTATTGCTGAAAAATGAGCTCAGATATATCTCAGCAAACTCTAAAGCTCAGAATTTACTGCATCATTCATGCCTTCTCCAGTAAGTTTCTTATCTCTCGTTTGGTATCACAACAAGGGATTCTGCATACTCTGTATGAAATACAACAAGACTGTGATTTTTGCAGTAATAAACTCTACACATGCATGACAAATCCAAGCATGCAAAATGTTTAACATCCCAGTTCACAGATACTTTGGGGACAAAATCCGATTATGAGTTATATGCCACAATAAATAGGGCTCAACGTTTCATAAAGCAATTTATAGTTCATAAAAATGACAAAATGTACCTGTCAGATAGAACGCGGAGAGCAGATCTCTGTGCTGCCTGCTGGAAGAAAGGGCAGAGATGTTTATTTTATATTCTGACTTGAAAATTACGAGCACAATCAACACTTTAAAAAATGCGTTACACACATTTTTGTCACGTGTCCAAAAGCTTAAACTACCAGCAAAGTAGCGGAGAGTCTATAGTCAAATGGACATTCCAGCCTAGTAAATGTAAAAACACTTTGTTAAGTACGCCATAAACCAGGAGGTTGCCAAAGCACCGCACGCTATTTGAGGTCTGCACTAGTCTATTTAGATGGGGTTTTTTTTTTGCTCCGGTGGGTCCCTGAAAACTCGGCAGGGCTCGGTTCCCTGCCGTCCCCTCTCCCCGCTTCCGCACTCCCACTCCCTCTCCTTTACCATTAGTCTCCTCCCATTCTTCCACAGAAACAAACATCACATATTTGGTTCCTTTTGCGATGAAGCCCGCAGCTATAATTATAAATATCGTGAAACCTGCCAGAGCTGCTGCAGACTTTTCATGAGCGCTGCCATGATAATCTGCTGGCAACTTTTGACTACAGGGTACAGGATTGACCTGTTGCTGGTTTGCTCCTCAGTTTTTGCCTAGTACAACTCTTTGGATGGGGTGGGGAAGCATGGTGCTTGTTCTTGTGTTAACCAGCAGTTCTGGGAATAGAAATCATAGCCTCTCAAGTTTAATAGGACTCCCAAGCCTATCCCTGAGCTAGTTTGCCACTTTATTATTATTATTCTTTCCCCTCCTTCAGTCACTTCAAGTGGTGTGATTCATGCCTTCGACACAGGAACCAGCTGCTAAGCAAAGATGAAATCCATAATGTTTTGAAAATCTACTTTAAAGCCTCCATTCTACTTGGAGCTGCCCAGGGCATCCCCTTCCCAACTGTACCTGTCCAGGCTGTCCCTCACCTGGCACTGAAGGTACAGGACAGAAAGCTAAGCAGTATGGAGAGTCAAGGGGCAGGGAATTAAAAGTTGATTTTTCTCTTTGCAGTTATCAGTAAATATGGTTTCAAAACCATTCCTCCCCAGCGTCTCAGGCTGCTTGGGGGGCTGCATCCCTACTCCAGAACAAGCTGCACTGCTTGCTCAGCACCCAAGAGCATGGAGGTAACCTTTCTGGCTCATCCAAATGCTGCTGACAGGTTGTAAAAAGAAAAACCTTGATAAAACCTGACCTGCAGTTGCAGTTACGGAGTGTTCCACAGAAAGATGTGCAAAGGTCCCCTGAGTGGATCCCGGCAGATCTGACAGGAGTGCAGAAATGCTTTGGGAAGGGTTTTGACTTGACTTTGGAAGCAGGATTTCTGCTCAGGGAACTTTCTGGAATAACTTGGACCTCCTGGGCTGCCTGGGGAGAAGCAGTTTCCTGCATATCACATACCAAACTGTCAGGAGACAAGGGCCATGCCACATCCCCTGTGGTTGATACGGCTCGCAGGAGAGGTTTTTCCTTACCATTGACTTGCAGCACTGGGAATGTGCCCATGCCATGAGCACACTGTTTTTAGTGTGAGGAAAATAATACAGGGAGTTTGGTATTTTTTACTGCCTCCAGCAAGTCATCCTATTTGCACACACTTTGGATACAACCCTGTCCACACCATCCAGGCCACTGGGTTACAGGACAGGCCTTGATGGGAGCAGCCCCTCTCCAGACCAGCAGACTGGCACTATTTTTACTCTCTCCTCTACAAGGGGCCCATTAATAACAATTTCACCCCACTTCTTGCACATGAATGCAAAATGTAGGTATTATGGCTTACTCTTTCTTTTTAGAATCCTTTTTGAAGTCCTGGGCCAACACAAGTTGATGTCCTCCTATGTCTGATCACTGTCACTAGCAGGAAGCTGTGTCCATTTTGGGTTCCAAGCTGCTCAACTTTGACACTGACCCCTGCACTGAGTTACGCCCTTGCCTCCAAATTGCAGGTGATTCCTCTCACTATCGGAGCCCTCTTCCATGGCCAAGTTGTGTGGCCACCACTCAGGTCACCTCTCCTTCTTTCCCATCAGCAGCCAGGGTTAGTCCTTCCCTCACAAGCAGCCACTATGTGGCAGTGCTGTTCAAGCCACTTTTCATGTTTCCCTCTCTAGGCCCAGGCCACCACAGGTGGGATGCAACAGGTTGAAAAGCTGATCCAGCTGAAAAGTAACACTTTTCCATCTGTGATGTGAGAATGAGAATGGGACTGTGGGGGCAGCGTGAAGCAGAGACCATCGTGGTTGAGGTAAGAGCATGTCTGCCAGGGAGGTGGCTTTCACCCAACATCGCTCTCAATCTCTTCTGGGCAGTTGCAGGGTGCTCCTGGAGCAAGGTAACTTGGTGGCTCTAATAGCCAGAGGGCACCGAAGGAGACAGGCTGCTCTGTAGCCACAGTCCTCAGGTAACTTATGGAGACCTCAAAAAAGCAAAGGTAGACTTGGGTGACACTAAAAGCCCCTCAAGTGGGGATGTGGGGTGTATATCAGTCTTATATTTCCTTAAAATCCCTAATTTTGAGAGAAGAAGACCTGGATACTTTCTCTTCCAGTCTTGATGAAAGCTGCTCTCAGGTGGAAGAAGAGAGGGCTCTCATCAGCGCTAACCAAACCAGCCCACATGTTGTGGGGACTGCAGCCTCAAGTGCCAATCTTAAGTTTCCATCTCAGAACATCCAGTTGTTGACAGCTCTTGAGAAGGTCATCCATTCTGGGTAAGAAAGTGGGTTCAGAAGACAGGCAGGGCAACAGAGAGAAATGTACAAGTGCTTTCCGGTGAGATCATTCTACTTTTTCCAATTAGCTTCTCATTCTAAGTCCTTTAATAAATGTCCCTCTTCATCAGGATGCAATGCAGATTACATGGTGCACCTCACTCATCGCTTGGTGGCTGCATATTCTGTAAATGAGACTATTGATTTCCTTCTCACACGGTTTAAAAATACAACCATGTTTGGTTGCATATTTGTGTGACCCCCTGAGTTGGTAATGGCCCCATTTCTAAATGATGGGGGAATAAGTTCCAGTTGCAAGTTTATTCTTCCTCCCTGGAGAAACAGTTCTATTTCCTGCAATGAAAGGCAGTTAGCAACTACCCGGCAGTTTTAATTCTAGCCTATATTGCTCCCCTCTCTTGGAGAAAGTGAGCTGTTGTAATTAAAAGTAGCTAGCAGTTCCCTAGCAAGTATAAATACTTGCAGCCACTAATTACAGTCTGCTCTCTTGTTCTCCTGCTGGAGGATTGGGCTGCTCAACTTAGGGGAAATATCTGCCCTTGCTTCTCACAAACAGTTTTTTCATGGTGACCCCATTCAAACTCATTCATGAATCCCCATGGAGGGTCATGACCCGTAGTTTGAGAAACTCCTGGCTACAGAAACAGCTTTCTGTGATTTATTATGTTTCTAATATGCTGGTATTATCTATGTAACAATGTAAGCAAAAGGGTGGTACTTAGTATCATATACTGCTTCCATGAATATTTTTTTAATAGCTTGATTTTGATTATGCTATTTAATTTGCATTTTATTTTACATCGTTAACAACTTTACTGAGGCCAGCTCATCATCCATCAAGAAAGATGAGAATATGTTCTACAGTCTTTATTATTCCTGGAAGTGGGTGACTACGCTGCTTATAGAAATTAAGGACAAGAAATAATTTTGAAGTTTGATATTGCTGACAGAATTTAAAGATCTCCAAGATTTATCACTAAAAAGTGCTTTATGGGAAGCTTAAAATTCTGTTGATAGTGATTGAGTTATACTTCAATATGTTCACCAGCAAGGAGTATAATCCTGAATTTTCAGTTCTTGGAATCAGCAGGGTTTCTGGTGGAGGAAGGCTCTCCTCAATATGAACACGGATATTGGAAGCCAACCCACCACATAATAACTTTAATGCTGAGTAGGAAGCAGGGAAGGGGAAAAAAAATAATCACTTAGGTGACTCAGGTACTTGGGCTTGAGAAACCAACCACAGTAAATGAGATGAATTACTCCTTTTCACTACATCAAGAGTTGTAAATTACAGGATAGTGGCTGGTTAGACTGCTTCGTCACCCACCTGAGCTGGCTATAGATACACTTAGGGCTGAGTTTCATTGATCTGCCTATAGTTCATTAATCATTCATGAAAGATTCTAGCTGTACCCCAAGACTACTGGGACAAAACAAGTTTTCAGCCAGCAGTAATCAAGTTCAGGTTCTCAATCTCCAGAGATTGCATCTCCTTTCTCCATCTTTTATTGCAATGAGCCAGAGCTTGGGAACATAATCAGCAGATATTCAGGTTTCAGTGTGTGTTAAATGAGCTACCAAAATTACTTGAAGTGTCACAAGTTGCAATCTGTTGTTGAAGGGAAATCAAAGAGGAAATTAAATACTTTCATTGTAATTGGGACTGAGCAGCGAGCTAGTTCATTGTAATTGGGACTGAGCAGTGAGCAGAACGGGTTGAATACAGCTATTGAGCTGGAGATATGGGAGTGTTAAGAGTGGTCCCCAGAAATCCCTTTTTATTTTTCTTATTTTCCTTTTTTTTTTTTCTTTACTTTTTTAATCTGGTTGGAGCAGAATTGCTTCATAAACTGCTGGGCTTGCAGGCATTTTTGGATAAGAAGCAAATGAGAACTACTGCAGAATGTTCTGCTGGGCTTGGAAGAGTATCTTGGAGGCACTGCAGGCTGACTGTGAATACATTTTCCTATACCTCACCCTGGGAATGCTTTGGCAACTAAAAGCCAATAAATTGACTGTTGGCAGATTCAGGCGTTTTGTTCTCCATCTTTTTCTGTCCTGTGGATTAATCGCTGTTATCACAAGAGAGCTCAGTTACAGCCACTGTATGGAACTACACCAGATTTACCAGAGACTTCACTGAGATGGCACAGCTGAACACAAGGTGAGAATTTGAACCATTTCTTCGATGACAGCATAACAATCTATGCCTACCTGTGTGTGAGTAAACTGCACTGCTTACAGGGCACCTTGTTTATCTTATTCAGGTGGTAGGTGTTGCACTGGAATTGTGTAAGTGAGCATCTCCCATATCAGCAGCCACCCAGGACCGTGGGTAGCAAGCTCTAGATGCACTTTTTCCAAGCCAGGGTTATAATTATACAGTGCCATTTGGAAACCAGACTAGAATGAGTAGTTTTATATCTGTCTTCTTTTATGTTTCATATACCTTCCACGTTGGTTCAGTTTTAATTTCCTAAAGCCTTGTTTGTTTTTATCTTTAATCCTTAACTAGTGAAGCCAGGAAGAAAATTTTGTGAAGGGGACAACCTGACTGCATACCATAGCTTCAGCCACAGGACTCTCTGGAGCCTTATTCCAGCTTCAGATCTGGGAGCTGTTGTGGACCTAGAGCAAAACTTCTGGATAAATCTCTTATGGTGAACTCCCCTCAGTCCAACCACTCACACATGATTTTTCACCTATCATGCTAAGATAAGAGTTTAATCCAACTGTTTATAGGCACCTTCTTCTGCCTGAGATGGAGCTGCCTTCCAGCCTCACAGCTCCTCTCCCTCCACAGGTGTTCATAGACTGTGACCAGCCACCAGCCCTGCTGTAGACAAGCTCAGTTCACTGCACAGATATCTTCACTCCAAGGCATATTTTCTGAAGGTGTTAGGCAACCATCTCCTTCATCCTGAAACTCTCTTCAGTTTTCGGTGTTCTCCTTGAAAAGTGCAGAGTTGCAAAGTGTTGCAATGATGCTCTCATCAGGGTTCGAAACAGGTAATGAAATCCTCTCACACCTACAGACTTGCCCAGCTTAAATGCCTGTGAGCGTTTTGTGGCCACAAGAGTTTCTTGAGGAGCCCAGGTCAGGCAATTTATTGTAAGTGATGCCTAATGTGCCTTCTCTGACTGCATCATTCTGTACTCTTCACTGTTCCTGGGGGTTTTGTTTGAGGATTGCTTTCCAGTGAGGATTTCTGAGGGATTTAAAATCACTTGTAAACTGCAGCTCAAGTGTTTCTCTGTAAATTTGCAATATAAATGTGTGAATGTGATTTTCACTGTCCAGTTAATATTTATTTAAGTTTTATGGGCTGTAAGACTTAAAAGGGTCCCCCTTCCTTCCCCTTTTTGGAGTTGGTTATCATCAGAACCACTTCTTTTAAGAAACTATAAAAGCCTTTCTGGCTTTCATGATTTCTCCAGGCCTTTCAACGCCTCAGTATTCATTTTTCACCCTGGAGTTTTATTATTATATTTCTGGCGAACATTGTTCTTTCTCCTCTGCTTTGCCCATTAATCCTTATTAATCTTCAGGGGCAGCACAATCTAGTGGCTTGAACATGGCACCTGGGATCGAAAGACCCAAGCGCTAATCCTGGCTTTGCAGCTGACTTGCCATGTGGCTTCAAACAAGCCACTTCTCAGCCCCTGTCTCCCTGTCAATTCTACAGAGATAATAATTCTCACTTAACTCTACCTAAACACCTCTCGGGGGCATTGTATTAAGTAGTTAATACCTGTTAAGTGATTTGGATCTCCAAATTACTGTATAATCAGCACGGGTATTATCCATACAGAGAATTTTTTATATATCTGTAAACGCTGAGTCTTCTGACCTGCATCTGTCCAGATTTCTCCCGTGGTCTGGCCCCAATAAGCATACAGGGTTTCAACGCAGATGAGTTAAGCTTAATCTTTTTCAGTGGAGATGAGCAGAAGACCCCCCATACTTTACGTAAAGTGTAAAATTTTCAATGGCACTTAAAATGGTTAATTTTCAATGACACTGGAGGAAGGTCTCAGTCGTCGCAAGTGAAGCAGCGGTCACCTGGGGAAATCTGTCATCTGTCTTCACAGAAGTAATCTCCTGCTCCAGGAAAAGGTAACTCAGTTGAAGTGCTGCTTACGCTCAGGATATCGCAGGCAAAAATCGTCAGTGTTGTGCCACGGGCTTTACAAGATTTACTAGGAAGTCTGAAAGCTCAGAAATTAAAGCAGAATTTCTCCAAAAGCCCATAAATGTGAAAATAGGAAAAATACAAGCCTGAATTCCCCAAATGGTGGTTACTCTGCCCAAGAAGGTGCTATATCAATCATCTACGATGCATTTGCTACTACCCAAATGTTTGCTTGGATTGTGCTAGAAAATAAAAAAGAAGATAGGGATAATGTCAGAATTTGACCAAAATCAACAGCTAAAGTCCCATTGACTTCAGAGGAGAGAGGTTTCATCCTATATGCAGGCCAAATTGTAGCATTGGTTCCCCAGTTCCTTTTTCTTAAATGCTAGTTGTGATGGACTGGCTGCCAGTCCTTTTTCCTTATTTTTCATTGTGTTCTCAGATAGCTTCTTCTCAATTTCTTCATTCATTTCTTTTTTTTATTCTTATTGCTTTAATCCCTCTCCCTTTTCATGCTCCTTTTGTTTTCTGACATGTTCTCAGCTGCCTCTTTCTCTGTTTCTGCTGTCATCCATCTCCGTGCGCCCCATCTCCTTGGCACAGCTCCTCACGCTGACACCACCCCAACCTGAGCTGCGTGGCCAAGGGGAGCAAAGCGAGCCTGACCTTCTGCTTTACAGGAGGCAACAGGCAGGACCTGGAGAGACCGGGAGCCTGTGTTTGTATGTGTGCATGAGCACACACATGTGTGAGAGCCACAGTGTTCCTCATTGCCTTCTGCTTCCCTTGCATGGGGCGAAACCTGGCTGATGCTAAAAACACGTAAGTTAAGAGGGGTAGGCAGGTACAGCGACATAAAAACTCGAGAGTGGGGTAAGCTAGCATGTGCCCTGTGAGCTCCAGAAGGTGTCAGGGGTATGTTCTCCTCTTGCAGCTTGTAATAGCTGCAGTATTACCAATGATGCTAATTTGTGCTCTAAATTATTTGTGAGTGCCGGTTATTTAACCGCTCTCTTACAGGCACGCTGCAATGAATCTGCCTGAAGGCAAACAGAGGCTTTGTGGCCATGCCTGAGTGGGGCGAAGGCTCAGGCACCTTGTTGGCTGGTTACAGCGAGCCCTCTCTGCGGCAGGAGCAGCAGCGTGTGGGCTGAGAGGCTGACGAGAGGCAGGGGCAAGGGAAAGCCAGTCTCTGGAGATACGGGACTTAATCCATCTTTACACCCCCGATCAGCTGGCACTGCTGAATTGATTTCACCGGGATATGTTCCCACGCCAGTCAAAACAGATGTTCGTGCAGTAATTCCAGCTCACAGGGGAAAAACACTGAATCTTGAGCAAGGATTTCAAGGAGATGGGGTTAAGGAAGTTACAGTAGACACAGAGGGGGACTGTTTGGCTTTGAAAAAGGTGATACCAGTGGAAAAGGGCATGCTTTGGAGGTTGGCTAGAGCTATAACTTAGCTAAGTCCCAGCATCCACGCGAAGAGACATTTTATGTTTATTTTCCACTCTATTTTTAGAGTTTTTCCTGCTGAGCATCATAGAGATCAGAGTGCCACGTCTGAATTTCTCCAAATTTTGTGCACATCCAAGAGCCAAGCTGATCTCTAACCTCTTTCACTGTCATTCATGGTGGTGGCATTCAAATTTAGAGCTTGATCTTGCCTGCCAGTGCATGAAAGACACTGAATCTGATTTTGTAAGATAGGCAGTGATGTGAGCCAAGTTTGGCAGGACAAGACTGAGCTTATTTTGTTTCATCAGACAGTTTCAGGGAGGCAATCTTGGTCTCCTTGTCATGCTCTGTGGAAGTGCAAATTTAGATGTCACAGAGATTTTAAAACCAGAGCTGGCAAACCACAAAAAAAAGCTTGGCTCAGCTGGCTTAACTCTTACTCTGGATTTTAGTTAAGTTGGATAGCAAAAGGATTGCTTCTTTAATACACAGGAAATAATGGACTTATCCAAGTTTGGTAAGGCTGTTACAGTGGCTATTCCTCCAGTCCTAAACCGCGCTCACGTTATAGTGACAGAAAGCTGAGCAGAGCATTTGGATTAAGCACAAAACCACCTGAGGTTTCAGCCATTCCTTAACCCAAAACTTAATTTTTCCATTTTTGCTTATCTGTACTTTGTGCAGTTCTGCTTGCAGTCACGCTCGCGCGTGGGCAGACTTCATGAAATGAGTTTCTCTTGTGGTCAGTGGAGTGAGAAACTTCTCATCAGAAAGATTTCCCCCCCACTCCCCAAGTTTATCAGGGCACTTTTAGAGGGAGAAATTCATTTGCAGTGATGATACAGGCTCTGCATTTGTTCTTTCCCCCCCCCCCCCCAGGTCAGAGTGTTGTCATCTCCTTTTCCATTCATTTTCCCTTCCGATCAGGCATCAGGTATTGCAGCGATGAAGAGGTGAACAAAAGGGAGCACAACGCTAAAATGACTTAATGTGGTTAAAGCATTCGGACATGGTATATGTGAATGCAATTAGCACTGCCTAAAAATAGTTCTAATGATGAGCAGGGCTATGCAGTGGCATGTTGAAATTTATCCAATGTAACTCTTCTCTCTGGATATACCTGACTTTACACTCTGCTCGGCTGATCTTCGACTTCACAAAGCGCCATCCTAACAGAGGAGGTCTTATGGAAAAAAAGCTTGTAACTGCTTTGCCCCTTCTTCAATTTGTTTCAAAATTCATTACAGATGGCTTCAAATTAGCTGGAATATTACATTACATATGCAGAAGTAGGGCTTATAAAGACTCTACTAAAAATTATTCCTTCCTGAAGAAGGTAAATGAATGACCATTCATTTCAGGATAATTTTTTATCTTTTCCTTGATTGTCAGTCCGTATCCAGAAGTGAGAGGACACAGTCCTACAAGTTATTAAAAGATTGCCTTTACATACATATTTTCTCACTTCTTTCTGGCTACCAGTAAAGGAATGAAGAAGGACTTTGTGACTTAAAAAAATAAATTATTTCCTAATGCTATTTATGTGGGGACATGGCGTCGCTGATTGTCACTGACTTTTGTCCTGTTGCAACGACAAGATGGGTATGGCTGCTACTCCATGTCTATGCTGAAGACACTCCTTCCTGAAAGATGTGTTTCCAGTCCTGAGCCCTGGCATCTCTCAATGTGTATGCGACATGGAAGAAACATCATAGAAGCCTATGTCCCCACTGGAGCTGTAGGTGCAACTCGAATCAGCATCAAGATTTCTGGCTCAGCCATGGCCACGGTGATACTGAAGCATGGATGAGTCACCTGGGACCAGCAGCCCACCCTGGCTGTCTCCAGGCTGCCATGGGTGGGAGGCAGCCCTGGGACCCCTGTGAAAGCTCCAGGCTGGGCACGTTGCCATCGCCCTGGCTTTGGGTGGCCAGACCAGGCTGTTGAGACTTTTATTATACCCCACTGGAGCTGTTCCTCATGAACTTTCTTGAGGCTGCTCTTCCCCTGAGGTCTCCCATGAAGAGACATGGCTTTCTGTTGGTTTTTGCTTGCCTGCGGAGGGCCGGTTTCACTCACTCCGCTCAGACCCCGCAGGGCCAGCCTGTCCTCGTCCCTTCCTAAGGATGGCAGCCACTCGCGGCCAAGCGCTGCCTCTCCTTGCTGCACCTTTGGTGCAGGGTGGGCGAGGAAGATTAACGAACCCGAGCAGATGGTTTGCTGCCTCCCCTGTGCTCCATGCGCAGAGGGTGTCCTCAGCCCCCGCATTTACCTGCTGCCGTGGGGAGACAGCCATGTGATTATTTAAGACAAAAAGAGAAAGCACTAAATTTGGGTCTTTCCCTTCAAGATACAGCAGGGGCTGGAGTGCGGAGCCGTGTCCCTGGGAGTGTGTTCTGATTGCTTCTTCAACTTCTGTTTATACAATTTTACAAAATTTTGGCAGGAATCAAGAGCACATACCAGGGTGTTGGCTTTTATGAATCCCATGGGATGTGAAAGTCAAGCTGACTGGATGAACTTTGGTTACATATTCCAGACAAGCACAATGACTCTATTTATTCAGACTTGGCAGCCAGAATGCAGATTGACTCTGTGGGTAATAAATTTTCACAGCCACAAAACTTCAGCGGCAACCAACCTGATCCCGCACAGAAAAAATGCATACAAGGAAGCAGCCTCGGGTTGCAAAAATATGTTAGATTATTATTCCATGTATGCGTACCAGTCAGTTAATTTATTTGGCTATTGATTGACATGAATTGCACAAATGATGCCAGGGATCTTTTTCCCCTTAAAGGAACTACTTTCTATTACAAAATGTTCATATTGTAAAAGGACAAGTAGGGAGGGAAAAAAAAGGAAGAAAGAGAATTGTTCATATTACAATTGACAATCTTCTTTTAATATTTTACCCAAGACTGATTTAAGTTATCCAGTGACCTCTACGGAGAAGAGCAGGCTATTATAATGGGGGCTGTTTCATGTGCTGTGCCACACTTCAAGGAACCAAAAGGCAATAACCACTACAATTCAGTACTCCGAACAATCTTAAGTACAATTTTGACATCTTCATGCTACAAAGCTTCAGATGCTTTCTGGGAGAGATGATGATGAAATTATTACTCTATGTGTTATAAATCAAAATGAATTGGCTCTTTAACTTGCAGATTTATGTTAACTACCTTGGTATCTGTTAATTGCACGCTCTTCAGATATTGATTGGGGATTAAAAAGTATATTTTCTTCAATCTGTGTGATGTAAAATATGCCAACAGGAAATTTTCCCTTTGCATATTAGATCCTATGATCACTGCCTGTAAAATTAAAACGATCAGTTTAAATGGATAAACTATGCTCATTAAAGAGGAAAAATACATTTATGTAATTAAAATTAAGAGACTAATATGTGTGGATAATGTAATTACTGTAGGCGCACACACACTCAGCTCAAACACAGCCTCTTATGCCTCTCCCAGGTCTGTGAATCTCACTACCTTAATTGCGGCCATGGAGGGAAGGGTTGGGAATGCCTTGCCCTCTGTGAGTCCTGAACGCCCTGATCCTGCCTCTGTCTTGCATTTGGCCTCCCTCACCCATGGCTCACCTTCCCTGGGTCTGACAAAGCCCGCCGAATACCAGCACAGGGAGTGTTGGAGCACCTGTCCCCCTTCTGCACTGATTCAGCACATTGCACTCACTGCTTGGTCATCTGTCACAAACACAAAATCTCCTCCAGAGTTTTTAAAGTCTTTCCCCTGAACTCCCCTGTTTAGAGATTAGCAAAATGAAAAGCTTCCTGGTTCTTGTGGCACTCACCTTCAGCTGTTTGAAAAACTGGACCTCTTTAGTGAGAGTGATTGCTCAAATGTTAATTAACCACCTAAAGAATCTCTGGGAATCACTTATGTACTGTTCCTACTCTTCTGTCTTTGATTTCTTTCTTTCCTGTTCCCGAACTCAGGAGGAGATCTGAGATTAAAGAGCCACAGAATTAAGAAGGGAAAGGAAATAGGTTCTCCTACTGACATTTAGACACAGATCCATGTTGTAATTTGTGTATTTATTGGCAGAGGGGGTCTATGTTATTCTTTTTTGGGCCTATTTCTTGCTAGGTAGATGGAAAGGTAGGTTTTTGTTTATACAACAGGCATATTTATTTAGGATTGTTCATCAAGCAAGTCTGCAGGTCTCAGCTGAGGTTCTGCAAAGCACTTCACATAGCAGGAGCCAGCCTGTGCTTCCAGGAGGTTTTTGTCTGTACAGTCAAGCTAGAAAAAATGTGACAAGGAAAGGGGACCAAGTCACAAAGTAATAGCCAAAGGTTGCTCACGCTAGAGCCTGTGAGGATTAGACGTGAGTAATGGAATCTCTCTTAGCTCTGCTCCTCATGCGTGGGTGACAAACTCTGTCTTGGTTCTCCAGAGCTTCTTTGAGCACCGTGGAGAAAGACCCAGGCTTTACCAGCTGTATCTTAAAAGTCTGGTTACTGACCAAAGACCTTGCTGAGCAATCCAAGTGCATGAAAGATATTAATAGTTGTAAGTGGTAGCAGTAAACCCATGGTACCATGTATGCGTGCCCAAATGGCAGTACTTTTCTACTACCTTGCCTAAATCTACTGATGCTCTTTTATTTCCTGCACGACATACACTTTCACATGTCTTTTTCTGCTGGCTCTGAAGCAGAACAGGATTTCAGTGCTCAGGCTCTACCAGCCTATTCCATACCGATATCCATTACGCAGGATCCCATCTCCCTTCCCACGCGAAGGACAAGCCATCTCTCCTGACCAGCCAGCTCTCATCACAAGTACCACCAGATCTCGGTGTACTATTGTTATTCTTCAGATGTCCTTTCTGTCCCTCACTTTACTTTGCCCTACACTGTCTGTGTGCTGTATGTTAAACTATCTAGACAAGCAGGAAGGATAATTAAATGTGAAGTGTTTCAGGATGAAACACATTAAACAAAACCAAATTGTATAAATATGTAAATAATTGATCCATGTGCTGAATGTTCTTAACACCAAGAAACTTTGCTCAAAATAGATGAAATAATGTTTTAGTATAAATATTAAAAGGTTCTGATTTACCCGTTGTTTGGAATATATTGTAAAATACAGACATCTAATAGCCAGAGTTAAAGAAAACCCCGGAACTCTGTGCCTACATACCTAGAATTATTTGTCTAAATCCTGAATTTCAGAAGACTGGTTAACTCCAGTTACCCTTGACTGAAACAATCACATTTAAAAACCATTTTATAGCAGGTCCAGATCCATCGGTAAGATGCAACAGAAGTAGTACTGCCCTCACACGCTTTGGTGAAGGCACAGGACGTGTGTTTTAGTGCAAGAAGGAAGGGAAGTGGCTCTGACCCTCTCAGCCCCAACCAAATCATCTGTAGCAGTATGATGAGAAAAGAAAGAGTGTGCCATAGCACTGCTTTCCAACGAGGCACTTGGCCGTCCAGGGGAAAGTCAAGATCCTTCCTTACTCTAGTGAGCACTTAATTATTTAGACAAAACACAGCAACATTTTAAGGAAAAACTGGGAGATGCCTCCTCCTGCCAACAAAACCCGGCTCTCCTGAAGCATGGAAAATTTCCTCTGATGTATCTGCTCTCAGCCAGGTAATTTGGGGTCAACAAAACCCAGGAAAGTGCCCTAATTGCTGTGTTATGGGGTGAACCAAAAGGCACAGCCAAGGCTTTCTCTCAGCTGCCATTAGCTTTCCTAGCATGCGATGGGCCACGCAGAGGAAGGACTGAAAATGCTCACAGGAGAGGAGAGGCCTGGGGGGATGCCAGCAAGGCCCTAGGCAGGTACGAGGTGAGCAGCCCAGCCGCTAATCCCCGGGGCCAGCTCATGTTTGCAAGGTTTGGCCTGAAGCCTTAATCCAGAATTCCCGTTTCTCCCCTCCTTGGCTGCTTTTTTTTTTTTAAAAAAAAAAAAAAAAAACCAAAGCAAATTCAAATCAGAAAGAGACTGATACAAAAACCTTCTGGGTCACATCAGGGTAATAAATCAAGAGCGCTGCAGCTCGCTCCCCACCAGTACAGCAGTTAGCACACACGGGCTGGCTCCGAGCAGCAACATCTGTTACTCCAGTTACAGTGCTGCCATGTATTTTGATAACCTTTATGTATGTTTTGAAAAAAGGCATTAGCAAAATATTTGCAGTAGCTCAGTCTCGACATGAAACCCGCTACAAGTGACATGTTAGTTGTCTGGCTCTTACCTGGTCATTGTCTTCTTCGTCACTGCTTAACTTGAGGTCATCTTCTAGCATTCTGGAAAGCAAGCAGTAGAATAAATTTAGTAAAGTGCTTTAGATCTGATGTTTTCTCTGAGCTACTGTAAACATTTAATAATTGAAATAGAAAGAAAATACGTTTTAGCCTGGTAACTCTGTAGATGTGACCCTTTTGTTGTAATTTTTTTCTTATCCAGTTGCTATCAACTAACTTCTTAATTCATTTCCTGCTATTACTGCCTAAGGGAAAATGTTTACTAGAGTAATAATGGATTTTGCAAAGATTCTTGTTATTACAATCACTGACAAACAATTTTTTATGTGTTAAAAATAATATTTTTGATGCTGACAGGTCAGTAGTCTCTCTGAAAGGAAAATTTTGCTCCATTTGGCTTTGAGCTTAGAAAACAGAAGTAGATATTTACACTGGCAGTACTGCAGCAAAAAATAAGATTCAGTGATGTTTCCCAAAGGCCATTTTTACTTTATTGCATGTTTGATGTAAAATTGACATTGACTGAAACAATTAAAACTAAAATATATTGTCTCAATGCAGAAGAGTATCCACAAGGATTTCACTGTTACATAAACATAGAAAATACTGCATTTTTCTAATGGGGATTTCATCCTCCCTTCCCATATCCTTTCCTCAACTTGTTTTAACTGGCATACAAAGAAGAGGAGTTTGTTTCTATCCCCATGCATTTTTTTTATAAGCTCGGATTAAGTAACCAGCAGTCAAAAGAATTGAAAAGGTGCAAAGAATTCCCCCCCCAGTGCTTGAAAGATCTTTGAGAATGGGACCGATTTAAAAGAACCCCACACGCCTCTGTTATAATAATAATAGTAATAATAATTCAGAAAGTTGCTAATTTTTCTTGCGTTCTGGGAAAAGAGAATCTGTAATTTCATCTCGACTCCGGGAGAAAGCTTGGTGAGCAATTCAAACACATCCTGTGACGTGGGTGGTCCCCGGAGTGTAAATATATCAAGAAGACATATGTAGTAATTTCGAGCCACCTCCTTGTGCTTGCGCCTAGATCTTCCAAGAGCGTGCCTGAAAAGCGTGACTCTTACACGGGCGACATGGTGTGCCATGTCTTAAAAGAGCACTGGGACTCAGCATCCTGTCCCCAGCTCCTAGCTCTGTGCGCAGTCCCCGCCTGTTGCTGCCACCACAGCTGCTTCCCCATTTCCCTGCAGCACCTTTCGGGGAATGTAGGTGTGTAAGAACAGAATTGGGGATCTGAGCAGAACTAGTTCATCTCTTAAAGATGCTTCTCCTGCCTTTTTTCCTACATTTCCTTCTGCTTGTGCCAAGATTTTTCATCTGTAAAACCAACGTATCAAATTCAGAAAAATCTCATTTTAATACAGGCACCTCAAATACACAGGACACCCATGGAGTTAGAGGGACTTGAAAACCTCTCAGCAAGACTTGCCTGTCTTCTATTCAGAAATATGGCCACAGGCAGGAAAAAGCTCACTCTGCCATCTCTTGAGTCAGCAAAAGCTCCAGTCGCTGTACTGATGCAGCCACTGGAGCAAGCTAACAAGCCCTGCTGAGAAGTGGGCAAATGAGGCAGGTATGAACAACATGGGGTATAGCTCCTACAAACTAAAATATGTCAGAGGGGCAAAGCTTCCTGTAGACAGTGCAAGATCCACACTGGCTCCAGATCCCACCACTTACAGGGATCCAAACAATTGTATAATTGCTTTGGGGATCTTTTGTTTTGGGTTTGTTTTTTTTTAATTAAGATCTGTTTAAGGTATACCTGGGAAAAGAAGGCTTGAAAATAGCTCAGAACTGGGATTGGGCACTATGTAATTAATGAAATCTACCCTGATGGTGATTTAACCAGAGAGAGAGACATGCTTGTTCTGAGAAGAGCACGGCACTCAGGATGTCACTGCGTGCTCTCCCTCAAGCTTGAATGTGTGTATTTCTGCTAGATAAGTGGTAGATAAGTACGTTGGTTTAGATTTAGCAATGGAAGTTGGAAAATCAAGAGCATATAAGGAAATGTTTTAGGTAGCCCCATGTATTTATTAGTGTCCTGGCTTTTTGTATCAACATTAAAAAAAAAAAATGTATTTTGAGTCTGTGATTAGAGGCAATTATGATGCTTTGAAGCCTTCAGGTCGTGTGGAGGTGTGAGTGGAGCTAAGGTGAGGCACCAGGAGTGCAAGCAGGAACCATCCACACAAAAGGAACAAGAAACCGCAGCGCTGGCCCGTCAGCTGCTCCTTGCTTGTATGTTTTAGCCCGTCTTATTTTCCCTGTCTGTTTCTCATTTCAGAAGTGCTGCTCTCCAAGAAAAGCACTGCCTGCCAGGGGCTCGTGGCCCCTTTTGGAACTACTGTCAGCATACAAACAATCTCCCAGCACCAGGGATAGGAAAAAACAGGTCATCATAAAATGCCTGCTTGCTTTTTTTCCCTCGAGTGGGATCAGGCCTGCCTGATCCATGTATCTGTCACAAGGATGCATCAGGTTAAGACAGATTGCCAATGTAGAGGTCTACCTTGTAAAGGCAGAAGCTGTGCAGGTATAACCTCCATGCCTGAAAGTCATCACTGCCTGTTTTCACCGTCAGGTGAGGCCCTCAGACCTGACCTACAAAGCTACAGCCAGAGCAGGACACACTGTCACTGGTGACTTCAGCTACCCCCAACAGCAGTCCTGGAGAGCGAGGCTCTTTGGACATGGGGCAGCTCCCAAAGCCCAGGCTGAAGCACACTCTGGGTGAGGAGGAGGTATTTATGTTAGAGGGACTCTGGTTTGCAGTAAGCATTACAAGGAAGCTAGTTCAATTTCGAGCCTGGATGCTTTTGAGGAACCATCCTCCACGACAGCTCATCTCCATCATGACAATGCTGATGGTTAAAAGAAAAAGCCTGTAACTGGACTGTCAGACCCCACTCGAAGGGAAGGGGTAGAGAAGAAAAACACTTTAACTTCACAAGAGGCTCTAAGTTAATTTGTAAATTATCTGAATAGCACTTTGGCACGGATTCAGCACAGAATGAGCTTTGGTACACCCTATGTTAGCAGAGCATTTTGTGTTTAAATCAACCTCTGCTCAGGATGGAATTTCTTTATGCATTCTGGCAAACCAGTGCAAGGATGGACAGACAAACACATACAAGCTCATGTGCAAACACAGCCTTTTCAACACAGCCTATCTATAGCTGTTTTCTATAAGACCTTTTTCAGCATATGCTTAATCCGGGCCAGTAAATGATCTTGTCCACGGGCTCAAAGATTTTTTTGAAATGGGTTTGGCTTTGATGTTAAAAGATCAGTAAATGCAGTTTTGTAAACAAAACCTAGAAAAACGAAGTGGTACTCGAAGTGGGTCTGAGAAGCACACACCACCACTTCGGGCTCCTGCCCTGGAAAAGGGTGCATACAGTCAGGAAGTTACTTTGCAGAACCTAATTACACATTTTCAGTGAAATCTCCGCGAGGTCGCGGAGGCGGCGAGGGGTGGGAGGCTCAGGCGGGAGCGCTCACTGCCCTCTAATTAATGCATTTGTTCCTTTCTCTGCAAAGAACATGACAGGTAGAGACATAATGAAAGGAAATGAGGATGAGTTTGGGATATTGAGAAATGCTTCAGCAAGCCAGCTGGTTTATTTCTCCACTAACCAATTAAGGGTCTGCAGCCAGGGGTGCAGGGCTACTCGGTTACCGTGGGAAAGGAGGGGGATGAGGGGCTGCTTACAGGTAATGGAAAAATAGAAAGCAGAGGGCATTGATATATCCAGTATCTGTTGATACTAACGTGACTGCGTGCCCAAATCTCCTATGCAGCTTATTGGAAGGCCTGAACTCTTTCACCTGCGGGCTGCTCGCTGCAATGGTGTGGTTGGCTGATTGTGGGGGTGACCATGTCAGGCACTGTTGAGGGACCGTGAGGGACTCCTGCTCATCCCAGGAGATGCTCCTTGCCAAAAGTACCTGGGGTTTGAAATGGGACATCATCAAGGTCTGTCTAGGAATCACCTCACTCAACAGGAATGGTTAATTCAAGACCTGGGTCAGTCTGATTTCCTGATTTGTTGTTGGAAAGTCAATTCCCAAGCAAGGATTATCTTCAGCCCCAGAGTCCAGGGGACAGCAGGAAGACATCTATCTTCTCCAGGAAGTAACATTAAGTTTCAAGTGTGAGGGTGGAGCTGGACGAGAAAGAGCTGCTGGGGAAGGAGATGTCAGTGATGCAGTGTCTGGGGGAGGTGGTCTTCAACATCCAGTTGGGAATTAGTTGCAACTTTCAATATCTAAAGCCAGTCTGAGACCCTTCCGACATGGCTCTACATAGGAGGATATATATTTTTTTCTAGGGTGAAGACACATCCCCACCCAGGAGTTATCTTTCACACTTGCTGGTGCACACAAAAGAGCTACTTTAGCCTCTGATATGTTTCACATTCTTTTACCTAATGAATTCTTCCTTCCCCGTGCAAATTACTTATTGGGGTGTAAAGGTCTAAAAAAAAAATGTCTCTGTGGTTTTGTTTTGTGATTAGAAAGATTCCCTTTGACAAGTAAATCAAAGGACAAGATAAGAGGCCCTGAAGATTCTTGAGAGGGGTTATGAAAATGAGAGGCAAAACCCTCCTTGTGTCCCTCTGCCAATAGTTGGCAAGCCCTGAGCAAAAACGCACGTCCTTTGCAATTGTCATTTAAATAAATCAGAAGTCACCATCTTTGCAATTTGTGAACGATCTCATGAATGTGCTAATCTGATCAAGTATATTGTTCCATTCTGATGCTAGGCGGCATCTCAGTCAGAATGCCGTGTTTATTACGGACTCTGTGATTTCTGCTCATTATGTAGGAAAGAAACTTCAGTAGTGGAAAAATACTTGGATTTTAGCTGAAGAGGAACCCCACAAAGCAAAGAGTTGTGACGAAATACGAAAATCAGAGCTCGTTTGAGCTTATGCCATCACAATGTTTCATCCAAACGAGACTGGTTTTAGAAAATTATCTTATTTTTTAATGCACAATATTGACATTTTCATTTCTTTCCCATAAATGCATAGTGACCTTTCAAGAACTGGACTTTAGTTTCAGTATTACCAGAAACTCAGAAAGAAAACAGATACTATTCTAAGCAGCAGTATGCTAGAAGGCTCTCAGACTTGCTCCAGATGTTTAAAGTTACAACTGATGCACTGATACAGAAGAAAAGTATCGCTTCATGTTGTAGAAAAACAAAACAGAACCTTCCTGGAGACACAACACTGTGCGAGACCTTTAACTCGTGTTCCCAGCAAACTGAGAGAGAACTCCAGGTGGGAATTTGCCATTCCTACCCAGACCATGCCCTTATGCTACTGGGATTATTCCAGCTACGAGGGCTCACATATGTAATGTGACTTAAGCTCCAATAAGAAAAATGTACCTTCAGTTTTCGGTTGCTTTCCAAAAGAGAAATGCAAGCAAAAATATGCCTGGTAAGAAGTATGGAGAATTCATAAGAAACAGATGAATGTGTTTCCTTCCTCAAAAAAAAAAAAAAAAAGAGGAAGAAAAAAAGGGAAACTAATGTTGTTGTTATTGCCTTGGTTACCTGCACATAACAGATGGCCAGTTACATTTGCTACTTACCTACAGCCAAAACAGGTATTTCAAATAGCTTTGTTTACTAATCCTAAATATAAGGGTAGCTGTTTTTATACAGTAGTAATTTTTAATTAATTAAATTCTGTTTGCTGAAATTATTTTTCACTTTAGTGCGATAACTGATGCAAATTTTTCACTTAAAAAAAAAAGCTCCTCCATTTATCTAAAACATGTAGTATTTGCTCCTTACACAAAATAAAGTTAAAAGCTTCTGGGTTGAGGTAAACAACTACATCAAGAGGGTATTTTATAAACACTATAATAGAGCTTTCAGCGGGCTTGTAACACCTCTGCAAGCTCTGCCTGCAACATCTAAAATTCGGTCTGAATATACGATGTTTAAGTTGTAAAAACCCTCAAAAACCAGTTGGTGCAAGTTCTGCTACACAGAAACACGTAGGAAAACACGATTATCCAGAATACCGTCAAATCTAATTAAAAACAGAGGAAGAAGGCCAGTAAAATCAGGCTGGTGAAATATTAATGTACTTAATGCTGGAATGAAGCATATATATCAATGTGAGATTTAATTCCAGAGTGTAGAATTTAAATGCCTGAAAAACGGACTCAGTCTATAGAAATAGAATTAGCAATTCCAATAAAAAATAGATGCTCTGAAGGAAAAGTTTTCTGTCCTTGGCTTGAATCCATCTAGGCCGGTCTACACCGCTCTCCAAAACCATTTAAACCGGCTAAATGCACTGCTAAATTCCAGTTCTGCTGAGGGTCTCATTAGAAATGCAAGGCAGCCCTCCCCAAGTGATGCAGCCATTACTCTCCCCAGTGAGCAGGAGCTGAAAGAAGGTTTCCTAAATAAGGTTTCTGCCCCGGGTGAGAGGCTGCATTTGCCTCAGTGATGTTGTTCCCCCTCGCCCCCCCTTGAAAGAAAGGGAGAACAAATAGAATTGAATCATACCCCTGAATTTTCTAACTCCTTGGTAGGGCAGCAAGGGAAACGCCACTTGGTCCACAGCGTTTCCCTGAGAACAGCCCTTGGGCAGAAGGACCCAAAGCTCCTCCTTAAAAAATGGGCAAAATTCTTCTGGAAAGCGGGCAAACAAACCCATGTGAGCCCACTCCCTGAGCAAGGAAGCCACTGAAAAATGCACGAATACTCGGGAAGAGGGAAGAGTGATGAGCGGCGTACTGGCGGCTCATGCCTAAGCACCAGCCTAAGTAGTCCAATCACTCTGAGGACTTAGCCAAGTTTCATGGCTAATCACGCTCTGTGTGACAGGAGGAAACACATTTGGGGAATAAAAGTTTTGAATGCGCTGCTTGCAATTTTCCAATCCATTTCTTGCCTCCCTGCCCCTGTTCCCCCCAGGCTCTCTGGGTGTGATTAGCAGTTATTTACTAACTCTCTCCCTCTGATTTCCTAGCAATTGCTGATGCTGCCATCTACAAATTACTCATTTCAAATGCGAAATGAAATAAGAGTGCATGAACTGCGCTACCGTCTTGCGTGTCAGCCTCCGTGGCAGAAGTCTTGGGGAATTTAATGTGCCTGAGACACAACTGCCACCGCCAAGTCTCCCCACTGAAGGTGCAGCAGCTGATTTTTGTACTTGGTTATTATTTTCTTACAAACAGCCTTTTTTTTTTTTTTCTTTTCCTGCCTAATCTCCAGCATTACAAGCATCTGTCCTCACGCTGGACTCATCACCCCACACATTTTTTATTCTCTCACTCCCTTGCAGATGACTGCAGTCATCAGCGTTATTCTGGCTGCTCATTTAGCAACATTCACACCCGAGGCTGCGGCAATGTTTATCCATATCTTGCTGGTCCACTGAGGGAAATGAGATCATTTAGGCTAGATGTCCCTAAACTTTACTGTGACAAAATAAGAAGTGTCTTGTAGCATCAAAACGATGCGGAAAAAGGCAGCTCCCTGTCCCTGGGTGATCCTCTGGGCCCTGTCATGCACACCAGAGGCTCACACTGTCTCTCTGTGCCAAGGTATCCAGCTGGTGCTGACTCCTAGCTGCCTGCTCACCTCCATATCACAAGAATTTTCAGAGTTTGTACTCTACCCACTTAAAAAAGGAATCAGGAGGACATTCCTTGTTCTGGGATATACAATTACACCTTGATTTCTTTCAAGTCTCCTTAGTTTCAGTGAGGGTGAATTAGTAAATTATTCAGGCTTTTTGATAACCAGCTCCATTCTCACTGGTTCTTTCTCTGTCACAGAATCATAGAATTGTCTTGACTGGAAGGGAGCCTTTAGATCACCAAGTCCAACCATCACTCTAACCTGCCATCCACTACTAAACCATGTCCCTCAGCACCACATCTAGCCATCTCTTAAATACCTCTAGGGACAGAGACTCCACCACTTTCCTGGGCAGATGGTTCCAATGTCCAACAACCCTCTCTGGGAAGAAGTTTTTCCTAATATCCAATCTAAACCTCCTCTGTGTAACTTGAGGCCATTTCCTCTTGTCCTGTCACTTGTCACAAGGGAGAAAAAGTCAGTCCACACCTGTCCACAACCTCCTTTCAGGTAGTTCTAGAAAGCAATTGGATCTCCCCTCAACTTTCTCCTCTCCAGACTAAGCAACCTCAGTTCCCTCAGCCTCTCCTCATAATATTTATTCTCCACAAAGTTTTCCCATCAGTGAACATTAATTTCCCACCACATCCTAACTAGTAACACTGGGTCTCCTACTCATCCCTGTATAGCTGCTCACAAGCATGCCCCTTTGGCCATAATTTCTCACTGGTGTGACCTTCAGAAATGGTTAAAGCTAAGATATTTTTAATTTGTGCTTCATTGATAATGTATGCAATACATTTTTAAAGCCCTGCAAATGTCTATTAGAGCTTCATTAGCAACTTTACCCACCAAAGTTGCCGACTCCTCATAGAATTAAATCAACTTGTGTTGACGAGAAGCTATATTTCTTTCCTTGAAAGCAAAAGACTGAACACCAGTAATTATGCTCTTATCCTCCAGTTCCTTAGTGGTATTAAAGGAACGCTGTTTGGGTTCCCACCAAACTTTGTGTACGGCAATAGCTGTCAGGAAACCTGTTGTTAAACTTTCTTCCTTGACCTTGAGGCACACTGCACAGCATCAGCTGTCTCCTGGGCTTTACCTCATACTTCGAGTTACATCACAAATGACCCTTGGATTTTGCTAGCCAGAGGCCTTCACAGCTATAAGGTAGCAGGGAGGATCTGAGGCTTACAGATACCTGTATCTAGGGTAACAGATTCAAATAATTTATTCTTTCTAGACACTGTTCTGCTTCCTGCTTGTCTACTCGGCACCCTGCTTTTTCTCATATAAGAAAAGAATATTTATTGACTCTAGTATTATTAACAGCTTTAATATTTCCAGCTAATTAGAGGCTGTTGCTAGATTTTTTTGTTGTTGTTCTTGATATACTTTAAGAAAATCCCTACTCCCATTGTCATTAAGCTGTTGTCTGTCATCCTCCATTCCTTTTATCCATATTCAGCATTTATAATTTCTCTTCTAGATGGATTGTTATCTTCCTCTTTCATGTAACAGGTATTTTATATCTCATCTCTATTGCACAGATTGCTTTTTCATTTCTAATTGCTATTTTTACTTCATCACTGAAGCTGAGGTAGCTTCCAGCAAAGTTGGGGTTTCCCTTGATTGTGGAAATTTAGTCCTTTGCTAACATAACAAGCTCTGCTTAAAAAAATCCAAAATTCCTTGGTCTTAGTTTTTTTTCCTATCCCATCAATTTCTGCTTAACAATTTCTTCCACTTTGGGATACTACCCTTCCCTTGTTGGGACTGTCCTTTATTTGTCCAGCTTGGATATAATAAAACCATGATCTAGTTTCCAGGCAAACATGTGTGACCAATTTTTCTTTATTCAAAGCAAAGGTGAGTATATCTCATGAAATGTCTTTAGTACTAGAAAAGCACTACAAAGACCATCCACAAACTATTTTAATTTAGTAGCTGGCCATGCCAGACCTCTGGTGATACCTTCAGAACTAAGACCTCTGATGAATCTGCCTTGGCTTTACAGATTGGTGCCAATGGAGAAACTCCATCCCCTCCAGTACCTGGAGTTGATATTCAATGAAATTCTGGCTCTGGGATAAAGAAAAAAAGATTATTTGATATCCCCAGCTGGAGCTTTCCAGATACAGAGAGGCTATTGCAGGATATAAATATGGCATTGAGCTGTGGGAAAGGACCATATGGGAACTATACCTCCTCCATAACCTCGTGAGCTCCAGCCAGTAGAAGCATGGCTGTGAAAAACACACCAGGACCCCCAAAGTTTTCAGCATTTCCTTTCAAATACTTTTCCTAGCCATTTCCTGGAAAGTCACTATATGTATTTTACTCAGTCCCGTCTGCAATACTTATAGCTTCATTTAGTTTTAATATAGTTATAAATGGGCTGTAGCGGCCTGCTTCTTTTAATAACTAAGTAAATGAAACCCTGTCTGTAATAATAAATGAACCATCCATCTGGGAGGCCTCCAGTAAAAATTTCAACAGGTATTTATTGCTCCTTTATGTAAACAGTACTCTGGACAATACAAGTGATTATACTCTCTGTCAGCCCTGTCAGGAAGGAGACAGTATAGTTTTGGATGAGGTTCCATAGCGTACACACTGAATTTACAGGTTTATTTGACTAGATGGAGACAAAATTATTAAAACAAGCAAATAAACAGACAAGAACCCAGTTGGCTACTGTGCAAGGGAACATACCATTACATTCAGAGATATGGCCTGCAAGGATAAAGTATAGAAAATCGACGGGTCCGAAGTGCAACTGACTCCTCACAACCCCAGATGCCTCACATCCCCCAAAACAGAACCAACACCTCCCTCCTCGCCCACAGAAGTGGAAGGAGTTTCACTATAAAAATCAACACTTGATAGAGACTTTAAAATAAATTGTGCCCTCACAGGTTCTCATGGTATGGAAGAGCAGTGCCTTGGGAGAATCCCCAACCCAGGCCCTAGGGGTGCCAAACCATGCTATCCATCCCTGGGGGAGGGTGGTCATCCCTTTTGCTCATGGACTCTCTTGCTTACACACTGGAAAGAGCAATAGCACGACACTTTTGCAGCAATGAAATTTTAATTAAAAAAAAATCTCACTGCCAAAAATCATCTTCATACCGCTATTATGTTCTGGCTCCTAATTACATACCATTACATTCCGCTATTGTTGAAATAATACCATGTCAGAATATATTGTCAAATAATTAATTCAGTCTGTGGCAAGAAGGAAAAATAAAAAGGAACAAGGGGCAGAAAGACCTGAAAGCTCATGTATGGCCGTATTGATGTGCTGCCTCTTGATGCTGAGGAGAGAGCTGTAGAGTCCTGTGCATTAAATATGAAGGGGCTGCTGTGACTTTTGTCAAAATTTCCAGCCCTCAGATTTCGGCAGGAATGGGCTTAAACCTCTCCCATGAGCAGGTTTCTCTGTGTCTTTCATTTGCAGCCAAGCTAGGCATAGGGGAAAATGTTTTGATTTTTTTCCTTAGGAGGCAGACTGCATAAGGAAACCAAAGCTCTCAACCAAAATGCCAGGCAGCATTGTGCTCCGTGGGGCGAATCTCTGCTCGTTACGGAGACCTGCACCCTATGTGCTTTTCTCAGAGGAAGGGGTAGCGCTTCTCCCAAAGGGGCTACCTCCATGGCCAGGGCCTTTCCAACATTTTTCCTAAGCTCAGCATGCTAATGAATTTTCTAGGAGATGGTGCATGAGTGATAGCATTCTCTTTTCTCCTCTCTGCTTTTGTTGTGATCACAGCATGCTGAAAGGTGAGAAGCTAATCCCAATGGGGCAGACATCTCCAAATTCACAGCAGTCCCACCAAAATGCAGGAAGAGTTGTCAGCTTTTCCTGTGGATGGGCTAAGGGAGGGAAGGGGCCACTCAGGCAGTGCCAGGGGTCCAGGTACAGGCATTGCAGGGGAGCTGGAGATGGGTGTTGGCTACTGGGGCCGTGGACTTCTAGGGAGGAAAAAACGCATGTAATCTGTGGGAGCCACAGACAGCTAATTCCTCTGCTTCACACAGAGCTGCACTGGAGGGATGGTTCCTCACGTGGGATATCGATAATTCAAACTGCACTTTGCAGGTCCAGTTGAGGTATGTGCTGGGGTTGTGCATGGGCTTCATGGCACAGACCTTCAGCTGCCCTGTGGTCTGATGGCACCTGAGCACTTTGGGCCAGCTTGTTTCGCTTTGAGATAACCCCTTCTAGGAGTTAAAGTGGGGAATTCCCCTTCCTTAGAAATAATCTCCTCTGGGCATCGCAACAGCAGAAATAACTGAGGGCCACTCCTTCCCAGACAGGAAGGGCTTTACTCCCAGCATTCACATCCTGCATGTGCTGTGCAGAAATACACCACCTAGACTGCAATATATATATATATTAAAAAAAAAAAATTAAAAAAACCCCAACTTTTTGGACAAAATTATGAAGTTAGCTCTCAAAAAGTAAACCACGCTATATCTCCTTTCTAATGTCTCTTTTTAAATATACACTAGGGAGCAACTCTCATAACTCACTCGACACACACTATCTTATGAGTTATAGGTCAGTCTTCTACGCAGAGAGTGTGTGTTGCACTTCTACACACCATTATGAATTTTCCATCCCTCATCATTCATATCGCGTCAGAATACCTATTACAAACCCCTGTTTGCAAGAAGGGCTTCTATTTTCCCCTTTCATTTTATCACTGCTCTTAAATTTTCCTCTGGACACCGGCTTGGCATGCTGGCAGTATGATGCTGGCAGTTTCTGAGAAAAAGTCATATTCAAAAATCATATGTCAGGGCTGTAATGTCACTTCCAAAGAAATATCCTTTTTTAACTAATAGGAGTAGTGTATAAAAATGAATTAGACACAATTGTATTCTGATTGTCAAATTCTACCACCCAGCTGCTAACTACTGCAACCATCCTGTAAAAAAATAATAATCTGGAAGTCTGAGAGATGTCTGATAATGCTTGCTGCCACCCTAAATCTGTGGAAGTGTTGAGTCATCTTGAGAAAAATGTCGACAATCATTTTTCACAAAGGCTCGAGCATGGCCGAGGCTCTAACTAGAGTCTTGGCTGAGGAATTTAGAACTGAGGGGAATTTTCTGACAAATGGTTCAGCCATCACGAACAGTGTGAGGACCAGCCAAAATGTTTGGTGGTTGCTAGATTTGAAAAATTCTGTTCGCTAAATAGCTAAAAAAGTTTAATTTCCACGTAAAATGATTAATTTCAACATTTCTGAAATGCTATGCTTCCATTTTCTTCCTTCAAAAACACTATTTCAAAATATGTTTGTATCTAGTGCTGTAATAAAGGTGCCCAAATGCTTTCTGGAGTGAGGTAAGCTAAATGAATGCATTAACTCTGAATGCACTTTTTTCATTTTGCTGAGAAAATGAACACAGCTATTGTTTTCAGTTGGCCTATATGATTTTTTTTTTTTTTTGTATCAGGCAAAGTATCAGTTACCCACATCCATTCAGAAGTTAATTTATTTCAGTTTGTAAAGTACTGAAACTAGCCTTGGTTTGAGTTTCATCTGCAACCCCAAAACATACTGGTTTCTTTCAATTTTTCCCCCCTTATTGGCTGTTAATTGAAGCTTTTGGAGAAATATCTTTTTTCTGTCATCAGCTGTCAGGGTCTGTAGGAGAAAAATTCTATACCATAGCATGCTGTAAACAAGTGTTTGTATAAACCAAGAATGTAGGAAATGGATTCTCGTATTGTTACATGACCAAAATACAAGGGTTTGGGTTTTTAGGGGTGATTGGGATTTTTTTGTGGAGGGGCGGGAGGCGGTGGGGAGGGTAAGGTTTTGTGGAGGAGTGTTCAAAATCAATTTGGAATTAAGATCATTTGCTCAAAACTTCACCAGCTAGCTGGTTAGTTTGTATGTTTGAAATTTATGATTATCTAATATTGAGTTCCCAGGAACTGAATTCTATGTAGACTCATACAGTGTCTACCCACGGCCTCCAACGCTGAAAAAATGTCATTAAGTACCATTTAACTTGTTATTATTTGATGTCAGATTGAGACCAATCAAAACAGTCATTATTATTTCAGAAGTCCTTTTGTTGTGGAAATAAAATATGCAGGACTTAATATTGACAGATCTGTGGGTAATTATCTGTTTGATATTTAGGTAAGAATAAAACCTACAGATAATAAGATGTTAATTTAGTACAACTGCAAATAATTTGTAAGATTAATAAAGTTAATAATGAAGACACAACTAAATAGCATGTCTACATTATGCAATATATATTTAAAAAGTGATATATATGAGGGATGACACCTGGCTTCTAAAGAATTCAATTTAGTAGTAACTATGTTAATGATCCAAAAGTGGGTCCCCTAAACTAAATATACTGGCTCAGTTTCATCATCAGTGTCATTCTAGTAAAACCAATTTCATCAGCAATTAATTTTGCTCACTATATTACCTTCTAGGCAAATGATTTTTTACTGATAAGAGAAAATACTTCAGATGCACATGGCTTGTCAGGCACTTACATGTTTTTAGTGCACTGAAGACAGCGGAGATGGCTGATGAAAATACTGAATAAAACAGGCAAAATGTAGGAGACTGACAATAACTTTCTACAAGTTGTATATAACTTTAAAATATGTCCAGAGGAGGTTTTATCAGTCTAAAGAAATAATTCTGCATTTTTCAGTGTACTACTATTTTCACACTAAGAGCAGAAAAGTTTTCACTGTTCCAAAGCTGAAGCAAACAGCCCTTGCTACATATTTTATCAATGTTCTGTGCTTGAAGTCCATATGCAATTTAAAGCAGCACCAAGTGACAAATCAGGAGTGGAAAAAAGGTGTAAGTCTGCCAAAATTTTCTTATTGATGCTTTCTCTAACTCTTCCTTCTAGCTGAACACCAAAGACTTAGTCTTCTTATTACTAGGATCATTAACTGCTATGAAACAGGACCAATCCTATCTGGACAGGTACCAATTTATTGTCAGGCTGTATTCTGTCACATGGTGTTCTAGGAAGAGATCATCTGCATAGGTGTATTTCCCAACACCCTGTGGGGTCAAAAGTAAATAAGCCCCTCATTATTCCCATTCAGTGGGAAAGAGGAAACTGAGGCAAGGAGATTTGCTGGGTTTTTTTTTGAAAAGTCTACTGTACAATCACATCCAGAACTGGGAAGAAAACTCCAGGTCCCAACTTGGAACCCATCAGCACTGCCTCAGGCATACCCGCGACCCAACATCTTACGCTCTTCAGCCTCTACTCCACCTTTGGAGCCTGTGCTAGCAGGAAATTGTAGAAGGCCAAAGACAAGGTGGGAATGTGAAGAGATGCCGAAACAGTATCCTTCTGTGTACAACAATATCTCTTCTATCAGGCACAGCAGAGCTACTGGAGCAGAATATGTCAACGTCTGAGTCTCTAATTCGCTGGCAAAAACACATTCTGGCCCGAAACGGGGCAAGCAGGTTTTATGTAAATATCACGTTTATTCATCTGTAAAATGTTACAAATAAAAAATAAAATTGGACTGGATGATTTGAATTTCTGCCAGAAGAACCCATAAGATCTGACCTATTTTGGTGTTTTAAATCAAAATTTGATTATTTTAAGCTATGTGTGAGAGATCATTCATTCCTAACAAGGATTTGTTATATTGCTTGTTTAGAGTAGGATTAAATAAACTTTTGTCATGCTGGGACTGCTAACTCCTGGCTGCTATGCTTATGCAGTTATTAACTCCTAAGTCTTTGGTTTGGGCTGTAATTGCTCCTTTCATTTGTTCTCGTGAGATCTGAAACTGCACTCCGAAGTCCCCTTTAAATACTTGGGTTTTGGTGGAATTTTTCCTCCATCCTTGTAAAAGTCATGACAATTCGCTGCTAATTATTCTCAAGGGATATTAAAAAATGCATTTCAGCAGATGTATGAAGCAGCATCAGCTGGATGCCTTCTGCACCCCTACTTGGGACCACTGGAGCCGCACATGGGGTGACAACTGCAGCTGAGGTGATGGTGCTCAACTGCCTGTCATCTGGGGAGGGGTCTGCTGCTGGCACAGCACTCCATGTGGGGACCCAGTCTGCCCCCAGGTCAGCACTGGTATGGCTCTGCAACTGGGCAGGCAGACAGGCAGCCACCCTTAAAATCAGCCAAAGCTGAGTGTTGGTGCTGAGGGGTGTCCTTTGTCACAGTGAGAAGTGGTGGGTAAAAATCACCTTGGAGGAGTGCCTGTGCCCTCTGGGCTGCTTTAGAGTCTGGTGGCTTGGGGATGAGGGGGAGCAGAACCCAGAACTTGCAGCAGCCACCCTGCACGGAACTTGGGGCTACTTTGGCTTCTGAAGCAGCTGAAATACCAAGTATGGAGACTTTTCCCTGCAGCCCCAGGTCTAAGGCTGAAAAAGGGTGAAGTGGGGACAAGAGGCAGGTGCCCTTCTCCAGCCACTGGCAGCGCAGGGTCCACCCCTGAGGAGCGTTGGCTCAGGGCTGGGGCAAGCAACACAGTCACACGTGGCCCAAAGAGCAAGAGGCAACTACAGCAGGGGCTTGTAAAGGTTGAAGAACTGGGTAGAAGCACAGTGAACTGAGTGCCTAGGCTATTTAACAAATGTGGATACTTAGGACTGAAACCCAGGCCACAGACTCATTTGGGAGGCTGCTGTAGTTTTGCATGGCTGGGTTCTGGTGGAGGAGGCGGCTGCAGGGGCGGCTTCTGCAAGAAGCAGCCAACAGCTCTCTGCAGGCCCCACAGAGCAAACACCAGCCGGCTCAAGGCTGACCAAGCGATGGTCACAATGACTCTGGGAATCACATTTAGGAGAAAAAACCCACAAGCAGCTGCTTTTTGCCATCAGTGAAGGGAGTGAGAAGATGTAAGGAACTGTGCAGGCACCAAGGTCAGTGAAGTGGGGGGGGAGGAGGCGTCTGAGGTGCCAGAGAGAAAGATGCCCCTGCAGCCCGTGGAGAAACCCATGGTGGAGTGAGTGTCCCCCCAGAGATCATGGAAAAGGCTGAGACCCCACCTGCAGCCTGTGGAGAGGCCCCATGCTGGAGCAGGTGGAGACATACAGAAGACGCTGTGATCTGCACTGAAGCGAGCCTCTGGCAGCACTTGTAGCCCATCGAGAGAGACAGAGACACAGAGAAAGAGATAGGGGAGAGGGTGAAGGAGATGGGGAAGGAGAGGGAAAGGGAGAGGGAGAGGGATTTGTGCTGGAGCAGGTTTGCTGGGACAGTGGCTTGTGACCCAGTGGGGGACCAGGCTGGAGCAGTCTGGGCCTAACAGACTGAGAGCCATTCTGTGATTTATGACTGCACCCCATAGCAGTGACCCACGCTGGGGCAGCTGGTGAAGAGCTGAAGCCCCATGGGAAAGTACTCACATTGGATAAGTTCGTGAAGCACCATCTCCAGTGGGTGAGGACCCCATACTGGAGCAGGGGAAGACTGTGAGTAATGCCCCCCCTGCCCCTACTAAGAAGGAAAACAGCTCGTGAGGAACTGACCAAAACCCCCATTCCTCAATTCCCTGCCCCTCCCTGTGCCACAATGGAGGGAAGAAGGGAGTGAAATCATGACTAGAGTGAATCCTGCTAAGAAGGGAGGGGTGGGGGGTGGGTGCTTTAAGATCTGGTCCCCCTTCTCATTACCTGACTCTGGTGTCACTGGGTGTGCAGTGTAATAAATTAGAGAGTTTCCTTCCTTTATTCTGTGCTGAGTCTGTTCTGCCCGTGACGCTGATTGCGGAGTGACCTCTCCCTGTCCTTATCTCGACTCCTAAGCCCCTCAATAGCTATTTTCTCCCCTGTCCAGCTGAAAAGGGGAGTGATAGAGTGGCTCTGGTGGGCATCTGGTCTCCAGCCAGGGTCAAACCACCACAGAAATTCAGGCACAAACGGGGCTGGCTCTCCCTCAGCTTTGCCCCACATTGCTTCTGAGGTGTGAACACCCTCTAAACATCAGACAGCAAGAAGAGATACGCGAGCAGGGGCTGGCACACCCAGCAGAGCGTCACCCCTGCGCACTGGCAGAGTGACAGCAGCTGTGCTGGTGCCAAGCTGCTCTCCTTTTTCTGAGAATTCTGCTTCATCTGCTGTGTGAAGATCGGAACCCAGGAAGGAATAAGAAGGAAAATACTAGCGAGAGTGCACTTTGTGTGTTTTAATTACTAGCATTTTCAGTGCTCTTCAAAGATGGTGATACTGCCATATCGCATTAGCTCCCTGTATAGGAAATGAATGGGAGCTGCATACTGTGAGCATTAGAGCATCGACGTCAAAGAGATTTAGGGGGAAAAAAAAGAGCATTATACACAATGAAAAATAAACACATGCAGCCTGGGACCTTCAAGTATGTCTCTTCTTCAGAATGCTGATTAATGTTGCATCAAATGGCAATAAAAATAGCCTATGAAGCTCATTTTCCTATTTGTAAAAGGGTAATAATTATTATCTTTAGCAATGGTTGCATCAGGCTTTGAAGGGGGTTGTGTGTGCTAAAGAAATACTAATGACCTCAGGAGGTCGTTAGTTTGGGGATATTCTGCTGGACCCCCACCAAATCTCACAAGACACTTTCTGCCTAAGAAATCATACAGCAGAGTGGACTTTCATCTGCGTGAGCTTCAGGCATATTTGAAGCTACTTAAATGAATGTAATTGCAAAGTAATTTTATTCCACAGCTTTATAGCAGTTTCCATGCTCTGCCAAAGGCAAGACCAGGAAGCCCTTGAAGGACAGGAGGCTGCTGAGAGGATTATATTTTGTCATGTCTTCTCAACTTTTCTGCACCAGAGGACTCACATCATCTCAGCAAACACCATCAGGCAGGACCACCACCATGAGCTGCACCACCAGGCAGACACCCTCTAATTTACACCACTGGCACTTGGTCTCAGCACCTGATGAGGTGCTAACTATAGCACATCTGTGTGACATGACTATAGTCCTAGAGGTAATTTCCTACACCTTATTACCACATAATAATGGCCTCTTAACAACCAGGCTAATCAAGAATTAATGAGGCACTAAAACATTTTAAGGAACAATGAAGGATTTAAAAATTTCTCTTATGTGTTTTATTTGAAAAGCAATCCACAGAACAGTTACTGCCCTTACTTTGGAGTCATACAAAAAGTCTTGGCCCTTATCGAAAGTATCAGCTGAAAGTCTTTATTCATTTATAGGTTATTTATTTATGTGGGGCCTCACATAACCACAGAACTGAAGGAAACCTAAAGGAGTAGAACCAGATTCTGGCCCCATCCCTCTCCATCACATCTGTGTGTCTGCTCAGCTGCTCCCCCTCTCTCACATGAGAAGCCAGTTTGTCTGATGGTGAAGCACAACACCAAAACCAGAACAAATTCAGCCCAAATTCACATGACTACCATAAGGGGTTTTGCATCATTTTTCATAATTTCCGGAAAGCTAAGACTTGGGGTTTTTTTCCCCCCAAAAGGATGCACTTTAATGGAGGAGCCATCCTTGATGGAAGTGTTTGAGGAACTCAGAGCGAAGCAAGTGGGGGTAAAAAAAAAAGTAGGAATAATTTGCACTAGTAAAGGATTTCATATCTGTGACTCAACACTGAATTAAAGTCTGAAAAATATGTGCCTTTACCATCAACCTGGAATGGGATAATCAAAACAAAAACACATTCAAATTTGACTTATTTTTTAAAACTTCCTTCTTTGGTAGAAGGGTGGGAAATATATCCTGGTTTGCTGAGAAAATCCCCAAATAGATCATTCTCTGACAGATAACTGTTATGATTATTAATTCCACTGCTGACATTGAAATTAAACTGATTCCCAACATAATGGATGAGTAAATAGCACATCAGAAATTCTCAAATGCTTCCACATTTCCTATGCTATCAAAAAAAGAACTCCCTCATTAAATAATACACTGGCAGAAAAGGCAATTTGATTAAATAAACCTATCTGCCAATCATGCTGAAAGTTATAAAAGGAAAGCATTTTGTAGCTAAGTAAAACTTTCTCCATATTAATCTCTCTCTTTCTGTGCTGTGATTCCTAAAAGTGAAGTAATGGAAAACTATGTGCCCCAAAGGAAGATCTGGGCAATAACTGGGCACCTAACAAAGAAACTTCATCCCAGTGATTTATCATTAAGCAAAGATGACGTGATGGGGGAATCAAGAGAGAAAGGAGAAAGCAACAGGTGACGAGGCAAAAGCACTAATCCAGGAACCTGAGCTGCTGTGGATATATTTGTGCATGCTTTGTTCCATGTATCTCTTCATATATTTTCTGTCTTTCAGGAGGGGCAAAAGGGGGTAGGGGAGGGCCCACAGAGGTGAAAAGCAAGAGCAAACAAGGGTGCAGGTGGTGAACCTGGCAAAACCAGGGATGGGGTGGCCGGACAGCACTGGGAAGGCTGCAGCAAGAAAGAAAGAAGAGCAGAAGTGGCTGTAGACCGTGTGGGATGGGCAGCGGATAACAGGGCAGGGAAAGAGAAATGCAGAATCATCCAGTGCATAGGGCCCGAGATGCCTTAGGGTATCTAGAGAGCAGACAGGGATGTGGGGCTGCAGGGCTGCTCCCTGGGGTTTGTGCTACCCAGGCTCCTTCTGCCTCGGCCACAGAGCCCACGCTACAGAAGTGGCAAACACATGTTCTCCTGTAGCAGCAAATGAGGCCATCTGCCTTCCAACAGCAGCGAGGTTAATTTTTTGTGCTATTTAATTTCACCAACTCTGTGGGCTGGGGAGAGGGGCAGAGTTATGTAACATGGTGGGATGGATGGAAAGTCTCTGGACGTCACTGTGTCTGGTGGCCAAAGATGGGAACGGGGCCTGGCAGCTTATTCTCCTTGGCTTGGGGAGGCAGCAGCTTCTCGGGACATTAAATACTTAATTAACTAAGCTGCAGAATCATGGGATAAGTTTCATGCAGTTGCTTCTGTGCTGGAAACCAAGAGTGTCAGCCTGTACTGCTCTGTTCTTGGTGAGTCTTTAAAGCTAATGCAACTCAGACAGAAGATGTTCTTTGAAAAGAACCAGAGATTTATTTGGATGAAACTCTGAGTGGATGACAAGTGCATGCAAAGAAGTAAGATGAGATTTTAATTTTTCTCAAGTAGAAAAACTTAAGCGGCTTGAGCAAGAGGCATTTGCTTTCCAGCTAGGCACCGAGGCTTTTATGTTCTTCAGGGCAGAGAAAGAGTTGTTCTCATAGTGATTTCATAGCTCTGCAACGTCATTGAGCCAAATGGGATCATGCTAAAGAGGTACTTGGCCATATCTGCTAGATAAAAATAAATCAAAATAATTTTAAAAGGAGGGTTGTTGCTTTTTATAATCTTTCCATAACACCTGGAGAGGATGGATATCAAGTCATCCTCCTACCATGCTTTTAAGGAAATAATCTGCAAGTTGGGAATAATATCAGTATTTTTGTTCCTTCTGCCAATTAAACCTTCACCATCCAGCTTTGTGCCCACCTCTTATTGTTTATGTAGTATATATGTCTTTGTTTAATCTTACATGTTATGTGTAATGATGAAACTCCTAAAATCCTATCTGGCTGACAAGTCTTCTGTTACTATACACCCAATCTTCTGATTTCTCTCTTTATTTCACTCTTTCAGAGTTGGAAATTTGCTTCCTGACTCCTGTCTGCTCAGCATCAGTCACAGGAGGCTGATGTGGGTGCTGCAAGGCTCCTTATGCTAGCGTGCTTGCGAAGAGTGGTATCAGCCAACCACTCCTGGACAGCAAAGAAACCTATGGGAAAGGCTCAGGGTGAGGTTTCTTTCTCTTGAATGTGCAGTGCCTGAAAAAGTAAAGCTCTTCAGAGGAGGAAAGGACACTGCTCCCAAGTGAACGTCTACCTCCTGGCCTCGGTGATGGACTGCTCGCTCACTGGAGATGCCCTGGGCTCACTGCGCTGCAGGACACAATAGCTGGCATGCTGATGGCAGCTGTGAGGGATGGGGAGAAGATCTTTGCCCTGACAAACACAGGTTCCTCTTTTTTTTTTTCCCCTTGTTCATGTGCAGTGAGTCTGTAGCAGGCCCCTTTTTTGACACATAAGTCATCCTGCTTTAAAGAGCTGCTCAGAGTAAAACATGCAGCTCACTGGGAAATGTTTTTTAACTGAACTGGAGGGAAGTGGCAAAGCATAAACACAGGTCTAGGTACTGACAGGAACTCTGGGTCGTTCAAACAGTAATGCTGAAAGAAGTCCTGCTGGAAAGCATCATGCTTGTCTATAATTATTTGCAGGATCAAAACCTTATTCTGTGTCAGAGGAAAAGTCCAGGGTTTCTTAACAGTTTGTGGCAAAAGCCTTCATCCTTTCTTCCACAGAAGCCTAGAGAAACCGCTGTTGCTCGTAGTGATGGCAAGTGTTAAAGTTTGGGTGTCACATTACCCTTATTGTAAGAGTTATGGGGAAAACATGCTGATTTTACATGAGCAGCCACATGAATTTTTTCTTAAGTCCAGCAGTTAAAAACACTATAGACAAGAGTGATGACAAATTATTTTTGAGGTTACATTCTGTGATGTTCTGGGGCTTCCAGCCAGACCTTTTCCTTGCTCTTTGCTGTATTGGGCCTCTGAACTACCCCTAATTTGTCCCAGGGGACTTGAGGACAGCAGGCCTCCTCCAGCATGCCCCTCCCACCCCACAACTTCAACCATTCTAAATGGCACAAAAATTGGTTATCAAACAAGGTACAAAAGGCTAATTTTCTCATCCTTTGTCTGTATCCTGCTAATAAATACTGTAAAGACATTATTTGTGCTGACTTGTCTGCTTTGCTTTGATAGTAGGAGAGCTGATGGTGAACGTACAGGATTTTCACCCATAATTGCACTAAATTCTAATACAATTAAGCACGTAGCAAGTCCACATGCATATCAGGTAATGGATCAGTTCTGTTGTAATTTAGTACACCTGATCTATCACACCTCCTGGAGTGCATCTCTGAGGAAATATGCCAAGAGATTCCTTCTCTCTCTGCCGACAATTGCTTACAGTTTATGCCATGAAAGGGGGAATCAGCACAAATGAATCCTGACAAAATATCTTGCAAAACTAATAAAAATCAGCATGCAGAAATGCCAGCTGTAATTGCACTATTTTGCCATAAAAGGTCTGTGGGCCAATCAAACCGTGTTGTAGGGTTTTTTTTTTTCCTTGGAAAAACTTAGCTTTTATCTTTGTAAGCCAGTGGTACAGTTGCCTTGATTTTGGAACGATCTGTAAGTATAACCCTTTTGAATCTCAGGAACAATATACCTCATCCAAACCTTTGTCCTGATTCATCTCCAGCTTTGATAGCTTCGGTGTGTCATCCTGCTAGCTTGTCAAATCTATCATCAATTTTAAATTGCCAATAAATATATTCCACATCTATTTTGGGAGATGAAGCCGGTCTGCATGCTAAACAAAGAACAGAATGCACAAAGCCGAGGTACACACCGAGAGATAATATTCTCCCTCTTAAAGTACTGCAGGTGAAATGATAATGTGGAAATATTCTTACCCTGAGGAAGGCAGACTCCAGTTGTAGCTTAGCAAATCAAAGACCAGAAAACTTGCTTGCAATAACATCCTAACAAATCCAAGAGTAATTTTTTTTCCCCCAGATAAAAAAAAAAATCCACACCTTGACATTTAATCCGAATCCAGACATTAAGGCAGAAAAACTTCAATAATTTTGTTTAGTTAGGTATGAAAAGTAATTTGTCATGAAACTGTCAGCTTGCTACGACAAAGATTTTAGAAAATCATTGCTGTTCATGGCTGAACAGTAGGACTTTTCCACATAGGAAAATTCACCATCATTTCAGGTTTTGGTATCTTGTAGTATTGTGCACGGCAAATGAAAAGTTGTCCACCAAGCTTGAAAAGTCTCTTGTTTTTAGAGTTGGTCACTCTGTGGGAAAAACAGGCGCTTCTTTAGATTCCCTGAATTTGATCTTCATAGTTGTAAAATAAGTTAAAAGCAAAATGAGGGATCTTCTCATTCAAAATGTCACTTGTCATTAAAAAAAAATGTATCTGTGCATGAACAAAATAGAAAACTAAGGCACTTCAAATTCCAAAATCTTTCCATTCCTGGACAAGCTTTAGTGTTCAAATGTTAATAGGATGCCTGCATTAATAAAAAAAAACCCAACACAAAAACCCCCAAAAACTCCAACCAAAAATCTTGGCCTGTATTCAGGCTCAAGAGTCTGTGAAACAGACTTTTTCCATACTATGACCTCAGTCTTAGGATTTCTCTTTTTCAAAATGTTACTTATTTTTCTTGGCAGGTGGCCAGATCCCTGTATCTCTCTTTCTCCCCCTCTTGCCCTCCTCCTCTCCCCACACCTCTTGTCTTTCCATCATCCAGCAATTCAGACCTGGGACGAGGTAACCCCCTGCACTTCGGCTGAAGGGACATGGCAATGGAGTGGGAAAAAGTATCAGGTTATGAGGGACTGGAAGTATTGAACACTCCTGATCGCTTTTCTCTTCTTTTGGCCCCGTTTTATTTTGTTCCCCAGCCTGAATTCTATGATTCTATGAAACCCCTGGGCCAAGACAGCAGCCCCCCCCCCCCCGCACACAGCAGTGGTGGTGCCCCTGTTGAGCATCAGCCCAGGGAGGGTTTCAAGTTGCAGCGGCTTTTGCCTGAGGTAGAGGATTTCCAAAACCTATTACCCGGGCAACCAGGAATTTTAGCTGGGCAAAACCAGCACCACACACATCACGACTCCAGCGTGTGAGCCGCTGAACTTCCATGTATCGTTTTCTTTGGAGATAGAAATACAGACCCGGATTGATAGTGCCTGCCTTCCTGGCAGCATTCCCAATGAAACAGTCTTCTTCCCAGGTATTTGCATCTCCTGATTTTCCTGGCAACACCTCTTTAACCGCCGTGTTCAGAGCTAATATATAATGCGTTCAAAATTCCCAATTAGTCCCTTACAAATGACAAAGTCCAAGAAAAACAGTGCCTAAGAGAAAAATGATACGCTCCTGGTGCAGTACAGGAAAGCGGTTCCTCCAGCATGACAGCATGTTAGCCAGTTAAATTGGTCAGTTTGATTCTAAGCGATGTTAAATGTTACAGAAACAGTTTTTACTTGGTATTAAAATTAGAAATCATGCCCGGCTCTATGCTAGGTTTTCCAGTGGGACAGAAGCTGCTGTTTCGAAGCGAGGTGGTCTCCTCTTGCGTTAAACCACTTTCCCCTTCAGCTCTGAGTCAAGGGTGGCATCAAATCGAGGGCAGCTTCCCACAGCTAATTATTTTTCTCTCCAGTGTACAGAGTACAGGTAGATAGTGAAGGTGAAAGTGCTAAATGAGAGGGCCTGGATCAAGAGGACTTTATAAATAAACCCCCGCGCTGAGTCCTGCAGCGATAAGGGCGGTTATCTCGAGCTATTGGTTACATCTGGTAGAAGAGAGGGGGCTAGCATTTAAAAACAGGGCAGTGAAGGCCCTTTCTCACCCCGTGTAAGTCAATCACAAAGCTTCCCCAGACCTCAGTGGTGTTTTTATTAGCATTCATCCATAGTTGTTCTTGCTGACAGCTCAGAGAAAGCTTTTTCTCTTTTCTTTTTTTCTGACTTGAACTCTACAGAAGCGAAATTTTGTCCCAGAAAAAACACAGCTGCAATTAAGGATAGATTGGAGTTTGAGGTGTTTTCTTTATAAACCAAACAAAGCAGCTCATTTCATTTGCTTTCACAGATGTTACGTTTTTAAGATTTTTTTATATGACTTTATATGGCTTTAATAGATTTTATCTTACTGGTACCATCTTCAACTGGTATCCATCTGTAATTTTTATATGGTAAAAAAAAGTATCACCAACAATACCAATCCATTCTTCCTCCTTAACTTTGCTAAAACTCAAAGAGAGATTCAGTCAAGACCTGTACGAGCAAGTGTCTTCCAAGAAAATGTCTTTACAGCATTTGGAGAAAATAGATTTGTTGGCATCAGCTTACAATAGGTTGGGTTTTTTTTCTGTGAACTATCAGCAGCATCGTATACCACAAATCCAAAAAATCGGTGCTCAGAAAAGGTTAGGAATTGGCAAGCGAGGTTCACATCAGGGTTGTGACAATACTGCAGCAGCTCTGATGCATCCCACAGGTGAAATCACTTTGTTTCTTGGAGTGGGAATTTATGGTGGAATTATACTTTTTAACAGTCTATATATTTAATACACAGAGAAGTGCTCTGTACATGGGCTGAGGGTAATTATTTAGGGGAAAGGGCAAAAAAAAAAAAAAGAACTTTTTCATGGGAATTTGAGAGCTGAGGAGTGTGTTTTAAAATTTCAGCTGTTCTTGTTGGATTGGCTGAGCAGAGTGACAGTCTGGCAGGGGTTAGCTCCGTGAGCTGAGGCTCGAGTAAACAGGTGGAATAGTGCAATGAAGCCAGCCTTCTTCTTCTGCCAGTGACTTGGTTCATAGATAAACACCAGACTTTCACTTCTACAGTTCTCAAGACCTCCATCACTGTGGAAAACACTGACTTCATTCATCATAGTAAGATTTTTTTTCTATTTTTTTTCTTCTTTTTATTTTTGTTTCCAACATGGATTGTAAGACTTCTCTCAGAAAGATTACAGATGTACATTAAAAGCCATCACTACGCTGGTATTTTCAGAAACAATACATCTCAAAAAATAACTTAAAGGATGTAATTTCACATTATCTACCTACCATCCTTTGGAAATGGTGTTTCTGGGTAGAGAAGAGTCATCTGTGGCTCATGAGCAGGTTGATGAGCTCATCATGCCCCTCAACAGAGCACACAGACTTACAAAAAGAGGTTGTCACTAAATCATTGGCCAATGTGTCTGCTGCGGATGTCCTTGCCCTCTAAAATGCCCACAACTTGAAGACTGTGGAAGACTGTTTGGAAACTTACCCTGGTACCTTCATCTGAAAGCTAAAAGTGGTTTATAACCCTCAAAGTTTGGGCATCCCTTTCCTTGGAACTGATTTCCACAGCTGCATGGATTTCACCCTTTCCATTGTCCACCAGACTCAGGTGTTAGCTATTTCCTGGTTCAACTGACTTGACCTTTCATGATCCTTTTGGCAAAAAAACAGAAGTATACCGAGGATTGCTGGAGGGTTTTTTTCCTCTGCAGCTTGCATGCTTTGCCCCTTCCCTATTACCATCCCTCCTTCCAGTTCGCTGAGTCAAAAGCCAAATACTTCTAATTTAAATTGGGTTAACCCCTGTCCCAAGACTGAAACTCTGGGGTGAGAATAGGGGTGTGGTGATGGGGCAGGGTGCCCATGCTCACCAGGTCTGTGGGCACCTGGGAGAGGGAGCAGCTCTGTCTCTCCTCCCTACACCTGGCACTCCTCAGGACATTTATCACTCACTACCCAAGTCTGTCTTAAAAAGACTTAAACTACCACACATTTCCTTTACTCTTCTGGGTGAGTAATCCTTAGCCAATTTTACAGAACATTACATTTTTCAACACTTTGTACAAATACTAATGAGATAGTCTTCAAGGAGGTCTAATTATTATTTTAGATGGGGGAAAGCCAAGGCTAACTTTAAAGAACTTGCCCCAGGCCATTTGGTGAAGTGAGGTGGGACTACGGCTCCTCGTCCAACTCTGGTGCTCAATCAGGTTGCACTTGTTGCCTGGGAGACTTATGGTCAAGACCACACGTTGGCCAGATGTGAGTGGCCAGGATCTCTGGGGGCTAAGAGCAGGATCATGTGTTGGCAGCACTTGCTCAACATGATCTCCTGTGTTTGACACTGGTTCTCTCTACACTCTGGGAGCACCTCGTAACCCCTCTGCCTCACTCTTCCCATCTGCAGAGGTGGAAACCAGATGCAGTTTTTGGCTGTTGAGTAACTATTTGTGAGTCACTCTGAAGATGCAAGGGGCAAGACAGAAGTGATGAAGAAAAGGCAAGAAACCAACAGGTGATGCTCATGCCAATACAGACATAGGTCATGCCAAGCAAGCACAACAGTGACGTGGCTCCCAGAACCCGTTTCCTACTTCCTTCCTCAAGGACAATCAGGGTGATGAGAACAGGTAGCTACTGCTGGATGAGCAAGAGACTGTAGTGCTAATCTCTGCAAATGGGCAGCTTAGAAAGCTGCTGAATTTAATACAGTTGATGAAGATCCCTCTGAGCAAACTATTCTCCAAGTGATGCTGGGGGCCAGTGCAAGGCAGGAACAGAGACAACATCTATTTCTGCCTGGCAAAAGCAAACACACACACACGTGCACACGCCCTGAGATTGCTGTGATAACTCGGAGAGTATCAGCAAAGGACAAAACTTGCATAACTGCCATAAATTATAAAAGCCTCCCTCAATCTTGGTTAATTCTCTTGTAAAAAGGGAGGGAAAAATCTGGAGCAGCTCAGCATGAAAACAATTGTGGGAGGGATAATAAAGAGACAGCACCGAGGTAGCTAGTTGCTAGCCCTGATATCATTAAGTAAGTGCACTAGAAATGTCGAGGTAAATGCAGAGCAGTGAATCACAGTCAGGCATGATTAACCTTGGGTAGTCTGAACTGGAAATCATTTACAAACACAAAGGTACTGAAGAACATCACAACAGACAGTACATCGAAAGTCATCCCAAGAGCGGGAGTCTTGCTGAGCACTTTGTGTGTTTGTGCTGGTTTTGAATTACTGTCATATTTCACACGCAGGGGGAGGGAAGAGCACGGAGCTCGGGGAGGAGTTTCTACGGCACTGCGAGGTCCCCCCAAAACATGTGCACTGGTTGGGACCACTTCTCCTTGCACAGAAGATGTATAAAAATAAAAGTTTTAATTGCAGATTTCCAGGGTTTACTGAAAGGATCCAGTTTTTGCCAAAGACAAACTGAAAATCTGTATTTGAAATTATTACAGAACAAAAGGCCACTCTTTCTTCATCCCTCCATCACTTCCTAATGCAGCCATTCAGACTACAGCTGGTAAAACCAGGGGGAGAAAGGATTTTGATAAAAATTAGGTGTTTTTAACAATAGCGGTGAAAGTTTTCTGACCATGGAAAGTCAAAGCTTTTATCAGAGAACCAGAAGAACAAAACATTGCTGGCTATTTCTGAACAGTCCTAAAAGTTTAGAAATGCTCAGTGAAGCTGTAATCAGATGACCCAGAGAGAGCTATATATATTAACGAGTACAACAACACAAAAACCCCTCCAAATCCCGAATTCTCATGGCTTTAAAAGCATTCAATTACAAGGAGCATGAATCAACTGGGGAAGACTCCAGACAGCTTAACACCTCTGTATTGTTTGCATCTTTTACTGCATTTCTTCAGTGCCATCTCAGGTGATTGTTGTGTATGCTGAGGCGGTGAAGGCCATAGGAATATTGTGCAAAAGTATGTGTCTCTGCTCAAGACTTCCTCACCACTTTTCTGCCATCCTCATTCTCCTACATCCATCTCAGTTATCTCTAGCATAGCTGCCCTTATTTATCTGCCTCATTAGGGTGCTGCATCAATTAATGTGTGTCATTTAATACATACCAGTTTCCTAATGTTTAATATTATTGTTGGGGGAGAGCTACGTTATACTGAGCCTATCTAGGGAGTTAATGTATACAGGACCCTGCCTGTCCCTCCCTGCATAATGGTATTCAGAATGATGCATTTATGATACCCAAACCCCTCCAAACAAACCACCACATGCCCCTACATTTCTCTACTCTTGGAGCATATGGGTAGCACCTTTGGCCCCAGGGCTCCAGGTCATAAGGAAATACATGTTTTTGAGGACCTGGATCCCAATGGGCAATGCAGGAGGAATGTCTTGAGGGGAGACTTGATGTAAATGCTTGGTTTACAAGCCCCTCACTGCCTGATTCAGGAGGGCAATCAACCTGTCCTTTGAAGCTGCATAAATAATGTTCGGATGGAGGCAGTAAATCTGCACCAAGGATGAATTAACTGCCACAGAGTCATATAAGCTTGGCTTGAGTGTGTAGCTTGTAAGATGCCTGAGGAAAATAAAAAAGACGTTTGCAAGAAAGAAACATTAATTTGCTCCTCCCTGTCTTTTCTGTTATTTTTATCTAGGCCAACATGACTTGCTTTGTGGGGTTTTCTGTTGCTGTTTGTTCCATTTTCACAAGGAAACACTGATTCACAGTGAAATAAATCCATAGTTCCTCCTGGTCAGACCCAAACATGCCACCTCTCCTACATGAATGTTTCTCCTTTTTAGGACCCCTGACAGGAGATGCCAACCAGACTCCTTCGACACTCTCAGGGGAGCGGCACCTTGCAAGAGGGTGCAGGAACGTTACTCATGGGGATGCTTAGCACCATTCATGGCCCTTTGCCCACATCTCCCCTTGCCCACCCCTTCCGGCTCCCCGCTGCAGGACTGGGCACTGCCAGGGCTCTCAGCCAGCTGTGCAATGGTGTGGGCTTCTCCATGTATGTAGGAGTATGTCCATTACTGTAGAAAGACCCAGGCACATGCTCGTGTATCCACGTGTATATGAGCCCTGTGGGTCCTTCTGGCTGTGTATCTTGTGCACGGGTGCGATCTGCTACATCCCCAAAAGAACAGAGAAACTCTGTATTCGCAACTGCCTAAGAAACAGGGAGAGAAGTCTCTCCTAGAAGAAGTTGGAAATGAGAAGAAATCCAGGGAAGGCCTACCAAAGACAGCAGAAGTGGAATGTCAGCGTGCACCTACACATCAACATGAGTTGTTTTACTTCAGTGTAACACTCAACAACACATAATTTTTTAGCTTACCAACGCCTTTTGCTTGTATTGCTCTCTCAGTTCCAGTGCTTGACTTCTGTTTTTCTCTTCCACTGCTCTCAGTTTTGTATCTCTTCCTGAAAATTTAGTATTTGCACTTCCTCCTCCTTAGCTGTATCCCTCTCATTGTCTTCATCCTCTGTTGGCACAGCACTTGCTGGTTCCCTTCCTCTCATCTCTTTTCTCTCCTGCCTCCTTTTCCACACAAATAATTCCCCCAACTAGAAAGGACTCTGTTTCTTGAACACAGCCATTTATCAGAGGTAACCAGTCGCTTCTACCTCTAAAAATTGCTCTGGGAGCCCACTATCTGCTGTGGGGTAGCCTTAGCATATAACAACAATTTAAAGATAAGCATTATAAATATACTGTATCCAGTAGGCAGCACAGTTTCAGAAGATTGTACTGAGATCTCTTCTTAGGCAAGGAACTTTTCACACCTAACCAGATTCTGAAGTCTCCTGTATCTAATGCAGCACACACTGTTACATGACACAGCATGTAGTCTCAAAACCATAAACATAACGGGCCGTATCCCTGAACCCGTATTCTGGGTTTAGGGATACCCCGGTTGTGGGTTTTGAGATTTTACAGGATTTTAATCCAATGAAGGAGAAGAAAGGAAAGTATAGAAGCTTCCTCATGAATAAAATACCATCTAACTAGAAAAAACACTTTGGAGCACAGCTTATGTTTCACATATTGCTAAATATCGGCAAAAATAAATGGGTTCATTTCTCCAAAATACCTCCAGATGGCATTAAAACCCTTCTTCTTTTGGTCTTTATTGCAATATTATTTTTTAAAATTATAATTATTGGAATCATTCTATTAACCATTCCCAGCAATCATGCTATCAGAAGGCATAAGGCTGCTAATGCTTAATTCATTTAATAAGTTTGGCTAAATATGCTCACATACTGTAATTACATTCCACAACACAGTCTGCAGGACAAGCCATTTCTTACACCATGTCAAATCCTTTTCTAGATTCATTTCCAGAAGATTTTTAATGTGTATTTGCGGCAGAAATCAAAACATCCCACAATAAATCACCATTATTGTACCTCCTTCTGAGACTACTTTTGGCCATGTAACAAATGGCGACACCTTGCAAGATTTACAGGATATAATGCTCTGAATTTAAATAACAGGAATCAGAAAACATAAATTATGGGCAAGATGCACTCTAAAATTCACATGACTGACTGTTACAAGAACTTCTCTCCCTCAAATGGGATTAAAAAGGTGAATGGTTTTGAAGAAATTCATAATGCTCCTGCCTGGTAGTTATTAAAGGAATTCACTTATCTCGTTCAGTTTGGGAGACTGATGCCATTTATTTATTTTTTTATTTTTTTTAACTTGCAGCCCATCTGTTTCATAGACTGGTTTATGTTGGCAAAACAATTCAGTCCTTTGTATACCAGAGTTAAAAATGGTAAAAGCTTCTATTGTTGCACCAGAGTGAAGGTGAACACTGATATATTACAAGTGCCTGTTCCTATCTATTTCTCGACTTCTTTTGTTAATTCAAAAACATCAACAAAATCGTGAGAGACCAGAGATAGCTGTAATTGGATTTCAAGTAATTCAGAGGTGAAGCTGCAGACTGCAGTCTTTTAAAATTACATCAGTACATCAAAGGCATATGTGACATGATGTTTTTTAGCAAGTGTGACAAACTCCGGCAGCGTTAAGGTAACGTTGAAGTCAGGTTGTAAAGGCCAGGCTCGCACACCCACAAAAAATCATCTCATATCTATTCAGTGTGATACAGAGCCATTTCACTTGCAAAGATCTCTGGCTTACCAGCACGCAGAAGTTCTAGGAATAATTAATGTTTAGTCATTATCTAAAAAGCCATTTTAAGAAATGCATCAGCGAAAGAGTTTTATCTTAATGAAAACAAACAAATCCTATTTTGTCCAACAAATCTGATAAAAACACAGCTGCCTTCTCCCATCTTAAATGCAAAAGTGACTTACGATGTACAGGTTGCGCTTTGCTCTGGACTCTTTGGCTCTACATCACTTTTCCCTTTAAAAGAGAAGAAGAAAATGACATCAGAAATGGATCAATATGGAAACTGCTCAGATGTGACACGCCAACGCATTATTCATTGCTAACGCTGACCCACTCTTCCCACACGTGCAGACCGCTGCGGCGGCAATCACAGGGCTACGGGGGCACTGCCGGAGCATTTGCAAGCAGGGACTCAACCCTGACTTGACTTTTCTTGTCACTGCCGCATGTACTCTGGAAACGTCAGGCAAGGAAACTCTGCAAAGGAGGCTGCTTAGAGGACACAAGCTTTTCCAGCAATAGCAGACCTTGGATCAGCTGAAATAATTTCTTGAGGGCCCTACAGCTCTGCTACTGAGAGAGTGCCCCATCCAACATGCACACTCTCCAAAACCCTGCTCCAGGAGCAGTAATTATTTCATACAAAGTAAACCAGCACCAGCAGGAGCTAGTAAGGACATAGTTCTGCCATGGGATGCTGTGGATCACAGTAATTTTGAACACATTAAGGATCCAACCTTCAGCTCCTGTAGGTGGGGGCTGGGGAAGCCCTCTTTGCTATGATGCATATTTTGACTTAGGCACTCAACCCCAGGAGAAGTCAGGTACTCAAATGCCTGAGAAATGTCAGGGGCCCAAGGGATGCCTCTTCAACATTTCCTTATGACTCACAAAGGCCCCATCATAGAATGTTGGCTAGTGACGATTCCCATCTTGGGTCCAAAATCATCTTCCCAACACAACCTAGTTCCATAGCACAGACACCGGGGACGCAGGCTGCTAGCTGGTGGGGCAGTACTGCTTTTGCTAAGACAGGCCAAGTCCTTCTCCCTCCTTTCTCCATCCCTCCCCAAAAATAAGGCTGAGGTTTGCTGCAATTATTGCTCTCTGAGTGAGCTGCACTTCGTTGTAAGATTTTTGTTTAGCTCTACCATGGAAGTACAGGGTATCCTGCTCCACTTGAATCACCTTGAACTTGAATTCTGGACCTAGAGACTGTGCAGCTGCTGCTCCTCTTGTGTGTCACTGGATGCTAATAGCTGTCTACACAGGAGTTTTTGTTGCCTAGCAGACAAGGAGGCGCAGAGGTTGAGTGTGACTGGTTTACTGATGGATGTGTTTTTCTCCATTACCTTTTAATGAGCTTTGTTAAACCCAAATCCACCTGTGCCTTCTGAAAAAAAAATGTGAGACGTGCCTATTGTGGTCAGGCTGTTTCAGTATTGTCTGATTTTCTGCTCATTGACTTGAGATGAGTGGGTTTTGGATCAGTCCCCAACTGATTCCATGCATATGAGCATTACGTATCATCCATTTGCTGCGGACAAAGTCCTCACCCTGGGGTGCCAGCAACAGCTGTAAGGGGAACCTCTGGAAAAGTTGCTATTGCCTTCAGAAGAGGCAGATTGCTGCTGCTAATGTGCTTCTGCTGCTCTACAGAAGCAAGCTGAAGGACTTAATGTAGACAGCAACCTTTTGGAAGTGGGTGTTTTGTTCTGGGTACTGCAAACACCTTGCTATGGTGCTTTTAGATTTCATCCTCCCCTCTAGATGGGTTTTTGTATACCCAACTTAGGTGCCTTAACTTTAGTAAACAGGATGGGGGAAGTTCTGGATGACCTCAAAAATACTGATGCCTCTTTGTGGACCTTTATGGAAGGTGAGCACTTGCTGTAGGAGGACAGCTACAGGCACCTAAAACTTCAGCACAAGCGGGGCATCCACACAGTATGGAATACATCCACTGCGTAATCTCGAGGTCACTTTCCACTTTTAGCAGAGACACCAAAAAGTATATCCAGATGATGAACTTGCTGGCTCGAAAGCTGTTGGTACAGTATATGTTTGCCAGCCTGAGGGTGCCTGGAGCCCTGGAGCTCATCTTCATTATGGTAATTTGGAACAAGAAACCAACAGTAACAGTTGGCATATATTAAAAGATTTTCTATTTGTAACTTCGGCTTTTTCTAAGTGATGAATTATTACCATGAACACTGGTTTGTTTGAGTGTGAGAGGGAATATGGACTCCTGAGTGCTTTGCCAGCAGAGTTCACATCAGTTCTACTTTCAGCGATGTATGTTAATGCAGCAACAAGGGAAGCAGCATTAAGTACCGTGAGGAGAGAGAAAAGGGAATCTGTGATTTAGCCAAACTGGATATTAATGAATTACCCTACAGTAAGCATTTGCAGCTGCTTTTATGCTAATCGTCACTTAACATACTTTTGTGCAGAGGGGGAGGACGAAGCCTGTACAGATGGTGGAAACGCATCAGTCCAGCCTAACAGTGAAGAAAATCTGGCCACTAGTGCTCTATCTGTCCTTACCAACTTTGCTCTCAGTTGACTGAATCATAGGAACTTTAAAGATGGGTATAGACTAAGCATAGCTGAATGTCACAGGAATGGTATGGATAAGATTTTTGGATAAGCATATATAACCTGTCAGAACAACTTGGGGTTTTTCACACTTACTCTTGGCCAGACTAAGATTTGTTTTCTGATTTCCATATAACCTGCCAAATCCATGCAGGTACCATTGTGGGAGGCTGGCATTTGCCAATTCCTCTGTAGCTCTGGCTTCTTCTTACAGGGAAATTTGTGTCTGCCTTTCTGGGTTTTCTTTTTTAGTATTTTTAGAATTGATGAAAAATATGCTACCTACTTTGCCATGGGACGTCTGTAAGCACACTATTTCAGGTGCTAAGCACTGTGTATGTCTTCTGAAATGTGTGTGTGCACACACACACCTCCAGAAACACACGGTGGAAACCATCAGTACTTGGATCCTTAGCCACAGAGTTGGGAGTTATTTGTTGGTTTCCACCTCATCTCACACAACTCCCTTCCTATTCTTCTTAAATACAACCAGAGGAGACGTGTCCAGATTTGTCCCATTCAAGAACAAATTTCAAGTGAACTTTTGTAGGATTTTCCTGTTGAATAGTGGGTGGCCAGAGGAGTTCTCTCCTCTAAGTTGGAATTTGGGTGAATCATTCAACCTAACCAGGCCAAGTTTCCCTTTCTGGCAAACAGGGATAAATAATGTTTACTGTGACAGAGCAGTATAACTTCACTAATTATGGGTTTTTAAATGCTTTGATTTCCTTGTGGAGGAAGAATGAGAGAAATGCAAATGTTATCCATGAGAAAGACGATGTTTGCAGCTGGAGTAAAACCACTGCAAATGACAGGCTCAAGAGCCATCCCACAGAAGACAATGTGCAATAGGAAATAACAGCTGACTGATACTCTGAAGATGTGCATTTGGATAAACACACTACATGGACCATTAGGTTACTTTCCTACATAGAGTCATTGGCTAGCATTTCCTCACATATTAATCCTTTTTATCCTTTTCTTTTCCTCCAAAAAAATCTGTTTGATGTACCAGATTGGTAAGGTTTCTGCATGGGTTCAGGTGTCCTTTGATTTGGTTGCCATCACACAAACAGTACCAAGTCCGTTTCCATCCCAGCTGTAAATATATGGTGATTGTTCTGAGCAGGATGAATGAGGAGATAAGAAGAAGCTGGAGGTACTGTGGGGGAGGGAAGATTGGGGATTTGAAAGTAAAGTGAGGTTGAAGACCACTGGAGTAAGAAGCAGAAGAATGTTGTAAGGGGGTAGGACTGATTTCCTAATCCATGGGAAGTCAGGTTGCATTAGATCTGCAGAGCAACCTGTTTTATTCAAGCACTGAAAGAGGGGAATACTCGAAATGAAACTATGACCAAAGCTGGCCAAACACTGTGGCCTCTGATGTCATCACGAAGCCCCCAGCTCAGCTGGTGTGTTTGCCATGCTCGTGACTCTGTGTGTGTTTGCATAGCCCTCTCAATTACGGCCCTTTTGTGCTTCCTTCTCTCATTACTGTATTCATTATTTTCTGACAGAACCTCATCCCCTTTGCCTTTTATTATTTCCTTAGTGCTGGCACTCGCAGCACTATCAAACCGATGACAGCAATTAGGTGACACCACTGCATGTTTCCTCACAACATTGTCTTCCGCATGCCGACCTTTCCCCAGCGAAGAGCCACACTGCTTTAATAGCCTACATCTCCCAGCCTTGTCTCTCTGGATGTCTTCTCCCTCACACAGTGGGTGACCAGCCACTTTCAAAGCCCAACCTACAAGCTCAGGGCATTTTTCATCTTCAGTCACAGCCCTGTAATTTGCAAACAGGGCTCTGTGCTGGCTGATGGGTCGGGCAGGTAGCAAAACAGTTCGTTTGGTTGAGATGATTTTATGCTGAGAGCAGGATAGGATCATGTATATTTAATATGCAAGACAACATTAACAACAGTCAGAGGTGTCCAGGGAGAGGATTAACATTTTGTTTTGCAGAACAATTCAATCTTTCCTTTCAATACTGCTGCTAAGTATTTCACCCTACCTAAATGTAATTAAAGTACTGATGGTCTGCACCATGAGTTGTAAATTGGAGTCCACTGAAAAGCTGAAGGAGGAGCCACACAAGCACACATCACTCCCCTGCCCACACTGCTAGCCAAAAAGACCCACGGCCATATGGTCTTTGAGATGTTATCTAGTGTTAATTTGGCAGGATTTATGTAGCTTATTACTATGCAGTAGCCACAAAATATACCATTACCTATGAAAGATAAATGATAACAAGGGATCTCCTCCCACAGAATTTTCTGGCAGTCTGGATCTGGCCATGCACCGTCTCTGTGCAGATTTGGCCAGCTCTTCTCTGGCTTTTGAAAAAAGACACTTCTTTTGCCCTTTCAGCCTTTCTCATCTTCATAACAAAATGGCCATAACAAAATGAATCCTTTTTGTTCTTCCCAGTCCACCAAAAGTGCTGACATTTTGGTGGTCTCTCTTCAATCCAGTTCTCCACATTTGGCCAAAGCAAAGTACTGCCTGCTGAGGCTCTGCGCTGTCCCAGCCTGCAACTGGTTCCTTACTCTATCTGTCACCTGTTTTTCAGTCATTGTCATCCCCTCCACCCAATACAGCAGAAAATGAGTTGGTACTTACTTGTATTGCTGTGTCCTGTAGATCCCTGTTGTGACTCCTACAGTAATAACAGAAAAAAGGTACGCTGTGTTATTTTTACAGCTTGAACATTACCTTAACAATATAAACAGCACTGTTAATCGTTCATTCAGTTTCAAAGTAATTTTCAATTACAAGAATGAATCCAATATTTCTTTCAAAATCCATTAATTCTAAGGCTTGTAAACTTATTTCACAACAACCCTTTAATGGTGCAATTCCTTGTATAGCTATTACGACTCTCCTGCTCACTATTCATTTATTGATCAGCCAAAACTCTTCTATTATCTTCTACAAGTTTAGATGGGAAGACAGAGAGAAGACTAATAATGTTTCATGGACCATTGGATTCCTGAGGTAGTAGCACATCTGGTCTTTCCTTTTCATGTGTTGATATTGACAGCACAGGAGAATGGAAATAAAGACTTTAGTTCTGGGTCCCCGAGATTACAAGGTCAACCTTGTATCACAACTCCAATGTCTATGAATGTGGTGCAATAAATCTGACATTTTTTTCCTCGCTTGCAAACGTTCACATAGTTTACTTACAGAATTTGTTTGCCTTCATGAAAATATAAAAGAAGTCTATAACTAGAAGGGAAATGCAAATATAAACTATAACAAAAAGATATTTAAATTAAGGGGAAAAAAGAGCACTTTGCTATGGAAGACAGAATGAAGGGTACCGAGTATGCAGCTCTGCCTCTGAATAACCCACACATGCACTTTGTATATATGATGTAATTCCAAATGCAGTAAAGATTGTTTGGAGGGGCCAGGCAATCCACAGAAACACATGTGGCCGGTTTTGGTGAAGATTCCTAGTCCACAGAGGCCTAGCGATGAGCCAAATGCACAGCTCATCAAGACAGGAACTGCAAGTCCCCAGAGAGCTGAAGGATGCTCTGACTCGGTCGGAGATGAGGTTTTGCTGCTGAGTCACTCAGAAGCATGCCTCGGGGGTTCAGGGCCCGGGAGTTTCTTGGCATCTCTAAAAGGAGGTTGGCTGGACTACAGGCACTGGGGTCTCCAGGGTTTGGCTAGTTAATCTCCTAGATTTGCACCATTTGGTCTGGAGTCAAAGCTCTCCAGACTGCATGGCTTTAATCTGTAATTTTTATGCCGTAATACACATCTGCGATTCACTGACATCCCCATGCACTTGTAATGTGAGACATCAAACTTTTGGGCAAGCCCTAAGATTTCCTACCTTCAACTGCAGTATGAAAAGATCTGCACTGTGTTTCACATGCCAACAACAATTTCTCAATAATTTGAAATGGCCTGCTTTTGACAAATTGCCTCAGCTTTTTGTGAATGCTTCTGATGAAGGGATATTAGAATCTAGGATTTTTTTCTGGTGACTGAATATAATCTTAAGAAGTGAGGAGCAGCTTGTGGTGGTGGTGTAGTGACACATACACTTGAATTTAAATGGTATTTGAGTTGCCAACCAGGCTGCCAATAAAAGTAGACTATTAGACCATGTTCAGGTTCCAGAATGGTGAATAGAGAAGTTTCGGGGAATACAATAATTTTGATGGAACCACCCTCAGGTTTGTTGAACCGTTCGAAACTGCTAAGCGAGGATCTCACTCTCTCTTTTACACTTTCATCATCACCAGGAAGAAATGTGCACTGCCCTTTAACTGCTTAGCACTCTATCTTACCTCTGCCATTGGCTCTGCATTGTCTCAAATTTGGTATCAGCAAATAAGTGTCCTGCTTCTCAATGAATTATTCTTAATAAAAGAGGCTGTTACAAAAAATCTCATAGCAAAATGGAGAATTCTCCCACTGAGATAGGAAAAAAAGCACAACTTTATGTAACTTAAAAAACAAAGGTGACGTCTTCACTTCTGGAGATTATTTTCTAGTGCATTTGTTCCAACTTGTGAAAATCAACAACGAAGGAAAAAGTAAATGAATTGAGTATGTAAAGAACGCCATCACTATGATAACTTGGCTTCTGCTGAGAATAATCACCCAATAGCTTTGTGACAAGACACCAGATCTCCTGGAGTGGATAAATTAACTCTCAAATAAAAAAATGATGGCTGATCCCATAATATCACATGCACGTAACTAGAAATCAAACACCCGATCAAACTTTCAAGACATGCAATCACAGTAAAGATGAACAAAGAGAGCAAAGCAGGCAGCAGAATTAACAGCATTTTTTCCCTACAAAGAGCAACGAATTAATGCCTGAACATGAAAGCTCATTCACGCAAGCATCAAGTGAGCTCTTATTTACCAAATTTAATTATTCATTTAAAGTTTATTTATTAAGATGTTTTTAATAAAATTACAATCAAATAATGCCTGATCATTTGTATGTAACAAAGTGTGACATAGATAGGAGAAAGGAAAGCACACACAGCCCGTCACATCACACACTGATTCAATTATCCTCAAGCTTTGAAAAACAAGAAATAAAGAGACCATCATTGCCCCTTCCTAGTAAATTCAAGAGTACAAATTAATTCCACAGAGAAAGAAAATTCAAAGTTGAGGATGAAATGTAACTTTATACCCTCTATTACATAAAGGACAGTTCCCTAAATGTGCTCTCCCAACAGCACTGTGCTGGGAAACCTACTGAGCGGTGCCACATGTGTCAAACCTGACCTGGACTTTCCTCCCATTCTTCTGCATTAATGGAGACCTCCCATGTAAATGAGGTCTGATTTCATATACAGGGACAGCATATGAGCATATGCACATACATCCCCCCCTCATCCACTGAGCATATAGTTATATAGAGGGAAACATCCATGCGCAGAGTTTCAAAAAATGCAGTTCTGTTATGTCTGTGATATATAAAGCTCAGTTATTTAGCTTTTATTACTAGACTGATTTCAAAATGATTCTAGCTATAGTTGCTGTGGCCTTTGCAACTTTAATAGCCTAATTAATAAATTTCAAGTTTCAAGCTGTCAGATCACTAATTACTTGAGTTGCGGGTTAAAAGCAGCATGGCATTCATGGGAACTAATGATGCTGACACTCAGTTTTTATAGACAGAAAAGTAAGGATGATTTGCATGCTTGCAAACAGGGCAGGAATCCTACAAGCTTCTCTTTTCTCATTCCCCGAGTGATGAGTATCTTGACACTTGGGAAATGTCCTCTGTAGAGGGATTGCAGCCCGCTTGTTTCTCTGGAGTCAAGTTGGCTGGACGAGGCATTGCTAATGAAGTGAACTGATCTCTCAACACTGCCATAAAGCCTGAAAATGCATTCACAATACCATGCTCCTCTTGGAACTAAGAGACAAAGCCAATGCCATGAGTGTAGCCTTTTAGGCCCCTTTGCTGGCCTTGGCCGTTACTTGACTGACAGGCCCATTTCTTTGAATAACATGCCATCTACAAGAGCTTGATGTAGTTCCTTGGTTTTAACAAGTTGGAACAGCTACCTGTGGGAAAGCTTCCTGAGAGTTATGGAGACATCCTCTACGAGACTCAATAAAGATTTTACACCACACTTTGTGAAAAGCAATAGCTAGCTTACAAATGTTTCAAAAACATGTTTGAAAGACTAGGAAAACATTCTTTGCATTTTGGAGCCTGAAAAGCAGGTGTCTTCTAAACTCGGTGACTGCACAGATTCAGAGGAAGCCACAGAAGTAGCTTTTAATTATTTAAATTTATTTTCAAATAGAGATGGTGTGTAAAATCATCACAATCTATTTTCATCAATGTAGGATTTTCCCAGGACTCGTGTGAGTTTTGTTACGTATTTCTTCTAGCACACACCTCTGTGCAGACCACCCTGTCCACAATACACTTGTGATGTTATTATATGTATGAAAGTATGCTCGTGTATTATTAGATGAAATCTCATCCATCCTAAGCCTAAGTAAAATGTGAATTCTACTTTAGTAAGAGAAAAGGAATGCACCTAGAAAAGGTTCTTTAAAAATGAATGGTAGATTTTTGAAACAGCTCTGCAGTTCAGACTATTAGAATACTTCCCTGGGAGATGGATGAACAGGAGGAAGGAAGATGAGAAAGTCAGTATCAACCATTATTCACATCTCTTTGCCCTATGGTCTGTGGTTCTCCTATTCCTATATTTATCACAATGCATTCAGTTGGGAGGAAGTGCATTCATGAGAGCCACACAGATACTCCAGCAGGTGCACACCTTGCCCACACACATCTGCACACACATTGTGTGGCGATAAGTATGCCAGAAACTGCAGAGCTGCAAGCACCACTTCATTTTGCCATGCATACCTGAGCACTTCACCTGCTTGTGAGCTGCTGGCCCATCTATCTCCTCCTGGACTTACTCTAATGCTAACAAGCTTCTAGACCGCCTACCATCTTCAATCAGCTGTCTGCCTTCCGTGAGCAAATAGACAGTGAGTTTTTTCCTTCTTCTTCTTCTTTCATAACATGCCAGAGATGTTTTGGTTTACACCCCCGGTACTTCAAAATCGTGACACTCTCATCCACGGAAAAGCTGTTTTACTGTAGAAAAATCTTGAAGGTTTCTTGGCTGTGTAGTTATAATTATTATGTGCACTAAATTTTGCAGAATGGACTTAAAAGATATCAAAGGAACTTGAGTTAACAGGAAGAAGGCTATAAGTGGCATCAATACCATCTTTCAAGCGGAAGCACAATGAAATATGCTTGTGGGATATGAACAGTATATGGTGATATAATGCAAAATTGGCTCTTGCACAGGATAGCTGACTTCATTCCCTCCTGACTCACCAAGTATAAACAATGTGGTTTCCCCAAGCTCGTGCCAATGAGCTTTACTATGCCACACTGCACCCTCCCAGGGATGCACATACAACACTGGAGCTGGTTTCAAAGGACCATCAGCAGGATCAGTGGACCAAAGCCAAATGAACCAGGAGCAATGGCTCTGAGTGGGAGCTTCGTGACTCACAGATGCTGTATGTGCCCTGAGGTACCAGTCAGGAGCTTCCACAGGTGCCCATATTCTATGAGCATTGGCACCACATGTATTCATACAGGCACCACCGCCCATATTCTGTATTCAGAGGCACCACTTCTGAACACCCCACAGGGGGCTCCTGTCATTTTGGTCTTGTGGTGAGGAACCTGTGACCCACACATGCTGGTGTCAGTGCTGCTGCCAGGAGACATGAAAACAAGACCTTGTAGCCCTGCAGAGGCTGTAAGCAGGGAGAAGGCTGGGGATACTGGCTTGCACATGGAGAAGGTTATCAGCACGGCATTAGCCATGGCCCACAGCCCTCACGTGTTTAATAAGGGCTCGTGTAGGACATATTTTGTGGTGCAGGAGTCATGGATGTACATGATGTTGCATGTCTTACCTTGTTTGGGAAGGGAAACTTGCTTTGCTCTGCCTTTCCTGGAGTGTGAATAGCTGACAGTGGTGGAGGCCATGAATGGGTCATCTCCTGAAAAGCAATATTGTACAGCAAACTGCATTTAGAAAGTCAATGGAACAGGAGACAATAATAGTATATCAGTAGTAAGAATGCCTGGGTAGTGGAACATTTAAGTTACACTAGCTTCAAGGAAATGCCCAGTTTACATATAATCTAGATGATACATGAGCTACATTGATTTTTACCACAGGCTCTTGAGAGGAGTTCTTAAGCCCCATTTCATTTTCTTGAATAGCTGATGCATCTTAAGTGCAAGAAGTTTGATTTTTCTGACAATCTGCAACCACATTTTAATCACACGATGTATTCTGGCTGGTGAAACTCACAGCATAACATTTTTTTATAGTATAGGATCAGAAATGTTAGTCCATGACCAAATAATAGGGTACACACTATGGACTAATGACACAGATTTCATAGACAAGGTCAGAATCATAGATGCTTAACACTTGCTCAAAGGTTAAATCCTAAAATTGCCTTTATCATTGTAAAGGGGTTCCACAGACTCCTAACTGCAAGTTGTTTGTGGCTTGTAGGACAGAGATGTGTGGCAAACCCTAAACAAGGTGTGCTGCACTCCTCCCTGTGTTGTTTTGAAGTATATTTTTTAATAGTTAAGAGAATGAATAACTTGACTTGTATGCAGTCATCCTTGACGCAGCTTCAGGTAGCAGGTAACCACACATTCAAGACCATTGTCATTCACGCTCTAATGAGTTGGTTGGCAAAGCAAGGCTGCTTTTGGGGAGGTGTAAATCAAGCACTTTAGACAAAAAGTTTGTTAAGAGGGAGATGTCATATTCCTCTCCAGTGGAGGCTCTTAAAGTACGAACATGTTTTTTTACATGTTCAGGACCAACGACCATAATATTTTGTACACAGCAACTTAACAGAACTAATACGAGACTTAATGTGGAGCATAACAGCCCTGCAGAGTTGGCCCATAAGCTTCAAGAGCTGAAGAGCAAATATCATCCCACCTTTGGAGGGGGCTCGCTGACACTATCAGGAGGTTTCCTGACAGATGCTTTGCTGGGTTTTGATACCATTAGCTGACCGGGGAATTGTTTCTCAGTGATATTCCAAAGAGTCTTGCTGACATCCATGATCAGTCCCAAAATAATACTGGAAATGTATTTCCATAACTCATTCCTTTTTAAAGAGAAAAGGAAATGGTCCTGTTTGAAAAGAGGTGCAGGTGAGTCTCTTGCCCATCCTTGTTTAGTGCTGATGGAAGTGCTTCCTGACCCGGCAGGGACTGAGCTGGGGCATTTTTTACACAGAGGAAAGTCTACGGCTGTTCTGCCAATGAAAGGATCAGCCCTTTCAACATAGTTTATTAGTAATAAATGTCACCTTTAAAGCATTCTTGATAAACAGTTTATTTCCCAATAAAAACTGCATTCTTTTATTTTATTTGAGGCTAAAAAGTTACATGATTTATTAGACTTGTGTAATCTACGTGCCAGTCTCTAATCAGAGCATCATCTGGTTTGCAGTTTCAGTATCAGAATTGCTTTGCTTTTCAGTTCTTTGAGGCAGATTGTTCATTTTATGACTTCCTTATCTGATAAGTGCCAGCAATAGCAGTGTATAGTAATTTTTAATATACAGTAAGTTCTTTAAACTCAGACAACAAAACCCACAGGCAACCAGATTCCTGTTTGCTGTAAGCATCTGACACGTGTGCTATTGTTTTCAAAGGATTAAGTTATTATGTATTGAGAAATATTCCAACAGTAAAGGTTTCTGACAATATATTGACAAAAAAGGAGATTGGCAATGTGGATGTTTAACCCTAAGGCTGTGATCTAAAAAAGTATCCTTGCCCCACCTGCTTTCCTCTGTTTTTCCCTTCCAGGACCATTTACGTACTTTCTAGAAAATGAGATGTTGAGCAAAAAGACTAAAGGTGTTTCCACTGGTAAAACCCTTTCCCAAAAACACAAAAGCATTTTTCACTACAGGTTGAGGTGCTGAGCCCAAAAATATGCATAGGAACAAACTGGGTTTTTTATCTTCTTCCCGTCTTCTGAAGTGCAATGCTTTACAGCTTATCTCTGTCAAATGAAGAATCGGGGCAGCCAGACTGGGAGCATATGGTGGCTCTGACCTAAAGTTATCCTACTTGTGAAATATGCTACCGAGTACTTCTGATTTCCATTTGCCCAAGAAGAAGTTCCTCCAGGTTATACAGTGGCTGACCCCCCCTGTCACCTTCAGGGAAACATCTTCTGAGAGTCTGCTATATGCCATGCAGAAACCAATCTGTTACAGCAGAAGAGCTCTTCCTCCCACCTTGCCTGCCTGACTCTGACAATGATGCCTTCATCCAGCGAAAGGACCAGAGGGCTGATTAAAAATAAGGGTGACCTTTTTTTTTGACATGTCAAAATCTTTCATTTCTTCTTTTCCACAAGATTATTTCTCATCCACACTTCAATGAAAAATGGCCTTAATGGTCTTTTTTTTTCCCAGCTAGCTTCTCTTCTCCCTTTTTGCTTTGAGTTGTGGTATATAATAAAGCTTTCTACATAATTTAAATTTGATGTAACCCTTTCTGACATGAAGATTTAGTAAGACCACTGATATTTGCCAGGGTTAATAATTGCCATTATCATGAATAGCTGAATTTACGGGAATAATACTCTGAGTTGTGATCATATGGTGTATTTATCACTACCAGACAACTATAAAATGAAATCAAATTAAGAAAAAAAATAATAATCAGCAAACTAACATGAAAAATACCCCAAACTATCGGTTGCCACCACTGAGGAGTGCTAAGATTTAAATGTCCCAAAATATTTTTTGAAAAGAGAAACACTAAACCATGTGCACAGTCTCCTTCTGGCTGCCAAGAACAGAATCTCAAAAATCAGGAGAAAGGATTTAGGTCTCCAGCAAGTGTCAACACTTTGCAAGGTCAAACAGAAACAAATCCAGTATATGTTCTTCTGTGCCAAATCTCGTGATTTCATACTCTATCCGAAGATATCTGAGACAGATTAAAAGCACTGGTGGTGACATATGACTATATCAAGATCTTTTTATAGTACGTGGTGTGAAGTGTTTGGAAATGTAAGCACAAATGGCAACTATCTAACTAACTAGAAAGGACTCAACTTTTATTATTAAAATAAACTTTCATGCACAGCTTCTCTTTTCTGCTCAGCTAACTTCCCTGTCTTTGCAGCTTGGGACTGGTGATATTGGCATAAGGCACCCACTGGATTGAAAACAATATTTCAAATGGACTGATGAAAATTTCAATGTACTGACAGACACAAAATTCGGAAATTAGGAAGAGAAGAAAGAAGGGACTTTCAATTTTTTTTTTTTAGCATGAATCAAACAAAAAATAAGTCTGAAACACCTGGCACCAGAAAGTGTTCCAGCCACTACAAGAGAATGGTCTAATTCAAAACCAATATGGATTTTTCTCCAAAATTCCTGAACCTTGGTAATTAAAGGAAGTGCTGAGAAGACATTTGGGCTCCAGAATTGGGGGAAGAGAGTTTTCTGGATCAAAGAAGGGACCCTCAACTAGACTGCTTAAAAATCCATGTGGTTAAGCATATGTGGCTAACTGCAGGACAATATCACAGAGAATCACAAAGCTGGAAAAGACTTTTAAGATCAAGTCCAACCGTCCTTGTCCTATGCAAACAGCTTGTTTGAGATGACAATGACTGCCCTCCTCCTCCTGCAGCCAGAAGAACAAGACTGAGGAGCAGCTCTGAAGACCCCTCTTCTTTTTTTTAAAAAACCCTTCTCCTTGTGAGAGTTGCAGCAATGCTTTTCCACATTGACATCTTTGTGGTCGTGGTGATGGCATGTCTCGTTCACATGTATACTGTAACTCTGCAACTCTACAACTCCACTCGTCTCCACCTGTAGTAAATCACTTTTCTGCAGTTATACATTAATGTCCAGTTTTACAAGCTATAAAGGTCCAAGCCTAGTTAATCTTAGTCAATGTGCCAACTTGACTTTTTTTTCTTACTGAAGTGAAAACCTTCAAATAAAGAAATCTATAGTATTGCGTCTCCTTGCTCCAAATTCAGTTTCCGCAGCAACAATTAAGTAACGAGACATTTCTTGTGGATTAATGACTGCTTGGCAGTGTTTTGTTTGGGGCTTTTAATCCTAGCTTGTAGGTAATTTTTCAGGAAAAGTACCATGCAGAGGTAAATAATAGTATTCACTCCAGACTTAAGGCAATGCTATTTATCTAGCGCCATCGATCTTGCTGGGTGGCACATGAAACCAGGAATGGTTGAACTGATTCAGAAAAATTGTAATTAATAAAAAAGTAGAGAGACCACTATCATCTAGTTTTAAAGTCTAGCCACATGTATTATCTTGCTGCTTGTTTGCTGCCAAAGCCAGAACTTATCATCGGGCCATTAAGAAAATTGACTATTTAATCCTCCTCGTTGCTTGAGCTCACCTAGCCAATTTTTGATTCATAATATTTTGTCTCTCCACAGATGATGATTTAAGAAATGTTTGTAGTGTCTCATAAAGGACCCTGTCAAACACATTTTGAAAATTATTTTAGCTGGCTCAACTTCATCCCCTGCTCTACTGACATGTCGCAGAAATTATGAGAGATCGGTGAGGCATAATTTTCCTTTGCAAATACTCTGCTGGTTAGCTCACGGGGACCACAGAGGGTAACTACTCTTTGTAGTTACCTACGCTAAAATTCAGATTTTAGGGAAGCTTTAGATATATTTATTCAGCTGGAAGTCAAGGCAACACAAAGCTAATGCAGAGTTTTCCAAGCCCCTTTAGCAAGTGATCACAGCACACAGTTTGAGAACCTCTAATTCGGTTGCTCTCCTGTCTTCATAAAATAGTTTTTTGGTTTTATTTTGTTTTTTTAATACAGGAGGATCTCTTTAACTGCTGTCAGTTGGCAAAGATCACTTTCAGTTCAGTGAAGCTACACTGGCACTAGCTGACAACATGGCTATGATTTTAGTGTCAAACATCCAAAGCAAAGAGTCTGACATGGAAACTTTTGGAGACTATGTTGGAGCTGACAGCATTTCACTATGATAAGATTCCTGTGATGTGAAAAGCAAATTTTCTTTTTTTAGAATTGAGTCCTCTAGTATCTCTTATTGCTGCAACTTTTCTAACCCAAATCTCAAATGCACACCTGTAAAATAGAAAGACGAAGCTATTTCCCCTTGTTCCTTTAGAGCATCACTTATCCAAACTATGTATACTTAACTTTTTTCCTTTGTCCTCATAAACCCTGCAGTTTCCTTTGAGCACTTGTTAATTTTCCTCATTCCATTTGAACATCTTTTATTTTGTTGTTGTCCTTTCGGTAACATGTTACTTGGAATCACCACCATCCAACAGAATATCTCACCATCTTCCAGCTTCTGTTGTTTCCTGTTTGACTTCCTTTCCATGCCCACTTATTTGGGCACATTTTAATCTCTAGTTAATATTGACCCAAAATGATTTCTAAACTTGAGATAAGTGACCAATGTTGTTTCACCCACCCTCTAACTGAAGGATGAAATAAGGGAATGACTGCAGGCTCTCTGTCATGAAACCGAAATACCCGTAAGGACACAATTTATGCCAAGCCGGGTGCCAGTTCAGCGCTGAACCTCAATTAGCAGTTCTTCTATCTCTCCTACTTCTCCTAAAAAAGATTTCAAGGAATCACTCTTTTCACGGCAATCTGCTGCAAAACACATTCTACCACATTTCCCCTTTGGCTCCAGTCCCAAGACCCTTCAAATGCCCTGTTGCTTTCTGTAATACGAATTCCTTTCAATAGGCTTCATTGGTATGACATCCAAAGATATATGGAAATCCAGGGGAGAGTGCTTGTCAAGGAATTTATTTTTTTGTTCTAAGCAAAGAAATAAAGGTAATTGTGTAGCTTGTGACTGTGTCATTTGCACTATGCTTGGTTCTTCAGACCTGAACAAACAGGCATCAGCTGAAATTGCTTGATAGAAACAGGACTTTGTGTGCAAGTGTGCATGTGCTTGTGGGCTGGGGGGAAAGGAAAGAAAAAAAAAAGAGAGAAATTAGGCCCTTGGAAAGGGAGAAGGTCAGAGATTTTGCAGACTGCAGCATTAAAGAATGTGTTCAGCATTAAATCTCCAGATGTTTGGTATCTACAGAACTAAACCATTCCAAATCATGAACATTTGCAACGTGATCTGTGGATCAATTCACTCTACGGCAAATCACAAATGCTAGTGCAATAAGTTTCTGTTTGGAATACATTATCTCTGCTTTAGTGGAACCATCCTGCAAATAACCTGCAACATTTAGTCAAGGTTCAGCAATCTAGGACAGGTAAATGTAAAAGAAGGCTACAGCTGCCTACTTATCAAACTGACTTATTTAGGTCCTTCATTGTATGATTATAATTCTATAACAAAGACTCTAGCGAATCTTTATTCATTTCTGGGGGACTAAATGAGCCTTTAAATCCAGAAGAAGCTATGGATACCCAAGAGAAATGTGGTTTGATTCTAAGAGCAAGTGTTAATTAGGGTATGACCCACGCCATGCTCTCTCATATCAGAATTTAAGGCAAGAAGATTTATCTCTGACCAACAGGAAAGGAAGAGTGTGTCCCTTTATAGGTATATCGCAGAACAGAATTTAGAGGGTTTCCTTTAAACTTTTAAATATTCCTTACTGGACTGGGAAAAAAAAAAAGGACAAAATTTGTCCTTTAGTCACAAAGATGAGTATCTGTTTTTAGCTAAGAAGCTATGTTTTTAGATTAATGCATTAGGCCATATGATATGACAAACTGTCTGAAACCCAGCTTTGCCTGGGCAAGCTGAGATGATGTGGTTAATCAAGGTACAATCTTTATTAGTGCATTAACCTCCTGCACCCAAGGACTGTGGATTCTAATTCCTGAATTGCCATGCGAGACTGATGCAGCTAGTTTTCCAGTCTCAGTTGGCAGCAAGCTAACAGAAGTGGCTAATGAAGATGAATAGCTGCCTCTTGGGAGTGGGGGGAGGAGAAAAGAGGAAAGGAAAAGACCTAGGATACTTCAAGGTCCAGATCTCTGCATGATTTCAGATAATAATGAAAAAGTGCACATACTCGACATTTTCAGAGATGTAACAAGCACGTTAATTCCACACTCCGCTAACAAAGCAATGGTAGCGGCCTCAGCATTGCTTTGGAAGCATTTCAAGAGGTTAAAACAAAGGCTCTTGGAAATAAAGACCAGGACCCTGGTCAGGGTCTTACCTTGTTTTTTGATGGATGATTGCATTAATATGGACAAAGTACCATACAAAAAATGCTCAGAGCTTAAAGCCAGACACATTTGCCAAGGAAAAAAATCTGTGGTTTGGAGAAGACAAAAATACCATCATGGCAAATATTTAGCTACACTAAAATATCTTTGCCACAAATGCATGTAATGTTCTAATATAAACACCCCTTTATTCCAGGCAAAAACAAATTGGTAAATCTAAGAAGGTTACTGAAGCAAGATTTGTGGGGGAAAACCAACCCCACGATTTTTTTGAAACTAGACAAATTTTTCAAGTTTCTTATTTTGTGGGAGGCTGGAAGCTTTCTGATATGTGCATCAGTGGTCCTGGTTCACCCCCTGTACAGAAGGGGAAATAGCAGGTCATCATTTTGGCCTAATTTGTTCTTAGTCACAGTCTTTCATACTCCTGAAGCAAGTTTAAGAAGACTGGGGGCACCATAAACACTCATTTCATTCCTGGGAACCTGAGGGATTGTACTAAGATGTCTTTTGTGCATCTACAGTGGAGATTGACCAGTGGGTACAAATTGATAATTTTAGCTCAGCTTGTTCAACCAACTGATTGAGTATTTTAAGCTTCACAAACCTATAGGTAACACAGTAGTGCCTGTAAGCACAAGGTACAGACAGACAGTACATGAAGTAGGCATCTTGTGCTCTGGGTTAAGGTTTAAGGTGCTACCAGAAGGCCTTTCAGCTAATGTTCCTGCAAAGGCTGCCAACCACAAGAGGAAGAAAGCAAGTCTCTGTTCTGCTCTACTACAACAAACTTTTTGGTCAGCGTGAAAAGATGATAGAGAGAGGGTAAGAAAAGGCCACAGAAAGAAAAAAGTCAGAATTAAAGTATTAAAAGTTAAATGGCTGTCAAATCTGGATCTATAAAGCACAGCTCCAATAGGTTTTGCACTTGTGTTTTCTTAATGGTATTACATGAAAAGTACACAATTCACAGGTGAAAATTGCACCAGTCTGGGACCTCAGACTGTGGAGCTGGGCATCAAGGCAGGGACTCTTCTTTTTCCTCTTGCTGTAGCATAGAGAGGTTCTGCAAGGCAAAGCAGCCTGTAAATCCTTCCTGGACAACCTTGCATGGATGTGGCTGACTGCAATTAGTGAACAATTTTGTTTATGATGCTCTGACAAGTTGGGGAATCTGTTCATATACAAGTCATTTATTCTGAATGAGATTAAGAAATCAGTGTAGCACTGCGTGCTTCAGTGTATGTGAATTCAACCATCTGTTCTCAAGGTTGCATCATGAGCCTCCTAGATCTGAATTGACAGAAAGATGTTAAATCTTGATGATTCGTATTCTAGAAGTAGCACAGTGGCACAAAGTGATGGCTGAAGCCAATGGAGACCAGTTCAGCTAAGAGGTGTACAGAGGTGTACAGAGTTGAACACAGACAAGCTCATGTCCACAAATAAAGAATACCATATATAATCGGCACACTAGGACACTGGACCTGGAAAGGAGTTAGAGGTCACCAGAAGTCAAGCAGCTGAAAATAATCTCCCAGCAGCTCATGCTCTTGCCCAAAGAGCTTGCTCCATCACTGCACATTTGAAAATGGTAAAATAAGGGGTACAGTAAGACTGATGAGGTGAAAGCTGGAATATCCTGTTTGTGTCACCCCATTTCTGCAGAAATGCTGAAAATCCTGAGAAGGTGAAAAAGGAACAAAAAAGATCAGAGATACTTGGACAGATTAGCCCTGTTGGAATAAGAGCTACTATGCTTGATCTGCATAAGCGTTTTCATAGGGGAAAAAAATCCTCTAACATGACTTTTAGAAAACTTATTTGCAGCCAACTGTTAAATGACCCAAGGTAAAAGGTAGAACCTCTACCCAACATCTTCAATGGGATTCAGAAGAGATGACTGAAAAAACCCAAGCAGTTCATGCTTAATAGGAATCCATGTATACCAAATTTCAAAATAGGTCTCAGTGGAAAATGTTGTCAGCTCATGGTAATACAAAAAGATGAAACCCACTAACTTCTTATATCATGAGCCAATGGATAGAGGGACATAAAGGCAAATTGAAGTTAGGAAAGAAAGAATGATTTCTCAAGAGCTGGTGGTTCACTGCTACAGAAGTGCCCATCTCCATGTCTTAAAATCTTAAGATCAAGAAAGGGTGCTTTTCTGAATTATACGCTTCAACCAAATAGAAGATAATGGCTCAAAACAGGGCAGTGTGGTTGCAGTTATCTGACTTGTTATGAACGCTAGTCTGACTGGGTGATAAAATACTCTATTACCCAGACTCAGTCCTAAAATGCACCTAAGTGGGATTCTTGTTCTTTATTCTGGAGCTTCTTTTTTGAGAACATCAAAATCATTAGCATTTATGACACTCAATACAAGCTTTATAAGTCATGAAAACATGTGAACTATTTCTATTCATGTGTGAATACTAACTAATGACCACAAAGGCAGTGTTTAAGAGAAGGGGATATTCCATGGTGTTTTAGAAAAGATAGAAACAGAAGTTTGCTCTTTCCTTATGTATCAGTAATCTATTGCCCATAGTTATCCCCTGCCACTTTTGATTTTGTAAGGTCTAGATGCATCACAATTAATTTTGGGGCTTTAACTGAAGGATCAACATGGTAAAGGCAGCTGCCCAACACTCTTGTCAGCAGAAAGATAGACTCCAGAATAGGGGACACTAGTGGACCTAAGATGTGGATCAACCTTTGGAAGTAACTTTCTATATTGTCCAGAGATGGAGTCCAGGTTGCTGTACTCAGTCCTACATGGTCTCCAGTTGGAGGGATTGAGTCTGGCCTTGTGCCCCTTGGAGCAAATCTTTATTCCTTACATGTCTGTATGGCACTTGGCACAGAGATTTGGATCTGTTCTGAGCCTCTTTAGTTGCTACAATCACACGTACAGGTTGACGGAGAATTGGGAGACTACTTCCTGGCAGTGTTATTATCTCAGCTAGGCTGCCCTGATAATTTTTCTTAGACCATTTCTAAGGTTACATCTCTATCTCCAAATCTGAGACCATTACCATCACTACATTTCTGTATCTGGGCCATCTACATATCAGGATGAGAGTCACACACTCATAAGGCCCGCTTCCCCACCCTTCCTGTGTTTCTTGGAAACATATATATTCTGTATGACCTTTCAATACCATCATAATAAGAAGACATTGCTGTTCTAGAAAGGTCATCTGTGATCATCTAAAATGTTTTCCTTAAATATATAGACAATGCAGTTTTAATGTTATGGGTAGTGAGAAGGTTAGCAGCCTATCATCTTTTTCTACTAAAATGTCACATTCGGATTCTGTCTCAGCCTGGAAGAGCAATTGGACAGCAGGGAAGAGATTAAGTGCTCCCCACCAGGTGCTCAGCCTTGATCTCTGAAGTTGGGACTGGGGTGTGCAGAATATTATTCCAGCAGGTCCCTTTAGTCACAGTCACTACCCAGGGTGGCTCTTTGCCTCCTGAAATCTGCAGTAACATGCATGCCCTCCTCCTGCAAGCACAGAGGAAAGACAGTCTCTGTGCTACCAACCTCTCACTCCATGGCCTGGGGAATAAGCCCCTACCAGAAGTGGGGGGTCAGGTGTAAACATCCTCATTCTTCTTCCAAGGCTCCCTGGGTAAAATCCCCAGATGTCACCAGAGAATCAGCCACCCACACCAGACAAAAATCCAGTGAGATGGCAGACTGGGTCTTGGTGTTTGAGCCTGAGGCTGGTGGGTCTGTTCCAAGGCTCTCTGCTATGTAAAAGGCTGGACAGATCAGAGTCATAGAATAGTTTGTGTTGGAAGGGACCTTAAAGATCATGGCAGGGAGATCCTTCACTAGTCCAGGCTGCCCAAAGCTCCATCCAACCTGGCCTTAAACACTGCCAGGGAGGGGGCAGCCACAGCTTCTCTGGGCAACCTGTGCCATGGCCTCACCAACCTCATCGTAATTTTTTTTCTTTCTATATAATCTAGATCTACCCTTTTCCAGTTTAAACCCTTATCCCTTGTTGTATCCTTACACGACCTTGAAAACAGCCCCTTTCCAGCTTTCCCGCAGGTCCCTGCAGGTACTGACAGACTGCAATAAGGTCTTCCTGGAGTCTTCTCTTCTCTGGGTGGAACATCCCCAACCCTCTCAGAATGTCCTCACAGGGCAAGTGTTCCAATACTCTGATAATCCAGCCCTCTGATCCTACTGTCCTTGGAAAAGTGAGTTAATAGCACTTCCTTTTCCTCACATGTAGTGCAATTCCTGTATGTATACGGAGGTTATAATCTCTCTGGGATAAACACTATCTTATAGCATGTACAGGGCAGCATGCACACTTAGGCTATGATTTTGTTCAGAAGTTACCAGGAGTAGCAGGTTCTGTTGAGTTTTACAGTGGTAAAAATGTCAGCACAACTGTGCAGATATTCAGAAGACCAGAATAGTCACTTTGGGACTTAATCTGCAGTAAAAAAATAATTCACAAACAAGTCTCGTACAGCATTATGGTAAAGGCTCTCTACCAAGGATATTTTATCCTCTACCAAGGATAAAGCATGTAGTTGATCCTTCTCAAAACTACTATTACACCTTGAACTGCTGAATTTAGTGATCTTTGAATTGACAGAAACTTTTGTGGACAAGATTGACTGACAGTATTTTAGATGGGTGAAGCGATTTCCTTTTCTTTTTGACATCTTCCAGTGTTGACACTTCAACGATTTTGCCCTAAATGTGTGTCAAAAGCATATGGAATAGAAAAAGAGGTAGAAAATATGTACTGTAAGACTCCTCAGAATAGCTGAAGAAGTTAGTAGAGAAGTTCCATTGGCTGCACTCTCCATCTAAAGTCCTTGAAGTACTTCTGAGACCTCCATGCATGCTGTGAACTCTAGCTAATGTAAACTGGACACAAGAAGGATGGAGGTTTCATTTTTGAGACCAGAGGTAAAAATAAAATCTGGAAAGGGATAAGACCCAGGTCCTACTGCTACATACCGGCCTTTGAGCGGTTTATTGAGGCAAAAGCAGATAATCAGGGACCTTTCCATCACAGTAAAAGTGGGTACACTGGACTCCTGTTATAACAATTTTTGTGTGTTTTGCAGATTCAAAGCAACAAATCAGCAGGAACAAAGAGTCTATATTTTACATTAATCTCCAGGTTGTTTTATGTGTTTAGGAGGATGTATGTTGATGGGGCAGTCAGAGGATGAGCAAATTCTGGGAGCCTTTGCGAGGGTGGTATGTGCAGACAGGGAGATCGCCCAGGGTTGCTGCTGCTCACCATCATTTTCTTAGGGGCCACTGCCAGGAGAACAAAACCACACTTGCCACTTCTGCCAGCAACACATGTGATGGCCTTTTGGAAGCTGTTGGAGGTAGGGAGAGCCCCTTTGCTTGCCCCGGTTGTCTCCAGGCAATCTGGCATTTCTTGCTAAAACTGACTTTAGATTGTGCTTTTCTCTAGCTGCAAATAAGCCCACAGAGCAGTGAAGGAGACCATTCTTTAGCTGTGCAGTTCACACTTATCTGGAGTTTATATTAAGTGGGTTCTTCAAAGCTATCATTGTCTCAAGCTCTGTCTGCCTTAAGCCCTGAAACAATAACATTTAGTGCTTATTGTACACACTGGCTTTCATTGGCGAGATAGTCTGCAAACTTGAATTAAGCATCCCAGCACCCTTGTAATCTCTGTAAGTACCGTACTATTATTACGAGGTAAGACACATAAAGCTGGAATTAAGGTTGAAAGAATCTTGAGTCAGAAAATCCCTGAAGAAAATCCCTGTCCTGGCACGAATGGTGACAATGCCATTCTGTGGCTCCACTCAGAAAAAACAGTAGAAGGTGCTAAGATATAAACTGAGGCCTTAACTCTGCTCCTAAAACACATGTTCTGGCTTCATCCATTATGCTACTTACTTCATTAAGAAAGAGAGTAACACCAGCATCTTATTCATTATTGCAGGTGTTGTCTGCATAAGAAATTTGCATATATTTTAAAAAGCAACGGGTTTAAACCACTTTAACTAAAAGTAAATACATTTAGATTTATCTAAATTTATTAACACCAAAGTAAATGAATGGGAAGAAAAAGAAATAGATCTTTGAAACTGTTTGTAAGTAGACTGGTTATGAAACAATTAAACTTGAACTGATGAAACACCCATATGCACAGAAAGTCTTCATGGACTAATGTTTCATGCTGCCTCACAGTTTCTAGGTATTCTCTGCTGATGTGCCAGACTCTCAGTACAAAGACAGCTTGGTTTTACAGCTAGATTGTTATGAAAAATGATGCTAACAAAAGTTTTTACAACTCTAAAACATTTCTCAAGATGTTTGCCAGCAAACAGTAGGTGATTATGAAATTATAGGCTGCAGCATGACAGAGACAGGCAAGGAAGCTAGATGGTTACAACTGCTTGTTTATTTTTGAGCTCTTAACTACACATGATTTACTTATCCACTTTACAGCAAAATTAACATTCTTTTGCTGTCATTTAAAAAATGAGGATGTACATATTTTCTTTCTTTTTTAACCTCATAGAAACCATGTGGTAAGATTAAAGTAACACATAAAGAAAAAAGAAACAGGACATACCATTACCATTTTGTAATTATATTACCTATTTTTTTGAGCATCAAAACTAGCTGCACTAGCATTGGAAATTTAAAATATTAAAAGTCATGAAAGATTGTGGAAATAAATGTTCATTTCTTTTGAATTCTTATCCTGAGAACCATCAAACTTCAATTCACTGTAGTAAGAAGGTCCACATAACGTCTACATATAGAATTGTATCATAGAATCAATAGAATTGTCTTAGTTGGAAGGGACCCTTTATATTACCAGGTCCAACCATCACCCTAAACTGCCATCCACCACTAAAGCATGTCCCTCAGCACCACATCTAGCTGTCTTTTAATACCTCCAGGGATGGACAATCCACCATTTCCCTGGGCAACCCGTTCCAATGCCCAACAACCTTCTCTGGGAAGAAGTTTTTGCTAATATCCAATCTAAACCTCCCCTGGTGTAACTTAATGCCATTTCCTCTTGTGCTGTCACTTGTCACTATAGAGAAAAGGTCAGTTCCCACCTCTCCACAACCTCCTTTCAGGTAGTTGTAGACAGCAATTGGATCTCCCCTCAACGTCCTCTTCTCCTGACTAAACAACCTCAGTTCCCTCAGCCGCTCCTCATAACATTTATTCTCCAGTCCCCTCACCAGTCTCGTTACCCTTCTCTGGACACACTCCAGCACCTCAATGTCTGTTCTGTAGTGAGGGGCCCAAAACTGAATGCAGTACTCCAGGTGGGGCCTCACCAGTGCTGAGCACAAGGCGACAATCACTCCCCTGGTCCTACTCACCACACTGCTCTTAATACAGGCCAGGATGTCGTTGGCCTTCTTGGCCACCTGTGCACACTGATGGCTGTGTTCAGCTGGCTGTCAATCAACACCCCAGGTCCTTCTCTGCCAGGCAGCTTTACAGCCACTCTCCCCCAAGCCTGTAGCTTGGGGTTATTATGACCCGTATGCAAGACCTGGCATTTGGCTTTGTTGAACCTCATGCCATTGGCCTTGGCCCATCGATCCAGCCTACCCAGATCCCTCTGTAGGGTCCTTCCTACCCTCAAGCACATCAACACTCCTGCCTAACTTAGTGTCATCTGTGAACTTACTGAGGGAGCACTCGATCCCCTCGTCCAGGTCATTAATAAAGATGTTAAAGAGAACCGGTCCCAGCACAGAGCCCTGAGGAACACCACTGCTGACTGGCCACCAACTGGATTTAGCTCCATTCACCACCACTCTGTGAGTCTGGCCATCCAGTCAGTTTTTTAAGCAGTGAAGAGTACACCCGTCCAAGCCAAGAGCAGCCAGTTTCTCTAGGAGAACGCTGTGGGAAACAGTGTCAAAGACTTTTTGCTAAAGTCCAAATAGACAACATCCACAGCTTTGCCCTCAACCACTAAGTAGGTCATCTTATCAGGGAAGGAGATCAGGTTGGGCAATCAGGACCTGCTGTTCATTAAACCGTGCTGACCATGCCTGATCGCTTGCTTTTCCCACATGTGCCTCATAATGACACTCAGGATAGTTTGCTCCATAATCTTCCCAGGCCCTGATGTCAGACTGACAGGCCTATAGTTCTCCAGGTCTTCTTTCCGGCTCTTCTTGTGGATGGGCATCAATCAATTCTCACTTAAACCAATGATTTTCCAACCCAGGGAAGGATTGCACCCCTGCTGATTTAAGAAATGTAGTCCCTTGGGTTAGTTCTTTTTTTACTTTACAAAAGTTTCTTAGTAAAACAATGCAGTGGGTATGTCTTTCAAAGCTTTAGTATATGTAGGACCCCATCAAAAGGAAGATCACAACATAGAGCTTTTTTCTTTACCAGCAATAAAAGCATAAATAAGGAACACCCTCAAAATGAAGCAGAGACAGTTGGAGATTACTACAATGGTAAAAGCGTACTGTAATCATGAACATTTCATGCTTTTTGTGTGAGAAATGGGATCCTGGAGTTATGCCAGGCAGCTCAAAATACTCTGCATGGGCAAGGCAACTGCACCCAGGCTGTGTATATTGAGAGGAGAAACAATGATCTAGAGGTGACTCAACTAATGCAACTCTTGTGTTCAGAATACCAGACATAAAAAATACCAGTGGCACAACCCTGGTCCATCACCAGTGCTGAATTACGCCAACCAATGGGAACTCTGGTTACAGCAAGGCAAAGCAGAGTGGCCTGCCAGGTGCTTTGCTGATTGTTCAGCAAATAGAAATGCTCATAATACCTGTGTGCAAGACAGACTGATGTTTTAAGACAGAGCATGTTATAAAGTGAGATGGGAAAAGATAAAATCTGTACTTTCAAATTAATCCTTTAATGCCAACTAGCAGTAAAGCTTTTAGTAGAGTCTGTTTGGTTTTATTGATAGGTTCAATGTGTTGAATCCCTATCCATATTTTAGCCCCAGTGCCTAGATTCACATCGCCGTTGGTTTCTGCTGCTTAATCTCATTAGTACAGCTATTTGTATTGATATACCCAATAAGGTTGCTAATACTACCTTAGCTAAGTGTTATTTATTGTATCTGTATATACAACAATATTAACACAGTCAAGCATCAGCATCGGCACTTGAGGGCACCATTAAATTCACCCACTGTTCAGTGAGAGATTTAATGATGGATTTAATAGTATTAAATAGGAAAAAATGCCCTTGGCCTTTACATTCTCATTTAAAAACATATAAAAGAGTAGTAATTCAGGCAGTTATACTTCTTTCAAAGATTTTCCTTTAAATCATTCTCAGCAATATGAGATCAGCTGTACTTTGATTGTTATTGTATCTTGACCAAAGACAGCAGCCCCTGGCCTGTCAGAATTACCAAACTGTTGGCAAATTCAGCTCAAGTTCTTGCATCAAATATGGGTGTTCACTGCTAAAACAGTGAAGACGAAGGCTGGTGGAAAATTAGTACTATGGTATTGCCCGTGAGCTACATTACAGACTTCTGCTAACAACAAATGTAAGCAGAGCCGTGAAATAACTGGATGTTAGGGTTGTATGCTGGTTTTTTTCATGGAATAGAAATAGGTTGCGTTGGTTTTCATAGGGGTTTTTTTTGTGTGTGTAGTAGTGTGCCTGCTGCATTTTCCCATAGATTTTAGCTGCATTTACCTTGCTTTCTTTCAGTCACCAGATGTCTGTTACTGAATGGAGCTATGGATGTCCTCTAGCCCATCTAGATAATTTCACTCAAGAAAGGCATTGGAATGGCTTTTTTTTTCTGTCTCTGAAGAAATTGTGCCCTTTGGGTCAAATGAACAAGGGCTTAGTCCGTCACCAGCAACTTTCTTCATACGTTGCCCAGCTGAGTCTGACCCCTCACTTTCAGTTCAAAACCATCAAGTGGGTGGAAGAACGATGTTGGAAGACAAAGATGCTCTCTGCGTGACCCTTAGCAGTGACTTGAGGGTCACCTACGCACCTGTGAGTTCTTCCTGGCCTTGGAAACTGCGGGCCATATGTGCAGGCTCTCAGTGACTTCCACACGTAGAACTGAATTTATATCATCACGAATGAGCAACTGTTCAGTTGTAAGCTTTTTTTTTTTACATATTTTCAGTGTCTATCATGAAAAGGATTATGCAAACACTTTCAGTAGCAATATGAATACTGACAATTAAAAGATAACAGTAAAACCATCATATTTGAATTTGAAACCAAATTAAAAAAGGGGGTTTTTTTCAACAATTTTGGCATTAAAGAGAATATGGATCAAATCAAAATTATACTTCCACACACATGGGCAATAACACTTAAAACTAGATCCTTAGTAGCAAATCATGCAAAAAAAACCCAACAAAAAAAGCCCAAGTGACTGCTTATCAGGGAACATTCACATTTTCCTCTGAAATTTCCCTGCTTCTGAATAGTTCTACCGACACCGCTACTGGGGTATTTTGAACAAACTGCTATCTAATATCTTGCAAGATAATGTACCTAGTTTAAAGCATGAGTTATGCAACAGAGACAAAGAAATGGACAGGCCATTTGCATTTTCTCATGCATCCAGACATGCTGGTTATAGAAATGTGGATGTGTTTGATTCCACGGTGCTTTCCAAAACAAGGGTAAAATATCACTGACGCTCGGCCACAACACTAATGGGAAAAAGCCATATAGGGTATACAGTTCACTGCACAACAGTAAGGCGATGGGGAGTAGGTTAAAGGAAATATTAACCATGGATGAGAAGAAATCCCATTTCTTATCAGACAAGCCCCCAGGTCTCTGATGTCATTTCAGAACACGGGTCTTTGGCTGTTACAGATACAGCTAACATCCTCATACGACGAAACACACGCTTCTCAGTTTATCTATTTCAGGAAAATAAGCCAATACAGAAACTAGGCTCCTGTTTGTGCCATTCGAGCTAGGACTCCTGCATCCACCTATACATTCACATGACTTTGGTGCATGGGACCTTGGGTGGATCCAGAGCTAAGGCTTAAGTTTATACGTCTGTAGAGTGTGGTGCATATGTGAAATGCATATTTCAGTTATTCTGGATAGCGAGGAAGTAATTTTTTTTTTTTAAAGGGCCTTATGTGGTGAGGTCTGTTGAGAAAGTAGCAGTACAGGTACCAAAGAGCTGTCTTCACTTGCAATCAACAATGAGATTTGTTATATTTTCATCATCTCTAACAGCAGGCAAATCAGTACTAGGCAATCCTGAAAGGGCTTTGTAGCACTTTTTGCCATCTTTGGATGAGATACTTTTGGTGAGTCTTTCAGAGACTTTAAGCTTCACTTCTGTCTATGGGTGCTCAGAGTCAGCTCCTGTTGAAGTCAATGGAAACTGAATGCCCATAAATAGGGAAAAAAAAATAACTTTACTCATGGCAGTAAGGATTTTAAAATGCTTGAGTAGGCAAAATCCTTTCCTCAAGCTGGCTTCTAAAATGATATACTTTTAAGAGACTGAAAAGGTTCATCTAGAATTTGCTCTGTTGGTTAAATAATACTTACACAGGTTTTTGCATGCCGATTATGTATCAATTATTGTATAATTGCATCATTACTTTAATTAGATTAAACTACATAATTGGGATGTCTAATTACAGAATGAGGAGGAAAAAAAGGTAACTTACCCGACACTAACTGTGGTTCTTGAGGAGTGGCTGTCCACATAGATATTGCTCCCAGGGCAAGTTTCTGGTGCAGAAGGCACTGGTTTTCTCTACAGCAGCAGCACCAGATGCAGCTGCAAGGGCACCATCCCCAACCAGACCCTTCCAGGAGTGCCAGCAGTGAGGTTGTCACGGGGAGGCCATTTACCATTTGGTAAATATCAGTAAGGTATGTCAGAGCACTAGGCTCCAAGTCAGCAGGGAGGGGAGTGGGTCGTGGAGTCTGTCTGGAAAGCTCTTTGGGACAAACCATAGTTAGTGTCGAGAAAGCTGTTCGTCTCCTCCAAGTGCCAGTTGACAGAGACCCTATTCTTGGTAACGAACAAACTGTATTTTAAATCCAGGTGTGGGAGGAGAAATCTTACCCAAAGAACAGCAACTACTTTAGCAGTGCTGGCCTCTGATATGCCAAGTGGAATTGTGGACTTGGAGAAGTAAATGAGTAAACAAAGCATTTAAGAGGCAGGTCTGAGTACGTTGGCAAACGGAGAAGAATGGGCTCTGTCTGGAGAATACTCTTCAGTAAGCCATGGGAAATAGGAATACAGGGCAAAATTTACTCAGACCAGTCTACATAGGAATAAATTGTCTTCTCACCATTTCAAACTGGACACATGAGCAATTTTGAGAGATTGTGCGAATGTGACAACCATATACATGTGAAGTGACATCTCACCGTCTTATTTTGTTTTGAGTGAACTGAGATTCTGGGGAAGAAAACAAGTACAAGGCTAAAATGATGGACTTGGAGATCGATGTGAGATCTGCAGAAGTCTCTAAAACTATCTGCAGATTGTGATATAATCTAGACACGGCACTCCCAGTTTTGAACTTACCCTGTGTCTTGTCTTTATTGAAAGCTTCCAGAAGAATGATTGCTATAGGATGGTGAAATGATTATAGTTTTTCCCTCCGGATATGCAAGTTTTAAATATTCACTTCTGTACCTTCAGAGTACATAGTAAGAGCCTGCAAGGAAATCCATTCTGAAGCTGGAATGGTTTGGTAAACTGGGGAGACGCTGTGGGGAGAAATGCCTCATGAGAAGTGAAGGTATATAATTTTTGCCAAGGGGAGCTAAAATTTGGGGCCTCTCAGAATCTTCTGAGCTTAGGAAACAATTTATGATGAGTCTGAGCTTTGTCCTTCAAAGGATGAGGTAGGGAGTGGGCAAGCCAACAGGCCCTGGATGTCTCCACTGTTCTCTAGGAAAGGCTTCTTTCAGGCTGTTGCAAGTCATGTTGAAATGCCAGCATAAAGGGTCCTTCCCAGCTAGGAACACAAGGTCTCTGCAAGTAGTCTCACTCTGGGATATGAAACTACATGATAATTGTGAACAGGAGGTGTAAAGGCCTAGTTATGGTCTAAACTCCTGGTCTGGACCTGCTCAGAAAAGCACCCCTCTACACACATGGAAAGAGCAGTTCCAGTCCCAGTGCACCGTCAGTCCAAATACATGGTATGAAACTCAAGAGGGATGCAGACAGAGGAAGCAATACAATGAAACAATGGCTTAATTTTGACTAGCAAAATAGTCTTAATTGCACTAAGATTTTCTAACAGTATTATGGCAGCTCAGCTGCTACTTCACATATTTTCTATTTTTATTTTCTTAGAAGTATCATAGCACATTTAACAAGTGATCTGAACAAAGGCATCATCTACGTCTGCACCCTAACCAAGAGACAAGAAGTCAGTTGGGGCAGGACCACCTAGGGCCTAGAAAAGCCTTGACAGTATAGGAAAACGGATGCCAGCAAACGCCCCATGATTGAAGCTGCAGATCGGCTCAGTGTTCCTTCTTCTTTACCCCCCACCCCTCAGGCAACTCGGACTGAAATGAAAGTGGCAAGACCAGAATCATTATGACATGAGCTGGTGGGACCCTGCTGTTAGGCTCCAACAATAAAGCTGATAGATGTATACTGACTGAGCTGATCAGAGAGCTGCTGGGAAGCAATCCAGTCCCTGCACTTCTTACATTCAGCTTTGTGGAGGGTTCTGCACTTGGCGCTAAGATGTTTTGAAGAGCGTTGGCCAAAAAAACCTCAGACTATCAGGTGTTGGCTGGCACCAGGTGTCAAGTTTGGCTCTGGTTCTGAGAGACTAAGATTCACAGAAAGGCAACAGACAGGGCTGGCAGATTCATCACATTGGAGAAACAAAATTATCCTGATCCTGCCTACCTGAGTTTTCTAAGAATTATGGGCAACCAGAGAGTCAGTGGGGAAACAGAATTTATAGGAATAAACCATTCATTAAAAAAAAAAACCCAAGAATTAAGTACCTGTCAAATGGAAGTTGGTAAAGTGTCTCTTCCTGGTCACAGAGATTTTTTTTCATCCACCCTGTAGAGCCCTGAAAGGCTGAGTTGATGGGGTAGGGCATTTTACAGACCATGCCAGTGGGTGGCAGCCAGAAATGCTCATCATCTTGAAAGATGTGTCTCCTTGACAATATGGGAAAAAACCCAAACAAAACCCCTTGTTCCCCAGGAAGTGTGTTTTGTGTCTGTAAGAGCACAAGGCTAAGGTTGCCTGCCAGCACCTGAGCAGTCCTGGAGTGGGGACTGGACCATTTGCAGTTTCATGCCTGATGGTGATTTTCAGAGGGAGGCTGTTGTTTCACCTCCTGGGCTGACCACCTGCAGAAAAGCATGAGGAGAGATGCTGTGGTAGCTGGGAGATGAGGCCTGTGCCTGTGGCACCTCTGAACTGCTGACCTTGAAGGACAGCCTTTCCAAAGCACTGAGAGCCAATGGGTCTGCAGGCGATTTGGAAAACAATGATGGAAACCCGCGAAATGTACAGTGTAGGTATGAGATGCAGCGTGGCATGTGAGTTTGAGGCTCACCTTCTGTTTTGTTTTGAGGTATTTTCCATTTTTTCTGGTTTTGGAGAAATAGCTTTTTTGGTGCTCACAGGTGTGCTTTTGCTGTCCAGTAGCACTCAGTTATTTTTTAAATCTGAATGCTGATTTAGAGAGAATTTTGCACAGAGAAACAAGTGATTAACTGAACCAACTCAGCTACCTATAGTGGAAATTTTCCATGCATGAAACAATCATCCAGCTAAGCTGATTCTAAGTTCATTGGCCATGAGAGGATGCAATCGCTTTTGCAATGGTTTTTATATAGACCAAAGGAGGTAACAAGGGATCAACTGGCAAAACCGCTCAAACAAAATCTGACTTTATGGATAAACAGACACTAAATGAAGGCTTGACTGCCCAAACTCATTTCTTCTCTGAAATGGAAGGAAGGTTCTCAACACTTGCAACACTTCTACAGTGAGTTGCATCCGTTTTATCAGTGTCTCGTCAGAGAGATCAGAGATGGAGTGGAAAGGAATGAGACCAAGCTGGTCAAGTTGGATATTCATCACTCACTATTATCAGGGTCAGCCAGAGATTATCTTCTCTTGAACATCCTGAGGAAGAAAAATGCAGTTTCCAACAGAAGCAATCAAAGGAAAAATATTTGGAGACAGTCTGATCAGACTTCTCAGATGTACCAAAACTGTTCCCATGTCACAGCCAAGTGGTGCAGAGAAGAGGAATTGTTAGTGGGAAAACAACGTTAAGGTTTTCACTGATTATGTTGAACAGAGCTAAAGCTGTTGGATGGTCCAGGGGCCCAAAAGTTAAAGGCAAATTGTGTGGTTATAAGCAGTGGAAGAGTAGTGTGAGGTCACCCTATCCATTCCCTTGCAAGTCACAGGGAAGCAGGTAGGGTGGAAGCGGAGTGACCCTGCTCCTCAGGAATATCCCAGTGTGCTCCAGGTGTGTAGCCAGCTATTCAAGAGCAAACAGGTAACTCAGCTTTCCAATGTTGTCAAAATTATTTGCAGGCAATTTTTAGGAAAGTATGCATTGATTGATTGTGAAGTTAAACATTTTGGCCTTCGCAATTTCTTTTCTTTCATTTACAACTTCATCTATTAAAATTTCACAGAACTAATTAGTCCCATTATAAATTAATTATTCTCACAATTTTTTTTTCCTTTGGAAAGTAGGCTTTGGAGCGTAACAAAGTCTCATATCTATTTTTAACTCTTCTACAGCTTAAAAAATGAGAGAACGAACTTCTTTCATGTTTCATTCACTCCTCCACTCCTCTGGAGCGCAGGCCTTTAGAAGCAACTGCCCCGGTGCCACACGCCAGATGATGTCTTCCCGAGGAGAGGTTCGGAGAAATCCCATTGATTTACTGGTTGTTGCTGTGTGGGTGCATACCAGGGAACAGCATTTCTAAAGGCTTTTAGCATGCCAGCTTTTATCCAAAACAGCTTAATTAAAACCCGATATTATAATAGTACCATTTGCCCCAAAATGAACAGTAGCTATACCGACTGCCACTGCATTAAGTCTGGTTAATGAAAGTAATTACAATATGCTAGCAAGAAAGGCATGAGGGATGAGGATAATAAAGGGCCATTTGCTGCACGTGGAGGTTTGTGGAAGCCCCCGGTTCCCCCTTGCCTGGTGCTGGCAGCCCCTCCACGTGCCCTGGCTCCACGTGAGCCTGTGGAGGCATCTGGGAGGGGGACACGTGCCAGAGCCATCCCTGCCTCTGGGGAGCACATATGGCCCCGGCAGACAGCTCTCCAACTCAAGGAAGCTCAGGAAGAGTGGTAACGAAGGGAATAAATGCTGGCACTCAGGAAAAAAAAAAAACATTAAGAATGTTATTTTGTTGTGTGGAAGACACTTGTGAGAGGAACTGCCTCTTATTACCAACTGCACTTTTCTGAAATAGATTTGCCTTCTCTGTGCGAGGATGAAGTGAGGTGGTGAAGTCAGCTCCGTTCTGTAAAGCCCCAAATCTTCCACAGCCTGACCCAGGCTGAGGCAAAACTGCCCCCAGATTTGGTAACACTAATACAGTAGGATTTCACAGCAGCACTACACTGAAGCAGGAACGGTGGATTATTTTGAAAAGAGGAAGAAATGAGTTTTTAAGGGAATTTTTAGATCTTTCCCAGAACACCCTCGGTATCCCCTGCTTTTTGTTGCTGCTGGTTTTTTTAAGCCCAGCTGTCATAGGCTGTATCTTAAACACACCACCACTCAAATTACTTCTCTGATTTTGAATCCCAAGTGAACGGAAACGCATGGCTCCCTGCATGAAAACAAATTGCTATGAAGGGGGAAACTAAAGATTAGCACTAATGCACATGCTTAAGGTTTCAACCCCAAATTCAGTTAATATAAAACCTGTTATATTTCTCCAAAACCTAACGGATGAAACCTCAATCAATAGATATCCGAGGTAGCAGGATAAGATCAATAACAGAGCTAATTTTGCAGAATTAAGGAGCAACATGAAGATTTTTAACGAGGAAGCAGACACCTTTGCAATAACTGCACTATGATATGTTGCCTAGCAACAAGATATAAAAATGATGTATAACGCCAGTAACTTCTTTCACATATGAAAACAGCACCCTACCAAGACAGCTTCATAATGTACTCTTACAAACTAAAAATCCATAGAGACCATTAAAGCCTCCATCTTCTGTAATATACTCTGTTAAACAATCATGTGTTTTTGTTAATGCAGTAAAACACTGAATTTATTTAATGATTACCCAATGATACATCAGCAGCAGCAAGCAGGAATGTTTCTATTTTAAGCCTGCAGAATCCATCCCAAGATATCACACTTTGATGGAGAACGGATGCAATGAGCCAGACCCATGCAATGCCCAGGGTGCCTGGGGCTGGGGGTGTCACATGGACCACAGTTATTTATGGCAGGGGCAGGGGGTGTGTCAAATTAAAATCACCCTCTCTTTGATAAAAAAAATAGCATTATGAGATTGCATGGGAATGCATTTATTGCTTTTAACCACTTTTTTCTGTGGCTTGTAGCACAATATGGCTCATGGGGTACCTCCTGCTTCCCAGCTCCAGAATGGGGGAGGCGAGGAGGGCGTCAGGGTGTGCCAAAAAGCGGGTCGTGACTGAGTAACGTCTGCTAAAAGTAGTACTGTAAAGATGGCTCGGCAGGACAGGGTGAAGGAGAGGGCTGTGGGAGGGGGAGCTGCCGGGTGCTGGTGGGGCCATCTGCAACCCCAGGCAGGGGGGAGCAGCTGGCATCAGCAGCCCCTGCCCGGAGTGGGAGCAGAGGCAGCGCTCGCCAGCCCAATTACGAAAGATGGTCCACAGCCAAAACACAAGCCCTGCAGCCAGAGGACCGTGCCAGGACACCGGGTCCTTGTCTCTAGGAAGGCTTGCGGGGGAACAGAGGGAGTGGGAAGCTGTGCACTGGGCCCTGGGGAGGCTCCAGCACCTTCCCTCTGAGGCATCAGCAGAAATACACGGCAGGGAAAGCAGGCCATAATAATCCAAAGTGTGGGGGGACCAGTACATGTTACAAGGCTTGTTGGGAAGTCATCTTCGACATGGCTGGGAGTAACCGGGGTCTGGCTTATGGACAGTTTTGCCCAGGCCAGCATTGCACAGAGCAGGGAAAAAAGAGACTTTGCTTATCTGCCAGGAATGGGCACATGGCTCAGGTTATCACCTTGCCTTGTTCCTGCACAGGTTAGCTGGGAAACAGCCCCACAGCCCAGTAGCAGCGTGGCTCCTGTGGGAGATGTCCCCTTCTCACCCACTGGCCCTCCCACCCCTCCTTGAGGTCCCTGGAGGTCCCACCCCTGTCCCCAGAAAGCTTCCCTGCCTCTCCTTTATGAGAGTTATGTGCTGAATATTTCCAAACCTGCAGATTATCTGAGGTACATGTTCCGTATGTCTGGAAATGAAGCAGATGAACACGGCACTTAATCCTTCGCTGATCTCATGCCTTGAATTTTAATCTTTGCTCTGCCACTGACTTGCTTTTTTACCTTGAGCAAACCACGACAGCTCTCTGTATCTCAGCCCACCCATCTGTTCAAACGTATCTGGTGATGTGACCCTCTCCAGCTGACCCACATTTTATGGGATGGCTGAGAGTCTGCTCTAACACGTGATTAGATACCAGGACACTTTCAGATTAAAACAATAACCATGTTACTGCACAAAATAAGCATAAAGCATCCTTGCATTGAACTGTTGAAAGCATTAAACATATATTAAGGCTCTTATATTCCACAAACACAGCAACACCAACCAGAACCAAAATCCGGATCATTGGTATTTCAGTGCGGGGACTGTGGTGAAATGTGGGACTCCATGTTTTGGGTAAGGGCAGACTACAGAGACTAAGGCACTGAACCGGGATCCTGAATAAGGTGGGAGAGGGTAACACAGGTAGAGGGGAGCAGAAGTGGGTACAATCCTGTTCAACTGCCATGATAATTTCTGCCACGAGCCTTTGAAGGTGAAGTGACGAGAGAAATTAAAAAGTCCCATTCTGCATGTAGTACCAGGGACCTGCAAAAGTCCAATGTCGGGAGACAATATGATCAAAGAGAAGCTTGCGTGGCTTTCTTTAATCTAAGCACAGGCCAACTTTTGAACTCCAACAGAGAATTTCACTGTAGAGGTGTTATTCTAGGCAGTTATGTCGATTAAAGGTAACTGGAAAGATGGGAGACATTGGCAAGATATAGAAAAATATATAAATATGTAAATGCATAAAGGGAAGTCAAGTGTGACTCCCTTTCCTAATTGCCTAACATGATTCCCACTAGATGCATAAATTACAGCTCCTATTAACAGCACTATGAATAATAATCAGTTTACTTTCTGGCTTGTATCTAAATATACTTTCTATATGATTTCATCTTTTATTCAGCTGTTTAAAAGCAGAACATCTAATTACAGTTCCTATTAGTCTACATTAATTTTTTTTTTCCACGGAGCATGTGTGATGACTGATTTTCTAAAAACAGACAGAATTTTTTAGCATATGGAAAAATCATGTTATTATTAATACATTCCCACATGACTCTACATTTCAATTCCCTTAATTATTTAGTCATTGCTGATTATGTCTTTTCACAATTCATTATCCCATTTCCTGCAACGTGGGCATTTTATTCATTAAGTGTCAAAATGAAGGGCCTGACCTCCAGGAAGATAATCAGGAAATAAGTGGCAGATATAAAAGGTCTGGGTTTCCCTTAAGTGCTCACTTATTTCAGTAGCTATGTCGTGTTTTTAGTAAGCGGTGACAGAAGCGAACTGTTGTTGGTAATTGCAGGAAGGCGCGGGGCTGCCAGGCTGCACGAGCTCTGTTTTTCCCGACGCGGGCCGCTCGCATCAGCTGACGGCTTCTGCTGTGCGGCGACAAGAACGGGGCAGCGTGACGGCAGAGCGGTGCGGCTCATTGTGCAATGGCGCAGAGTAACGCTGCCTTTCACATATTTAGAGGCTGAGAGCCCAGGCGGTAGAGGGGTTGGGTGGCATTTCACTGCTCGAGTGGACCTGAGGAGCGGGGATTTTGCAGACACTCATCCACCTTAGGTGGCTTCTGCTCCCCAGGACACCTTCAGCCCACACTACGTTTCCAGAGGGAACACTGCCTGTTCCTTCCTGCTGAAGCCAGACCTCTGGTGAGCCAGAGGAGCCCAAGCCGGCAGCCCAGGAGACACAACCCAAGGTCGTGTTTCCAGCCTAAGCATTAGACCACAGGGCTCGAGAGGGATAGCCCAGTGTTACAGGCCAGGTGTTCAAGTACCCCTTCAAAGCTGAAGGAGCTCAGCAGACCGGTATGTCCCTTCTCCATTCTAAAATCTGACAACATAACCTGTGAGGAGCAGGGATGTGACATCAGGGCACCTCTCTTCTTTTCCTTCTGCCATAGATTTTTGTCTAATTCTGTCAGCATTGTGACACAATCAAGTAACAAGTATTCAGCACACACTGACATGGGGTTACAATTAAAATAAGAATGTGAAGATGATTTAATTAGCCTGAATTGCTGATAATAAGGCCTGGTAATTTTTCAGAGCTGTGACTGAGTGTTCCCGGCATTTTTAAGACACCATGCATACACGTGGATATCCCTGTATGTGTGTGTGCATATATATAAAATGCATATAGCATATTTTATTTATGGGGTTCCTATGAGCAAAAGTTAATTTGAAAAGCTTTAATAGACATTACATTAATAGACAGCAGTTTCCTAAATAGCCTCATAGCTAGACAAATACTTTGCCTAATGCCATTTCATTTTCTGCCAGCTGCATGTGATTTGCTTTTGATCTGGCACGCGCTTCGTTATACATTATTAAAGAGCCAATCAGCGTGCCCCTGGAGTTAGCATCCTGCCCCCTGCTTATTTTTTAACAAATTTCCTCTTTTCTTTCGTACCACAGTGATTAATCATTTCAGCTAACGGCAGCACCGTTTATGATCTGAGTCAGTGACTTCAGACCATCTTAATCTCCTGTTAGGCAGGTTTTAATGTGCTGGGAATTTACTTACAAGCTTTTATTTATAGCACAGCGCGCCCGCGATTTCATGCAACAACAAAAACAAAACACCTGCAAATAGCCCTCGCTTTCTGCTTTTAATGTTTCTGATGAACTTTTACAGGAGAGGAAAGCCCAAACAAACCATGAAACGGAAACTAAAAAGGCAGCATGATAAATGCTTATTTTTCAAAACTGTCTTGGTTTTCATCCAGTTGCCTAGAGAGAACCTGTTGCCTTCCAATGTCTCTCTGCAGTCAGATCGTTTCTGGTCCACATTGTTTTGTACCCTCTGGTTGTCTGCAACAGTGCTTTTAGATGACTCGCTTATTAAAGCAGAGTCCTTTGGGGGCTTCTAAAGTCCTTTACTAGCAGCATCCTTATTTGTGGCGTGGTTGGCAGAGAAGCAGCTTTGATTCTTCTGTTAATATTACAAATATTTCCAGCTAACTTTAAGATCTATGCTGAAAGGGCTGACCGCTTTCCTACGTTGTAACAGCAGTTCAAAAGACTCTTTTATTAAGCCAAGTGCCTGACCATTATTGCTTTTTATCGCGCTGTAGTTTTGTCTAATATTAAGGGAAATGATTTATGGGAGGAGATAAAGCACCAAATGGATTTAGTTATCAAAAACTTTATGGTACCTTAACTTGGTGTGAGAGTAATCCAAATAGATTTTTTGGGAGGATTTTTATTCTTTTCTAAGCAAAAATTATATACCCATTACAATGATCTCCATCACACGGGCAGTGTCAAGGACTACTGGCTGGAGACCTTAAAACTGCTTAAATAAATACTGAACAAGGAAAGGACAAGGTATCTACTAAGCCCAGCAAGGATGACACAGAAATGTGGGTCAGGATTATCTGCCATGCCCCTTTCCCAGAGCACCCCCTTTTGAGACACCCTATGGAATTCCCCAATTCTAAGGCCACCAGATTTTCTCTTTTGTTTCCTTTTTGCATCATAATAAACAAAACTGCAGACTTTTCTACAAGGGAGAAATAACAGGCAACATTCAAACTTTGGCATAGGAGAGGACACCACAGCAAAGGGTGCACGCAAATTTTAGGAGGTTTGTAGTTGATGATACAGTTTGACAACTGCGTTGGGGGGCTCTGAGGAGACCGAGCTCCTGCTTGTCCTCTGGGATGCAGAAGACATATGTAGGAGCCAGGATCCACATGCTTCCTCCAACTGGTTACTTGTCCAGTATTGTTTCCTGTTTACCATTTCCCAACACCAAACTCTAATCCCTCTTAGCTTTAGTTAAAAAAAAAAATTAAAAAATTCAGTCTGTTTCAGCAGATCAAAAGGGAACCCTCTGCAGTCAGTGAGGAGAGAGGCATTTTCAGAGGACAATTTATCCCATCCTTTCTCCTGCAGCTACTTAGGGAGATTAAATTCATAACTTAGATGAGATATCTATCTTCAAATAACTACAAGGTAAGATAAATTCCATCTCAAATCATAATGTAACATTCACACACTGGAAAACATCTTATTTTAAATGTTCTCGTTTACACTAGACTTTGGTAAAACCTGTATGATTTAACATGTTATGCTTAGAACAAGGAGCATGTTAGCGACTTCACTTTTACAAATTTAATAGAAAACTATCAACTTGTGTAGAACCAGCGAGATGAGTAATAAATGTTACAAGAACAGCTTTAGGCGTTGCATATTAATAGCTGTGCCAGGATTGACTTGCAGTGCCTTGGTTCTATGATCAGCAACAAGATAATTAGTAAAATTATCCTGCAAATTCATTATCTTGATTCCTTCCACTTGTGCATTTTATTCATTACATATCAAAATGAGGAGCTTTGCCTCCAGACAGATAATCAGGATGCAAGTGTCAGACACAAAAGGTCTGAACTTTCTTTAAATATGCTTTGGTAGTTGTGACCTTAAATAGACTCCGTGACGCCAAGGAATTTACAAGCATTATTCCAAACAGAAGCAGCTCTATAATTTTGCAGAGAAATGCAGTTGTGCATTTTATAGGCTTTCTCACACCTTAATTCTATCTTGAGATAAATGACCTAATCACCGGATAATTCTGGAACGTAACGATTTCTTTCTGCCTTAGTCCAAATTCACCTGTAGTTCTCTTCACACTCCCTGTTGTCCCGCTACCCAGACCCAAGAACTGGCTGAGCTATACTGCAACTCCCTTCAACCAATGCTAAAACCAGGGTGCAGGGAAGGTTCACGGACTTATTTATGCAGGTCTGTTGCCCTGCTGTACAGCTAGGACATTGCCAGACACGTGAGATAAGAAGTACCTCTTGGCTACCACCAGGTTTGATGGAGCCAGATGGACCAGCAGTGTTCTCCTAAATGAAATATTTCATTTTTCAGCTCCTTATAAAATGCTTTACATTTTAAATCTGCCAGGAGGTTCCTGCACCCCTCTTGCTCAGAACTAATGCAGAGTTTAGCTGTCAGTGTAGTGTCTGGTTTGCAAGATGTGCTCAAACAGGCTGCCTCTGACACTGAACTTGGGGCACGGTGCCTGCTCCTTCTAGGCTCTCAGAGGAGCCAGTGGACAAGAGCAGGTGGCAGCATGAAGGTGATTCACAGCAGAGGCCTGACTTGTTGCCCACCAGAAAAACAGTGCAGTGTCTGGATGGACTGACCCTGCAGCCATCTAGATTCAGAAACGGCAACAGAGCCACAGAGAGATGAGTGGACATAAGCTGGAGAGGAATGGCTGGGGTGGGTGGGTTTATTATCAGCTATACTTTCCATTTTACCTCTGCTGGCTTCAGCATTTAATTCCCCTTATCCTCCTCTCACAGGATGTTCCATTTTCATATACATTAACACACTTTAAGTTGTAGGATTCTTAAAGTGCTTTTATTTTGGGATATGAGCTTTGTAAAAATGCATTTGCAAAGACAACAACGCTTTAAAATCCTTGCTTTGTTTTATGAAAGACACTTAAGTTTTCACTTGTAAGACTCGATTCTATCACTGCTGCAGGAAAACCCATGTGTAGGGTAAGACATGGCCTTAAAAATATTGTAAGAGTGGTATATTTTGTGGAAAAATTGAGGACATGTTGTAATGGATCATCTAATTATGGTTCCACCATAATTAGGTGCCTCTCGCTGGCCCCGAATCCTGTGTGGTCTCTAGGATGTGCTCTGCAATGACTACCAATCCAATGGCTCTTGGCCAAAATGCAGGCACTTGAACAAGCAGAACAAGATGCATCATGGAGCAGCCCATTTTTGCACGCATTGAGCTTGCTAGCACTCGCATTCAGTATTTAGCTGGCATGGCACTTCCAGTGCCATATGAATTTTGAATTAGCTTCTGCCAAGTGAAGCGTGTGAGAAGGGACATTCTCAAGCTGGATTCACAGCCTTGCACATCCGCAAAGCTGCTGCAGCCAGAAACGCTGCCAGGGGCTATGTGAGAGTACCCAAAGCACGGGCATCCCTGGGCAGGCCGGATCCTTCCCTGGCATCTCATGTTCAAGAGGTGGGACACCAAAACCAAAGAGTCCATGTCTGTCTCAGCTGAGGACGACTTCCACCTGTCCATCCAACATGTGTGTCTGTGTGGTTTCTGCTGGCAAAGAGGGACAGAGAGAGGGGTGGAAAAGCAGGCTTCTGTTGCATTGTTTTTAATCAGAACTCTCTGAAATTACAAAAAAACCTGCCCAAAAAACCCAAACTAACAAACAAAAAAATACCCCACCACCAAAATTAGCCACAAAACCCCCCAAAAAAGATCTGTGAAACCTCAGGTGACAAGATATGGAAAGGTACATGCACCACAGAAACAATAACTGATAGGGAGCGTCCTTTACAGAAGGGAATGTTTGATGATTTGGGGAATCTGCCTATGTATAATTTATGAATTCCTTATGGCTGCTTTTTACTGTGCAGTGCTTTATACTCTGTATTCTAGGAAGACAAGGAAAATAAGTTAATGTCTGTCCACGAAAAGGTTGATAGCTAAAGATTATCAGCACCTGAATAGATCTTACACAAGGAAAACAAAAGGTTAAGGGGCATTTGTTTGGGTTTGTTTGTGTTTTGGGTTTTTTTTTTCTCTCTGCCTCTCCACAGGGATCTAGATTTGGATAGCGGAAAATCCCAGACAAGAGAAAAAAAAGATATCAGATACTAATCCTGGGTCTTAAAAAAAATCACAGAGCCTAAGTGACTCCTGTGAGACTTCAAGGGCCCAGAGACAAAGGCAGCTTGTTTAGGAGAAGAGAGCCCGGGGGCAGCTCACTGAGCAGGGAGACACCAGGGAGGATGAAAGACGATGCTGCCCGGGAGGGGAGAGAGAGAGGGAGGGAGAGGAAAAGCCAGGCTGAGCCTGGGAAGACAGGGTGGAAATGTCATCTTCAGATGCAAGGGAGCTGAGGACTGACAGCAAAAGACGACGGGGAAATTCAGATGAGGCAAAGCCTGCAGGTCTTTTCCTGCTTTATCTCCAGGTTTACACTGCTTGTCCAGCTAAGGGGGAAAAGCCCCAACTATCTATTAGATGGCTGCAGAACTTGCACTGGTCGCATCGCCTGGAAAACGTGACACGTGTGGCAGATTTGGGCAGCCTGCTCAGAGTAAAGGGAGACTCTGCGTGTTGGGACCAAACACAGCAGGCTGAAGTCTGTCCATCTGCCTGGGAAAAGTCTGAAGTGCCTGGAAGAGTGAAATCGAGCTCACGGCCCTCTTCCCAGCACAAAAAAATAAAGGGTTTCTCCAAGCATCACCCTTCCTGCACCGTGTGGCTGCCGCAGCTCCCAGCTTCCCCACCTGATGAGCAAGAGAGGGAACCAGCTGCCGCGGCTGCAACTATATTTAGCAGTCTATTCTGCTATTGATGCATATATACCTGGTTCCTGCTGACGGTAATGAGAATTATTCTGACAAACCACAAGGAGAATAGGCCTTCTAGGGTTCGGATCGTATTAACGAAACGTCTAAGGAAAATTACCCTCTTTTTGTCCATGCTAAATTATTCCAGCTTTTCATTAATACTCATTAAGTTTCTAAGGATTGGCATTTTTAGCAAAAAATAGTTTTCGCTGACAGGAAAAAGCCACCCAGATAAATGAAGAGAATGTTTACTCAATTTAATAGGCATAATTTTCTCGTTTGGTGCTCAATTCAACATCAGGATCCGAAGTCAACAAAGGTTGGATCAAGGTCTACAGTTTTTTTTAATTGGGCTCTTCTCATTTACACTGGAATATGTTGAAAACTCAGGGCCATAATGAACCATTACATATGCGTACATGCAATGCTAGGAAAATTAATAATGTCTTGAATTTGCTCAGTATTTATTCAGCATTCATGAGTAAATAACAAATAACTTGATAATATTGATGAAAAAAAGCCCGTGGAAAACCCACACAGCTGGAGAGAAACTTTTTTACTGCATGAAGCCCACTTTCTCTCCCACCAAGCTATTGTCATTACTCTGAATAACTTATTTTTCCCGAAGGGTAAAGTGACAGGCTTGCAATTTCTATATAAAATTGCATGATTTTTAACTGAAGTTTGTATGTAAGCCCTTTTATGTCTGGGTGAATTTAAGTGTAGTCAATATTATTGCAAAGAATATGTATTTTTAATGAAATTAATTCTGTTGGCAAAAATTAACGTTTCATAAACTGTCAAATATGTGATAATTTATCACCATCTTCATTATAATCTGTACAGTGGCACTGTGTGGACGACTGAGTCAGAATCCCATCATTTAAGGCAACCTCAATAATTTGTATATGAAATAGTTGGGTCTTTTTCCAAGTACCTCACTTTTGAAGCACACCTGACAGCATTATGCTTCCTAAAGTACTAAATCCAAAATAACTCTAGGAATGACATAATGCTCCATACTGAGCAAACGGCATTTAGCGCTAATCATAAAGGACAGATACTATGGTGTTTTGGTTGGTGAAAACTTGATCAGTACTCTGTCAGTTTCTCTTAAAATATTCTATTTAATGGCACTTTGTGTCCTGTTGACAAATGAGTGTGTATGTTCTTGTCTTTCCTTCAAAAACAGTTTTTACCTGTCACATTTTAAAAGGAAAAAAACCCAACCTGATATGTCCCAAGGGCAATGAACTACAATGTCAGGAAGATGCCCAAATACATAGAATTGTAAGTGCTAAGAGATTTTCCATCGCAATTTTTGCAGTGTGACTAGTACTGTATTCTCCCAGGTCTTGGGAGTTTTACACCAGGTGAGAGGAAGCCAGTGCATTGCTTACAGAAGTTAGACCGCAGCTCTCCTAAAACACCCACAGGCCCCACACACCTGAGTGCTGTCCCACAACCGTGTATATCACTAAATCACTGGCACCAGCACCGCCAGCTCTTGCAGAGAAAATCCCTGAGTGCCCAGGTCTTCTCCCCACCGGCAGTGTGGGTGAAGCTGCCCTGCTTCATGGCTCTAAGATCTTTGGACATGAGCCATGCTACACTGATTTGTCTCAGAGTAAGAGAACACTTATTAGTCCATTTTACTTATTAGTATAGAAGTCGCAATGCAATATTCCTGAAAGCGATTTAATTTCCTTTTAGCAGACTCCTCTTTTCTCCCACAGTTTCCTTAAAGTCTCTCTGCCAAGTGAAGCTAACTGCTAGCTCATGTGTTGCTCCCAAATATGATTAAATAAGATTAACAAAAGAATATTTGTCTCAGCTCCCAGATGAGGAAAGCTGCCTCTCTCAGACATAAACAGAGAGCTCAGGATTCCTGGGTCAGACTGAAAGGTGACGGTGATGAGAGTTCCTGCCAATCTTCTCCAGTTGTGGAAAACCAAGCACTGCAGAGGAATTTCCTAGATGTCAGGGCATGTCTACTGAAAATATTAGTGTAGGAGACAGGAAAAGTTGCATGACCGAAGTACCTTTGTAACACCGGCCACTGAAACCCACTACTCAATTTAATGCAGGTTTTCAGAGACACATCTTAAGGTGGGGATGGCAGCAGGCCTGTCAGCCTGCAGGCTCACAGGGCAAACCATGGTTGAGTCCTTAGGCATTGGGGGCTCTGGGGCAACAACTGCCCAGCTCTTCAGCAGCAGCCCAGAACACATGCACACTATGGGAAGCCCTCTGTCTCTCACATCTCTTCTGTTTCCAGCATTCCCTGGAAACATGGAGAAGAAAATGGGAACATTAACTTGGGTGGAAGATCAAGCATATAACAGTATCTTGTTGCATTGTCTTCCTTAATGCCCATTTAATCAAGAAACCACTGTCTCCATAGGGTTTAGAGGATGATGCCATCATCAGCTCAAGTCCCACCTCCTTTGTGGTCTCGCTTTGTTTTGAGTGAATCTTACCAAGGAGGTAGGAAGTAGGCTATTCTCTAAAGGTGGCAGCTTAAGACAGCAAACCCCAGGCTACCAGAAGCGCAGATACACGCTATTACCCAAATTTTATTCTTCTTTCATTAGGACTGATAGCACTGATCCTTGCTGGTATTAATATGCATAATTCTGTTGGCCTCAGAGGAACTGTGGCAGGGATATACAAAACGAGGATCTATCTGGCCCTTTGCCATTAATAACAAGGAATCATTTATCCGTATTGGAACAAGATGGTGATTGTGCCTCTTTTCCAGCTTTGTGAAACACTCTAAACAGAGGGAAAAATTAGTGAGTATTTTACTGTATTATTTTTGTATAGCAGAGAGGCTGGATAATTCATTCTGGATTCTGTCTTGCTTTGTCAAATAACAGGGTGTATGCACTCACCACAAAACAGCAATTTTGAAAATTAATTCCACCACATAAGCATGATAGTGTTTCACCAGCTCTTTTATACTGGCCTGCCTTTTTTCTAACAGGCAGCTTTCACACATCGGCTACTTGTGTTCTAAAAAGAGCATGAGTCTCTTTTCTCTACACCACCTGATTTGATTCTCTACAGATTTTGCTGTATCTGAAAATGTCAGTGTCCCAGCACATGGGTGACTAATGTGCCTCTGTGTCCCACATCAGGACCTGAAAGAACAAAAAGCAGATTAGCTTTGATTGGCATTTGTTGTAAGTCTTATTGCTACCGTAAGAGTTTCTAGCTTGGTCTCCTATTCCCACTAACCTATTTATAGGGTGTTTTTTTTCTTTTTTAAGGTGATATTTTTTCGTTGACACGGAGATTTAAGTTCAAGGTTTAAATATACAACATACTTCAAACCTCAAACTCCTTTGAGAAACTATTTTCAACAAGAATAGCGACAGCTGCGAAAATCCATGTGTGGCAATTCAGGAATGCTGTCAATGTACAACTAATTAATGGTTGGTTGACATTATCACTGTTACTATAGTATTTTAGTGCCATTTTAAGTGGTGCTCTGTACCTCAGATTCTATATGTTAAGGGCCAGGGAAGCAGGGCTATAAAGATGATAAGGGGACTGGAGCATCTCTCTTGTGAGGAAAGGCTGAGAAAGCTGTGTCTTTTTAGCCTGGAGAAGACTGAGAGGGGATCTCATCAATGCTTAGAAATATCTGAAGGATGGATGTCTAGAGGAAGGGAACAGACTCTTCTCAATTGTGCCCAGGACAAGGGGCAATGGGCGTAAGCTGGAACATAGAAGTTCCATCTGAAAGTGAGGAAAAACATCAGCACTCTGAGGGTGACAGAGCTGCCCAGAGAGGTTGTGGAATCTCCATCTCTGGAGTGATTCAAGCCCCTCTGGATGTGTGCAGCCTGCTCTAGGTGATCCTGATTGGGCAGGGCGGGTAGGACTTCTTGTCTCCAGGGGTCCCTTCCAAACCCCAACATTCGGTCATTCTGTGAGTCTGTGATGTTTACACATCTGGCTTTAAAGCACTGTCTATGAAGGTTTATTGACAGTTGAAAACCACAATGTGGGCCACCAAATGGAGGTGACATGCATCATGTCCAAACCAGGAGCAGTTTCTGTTCAGATGAGCTGACAGGAAGTAACAGATCACCTGGAGAGAGACTTAATTAGCTGAGAAAGCCAAAAAAGAGGCAAAAATGGTGAAAAGTGAGCATGGAGAAAGAGACCTTGGCTGCAGCCCACACACAGAGAAAGTCCAAGGCACCACATACAGATCATGAAAGCTGCCAAGGAGTGAGGAGTCAAGGGCATGATGGTGTACACAGGTATGCCTCCTCTCTAGTCATTGCAGCTTACGTGGCCAAAACCCAAAATATCTTCTGCTAGCTCTGGTACTGCGGCTAATTTTTCTCCAGCAGCCCAAGGTACCGTATGTACTGCTAATTCTCACCTAGAAACTGGACAAGTTCCAGGCAGAGCTTGCAGAAGCTCCAGGCTGCTGCCATCCATGCCACTAGTGGTACCCAGGCTGGCTGGAATAAAGCTGACCTAGGTAAATTACAGCAGACAGGGACCACTGTAGGAAAGATACTGTGCAAACGAGCTGGATATCACGGTGTGGTAAGGAGGGCAATGTTAATCACTGAGAACTGGAGGTTGGATTAGATGGCTTGAACTACGGCTTAATGTTTCTGTGGTTTAGTTATCCTTGGGTGAAATGACATATTTTCCAAACACTCTTGGGTATGCTTTTTTCATTTATTGGAGTAGGAAAGACAAAAGGAATAATACTGAAGAAACGCAATGAAGGGTATACATCAGCCAAAATAACACTTTAATTGCTCTGAAATTTAGGATACTGAAAACAAAGCAGTGATGCAAAAGATCTGCTAAAGTATTGCAATGGAAACTAATGATATTTTGTGCCTCTGAGAGATTTTGGCACTTTGGAGTATTTCTGTATTCAATGAGACCAAAGGTGGTGTCAGCCAACTGGGGCTGCTCCTAAGTCCCCACATCTTCTCTCCTCTCCCCTGCCCTGCCTCTCTCTTTCACCTAAAGTTGCTGTTTTCTTCTGAAATGTTTCCAGGTTTTTCCTACTGGCCTCAGTCACAAAAGCAAATCCAAATTTGAAGGTGCTGTGCCGAAAACGGCCTTCTCACCCCACTCCCAAAGTAGCCCAGCCATTTCTTTCCACCATCAAGACCGCCATAAAACGCTCTGCTAGCGCAGAGGTAGCTGTCACACCAGCGCCGTGCAGCAAAGTGGGTCTCCTTCCACCTGTAGGCTTTTCCTTCTGCTTTGGGAAGCAGGAGGAGTGATTAGAAATATACTGCTGATTACCATATTTCTGTTCTGTAATGCTTCACATGTCCGATTCCACCAGGAGCTTAACTGCAGCCAGTGGGATCTTACAGTCATTAACATTTACAAGGCAGCGGTTCACAGTTGTTGAACTAACAACCTACCTCTAAGAAACTGATTTTTCTCCCCTCTAAGTATTGACACGTGCTCCGCTGACTGTGATGCTTATTCACAGTGACAGTGTGTTTGGTAGGATTTCATGTTTTCACAGGATTTGCCTTGTGCAGACAGTTTCTAATTTACCTCCGCTCTTGTTTTAATTCAATCAGCTGATGGAGTGCAGCTGATCTCGCGGCACATATGGCTGTTCAGGTTTGAAAAAAAAAAAAAAAACCCTGAATATTTGATGGGTTGATCCTTAATGCTTTCTGCTGAAGAATTAGCAAGCCTGCTAATGAGCCAAGGGATCCCAAGTGGGGAAGGGGAAAAATACAGAATTAGATTCTGTTTTCATTCAGGATTTTTTTTACATTGCTCAGATAAACAGCACTATGCTTTACACACTCTGATTAGTTTCGCAGGCTGGAGAGATTCAAGCAAATTACTCATTAAAGCCACTGCACCTGAAATGTCACATTTTCATAAGTGGATGTCCTGTGGCCATGGGAAGTCAGAACCTATTTGTAAGGGTACCTGTGGGTGCTCACCCCCTGGGCAGGAGGCTAGTGGCACCAAGGAGGGTTGTCTTTCACTGGGAGGGATGTTTGCAGCCACAGTTTCGCTCCTTTCACTGCCTCCGGAACTGCTTTTTCTATCTTCCCTGAAATAAACTCGCCCGACCTCCACCACACACCCCATCCTGCATCCCCACTGCTCCATGCTGTCCCAAAGGAGGTGGCTTGCATGTTAACTGGCCGTGCTTGGTTTTCCTCCCACCTTTCTCTGCCTTCCTGTCGCTCCATCAGCTTTCCCACTGTCTCCACATCTTGCAGTCAAACACTGCAGGCCAAATGTTCAAACTCCATCCACCTCTCCCCAGTTCAGCAACACCTCAGGTGTGAACACAAAAAGCCCCAAGGAATTCACAAGAAACATCTTCAGTAATTAAAAGCTCAGCTTGTGCTTGAGTTTCCTTTCAAGAAAGCTACTGCAACTCTAGGAATTTGCAGCTAAGGCTGTAAGAATAGCCAGATCAATCTCCAACCACTTATCTTACAAAGCAAGAACTGCCTGCACTCGACACACCTCCTTTCTCCTTAAATCCATATCAAATATACTATGAATGCATCTGACATTGGTTGCAACAGTTAACTTAGCGGGGAGGCAGGAGTCCCCCCGCTCCCACTTTTCACAAGTGGTACCGCAAAATAAACGTTTAGCCCAAACCCCACCACTCCTAACAATATGCACAGTTCCACAAACTAATGCCATCAAACAGAAATCAGCCAAAATTACAGATCTTGTTTAGCAAGCCTATGTTTTAGGAAGGAATTGAATAGGTTAGCTTTGGTGGTATCTCAGGAGCTCAGGTAGCAACTGGTCCGAGCGCGGTGGAGTAAAGGATATTTGTGTAGGCCTAACTCTTATTGTCCACTTTAAGTTTTCTACCATCTCCTCCACCCACAATGCAAAATCTTACATGGAACTGCCATTTACAGCTGCCACCAAGTAATGAGGTTTGTCTCTCTCGATTTGACGTTACATCTGCAACTTGATCTTCCCCGAGTTATTTACATCGAAGGCTCTCTTAGAAGTTTCTCTACCCTCGATGTGCGTGCCTGCAGCTGGACAAAGGAGTCACTGCACTTTGAAGGAGTTGCTGTAAATTAGTGCATGGGGTTAGATGAGGTTCAGGATTCCTGCAGTGATTATAAACCCAGCAGGAGACCTTACAACAGCTCCGATCTCAACAGGGTTACTGTCTTGTTAATCAACCTCCTTCAGGACTGGAAGCGGTTCTGCCTGTCAGTTTTTTGGGGGCTTTCTCTGGAAGCTGCAGCTTCATGCAGAAGGATCTGTCTATTTACAGAGTCTACGGAGCTCTGATACATTTAGTAAAACAACATCAAAAAAGGTGAGACTTAAGCTGTGGCACCCTGCGTTGCACCAGGCAGCACAAACGCTGTAAATTCTTGTCACAGCTACTGCAAAATAAGATTTAGTGATTTTCAAGCTCTGACTAAACCGATTTTGCAGCCCAGGTCCAGATGTTAGCTCTGACCACGTTGTGAAACCAGAGGGTGACAAGATGTGTGCAGAAACCAGCACTTTTCTCCTCTTACCTGCTGCGGGAAGGAAACACAGGGGAGCAAATGGAGAAGATTTGGGGCATACCTTCTACTGCCCTTGGTCTTGACTGGGGAAACATAAGACATGCCATGGAAGTATCTATCCCTTGGAAAAGCCACACCCTGACTTGGGCAGGGAACAGATTAACTAGAAAGAAAGTATGTTTTCTTCTGTATGTTGTGCAAGAGACAGCTAAAATAGGGTGCAATGCTCCTTAAAACGGTAGATATTAAGCATTTTGCTGATTTTCCATACAGCAAAGTAGCCCTTCCTATAATGAACACATGTCCCCTTTCTGAGGGGAACACAAGGACTGCAGCCCCTGTGCCTTTTCATTGTCTTCCTTTGGGCACCTGTATTCAGTCCAAAAAGAAGCTAAACTTTGGCTTTACTATGTGAATATGAATCAACAGCGTACTGTGGCAGCCAAAAATGTGAACCATGTCCTGGGGTGCATCACGCACAGCATAGCCAGCCCGTTGAGGGTGATGATTGTCCCACTCTACATCACACTGGTGCGGTCCCATCTCAAGTATAGTGCACAGTTCTGGGTGCCCTGAGATAAGAAGAGCTTCAAACTGAGAGTCTCTAGAGGAGGGCAACCAAGACGGTGAAAGGCTTCAAGGATAAGACTCATGATCACAGAATCACAGAATCACAGAATTGTAGGGGTTGGAAGTGACCTCGAGAGATCATCGGGTCCAACCCCCAAATGATGAGCAGCTGAGATCACTTGGCTCGTTCGGCTTGGAGAACAAAAGTCCGAGGGGTGACCTCATCACAGTCTACACCTTCCTCAAGCCGAGGAGCGGAGGAGGGTTTCTGATAGCCCCTCTCTCTGCTGACCAGGGATATGATATGAGGAAATGGAGTAAAGCTCTGCTTGGGGAAGTTCAGATTGAACATTAAGGAAAGATTCTCCACTGGGAGGGTGGTCAGTCACTGGAATAGGTTCCCCAAGGAAGTGAAGTGGTCATGGCACCAAGCCGGTCAGAGTTGAAAGAGGGTCTGGATGACACTCTTAGTCACATGGTTTAGTTTTAGGCAGCCCTGCAGGAGCAGGGAGTTGGACTCAATGGTCCTTGTGAGTCCCTTCCAGCTTGAGATATTCTGCGATTCTACAAATCTACCAATCTATGATTCTATGAATAGCACCTCAAAGAAAAACATGGAAATGTCATTCCTTATAAGCAATCTGTTTCAGAAAGCCAGAAAATCTGTGTTAAAACTGAATGGATTTGTGCAGGACAAAAGGAGGGCATGGTGAGGGCTGGTAAAGTCTGGATGCCAGTAATTTGCAAAGTGAATAGCAATCACACATTATTAGTGTGTCTGTTTTCACTAATTATCAGTAACAACCACCACTTCTGATCCAGACCTGTATTAAGAGAGTATCTAAACACTGCTTTTCTACTGCACATCAGTTCCTTGACACAGGAAGTTCACTTTTCAGGACAAAAGAGAGGAGATGGATACATCTGACCTGACTGGGCACTACAAGGGACAAATGGGACAACAGTGTTCAAGTATGAGAAACAGTGGTGTAGCCCTGACCTCACCACTGGTTTTCCACAATCCTTACAAAAAGAAGATCTGAAGGGAGGTATAGTGCTAATTGGGAAAGAGTTCAAGTCTCTTCCTAGATCTGCGTGAAAACATGGGAGAAATTAATTGCTGTAAAACTTAGCAACACTGCAACAGAGGATGGCATCACCAGGAAAGCTAAAGTGCCAGGTAATATGTTAGCATGGACTGGTAGTCTCGAGGCCTTAAAATCAGAGATGAATAGCTGTACTTGATGTGATACAGAAGGAGATGACAGTGGTGAGATGTAAAGACAAATGTCTTCGGGCAAGATGTCAAGCTAGGAAAATGATCTGTGCAGCAGCATGAATGGAGGCGGGTAACATTGCATTTGTCAAAACCCAGGAAAGGATGTTGTGGCAATCAAGGCGTCTAATTAGAATTTGGACCTGAGACTTTGTGAATCGATACCTCTGTGAATAAAGAGCTTCAGCTAGAAATGCGGCAGGGTAACAGTCTGCAAGGTTTACGTGTAGTCTTGGCCGCAGAGATGCAAGGGGTGTTCAGAATGGAAAATGATGCCTAGGTCACAGACCTGGAGGATGGGCAGATTTGAGATCTTGCCCATGATGGCCTAGTGAGGACCAAAGCTAGGGGATGAAAATGGTACGTGCTCTATATTAGCCATGCTAAGCCTCAGCAGACAGCAAGACACCGATGCAAAGTGTAGTTTTTGAGCTGTGGGTTGTTTTATTTGGTTTTTAAACGAAGTGAAAGAATTTGTGAATAAATCCTCACAAACAAAAGGGTCCTATGCGTCCAAGGATGTCCTTAAGGCTTCAGCATGATGCTTCACAGAAGTATTTCTTAAGGAATTTTTCCCAAGGGAAAAAGAAGAGAGAGCAGCAACTTTGTGTGCTGGTTTGGAGATGCACGCTACCATCACTAGTCATGCAGTGCTTTTTTCTTCTCAGCTGGGGTCTCTTACACACCCTTGTTCCTCTGTGTGGAAGGAACCACATTTCTTCTCTATATTTTTTTGCCTAATTGCACAGACCAGATTGTACACCCTAAGGAAGAAGACCAGCTTCTTTGACTGTTCATTTAAAAAGCCTTGCATAAAAAAGGGGTGAATGAGCCTCACATCACATCATATACTTGGTGCGCCGTGAAAAATGTAAAAAGCTCTCATGAATCATGCTATCTGCTACTAATTTGTAACAAAACAGCAGGGACTGAGGCTAAGGCTTGTTGAATATGCGGTTCAGTCCTACAAAAGCCTACTTTCTAAATGCTCAGTAAAAGCTCTGCCAGCAAATTCATAAGCAATACATCATCATCACCCTTCGATAAACTCTTTGTCCAGTTTAAGAATTAAAAGCTGTATTTAACATATTCAGGGGGAATGGAGAAATGCCTTTAGAAACAACAGGCTTAATGCACTACTAATCTCTAAACCAAATATTTATAGCCCTGCAGTTTATAAACAATCTGAAATATTTGGGCAGTGGATATCCAGGAGGTGGAAGCACAAGCAGCAATAGGGAGGTTTTGCCATTCCATTTACCTTCCTTTGTGTTTCCATTGCTATTATATCAGATTTGTAAGCATGGCAAATTATTGAATTATCAGTTTAGAAAAAGGAATGGAAAAAAACCATGAGTTAAAACCATACGGAAATGTTTCATTGTTTATAAATTTGTCTGCCTCAGAAAATGATCAATATCAAAGCTTATTCAAGCCAAGCTCTGCCTGGATGTGTATTAATTTGCTACATGAAAATAAACTAGAAATTACTAAGATAAAAGAAATAATAATGAAATATGGAAATAACTACAGATTTTGCACATTGTCATTATATAATGGACATAATGGACATAATGACATTACATAATGGATTCTAATTAAATCCAGGTGGAAAATGACCTTCCTAGACCTCCCTTCAAAATTAAGATTTTTGACAGTTGTGATTAATGGAAACATGCACTTTGCATGGTTTGTAAACCTGAAACATCATTGTACATTTCAGTTTATAATTTATCCCATTATCTGCTTCTGCATGCATGAAGGTCAGCCGTACTGGCACAAAGTAGCAGTGAAATCCAGAGGCTCTGGAAGGTTGTCTTCACAGATTTTTCAATTATTTTTCAAGAGGAAATAATTTTGCCTCCTTATTCCTTAGAAAGATGGCAATCTGAGGGAGCAGTATTTTTAACAGCAGTAATTGCAATATTCTTGTTATTCTCTTGTCTTTTTAGAGTAAACAAAATGGCACTGGAAAAAGAAAATGTTTTTTTAAGGATTCCTACCCGCAATATTTCTTCAATGCAGCTGTTATCTCCCGTTCCACTGTCCTGTAAACAAAATGAGAAAATAGTTTGTTTATGTTTTAAAAAGAAATAACAAATAGCAGGTTTCAGAACACGGTTGTCACATGAAATATATTCCAACCTCTATTACAGTTTCGAAATGAGGCCAAGTCTTTCCAGCCTCGGAAAAGTTGCACCGCTTAAAATTCTCCAATTATTCCCCGTCAGCACCACAGGAAGATGCAACATTTGCAGTGTTTATGTGTGATTACAACATATTTGTATAAATTCAGAGGAGTTTGTTTACACCACTTTTGGATGGGGTTCCTGCTGGTTTGGATACACTGCCTATGAGTAAGCATGAGCAAGAGAGTTACTGCACGTACGTAGATGAGTGGCGTCCCTCCGCATCCTTTGTGCAGGAACGGCTCTGCAGCGACACTGCCTATGTGAAGCCTGGCAATGGGTAGGGCAGAGGTACCTGTGATGCTGAGGGGAGAGCTGCAGCCACCGCCACGCAGGCAGCAGCAACGTGGAGCACAGGCTAGGCAGCACAGCAGTCCTGAGAAGGCTGCATTTTATTTTTAAAATGCTGGTCATAAACCCTTGTGGGACTGAGGGTGCAGAGGAATTCAGCTCTCCTGAATGGTATGGCTTCCTCCAGAGCCACTCTGGAGGGGGTGGAAATCAGAGATTTGGCAGGGCAGCCATCCTGATACAGGAACCATCCAGCTGTTTGCCTCACCTACATGCTCGGTTTGGTTGTCCCTGAGGACCCAAGCATTTGCCAGCGATCAAGAGGCGGCGCGAGACACCAGTCTGCCATGCTTAATGCCCCCACCCCCTTCCTGTCTGCCCCCTGCCCACAGTTTGCTTGCACTGTCTAGCACAACTGGGAAAAGGGGACGCACCATGAATGGAAGTACTGGTGCTGGGGGGGTGCCCATCTCATGCAGGTATCCACAAGATACAAGGTGGCTCCAGCATCGAGCAAGTTTTCTGGGGATTTACTCCCTGACAGTTCCCCAAAAAAAGTCCTTTGCACAACAGGACTAATTGGGGGTTGGATCTGATGATCTCTCGAGGTCCCTTCCAACCCCTATGATTCTATGATTCTGTGATTCTATGAACTGAGGGACCAGGAGACTGGGGCTGGAGGTCTTCCCACATGCGAAAGGCAGGATGGAAACAAAACCAGTAGGATTAATTACTGTCCCCAGAGAACTACCAGGGAGGTAAGCTTAGTACTTGCCCCTTGTTTTCAAAAGCTACCTGGAGGCTCTCAGCTATCAGGTGCCCACTTGGAGCAATCTGTTACTCCAAAGTGCCCTTGTCACCTGAAAATCAGACTTTTCCACCTCACCTTCCCCCAAAATCACCAAAACTGGGCACCTTTGTGCCTACTGGACCCAAATGATTCCACTAGCCAGTCTGTGTAAGTCCTGCTTCTCATTGCTGTCCCCAGTGCTCCCCAGCCCCAGCTGAGCGACCAAGGAGGTCTGGATCCACAGCTTACCGGTTGTGGCCAAGGTCAGCGGCACAACAGCCCCGTGCACGCAAGGGAACAATTCGTGTTTCATAATTTTTTGTAGCTGTTATTTCACGCCAATTCATAGAAAGTCGTAAGTGCTTTATTGTCAGCACTCCTGCTAAATCTCTGCTGAGTATGGCCCTTGATTGTTAAACAAATGAATTGCGTTAACTCTTTTTGGTGCAACACAGTCCGTCAGCTTTACAGTCACTAGGAGCTGCACCACTGATTTCCAAGGGAAAGCAGCTAAGCATGCTATAAACTCAGCCTTTGGAGAATTGCTGCTATCTGGTGTAGTGATGATGAAGAGAAGCTGCAGTCCCATGCAGATAGCCCTGTTCTGATCTCAGCCCTGTCCCGGAGGAGCTGCACAATGGTACGTGTGACCTTGCCTCACGCCGCAGTGGGAACTCAAGTGCTATAGTTCACCTTTCCAATGAAGTTAAGGCGGAGGACAGAAACACCACAACAATCTCTAGATATTTTAAAATTCACATTAGCTGACTTTTATTTATTTCTTCCATGTGGGTTTGCTTACTTTTTCTCCCTCTCCTTCCCCAAAGTCTGGTCCATGTCTTGTTATCCTGTTAACAGTGGAGAGTATAAAGCTCTCATCACAAACACCTTGTTTATACTGCAACAAATTTCCTCAGGTTCTAGTCCACTGCCATCTTGTGATGAGATCACTTAACCTATCATCTTATGCTGTATACAATGCATTGAACATAGGGTAAAACGATGCTCTTTATTTTTGTGTGAAAGTAAAACTACTGAAGGTAAATTTGGCAATAGGTAGGTCTAGGAACAAGCTTCTGTTATGAAATTAAATATTCGTCCTTGAAGTGTAATGAAATAAATCTTCAAATACTCATCAGCAAGAAATTACACTTTCCATTACCACAAACCCCAAACTTCACCTGTTCTTCCTAGCATATCATAACCCTGGGCAGGAGGAATAAAAAACCCATTTTGTATCTCTCTCAGTATCACCACGCTGCCTTTCAAAAGGCAAAAAAAAGGTGGAAACAGAAAACCAAAGACAAGATATGTAGAAATGAAAACAATATTTGGAACCCCCCTGAGTATCTATATTTTCTTCTTTGCTCTTCATCTTTTGAGTACCAAATATAAATTTCTTCAGTTATTTTTGCTTTGAATACTTGTGAGGATCTTGCATTACTACTGATATCAAACTTTCTAGAATAAGGATGGAGAAGTTAAGAGACCATGCTCTGCACACAGCAAGAAACTTCAATTTCATAAGGCCTGGGGCCGTATTTTTTTTTTCTTTCTTCATGATATCACATAATACAATGCAGAGTGTTATTATGGGATTTAAGATACATCTGAAAAGTGTCTGTAGGTGATGGTATGGAACAGATTCCCCATTCTCAGCTTAGAAGTTTATCTTCTCTGTTGCATCTCTACTCATGTTACAGAGGAACCTTCACTGCCCATGAATCTGGCAACCTGAACATGTCTTCATGGCCATATTTTAATTAATAATAATAATAGCAATAAAAAAGCTGGCAAATGTTTCTTGAAATCTGAATTAAAAGCCGTGATTGCATTGCCTGCAGGCAACAAACAGCACAGAGCACTCGACGTGCTATTTGCATCAATGGGCTTCCCTGATCCAAACAATACCGTGTGGGTGCTGGCTGTGTGACACAGCACCTGCGTAAGGCTGATGTCAGTCGTGCTGGCAATCTGCGCAAGGCAGCCCCTCCACCCTCTCGACAGCCTGCATGCCACAGTACACTTGTGCAGAAAATGCTTTAATTACTTTAAAAAACCCTCACAACAAACAACAAAAATTAAGGTTTCGAGGCTGCTGTTCCCAGCTAAGCCGAGGAGCTGCTACCCTGTATTTATCCTGGCATTGACGAACCGAGCTCATTTACCTCCCTTTGCATTTTGCTATCTGTCACCACCAACTCGCCTCGCTGAACCTTCAATGAACCATTGGTGAAATAGGGGCAACGCTCGGGGAGCTGTCAGGGAAAGCGGGTGCCAGCCTCTTTCCCTCCCCAACGCTGTGCCCGCTGCCTTCATCCCTCAGCCAGTGCAGAACACCAAACACTTGCACACACGTGTGGCTGGCGCACAGTCTGGCAGGAGGATGTGAGGAGGATCTGCCGCCGAGGATAACGGCAGTGGCTGCTGAAGAAATAGCCGGGAGCATCCCACCGCTGATAACACGAGCAGCTAATTACCATGCAAAGCACAGAGAACTGTAAGAAACAAGGCTGACTAAAGGCTACATTGAGTTCTTGAGAAACGGGATGTCATTTCAAAAAAAAGCTACGCCTGTACCCACTCTATTTCAGAGCATTGCTTTATTTTTGTTTCCCTTACCAACAGCTTTCACATGGAGATATGTAAAGAAATCCATCTGAAAGGAATTCCTATCTGCGATACCTCTCCCTCCTTTCAAATCTTTGTGTTAAGGAAAGAAAGAAAGAAAGAAAGAAAGAAAGAAAGAAAGAAAGAAAGAAAGAAAGAAAGAAAGAAAAATCTTCTGGAAGTATCTATTTCCATTTTAGCCTAAGTGATTTTTATGGTGTGAGCTTTTGGTGCTCTCATTATTTGACTGCACTAAGTGTTTTGACAAAGTCTCCAGAAGTTACTGGATTTTGGCTCCAGTACAAATTAGGCATGATTAACGTTGCCAAAAGGCTGAGGAATGCACTTAGAAGACTTGCTGGCCTCTTCCACTCAGCAGGAGCCAGGCTGGCTGTGTCGGCGCTTCAATGAGGGTCATCTGCAACCAGCACACCACCACAGGCCCACCTTTCAGGTGCCACCTCTGCAGCTCTCAAGCTGTGCAAGTGGTCTATGGCATCGCTTAAAATGGGACTGAGGGATTATCCCTGGGGCTGAAAATGAAGCTTCAGACAGCAAATGTTAGCAGACAACAACCTAAATCCATGATGAAAAAAAATGTGGGAAAAAAGCCCACGTTGATGGACCTTGACCTGAAAGCATATTAGCTTCTTTGCTAGGCAAGACCATGAAAGTACAGAGCTACATACACACACGTGTACATATACATATATGACATTTTCTATACAATGCATTTGCTAGAAAGGAACTCCCTATATGAAGGTAAATCCTTATATTTTTACTTATTCACACATGTGGCCTCTGCCCATTGAGTTGTGGAGAACAATAGCACTCAACAAAGATTATCTTTGATCATTTCTCTGAAGAGATCTTAATACCTTCAAGTCATGGAATAAAATGCTGAAATATAACAAGGAGACGTGCCTGAGACCAGAGAGGTGACTTCTGGGGTTTCTGTGGAAATAGAGCCAGGCTGTGAAAAGGGATTTTTTGGGAGAGGTCATTTGCAGGTATCCGGAAGGCATTTTTAGACATTTAGGGCTTTACTTACTTCTGCTTTCCTTACATGTGCTACATTCTGCAAAAGGCTTTTTGTGGGATGGATGCACTGAACCCACACTGGTCTGGAGAGAAAATGCAGGACTCTGCCCTCAAGAAGGGTGGGCTGGATAGAAGATGTCAGCTTGGTTAAAACCTCAATTTGTCTGTCTGGAAATGCTTTTTCCACTTTTTGGTACGTAGTTTAATTCTGAACTGGGAAGGGGGAGGGAGGGGGAGAAGGGGGAGCAGGCACTTACATGTAGATTTTATCCCATTGGCTATGCTCACTTACAAATATAACAGTGTGACATCATTAGCTTCAAAATGAAGTTTTAAGAAGTGTTCTCCAGTTCAGTTGAGAAATGGATGTTTGATCAGTCAAAACATTTTGTTAAATTTAAGAAATGTAAATAAAAAATCATAGTTTCAGAGCAAGATATGGACTAAATGAAGAAGTCATTAAAACAAAATATTGAAATGTTTCACTCTGACTCCAAATGCTCAGATTTTTGGCTTTAACAAAATATCTTCTCCAAATGAAAATGAAAATAGGTTTGGTCAAAATCAACACAGTTGCAGACATTTTCAGTTCTGATAAACCTGAATATCCCATAGGAAAAGGACTGAGTATGAAAATCCTCTGACATGAGCAGAATTAAAAAGGGCATTTCTCTTTCTTTTTTCCCCTTTACTAACGAGAATGGCATTTCCATCTTGATGGGTGACATGAGATCTGTCAGCAAGGTTTCCGTTCACTTTAACAGGGAACCATGGCATCCTCAATTCACTGATGGGCACTAGCAATGCTGTGCTCTTCACAGCTCTGAAACGGAGAAGAGACCTCACCTCTCCTTGAGGATGCAGGCAAGCAGGGCTGAACGGGATAGGGTCACACGAAGAAAGGAGACAGTAAGAGGCTGCCAAGGGAGCCTGATTTTCTGTGGTTCCTGATACCTGAAGGCTTTTCTTTGCACCCATGCTGTTCCTCACTACTGATTTGCAGTGCCAGTGGCCACGATCTGTTGATACTTCTGCTGAGTGCAGAAGAAAACTTCTGAGAGTAGGAGCCATCTATTGAGAGCAAAAACTTACTGAGAGTAGGAGCCGTTTCACTTTTACAGCGAGGAGTCGCTGCTGCTTCTTTAGACATGGAGACGTGCAGGAGGGAGATGGGGATGAAGAGCTGAATTCTCCTCAAGCTCCGTGTCAGAAAGTGTTGCACTAATTAAAGTTATTAAATCCATCTAATTTACAGCAACTGTTAATAAACTGTTACCCTTAATAAGCCCATTCTCTTTTGAAATGGAGTCTTCATATTTACTATGGGGATTATTTTTCCTACCATGGGATCTTGCAACATTGTTCTTGGTTCAAAAGGGAAGATGGGCAAGGTTAACAAAGATTTTATTTCAAGGAAAAAGAAAGGGAATAAAGAGCAAGTGATGAAAGTCGTCTAGCTTTGCTTTAATGAAAGTATCTGGCTATACTAATCGGGGGTCTCATTGCAACTGGAATATCATGATGCTCCAGTCTTGTTATGAGGAATAGGGAGATATTCTGGCTGATTGAAGAAGATGAATAAAAAATATCTGTAGAGAAACACCAAATGATCTGATAGGCTTGCAGTCCACAGTAGAAAGGAACAGCAGGGAAATGAGGTTGAAGAAGCTCCTCCAGTACATGCCCCAAGGCCTGCCCCAGAGCTTGGAGCAGCTCCTTCCCAGGTAGCACCTGACCTGAACTAAATATGGAAATTCCAGGGGGTCAGAAAGTGAGATGATGCTGAAGGGTTGTGGTCTGGATGACTGCTAGGAGCTTCACTAGCCTACAGATCAGTTTGGAGGGGATTTAGAATGCTAGGTCCAGCCACTTGTTGAGATATCATCTTCAATCTGATGAGACGGCCTGAGACCAAGTCTCAGTGTCCGCACCACAAAAAAAAAAATCAAGATAATTAGGGGCCAAGAACCCCTCTGAAATGTCCTTACCCTCTCCACCCTTAAGGGCCATCAAATAATCAATGCCTGGAACTGCACTGGTAACATTTCATCTAATAAAAGATGCTTGGGAGCCTCAAATGTAACCTACTGGCAGATTGGTGGAGCAGTTTTATGGGCTTTTACATTATATTCATAAAAATAAAAATCCAAACATGCCAGTATTACACTGTGACCCAGAACAATAAAAAGGAGCTGTAATGGAGAAGAACTGCATGGTTGTGTTAATAAAATATAAAGGTTTTATTGTTATTGGGAAAGACTGATTGTATCAAATCAATACCATGTCATAGTATATTAATGTTTTTCTTCTCTAATGAAAAAATAGGGTCTGATGTGATTACACTCTCTTGCTATCCATTTGAAAAATATAATGGGATGGTAATAATGAAGATTGCAACTTGCAATTTTACTCCTTGCTACATGCCCAATCCTGGGAGGTGCTGAGTAAGTGGCCTCACCTATCAGAGAAGTCAGCAGCAGTCCTGAATGCCAAGTCCAGGCACCTGGCAGTCACAAAGATGCTGTCAACAATCCCCTGTGAATGGACTCTGCAGCCCCTCTTTTTTCCCACCCAAAATGTGGAAAAAGCTGTTGGGTACCTGTGAAAATACCTTCAGCACAGTACATTTTTCTAGAGCACTGTACGAATGCTCTAAAAACATAGTGTCTGGTCGCTTGATGCAGCGGTCTATTTGTTGCAAAGTTTCCATGATGGTCTTGGTTTTGCAGTGGGAAAGGCTCTTTAGCAAAGATATGGCCTTCCTCCCTCAGCCCAGGCAGCCCTTCAACAGCAGACCCAAAAACCCTGCCCTGGGAGTGATAGAGATCAACTTTTTCTCCCCATCAGATGCACGTTGTCCCTGCTGCACAGATGGCCAATTAATGTCAACTGGACTGTGGTATTTTTAGTGATATGGACACTTGTTGGCTTGGACCTGGACTGTGACCGATCAATTGCATTCCATATATTTCCTGTGTTTTCCTGGGGAGAATATATAACAGCTGTAAAGCAGCAACAGTTGGAAAAACAAGTATTATGGAACTGTTAATCTTTCTGTGACATTTTAATATGAATATACCAACAGCTAGTATAATATTCAATAAATTAAATGGATTATTTTGCCAAGAGATCCTTTAAAAATGTTAATTAACAATAAATCAATAAAAACTATTCAACATGAAAATCAATTACATCCCTGTTTACATTATTTAACTCCAAACATTTCTGTTTTGTGTGCTTGTAATTAGCAAGCTATAAAAGATGCCATAAATAGGCGCATAATGAGAGGAACTGTTTATAAATGATAATTGGTATTCATTCCCACTGAGCTAAAGGTTACGTGATTGCAAACTATTGCACAGAAAGGGTTAAACCTCTCACAGACACAAGGCTTTACAGAACGCAGCTCTGCAGAAATCTCTCCCACAGAAGGCCCCTGATGGAGGAACATCCCTGTACATGAGCGTTTGATGGAAAAAGCAGCATTTATCAGGCATTCCTTCAAGCCTATTTACATCCATTTAGAGACAGCTCATGGGGAAAAAAATCTACCCTTTGGGCAGCAGTGGAGGGAATAAGAAATGGAGCCTGGCGTGCGGAATTCAGTGTTGATAAAACATCACCATCTGAACAACATCTCTACTATGTCAAAAGGAGAGATATTAACACTGAAATGCTATTGAAAATCGGGGTGACCATCTGGTTAACAAAGCTCAGGTCAGGACAAAGGAAACAAAGGTGGTTTCTGTCATGATGGGTAATGAGGACATCGCTCTAACAGATACCTCACGCAAAGATTAGGGCCAAAGAAGGTTTGGTTTTCACAGAGGGCTAAAAGAGGATTACTGTACCAGCATATAGCAGCCCCAGCACACTGAGCAGCAGCCTGTACCTCCAGAAGGTAACACCAAACTATTTCTCATTATAGACAGCTACACAGAGCTGAAAAACATGTATCCTAGGGAGAAATAACCTCTCATTAATCCCTATTGCTGAAAACCACCTTCTCAATTTTAGAGACTGAGACCTGATCTAGACTTGACAGGTAACGATCTGGAGACCAAAGTAATGTTTGGCTTTCTACAAGGCTTTTTGCTAGTCCAAGTATGTCACCAACATCTGACAGATTAGGCTTTGATGGTGTCTCCTCCCCAGCCAAATACATCTAATTCTTTCACTATAACTGTTTTCGTTAGGGCAACAATCATCAAGAAACCTTGATGGAGCAGGTCTGAAGCACTGGCAGACCAGTGAGCATCTAGCGATAAAGCCAGTAGAGTTAAATAACCTATTTGCAAATCCAGACAGAAACCACTTTCTCTACCTTGTCTGGGCACAGCTGATGTAGATTTCCTTTCTTTCTGACTTAAAAGTGAATTACTTTTGGCCTGAGACACTTATATGGCACTGCTTTCCTCAATTTGCACAAAATGTTAATTGTTTAATGGAAAATATGGATTAGAATAGGGATTTTTTTTTTTTTTTTAAAGTCTATTATGTGTGAGGAACAGAGCATCATATGCACTGGTTTGAGAATGACTTCTTGGTCTCATTGCTAAGACTGCAAAAATATCTTCTGGTCATGACAATTACAGCCAGGGCACCTGTTTGCCCCACAGGAATATTGTTTGCTACCAGATACCCAAAGCTTTATCAATGAAGATGAACAATTGTATGCATCAGCATCTTTAAAACAATCACTTGATGCCTCTGGTCAGCTCAGGTGGTCTCTTAAAATCCACATGGAAGTTGATAAACAGCACAATTCTCCGAGGCACGGTGAAAATCTCGGCAGAGCTTTATTGTGCTCTCAGCATTCTTGAAAGTCAAAAGAAAAATCCAGCCATGCCGTGGTCACTGACAGACTGAGGGAAACTGACTCACTGCAAAGCCACCGAGAATGGTGCTCTCCGAAGGTTTTGTGGAGTTAATACGACATTTTTCAAATGAAACATCACTGCTGCAATGCCTTAGTGCTCAGACATGCCAGTTCCTTCCAGTTAAGAATGTACCTGACACCTCACGTGTATATAAATATATATACACATACAGGTATACGTGTGTGTGTATACATATACATGTTTATGTGCACCATATACAAATCCTCTGCAAACGTTTCCTGAAAGTGCCCAAATCAACGAAGCAAGTGTCAAATCTTATCAGCTGTAGCCTTTAATGTGGGAATCACTAAGTTCAGCAAATCTATCAAGTTGCACAATAGACAAATACCTTCCTTATTTTTCCTGTCCTCTATTCCCACTGCCCCCAAAAGATTTATTTTCACACACAGGTCCGTATCAGTCCTCTGGTGGAAGAACAGGAAGCCCCCTGGCCACCCAGTCAGGAATCAGGCACTGCTGTGCTGCCTGGCAGTGGACTTGCCTCCAGAAATCAGGATACCTCCACCTCTGTAAAACCATCTGCCCCAAGGCATGGCAGCTGCCCAGCACTTGTCCCCACTCCATGGGTTCTGGGCTATCACCTGACTGTCTGGGCGATCACAAGGTTAGACACAGGAGAATATGCCAGGTTTGGGGAAGGTTATGGGTAGCTCCAAGTAGTCATAGGTTACTAGGTAACAGTTATTTGATGGAAGCCACACTGGTGCCTCAGGCTTGGTTTAAAATGATCTTAGTCCTTTCTCTTTCAGCTTTTACTTCTGTTTCCATATATTCTCAGGTTTTCCCCTTTAAAAGGGGATGTTGCGTCTGAAAGACACAACGCGTTCTGATTTTCTTTGCGCCTGTTGCTGTTGCAAGTAACAGTGATGAAATACCGGCAGGAAGAAAAACTTGCCTCAGCTTTTCTAGATTTTCTGTCTTTGAAGGAGTTTGCTTGCCCTTCCAGCAGAGTAAGCATTTGCTAGTTCCCAGATGCTGGCATCGAGCTCTCCCACACAGCTAAAGGCTAATGGAGCACCCCTTATAAAATCCAGAAATACAAAGCTCTACAGAGCACGATGCCTGGCCGTGGAACTTGGGGGCAGTAACCACTTTTTACTGTCACATTAACAGTTTTCTTCTTAATACAGAAAACGAACAGCGAGTCACTTTAGAGCACTGCAGTGCCATTGGGGCACGACTAATGTATGGACCCCAAAGCTCTGTTTGGTGCCCACAGAGAACGGCTCTCCAGACAGCCTTATGGCTAGAAAATGATTTTAAATCCTGTATGCATCGGCATTCACACACATGCAACACACAGTACAGTGCAGGATAATAAAAGGAAGAAATGTACAGTGATTTAATTTTTACTGGGTCTCAGACCAAAACCATTGCTACGTTGCATGAGAAGGAGTTGTGAATTTTCTCGGAAAGGTTACGTTGCCTTCGGGTTTGATTTCCAAAACTATCACTGGAAAGCTTCAAAAACGTGAGATGCCTCTTGGATTTCTATTTTTACTTTTCTGAACAGATGAGGCAATCCTCCAGTTAAAAAAGGGTTATTTAGTCTCTAGAGGAAGAAATGTTCAGTGTAGCCCCATTTCATTTTAAACGGAAGCTAAATGGAGAGAAAATCTCTAATACTGCTGCAGCTCACAGACATTTCCATCTAGGTCAAGTACAACAAATCTGCATTCTTTAAGTGGCAGAGCCAGCTCTCTGTCCCTGTAAGTACTGGAAGGTCTTATGGCACCCCACATTATAACAACACGTACGGAAAACAGGAGTACGGTTGGAAACCTCTTTGAGCTGAGAAGCCACATGCTTCCCTTTTGTTATGTGATCTTGATGAATTTATTTCTGTGGCTTTTATTCACATTTCAGGACATTGAATCCTTTAAACTTGTTAGTATTTTCCTTTTTTTATTGTTCTCTGCTGCCTTTCACTGTTTTATTTTATTCTTTTGTTCCCCGGTGTAACTGAAGGTAATGCAGTCCTAGGCCTATTACCCTCCATCTCTTTGATCTGGCAGTGGATATCAACAAAGAAGTTATTTGTTCTCAACACATTAAACCCTTCTATGTAGCTTTTTACAAATTCTGTTATGCAACTTTGATACGGCCTGGAACGAGTTGTCAGGTACCAAAAGGCAGGGGAGCACAAAGACCTCTCCAAAAGTCAAGCTATGAATGGTGTCATCTTGCTGTTTCACTTTCAAAGGTGGCTCATACGGGCTTGCTGAATAGGAGTCGTTTGACAGCAGACATCTGAATTTGTATCTCAGACTCTAAGACACCTTTATAAGAACTCTGAATATCTTAGTTGAGTCCTGAGGATCAAAGCTTCCTATGTAATAAACCTATCACGGGTTACTCGGGGAGACTTTCAGCATCGGTAACAATGGCAGCTGATTTGCCTCGCATAACAAGCTACCAATGGAATATAAGGGTTGAGATCAATACTTTAACTAGCGAGATAAAAATCTACCTGAAACTCAGGAATGACATTAATGCCTCATGGTTTGCTTACGAAGCCATCTCCTGTATTTTTAAGATGCGCATGCATCAAGCATTGCTTGAAATAACATTAAATCTCGATTTTTCAAATCAGAATACTAGATAGTAAGTAGAATTGGCAGCATAAATGAATATAATGCATAAAACACAAAAAGCTCTTGGCTGGCTTTTGTATACAGCATTAGGAACAGAGAAACACACATTGTTTCACAGTGATCTGCATTAAATATACTTGTTATGGGTTTGAAATACTCCAAACTATTTGTTTTGGATGCGAGAGGATGCTCTGCATTTGCGATATATGATGCCACATTGTCATCAATTGTCATGCTTTGTTTATAGGACTGAATAATTTGTAATCATCAGATTACTATGTTTAGCCTGCACTCTGGTTTTCAAAGAATGCGTATTAAACAGATCAAATCCTTGTATCTTTTATTTATTTGTTTATGAAAGGAACAATGAGTGGCTGACTCCCTTGAGAATTAACTCTTCGGTGAAGGATTCAGGGTTTCAGGTGCTGGTTGTTCTTGGAGGAGAGAAGGGCAAAGCTGCTCTTGGGCTCCAATTGTTAATCGTGTGCCTGTGTTACCTTGCAGAAACATTAGGTAATGACACCAGAGAAAAATGAAGACGATGCAAAGAGCTATGGTCTACTCTACAGGCTTCCTTCAGCTTCCCAACTCCCTTTCCCCCCGACATACTTCCAGCAGTATTTCCTCCACATTTTATCCGCAAATGTCACTTGAAGTCACCTGCAGCCCAGCTAAACATTGGGGTAGGTAGAGGACTAGGAAGCCCCATCAAAACATGGTTTGTCCTGTACAAATCATTTTCAGCAACAGGTACTTTGCAAGGAACAGAATGAAATGTTCTTGGCAAAATCCTCTCTCATAATCCATTTTCTGCTGTAGAAATACAGCTATGAAACAAGATACTCCAGCAAGGGTTGCAGGGAAAGGCTTTTATCTGTTTCTGCACAGGGGAAGGTTTTCAGGAGCTGGCCAGTCGCTGTTGACTCTGCCATAGGGAAAAATCCACACTAAAGAGCAGTCCTGGACTAATCTAAATGTATATTAATATACATACTTTTATACTACAGGCACAACAGGATTTTAAATACCTGCAGATGAGAAATCGGTTGACGGCTAACAGGCTGAATGCCTGCAACACTTAATCCATGGGGACAGAGCAGCCCATCTGCACAAACCACCTGCACAGGTCTGTGTGGAGGGTCCCGGGCACAGGAGGGTAGCAGTTACCACTTGCTCGCTACCCAAGCGACCTTGTTGACGATGGCACTATATATAAAGTCAAGATGCAAAAAACCAATGGGATAAGTCGTTCCGAAAAGAATAATTATAAAATCAAGCCATCACCTTTGCAAAAGCATGATCTTGGTTCATTTGCTACCCAGGATATCTGTACCTCTAAGCTACAAAAGAAAAACCCAGCAAGAACAAGACCGAAGCCGAGCTCACATTTCCATCCTTATCTCTCTGTGCCGATGCACTCTCAGAGGCCCCTGCTTGCGTAGCAGCTGCTGAATTGCTAACAGTTTACAGTCTGGCATATTAAAATAAGCTAGCACTGATTTTGGCAATTTGCAGTCATGCAGTCGCTGCTGCTGCATAAACAGCTGATGGATCTCTACAGCAGAGGCAGGAGCCCTTCATCTGTGCCCACTTGGGTGTCAGACCCCTCCGTCTGCACAAGCACTAAGTGCAGCAGGGACTGCCATGTCAACGCACCCAAAGTCATCCGTTATTTGCGTCTCATTACAGCCCAGAGCTCAATCAACCAACACAAAAGATGTGACTGTTGAAAGTAGCGCATCCTACCATCTGATCAGGTAGAAAAGAGGAAATAGGGATGTCTCTACCGAAAAGAGTCTGCAATAACCTGCCTTTGGCATGCAGGAGCACTACCATGAAGGCCTGTATAGCACCTTGCAACCACGTGGTCAGAAACATGTGCAAATAGGTGTCTATGTAATATAGTAAATCTACACGTGTTGTGGCATTTGTAACTTCAGATATGGAATATGGCTACAGGTCTCTTTGGGCAACACTATATTTTAGGAAGGGTTACAAAGCGTCCATTTTGTAGTCTGAAGTTTTGGAAGTGTTTTAGGTAGGCAGAGTGTAATTCTCTAGAAAATTAGGCTATCAACTGAAAAAAGAAAAGTCCTAACAAACCCCTAGGAAACAAACCCTTAAAAACCTAAAATGGGTATCCTTAAAATAAACAGAGCTGCCCACAAGACCCCTGCTTTTCCAAATCAAGTTGGCAGACTTTAAGCTGGTTTCTCAGGCTCCATGAGACAGGGCACTGTGCATTCTGGAGCAGTATCCCCAGGGCTTTCCCTCACGGCAAGTGGGCCTGGCCATGGGGTGCCAGGGAAAGGACGTCTACAGAGACTTGTAGCAGGTCTCCAAACAGCAGTCAGACACTGGTCCCCAGAAATACCCCTAAGCACACTTTTGGGAGGAAAGGTAGCCAAACTCTTCTGTCTGCAAACCAATTACCTGGACAGATGTCTCAGAGCTACAAAATGTTCCCACAATAATTTTCTCTTATGTATGTTTGCCTGCAAATTGTGAAACAGCAAAAATTGATGGAATATATTGGTGGCTGACTAGCAATTTCTTCAGAAATCAAAAAAGAGAACTAAAATTGGGATCTCTTGTTCCAGATGATCAGCACCTTGTGCATGCAGAAATCAGTATGAGAATCCCTAGAATTACATGTAGGGAAATAGTTTTTCCTGCACACTGCTACTTGCTTTCCTGTCAATTGGACTTCTTGCAAGGCGTGGAGGATGTCTTTGGAAAGAGGAAGAAAAACAAGATCACACGTTCCCCCCTCATACCACAATGAACAAAGCAAAGCTGTACATCATCTCATTTCATGTGCTCTCACAAAAAGCTAAGTGAGAAACTGGTGTGTTCTCCCCAGCCAGACAGATGAAATCTTTGACTTCTTTCACCCTCAGGGCTGGATATCGCTGGTGCTGAGTGGATCTACCGCAGAGAGCGTGGAAGAGGGAACGCAGGTGAAATTACGGTTTGCGCTCAATAAGGGTCTAAATGCTAATGTTTGGTACAAAAGAAGTGTGTCTCTTAAGACAAACCATAAAAATATGATTATTGTAATAGTGTGTAATTTACGAAAATATTTTGACATTTTTCCAGAGATAGTCTGTTTTCTGGTATTTGCATACCTTTGACTCTAGAGTATAGGCACGTATAAGCATTGAAGGCAGCAAGACAGCAAGCAATTATTTACTGATTAAGGAGTGGATGGGCTCGAAGTTTGAAGCATTAGTATTCTTATTTCATCCTCATCCTTCCAGAGGAGGATGGAGGAGACATGAAACAGAAAGTTTTCAACTCGTACAGATTCCTAATTCGTGGCATTAATGCTATAAATTCCTCCTCTTTGCTCTTTTGACCTGCTGCTGTCTCCCGGTATGCCCAAGTCGCCCACGCTCAACTCGCGTTTACTTTGCTGAGGTGGTAAAGGTTACTCAACTCAAATTTTTTTTCCCCCCATTTCTAAGAGAAATGAATCCAAACTCAGCTAATTTGTATACAGCTGCAGGCAATATAAACATGGCTGGTTAGAATTCTTTATATAGTATAAGCCTTTGTACTCCATACTTCATGGAAGTTAATAAGTAGGTGTCAAACTCTGAATTAAAATTCCCAGAAGAGGACACAGCACAAAGGACAATAAAAATGATTTTTAAATAATCATAGGGATAAATAGCATCCACTTCTGACAAATGTAAGTGCTGGCATAAAATGTTATTAGGCTACAGAGATTTTCTTTTGTTCAGGAAGTATGTTTTATTCTCCAGCAGTGTCATTCATCATCCTAATGAGCCCTCAAAATGTAAATTAAATAGCAAAGACTGATTCATTCAAAAACATCTTTGTGCTGTGTGTTAAACCATTTTTCTACTTTTATCCTTATATATTGGTTCATTATTTCACTGCAAAATAACCCCTCAGCCCTTGTATACTTTAATGGCCGAGTTCAAGCAAAACATATTTTCAGTAAACACTGTTTATTCATTGGTGCTTTTGGTACAGTAATTTAAAAAAAACCCGAAAAAAAACCAAAAAAACAAACCAAAACCCAAAACCTCATTTAAAAATGTTGTGCCCCTTAAATTATATTTGATCCGGAAAATCTCAGAAACCTGTGCATGCATGTGGTTTTTGTTTTATTCAGCGTCACTTAGTCCAGGGAAACCCTCAATGGAAAAGGATTAGTCGAAATTTCAAGCAGCTCTAATTTACTGAGCTGAATACATTAACAACTAAGCAAACATCATAGTTTTGGTAATAGCAGAACAAAAAAAACCACCCCACAAAACCAAAAAAAACCCCAGGGTCATGAGCTAAATTAGTTCAGATTTCTTGTTATCTGTTGATAAGGACATTACACATTCTTACTGGGAATGCAGAGAAGAGGTTTCATACTTGACCTGAATTTATGCATGAGCACACACACAACAACAAGAGCGACAAGAACAGGGCTTCTCTGGAGCCAATCCAAACAAAAATATAACAGGAATGGAAAAAAAAAAGCAAAAGCATGTCTGGTTGTGGCATGATTAGTCTTCAGTTACCTTGTTCTCTGCCTCTTCCCGTCTCTTTCCCTTTCTCTAATGCTTCTGTAAATCATCTTCAGCATCTTATTTTGTGTGGTTATATGTTTGTGTGTGTGCAAAAGGAAGACAAAAATATTAATAGAGGGAGCAAAGTTTGCCTGACGACAAGAATACGGGTATTAAACTGCGTACGGAAGATTTAAAATCCACAGACTTCAGAACAAATTACATAAAATCTCAGCGTACAGCGACATTATGCTTTTATGAGGTCAAAATGTTGGAGAGAGACACCAGGGGTTACAATGAAACCATCCAGCTGTGAAAGAGGTAAGTACATGTACGGTGCCTTGCTGCCAGGGATCCAAAAAATGGCCCTAGACCAGTGCTTCTTTTATTGCAAACCCAGAGAGAGATCAGTGAGGCATTGGTGTAATTGCGTTAGGAGAACCTAAAGACAGGGTTAAGTGTTACAACTTTTAGCTAAAGTATCTTTGATGGCAGGTGACCTTTTGAAGGGTTTCTCCTAAAAAAGTTAAAATGGTGATTTATGGAAGTTCAGTGATGGCTCCACACTGAAACTGTTACAGAGACTGTACATGTAATTAAGTTAAACTCCACTAAGCAGAAAGAAGAAGAAAAAAAAAAGGATCAGGATTATGGTATGAAATATTATCACTTAAGAAAATTAAGCATCATGAACCCTAGCTGAGAGAACTTAATAAACCATCTATCATTTATCTTTGAGTGCTGATTCAGAAATCAGACTGGCATTCACAACTGCAGTGATTGATTAAAATAAATGCGTACAGTATAGTAGTTTATAAATGAAGACAGTAATTTACAAATTAAGGACAGACTTTATGCCTGCAGAATAAGTTGCTGAAGCTGAAAATACATCTGAAGATACTTCAAATATACTCAGCTTGTGGGAAAGAGATGCAAAAGCTGCCTGAGTTCATGCTTTGCCCAACTAGTTTTCAAACACAGAGGAGCTACCAGATGAAGGCCTGCCTTTCACATGCTTGTGTGTGCGCAACACACCTAGGCACGCTACCTGTATTTTGACTAACTATTCTTTTCATGAACATTGATGTACTTAAGTAACTATTACTTCATTTTTTAACACTATGGTCAAAACACAGATCCATGGATCCTATGTGCTGCTGCAAATGACAGTGTCTCAAATCAGCTGTTCAAACCCAAAGCACAAAGGAAGAACAGAGGCTCCATAAAAACCTTCCCCTTAGAGCTCGACCACTGGGGAAGTCCAAAAAGAGAAAGTAACCAATGGAAACTCATTATTCTGACTCTTTAACAACCAGGTAACAGTGAGTTGATGCATTGCATCATGGTGTTAAAGAACATTGTAGATTTGCTATTTAAAAGCTCATCCACAATATCACAACTTTAATTGCATACTTACAAATGAACAGGGCAAGGCATTGCAGCTTTTGGTTTGTTGTTTGTTTTTTTCTAATCAGTTTGCATTTGATTTTTTAAATTTAACAGAAATAGCAACATAGGAAAAGTTAATGGGACTGATCTGCCCTTGAGTCTTTCTAGCTTCACTCAGCATCACTGAAGTGCCGGTGCTGCCTGCAATGGATGGAGACATTACCTGAAGGTTAGCTGTTGGTGCCACACTGAATTTGCAACCTCTGATCTTCCCTGGCACCCACAGCTCCTTAAAACACACCCCATAATAAGTGCTGTCACTTGGGACCCAGGTATGGTCCTGACAAACAGTGGGCTGTTTTGCTTCCTGCTCTGCACTTCCAGAAGTGAGGTACCATGCACGAAGGTGGTCGCTAAACTTGGAATGATGTTTGCTGTTGCTAAGTCAGGCACCAAGAAAAATCACAGTCCACGGCTATGAAACAGCCTCCAGCTCCTGGCTGGATGCCACTCACGCTACCTACGCTAAGGAAGGGCTGATGATGTCTTGGACTACCCTCAGGTGCCAGTTGCCATCACCGCATCTCGGGTGGCTCAGTAGCAAGGTGAAACCCAGAGGCATCACACTTACATGATGAGCCAGAGGCTATCAGTGGCAATGAAATGCCAGGGCTGAGGAGCCATCCTCTGGACAGCAGGAGGATGGTGTGCTGTAGTTGAATGCTTTCATCAATTGCTGCAAATTAAGGAGGAATCAGGAATGATTTTGTCAGATTAGCCAAAGTTTGTTAATGAGTCTCAACTCCCGCACCCCACCATCGAACCTGGTTCAGCTCCAGTTGCTTCCCTGGTATCTGAGGGGTGGACAATCAATGTCTAACAAAGGACTTCTACAGAGGGACCCTGTGGAGGGGTTGGCAATCAGCGAATCACTCCAGTCTTCAGCAGTGCTCCGAGATCAGCAGTGACAGGCACGGACAGACCTTTTTATGGAAATGACAGGACGGGAGGCAGATGGCCTTGGGTCGCCAAGGGGGCCATATCCTTGTAGGATTCATCTCACTGACAATAATGACAACGTTGACAACAATGATGGAAGTGAAAAAGATCAAAACACGAAGGAAACGGCAGAATTAAGCTCATCTGAGCAAAATGTTCTTGTCTCCCCTGAGCACATGCATCCTGTTCCTTGGCTGGTTTCATTTGCTGCATGGGAGCTATCTGTGAGCCTGGCTCTGGCAGCATCAGCTATGGCTCCTACATTCACTCAAGGGATTTTTTAGACTGTATAGGATCAAAAAATACTGTTACACTGAGAATTGTGAAGAAAAGAGAGGGAGGGAGAATTTTAAAAAAAACCTTCTTTGTATCGTGCAGTTTAGAACTTGTTTTTGCTGTACTGGAAGTTGCAAACCTTCTCTGAATAACCTGGTCGAGCACAAAGGACTTAGAAGTAAAACTAAGCAAGAATGGGTAAAATGTGAATGCTGAAGAAGAAAAAGATTTTGAGAGTCCTGCAGGATGCAAATGGGCATTGGAGATATTGGACTCCTGTTTCCTTGCTGCTTTTCATCCTGTACTTAGAATCACAGAATCATGGAATCACCTGGGTCGGAAGAGACCCTTTAGGTCACTGAGTTCAACCACAGCCTAACCCTGACTAGTCCACCTCTAGATAATGTCCTCAAGGACAAGATCTACATACCTTTTAAATACCTCCAGGGACAGTGACTCCACCACCTCCCCGGGGCAGCCTGTTCCAGTACTTGACAACCCTTTCAGCAAGGAAATTCTTCCTGATATCTAACCTAAATCTCCCTGGTGCAATTTTAAGCCATTCCCTCTTGTCCTACTGCTTGTCACCCCAGAGAAGAAACCAACCCCGACATCTCTACACCCTCCTCTCGGGTAGTTGCAGAGAGCACTAAGGTCCCCCCTCAGCCTTCTTTTCTCAAGACTAAAAAGCCCCACTTCCCTCAGCCATTCCTCACAGGACCTGTGCTCCAGACACTTCACCAGCTTCATTGCCCTTCTCTGGACATGCTCCAGCATCTCAATGTCCTTCCTGTGGTGAGGATTGTTGAAACTTGTTTTTTTCTAAAATTTGAAGTTTTAGAAACAAAATGAGTGCTCACAGGATTAAAATCAGAGGTTCTGAATCAAATTATGTGTATGTATTTAATTCAGTGAAAAACTATGTCAGATAATATATTCCTTGAAATGTTTTTAACGTTTTCTGTCTACATATGCCATTTCATTTTCACTGTATCTATGCCATATATACCAAAAATATTTACACCAGTTGAGTAATTTTACTATCACGTATGTGCATGGCCATGCTTGTAAGATATTGCAAATATGTATCCAGCGGTTCTTAGTTCAGCCATAAATATATGTGGCATTATTTGAGAAACGGTTCCTGACCACATAATGAAACACCAAATTACAATGCGTAAATCTAAGGAGGAAGAAGTTAAGGTTACCATTAAGATTGCCATTGCCAAAACTGAACTCCTACTCTACTTCTGAGAGCTTGACTTTCAATTAATTTTATTCTAACTGGGAAAGTAAGTCAAAAGAAGGTAAGAAGTGGGTTTTGTCCCCCAAACACTCTGCCATTAGAAAAGACACACGGGGACGCCATGCGCGGAGGGGAACAAAGCACAGCAGGAAACTGAAGGGACTGCTGACTGGTTCAGACCTGTCAGAATGCCTTTATCACATTTACTTTCAATATGAATAAATAAATAAATAAATAAGACTACTGTCACACCTCCAGTGGATGCTGTAGGCTAGATGGATTCCCTGCAAAACCTGATTAAAGAAAGGGGAGTGATCTTCTGGATTATTTCAGCCAAGATGCCCCACTGTCCATGGTGGCAGGGAGAAGGGCATTCAGCCCTCCGGGGACAAGGCTGGAGAAGAGGGTGGGGACATATTTCTCAGTGGCTTTGAAGGGGAAAAGACGAAATGTACGTTTGACCTGGCAGAAAAGAAAGGGGATGACGTAGCCAGGTGGTCTTTGTGAGAAGACCTTGTTCTAAGCCTGGAGGTAAGACACCAAGAGACCAGTACAGCTAGATGTGCTCTGCGAAGGCAGGACCATTAGAGACTGCTGATGAAAGAGAAGCAGTACCTGGGCTTTGGGTGCACAGGATGAGAGGAAGGGGAGTTGGGCTGGTGCTGCAATACCTCCACCTGAAGCACATCAGAAACCTCAATTTTTTTTTTCCTGGCTAGTTTCCACTTACTGCCTGACAGATTGCCCAGATTTTTGCAAGCTAGTTATGGGATTCAATAAAAAGCGTAGTTTTGCCACAGAATCATTAGCAGATCGAGTCACTAATATCTCCTCTCCTGTTGAGCTACAGGTCATTCATTGAGAAAAACCATTTTCTCCCAGACTTAACAGTACAAGTGGCAGAATCCAGCCCTTTTTAACATAGCACTGATAAAAGCAGAAGCACTTCTAATGCTGGCTGCGACCCAATCCTACAGTCATGCTCATATGTTCATGCATTTCATTAAAGGTGATGCATGAAATCACTTAGTGTACTTGACTCCTTTAAATACCTTGACAGAGAGTTAGGTAAATTACGACTTGTTTTCTGTATGAGCAGGAGTTGTATTTGAGTACACACATTCATGTGTATTAAATACATATGTAGACAATTACAGGTCGTTGTTTTGGCAAATTTAATTACATGACTCTTGTACCAAACATTCTGCATGAAAAACAGGCAAGAGGATAAACAAAATGGTATCAAGTTAGCCTACTGTGAAAAACAATCTACAGGCAGTAGAAATACAGGCAGTATTTTTGATAAAATTATGTGGTAGTTCAAGGGCCACTTTCTTCTTCAGTGCAGACAGTCAAGACTCCTGGAATTCGTGACCACTCAAAGCCTTTAATGAAAGCTGAGCACATTAGTCAGAATAACCTAATCGCTCTGTCTTTGAAGATAAACTCAGCTTTTCTTGCTCATTCCCACATGCACTGAAATGCAGAGACACTAGGAGTGTCATGATCATGTAAGACACTTGCTATTAAATCTATTCTCGATACAAGGCTGACCTGAGGTATGTTTCAGAAATCTTTCTCTTTGTCTGCTCTAATCCATCAGAATCCTTTCAGCTAAAACTACCACATTTATACATCAAAACTGTATTTTTTAAGTAAAGCTGTCACTTTTAAGGCATGCATCTTTTCAGGAAAATGTCAGGGATGTTATACTTGGGTGTCCTTCTGCCCAAGAGGCCAACAGAGCCTGAACAATGAAGCAAACAAGACAGCTAATCAATAGCAGTCACAGCACTATTTTTTATCCTCCAACATCTTCATTTTCAACTCGGTACACATCATTACAATAGGAAAACAGGACAGTCAATCTCCATTAGGTTCAAGCACTGCATGAAAGAATTAATTTGGCTGCCATAAAAATGATGATACAACTGCATGCCCTTAAACCTTTAAAATTTATTCTAAATTTACAGAAAATACTTGGATAGGCAGATTGCCTAGATATGAAGGCAGGGACATATTGACTTGTTTTTTTTTTCCTGTTGGCACGATGTATTTCTTGCCATGATGATTTCTCTGAGCACTGGAATACATCCTGTAAAATTTTTTAAAGGCTTTGGTATAAAGCAATTTCACAAGTACCTGTGTAACTAATCAGATTGAAGGTTCACGATGCCAATTTCTCAGAAGTATGTCTGTGGCACCGAGTCTCATTGCTAGCTCTAAAAAATATCCTTTAAATTTGGGGATTTTCAAAGGAGCCAAGGGATCTGGTTGCCCATAAGCCATTCAAATACGAGTGATGAGGACCAAACTCCCTTTGGCTATTCTGACAAATCCATTTCAAGTAACTACTCATTTTCACATTTAATTTGAGTTCAAAGGAGTCAAAGTTACAATTCTCCCCCTCCTCCATCCTGACTGCTCTCAGCATCTGGCACTGAACACTGACCTTATGTCGTTTGCACATGTATGCATATATGCATATGAATACACGTGCAAACACACACACACACACAGAGGCAAAATCACTGCAATGGGCCGGCATATGGCAAGAAGCTTTACCGGTGCTTCAAACACGTACACTGGCACTTGCCACAGCAGGAACAAGGTAGAAATGAAAAGCATGCCCAGTCTTCTAAGTCTCCCTCTTTCCATCCTTGTATTCCCTATATTTAGCAGAGGATGCACACACAACAACTTGCTCTGGTACCACCTTCCAGAGCCTGACATGCTAAATGGCAGGGGAACCGCCGTTCATGCAGCCAGCATCAAAATAATTTTGTGCCCAGGCCTATTTCAAAGTAAATAGGGGTAGTCTTGTACTTACTAATTAGAATGTGGTTCTGCTAGGTCAGATCTTAACTGAAAGTGGAGAAATCTATTAATTTATAAATAGCCCCATGCTTCAAAAAAATCAGCCAATTTACTATTATTATTAGTGAATAGATTTTTTTTCTTTTGTCTTGGGGTAGTAAGCAATCAATAGTCTGTAGGCATGGGCTCTGGGAAATAGGACTTGCCTGTAAGTGAAAATGAGCAGAATGATCCTGTCAGAAACTTTAGTCCAGATCTGCAGTGCCTGGGTACTATGCGGCAGTACTTTATTTAAAAAATTCAAAATATACTTGATTTCCAGCACATTGGTAACCACATGTATGACATTAGAGATACAAGATGGGCAAATATGACAGGACATTTTAGTGCTTGGGAAGAGCAGCACGTCAGGAAAGGCCTCTGGAAAGGAGTATTGCAACATTTGGAGGGTAAAGCTCCAGCATCTAGCAACCAGTCTGAATGCTTTTTAGTCTATTTTCTCTCTTCTGTCCTCTGGCAATTCAATCAGCATGAAGATACCTGCAGGTTAGCCTCATGTACGCTGTCCTGTTTAAAGCTCCAGGTCCAGATGTTTCTGAAACTTCTGTAAAGTTACCTGATCCTTCTTCTGTCAGACAATTCTCTTTTAGCTGTACAGCTTGAAATAGGTTTTTGGTTTTATTTTGGTTTTAATATTATATATCCCTGATTACGCAATGGAATGAAGGCCATGATTAACCTGTGGTCTACATGAAGTTTATGCAATGACCAACTTTAAAACTATACATGCATTTCAGTTTTTATCTGGAACAGAATTTTTACTTTAAACTTTTCTGATTTTCATACAAGTTCTGAAAATGTATTTTAATTGTACTGCCTTTTGAAGGAAATTGATTTTCTGGGTTACATAGATGCAATGGTGAAAGTACTTTTTTTTGGCAGGTCTTAAGAAGGAGGAAATGTACAGTGAGATAATTCCCCCTGGGTAACTTAATGATTATCAAGGGATGCAGCTAGAAATGAATGAAAAAAAGCATAGAAAATGTATTTTTATATATATATATAATTATATACACACACACACGTATTAGATGGGCTTTTTGGACACTTCAGCTCAAAGAAACAGGAAAGAGTGACAAGCCCTTAGAGACAATTTTATTCACAGAAGACCTATGTTTTACTGAAGAGTCATTGTGGTACCTACCAACCAATAGCTAGAGCTTGTGCTGGCTTTTCACACCCTCTGGTTTACATCCTAAACACATACAGGACCACTGAGCCTTTTTTTCTCTTGTTGGTTTGTGGGGTTTTTTGTTCTTAATAGGAGTGTTGGAGAGAAGCACAATTCCATCAAGGAACCATAAACATATATCACTAGTCTTTGCTGATGGCAGATTGTGTTTCTGTATGGGCGATGCCAACAGAAGCCAGAACAAACCTGTTTGAGATGAGGATTGAAAAAAGTGACAGCTGAAGGGGTGACAATCAAGTTAGAGCGCTCACTATCAATTATGTTTTTGGTTATGTTTGGTTAAAAGTCTTCAAGATTTAAATCTAGCTGAGGTTTAAATAGCATTAAGGTAGTTCAGAACTGAGCACATTTACCCCAGGTAGTAAAGGAACTGGTGAGAAAGAGGAACTTTTCAAACTTCAAACTATGGATTGATTTTTGCCAGTTTCTACAAAATTATTTTCAGGTCTCAAGTATTCTGCTGCTGTAAAGGTCATTTGTCTTCCAAGACACATATCAACATGCAGAAGCAGGCACCCTGCATAAGCATTTCAAATTTGCATTCTATTTTTTATGCACAGGTGAGTAACATGGGAGGGGTTCAGTAAGCAGCCAGGACACAAAACAGTGAGGAAACTGATTTATCCCTTGAGCTTTCCACTCACACTTTTCATTCTACCTACAGTCTTTATCCTTGCCCATCTTACCCAAAGCATTCTATAATTCTATGAGCCTCTCACAAAGGGCAGCAGAGTTGCAGGAAATCTTCCAAGCCATGTAGTGTCTGTTAGTCCATCTTTGCCAAATGCTGGGACAATTACCCTACAGCTCAGAGTACATGTGCACAGTTTGGCCAGGCTGGAACACATCCCTGATGGCCCCTTCTCCTGTCCCTCTCTGTCCATCTTGGTGCCTGCTGAACTTAGGCTTTCCAGACCATCTCACTCCCAAACACTAGACTGGTTTAGGACCACCCATCTTGCAAATTTTGATAAAGTGGGTGCATCTCAGTTTGGCACAATTAAGAGAGCAAGTTGTCCTATGCTATACTCTGCCCAAACTGGAAACTCCACATTGCCCACAGGAACTCCCTTGAATCCTACGTTTCTCATCCAGTGTTTGTATGTTCAAAGCTTCCAGGGATAAGAAAAAGAAACTTTTGTTCCACATGCATACACAATTCCCATTAATGCTTGCAGGAGTTAGATTTGTTTATTGGATGAAGTCTATAACCTGTTATGTGCATTTTCATTTTCTCTTAGGTCACTCATCTCTTCCTTCTTTGTATCACAATCATTGCTAGCAACACAAAACTCAGAAACATCTTAGCTGTCACATAAAGTGGATGTCAACAATACCAGAATTAAAAAGTAATAACGTTATACTTTTCCAAATGCAGATATGTATGAAAAAGAACACACAGTGGTGTGCTATGCATCATTTAAAGCCAGACATGCTCTCCTGCCAAGATCCTTGTCACTGACCGTTGTTAGATGTGTGTTTTTCCCACTTTTAGTTTTTAGACAGTTTAAACTTAGAGATTTTTGGCTGGGTTTCTCTTTTGTAGGGTTTTGTTTTGTTGGTTTGGGGTTTTTTTTGGTAGGGTTTTTTTTTTTTTTTGAAACAAAGGTCACTTACTTAGCTACAGATAAATAAAAATTCAAGCATCCCCAGAAAAATCAATAAAGGTACTAAAAATCTAAGTTGATAATAAATTTTGTTCCCCCCTTCACATAGCTCAGGAATGTCAGTATTTACTGGAACCACTGTAATATCAGATATTTCAGAAGAGTATTGATTTTGCCACTGAAGTGTGACTAAAGGGATAAATAAACTGCTCTTGGGGTCAATCGATCCATTTATCTTTGCTGTTATTTTATAAAAAGTCAAAGCAGCATAAACTTTGATAAATAAATGTTATCATCAAAGAAATACTATCGATATGAAGATTTTGAGAACAATGTGAAAGTACCTAGTCTGCCAGCACTGAGCTGCAAAATCAGGATTAAATTTGTGCTGCTTTGAGTACTAACAATGAGGACAAAATACATCTTTTCACCACTGATGCACAATGCAGAGTTTACAATCCTGAATGTAGCTCAGTGAATTAGGATGAGTGTTACTGTATGTAAAGCAGAATATTCCACAAGATAAGAAATGCTCACATGATGAGAAAAGAAAAGGGGTAAGAGCCTTTATTTTTGTATTTGCGATGAATCTGAATTTTACTGATGCATTCTGCTATTTGAAAAATAAGGCATTTGGCAACAGCTGATGTATTCAAGATGATAAGTAATGAGAATGCTTTAAATGACTTTTTGTAGCTTTAATTGTGAACAGGATAATAGGTACTTCAAGAAGTCACAATGATATTATGAAGATCACAGTGCGAAAGTCATGCAAAGCCTGCTACAATGTGATTATGATGTGAATTTTAGGTGGTAAGAGAATATTAAGACAAATATGAGGTTTGTGTAAGACATAAGAAAGTGCTGTCGTTGTGAGCAACTACAAGTCTACTTTGTAAAGCTGCACGTGTAAATCAACAGATAAAATGCAATGGCATTAAGGTAAAATGACAGAGAAGGTGTATAACCCTTTTTTATACGATATGTAGGTAATAAGTGGGTGTTACCCATCCAAATTAAAATATTTAGAAGCTAGAGAGATGCCTTAGCTCATGGCCATTCGCTCTCTGCTCTTCAGTGGAAAGAAATGATCTCTCTCTAAGAGCAGTTCTTCCTCCAAGGTCTGTGCCTAAGAGAGACTGGACGAATTGGAGGTACTTGTTTTGGTCTTTTTACTATAGAAGGAATCTAGGCTGGGATTGGGCATATAAATTTTTAAGCATTGCATGTGAAGCGAAATGAACCCTACGCAACACATCAGTGATAAGAAAGACACAGTAAATTCACCTCAGAGATCAGTAGTTAGTTGTTCAAAAAGCAAAGTTACCTTTCCTGTAGTCATCACATTAAAAAAAACCCAAAACCAAAAAAAAAAAAAAAAAATCAAACAGGGACCTATAGATGGTTTTAAACTTTAAGCACTTAGAAACTGTTGCATGAGTTTGAATGAAGACATCGTTGATGACACTGGAATGAATCATTTCTTGTCTTTTTTCCTTAAAATCTGGGTTAATGACTCCTCAGCAGGCTCCTAAGAAACTCAGGGCAAAGCTGCTGAAGAGACTACCACCCTTTTGCCAGTGGAAAAGCACGGGGTTGCTCAGAACAATCAAGGACTTGATTTCACCTCAAGCAGCAGCATACTAAAACTTGCAAGGCAGTGCCCTGCTCTCCCTGAAGAGCGAGCATTCAGAGAAGAGCTCCTTATCTAAGGTACTGCAGCTACAGGGAAAGACTGGGAGACAGGGAGAAACAAGGAGAAGTACCTTTATGAAAACTTCACCATGAACAGCCACAGAAGTCTACAGCGAGAGGCAGAGGTGCTTTCTTATGAAAGTAAGAGGTGAGACACAGAGGCTTTTGAAAGTCTGCAGAACTACAAAAGCACAGCTAGCTAAATAAAAGCTGCTGATGGGAAAAAAAGGACTGTTAGGTGGCTAATGGAAAGAAACTGAAGAGCTTGAAGGAAAGGAGAGCTAACAAAAGCTGGCAGAACTAAATAAACAAGCGGGTTTCCTTCTGGTTTAGCATGTAAACTTTTCATGTTGAAAGAAATGCATTGACACAGCTCAGGACTGTTGCTTTTAAATCTCCAGGAAACAAACCCTGATTAGACATCTGAATTGGCATCTGAGAAGTACTACTCTACTCTGGTCTTGGGAGATAGCCCTTATAGCATCCCTGGGTCTTCCCAGCCCTGCTGTCTAAGGTCAAAGTAAAGTAGCCCTTACAAAGTTACATAGCCCTGCCACAGAGAGATCAGGGCAACGAGAGCTGACATCCAAGTTTCTTCTGATGGCATTAAGGCTCCGTGCAGCCATCCAACTTTATAGGACCATCTAGAGCCACATGATATATGCCATTTGCCTCAGAGACTTAAGTGGAGAAGATCCTAGGGGTTGTTCACAAGGGAACTCTGTTTTACTTCTGGCTTTGAAAAGTGGGGCTAGAAACCCTAATTTACTGTGTATGCTTTAATAGTGACGGAGCCTTAATGAAAGATAACGAAAGCAGCTATTGCTTTTGGCTGCCAAGTGACAAATTTGGCCCGAGTGCAAGTGACCTTCCCTCGTGGGATGGAGATGACTACCAGGGGACTGTCACATGCAGTTTTCCTGCAGTGACAAACCTACAAGCAGGCTCCCACACATGAACTCAGCCAGAGAACTCAGGAGGCAAAGACAATGCTCTACTTTTCAATAATGAGTATCTGCCAGTTTCAGGGTCTGCCACAGGCACTCATTGTGACACTTCTTGGCAAAACACGGTTCAAGAAAACCCTTCACCTGCCTGAATCTGGCCACATGTATAACTTCAGCTTGCTGAATCAAGCAGGGCAGGATGCTAAAGAAAAGCAACTACAGCCTTCCTCATGTATTCATCTTGTTTAGACAATAACAAAGAGCAGCTTAACATCGGTCGGAAACACCTACAAGTACTTTATTCCATTTACACTCAGAAGAAAGAAAAGGAGATGGAAATATTGTGCACAGCATATGTGTGTTTTACTGTCTGTCCTGCCAGTAACAGCTGCCAAGAGCTGATCTATTTGCTTCAGCAAACCATTAATTTTCCAACTGTAACTGAAACAAACAGTAGAAATACAACATCTACCACGTTCCGGCAACAATATTCATTTATGATATGCAAACATGTTTCAAGTATCAGGGTATATATTCGGCATGAATATATACCTGGTATAAATTTATCTCTTTTCCCCCCATTTTTTGCTGCCCACTGGTTCACACATGACGCAGCACAAGCTTCCCGTGGCCTGAGATGCCGTTTTGGCTCATGAACCGGACAGGTATTACGAGCCTTCCCTTCCTGTAACGCTGTTCTGTGAGGATCATACGTACTCTTGGGAAAGGCATCTAATCAGCCACACCTCTGAAGGGAAAAATCAGTCCCACAGCCGCTATACGAGATACGACTTCACTGCTGTGCTTTGATATAAACCTGGCTTAACACCAACAGATTGTCAAAAGCTTGTTGTCGCAGAGCTTTGAAGAAGCAGCATGTTTCTGAGCAGAAACATAAAGGACAGGGAAGGCAACTGACTTGGAAGAGGATCGAAATTCTGTTACCGGGGGGGGGGGAGCAGAAAAGAGCCCCCACCGAGCAGAGCCCCCACAGACGTGCCCTGGGATGGTGGCAGAGGGACAGCAGGGTGGGCTAAGAGCACAGGCAGGCTGCTGTGAGATCTCCCACTCCCAGCGATGAGGCGTAAAACCCCCCTCCCCAGCAAGGCAGATAGCAAGTCTCTGCCGACTCCCATGGAAGAAGGAGCTGGGGCAGCGAAGCTGCGTCGCCTGTGTTGTTTTGACATATGCTGTGCCCATCAGTTATTTTTAAACCATGCCACTCCACAGAGCTGCTGAATTCATTCACAATTTCCCATTCGCCAGCCGGGGTTCTCGGTTGCTTCTAGGAATCCGTGCAAACGGTAACGTGATGCTTTCTGGTGTCGCTCTGTATTGTAAAATCTCTACAGGTTGACACTCTTCTTACTTCTGTTTGCTGGCAACTGTGTTAAAAGACTGCAATAAACAAACTAAATAATTAACTCATCCACTTTCTTACACTTTAAGCAATGCATTATTTAAGAGTCCAGGCATTAAAGCCTCAGTCCTGAAAACATGCCCTTGGGATCAGTTGCTTTGAAGTCATCTGCAAAGTTAGGCAGGTGTACAAATGCTTGAACATCAGATCTTTTCAAAAGTTTATCTTTAGTGCAATGGTGAGCAATAATCATAACAAATCTGTTTGGTACTCTATCTTATGTTAAAATACAGCACCCATTCAACTGCCATCAGAAAAATAACCATGTTTCTGGGCTTGCATTCTTTTCATCTGATAAATGAGCTTATTTTATGCATTTTCTTTATGTAATGAAAGAATAGTAAGGCAGACCTGGTTAACATCAGTTCTGGAAGCGTAAGGGAATTGTTCTTTGGGAGGTTTCACTCCTGCCAGTATTAAAGTATTACGAAAAGCAAAATGAACATATGGTTAAGCCAATTTAAATGCACGTCTAATGAACAACAAACCCACTTAACTGCATCAGTTAAAACAAAAATCCCCAAATCATCCCTTTTAGCATAGTCTGGCCATGCTGCCACCATGAACACCACCTACATTATTGGCTTGATTTCTTGTATCTCAAATAGTAAAAACCAATTAACTGGGAAGCCTGCTGAATAATCCATATTGCTTGACCAAATAAAAAGTAGGTCATCAAGGATCTGGCCCTGTTTACCAGCAGAACAGCACAAGGCAGAACTTTGCTCTTGCATACAAAGACTGCAAAACCCATGGCAAGTGTCTGACCTATTTAGGAAAGATGAAATCTGTCCTTAGATCCACTCAACTGGCCACGCACAGGTAGGCTCTCCCCTCCCCTCCCCTCCCCTCCCCTCCCCTCCCCTCCCCTCCCCTCCCCTCCCCTCCCCTCCCCTCCCCTCCCCTCCCCTCCCCTCCCCTCCCCTCCCCTCCTCTCCCCTCCTCTCCCCTCCTCTCCTCTCCTCTCCCCTCCTCTCCCCTCCCCTCCCCTCCCCTCCCCTCCCCTCCCCTCCCCTCCCCTCCCCTCCCCTCCCCTCCCCTCCCCTCCCCTCCCCTCCCCTCCCCTCCCCTCCCCTCCCCTCCCCTCCCCTCCCCTCCCCTCCCCTCCTCTCCCCTCCTCTCCTCTCCTCTCCTCTCCTCTCCTCTCCTCTCCTCTCCTCTCCTCTCCTCTCCTCTCCTCTCCTCTCCTCTCCTCTCCTCTCCTCTCCTCTCCTCTCCTCTCCTCTCCTCTCCTCGCCTCGCCTCGCCTCGCCTCGCCTCGCCTCTCCTCGCCTCTCCTCTCCTCTCCTCGCCTCACCTCGCCTCTCCTCGCCTCTCCTCGCCTCTCCTCGCCTCTCTTCCTCTCCTCTCCTCTCCCCTCCCCCTCTAACCTCCCCTTTCCTCCTCTCCCCTCCCCTTTCCCTTTCTTCCCTTTCCCCTTCTCCCTTCCCTTCCCTTCCCTTCCCTTCCCTTCCCTTCCCTTCCCTTCCCTTCCCTTCCCTTCCCTTCCCTTCCCTTCCCTTCCCTTCCCTTCCCTTCCCTTCCCTTCCCTTCCCTTCCCTTCCCTTCCCTTCCCTTCCCTTCCCTTCCCTTCCCTTCCCTTCCCTTCCCTTCCCTTCCCTTCCCATCCCTTCCCTTCCCTTCCCTTCTTTTCAAGGTGGACTCAGTGATCCTCATGGGTCCCTTTGAACTCTGTATATTCCATGTTTCTACGATTTCTTTGATATAGCTGCTGCTGGTTTTCTTTTCATTTGTAGCAACAAAAAGGCTGCTTAACTTTTCCGTAACACCTCCAGAAACTGAAGAGCTCCTCATTGCTCCTGGTCATTCAGATAAACTCTCTCTTTCCCCTCCAAAGAATCACAAGATCAGCACAAACTCCAGATGAAACGGTACTGTTACTGCCTCCATTTCCTGGACAAACCAGCCCATTAAGGAAGCAGCAGATGTTACTCTGCTGAACGACAACTGGTGTTAAAACGTGAATATTCAGAGCCCTGTTTCCTTGCGGTCCCAAGCTGATTCAAGGAACCTGTGAAGGGTCCTGAAACAATGACACTCAGCGCCATGACTTCAAGGATTACTGTGCCTTGCACATGAACATTTGGGCAACAGACGCCCAGCAAATGCTGGCTGATCAAATCACAATTAAGTATTTCAAGGGAAGAATAATAAGAAAAGAAAAGCAAAACAGCTCCCTCTTCAAACCCAAACAGTCCAACAGAAGCCCAGCATGTGAAAATGACTCTGAAATGCATGCTTCATCTCGAGTCAAGGCGTATATAAGAAATATAGCAGGAAATTAATCATCAAAAGCCCGTTTGGTTCAGTAAGCGCTGCAGTCCCTTATACCTGTGATTCATCCCTCCCTCCGTGTTGAAGGGGAGTTATCTTCCTCCTGCAGGATGTCACTTGCAGGTGGTAAAGACTCACTTACGTTGAAGCATCCACACTCACATCATCTTGATTCACGTGAGAGTCACCAGAGAGAAATGTGCCCTGAGAATATGTCACTCTCCTGGCCTGCTTTAGCTGTCTGCCTTAAGTGAGCTGAGACCGATGAGCCCCTGTTCCTCTCCTGCGACAGCGAGGAGTCTAGATAATTAGCTTGGATTTTGACATGGAAAATACACATCTGATCAGATGAATCTCATCTTTACAAACCATGGCAGAAAAAGTGGAAATGGAATGCTTCTTTGTGTGGAAAGATTTGGGCAATAACTTCAAAAAGCTAAGAAAATCAAGCCCCAACACCCTATGGGACAAGCTGGCTTAGCAATTTACTGGCCATGGACTACTTCTAAAGCCACCAAATCTGTATCCCATTACAAGCCACTCACAGATTCAATAGATGTTGTGAATAAGTGTTGTTAAAAAACCCCTGCCTGTTAGTACACAAAACAGTATTAAAGATTTTTTTCCTTTGATGGAAAAGAGAAGTTTATTTGGGTTGTTAATGACAGCTTTGCCGGCATAGGGAAGAGGCTACAAAAGTGTAAGCAGAAGGTTTCTTTGGCCAATGCATGAAAAACATTTCTATGTAAAACAAGGCCCAAGAGGTATCCTGCTATCACAGTCTATTAATCTGTATTTTCTGGAGCATGGCTGTGTGCCTGAATTGTCTGCAAGCTGCAAGCTGTCCCCCTCACCAGCCACGCAGGTCCCTGATGGGGCATTGGGTCTTTACATCCCACTTGTAAACCCGCAGCCTCGTAGCTATCTGCAGGTGCCCATGTGCAACCTAACAACCTGCACTGCTGCAGAGCTGAGAAACTCTGCCTCTCCCTCTAGCTCAGGCTCCTCTATGGGTTTTGGCCTGTTCAGAAGAATGGCAAAGAAGAGAGGAAATGAACTTTATTGATGAATCTAAGTATCCCAAATCCTTTACATCAGTTGAGCAGATGCCACTGAAATGACAGCATTTTGCTCGGGCATTCGAGCCATTCAAAGCACACCCAGTTCTCCACTCCATGAAAAGGAAGAGTGACAGTTCATGAACTACTCATTACCCAGGTCAGCTGAGCACCCCTTCCGACTGTGTGCAAGTCAATTCGATTTAACTGGATAATAATCATACCTTAACCGTGTTTGCTGGCCTCAGATTTTATTTGGTCTGGTGTTCACTTACAAATACCACAAATAATAAATGACAGGGCTTGGAAATACTGAAATCTTAAGTAATCCCAATGTAACACTGTAAGTCTGAGATGTTTTGGCTTAATATGCATTGCAAATAATATTTAGGAACTTCCAAACTGAATGGCAATTGAGCAGCATCACTAAAATAACGATGTTATTAATAGAAGTCATAAAAAACGTGTGTAAGAACAGGCAAAAAATTATTTCATTGCACCATCATCAATCTTATGTGCAATTAATTTTTTTCTGTCTTAAGTTGGTCTTTTTCCCCACCTTTTTAACAATTTGACAGATTGACCTAATTAATCTGGATTGATTTGTACATTTGAAAATCAGGTTTCCTTGTTATTCTGTCTGACATGTTCCTTCTCCTTTGCCTCTCTGAGGTCTCTAGTCTCTCCCACTGCCCTCTCCACTTCTTTTCTCTTCCCTGCTCCCATTTTTTTTTTTTGGCTTTCTTATTTCATCTTTCAATTTCCCCCCAAAGCAGGCTTTCAGGTAGGTCTAACCTTTACTTATTGTAAAATCTGCTGAATCAGAAGCTGTCTGGAAATTTTGATTTAGCTTTTCCACATTCTATGGAACAAGCAGAACTACACACTGACACTGCAGCTGAAATGCCAAAACGATGGTATTTATGCCTCCAGAAGCCATGATTCCCTAATTCGGATAATATTATATTGTATTTTTTATAATACAGTTTGTCTTCAGCAATGACAGTTATACAGTTTTGAATAATAATAGACTTTTTTAAAGACTATACTAATCTCTTATCTTCCCATTTGTTACTTCCTTGTCCCGCCTGTTACTGTGATATGGTAGTCATGCATTATGGACATAAAAGGCTCTATTACATCAAGAGATGTGCACTTCAGATAGATTGTCCTCACCAACTATTGCCAAACAAATTAAGCAGCACAAGCATGTCCACATCCATAAATCTTCTATGCCTACCCTTCAGATACTTGTAAAAATATGACTTTACTCCTGAACAGTGTAGGACCATTGGACCCAGGTGGCATCTTGGCCCTTGGTGCCTGCAGAAGGAGACCCTTTCCAGACCAAGAAGAGCTTAGAGACTGGGGGCAACACTCTGGGGCTTCAACATGGGGCAGATTTGACACAGATGCCATTGGGCTATCTTTCCTTCACATATCACTTATGCTTGGATAAATACAGTCTGGCACCCAGAGGCACATTTTATTTTCAAGGGGCCTTGAGCAGGACACCTGTATGGAGAACACATGGCTCAGACAGTCAACAGTGATCCAAGCAATTGGGACAGATGTGGATTTTAATGGAATTTGTGATCTGGAGACTGGAAATGAGAGGTTTGGTGTAGGACTCCTATATCACAGGCATTTGCCCACTACCTGTCAATGCAATTTTCAGTTTGAACTTCTGGATCTTCTTGGAGCCCATCATGTAATGTACAAGGAGACACAGAAGGGAATCAGCAGCTCATGAGAAGGACAGGGAACTCTTCACCAATTAAAGCAGGTCCTCACCTGGCAGCTGCATGACCCATCCTGTCATCAGCCCCAGGCAGGGTCACACCATCTCTGGTGCAAGAACCTTCTCCCCTACCTACCTTGTCCTTTGCAACCTCTGCCCTGCTTGCATCTCCCTGACTGAAATGCCTGAATAATTACATTGTTGGCTGCACAGCATAATCCTCACTCTTTGTAGCTGTTTCCAGTCCTCCTTGTTCCTCCTGTCTATTGTGGCTAATTAATTTTACAGTACAAACCCGCTATTTCAGAAAGATCTATTGAGGTTCAGATTATATGCAAAATGTCAGCCTTCTTCATGTGTCCTTGATAAGCCTGATTTTGTAACCCTTATGTCAGATGTTTTGGGCACTAACTGTGCCTTTAATTTACTCAGGTAAATTTTCACCAGTTTGGGTTGGATTTTTTTTCCCCTCATAACACAAGTACCAAGTACCTGGATTTTATTTTCTTCCTCACATTACTGGACCATATTGGATACAAACAGACTCATTACTGTGAAGTGCACAAACCAGAAAAAAAATATTTCTAAGTTTAAATCCAATTATATGATGATTTTCTGAGCATACCATTAAGCCTATTAGCAGTAGGTAGAAAAAAACATAAAAATGCATAAGTTAACAAAGTGTAATAGACCAAAACAAAGTGCAGTAACTGGACAAATTAGAATATACAAATACAGCTGATACAACTAAATGATCCAAGAGGGTCCCCATATTAAAAGCAGAGACAATCCATACTGTCAACAACCCACTAAGAGCAGTCTTGTCACTTAGGCCCACTCCGTGCAGCCACAGGCACTGCAGTCTCTCCACTACGTGGACCACTGGAGTCTTGAGAGGGATGATTTTTGCACCTAGAAGTTCCCAGTCCCTACACACATTGCAGCCTTTTCATCTCTGGATGTGCCAAGATGATCAAAATTGGACTGCTGTGCTCCCTGGTTCCTCCCATCACCAGCACAAACATTTCATTGCCTCTTGCCTTGGGAAAAAAAGGGGTGTACTCCAGTTGGGAAAATTCTGGCTTGGTCTATAATGGAATTGAGGTGTCACCCAGTACGGGCACCACAACTGCACTGACATGTCTCAGACACCTTCCCATTCAGGCGAGGCTGGATGGGGCTTTGGGCAGCCTGATCTAGTGGAGGGTGTCGCAGCCCATGTCAGGGGGTTGAAACTAGGGGAACTTTGATGTCCCTTCTGACCCAAACCGGTCTGTGATTCTACGATTCTAGAGATGATACCTTGTAGCCCTAACCAAAGCCCTGCAGTGGGCTTCCCAGCCATGCTATTCCCAACCTGCCCAGCTCACCATGAGCAGGCGTCTTCTAACATACTTGTGGGACTGGTACCAGAAAATACACGACCTTAAGCAGTATGGGTGCTTCCCTTGAGTCAGTACCTTCATGGTGAGGATGCTCTGCTAAGGCTGGGGAACATGGGGCCAGCAGTCTGCAAAGCCACTCTTAAAGAAAATAAAACCACAGTGGGGAAAGATTCAGAACCATCTGCCCTCAGGGAAGAAGCGGTAGCTGGCAGACACTGAATCCTGCAGACAGATAACATTGACTTGAAACCGTGCCAGACCAAGGACAGACTTGAAATTGGGCCTTTTCTTTTCCATGTGAGGGCTCTCACCATTCAGCTGCTGCTGGAGAATGAATGGGTGAAAGGCAAAGGTGGTAACAGGGAGTGCCTCAGGCAGCTTTGCCTTGGAGAAGGAGCTTGCTGGGGTCTGTAAATGCTCAAGAAGTGAATCTGGAGTAGCGAGGTGCATCTATCTGTGGCCTAGAGTTAGAGGTGCAAGACTTGGGGAGGAGAATGGCCCCAAAATACATCCCTGTTCGTAGGATTTCCAGTTGGCTGGCTTTGGTAGGGCTTCTGGACCCTACTCCCAGACATGCAGGGTTCTCCATGCATTGTGCTACCTAGATGTAATATATTATTACTAACTTGAAAAGCCGTGCTATAAAGTAACAGTTATTAAAAATGGAAAGTGTAATGTATAAAAAAAATGCTGCGTTCTCCTTATTGTAGAGAAGCAAACTTTGATTAGTGGAAGTGATTAGTCTATAAAATTTAACTTGCCATTTATTAACTTAACAACCTAGCAACCTGGCATTATTAAATACTCAGGGTGGGAACCACCATGACCTGTGGAAAAGTATTTGCCTGCAAAAGTGCAGATCAATAGCTCTACATTTAGTTAAAGTTTATGTATTATGCCAAACACAGTTCATAAATGTCACTTCATAATTTGCATTAGTACAAATTATTAGCAAAGTCACACCCTTGGCTTGCCACACCAAAATACATTATTAGTTGTTTCAGCAGGTCTTCTGATTTATAGTTATGCCTAACGATCCTGTTAAAAATACAATAAACAACTTTCTTGTTCTAACAATTTAGAATCTTTATTATTTTTAGGTACCAACCAATGAGGCAAAACTTTATGAGAGGCTGAAGTTTTGAACTGGTAGAAACTAAGCTGAATATAGGAATACACAATGAAAAATCTATTTAAGAAACATACTTTCTAGCAATATAAGATCACAGAAGGAACTTAAAAGTGTGACAGACTGAAAATACAAAGTTGACTGATCTCTAAAAAAGTAAAGGTCATTTTCTGTAAATGCTTTTTCAAATCTATTGCTTGAAACAGTACTTTCTGAAAAAAATGCTTGCAGTGATATTTCACTATGCATTCAAGTGTCCTAGCTACTTTCCTTAATTATACTGAGGTTGCAGACATTTTCACTCTCTTACACAGATACAGTATTTGGGGCAGTAGCATTTGCAAGTCATGTACTGGAGATAGATCTGAACTTCAGACTCCACGCAGCACAGCGAGCACACCTTAACAATTTTAATTGGCCATGATAGCACCGAGAGGTCAGCAGCGAAATCTGTATCCCAAAGTTTATGGCTGTCACTTTATAGATTTTGATTTAGGGTTAGTGCTCGCTCCACAATTAATGATCACACGGTGGTATTTAAACTACTGGTCTCAAATGCAGGCGCTCTTCCTGAGCAACTGGAGACCGTGACAAAACCAAGCAGAAGGTCACAGCCTGCTCCTCCGTGCAGACGTTGTCTTCTCCCTACAGCTGGAAGCTGTAATCCTCCCGGTGTTTGCACTGGACGTGTGCAAACACAGATCTCTCCTGCTCTCCATCCGCCTGCGGTGGTAAGGACCAGATGCATCACGGCCCAAACCAGGTGTTAGGAAGGGGGGGGGAGAGAGAGGAGCTAGCTAGGGAAACCTTCAAAAGGTTACGTTCATGATGACAAATGTGGTGCAAAGGGTCATAAATGCACTTTCACGGAAACCCGCAGATAGAAGGGACGTTAGCCAGAGCTTCTTGGGATGGCGCATTCCCCATCATTTAACACCCGTAATGGAACAGCGTCCTCGTATTTCTCATGACACTGTTATTCTTCTTAATGGGGATTAACAGCCTTTCGTGTTATTTCCTGCCCAGATTTCTCATGAACTAACATCCCCACATCAGATACTATATTAGCCAATAATAAGAATAAATGACAGACTGCATAGTTTCTTGCCTGACAAGGGTGCTGCATTACCCCACCACACAAAGAGTACAAAGAAATTTCTGGGGTTTATTTATTGTTTTGGCTATTACATAAAAATATTACAGAAATAAAAACTCTGAAGAACTAGTATGGTGTGGTATTGCTCCAGTCATAATGTGCTAGTACACAATCAATTCTTATAAAAGCTTTTCTCTTTCAGAGTAGTTTAGTTGTCCAAAGGGAATAAATAATTTACTGCTTGTTCAATCCAGTACTTCTCTCCTATTATTTTAAAAAATTTATTCTACTTTGCATTTACCACATAAAATGTTCTTTGTTTACATTTGGACCATTTTAAATCTATTTTCTCTTTAAGCACATAGAGCACTTGGTCAAGTAAGTCACTGACATGATGCTGATGGCTTGAGAAGAGTTCAGGTGTACATTTTATTTTCCTGATTTCTGAAGCCAGTATGGGCAGCCTGCTTTATTTTGACATAAATTTCCACAACGTCCACATTTTCAAATGGAAACCTTACATAGCTTATAGACACAGATATGTGTTCTTAACATACCCACACACAAACTGGTGATGTCAAACTGCTTCAGAACTGGATAGAAATTGCTCTGCAGTTGACATGGCTGTCAGGAAACTGTGCAGAAAGGTTGGAGCAGCTTGCCAACATGAGAGTTGATCATGTCTAGAAGAGGACCGTGTGGCATTGGCCAGCAGAGAGTGTGCAATGCTGCACGGACACTGCCCGCGGTCTACCCACTCGCAGCTGCATAGAGGAGCATCCCCATCCACCAGACAGACCATCCAAAACTCAAGATTTCTTGGAGAGGAACAACCTTAAATACTCAACTGCCTCCATTTTTAAAGGGTGATATTATGCTCTAGGCATTTAGTTAATGCTTCCATACAGCATGTTTTTTCCACATTTTCACAGATGAAGTACTCTCAATAGTTCTCCTAAGAAAAAAATACGGTGTTTCAGTTGGAGACAGACCTTAATTTATCATTAAGAAAGAAAAAAAAATAACACTCAAACAACTTGTACATGTTTCCTACACTGTCTTCCCAAATGTTTGCATCTTTAAAGTATATGAGGAATAATCTTAAAATGAGAATGAAAATGAGTGCATGAAATAGCATGGCACATGCTGGTATTAGTGGCATCTTCAGCTGAGAAAACTACAATTTAATTTTTAGTTTTAAATTGACTTTTTTCAAACCGGTTTACAGGTGGGGGAGAAGTCAATATTTACTATCAAAATGAACAGTGTTTAGAGGATCAGATTTCCAATTCAACTTCTGAGCTTCACCTCGTCCTGAAACCGACAGCAACAACGAATGTAAAAAACTCCTGAGACCAACTGCATGACCCATATAGTCTCCCCCTAATATCTTTTTAGTGACAATGTCAAAGTCTTTCATTTACTGTCTTCAGTATCACATAGAGATTCTGAACTGCACTCAAATCTCAGATGTCACAGTGTTTTAAAACAGTGAGATTGCTTGATTATAAAAGGGAGCAATGTGAGTGCATCACTTTGAAAAGAGCAAAAGATGTATCAAACTCTCTTTTAAATATGTTATCCATGTTGGCCTTCCTGTTGGTGTAGTTCCTTCCTAATTTCTCCTCCAGTGATCCCAGCTGACTCTCACAGCACGGTCAGTGGTGTCTAGGAATATCTACAGTATTTCCATGCATGCATTTTTCAACTAAAACTGTGATGAATACATAGCGAGCTGTGAATGATTTCGAGGGCTAATTCTCATCTGCTGACCCTTAAAACTTTGAAATAATTACAGTAAAATATTTAAAGAGAGGAATGAAACGTAATATCTCTCTCAAGTACAATTTAATGGCTAGTGGCTATTAAAAAGCAACATGTGTGTCCATCCTAACAGACAGCGTCATCACTCCAAGTCTGGATTAAATGTAGCAAAACCCTACTGCTACTATTAGAATTAACACAGTAGTACATCTACTTAATTATTTCCTCATTACAATGCCAAATTCTTGCAACAGTGGCTGAAGTTCCTGATCAGTCATATGGTCTGCCTATGAGACAGCAGGTCCAGGTCACACTGCTGGACAAAACCTGTGAACTAGTGCTTGGTTTGGATATGGAGGTTAGTGAAGAGCAATAGAAATAGAGGGGTAATCTATTTAATCAGCTTAAGAAGCACACTTTTGGTCACTAAGAATAAAAATCCTGGCTTGGTTTCTATCGCTTATTGACAGGAACATCATGCTTGGATCATACTGCACCAGGACTTCTGGCTATTCACGCTGCTTCTGCATGGAAATTAAGCAATTAACCTGTGAAAGTCCTAGACAGCCAGGGTCATGTTCTCCAGACAAGAGCCTGAAAATTTTTAGGTAGAAATATTTGAAACCACTGAAAAATTTAATGTTGGCTTGCACAGAATTCTTTATAATTCTCAGTAAATTCTTTCAGGTGGAAAAAAACCCCAATCAAGTGTACATTTACAAGACCTCTTTACCATTAGCCCCACTCTTAGCACATGCTAGGTATGAGAACAGGTTCACATCCACTTGCTAACCTGTCCGATTGCAAGCAGGGATTTGAGCCTGCATCATCACACTTTTTCTCCCTAGTTCACTGCATATTTAAGTAGGGTGCGAAGATGGGAGTCTCTCCCACAGACCGAAATGGGTGAGCCTAACCCTGCTGTGCACACCACGTGCTGAGAAGATGCTTATCGGGAAGACAGGAGAGATCCATCCAGGTTCAAGTGACAGCCAGGCTGAACTCCCACTCAGCAATGTGGAGATGGGACATATGCAATTTTTCCTGTTAAAGCTGTTCCACATTTTTCACTGAATACTTAATGTTCAACAAGAGAGGGAGAAAGTAACTCCTTGGCTTGATGGGGAATTCATTTAGGATATGGGCTCCCTGTGCTAGGGACCAGTTTGCAATGAGGAAGTACAGCAGCATCAAAATAAAGGGTGAAAAACACTTCTCAGTCCTATCTGGAGTAGCCTACAGGTTTGCAGCCAAACCAGTCTTTTGAAAGCTTTTAGGTAAAACTACTAGTGCCATCTCTTCCTCATTCCACTTCATCAGTCTCATTTGACGCTGCCTTTGCTTTCAGCACAAGCATGTTCTACAGCAGCATCTTACCTTTGGGTTGGAGCAGGATGCTTTGTTCCATTAGAAACAATTCCCCTAATTTTTAATTTTTCTGACCCCCCCCAACTTTTAAATTTTAGCTAATTCCTAAAATTTTTAACATATTTTATTTGACTAGAGTACTGTAGAAAAGCATACACAAACTTACTCAAGGCTGCACCCTTTCTTGAAATTTTCCTACTGCTGTTGATTGTGATGACAGTGGAACTGACCCTTCTGAGTTTTAAGCAAAACAGATCAGTTAATGGTTATTTCCTGAATCGATTTCCCTTAATTCACTACAACAATTGGCTAAAAGTAGCCCGGGGGCATTACAACTTGTATAGGGGTGGGAGGAGGGAAGGGATTGAGAGACTCTAGAGAGGTCTGCTCATCATCAGCAGGAGTTAACACTGGCTCCTCTGACAATCAAAAATAATTCTAAGTTGTTATGCATATTCAAAAATGCCTGAGATCATGCCTGTGGGCACCCACGTGCACAGGATCCTCTTGTCTCCAGGAAAAGTGTGCCTTCCTGGAGGTTGGTATCATCCCACTATAAACCTCCCTGGATTCGATGTTTATGTGCTCAGCTCTGGGTAGATCCCAGCACTGTCAGTGATGCTTGACCTCCCCCAGAGAAAGCAGCTGGTAGTGAGACACTTCCCATGCAGCTCCCTGGATGCTGGACTTGGGTTTGCTACAGGGGTTTTTTTTTCCCTTTGTTTTAGGAACTTCAGAAAAATCATCTACCTGACTGTTGACAAATTTAAATTTAGCTCTGTGATTTGATACTGTGGGTATGATAGAAGGGAACGTTTATCTTTGGGACTGAACACAACTTCAAAAGATACACTGAATAGGCTGACACAGAGATGCTAATATTAACTATATCCTCATAAATATTAAATGCCTTTTCTTAGGTGATGTAAATTTCTCGTTATCACACAATGTCCAAGTGCACAGAGAAGTGCTTACCCAGCACACTTCTTATGACAAGACATCTAGTAAGATGTAGCCAGTATATAATGACAAGAAAATAATTGCGTGGCTTGGTGGTCATGGCATTCATCCAGGTGTGAAGACGTCTGGTTTCTGATTTCCCTTTCAATTTTTTTGATTTTTTGGAGTGACATGCAATACAATGCATCTATTTTTAGACCTGGATATAGAACCCCCTGACAACATTTGCTACCTTGTAGTAGAAATCAAATGGCTTTAACCATCTCTTCTTTTTCTGAAGGAATCCAGGGCATACCTCAGCACTTCTCCCACAGATTTCTGTCCTACGAGCGGTCATAAACAAAGTTCTCAAGGATGACATACAGGCATGTGAAGATCTCAAAGTCAGTGCTTAATTACTTATTTTTTTTAACCAGCACCCAGAAGGAAAGATTCACCTGGAACATCCAAAGAGGGCGATGGCTCACTAGGGGTTCCCATGTAACATTGCATGGATGCTACTCTATGACGGTACTGCTACACTCTTCAGAGAGGTCCCGGCCATCTTTTTTGTCATCAGATGCTGGCGGTAGCCTCACTGGATGTCCTTTCTGGTGCCCAATGAGCATTTCTATGCTTCCATTACTGGCTTGCTGTTGCAGCTCTTTAATTCATCCTGTCACTTTCTCCACTATTACGGCTTTGAGGATTTATTTGCTGCAGGCAACGGAAAGCTTGCACAACAGTGTGACATGAAATGTAGCGCTAGGCTGCTACTACCTACTGTTGGTGCGCTGCTCCAGTCCAGCAGCACGGCCTGCGTGTGTTTATCTCTTCGGTTTGCCTCTTCAATATATTTTCTTGGCAATCTTGACAGCTGCTTCTGCTTCGCCGTTAGACTGGGGGAGATGCTGAGAAGGCACGATATGGTCGAAGCCTGCTGACGCTGTACACTTCTGACATGCAAACTAAGGTCCATTATCCATAATAACTATTTCTGCAGTCCTCTCCCAGGCAAACTCAGCCTTATGGCCGTCAGTGATAGAAACTGCTGCTTTTTTATGTAAGGGATCCATTTCCCAGCCGTCAACAAAAGCACTCTGCATTCATTAAGGCAGGAGGGGAAAAACGAAGACGAGACGAGCTGTGGGGTTTTGTTCAGCCTTGTTCCTCGGGGACACTGGCCTCCGTACAGCCGCCGTCCAGTAGACCAAGCGCTAAGTAGCTCAAAGCAAGATGGCTCCCTTAGGGAGCTAATGGGGTATTTACACAATGAGGCCGCTGACAGCCTGTCTGTATTAATACTGGTTAAAACAAAACTTGAGGCCCTCATACAGCGCAGGTTGGCAATTTAAAGGAGCAAGCTGACAGTATTGGAAAATAAAGAGAAAACTGAGAAAAGACGCAGTCTCGAAAACTGTTTTTGCTGAAATGCTGCTAAGTATCACTAGATTCCAAGGCCAACAACAGAGTGAGAAAATGAACTTCTGAAAAATTACACTTGTTCAAAAACCGGCTCTGGACAACTTCTTCTGCAAGGAGACCTATGTCCCTCATGGAGACCTAATGATTTAGCCATTGACGCTGCTAAAGGAAGTGTCCTTTGTACCTGTCAACTGGTATTAGCCATAACCGTCATAGATGTCTTCACCAGAGATGACTTTCCTGGAGGTGTGGGTGTACACACCCTCCTCCTCAGGCTGCTGGAGGCCAGGGAACTGCTGGGGAGGCTGTGGGGCACTGGTTTGCCTGTGCACCTCCCTGGCTGTGAGGCAGCCGCTCTCCCTGGGGCAAAACCCTTCTGCAGCAGGGGAGGAAGGCTTCCTTCCTCCTGGCCTTGGGATGAATTAAATTGAGGCACTCACCCTCATTGGTACTCAAGAATACTCTTGGATATTGCGGTCAGCGTTAGCTTTGGGGGAAGAGGGCTACATTTTAGAGAAGGCAGAGGACACTCTTAGACAAGGCACGTAAGCGAACTGTAATTTTAAACAGCTCTTCTGGGAACATAGCAAAATCTCTGCTGAGCAACCACTCTGTCCTCTGCAAAAGAGGGAGGCATTCCTTTCCACCAAGGTACACCAACAGATGCCATTAGTTTGAGCAAACAGATTTTCTCTGGGCTTCAGTTTAGTTACTAAGACTAGAAAAGGGATCAGCTTCAGCCAGGTATTTTTATCTGTTGAGCTCCAAAAACGTTAAACTTATATTGAACGTAGAAAAGACAAAGCTTTAAGAAGCTTTTGTTTCAAATAAATGAACAATGCTATCAGAAATATGAAGCATGGCTTTCTGAAGCATGATATTGCATTTCAATTCCCCTGGCAGTTGGGGATCCTTCATGATGAAAAGTTGTTTTATAAATTTAAGGCAATACTAAGACAATTTTTTTTTTATCAAAAGGAAGGAAATATTTACTTTTATTCTCTTTTACATACTTACAAGTAAAAACAGTATACATAAATACTGTATGGGCTAAAGGGCTATAATTATTTTCTATTTTGCATGGTGAATTTGTAGGGGTTTTTTTGCCCAACTGTTGCAAGTCGTTTTAGGGATTTTGTTACTTAGGTAATACTAAAGGTTTTAAACTTTTCATTTTCTGTTCTGTTCTAACACTGATCTCATCATAATGGCTTTTTTTTCCCCTTGTTTTACATCTAGGTCTTATGTGTCATATGGAATGTGTCATATCATTAGCTTATTCACTCCAATCTCTCTATGCTTGCTAAATATACTTAAGAGAAAGTCACCATGCTGTGAAGACGACAAGATGACAGCACAAATCTACATTCAGTTTTGCTCAATTTCAGGTACGAGGACACATCTCACAAGGTATGGGTAAAAGGTCTCATCTCATGATATCCTTAATCTCACATTGCTTCCATCCTCCCAACTAGAGAAGATCAGAGTGGTTCACTTGAAATTAATGACATGAAAACGTTGCACTTGTGCATTTGCACTTGTGCACTTGCACAAGTCCCGCTCCTCTCCCTGACACATACTCATATAAAGAATAAACCAGCAACAATTTGGTTACAGCCTTGCTCATAATACAGAATGAGATATTACTTTAAAAAAAAAAAAGTTAGGATCCCTAAAAAATCCAGATGTCAGTGTGTCTAGGAAGAGTGTAATTAAGAACTTTGGCTTTGTAATGCTGTACTGGCAGGCAAGCAAAACCTGTCCTGTGATGTGTCAGCAAAACAACTTTGACATATGTCAGTGACATGCCATTCCTTGAAATACAGTGTTTAGTTCTTGCTGTCTAACTCTGGGTTGTGTGAGAACTTGTCAGCTCTGAGGTCCCAATGGTTGTGTCTTGACTGGGGAAGACCTGTTACTGCCCAGTCGGGTAACATCCTTTGCTTGTATTTATAAGCCCAACCCTGTGCTTAAATTTCTAGTGGAAAAGTAGTATGTAGGCAGAAAGGAAGACACAATACGCTTCAGAAACCCCTCTGATAACTGAGACATCAAGACTGTGAAATGCCCTGAGGAACACAACTGCCCTACAGTAAGGGCAGAGACCAAATGAGGATAGAGTGGAAATAACAGTTGAAATAACTGGTAAAACGATAAGAGGCATGTGTGGACTTCCGGATGAAGACAGATGGAAAAGATTTGAATGGCTTAGCTGGGGGAAGAACGGGTCACAGATTATTGCAGCAAAAGTCAATTGGATGCTGCCATTTGCCTTTTCTTGCAATACTAACATAAGGGAGCAGTTGATGACACTGAAGACAGATTTAACTTTTTTTTAGGTGAAACATAATTAAACTGTGGCATTCACTGTCACAAAGTAATGAGAAAAGCCTGGAGCTTAGTAGGATTAAAGAGGGACCAGACCTTTATATAGGTAACGAGAACACATTCCGTTACCTCAGTCGGCAAACACAGTTTTCCAAATGACACGTGTAAAGACTCCCATTTTGGTGAGTAAAGCAACTAGAAAACCCGAGACGGGGGAGGCAGTGTTCCCTCCAGCCCCCCGCCTCCCCCCTCACGTTGTTTTGTACCTCTGTGCCTTGCCTTGAGGCCAGAGGCAGGATGCTGGAGCAGAAGGACAGCTGGTCTTGCCCAGAATGGTGATTCCTACATTTCAGTGTTTATATGTAAAAAGTAACAGCTCAGTTATAACCAAAACAAATTTGAGTGAGATCAGTTGATAAAGCAAATCCAATCATAAAGTAGAAAGAAAGTATTATGTGTACGCAGTAAATTCTTGTACGGAAAGAAAATAAATAAAACCAGTTAAAGTAAATACAGCCCAGTAAAACTGAATAATGTCCAAAGTGCTCAGATATAATTCTCACAAATGAAGGTGTCTTTCTGTTCCGGCAGCCTGTGCCGAGGCGCACGGAGCACAATATTTTCTCTGACTGTAACAAGCAATTGTCACAAGGCCATGAGGCATTTTCCCCCTTCTTTCTTGAATTCTTAAAGCAGCAGGTCTGGACTGGGGAAAGCACTCTCAGCCACAGAAGACTGCTTCCCCAGCCGGTGCAGATCGCTGCAGAGCCTTTGACGTCAATGGAGCCATACCAATTTATACCAGCTGAGGATATTTCTGCTCAGTGGAAACGTTCGGCAAGATGGTGTGTCCCCCAACTAATTTCATTAATTCTTATAATGATGTTTATTCTCAAGCCCGATCGCAGTGCTTGAATGTGAGAAGGAATCACTGAAATTTAATTTTACAGCTCTAAAAAACCATTTGTTCACATTCTCTGAGATGTGAAATAGGTTTCACTCTGCTCCCTAATCAGTTCAGACAAATCTGGAAAAGAGCAGAACCATGTGTTGTTATATATATTTGCTGGTTTACTTTGCTGCTTCTTAATTTATAACTTTGAAAAAATAATTTTATTCCCAGCCCCCCCCTTGCTTTAAGGGCAAATTTACAAGTCACTCATACAGGATATAAGCTCGGTCCTTTGGGGATTCTAATTATATTTTCTTTATCATTACGAATATTTATTATTTCTTCTTTTTTACTAATGAACACATTTAAATTTAACTTAAGTTTGTAGATCATTTTTATTGTCCAGTTTTTCATCTTGAGACTACAGAGGTCATGGCCACAGCCATCTTCAAGAGGCTGCTGCTGCACATCTCTAAATAAAATGACAGTCTAAACAATTAAACCTTGGAAAAGAACCTGGAACAAGGTGGGGAAGTGTTGTAACTCTGCCTCTCTTTAACTAGTGAAAGGCAACATTTCCACCCTATCCCTTCACAGCTCCCTTCTGATCACTCTCCCGTGTAGCAGCAGATGAATAAGTAAAATGTCTTTGTACAAAGAATATTGAAAATACTGGTCTGTGTCTTCTGACAGCAATCTGCAGCTCCTGTTCCTCAGCTCTGAGTAACTGTAGCCTTAGCTGTGAACAAATTGCACTGCAGATTTGTAAATCCTGAGATAAATGGCTATATACAAACGAAGGCAAGCAGTACCAAAATTAAAAAGAAATGCATTACAGTGGTTTGAATGCACAGTGCAACATCACTAACAACTTAGTCCCATAAACCAAATTTAAATCAAGCAATTGGTGACAAAATCAAAACCAGGCAGTGAAAGACCTAAGCCAAGCCCAACAGCTCCCACACTTGGAACAAACGCCTGGGGTTTGTGAGAGCCCCATGCCCGCTGCATATCCAAATAACTCAGGGTGGGAGAGCAACTCCTTGGCTGCTTGCTTGTCTTTCAAAATTGATACAAATCACATTGAGTGATCCTTCTTGGAGTTTGAAAAGTGAGCAGAACACTTTTTTTCCCCCCTCCTTCCTCACAGAAGAGGTTATGAAAAGCAAGTGCTTGAGCAATTACTTTCCCAAGGAGCATACTGTGGCCTTCCATCAGCTGCCAGCCACTCCGAGGTGACTCACTTCACGTCACCAGAGCTATTTCTTTTCACAGTGACGCAACCCCATGCTACTGTAGTTTTAATTCACAAGAGCCCTGCAGCCGCTCGTGACACACAAGGTGGCAAGTGCACTCCCCATGAAGAAGCTCTGGAAGTGAGGGACTGCCTCATCTCTAAATGTCCTCCTGCTTGTGAGGATTTCAATGCAGTTATGCCATGCCAAAAAAGCACAGAAACATGGATAAAATATGGGAACCCCCCTGTCCTGGTTTCAGTCAGGATGGAGTTAACTTCTTTTGTAGCAGTGGATGGAATGCTGTGTTTGAGAGTTAAAATGAAAGCAGTGCTGATAACACCCTGATGTTGTTAGTTGCTGTCAGACAGTCAAGGACTTTCTCAGCTCTTCGTATTTCTCTATTCATGAGAAAGGAGGGGACGAAGCCAGGACAGGTGACCCAAACGGGACAAAGAGAGTATTCCATGCCAATTATGTCCTGCTCAGTATAAAGGGGGGCTGATGGGAGGAGGAGGGGGGCGGCTCCAGGACGTGTGGTTTTTGGGGGACAGTCGGGTTCCGGGATGGCTCTGGGTGGCACAGCCTGAGCTGTGGGTTCGGTGGGAAACTGCCTTGTGTATCAACAGCTTCATATATTTTTTGCTCTGAAGTCCTGTTAGCGTTGTTACATTGTATCTTTCTGCTATTTTAGTAAACTATCCTTATCCCAACCCACGGGCTTTTGGTTTCGGGATTGTTACTTGCCCCTTCCTTTTCCCTTCCCTTGCCTCACCCCCCCTCCCCCCCCTGCTTCTCCCCCTGCTCTTTGCCTTTAAAGAGCAGGCAGCTGCGTGGATCTCGGCTCTCAGCCGGGGTAAAACCACGACACCCCTGCTACATCAGGTTCGGTGTGCTGGCCTGAGTGCTGTGTAATATATCTGTCAGCTAGCAGTGAGACTGAAGCATTTGGTCCCTCAAGCCCAGATCTGCGCCAGGAGCACCGGTGGAGCACACTCGCCTCAAACAAGTCAGTCAAAAGGCAGTACAGTACTCACTGGCACTGTGTACTGCATATAGACTACCTTGGTGGAAGGAAGAAAAACCTCCTTTGGCCCCAGCCTCCCTTCCTGGGACTGCTAGTTAGAGTCAGTAACATGGCAAATCCCCCAGAGCACAGTGCTCTTACCAAGGGAATGACAAGGGGGAGAAGGAGAAGGACATTCTTGTGCTGCAAATACTCTTCTCTAACCTCAGTGCACAGTGACAGATCTTGCTCCCCATCAAAAGAAGCCTTGGATGAAGACTGTAGGAAGGCAGGCAAGGGAAGGAGAGAGGGAAGAAAGTCAGAAAGCCAGGTTCAGTGCTGAGGCTCTTCACTTGCTGCAAAGACAGGGAAGATGTGAGAGCAGAGGAGGGGGAGGGGACTTCAGTTGGACTTCCTGAAGTCACCTCAAAGGAGCAGATCAGCATGGACATTTATGTTAGGGTATATAATGGCAGGACAAGGGGAAATGGGGTGAAGCTAAAGGAGGGAAGGTTTAGATTAGATATCAGGGGGTAGCTCTTTTTAGAGTGCTGGAATGGGCTGCCCAGAGAGGTAGTGGATGCCCCATTCCTGGAGGTGTTGAAGGCCAGAATGGATGGGGCCCTGGGCAACCTTGTGTAGATCCAGGCCTGGAGGTTGGTGGCCCTACCTGTGGCAGGGGGGTTGGAGCTCTATGATCCTTGGGGTCCCTTCCAACCCAGGCTATTCTATGATTCTGTGTTTGCAAAATCAGAGCCCCAGCATCCAGCACCTACCACTGCTGCTTGTCCTGTCGAGAAAGCATGTCTCTCTTATTTGGGCAGTTAAGCGTAGAATCAAGCTGTTTTAGAAAAGATACCAGACATTTTCAGGCAGGAGCAATTATCCAAACCATGTCAAAAGTTGGTCTAGACTCAGTCACAGATGATCAAGGACAATGCGCTACTTCACAAGTTCAAAAGCTTTGATTAATATTTGCAGCTACTACGCAGCTACAATGCAATACAAGTCTAGCCTTAGGGCTTCTGTGTTTCTTTAAAGCATTAGCCATTAATAGGCTAAGTTTACCACTGGGATACAGAGCACTGGCCCAGCAATGCAGCTCGAATGTATTTATTTTCCAATCTACAGTTTTCAAGTACAGTGTATCATTTCTACAAGGCTTTAATGAGAGCCAAGAGGTGTACATTATAAGCAACAAATTTCTGTTTCTAATGGAGCTCATTTCAGATCAGAGAGTGATTTATTAGCTTTCCTCAGCTTTTACTTGTATTTTGCTGCAGAGATCAGAAATTTAGATTTAGATCCCAAATACACAGGATAGCATCAAGAGCCTTCTTTTCAAAGCCAAGATTTTTTTTAATCTTAAAATTACGAATGTTCCATCCTGCTTAAGGTCAATCATTCTGAGGAACAGTGAGTATCTGCCAGCCACTCTGGACTGCCTCATTAAAATGAAAGCATTTAACTTCTAAAAGCAAAAAAAAAACCTTTTTTTTTTTTTTTTCTGGAGAGCATACATATTTAGTGAAAAAGCAGAAGACATTTATCTAAATAAGCAACTCTCAGCAAGATGTTTATTACTACAGTTATTGTCAGAAATAGCAAGAACAATACTTTTTGTTGCCAGGCAGTGGAACAGGAACTGCCCTCTCCAGCAGAAGACGAAGACAGCATCCGCCTATCTCTACCCCATACACTGGATGTAAAGTATGACCGATTCTAAGATCCATGAAACTTCATGCAACACAGTCCCAACACTTTCAGCTAGCAAACATCCAGGAAAAGCTGCCTATTAGGCTTATGATAAATGGCCTAACATGATCACTGGATCATCCAGAGATTAGCTCTGTGCTGAATGATACAGGACTGAAATGCAGGAGGAAAACGCAGAATAAAGATGGCAAAACCTAGAAAGAGCCATTTACTATCTGAGCGATTTACAAAGCAGATGTTTCCTGGAGGTGGAATCGCAGAAAGCTAGCCACAGATAACAAAAATTGTTATATCTGACATATTGAAACACTATCAAAAAAGTTCCCACTGGAATCAATTTTTTAACAAAATACTGAAAATAACATCAAAATTTGAATATTAGAAATACAGCACCACAATGTGCTCTGAATATTAATTAAAGCTGTTAGAAACCCCCACACAACTCCCTTTCTTACCATCTAACTGAACTGAATAAGAACGTTAATACAAAACCAAAAACCCAACAGAAAGAATGCTAACAAATGGCACATGTTGAGTGAGATAGAAATATTAATGTAATATTTACCCATGTCATTTATTTTATCACTGCCCAATCCACTTGCTTGTGGTTGTTACTTTAGTAAGGCTAGACTTTTAACACAGGAAAAAAAAAGAATTGAAAAGTAACAAGGTGAGGGGCATTCTGAGCTTATGCCTCTTCTACAACATCTCATTGAGACAAGAGACCATTTCTGCTTATTCACGGCTCTCTTCTGTCACAAAGACCTGTTTGTTCTCACTGGAAAAAATCTGAGGACAGTAAGAGTGGAGTGACTCAAGTTTACACGATTAGATGAATTTTTTCTTCCTCTAATGGAAAAGACAGACATTAACTCATCGCTCTCTTTACATAGATTTATTATGTTCTATAATTGTCTGTTATTATTACTGTACATTGTAATCTATTTCTAATGAATCCCTCTTGGTTATGGTGAATCAAGTCTTGCATAATAAATTCTAATCTGTTAGTCATTATCTTTGTTAATATTTTACAGTCTACATTTATTACTAGGATTAAGAAATAGTTTGCACAGTGCTTGGTATTTTCACTATTTTTAAGTCCTATCTCTTCTAATTAGTGATCTCTTTGAATTTGCCTTTGCCTTCTTAGATTAGTACCAACCGCACTGGAAACATCAATGTTTTCACTCTTTTTTTCAATGTCCGCTGCTGGAAAACACAATTTACAAAATTCCCATGTATTTTGTTTAGAATGGGTGCCTTTTTGTGTGCCACATCAGCCGATCTGATTAATGCTGCCTGGGTTCGAGCCTGCGAGCAGATGCATGGGACTGGAGCTGACAGGAGCAAAAGTGGCTGCACACAATCACATCTGGGCATTCTCCAGCGATTTCTCCCTCTCAGTTCTGGAAGACAGAGATTTCTTTGGGGGAAGTAGTAAATCTGCTCAAGCTGTAAAGCTGCTTCTCATCTACTAGTTAGAACGTTTTACACTGAACTCTCCAGTCTCCTATTTGTAATACCTTTTGCAGTTACAAACGTCTTGGCATAGAGATAATAACTGGGGAGCTATTATCAGGTCTTGTAATCTCATTATAAAACAGCCCTCATGGCTTGATGCAAGTTAGCCACGTAAGGATCCACGCTTTGAGCTGAAACACTGAGGGACGCAGTGCTCAGCCCCCATTTAATCAGACACATGGTAAGAGTTTGTTTAATGTCACGCCCGTGAGCACTGCAGCGGTGAAGTGCGGGAAGGGGCCATTTCAGTCAGCTGAGTAATTCCTGAACGGCATTATGTGCCTGAAGAACCCCCTCGAGTGCTTCATTGCACATCCTTATGTGCTGGTGAGCATCACAGAGCAGGATGCTGTCAGGGCTGCTTTTGGTAGAACGGACCAGTAGTGCCTTTGCCAAAGCTGTTTTCTGTGGTCTTTGTACAGGCAAAGGGTTAAGGGTGGGTGAGCGATGCTCACTCTCAGTCTCCCCACAAATGTTTATTGGCATTTGGCAATTAGATTTGGCAATTAGAGATGGTTGGTAAAGTTTTGATGATAAGCAATGGAAAATGCTGATTTGTTCAAGCTTTTAATGGGAACATATTGGGTTTGATTAAGGGTTTTTGGAAAGGTTCCTTAGGGCACAATGGACTTGTGGTAAAAAACCGTATGCCTTTGCAGCAGATACAGAATCAGACACTCACCGAAGGCCCCACTCTGCTTTACTGGGGCAGAATGTGAACTTTTATATATTGAGAAAATATCTGATCTGGTCTGATAATGTGTACTAGCAGAAACATTCTGCCTGGAGGAAGGAAAGGAAATCACAGAAATCTTCAAAAAGTCTCAAAGTGAACCTGTGCCATCACGCTGCTGCAGTATCCGTAGGACAGCGGGATGGCTCTCTGGCTGCCTCTAGGAGGATTTCAATGAGCCCTTTAGTCCATCTGTAATTTCTCCTGGATGCATTTCTGAGATGTGATCTGTTTTTTGGAGCTCTACCTTTCTGTGGCCTTTGCCGATGTTTTTTATACTGCTGGAAATAATTTCTGATCTATCTTTTCCTAATCTTTCAAAAGAGATCATTTTCTTCAGGTTCCATCACTCTATCTAACACGTTATGTAGAACAGCTTTCCTTTCAGCAATTCTAAAATGTTCTTTAATAAGTAGTCGGTGTATAACTGCTTCTATTATTCCCACTGTGTTCTTCATAACCAGTGCCAAATAAGCATTATTAAACCAGTGTGAGAAGGATTATAGTGAATAGCTAACTCCTCGGCAGTGTCTTCCCTGCTGGAGCGTGGCGTCTCTGCCTGAGTTTGCACACTGCATTGCAAACGTTCATAGCAAAGCTGAACGGCAGCAGGCAGAGATGGCTAGGAAACACCAGCTCCCCTTCAACATACAAAATACCCACCCCCAAAATCTGTCATATCAACAGCAGCTTACCATGGTAGTATCAATGAAGGGGAATTAATCACAGAATCACAGAATCACAAGGTTGGAAAAGACCTTTGAAGATCATCAAGTCCAACCATTCCTGTCCTAAGCTAAACTATATCCCTAAGTACCTCATCTATCCTCTTTTTTGAACACATCCAGGGAAGGTGACTCAATCCCCTCCCTGGGCAGCCTGTTCCAGGCCCTGACAACTCTTTCAGTAAAAATTTTTTTTCTAGTATCTAACCTAACCCTGCCCTGGCACAGCTTCATGCCATTTCTCCTTGTCCTGTCACCTGGCTGAAGAGACCATCGCCCACCTCTCTACAACCTCCCTTCAGGTAGTTGTAGGTGGTGATAAGGTCTCCCCTCAGCTTCCTCTTCTCCAAGCTAAACAGCCCCAGCTCCCTCAGCTGCTCCTCATAGGATTTGCCCTCCAGCCCCTTCCCCAGCCTGGTTGCCCTTCTCTGGACTCGCTACAGGATCTCAATGTCCTTCCTATGGTGAGGAGCCCAGAACTGGACACAGTACTCGAGCTGTGGCCTCACCAATGTCGAGTACAGGGGCACAATTACTTCCCTAGACCTACTCACCACAGTTTTGATACAAGCCACTGAAGCAGTGGGTCCTCCAGCTGAAAGTTTCTTTTCTATGAACATACGGCACCCAGGTTATGAAGCTCCGAGAGTGAGTAAAGCCTTTGGAGACTTCCATAACATAAATGTTTACTCGGAATAGAAAATACTCACAGCTGCTGCACCGATGGGAAAAGATCAGCCATGGAAACCAGGAAAAACCAAACAAGAAAGAAAGCAGACAGTAACGTGAGCATAGCCAACAGATTTTCCCCAACGGTGGAGCCTTCTCTGGGACTCAAGAATCATCCCTAAGGTCACAAGTCTTCTGTAGTTGCTGGGAAATCATGCTTGGTTACTGCAATTCAAATGGCGGTATCTTCTTTTAAGAACAACCAAAAAAATTCCAATAAACGTTTATGCAGCTGTTATCAGTACTGCGGTGCTATCGTCATTTCCCAGGAAAATTGACAAATATACAAAGGGCATGAGGATTCCTTGAAAATTCAGAAATTAAAAAGTATCAATTTTTGAAAGAACAAATTAAATGCAGTTTTCACAGTCATGAAGGAAGGGAACATGACAGAGAGACAAAACTCTACAGAGAGAGAGGAGGACAGATGTTCCACCCCAGACAGAAAAAGCAAACCAAAATAGAAAATTCTGGAGCTGTACAGCTTGTGAGACAGGGTCTATACCTGGTGGGGTGTGAGAGTTAGGAGAGGGACTTCAGAGGAAGACAGAGGTTTCCTACTCCCTTTGAAGCAGGGAAGAAAGACAGAAAAGGAAAGGGAGAGACCAAGGAAAGATAAGAGAAAAAGAAAGAAAAATGATGGAAGGGGGATCAGAAATAAGGAGTGCCAAAACTCATTTCCAGGGAAAAGATAAATAAAAGGAGAAAGAGGCGGAAAGCTGACAAAAAGGAGAAAGTGGAAATAAAGGAATAAGAGGACGAATGACGCTCATAGATGTGCCTACTGAAAGCCATTGAAAATACAGTTCTAAAGTCATCAGAAGTATCTACTGGGAGACATCAGATACGTGTTTGTGTAGGAGAAAATTGGGAGATCTGCTTGCAGTTGTGAGAGGAGCATGAGGGATATCATCAATAGCCATGGGAAAAAGGACAGCACATATGTTTTTACAGTCATCGGAGAGGAGTCTCGTATTTCCCTCCCTGTGAGAATAATGCACTCACTGGTTGCATATATGGACATATGAAGAGTATGCAGATGTGTGCACACATGCACACACAAAGTATAGCATTTAGAAATGCTTGGATTGGTTCCAAGGTAGTTGAACAAAATGAGGCTAATAAAATATAATTAAACATTAATTACTGTAACTATCAAAAATAATTGACTTGTACAAAGCACAGCAGTCCTATTAAAAAGGGACCTAAGGGTAATAAAAAACATATACTATTCTGTAATGCAGACATAATAATTGCTATGAAGCAATTAAATTTATAGGCAATTGTTAAAATTCTTTTGTGACTATTTAAAAGTGTTAGCACTGGACAGATTTGGACCAAAACTGCCTACTATAAGGCAGTCTTGGTATTAATAAGGAGTAAACTTTACCACTTAAAAATCAAACCAAAAGTGCACTGCTGCTTGAAGTAAATTCATAGTAAAACCGTCTGGAACTGTCATAAAAATGCTGCTCTGTGTGGCCCAAAAAGTCATCTTTCCATCTGCTTTTCTTTCTAAAAATCTTCTGAGTATGAGAGACCCAGAGCTAGCAGATGAAAGGAGGAGAGTTGAGATCTTCAGCTGGTGTGAAGCTACATTACTTCACTCGCTTCTTCATGCTTTGCTGATTTTTCATGGTGAAGGAAAGAACTGGCCTCAGTGCAGGAAGAGCTGGGGACAGACACAGGCTGGTTGAGCCAAGGTCACAGTAAGTGAAAGACAGCTTGAGTAGAGTATTTGATCAGCAAGTGGGGCCAAACCAGAGCTATAGACTGAAAGAGTTCATGCTGAGGACCCCCATACCAGCATTGCAGGCTGGAACTTAGTCTGCACCTTGGAGTGCCCACTAGTGTTTGGAGAGCATTAGGTGTGTTTCTGGAATGATTTTTTTGTCTTCTTTCATCTGTTTGCACACTCTAACACTGCTCTGCGAGGTGGTAACTGGTAAGTTAGGCAAGTCTGGTAAATTAGGCGAGTCTGGTAAGAGGGAATGACCAAAGAGATTGACTTCAGAAGCAACTCCTGATACAAAATAGGACACTAAAGCAGATGCACCTCAAAAACAGTTTTATGGGTTTTTTTCATTTCAACTTTTAGTATCTAGGTGCAGGAGAAGTACTTCATTCACTTGTGAAAAGCTTGTTCTCTTAGCTTGCCTTCAAGAACAGACACTAAGCATTTACATGGAACAGAGTCCTCTTGAGTTTTGGGCAGAACTAACAGCAGGGTACAATCAGAAGGGGCAAAGACAACGATGAAGATTCTGCAAGTCCTCTTTGCAAAGTGGCAACACCACACTGTAGACAGCACTTCTGTGTGTTCTCACACTGGAAGTCCTCATTCACATCACCTTCTGATCCTTGTCATTTAATCTCATATATTCTGTTTACTTGGAAAAGTTCTGTTGTGGTGCACACAGAGTAAAAGAGTTGGAATGGAAACTGACAAAATGCAGAAAAGTTCATTTTACTAAGCCTATCCTTAATCAAGGAAATGAGAAGCCTTGAAAATTTTAGGAGGAAAAAGCATACATTTCATATTATTTCTTAGGCTCTTTTTCTTCTCTTCTGCTAGTTTGTTGGCAACAGCTTGGTAAGTTAGTGACTTAACTCATTTTGAGAAAACGCTGGCATTCTTACATAAACCAGCTTCTAAAAACAAGTCAATTTTTTAAGGCAGATGTAATATATCGCTGTGAGTTGGTTGAGATGCCATGACATGAAACATATTTGGCATATGGTGCCTTCACTTATTCTACAAGAAAAATATTAAATGTAGCAAGGTAAAGTCAGTTGAAATTGTGAGGGAATGACACTGCCATCTGAGAAATTGTCATTACTATCAGACATCATCATTGCTATCTTCATTTTACTACAAGTCACCAATCAAACTTATATCTACCAATCAGCCCTGCTTTTAGGACATTCATTCATTTACTCATTCATTCACAGAAAAATGTGCCATCCCAAGAACCAGCTGAAGGGGCTGAAAGGATCCTGAATTTGGTTGCGTCTCTTGGCTTCAATGTTATATCATATCATATCATATCATATCATATCATATCATATCATATCATATCAAATCAATCTCATTAGAATGACAAGAAAATAAAGTCAAGTCCTTTTTATTTCACCTATTCTCCTCAAATTTTCGATGTCATGCTATGCTGTCTGGGCATAAAGCAGGTTGGGCTGTTCCTATGCTATAAATATTTCTCTTACATAACCAATTAATCAGCTAAAAGTCAAAGATAGCAACTATTTTTAGCATAATATTGCTAGTCATGCTTCTGGAGTGTTATTTTTTGCTTTAACTAAAAAGACTTCTTCATTCTGCAGTTCTTTCCCATCAGTGTGTGGGACTATGCCAATTCAAGCAACATTTCTGTATAAAGAACACTGATTAATGATACAAAATTCCAGGCAAGCTTTATTATCTCAGTGTTGCTACTTGAACTGCTTGCAAAGTTTCTGCAAAAAGATTTAAGCTATTCATATATAATACCTGAAGTATTTTTCAGGCTTTGGCTCTTTGAGCCCAAAAAAAGAATGAGTCAATCAAAGAATTTTGCAGAAAGATGATATTGTTAGGCAAAACCCCCTCATTTTTTAATTTTTTTTTTTAAAAAAGTTTTAATTTTTTTTTTTTACTAACTTTCATCCTACTGGACATGGACTTGACTTTTAAGTGTCCTCTGCCAACTAAGCAGAGACAAGAACAATTAGAAACTGGCCTATGGAGGCAATCCTCAATTATTTCAACCTGGAAGGACACAGTTTTAATTCATATTGAGGCTTTAATTCTTAATTTTTAAAATTAATTTGAATATTTCAAATACAAATTGCATCCCCAAATCCTCTATTAAAAGCAAATCAAAGTTGTGAATTATGAACTCAAAAGCTGCAGGAATTAAAGCGCTTGCTTTGTTGATGGGAGGGAAGATGAGAGTAGTAAAGCAAAATGACTGTGAAAGATCTGAAACCTAGAATGAAATCATTTATGTTAGATGGCTTAAGTTCACATAGTTCACCTAGTTTCAAAGCAGAACATATACTGCACTTCTGTCTTAAAAAAAGAGCTGGTGGCAACTGCAATCCATCGTCCAGTTAGTGATGGATCTGGTTGACCACTAGTGAGGTCTGGTGTCATCTGAGTCTCCTTCCAGTGGGCCTGAGTACCACAGATCCTGTGTTATATCTGCCCACCCTTAGAGGACACCTTGCTGTCTTGCATTTCAAATTACTTCAGGAATACCTACATGGGAGCACATTTTGCCCCCGCTGGATGTGAACTGATGGAGAACATGGAGCTGTGGATGGAGAGAAAAGCCAAGCTCTGGATGACACAACAGGCCCACTCTGGTCCCCAGAGTATGGGAGCTCTGACTCCAGGATATTTTGGTTTCACAACAGAAATATAAGGGTACTTTATGACTCTGAGGGACAAAAATTAATAGGAAGGGTGATAGGACTCTCTCTACCCTACAATGGTGCACCAGGGTTAGAGGACAGAATGCAACAAAACCTGCCCTACCTATGGGCAACATCTCATTAATAATAATGACATGTATGAAACCACCACAAAATGAAAGCCTTTTTTTTTCAAAATCAGTTTGGTTTCTCCTCTAAGATACAGATAATTTTTGAGCCAAGGCAACCAAATGAAGAGAATTTTGCTGCATTTATTTACACATAAGACTGGTTTTAGATATGGCAGATTAAGTACACTGGGGAGGAAAAGAAGATGGTGATGACAAGGGGAAAAAAATAATGTTTGCAGCTGCAGTGCAGTATTTGAAAAGCAGGACCTCACCAAAGATAGCTTGCGGTTTTAAAAGGATCAAATGGCTCCCGCTAGATTAAGGGTAACTTTCATACAAAGCAAGATGTGAGTGGCAACGGATTGTGCTGTCTGGCTGCCAAGATTTATTGAAGATAAAGGCAGCAAGCTAAATCATTTTCAGGGGAAATCCACCTCAGGATCTGGGAAGTTCTTGCTGTCTGATGTGTTTTCTACATCAGAAGGACAAGAGATGAGCCAGTCTTTGAAGAAGAGAGCAGTCTGTACAATACTGAGGAAGGCGAGCAGCGGGACGCTACGATAGCCCTGTCAAAACCAGAATTTTCCTGCTAATACAAATCCCATCTAGCAGGCTGAGCATGTATGCCCTCTCATCCTGCCACAGCCAACCCAAGCTGCAGCTCAAAGACTATCCATGCCGGGCAATATGCAATTTTGTAATTAGCTCTATGGAAAAACCCAACAATCAGAAATCCTCTGTCTTCTCAGTAGTGGTCGTTATTCTTTTCCCAGAGAAACTTGAGACAAATACCACTTTCAGCTATGTTAAATTCTTAAAAGAAGGAGTGAGGGAACTCCACAGAGTGCAATGAAAATGTTTTAAAAATGCAAATAAGGAGTAGCGTACAACAGAGAGGAAGGGAAGAGCTTTTTCCCAGGTAACATCAACTCCATTATGGAACATAATCCCAATACATTTATAATAAACCCATTTCCTCCAGTAATTCCTCTTCTTTCTGAATGGCCCTTTAAAAAATAACTGTAGATCACAGTAGTACTTTATTATCAGTACTTCTCTATGTGATTAGCCTAATTGTATTACTGAAATATGTTTAAATTGTATATACTTCCCACAAAAACAGGGCCATACCAAAAATCTGAGAAAAGCCTTGCATATCTGTTTTAATATGACCAAATTTAAACCTGTAGAGCCCAAGTCCTCTTCAAAACACACACAATGAACAAGGGAGGGGTTTTTTTTTTTAATTTCTTGATTAACAAGCAAATTATTTCTTCAAAACTAATTTATATGTCATTGCTGCTTATACTGAGCCAAGGCGACTGCATGTTAAATTCTGCCAGTGTGGTAAACATGATGTCAAGAAATAAGAAAAAAATGCCATCATCGTGTTCATTTAATGGATAAAACATGAAGTGATCAGCAGCAGAGATAAGCACCCTGGAGCCTGTTTGGTTTGTCACAACGCACACATGCAGTAATCCCTGACAGTCCTTCTTGGCAAAGAGGGTGCATTTTTTCCTCCTTGCTTTTTACTAATATCAAGCAAAGCAGTGGTGATTGCTGCTTACTAATGCATTAGACTTTTAACGGTGTAAACATGAAGGCAGTAATTCAGAGAACACTAAACTTGAAAGACGTAGCAGACGTGTAAAGTTAATTTGATTTACAGCATAATCAGCAGCGGAGTTCTCCTGCTTTTCCTTCCAATCTAAAGCTGAGCCCAGAAAAAAATCAAATTTCTGCCTCCCCACAAATCCAAGCAGCTTCCACTCCCTCATGTTATGTGGATGTAAGAAGAGTTAGATTGGACCCAGACCTGAATGTTCTTCGGGGGAATCGGTAATTTTGCTTCTCAACTTGTTTACATTTTCATTGTCTTCATTTGTTTGCTTTAAGAGCATTTCTGATACACCAGGAGCTTCCCAAACAAAAAGCAGATGCTACGTGGATTTGAGACTTGTAAAGACTGAAGGCAGGAAGGCAAATAAGAGGTGAGGTAGCGGGTAATACAATGTAAGAATGCACTGGAAAAAAAACCCAAACCAAACAATGTCACCCATGCTATGGCCACGAAGTCAGCTCTTCCCTCATGTCAGATGATGCCATACAATAAATAACTCTGATTCTGCTCCTGTTACGACTGTTGGCCAGTTTCAAGCTTGACAGCTCAGACCCCCTGCTCCTCTGCCACAATAGGTGATCTCTGCTCCCCACCCTGAGCGTGTCTCGGTGGGGTCAGGAGGGCAGCCAGTACAGGTAATTTCTGCACTTCAGTGCATTGTGCTTGACCTCCACAGAGCTGCAGGGCCTGGTGGAGTGGGCTGGGATGTGCAGGCTGGATAAACAGAGAAATGCTTTGGGTGGGGAATCCTCTTGCAGCAGAGGAAGAGGGGACCTGGGACATTTGGTTTGAATCTAGCTGACTGTGGCGAAGCCAAGCACACACAGAACCTCAAGCTAGAGCCATGTCTGAAGCATTTCCAAGGAGAAAATTTCAAAACCACTCCGCCCTTTGTCATGGGCCTCAACTCTTCCCAGCAGTCTGTAGAGAAGGTGCAGGTGGGATATATGCTGCTACCATGCATCGCCTCAAGCTTGCTGCTCAGGAGGGTCCTTATTGTGTTGGGTACACAATATCAAGCGATCTGGTGCCACTGATCTCAAATAACATGAAGCCAATGTCAAGAGACAACCGAAGCTCCTGCAATACAAAAATCACTGCCTTACCGATCTTGTGTAGAGTATGTACACTATAGAAAAAAAACTGCCTAGCATTTCCACTTTCCCCTTCCACTGACCCAGCATGGCTTTGCTCCCAATAATTTAAGTTTCTGTAAGGCAGATAGCACAGGCATAGTGGGTGTAGTCAAACATAACCTTTCAGATATTGCTGAGATGAGTTATAAAGTCATCTTCCAAAACTTCTATAGGCAAAACTTTGTGATCATTCCCAGGACAAAAGCTTACCCACTTCTACTGCACATGATGCAAGAAGTACGCATAAATAGAAATTAAGGGGGAAAAAAGTAGATCTTCACATGTACCTACTGATGATTAGACAGGTATCTAAAGAAAACAGGTCTAAGCCTGGAGGATTTAACCAGTCAGATGCATACAATATGGAACAGACCTCTACAAGAGAAAAACACCAGACAGTGAAGACACTAAAACAGAAGGCTGCAAAATGGAAAATGCAGATAGCTTTGTCTAATTCAGAAGCATCATCAGGAAGGACAATGACTGCTCCGAGGGGAGTTTGAGGAGGACAGCGCTGGCACCACCGCCCCAGAGAAACACGAAGCCTATGTGGAGAGACAAAGGACTCTCCTGAGATGCAAAAATGAAACTGTTCTGCGTGCCTGCTCTCCATCCTGCTCTATGCAACAGAGAATGTGGGACTTTTAGAAAGCTGCCAAGGACTCCCAGGCTCTGAAATGAATTGTTTATGGGCAATCGAGGAGATGGCATGAGAAATGAGATAATCGCAGAGAGGATCTGTGTGAAGGAGAGTCCCTGGCACAGTAATCAGAAGGAAGTGACAAGCACTTGCAAAAAGGACCATGTCTTTTGGCCAGAAAGGTTTGGTCTGTTAAGTGGGAAGATGACATGGCAAAACATTTAGGCAGTGTTTTTAAGATGCTTTGTGCCAAAGCTGGGGCCAGAGCCTTGCTAAATGAAATGCAGGAGCTAGGTGCAATGCTCATTAAGCTGTGACAGTTCCTCTCTGGGCCACCTACAAACCACTTCACTCACCCGCTATGACTGAGCCCTTGCCCTTTACCTGGTCATGGTGGGTTAACTCTTTCTGGGCTGCTACCCCTCCGCCCCCCTTGCCTGCACTGCCTTTGGGGGCCACAGGACATCCCACAGCCTGGGAGCCATGTGCAAACTGCTCTGGAGCTAGGTACAGCTCAGGAGTCCTGACTAACCATCTGTGGGGTGACACAAAGAAGGAACAGGCATCCCGGTCCCAACAGCAGGTATACCCTTTCACCTGTATCAAGTCACCTATGGAGAAACCCAGTCCCTTACACTGTCTGGCCCAGACGGTGGCTGGTGAGGCCAGCAGGGTTTGCTCTGGCAGGCAAAGGTGGTCAGCGGGGAAGTGAGACCGCCCCTCCTAGAAAAAGGGGGATGGCAAGGCTAGGGACCGGCTGTCCCCACCGCCTCATTGCAAGAGGTGTCAGCTCTGGCAGAGGCCTGAGTCGCGCCTTCTCAGCACAGCTCCCAGGTGCCCAGAGCCGTCCCAGGCGGCAGCCGGCTGTTCGCACGCACGCACGCAATTACGCGATTTCAGCTCAATAAGCGTTTTCCAGCCCGAAGAGAAATGAGATCTCCTGCGCTGCCGTACATGTGGCGTTCCATTCATCAGCTTCTCCAAACGGAAGACTTGTCATATAAACAAAACGAGTGTGTGTGTGTGTCATTTAACTGCTTCTGGATGCCCTGCGAGAGAAACACAGCAGAACGCACGCTATTCATCAAAGTCCTGATGGGGAGGAAGGTCTTTTTTTTGTTGCGTCCCCTAAATATCCTCTGTTCCTGCGATTTTCTCTGCTCTCAGTGACAGCAAGCATCATTTGACAGAGACCAGGCCGTGCTCACTGTTTTCCCATTTCCAATCTAGTCTTTTCTTTAAAAAAACAGAAAAGAGAGAGAAGGGGCTGGGGGGGGTGGGGGAGAGATCTCCAAGAGATCTTTTGCTGAATTCAGCCTCCCTCTGCTCACATTTGAGTCAGTGGGAATTGAGGCCGGTGCTGAACCTTTTAAAATTCTTCCCGTGTATTTACATTATTCTCTTACAGGTTTACTTTAAATAATAACCGTGTATAACATACGGTGTATATATGCAAAGCACACTTTCACCTTTCCCGGCGCTGAACTTTACAGATAATGATCCTCCAAAAATGCTTGCTTTTGTAAGCTGAGGAAATGTCTGATTCGTGGGGTTTGTCTCCATTTCAGGAAGAAAGGAAGTGGATGAAAGGAACTGGACAGGAATCACACCGCACCGTGGAAAAGGTGATCAGGAAGGGAAACAGACGGTCTGAAGGGTACTGATGAATCTCTGGCTCATCTATAAAACACAACATTTTTTGAGAACACCACTCAAAATAATATGCATTAGGACTTTCAGTGGAATTATCTCTTTTGACCACAGGTATCTGACACAGAGCTAAGTACATTTCAGATGACATTAGTTCACTTAAGAGGAAGCTGTTAGGAGTACACCCATATTTGATTATAACTGTGGAGCCAGCTTTATACAGCTGGAACATGGCAACTTCAATTAATGATGTACATTTCAAGCTTTGATGACAGCTCAGGAGCTATCTAAAGAGAAGTGGCATTTTTGGAATGCTGCAGTCTGTCTCTCAGTAGTATATTACTTTTGAAAAGCTCTGTGAACCTTAGACACCATCTCTGGGGTCTGCAGATTTGCTTAAAGCTGGGCTGGTTTCTTGCTGGACCATGTGGTTCCCCAAAAAGCTCTCCTGGATGGGGAACAATGCTTCTGGGCAGGTGAATGGAGAACAATCACTGCTGGACCTCCAGATGAACCAGGGACCTACAGAGCTGCCTGTATCACAGTTGGAGGAGCTGGGATATGCTGATAGAATATCTGCTTTATTGGGGCTTAAAAAAAAATCTATTCTGAATCACAGAATCATAGAATTGCCTTGTTTGGAAGGGACCCATCGGGTCCAATCATCACCCTAACCTGCCAACCACCAGAAAACCATGTCCCTGAGCACCACATCTAACCATCTTTTTAATACCTCCAGGGATGGAGACTCCACCACTTCCCTGGGCAGAACAGGACCATGACATATTTTTGAAACTTACTACAAACTGGAAACTCATGGTTTCACACAGTCCTGTCTTCAACCAGACACAAAAGTTTGTTACTACAACCAGCTACCCAGAGTCCGCCTTGAGATGGGGATTTCTGTTGTGCTCTTGAAGAATGATTTGAGATTCCCAGACCTTCTTCTGCCAGTGGAATTAAGATACCACTCCTTAAAAGGCGAAGCTAATCACATCAATTGCAACGAACAGAAGTTCTGCCACACAGGAAGTCAATAAGCCACCTGCAATTGCTCTGCTGCAACATATCAATACACCAGCACCATTATTCAGAAGTGGTAATGACTGTCATACCCGGCCTTAATATCATTACCAAAACACACTCTTACATTCACTGCAAAAAAATCACATCAACACTATGTCTGCCCAGAAAATGACCCAAAGAAAGATGTACAGTTTGCAACCCCCTCAAGTTTCTTGACATACCTTATATATTTTTTGAACGCTTTCAAGTTCCTTTGACCTTCAGATGCCATATATTGATTGCTCAGTGAAGTTAAACCTGCTCCTCTCAGCATCCTCCACCCGCGCTCATCCCTGGCAGAACTTCTATCATCTCTTGTCATCAGCTACACGAGCAACTCTTGAAAGTAAGCCCTCTCCTCTGTTTTGCAGCTTATCTCTACATTAGTATTAGCTGAATGCAAACATAGATAAAGGAGGGATTTTTATAGATGCCCTATTAACAGAAGCTACTTTATTCACCGAGCTCAAGCTTTCTTAAAACAAGCTCTGAAAGGATCATTTCCCACCCCCCTTCTCCCTACCGAAGTACTGCTAATACTGCTAATTCAGACTAGATGATCATTCCCCTGCTTGAAACCAGCACAACTCTTGTGTACTTTTTCAGGGGGATTAATCGGGTTTAAAATGATGTTTAAAGGCCTTCTCACAACTCGGCTCAGGGGAAGGTGAATTTTATCCACCACCTTTTGGGTGCTTGTTTATATATATAATATAATCACAGGTTTGGATCTTGTCAAGGTTGCTATATAGCCTTTGACAATTCTGTAGCATTTTCCTAAAGCATTTCTGTAGATTTTAGAAGACGTTACCTTGGGTAATATATATTTCAAAACCAGACACACTCTCAATCTTCTTCTCTCCATCTTGATTTAAAAGCAGTTTTGATCGAGGCTGGTCTTATGTGCTATTAATTACAAATAAACACTCTGTTCCCTCCTCTGGAATTTGTTTTTTTTTCTGCTTTTCTTTGAAACTAGATGCTTCTTTTGTTTTCTATTTATGACACCTTTTACAGAAACTGATTACCTCATGTATGGGTCTTCGGTGGCACATAGAGCTTTTGCAGATATTATTTTAATTAGGTTGCTTGGTTCCATTTCGTTTTTAAATGGCTGTGGCAGGGACCTTGTGTTGTGATCTGCTGAATGGGAGGGAATGTCTGCTGAGGATTCTTCCCTTCTAGAAGTAGTGTATTAATGAGACATTTTCTTAATAAGAGCCTTGCGTCAAGTCCTGTAATCAGAACACGAGAGACACCCAAACCAGCAGAAACATTCATTAATTCCAGAAGCCGCCATTTCTGCATTGCATTTAAATATTATTCCAAAAGGAATTTAACCTTTCCAGCGATCTGGGGCAAAAGGATGTTTATGTATTACAGGGAGAGATACGGTTAGTCAAATTTATTGTGTCATATACCAATAGGGCTTCCTATCCATTGGGCTAGTCTTTCTTTAGAAGCAAAACTCAAAACCTGTTAGATATAGGGCTGCAGTGCCTTGGAGTAATGAAGCAATTTAGTACAGGGCTTTAAATTTTTTACCTGATTATTCTTGAGTTTGCCCTAACCAACACTGAGAAATTAATCGGTGCCTGGCTTTATACAATAGATTGAAATAATTCTAATTTAACACCTGTGAACTCATTAATAAATCTTTCCAAGCACAGAAATAAGCATGTTATTCAACACTTCTGACACAGTGGTGCACTATGATCACACCATCTCCATCCAAACTCTCCACAATGAGAAGCCTAAAACATTAATTAAAACAAAATGCAGTCATATACCTCATCATACTACTGTAGCTAGAAGATAAAATCCTCAAGGGAGATCAAGAGACTGATCTACAAACTATTAACGCAAATTCCCCTGTCTACATTCACTAACCAATTGTATTAACAACCCTTATGGAATTAAAACCAAGCAAACAATAGACAATTCAGAAAGGTATACCTGGGTTTTGGATCTATGTGACATCATCTGGAAAAGAAGACCATAACAACAGAAATACATTATACCAGTGTTCTAATCAGTATTGGGTTAGGTTGCTGTACACAAGTATGATATTTTTAAATAAGTGCTGGTGTACATACAATAGGTAGAGTCAAAATTCCATTAGGTTTCCTCAATATGTCATGAATGGGAGAAGAAAATTAAATTTTTATCACCAGATTTCATAAGGGTCACCTACTTACATCTAAGCCAAAATAGCCACTATAATAATTTCTTGCTTTTGTTAGCTCATGGCTTTTCAAAATATTTACCATTTGAGCTAATATGGTTCACATTTGGCCTTATCTGATAAGTTGCTTCAGTTAAATCCCTTAAGCCATCTTTAAGCCATGAACAAAAGTGAGTAAATATAGTTTACTAGTGTTTTCTGAACAGGGAAAAAAGCCCTTGAAACACTGGTAAACACGGTGAGCATTTTTATCAGTGAGTGCACCCAGCTTGAGGAAACTGCAGTCCCACGTAGTTCCGAAGGGCCCACTGAGGAACCACGCATGGTATTTCGCGGAGCACGTGGACATCCACACGCAAATATGGTCTGCTAAACGTACCCAGTGAAAAAGCTTACTGAAGTACAGGGGTAGGTACGTGCAAACCCACCAGTAAAATGCGTTTCCAAGGCCTACGGGAGAGGTGAGTGAGTCAATCAGCTGCAGAGCAAAGACTTATTTTCTGCAAACTGAGTACTCCCTGTCAGTCTCTCTTACGCTCCTCTGCAGCCATCAAGGCTCATTTGAAAAATCTGATTTGTGCATGAGGCATTATAGATCAAATTTGCCAGTGGTACAGAGCTTCCTTTATTTATTCTTTACAGAATAAAATAACTACTGGAATGACCTAGAAGTTCCCTTTCTCTCACTCAAACAAAATGAATTTCTTGGGAATAATGGGCCTGATTCTCATTATCACTAAACCATGCCTCTCCTCCTTCATCCTGACAGTGAATCTCTTTACAGTGAGTGTAATGGAATTTAAATTGCAATTTCTACACTAATTTTAGGTCTCCTTTATAATGGAGATAAAAAGCAAGATAAAGGGCCCCCACCATAAATAAAAATAAGGCCATATATAGTTCACATTGATCCACCTACTTCCTACCTTTTGTTTTTTCAGTACATCACACTTAGGAAAATGATTTCATGGATTATTATTTTTAAAGTCTGAGACAGGACTTGCGAAATTAAACCCTCAAAGTATGCGAGGCCTGGTGGTTTTTGGTTTCCAGACTGGGCACTTGTCAGCACCCTGAACTCCTCCCCACCCCAGCTATGGTAATCCTTGGGCTGCGCTTCTTCAGCAGAAAAGAAAGTCTCAGGCCATGTCAGACCCAGTTATAAACTGTCTCAGGCTCATGAGTAACTAAAGCAACAAGAAGAGCTGCCAAATTAACACAAAAAGCAGCAATCCCCCAAATGTGAACCCTCTGAGGGTTTCCTGCTTTTTGCAGGGATTTCTCATATCACATCAGCAGCCATCACAGGGTGTGACAATGAATCGACAGAACATCAGGTTAGTGCCTTTAGAGAAGGATTTAGTTCCCCAGTTTTAGAAAAACTGGGCCTGGCCTTCAAGCATTAATGTTGTGCAGCAACAAGTGCTGCCAGTATCAATGTCGCTCCACCACTCCCTGCACCCTTTCCTCCAGCCCCATGGAAAGTGAAACAGAGTGCAGCCACTTTTCCCCAGCCTTCCCAATTGCTGCTACAGGAGCTGGTACTGGGCTAGCACCCAAGTACTGACACGGGCAGCAACGCTTTCCCTGTGTCTGCAGCCCAAATGCCAGAGAGGTCAGAAACAACCATCTCAGTGGGAATGTGGTCATTCAGCAATGCAGAAGTCGGCTTGTTTGTTTATCTGTTTGTTTGCTTGTTTGTTTATTAGCCCCTGTTATTTTGTCCAGTTCCTTCTTCCCTTCTGACACTCCCTTAATGCATAAAATGCACAGATGGATGCAATTGGTGTGGCTTTTATTCCAGAGGACACTGTCAGCAGAAGTGGAAGGTTTGGTTGGGGTTTTCTTTTTTAATGATGATTAAGCATTGGTTTTCCTCTAATGCTTCACATAGGACTTTCTGAAGTGCGACACATACACTTCTCTTGTGAAGTTTATATCCCTCTTGCCTTCAACAGCTATAGCTTTAACTCTTCTCTACCTGATTGGATGTTTAGGATTACTGGCCCCAAGAAGCAATGCTCCACTTTGGTAGGAGAGGGCAGCCACTCTGATTTCAGGAGGACTCCAACCATGATAACTTCTGCAGCCCTTTTCTCCGTATTAAAGAAAACAGCAACTACTGTCCACTCCATGTAATGCAAATACAGTCCTGATGCTCCTGGAAAGGTGCCAGAGGGTTCTCTCAGGATAAAGTTGGGGCCTTTTGTATTAGCTTGCTCTTCATACAAAACACCTATAGTCTGGGTTTTCTGCAACATTTTCTCAGCAAATGCTCAAGAAATTAAACACTTTCTAACTTCTCTGTTAATTATCTATTTTCATTGTCACTTTTTCTTTAGGAAAAAATAGATGCATTAAAGAAGGGAATGCCTCATCAAAAACACACAATGCAAAATTCAAACACCAAGACTTATGACTATGGTAGAACAGAGATGGGAAATAGTCAAGTAAGAGTTCAACAATGATACAGAGTTTAATTCTGCAAGATATCATAGATTTCTGATGGGAATACTTCACAAATGAAAAACACTTTTCAATTTAAATTAAATTAAATTTCCAATTAAGTCACAGAGAGCTGTACTCCAGCAGGAAAACCTACTAAAAATCACATATTTCTTGGCCATGAATTAAACATTTAGTATAGTTCAGTCTACAGTGACCCAAGATAGGAAGGACAAAAAATGCTTTCTGGGTCCTCCTCCTCTTCTATTTTAAACCATATGCTTTATAATGAAATGTTTCTGACATCAGTTAAAGCTCTTTCTTCATCATACAGAGTTATATCTGTAAAGTTTACTTCAGAAAACAAATCTGATAGTCAAGCTACTTGTGTCATACGGTTTGATAAGTTCATAAATATTTAAGATATTTTATGCAATATGCCCATCAAGTGACAGGCCAAAATAGCTCCTAAGACTTTACCATGAATTAAAAATGTGAAAATAATGGATTTTCTGGGTTGGTAGCTGAAGTGAAAATTGTAAGGAAAAATGTTCTTGTTTGAACTGAATATTTTTTGTTTGTTTTTTCTTCAAAAAGGAAAGAAGGAAAGTAAATAAATTACACTGCATCAATCAAAACAACTGATTTGATTTGAAACCAAATGTTCGGATCATATAATTTTAGTATGAAACAGGAGAATTTTGAAATTAGGGAATTGTTTCGCATTAAAAATTCGAAACATTTGACTTGGAATTTTGGAATTAAGTATTTCAACATCTCTCTTAAATTTTCTCAAGTAAAAGCAGTTATTTCTGTTCATTTCTATACCATATGCTTTGGAGAATCTACTATTCACAAAAAAGAAAATTAACCTAGCGCTATCAAAAATATGCCAACTTTAAAAAAAAACCCTTGAAGCTCATGAGAAATTTACCTTTGTCTTCAATGGAGCCAGGATTTCTCTTGCCTTTATCTACACAATAACAATAAGGTGCTTTTTCTAGAAAGGACTGGGAGCAAACTTTTTATTCTGAATTTTTAAGCAACACTGATGTAAATTTTATGCATTACGCACTTTTGTATGATCTGGGTTTTTTTTTTTTTTTAACTGTAGCTCCACGCAGTTGTGCAAATCATCTGGGAGGAGAAAGAACCCTCATGTTATCCAAGGGAAAAAAAATCCCTACAAACATCTTGCAGTGGCAATGGAACTTGCAAGACAACCAACATTGTAAGAACAGGGATATCTCATATTGAGTGCGATGCTGGAGGCAAGTCTCAGGGGTTTTCTGCATGCACCTCCATCAGAGATGCAGGTTTGTATTGTTTATCCTTAAATGTGTTGGATTCACAGGAATGCAGGGTGGTGGGGTGGAGAACCCAGAGTGCATGCAGCAAATGTCCTAATTTTTTGTCCCTAGCCCTGGGGGACTACCTCCAAGCTGCTACATCGTGTCAGCAGGAACTGGGCATGCTTTCCTCTCCAAATTCCTGACAGAACACGTTTCTTAACCATTTGGGTTTTGGGATATTGAATATAGGGCATCTTTTTCCCTTATCTTGGCTGACAGACAGTGAGTTACCAGACAGCAGGAGGCGAATATGTCTTTAAGTCTTTTCTCTCCATATATGGGTAGAGCCCCTATTTTCACACCAAGTCACCTAGGGGGATCAAAGATTTTTGTTGCTTCAAGTGCTTTACAACCTGCATTGATCCAAATGCAGTACCAGATCTTTGTTTTTATCTGGAATATATCTGAAAACACACATGAACACAAGAGTGAATGCTTTTTTTCTGTCACAGGCAAAAAAGGTTGGAATGGACAGCGTCCCCATGAAGATGACTTCTAAGAAAAATTTTGTCACTTTGAAGTGTGATTACTTGAAGTATTATTATAGTGTGATTTCACAGTGTAATTAGTATCATATGCACCTCTTCTACTAAAGTACCCTCTGTAACATATGTTGAAGTCATAAGTCATAATTCACTGTATCCCATTTTCAATTTACTGTGTCAGCAAATTTCAGTGACATAATGCTACAGAGCAACACTTCTGTGTATTTATTAATGTAATCATGATACTAGAGTGTGAAGACACCTTGCTAACACCTATAACCTCCTCCTGTAAATGGTGCTTTTTTTTTGGGGGGGGGAGAGGGGTGGGTGGCGGAAATCCAGTAAGCAATTCACAGCTACAGGCTCAGTGACTACTGTTCAAAACTACAGTAATTATGTAGGTATGCAACACAGCAGCAACAGAAAACAGGCACAGAAAGCAAGGGATTTATTTGACTAAGCAAAGATGTCTACATGGTAGGTAAGTTACTTACGTGCTTTTAAGGGTTTATCTTATTCTAAGTGGGCATTTGGGAAGGTCAGATTAATTGGACCTAAAAAGAGCCAATTAATTCCCATTGAGTGCAATGGGAGCCTTGAGTCACCAGTTCACATGACCACATATGCATCAGAAACATCTCATGGTAGGTCCACAAGGAAGACAAGGAATGGTCAGAACAAAATGTCAGAGAACACACGTTTTAAATGTAACTTCAGTGGAATATCCAGACTTTCCTCACTTCTCCAGTAACTTCATTATGACTCTTGCTGCCCTCCCAACTCTGCTTCTCATGAAAACAAGCATGCAGCATGGAAAATTGCATGTGGCATAGACAGGAAGTCCAAAAAATCCTTTTTGTATTCCAGTAGCAATGGCACCTGGGCTTCCAGACAGGAGATGAAGTACCTTTCATGCTTAAAAGAAAGGATGGGGAACTGGAGAGACTCATGGGCACATTCTAATACTCAGGCTAATGGGAACAGTATATGTAGCTCAAAAACATGAAACTGGCCATGCACAGGCATCCTGGAAAGCTCAGAAAAATACAGTAAACTACAAATTTGTAATTGTTAAACGCTAATAAATGCCATTTAGTCCAGTGGTGATGCCCTGTAATCACCCACCAAAAAAGTGGCTGCACTGGCAACAGACAGGCAGTGGTACCCAAAGGTGAGCCCTGCCACGGTATGCTTTCCCATCACTGGACAAAGCACTGTGTCTTCTTGCCTATCTACTACATGTTTGCTCTACTCCACTCCCTCACCAAAATCCACTGTATAATCATCTTTCTATTTTTTCTTTTTTTTTTTTTTTCTAAGTAAACAGCTACTTGTGGACAGGATTTCCTGACAGCTGTCCCATCCTACCCCTGCCCATACATCAATTCCCAGTATGCCCATCCCCGTGATATTTGAGTATATTCTTCTTCTGAGAAACAATCCATCAGTCAACTCGTTTTATATTTACAGATTTACTACTTCAGATAGCTTAACTTTTTAGAGATATCCTTCATTTATAAGTAAGGTAAAGTTTACACACACACTCTTATTTTCTCATGATCTTGCATTTCTTTTAGTTAAATGAAATATTTAAAGGTCAAAAGAGAAAGAAGAGAAGTCGAACTGCAGAAAATAAAGGAGGAATCCTTCTCTTAAGGGAAGAATTATACAATTCACTGAATTATTTCTGCTTGTGGAAGCAAAGGGAAATGGCTTCTCTCAATCAAGAATGCCAAATTTTGTGTGTTCTTTCAATCCCTATTCCTGCTCTCCCTATATTCTAGGAGCAAACTTGCAATGGTTTCAGTGATGCAAGATAAAGTATCAAAAAAGGAGCAGGGCTGAAATGTGTTCAAATTTAGTGTTGCCTAGATAAAAAAAAACCCCAAACATCAAAACAACAAAAAACCAAGGCATAAAATATTGGTGTGGAAACAATCCAGTGTGAGACAGACTATTAGTCTGTGATTATAAGGAGACCATAAATGTTTCGTTCAGTAGGCTCTTAGTACAGAAGTTTTAGTATCAATAACTTATGTCTTCTTTTTATTCTGTTTTCATTTGCACTGCAATTTTAGCCAAGTTTTCATTACACTGCGAAGCATTCTTGGTTGCTTTCTGTGTTGATTTGCAACAGCATTGCCTCATTAACAAATTACTGTAAGAGATCAGTGTATTCAGAAAGGAGGCTTTTTTAACCATCCTTTTATAATCTTCCCACTCTTTCTCTTTCTTCCTATTATCAAAATATTGAGGAAATAGAATAATCAACTCTCTGTCATTTATAAACTTCAGTCATCTACTGTGCTCCTATATGGAAACGAAGTAATTGAGGAAGGAAAAATAAGCTTCTGAAGTGTTTATCAATACATTATATTAATGCCATCTGTCCCACAGCTATGATGTCAGACTTTGGTTTTTTCCTTCTTCATTAAGGCATAGTTCGTTTACACGAACTGCTGCTTAAGATAGTTGCTGGAACACTTAACAGCTCCCTCATTTGTTTGGTAGTTTTATAGGCCTCTTGTGCTGGAGCAGAGGTACAACAGCTTGCAATGCAGGAAAAGAAAAGATAAAACTACCCCGCTGTGCAGATTTAGTCAATTTTCACTGGCTCTCGCACAGAAAACAAATTGCAACCCCTCACAAAGAGTTCTCTCTCTGCACTGGCAGCCCTGACAAATGCAGACAAAAATGAGTAAATCAGGCAACTTCACATCAGGAGGAAAAAAATGGCTACTGCTCCAACAGCTGCTATCATAATTAAGAACAGATTTCATCACTAAACTCTTGCTGGTTGTGTCTGCAGCAAAACAAATACACAGATGTGGCACATTTGCATACTGAAAAATGTGCGCCATGTAACTGAAACAAATTTGCATTTTCAGCTCTTAAATATTCACTTTTTAATATGAAACAATGGGGGTAGTTTGCATGCTAATCCTCTGTCTTTGCTCATCAAACTCATTCAGTTGGTATATGAAATATAATGCAACACTAATACCTAGTAGGTCCACATTTCACTTGTGCAATCCAATACCAAACAAAATACACTCTTGCATTGCTTTCTGAACTGTCCTCTAGCACTTCTGTTTGTAAATCACGTTTTTAAAAGAAGATATAAAAGAGGAAGATCTGAGAACGACTTCTTTTAATCATGACAGACACTAAATTTATTGCTCCTTCATTTATCCACACATTTTAAAAGGTCACCTAGCATCATCAAGTAGAGAAGAAATGCAACCCTTTTAAAGTAGAAAAGATATAGCATCATGCCCTGTGAAAGAAGGGTGGGATTATTAATGCAACAGTGACCGGAGCCTCACAACTACAACACGTCCATCTGAAGTTGCATGCAGGATCTCGAGACCCTCTCTTACAACACAAAAAGGCACTCTGGCTCCTCTTCTCTTCACTCCAAAGAGACATCTTTCCCAGCTATGGATATTTCGTAGCTAATAATGTAGCTGGTTTTATGCAAACTGTCATAGTGCTATTTGGGAATTGCTTCCTGTCTCTAAATCTGTGATAATTAAAGAAAGAATGTGATTATCAAGGTCTATAGACTGTTTAAAGAGCAAATCCAGAGATCTGTTGGTAATCTGAAGAACAGTTTCACCTTAGATGTATTTTAAGCCATGCCACTATGCTTCCCCCAGTGAATACATTTGTTCGATTTACATCCCTCTGTAGAATTAATTTGTTTATTTTAAGTATTGCATGGAACAAGATGATTGAGCTGGAGCACAGTTATTTTTCAGACAGGTGCATGTCTGATCAAAGAAGCCTGACTACTGCTCTTACTGTAGGTACTCAAACCTCCATGTCCTCAGTCCTCCTCTTCTGGTACTCGTCTCAGATGCTGATATGCTGTGTATTACAGGCAGCAGGGTTTAAAATCAGCCTGGTTTAGTGACAGGCACCTTTACAAGGAAGTGGTTGGTTCCTGTAGATACTCACCTGCGCATTTCTGAATGCTTACAAAAGAAGGTTATTGCTTGAGAACCAGTTTTCTAGACAGTGGACACCTTTATAAGGCAAATAATTAATGCCATTGCATTATCAGTGCTATTTCACAGAAGTATGTAACTATCTGCAAATGGTAAATGTCAAGATTTTAATGGCAAAGCAGTGTGCAAAGAATTCAAATGAAATCTCCATTAATAATGAGGGGTCTACAGAGCCAGGAGGGCAGAGTGGTGCTGATACATCAGGTTTTTTTCCACATCAGTCTGTTTGTGTTCTGCAATGCCTCCAAACAGTACAAGATACCGCCTTTAACCTTCCAGCTGCCTCTACCACTCTCACCCTGGGTGGCAACGCTGACAAGGAGATTTGTGCCACCCCAGGGACAACAGCTGACCACTTTGTATTGCTGTTCTCTGGAAATTCGGAGAGCTTGCCCTGTCCCCTGCAGGCAGTGGGAGATACCCACCAGAAGGTAACAGTACCAGTAATGTGGAGCTCAGGTGTCTTGAACCTAACCAGCACTGCAACTCAGGAGTCCTCTTGCACAGGACTACACTGATCCTGCACCAGCCAGTCCTTTTCTTCCCTGTTTTGTTTGCCTGTCCAGCAAGGGACGTGAGAGGTGCCACGCTGTCTGGGTGATGTTATGTTTGAAGACATCCATGACGGCAGTGCTGGCGTGCAGGGTGCTAGAGCTTGTGTGCCAGCAGTCTGTCAGTTAAAATAAGTGGGCACTGGACTTGATGCACAGGCACACAAGCAGGTGATCGTGTATCTGTAACTTTGCATGCCTAGAAGGCCAAATTAAGACTTAAGCAATCAGGGCTGAATCTGTTCCACAAGCAAAATTCTTCAGCATTTTAGAATGAGCCCTGTGTTTGAACCATGAAATACCTTTGCAATGAAACTCACTGGACTGATATCTTGGAAAACACAGTTTTCCAGTTCTGTGCATAACAACTTTATTACTTGTTCTTTCATAACAGTATTTTCATCTTGAAGAACAGCTCTTGAATGCTCATTCTTAAAATGAGAAGGGTACAGAGTCCAGCTATGGTGAAGGGCCTTTCCCATCTTAATGATGAACAAGTAACTCCAGGATTTTGGGGACTGAACAATATCAAAAGGACTTGCTGTGTGAATCAACTATGGTATTGCATATATCTTAGCTGCAGATGTGCAGTGCAAGTGACATAGGAGAAACAGCAAGAAGCCCATTTTTGTGCACATCTGGATTCTGTTTTGGTTATCAAGTTCTCATTCCTTCTTGGCAGATGTTGTGTATACATTTTTAAGATGAGTTTGCAGAGGTTTCCAAGGGAACTCGGGGTCATGGTTTCTTTTCTTTTTTCCTTTTTTCATCAAGTCTGTGGTCTACTTTATCATAAAGGTAATATCAGTCAACTGTTCAATTTTTTCAGTTGTTCATTTTTTTATTGTTTTCTTCTTTTAGGCAGTAAAAAAATAAAGCAGCAGCAATCAGAAAGTGTACCAAAGGCTACATCATCATGAAATTTGATTTCCTTTATGTGTTTAAAATTATTAATTTCTTAGCAACCAGTTAAATAATCTCTGCAAAGCAATCTCCCCATAGCACTTACATACAGTATTTTCTGCTATATTAGAGCAAATGGGACTCAGGAAAAATTGGTGGGTTGGTTTTAATACCAGAAAACTGAGCTCAGTTCCAGGACACTTGTATGAGTATTGCCTGGTGCATGCTGCACCAAGAGCAGTGAGGGGATCATTTTGCTTCTGCAGGACGCAAGCCTTGGGGGCTGGAATATGTACTAGATGTTGGAACTAGATGTATCATTCCAATGCTGCTTGCATAAAAGCAATGAAAGCTTGGTTCAAATGTAGTTTTACTCCACTTACTTATAAACTAAAATCCTCATGTTCTTAAAAATATTAGTATCTCTATACTGTTCATCAGCGCCAAGGGTATTTTTGCCTGTATGCAGAGAATTAAATACCAGTGTGGAGGTATGGGCTAGTCAAATTCGGATGTTTTGTCAAGCCTCATAATTTATATGCATTTTGAAATCTGAAACAAATATTTGATTGCAAGTTATTGGGTCGGTGGTAGCCTTCAGTCGCCAGGTATTGTTGTTATAATGGAAAAATGGTAGCATTAGTTTAATGTATTGTAATAGCACAGGGTAATGATCCTTAGCTCGGTAGTACTGAAATACCTTGACAACAGCAGTTGAAGTCAATGGGAGCATTGCAAGTGCATATAAAAGTGAGTCTGCAGACCATTAGGCATAATTTCATCACATCTTTATTGGAATAAAAATTGCACTTAAGCTTCTGCTCCTTTGTTGGCAATTTAGAAACGCCGTACCTGTGTACATGAATTTTACAGACACTCTGTTAAACCAGAGATTGAACTACTGTTAGGGTGCATGGACACTGGGAACTTTTTTGGAGTGACTTCTTTGCATCTAACAAGAGACCAGCAAGTACAGAGGTGAACCTCCAGTGTTGGAGGCATGAGGTTTAGAAACAGATACAACTCTGCTAAGAGAAGTCACAGAGTCTTCAAGCTGGTCACATAATAGTTTACCACCACCTTGACTGCATAGGCTAGTGCTGCCACCGGCTTGCTAATGGCAGAGGATGCAGACATCCCTGGGAATTCCCAGCTGTGCACTGGGATACATCCCTGCTAGTCTCTGAGAGCAGGTTGGGGCTGCCACCAGACAACCCTGTTCATCCTTCCTCACCTCAGAAACCAGCATATGTGGTTTGTGGGCTGATGTAGCCTCTGAACCAGCTCTTGGACTCCAAAATCAACACAAGCTCTGAAGCTTGCTATCCTTTTCCCAGTGTTTTATTGGAATCACCTGTTTTACTGCCAATCAGTCAGAGAAAAACTTTATGCAATTTACCATTTTTCTGAAGCCCAGGGGGAAATAACGACCGCTAATTTACTAGCTAACTTCTGTGAGAGGCAGCAAAGAGAACACCATCCTAAAAAGTCTTAACAAAAAGATACTGCTTCAAAGAAAAAGTTCTTAACAAAACGCTTACGTTACCAAAAGCCAAGAAGGCAAAGGAAATTCCTCTAGAAAATAGCCTCATGCCAATGTCAAAAGTCATGACAAGCCAGGAATAAAAGAAAATGAGGCGAAAGTAAAAGGAAAAGGCTTTGCTTTGTGTGGTCTCTGGAGGATGGAGAAGATAATTGTCAACATCTTTATCATCTGGACACAGCTATTTCAACTATGCAAAAAGCGAGGGCCCAGTGACCCCGGACTGAAATTAGCACAAGGCCATTATGCATGTCCCCATTACTCAGTGGAACTACTTTCCATTTTTATCTCTCTGTAACGCACTTGGGATTTTTAACACCTTGTGCCTTGAGCCTCAGCCAAACAATGCCAGCAGCCGGGAGTCACCGCTGCCGGTGCAGCAGCGGCAACTGTAGCCCTGCCAGCCGCTGCCGACTCGCTGTAGGAGCTGACCTGCCTTCGGTGACCAATTACAGCTTCCAAGTTTGACATCAGCTCTGGAACAATTCCATGCTTTCTGCAAGGGGTAGGTTTTATTTAGAGGGACACCCCTCCCACCCCCCGAAAAAAAAAAACCAAATGCACGCCTCTGCGTGGTTTATCTTCCCAAAGTCTAAATCCACCAGGAAAGGGTTGTCCAACCTCCTGAGCAGGCTGCAGAGCACTGCTACTGCAATTTTCTCATCCCAGATATGAGGAGGAAAACAACAAAACGCTGTCAGAGGGCTGCCAGCTCCATGAGCAGAAAGTCAAAAGTAGGCTTGATTACATAGGGAGGCATCAGTTTGTTCTCACATTCACAGTATGTCATACCAGTGGGGAAAAAATGGCAATTAGTGCGAGCTCCACATCATTTGGTTTAGCACAGCTTACTCAACACAAATGTCTTCATATATTTCCTCCCCCTGCAAAGCCTCTGGCTCGCACTGGTGGTTCCCCTCCTGTCTTATTCTGCACAGCTGCTCTATTTCTTTCCACCAATACCACACATACGCCCGAGCCATTCAGCCAGATTCCTTCAACGTGCTGCCCTTCTCTGGGACAGAAGTGTCCTCTCAGCTCCAAAGAGTGTCCTTCATTATCTTTAAAGGAAATTCAACGAGTCCTAACTGTCTTCTGCCCCTTTGGACACCTCTTCTTGGTCCACCTTCTCCAGCGAGTACCAGACAAACGTCTCCCATACCAGCTGGGCTATGCTTTCAGCATTACCCTCTCCATCCTCTCCCCCTTGTCTCATTTTTCCTCCCAAGTGTGGTCTTTGCTCACCCCATTAAATCCTCCTCCCTCCAAACACCATCTACGTTTTTCCATTTGGCTACTTCTCTCTGCATTGTCCCTATCTCCTTTCTCCAGGTGGGAGAGGTTAATTTACATTCCAGGCTCCCGTTAACCTTTCCTCTGCCTTTCCAGGGCTGACAGGCTCTATCACAGGATACCTCTAGCTGTGTGCTTGTACAGCACCTTGCATAACAAATCCCGACCCTCAAGCTTTTCAAAAACATTATCAGGAATTTAAGCTTCTTGTCAAAGCCGAGAGAAAACCACCCCGCTGCAGGTTTCTGCTGCACAGAGTTCTTCTTCATGTGGGAGAGGAAGAGCACGTAGAGCTGACCTGTCCTCACGGCTCCTGGCACCATCCTGCACTTTCCCTCCACCCTGTACATTTAAACCCTCAGTTGCAGCCATGCACCTCAAAAGCCTACGCGAATCAAGACAGCCTAATTTATAATCTGAGCATATCATGGTTTAATCGATAATTTTTTGTGCATGCCTACTACTTGTTACTTAATCTGTGAAATACAGTTCAGGGGAGGGGGGTGGAAGAAATCCAGCCTATAAAACCTGTTGGTGTAAAGATAAGCACTTTATTTAATATCCAATTAAATGTGGTCACCGGAGAAATCACAGCTTATGCAACTTTATCAGAAAAAGATTAATCTATTTCAGGCTTAACCCAAAATGTCATAAAAGAACTCATGAATTTAGATAGGAATCCACTTATTATCCAAAGACATTTTCCTATTGAGTAAGAACAGCCTAAATTGCTGCCTATATTTATACTTGGTTCAATCAAATTTCTGTACTCAGTAGCTGTCATTGATTTTTAGGACAATTATCAAACAAAAATGATGAACAAACTGAAGGAACATTATAGAGTCTTTTTCAGCTCCACAGTAATCATTAGAAAATGCACAGCCTGCTCATTGATAACGGTTTAACGGCTCACAGGGTGACATCATCACACTTAAAAGATAGTCACACCCGGAAGGCAGAAGATTTTTTTTTTAATAGCCTTACAATTTGCCATTTTAAAGTTAATTGTATTTTACTCGGTGTTTCAAACCACACAGGCTGCACTGAAGTTACTTTGTCCGTATTATGTGATCATGCCCAAAACCATGATTTTAAAATAAGGAGGCAAACAGTTGAATCTATTTATTTAAATTCAGCAGACTTTCTTGCCTGTCTAGAAACTGCTACTCTTCAGTTCATTAGCTGAATTTCCCAAAGGGCCTGCAAAGGCATATTTCCACATTTCATTTCTATACTGTTTGATTTGCCTAGTTGATTTATTTAAAAAAAATACTCTGTTAAAATTACTGAATAATAACTATTTGGTTTCATCTTTCCACGTTAATTATTATTGTTAGGAGGACGTACATTTCACAGATAGTACAGAAAGCTTGCTTAAATAAAGAAGTGTACAGGTGTATCAACAGAAATAGCAGAGCAGCTTTTAGCTGCTGGGGCACAGCACTTTTGATTTCTGTCTGCTGGGTTGACCTAAGGCAAAGAGCTCAAGTGCAATGTGTAAAAACCAGTATTAAGCAGGGATGTTTAACAGCCAGCTTAAAATGAGTTCAGTGATCCTGCCCCGTTCCACTGAGTGCAAAAATACCTATCTGTAGCCTATGCATAAAAGGTATCATTTTAAAAAGCCACTCACACCAGGTTACAGCACATTTGCTGAACTGGATCTCCCCCTCTATGCTGTGAATTCTTTTGCGGTGCTTTACAAATACGGAGTTTGGCATGGACGTCAATTTAGCACAAATTTTGGGGGAAAAAAATGTCAAAGCATCATTTAAGTGGACAGCTTCTTCCTGCCACTGAACGGGAAACCTGAGCTGTCCAGAAGAGGTGGGGAATGTCCATTACTTAGACCAGTCCATGCTCTGAATACTGAAAAAAATCAGCCTAAGGAAAAAAGCAGCTTTATTTTGAGAGCCAAGCTGTTTGACGAGAAGATGTGTGCAGGAAATGCAACCCAGTGCATTTCAAGACGGGCAAACTATTTTAGGACAGATGAGAACCCACCCTGGGCACCACATCCAGTCAGCGAAGAGCCAAGAAGGTGGGAATTGCCCCCGTTCTGGTACACTGCCCACCCCTCTAGCCCCCTGATGCCAGCAGCAGCTCCCGGAGACAGCAGATCCCTCTCCCAGCCCCGTCCCAGCCATGGCACTGGCCTGGAGGGAGCTGCCAGCCCACAGTGCCTGAGCCCGCTGGGCTACAAAGGCTTCGCTCAGCGGAGCTTGGCCGTGAAGTGGCAGCAGCAGGATTCACTCCTCCGTGAACCTTCAAAGATTTGTGGCAGGTACTTTTTAGCTGAACTTCCTCTGTGTCAGCTCTTCATCCCGTGCTCTTTATATAGCAGCAATTAGCATATCTGAGAAATCCCCATTCGGCGTGTTTTATGGTCTCTTCTCTGTGTATTGAGATAGTTCTGTAAGTTATGTGCAGGGATATGCCATAATTCCTAATGTACAACCGTCAGGAAATCACTCACGTAGATTTATTCACTGAAGAGTTGGTGAGGAAACCGATTCTGAACAGGGAGCTAGAAACTTTAATTACAAGAGAGAAAAAAATTACTCATGCACCTCAGACCGGTCAAGAAGCTCCTTTGATGCTCTAAAGATATGTCCTGAAGTTAATGGATTAATGCAGCATAGCATTTCTGAATTCAAAAGCCACCTTCTGCCACTGATTGTTATTCTGTATTACCATTGCTGACTTTCTTCAAAGTAATAACGATGTCACAAAACAACCACAAGTATTACATCTCCATTTCTGGAACAAAACAAAAAAAAAATATTGAAGAAAAATGCTGTCTTCCCTCAAGCAGTATCTTTTTGACCAAAGGAAATTCATACAATGTAGAAAAGAAATATTCATCCCTGTCAGAGCCTGATTTTGCTACCACTGAATGCAATGGCAAAACTCCCCTATTAATTTCTGGTGGAGCATGAGCAGCGAATAACTTAGGTGGAAGTGGTAAACCATAAGTGACATAATCACTCAGGAACTGTCTCTGCCTCAAGTGACCTAAACAGTAGGAAGAAATATAGTGAGGAACACTCATTCAGAATTTAGTGAGGGGCCTTTATGAACTTGCCATTTCCAGTGCAAACGTTACGGAACAGTTTCACACGCCGCTCTGCTACGCGGCTACTCTACTACTCATGCTGTGGCATGAGTACCTGAGCGCTGAACTGAGGGCTCACTTTCTTCAGTTTTGCTCTCTGCTTTGACACTGACCCACCCTGGCTGTGCTTGCACATCATTTTCCAGTTGGTTCCTCAGCCCCAGAGCACCAGCAGATGCAGCCAAGGGGAACATGCCTGGTCTGTGGTGTAGCTGCTGGAGGTGCCATAGAGAAAGGTTGTCCCCATCTGCCTGCACCTCAGCTAACTGTCCTGTAACCAGATTTAATATGTTCTTTTCAGAATTGCCGTTAATGCTTACAAAGAGCTTTGAAACTCCTGAATGGAGGATTTCACAGTAGCAAAAGACACTGCATTTTTAGTTTATTGATGAGAATGCAATCTGGTATTATCAGAAGCTATAAAGATGTCAGCTCTGTGTAGAGGCTGTTAACAGACATTTGGCACATCCCATGTGAGCGTGAGGATTTGCCTCTTCCACCTCCCACAGAAGCTATGCCTACACCCAAGCCCCGCTTTGTGCACATTGCTTGTAGAGGAAATGCTCAATGCATTTTCCTCCTGAGACAGAGGTAACACAGCTATGAAGAAGGTGATGGCCACCATCTAAACCTTTGTCATCATGACCACAATTGTTCAGTTAAACTTTCTGTCATGGGTGTCCTCTCTTCCTCACGGGGACAAACACACTGAAGGAAAAAAACTAAAATTCTGGGGCCTCCTCAGCCAGCTTGAAGATACTGAAAGATCTTCCATGCAGCCTTTATCATAAATTACAACTGCTGCTTACAGCATTTTCCAAACTGTCCATCTCACATCGCACTTGGTCTTCCCATGAGGACAAAAATTCAGACCGTGACTAACCCCTCCTTTTCGGTGGGTTTCTCAAAGCATAATCTCATTCTATACTCTTAGGCTCCCAGGTAATTCTTTTCTCAGACTCCTCCACTTTCATGGGGCCCAGCTCATTCTTACGTCCTCTCTATCTATCCACGTTTAACTTGTCCCGCATGCTACACATTTTACGGTTTAGTGTAAGAAGACATTCATTATCTGCTTATAGGGCTTTTGTGACCACCCCTCTCACATTACATTTGGTCCTCTATCCCAAGCCTTCTTTTCCTAGACATCATACTTCCACTCTGGACTGCTACTTCCATGAAATCAGAAATTAACCAGTATGTTTTCTTGTATCAGATGTCCCTGAGACTGCAATTAAAATCAGAGAAGGCCTCTTAGAAGGCCAGACCATGTCCATTCTACATACTTTGAATTAATATTTGGTTTTGACCCTGTTTGCAATCAATAACCTGGCATCTGTCTTCCCCTTTTCTACTTCAGGCCTAGAAGTTGTAGCAGTCACATAAAGCCGCACCTGCCTCTGCATCTGAATGCAGTCGTACAACTAGCTTTCAATAAACGCAAAATTTTATTAACAATAGATTACACTGCTGGTATTTGAATACTAATAAGCTCTAGCATGTGCAAGAAAGAAACCCCATCATCTTCAACATCTTGTATCAAAATAGTTACAAAGCAGAGAGAGCGTTTTAAATCCCATCTTTCCTTAAACATGTGTTAGTGATAAGAGGTAAGAAGAAATACTCTCGGTTTCCCTCCCTTTGTAGCTTCCCTTACAGTCATTTGCAGTAAACGCAGCGGAATATGAATAGCGATTTTTGGCTCTGAGAGAGAATCTGGATCTCAATATTCCTGACCCTGTGGCTCACTGGCCTGAATGCTTTTTGTGTATTTATCTTCCGCATAAAACGTGGCATGAAGCCACCTCACACGGAGCCTCCATCGCTCAGAGAAACATGCCGGGCGGGAGGGGAGAGAGTGGAGAATGTATGAAGGAATTAGGGAATGGAAATGCTTATCCTAAACCATGTAAGAAGCAGCCTCAGCCTTTCATAGCATGCCGGTTTTAAGTCATGAAGTAAAAAAGGTGCCATATTTCAGAAAGTTCAATTGTTATATATAAAATACAATTAAGAGATTTTGAACTACATGAATATGTAATGTACACATTTCTTTACAGATGCATTTTTCTCCAGACAGGCCGGTGCCTGCTTTAATTTGGAAGCTATCCATTTTCATACAAAGTTAACCAAGAGTGACAGGAAAACAGACGCCTACGTTATTTATCTTTTCTGAACTTAGAAAAAAAAAAAAAAGCCTTCTGTTAATTACTTTTCTAGGAAGCTATTTTGTGATACCACAGGGATAGATCTTCCATATTCAGAAGTGCTACGGAAATGACAACTTTACGATGTGCAGGGTGAATAAAGCATGTTACATGCAGATATTTAAGGGTGTATTTGTCTTCATTTACTGTAAGGGAATATGTGACCAACAATAAAGAATTTAACTGCTTCTGGCCTGGCTGGATCATTTACAACAATTACTGGAGGTCTGACCTCTTTAACCTTATACATCAAGTGGCACGTATACATTATTTATTTAGCTGGAATTAACAGTGATCTGTGAAGCTCGCTGTATTTTTCTTCGGTTCTCCTGCTCATCAGTCATAACTGACCCCCATGAGCATGTTCAGTGGTGACAGTTTCATGTCGCTCTGATTCATGAAAGACTGGGGAAACTACAGAACAAAAACAGTAAAATATTTTTCATGGGCATTTAAAAAGAAAAAAAAATAAAATCCTAAACCACCTTTATATCCTACATGATCCCTTGAAGATTGCTGTGAAGACAAAGAGTAGAAAGACATTCTCTATCTTGCTATAACTATTGGTAAAGGTGAATGTGAGTTGGCATTAATAGCTGTTCTGCAGGAGCAATGAGGGCTTGGACTCCACACCTGACTGGACACTCAGACAAGGCTCTGGCGTCGTGCAATGTCAGGGCTCAGGAGCAGAGTGCTTCTGAGTATTTCACCAGTCATCTGACATCCACAACAAGCCCACTCTCACTCTCCATCTGTACCCTAACACTTTCTAAGCACTACTTTGTTTAAGGAGTCATGAAGTGGAAAGGGAGGAGATGCTTGGCCAAAACTTTGCTCTGAGGAGACCTCTTTTTGTGCTTGCGGGAGCTCTGTGCCGCAGTGCACAGGTCTTGCAGCCACATCCAGAAAAGGACCGCTTTCTCCAGCTAACAAAAACCCTTAACAGCCTGGGAGCAATCCATGTTAATGGGGCCAAAGGTGGAAAAGTGATAGCAGTGCCATGTATCTTCTGAGGAGCACTTCACAAAGGAGGTCTATTAGACTACTTTGTTTCTAGTAGGGAGAATTTTTATTACATCAAGTTATCATCATCATAAGCGCTACAATGGATTCAAAAAAATCAGACAAAATGTGCAATTAAAAACTGGGTTTTGTAGTTCTTGAAATCATACTTCCTTCATCAATAACTTTAGTGCTTACCAAAAGGAACTAAAGAAGCAATTATGCAGGGTTGTGGACATTTTTATGCATGCACTTTTGTATCAACTCCAGAGCTGATTTTCATAAACTAAACCATCCACTCTGGGGATGGAAAGGCAAGAGGAATATACTTTTCTCACAATGGACCTTATTCTTACATGCACTGAGGTCTCCTTATTCCAAAAGTGGTCACTTCTCCAACTTCAGAAAGGATGGAAAGCCTGTTTCTATCAAAGGGAGGACCTGTCTTGTGAGCAATCCCAATGAACTGCTCAAAAGATATTTTTCAGTAATTAGAAAAAAACAGCCTCAGGGAAAATTTGTGAAAATGCAGGTGCACACATTAAGGAATTCTCTTGACAATCATAAGTTTACATCCAGTTTCAAGAGATTTTTCTCTGATGGTAGTCATCTTACCGGTGAAAAACAATGAGGAACAACAAGCGATTCACCATAGCAACGAATGCATAGCACATACCATATGGTAATCAGTCTATACAGAAAACTTAAGGCTCTATGTAAATAAAAAAAAAAAACAAAAAAACCCCTTTATTTTCAAAGACCTGCAGATAAGTTTAGCTAGTGCTTTCCCCTCCAAAAAGAAGTTTTTCATATTTAATTCAAAAGGGAGAAGAAACGTGGTTCATTGAGGGTAGAAACAGTAAAACTAGGGAGCTTTAGAAGTAAAATAAAGGTGTATAAACAGTAGTTTCCTTCTACAAGAGCTGCCATCCACGAATAAGCGGAGAGATTCGGCCCCCTGTGTTCAATGAAACCGCCCGCACACGGAATCGCGGCGTGCCTTGGCGGCTGGGGAAGGTGAGAGAGGCAGGGGCTCAGGTCACAGTTTGAAAACTGTCCCAAAAATCCACCTCTGCGCATTGTGGCCTCCGCTGTGTCTCATAAGGGCGTTCCAAACACCGCTCTCTTTGGCACGCTCTCTCTTCCCAGTCCTCCTCTGTTGAACTCTTCGACACAGAAACCGGCAGCAATGCACAGCCCTCCCACGGACACACTCGAAGGTCCTGAATAACCCACGGCTAGCAGGGATCTTTGCACCACACTGCTCTTGTTGTCCAGTTCTTCCTGTTTAACGTGGGAAAGCATCCTTTATTTGTAGGGAAGGTCAGTGGATACCATTGCAGGGATGAATTGAGCTGTGTCCTCTTGTAAATGCAGCTTGCTAACTCGTTCCCATGAACATCTGGGAAAGAAAACAGCTACAACCCGCTCATACTTACAGTGCTTAGAGTACTCAAGTGTTGTGATTGCTAACTAGCTTCTCAAGCACCGCAATTCTTCAATAAAGTTGATAAATGGTAGAGGAGTATCAACACACTTAATTCTGTGCTTATGTCTCCAGCCTCTTTGGGCACGTCCTAGAACGGTGCCAGAAGAAGTATGCACCTTTTTGCTAATGGATTCAATCTCTCTGATTTTTTTATCTAAAAGCATCTTCAACTGCTCTTCTATTCTCATTTCTGCCTTTCTGGGACATCCAGGGAAGCAGAGAAGAAAAACCTGGATTCAATTCTTAATCCTGCAGCAGTTCAACAAGTCTCTATCACAGCAAGGGGAAGGTGGCATTGTGCCTCTGAGGAAAGCACTTAAATCTGTCCTCTAAACCCTTCCCCTTCCCCACGAGACACTGTCTCCTCTCTACTTCCCTGTGGATCCAGATACCTGCTTTTTCCAGGGGAGGCACACACTGATCATGGCCATCTTCCCAATTTAGTCTACACTGGAGCTTTTGTGGTCAAATGAGATGTAGCTGCACTGGTTTTTTTCCCCACACATGAACTTCCACCTTCAATTTTTAACTGGAATGGAACTACTTATGTGTGATATGCACCAAACCTCTCCTATAAAAAAGTCTGGTTTTGAACAAATTACTGACATTAAGTCCATATTTGGGAGTTTTTTTCCCAGAGGGAGGAAAGAATTGTGGGAGTTTTTTGCTTTCCATTAATATATGAGGATAGAACTGATAGGCAAAAAAAAAAAGATTGCAGATTTAAAGAACACTTGCTAGCGCATGTGCCAGATGCTGATAGCTATATATAGCCACTCAAATGAGAATGACTGCAGAGAGCATCTTACCCAGGCAAATAGGAATTTGCCTCAGTAAGATCAGGGCAAAAAAGAAAAAAATATCAGCATTTAATCTATTGTGCGTTGCTTCTGCTGCAGAAGAAGTTGTGTAAGTACTCCATGAAGTGGAATAAGAACATGTCCTCAAGATGACCTTATCTACATTTCACATAAATGTGTTCCCAAATTTAACAGAACCAAATCTACCCTTTTTACCATTAGACTGCTAGTCATTCTCGAACACAACCTCGATTTCCTCGTTCCATAACCCCTGGAGGAGTGAGCAAAGGACAATAGATAAAGCTTCTTCGATGCAATAAAAAAGCAGCATGCAGCCTGTGAGATGAAATTCAGAAACAGAACTGAGATATAAAGAACATGATTTGCCATCTTAGGTTTTTCTTCTTGTCTCACTCAACAAAATTTTAGGAAAGAGAGGCACTTGATTTTCCTGCCTCTTTCCCTCTGTACCCTGGTATCACACTTCTTTTCCCTTCTATCCAATACAGCATGTTTCTACCTACAGCAAAGTAATTTCTAAGTAGTACAAAATGTGAAATAGTAGTACTTGAGATGACGAGCTATCATTTCTACAGAGCTGTATGATAATGTTCAAAGGAGCAGGAGGTTGGGTATGGATTCTAATTAACATTGATGAACCTGGCTCCTAAAGATTAAATTCCCAAATGAGTAACTGCTACCTTTTTACACACAGGTCTATCTGAGTTATTCTCATTAAAACAATTAAAAAAAAAATTATAAACTTCAGTCTGTGTCAAGATATTGAAGGCTTTCCAAAACTGATTAAAAATATTAAATGAGGTATTGAACTACATTAAAAATCAACCTTTCTCATGTATTGAAAAGTAATGGTCTATAATTTGTATTCAAGTGATTTTATTTCCAGTGAATAATAATTGTACTGCAGCCAACTTTGTGCCCTGTTTCTCTGAAAACCCTAAGGGATGTACAGAAGAGGATTTTGTATCCTGCTGAAGACACACACGCTTCGTGTGACATTGCTTCTTGCTCTTCATTTCTTAGAGGGACCCTTAACTTTGCTTCATGATGTGTTCATACTTCCACTGATGGTTCCTTCAAACCACTAAACACCAATGAAGGCGCATTGGTATCAGACATGTACCGATAGGCTCTGGGAAGTACTGCAAGCTGAATGCAAGTGCAGGGACTCAACTTGAACGCAGTAGCAAGTGGACTTGCAAATCACCAGGTCCACAGCAATGTATTCTTGTTTCCTGGTTCCTTCTGTGGAACTTTAAGTTGCCTGTACTCACGTGATGTGCAAAATAAATCTGGAGTATCACACAGAAGAGGTCATCGCTCCACGTGCCCCAGCTCTGCAGGAGTTGGGAAAAAGGTCATTTCTCACAATTCACTTTTCTACTTGGTCAGGGGAGGCAGCTTCTCCCCTGCCCCCCAAATTTTGGTCCTTTGAGTCTCATCTTTTCTCTCACGACTTCACTCTGCACTGCCATCTTGCTGCCCCTATTTGCACCTTTTTTCCCTTACAGCTTCCTGCAGTTCAGTTCTGAGTTCAGATAAGCAGCTGTAGAACTCATCTAGCCCAAGCTGAGAAGAGTAAAGCTTGGACCATGGCACTGCTATGAACACATTTTAAGAGCTAGAAGGAAAAAAAGAAAAAAAAAAAAAGGGGGGGCGGGGGAAATTTAGGCCTGCAGACAGAAATCTAAGACTATAAAGTGGTCCAGAGGGTAGTGATCAGTGTCACAAAGTCCTCCTGGAGGCCAGTCACTAGCGGTGTACCCCCACACTCAATACTGGGGCCAATACTGTTGAATACTCTCATTAACAATAGCCTGGATGATAGGCAGAGTTTGGAGATGATACAGAACTGGAAGGAATGACAGATACACCAGAGGCTTGTGCTGCCATCCACAGGGACATCGACAGGCTGGAGAAATGGGCCAAGAGGAACCTCAAGAAATTCAACAAGAGGAAAGTAAACTCCTGAGTAGGGGGGGGAATAACCGCAGCACCAGATCAGGCTGGGAGCTGACTAGCTGGACACGAGCTCTTCAGGAAAGGCCATGGGGGTCCTGGTGGAGAACAAGCTGACCATGAGACAGCAACACGGCACGGTGCTGCCTACAATAGCCCCCAGAGCACTCTAACTGCTCTACCTAGCTCATCTCAGCCACATACCCTTTATTTTAACAGACATAAGGCTTCATTCCACCACCCGCGCTCCAGATAGCCCATTCCCAAGCTCTCTGCTCCTCTCCTGCTTCCCATATACTCTGGTTGCTCTGAGACAGCTTTTTGCCACTCTTGTTTCTGTTTCCGTATAGCTTCCTAGAGACTGTCGTGGCCTGTTTGTCACCCTGCTTTCCCTCACAGTCATCCTGTACAGCATCTCTACTCTTCCCATGGCCACCAGGGATACAGGGTCCTTCCTGTCCACCACCTTTAGCCCCACCTTGAACAAGAGAGGCTTTATTTTGCCTGAGAATGTTCACAGGACCATGACAGCTTTTCTGCTGGGAGCAGCTTAAAACTACTGCCCCTGAGAGTAGGGACAGCAAACGTTTGATGCAAAGGGTAAGTTTTGTGAGTTTGAAAGCAGAAATTTAAGAGATGCATGGAAATTCTTACAAAACTCTACTAGGAGACGTATGATACATGTAATGAGAATGGAAAAAAGTTTTGTAATAAAATGAAGTATGACTGAAAATTAAAGGGAGGGTGTATTAGGCAACACATCCTGAAAAAACCTCTCGGTCTTGGTCAGTATTTCTCCCTGTAGCAATATCAGCGGGTTTCCAATTTCATCTTGTGCCACTTGGGATGGAAAATGTTAGAACAAAGGAAATGTCGGGATAAAGGAAAATATATAGGCACTTTTATCACCAGGACTCTCAGCCCTCCAACATGAAATCTAGGCATTGCTGTTCATTCGCTCCAGTTTCAAGCCCCTATAGTACCTACTATTTTTCTTCTGAGCCCATCATTTTTTTATAATCACCTAGATCTTTCTTAACTTACCTACCAGGTAATGTGTTTTTGTCCAACTCCTTCAACTTCAGTTAAATGTTTATATTATGTTACCAAACACTGTTCCATTAACACTGCATCCCATAAGACCTGTGAGAAGTTGGCGAACGCTTCAGTCGCTGTCCTGCAGTCCACTCTCTCCTATGGTAGTCCACGCTGCCCAACAGTATCTAAGCAAGTTAAGTTTAAAGTAATCTCAAATATGTCTACATGTCTAGAAACTGCTGTATAAATTTACCCTTATGCAGTGGTATGAATTACATACAACAAATGAAAGTTTTCTTTCCTGAGGTAGGTGAATTTGGAATGCAAATGGTAAACCCTGAATTTCAGACAAACAAATGATTGCCTATCAAAACTCTTTTCCAAACTATTCCTTAGAGTATTTCATACATGTAAAGGGGGGAAATTTGAAAGACACAGACAATTGCCACAAGCATCTTTAATTCTAATAATACTTCCTACTTGCAGATAGAAGCACAAGTCTGAAAGAGGTAATAATAGCTAAATGGATATTAGTATCTGCCATTACCTGATCTATCTGCACAATTACAGCTGCTTGTGAATGCTAAATTTGCTTATCAAATCTGGCTTAAGAGCCTAAAACAACCCCTTTTGAGGAACAGCTTATCACCTACGTGTTGTTTGGAACTGATGGAGCTCTAGCTCAGAGAAAAACTACATGGGTATAATGCCTAAAAGAGCTGAGAGAAGTAATTGCTTCCAGAGAGATTTCTTTCCCAAACCAAACCAAAGGGGGAATACAACAGTCAACTCCATTTCTGAATAAAACAGGCATTAAGGGGCCAGAGAACTCCACCAAAAAATTAGATTTTTCCTCTCCTTTAACAATGCCAGAAACAAAAATGTTAAGACTAAAAACATCTCAAGACACATCACAGCTGTCAAATAAGAGTAAACAATCATTGTCTCTGCTCTGAGAAAGTCACAGTGATTCACCCAAACAGTCATTTAGTCCTATAAATATTCTAAATTGTTTAAGTCACGGGAGATCTACCACTTCGCACAAGAGGCTGGTGCGACCATCTCTGTATTGGCATCCAAGCCTCTGAATACACCCCAGGAAAAAAAGTAATCACCCTTTATTCTGTCAAAACCAAGCATCTCCTCCCCATCCAAAAAGGCAAAACAGAAAATCATAGACTGTGTAAGCGATAAAGCAAGGCGTCCCACTGGCACAAATGGAATGTGAAATAAATGAACGTGAAATATGCTCGCAGAAATCTCTCATATCTACTGCTGGTAACCAACAGAAATGTTGTCTAGAAGCTTTTTCAGACGTGTCCTCATACTTGTAGCATGGCTGGGTTTTTACGGATGGTGATTCTTTAGGAAGCAAACCTCACTCTTCCTAGAAATTGTTTTGAAACAGAAACACATACTAAGAACTAAAAGGAGAGTCTCATCCCTGTATTTTTATTTATTCCACAAATTTCGTATCGTTTAAGTAATTTATTTAGATTGCAAAACTACTGTCACATCATTGAGGGCAACAGAACTACTTCTGATCACAAGCACATTATTTAACCATTGCCAAAGAAAAAGAAACCAATGAAATATGAACTTTTGGATACAATACACATGCCTAGAAAAAAAAAAAAATTAAAAATATCCAGACTTCATATGTGGACACTCAGGAAAAAAGTCAGTGATGTAACATATCCTACTAGAAAATGTGCCATTGCAGGAAGTGTTATGGCCCTGACGACAGTGAGTATTTCACTGTGAAACTGCTGTTTGCAATATACTACGTCAACGTTAAAAAGAAAATTCAACATGCAAACTAGTACGTTAAAAACTCATAAAGAGACAGTTGCAATTTGGAGTTCTAAGGCTCCATCCATCCATCCATCCATCCATCCATCCATCCATCCATCCATCAGGGTATGTCATAAAAAGTATAAACTTACTTACCTCTTCTTGCTTAGGAATGCTGAACTTTGCTATCTTTGACTTGGTCCTGGCTGAATCAGGCTTGTTAGAAGGCACTCCCCTATACGACTTGGTCATCTCTGCTGGTAGCTTCAGCTTTGGAGACTCATCAGGAGCCTGGTCTTGACCATCCATTGGCCTGACATAAGCTGTAGGTTTCTGCTGAACCAGACTGGGCTTGGAAGCAAGAGAGGGCGGGAAGTTCTGGACGCAGTGCCCGCCACCATGCTTTGCTGGCCTCTCTTGCGCTTGAGCTCCTCCTTCCGAGCTACAGTTGAGCTTTGCTGGCTGCTGCACTCTGTTGACGTTGTCTCCTAGTGTGGCTCTCAGTGAGCTTTGCTGGGCAGCGCTGGAGGAGGAAGAGGAGGAGGTGGGACTCGATGCATAGCGTTTTAGTTTCTCCAGACTAGATTTTTGGTTTGCCAGTTTGAAGTCACCCTTGTGGGACTCCAGCGACCGGTGCCCATGCTTGCTCGCTCTCTGCTGGCCATCCGAAGCAGCGTTGTGCCCAGCCTTCTGCCAACCCATCGTGGTGCTTTTGCTCTGCTGCGCAGGTAGGGCTGCTGGTGTGGAAGAAGTAGTGCTGGAAATGGGAGGAGGAGGCGGTGGTCTTGAGTCCGCAATAAGATGTTCATCGGGCTTGGGGAGAGACGTCTGAGGAATCCCAGGTTTTGGAACCCCAACGAGGTGGCTCTGGTTTGACCGGTCAGTTAACAAGTCTTTCATTTCATCATAGTTGCCCAGTGTATTCTGGATGCGGTTCGAGAGCTCATCCCCTTTGTTAGTCTGCAAAACAAAAATTGAGTGTTCTGCTACAGTCAACGTAAGAAAAACAAAATTCCCTGCATGCCTCTGCTGAAATCCTTACTGAAGTAGCACTGCCTTATTCAGCGGTGGTGTTGAGGGATGAAATCGAAAATCCTTATTGTCTCTGAAGACACTTGTCAACATCTTAAATCTACCCTGAACTGGAAAAGCTATAAAGGGCCTTAGAGTATATAAAAAAAGAAATCTATCACTGGTATCATGCTGTAGTTAAAGTATATTACCTGGAAACTAGAAAATTTATTATTGCAACTACATTGAATGGTTTGGATTAAATCTGACCATGATAAAACTTTTCCTGTAACCCAGCGCGAGCTCTCCTGCAGCCATGAATGAAAACACTGCATTCCCAATTTCCTTCTCTGACTGCTTAAATTTACAGATAGCAGCTGGGAAGCTGTGCAACATCCAGTGTAGGCACTGAACAAACTCACCAGTCTAAGCCAACCACATACTCTGAGGTGACTTGAAGACAGCTTGTAGGACAAAGGGAAAAATACAGACGAGTATGTCCCTTCTTCAAAAATACTCTAAGAGGATGCTTGCTCCAGGGCACTCTCCTCTTTGGTGGGGGGTGGGAGGGAAGTGAACACAACTCCCCAGATTATTCACAATGCTCAGTACTTGCTGTGTGCAGCAAGGGGGGGAGACAGTCACCCTTCCTCCCCTTTAAGATTAATTGTTGTCTTTATATTCATCCATTTACTTCCTGACCGAAGAGGCAGATGTGCAAAGAAATTATTCAGTCAGAGAAAGCATACTGGAAAAGCTTGAAAACCCTTGCTTTATAAAGCCACTGTAAGGAACAGGGTGCATAATCAACATTTATGCAGCTGAGATTTCTTCTGAACTTGGCCAAGATTCAGGTGTATGCTGTTCTTTGCTTTATGCTTTCAGAGGAAGACAGTAATGAGCCAGAGGTGTTCTCCTTTCTCTCTTCCAGACATGGGGCCTGGATGGGAAAACTCACATTGGCTTCAGAAGGCCAAGCTTTCATCTCAAGACACTTTGGTTTAGAGGAACACAGAAAGAAGGAGAAAGAAGGCAGTAAAGGGAATAGAGAAGACCCCCTGCAAATTATATAAAAAATACAAAAGATGCAGCAGCAGTATTTTTGTTTTAAGCCTTCAAATAAAATTTTGTTACTCAAACAAAAATGTCCTCTAGTTCAGAATTTTTTTAAAGTTTTCTTATTAAAAAAACCCGAGTCTAAGCAAAAATGCCCAATAAATGAGTGCAGTGATTGCCACATGCTAATTCTTAGAGAAGTATAGTGAACCCGTTCCTAAGGTAGGCAGTAGAAGCAGTCCTGTCTTGCTTGAAACTTGTCCCCTCAAATTTCAAGGACACTAGCTTGCAACTACGTAACATACGTTACAGCTAGACTTCTAGTATGTTAGACAATGCTGTCTGAGAAAGTTGAGTATCTACCAACAGGATTTACTGAAGGGAGAAACTCAGAAGTGTTGCACCCAAAACATTGTTTTGCAAACTTGCAGTGAGATGGCTCAACTGCTACAGGTTGATCTTCTCTGCATACGCAGCTGCTGTTGTCACAAGGACAACAGCCTGCTAAATGTGAAGCATTAATTCACAGACAGCAAGTGGCTTAAAAAAAAAAGGGCATTCTTTTGCTTTATGGGAATCACATTGATGTCATAGAGAAAAGGAAACTACTAACAAGGCTTCAAAAGTGGGAAGCATCATATATATCTGAAAAGAAAGAAGGTTGGAGATACACTCAGCTGTGTCCTGGGCTCTTGGGCATCTCCTTGACGAACAGAATTACTTCCCAAAAGGCATTGGAAATTTTCCTTTTATATAGTGGATCTCTTCTGTGCTTCCAGTGGATCCTCTACCATGTGTAGATACCTCTGTAAAGAGGCATGTATTTCCAGTTTTTCTCTAGGGAGTGAGATCTGCCCTCGGGCCTGGACCCAGGCTGAGTGTGAGTTTTCTTTCCCTGCCAGCAGCATGGAAGGACCACCAGATGGAATGGGACCTCTGCCACCCACAGGTCTCCTAAAGTACAGACAGCTTGTGGGGCAGCTCTCCATCTGACTGTCTCTAGGTCCATGAATTTAAGAGAATTTATGTGCAAGTTTTGCCCCTGGAAAGTCCAAATTCCCAGACAAAAGGTCTGTTTTTTTCTGATGACCACTATTTGGATGAGAAGTAAATAAAAGCCTAATTTCAGACTGATTATCTGTGGACTATTACTAGCCCAGAGGAGTCAACGTATTGTTTTCTATATGAGTGTGATGTGATGTGATAGTCACACAGACACACCTCATATTGAGAAATCCTAGATAACCACAAGAAACTAATCTAATGCTTTTACCAAGGGTCAGTGTTGTTTGCTCCTGCTGGGTAAAATGGGGACAACCCGAGGTGAGAAGATATTGTGCTGAGCTGATCTCCTCAAGAAGAGTTCACCTACATCCTCTTGGGGATACGATGGGATCTGTGGTAACTTGTTACAAGCATCAGATGTAACGAGTTTCCTGTTATTTGCTCAGAAATATGGCCAGCCTTATTTAATCTTTTATATAGGGAAAATGTGATCACAAAATGAGTAAGCAGGAAAACCACCCTGTGCAAACATTTCTAACTTGCAGTGCTCTGATATTCTACTGCAACGCAAGATGTACCTGTGCATTTGAAAACTCTAAGATTCAGCACTTTAAAAACGGATGGATGGTCATCAGAAATTTTTGTCTTCATTAAAGATGCTCAGATGGTTAATGAGACAAGGTATTCTGTCCAGGAAATAGCCAGAATTAAATTCCTGCTTCTTACCCCCTGTAAAAGACATTTTAAGTAAAAGATACTGGATTTCCCGTAATCCTTCATAAAGGGTTGCTATGGATACTTTGAACAGGATAAGGGGCAACCCGAAGAGTAAGGATTTTTCAGAAAATCTGATGTTACAGGAGTAGCGATACATGTCAAGGTGAGAGAGGACATAAGATTTAAGAGATTTCCCATCTGCCTTTGATTTTCAGATATGGCCTTCTGAATGGCAAATCCTTTGGCTTTAGCTCATGTTTCTCAAGCTGTGCAGAGGAATACTGAATTTAATCAGAGCTTGCAGTGAATGTCTGCTATAACTTCATTCCCCTCTGGAAACACCTAAAACTTGAACATGATCTTTAAAGACAGTAAGAGCAGGTTTCAGCTTTGCTTTCGTGGAAAGGTTTCCTCTTTCACAGTCAGCCTCTCTCCATGATAAGATCAAAGAGCCGGATCCACAGCTCTGCACCCCCACCCTGAAGGTTTGCAAGTGCCTGGATGAGTTCAGATAGCGCAAGGGTCCATCAACAGGGAAGACGTGACATTCAGAGGACGCCACTGCTCAAATTTTGACATCCAAAACCGTTAAGAATGGAGCTGTGGGTGAGTTACTCAGCTGTCCAGACCTTTGCCTTTCTCCATGTTTCTTTGACAAAGCTAGCTTCATCACATGCTTGTCCAAAATAGGTATATAATGTTTCAAGATAAGAAGCATGGATGAAGCCACTATTCTGATCTACCCACAGGATACCCCCTCACTATCCTCTAGAGACGGCCATGATTTTTTACCCGCTCCTATTAAAGTTGATGGAACTATACTGTTGTTGCATAGAGGTGCCCTCAGACATCCTAAGTCAGAAACTACTGGTGTCTCCATCATACATGGAAGCCTGTGCTGTGACAGTCAGTACCTCGGCACACAGTTGACAATCACAGTGCACAAAATATTCCAACTACACTACTTGAGCCTCAGTATTATCAGCTTCAGGTACCTCCAACGAAATGGTATCAGGGACCCAGCAAAGACTGACCCTTTTAGTGATCAGTCTATTTGATTGGACCTACCAACTGGAAAATTATTAGGTCCCATTTCAACAGCTGTCTCATTACATGCCAAGACACAGCTGACAAGCTTTTCAGGCTTCTTTCCATGGATTAGCCCTTGATTGTTTCACAGTAGACTGTTTCAAGTAGAGCCTTGAGGAGGAGTTCAAGACATTTCCCATGGTTTCTAAACGTCTTTGTAATGAATCTGAAATTCAGGCAGCTGGAGGTCAGCTTCAAGGCAGACAGAACCATCTTCTATCAGGGGACAGGGTCGGAAAGTGGTAGATCTTTCTTTTTTATCAGGGACTAGAAGCAAACAACAACCTGGAAGAACTGCAAGCTAAAAAGCTGACCCTGGGGCATGGATAGAAACACCGAAGCACTGAAGTCAGGTGCAGAAGCCAAGTGCCCGGTCCCAAACAGGACTCCTGGAAAGAGGCACTAAAGCACCCAAAGCATCAAGGATGAGTGATGCTGCATGGAGGGAAGGGCTTCAAAGATGGTGGCTGCCGCACTAACTTAGGCATTACTAGAAGAGCGATACATGATGCTTTGATGCAGGCAGGCAAAGTCTCTGGGGGAGAGGAACAGCCCCGGTGGGATAACACTCTCTGGTCAAGTTCACAGGCTTCTGGAGGCAGCAGTTAAGTGCAGAGTATCCCACCTGACCCTTCTAACAAGGGGTGGGGAGAGACAGTTGTGCCTCTTGACACTACTGTCACCATGAGGGATAAAACAGGGAATTGTGACTCATAAGTTACTTCTGCCTTTGGAGAGGGTAAAATACGTCTAGCAGTCTAGCAGACAAATATTATGGGTAATGCTTAAAGGGGAAAAAAAAAAGCAAACACAGAGATATTTTATTGCATTAACCTTGGCCAGAGCACAATGTTTACTGTATTGTTTGACCTTCCCACACAATTCTAACACAATTGTTTTCTTCTAAGTGTTGCAAAAAAAGGGCACCGTCACCTTCACCTCCCAGTTTTAATTCCATCTCAAATACTGTTAGGATATTTCTAGTTTACTTCATTCTTGCGTTCTGCTGAACATTCTAAGAAGCTTATGTATTTATTTCATATATATGTGTATATATATATAAAAATTATCTGATTCCTAATGAAGTGTCAACATCCTTTGTGAATTTTGTGAGGCTACCACTTGTCGGGAGTGTGCTGAAACCTGGACAATGCCTTCTGCAGGCTGCATTTTTCTACTGCATAATAAATAAATAAATAAACCAACAGCCACCCAGCTGGGAAGCAGCTACCTTGTACGGTTCACTGAAGAGGGAGTAACTCGTGTTAAACGTGCCATCCTCCTGCTGGGTCTCCTGATTTCTCCTCTCCCATTCTTTCCTGCGCAGCACGTTTCTATCCGGCTCGTAGACACTGCAGCAAAAAAAAAAAATAAAATAAATAATAGCAATAGCTTTTTAAGAGTTAAAAATTAGCGGGCAACATGCAAACCAGTGTGAATTTAAAAGGGAAGAACTCTGGTTTGCAGACAGATGGCAAAAATAAGCAAGAACGTGAATCAGACGAATGCCAGTCCAAGCTGGCTGGGGAGGCTCAGGTCTCTGGGAACACTGGTGCTTTCTTCACACAGAGAATAGATAATTAAATCCTTAAAGAAGAATAAAAAAGAAATCACAGGGCAGGATCTAGTCGGTGAAGAACTTCTCTGCTTGAAATGTGACAAAGGAAATATCTAAGCAACTTTGACAAAGACTGAAAGTACTCTTAAGGCAGATGGTAATTACAGCTATGAGTAAATAGAAATTATGAACATATTTCCACTTATGACATATCCTCTGAGTGTTGTATGAGAATGCTCCTTTTTTCACATGGATGTGTTTCTGTAGTGATTCTTTCATTAACTAGCTCCCCAAAGAGCTGTTAAAACTACATGCTGTAGTGGTTTCCACAGTTAGGCTGCTTCTTCTGATCTCTGTTAATCAGCCAAGTGTTGAAACTACTACTGAAACAATTCCTCTTTCTGATGGATTTGACACTAGCACAACTTCAGAGCATGAATAAATGAATACTGGCTCGACAGCGTATGTATGGCTGGTAGCGTGTAGCTGGAGAAAGAATAAAATCACTGCGTCACACAATAGTATTAGCTTTTAGAAATGAACTAGTCTCTCTCCAATACAGACATCCAGAATAAAAATTAACTTCCCTCCTCCCACCCCTCCCACACCCCCCAAATTCTAGTTCAGTGCATAACAACATAAACTAGAGAACCCTTTCCCCAAATTTCCCCAACACTGCCACACGTTTGCACGGCCCAGCCTAGCACAGGAAACCAGTGTGCCTAACAAGCTTTACACGTTACTTCAGGACAATGTGACGAGCGTGCCGATCGCCTATTTTGCTTATCTCAGCTAATGCCTTTCCTCTGGCACTGTAAATCTGTAAAGGAGAAATATATATTAATGTCATGCAAGTGCACCATGTGTTAATAAAAAGGAGGTTGTCTTCCTAACCAGCTTCCCAGTTAGCAAAACATATGTCGCACTGGCTACCCACGTGACGTTACCTAGTACGCCTCAGGCAAGGCAGCAAAAAGGCCAACAGCTATCTGATTCTAATTTGAGACTTGAGAGCGCTGAAAATACACCAGATACGTTAGACGCTATTAGTATTGAAAGCCAGTGCCTTAGCACTTACCAAACAGACACAGACTCTGATGTTTACTTCCCCGTGCTGCTGACTTGGAAGTTGGACCATGGAGTACCCTTCTGATGGGTCTGAAGGCACCTGAGGGCAGATGCCAAATGCCGAACAGGGCTCGAAAGGTGGGGATTTATTGTGAAACAAAGGGGTTTCAGTACAGCAGGTTGGAGACAGTTTCTGACCACCAGCTCTTTATTCCTCTTATAGGTGGTAGAGGGCTTTTTTGGGAGGTTATCCTGTATTTTTCATGAGCAACGCTTGTTATTCATGCCAACACCCTCTGTTTGAAAAGTAGTGTCATGAGGAGGCAATTGTAGGGGTAGAGTTTTGGGCACAGGAAACGGTTTCCCCTAAGAAACAAGGGATAGTGTAGGCTTCCCCATGGGGTGCCTGTGAGCGGTGATCATGCCACTGCACATGTTGCCGAGGTCGGGAGGCAGAGCAGTTGCTATTTACTGCTATGAGAGCAACAGTCCTCAGTTACTACCTCACGCCAGCTGAGTGTACTCCCATCAGTAGCAATCACCTCTGTGTCTGAAGTAGACTTTCTGCAGCCCAGAATAATCATGGTCAGTTGGGGTTTTCCTGATATTGCAGAGGTCTGTTGGGATGGGGGCCTGAGACAGGGCTAACCCACCACATCCTCAGTTGTGTTTCCTAACCCAGAACCTCTTGACTCTTTGAGATATTTTGCATTTGGACCCTAGCCTGTAGTCAAAAAAGAGATGGGCAGCTCCCCTGAGATTAATTATAATAGTGATCTATACTCAGTCTCTGAGAAGTAAACAAGTGCAGCGTTCTTGACTAGGCCTCAAATGAATTAAAAAATGCACTTCTGCAATACTCCTAAAGTGAAAGGACACTTTTATCCCTTCATTTGAGGGAGACGTATTTGATGAAGACACAGAAGTCATTAGATCTCTGCACCCCCAAATGGTATCTCTGAACTTCCCAAAGGAGAAGTATCACCATCGCCAACACAATGCACAACCTGCAATAATTCAGAACGATTATTCAAATGGCAAAAACATGTGACAGTGCCTAATATGCCACCTAAAAGCAGTAAGTTAGGAAGAGCTACAAGTTGCGAGTTGTATGCTTGTGGTAATACCAGATGGCAAAATCTCTAGCATTTGTGAGGCTGCTGCTTATTTGCATGAACATTGCAAAAATCACATTTCCTTGAACGTATGTCACCAAATGTATTTATTTGTTTTGGTTCGAGGAGAATAGTGCCAACTGCTATAATTGTCTTTATTGCAAACACTTCAGTTAATGGAAAATTATTCTTTTTAATAGTTTCCTTCCTTCCTTCTTTTTAAAAAAAATCTGTTATTTAAAGCGGTCCCAAATGTACATGTACCTTTTTAATCTTTTACAGTGTGTGTCTTTTCCAAAGCTAAGCCATGAAGAATATGTTAATAAAAGTGTCGAGATTTTCTTCCTTCACTCGGGCATGTGTGTGTATGTGGGCGATATGTGTATACATACGTGTTCCATGCACACTTGCACATCAGTTTATGGATGAAGAGTTTTGCTAGTATGGGCCACAATGTTGAAGCAGTTTTCCAAGGCTTGGAAGTCAAAGAACATGCAACCATTGATCTCTCAGAAGTCAGTGTCATTTATATTTGTTTCATACAGGTCAAACTCCAAAAGGAGAAATTTAAGTAATTTTTAAAAGGTACATTGCTATTTTTAAAATGCTGCATCTGTTTCAAATTCATGCTTAAGGGACATGAACTGAAGCACAAGTAACAAGTCAAACACTTGCAAAAGTTATATATAAGTAAGTGTTGTAATTTAAAAATTACTCTCTCTTGAATTTAGCACACTGCTTGAAAGGCCACACTTGGATTTATCTCAACCCTAAGATCTGCAAAGAAACATACTGGACTTACCAATGAATTATGTCCAAATTCCAGTGCCTGAGGTTCAAAGGTTTAGGTGCACCTCCAGCACACCATCACCACCCTATGGTCACAGCAGCCCTACCTTCTCTGATTTAGGATACTTTGAATTAATTTCACTCTCAGGTATTTAACAGATCAGAATGCTAATGGATTGCCAAACTTCTCAGCATAGGTATGTTTAACAAATTTTGATCCGTTGTGATGCCTTTTGGAAGATTTTTTTGATGGCTACTAGGTGAGTGTGGGTCCCCATGAGACCAGCATGAAGAGGAGAGTCCAGCACAGATGCGCTGGTCCCTGATGCGAGGGTGGGAGCCTCCCTGCAGTACTGACAGAAATGCTCGTAGCTTTCTTCCTGCTACTCCTGATACCAGAAGGAACTGTTTCCTTTAGTCCTTAATTAGAAATAGACAGAGATGGCTCAGGGGACAGTCTGAGAGCAGAGCAATAACCTTAGCTGAAGAGCCTGGGACTGGATTTAATCTCCTCCAAAGTCCAAGGAGTTATGTAGTCTCAGGCTAGGCTGAAAGCAATCATATAAAAAGCCTAAAGTTTTAAGTGTTGAAGAGTCTCCTTTTCTTTCCTTTTTTTTTTCCTTTTCTTTTTTAAGCACACTATTTCTGATGCCATTTACCTCCCTCAGACACCACTACTTGGAACAACTCAAATAAAAAGGTCTAATCTCCATGATAAACTAGACCAACATACCTTCCTCCTCCACTTCTGGGGAGCACCCAAGTTTTGCATTCAGAGGGAGATGTCCTTTTCCCCAAACTAAACCACTGCACCTTCACCAAGGAATCACACTCCTTCACGGATGTGTGGTGTGCATTAACAATGCTGCTTGACCTTTTCAGAAATTGCAAAACTGCCGCATCACCAAGGGGAGATACAGGAAGGATACCATGATTTTGCTACAAGATCATCATTCTCCTAACAGCTGGCATCTTTCAGGCTGCAAAAGACATGGGTAGGTAAATTGAGGCCAAGACCATGGGGTGCTCCCTTCGCCTCGCATCAGTTTATTTTCTGGCAAAGGAAAGGGGCAGTGACTCAGGCAGCCTGACATGCATGACAGAGGAAGGTGCTACCATGCGATACACGCACCGGGCGACAGCTATTGAATTTGTTATAGTTTGCAGTAACCTGACATCTCACCTCTGCCTTTCTAGACTTTCCAATATGATTTTCCAGTCCAAAGATTTAGTTCATTGTGAATTGTGAAGGCTTTGCAACACCTTTCCTCCCCCATCACCCACCTCCCTTCTACCTCCCCACGCACACAAATATTGTGATATAAACTTAGCAGGGGTAGCCTTCTTACTTGCAGTTAATGTTTTTGACCCAGGAGGCTGATCTCCCTCACCCCAGCAGCTACATACCCACAAAACTTTGAGAACCTGAAGTCCAGACATATTAATAACAAAAGCAAAGCTGACACCTCATGTTAACATTCAACAATTCCTTAAATCAGCTAAAAAACAGTTCCCATGGGTTCCTGGCAGGCCTTTGCTAGGGAAGACCTAGATCCCCTTTGCAAGGGATGAACTTCTTTCCCAGATGCTGCCACCTTACATCCAAACTTCCTCATTTGTGCCCAGACTGATCCTTCATCTTCCACAATCAAACTAAGAGGTTCCATCACACTGCAACACCCACTGCCAGCGTCACGGAAGTGTCTCCAAACTGCCAGGTCCAGTCCCAGAATATCCCCTGGGAGTGTACAGAGCCAATCATGTTCCAAACACACCCAAAAAGGTCCCAAAAAAAATAAACCACACTGTAAGTGACTATGGATGCATTTCAAGAATAAAACTAGACCCGCCAACAAGTTTTCTGTGAGGACTCATATATCTTTGAAATTAAATTTTAGCACACGGTCATTTCTGAATTATGAACAAAGTTGGAGCTGCTTCAAAACCATGAAAAACAGGCAATATTTCAAGAAAGTAGATTTTAAAATGGTTTTCTGATTATTCTCAACATTTCCCCACAAATTGTGATCTGGCACACAAGTCAATATACTAAATTTCAGGTTGAAGTGAGGACATTTTCTTAAATATTTAATAGCCTAATTCTCCCCTGAATTACAACATTTATGCCAAAGTATCTGGATTGAGTAACTCCTGGGAGAAACTTACACAACACAAAACCAGTCAAATCCTGATTCAGGACAGTGATTATGAAACTGAATTCAGAATGAAAATTGGTTTCTGAATTTAAACATGCCATCATTCCCATATATCCTTAATATTTTAAAACACAACACCAACCAACCTGAGACCTTGCAATGGCAACAGCCCAAAACATTTTTAGAAAACGGCCTTAATTCTGACAATATAATTACAACAATTGAGGTTATTTTGATCGCCGACTTGCTGTGCTTAACATGGAAGTGCTATCATTTAATGCCTGTTTTCTATTCCACGTCCATGGTTTTTGCTGGACAATTTCTTGGTACCGGTTGGTTCCATTTGCAGAGGAGCATAAATGATGCTTTTTTGGGAACTAATTGCTAATGGGTTATGGGGAGCTCTCAGAGATGGCAACCTTACATTTTTGAGCATTAAACGTTTTCCCTAATGACATTTGAACTACCAATTTGATTGCAACAAAGGGGCTGCCTTGGATGAACAAGTGGCGTAATCAATAAAACACCTTCCTAGGTTGCAACTGACTTTTTTAGACATTTTATCTAGCTTAAACAGCAGAAGTTAATTTGAGGATTTTTACAGTATTTTTTCCCATTTACAAACAGGAATGCCGTGGGGTAAAGCAATTACTCTGATTTACTGTTTTCACTTTGATTGAACATAAAGATGTAGCAGGGTCTCAAAAAAGCAGTAACTTAACAAACTGTGCTCCTATCCACAGACAGATAAAGTACCTACTTTGCTATTTCAAAGAGTTTACCTCCAGGCAGCAGCACAGAGCAAACATCAATCAATGACATGTGTCTAAGATGAGATTGATGTTTACTCTCACAGCTTTTCATCTTACATCCAATAAATTATTTTTCCTTCACCAAAATGCCTGGTTAAATTTCATTTTTCACTTTGCAGTATCAGTTTTAAAACTTTAGCTTCCAGCAATTTGAAAGCCAGGATTCATTGACGCTTCAGCTTTTACAGCCTGTTTATGATTTGTTTTAACCATGAAACACTGCCGTCCAAACACGAATACGATCAAGGGGGGGGGGGAGCTGAGACGGTCCGGCCGCTCGCAGGTGGGGGCAGGTGCAGGCTGGAAGGTGCAAGATTGCTTTAATTATCTGCCTGGAAATTCCGAGTCTGAATCCGGGAGCTGTATTTTCAGGGGAGATATATCACATCCACCAAGCGAATGCATATATATACATATCAGGTCTGCAACATCAGCGTCAGAGCGTTCAAGGCAGGTCTTCTGAGGGCTCAGGCTAGGCAACTGGAGGGAACCAAGGGAAGGCAAATCGTGGGTGCAGTTGCTATCTTGTGGGCACTGGCAGCTGACACTGGCAACCTGCAAGTGCTCTGCGTGCAACCTGGCCGAATTTTAAATACGTATTGAAATACTGAGAAAGACGAGGGCTGCAGCTGAGACTGGGGTCGAGGTTGTTGAGTCAGAGCAGTAAACATCACAACAGAGGAACATTAAAGAAAAAATCCAATTTAGTTCAACATCTGCTTGTTCAAGACCACCTCTTCCAGCCTTGCTGGGGATAAAGCGCCTGCATTTTCTTCCTTCAGTGAAGTTTTGCACAATGAAAGAAATTGAGATATAATTCCAATTATTTATTTTTAATTGGGTTTTGGGTTTTTTTTTAGTTTTGGGAAAAATAACACCATCACAATATAAAACTCTACCAGTCCACACCTACATAGACAACAAAACCCCCACCATTCAGTATTAATGGGTAATTCTCTATTCAAACACTTACTATTTTCTTTTTGGTATTAAGCACTGGTGCTTTCTTACTATATCCCTAAAACTGTCGGCAAAAATACCTAGATGGATGAAGATGTAATAGCGACACTGAGCCAAACTAGAAACAAAACATTACTATTACTTGCTCTAACAATGTATTGCTTCAAAGTATATTCATAAGTTACAAATTCATGCTATGAATAAATAAACTTACACCTGGAATAGGTGTTTCTTTTTCTCCACAATCCAAAATGATACTTAAAACTTCCAGAAATTAAATTGAGATCTCAGCTGTCATGAAACAGATACTGTAGATGAGATACCCTTTTGTACAGATGAGTATTCCTTTTGTATCCTCACCCGTATTTTCCAGGTGGAGAGGGAAAAAAAAAATTGCCCAAACCTGTCTGGTTCACAAGCACAGTGAAGCCCTTTCATTTGATTTTGTTAATGTTACTTTTATGTCATAATTCAAAAATACAACAGCTGAGGGAATCAATAAGGAATCTTTTTTCCTGCCTGACCTAACAGTGCTGAATTCCCTGGGCTGCCACACACGACCTTACCTAACTTGGTGATGCCTGTATCTGATCCAGTTTCCTCTTACACTGTTTCCCTGCCAGAGATGTCAGACACAACGCCCCACTTGTCTGTTTTTCTCCACAATGATTTCTGTTTTCCACGGCACCCTTATGCATGGGAAACTGTTCCAGTTATCATCTGCCAAGCTTGTGTGGATTTTACTATTTTCCTTTTTTGCCTTGAAACTTCTTCTGTGGGCTCCTTACAACCATAATTAGTCAAAAATGATAGGGCTTTTGTTTTGATCAGCCATCCGGCTCATCGCCGTAGAAGATGTGCACACATAGGTGAATTACTCGTAGAGTCTTGATGTATATATCCTGAAGAGTTTGCAGACTGAATGTTGCAATAAACTGAATTTACTCCTATCATTATGTGATTTCTAGGGATGTCTGAACATTTTTAACGTAATGAAAAAAATCTGGCCTTTTAAAAATCTACCTGACATTTTGCGGCAACTGTTTAATACTTTATTGAAAATGTCTTTTGAGCTTCTTATTGATGTGTTTGCTGAAAACTGGATTTCAGTCAATAAAGATCTTCAGTGTTAGTTTGGGTAGTAAAAAATGAAAACAAGTATTTTGAAAACCATGGAAAAATTATGGTTTGCTTCTATGACCTTTTTCTTGAAAAAAGGTCTTTTTTGGGAAAGAAAAAAAAAACCACAACCAAAAAACACACTTTCTTGCTCCTGTTTTCTTCCAGCAACTTAAATAGCCCATCCTTTCCATGGGGCAATGAACAGTGATCCATCTACCCACAGCTAATTGTACAACCAAGAAGTACACGGAGACACACTTCACGTAACACACAAAAACCAGAAAGCTCCGTAACCAGGGGAAAAATGTTATCACGCGATTCACCCTTGATGCAACTTGACTTGAAGCAGCAAAAGCAAAGACCATAATGAAACGTTAAGGCCAGATCTAAGAGCACTTTGCCACTACAGAGAGAACAGCAGTGTCCATTAGAAAAACATTCCTGGCATGGTAGCAAAAGGACTGGAACTTTACAGACCTCCATCGATGACAAAGGCTGGTAGTTTTAATTTGTTAAATGCTCTTGGCACTGCTAAGCACCACTAAGAAACCAGAGTGAAAGAGATTCAGTACTTAAATGTAAAGGTTGTGGAAGCTCTTGACGATATTTATATTCTTTACCCTTGATTTTAGCTCAGCATTCAAAACTATCTGAATTCCAAAGGGCACCAAAACACGGCACTCGAGTACAGGATGCAGGACTGCAGCCTGCTGTAGTTTTGTACTTTCACAGAAAGCCAAAGCACAGTATTTCATTATGAATGTGTCAGCGGTTAGTAACCATCAAACCTATGACTCATGAAAACGTCTATACATGTTTTATTAACAAAGCAACATTTCCAATTTGCTCTTACTATAATGGATAATGACTGAAGGTTCATCAGGGTTAATCAAGAAAATGATGTAAATTTTGTATTGTATTATGTTTCACTTGGCTTAAAATGTAGCTGGGGCAACAATGTTTTTCATGCGCTTAATCGTGATTTACGGCATTATGGAAACCACGCAACAGCCCCAGTGAGAAGAAAAAAGAATTATGAACAAGTCAGTCCCTAAGTCATCGGAGTTTTATGTATTTGCAGAAAATCACTTCTCGGGATCTTTGGCGGACAGTCACTGAGTTTGGTTTCCTGCAGAAATAGAATCGATGTGTTTTGAGATGCCTTGCTTTAATTTATCTTTCGTTCGTATTTTATAGATAGATGGAGACCTTATTATAGCATTTTCTTATATTACAGAAGAGCCACAACTACATACAGGTAAGGCTGAACTGCATTTTAAACCTATGTATTTTAGCATAGCCACATGACAAAAACAAATTTTGATGATGTTAATAACTGCGTAAGCAGAGAAAGCCACAACCAAAGTAGTTAAACCCTATGCCAGCTGTACAGATACAAAAAGAATCAGCCACGGTAAATGCCCAAATAGTAAATCTGCTAAAACCTGTGATTTTGCTTATATGATCACCTGAAATGTAGCTCACTATATGGAGAAATTGTGATTGTTTTCAGTGATAGCTTGTTTGTATCAGAGTCTGTAAGCATAAAATCTTATTATGGGGAATTACGAGGTTCCATCTGCATTCTGCTCAGTTGATGTAGAATAATTATAAAGTGAAAGAAAATATATATCATTTTTTTATATATGTATATATATACACACATATATATATAAAAACCGAAATCACAATCTAAATCTATCTACCTACCTAGTACCTACACAGACAGCTTGGCTGCATAGACCAAAAAGGATCATTGTAAGAAATCTAAGTTCAAGAACCTGAGAAAGTTGCGGTTCACATAAGCTTTAAGCTACAAACCGTGAAAAAATGCTTATGTAGAGGATGTTTTACTCTTCCCTCGCAAGAAACTAGTACTAGCCAAAGATACTGCATTGCACCGTACAGCTAGGTAGCTTCTCTAAAATCCATTGCATACATTAAAACTTGAGCAAAAAGCAAGTTTCTTCCCAGTTCTTCCTTCTGAAAATGGAGAACCTAAACTGGACCTGAGGGTTCTGCCTGACCAAACAGCAATGCCACCACATATCTCTGGAACCCGCACAAGAAAAGCACATAGCACACAAACTGTATGGCTTTTAAGTTTCTTATTCTCTAAATCCTGCTTGGCCCGTGTGGCGCGCTCGTATTTTGACACGTAGCCCCAAGAGATAAGCAATCAAATCTGTGAGGAGAATTTAGCCAAAATCGGCGTATCACTGAATAAAAGAATATTTTACTTTCATACAGGAATAAAAAATGCATACTTGTTAAAATGAGGGAAGAGTTAAAAAGTTTATGCCCTGTGACTGGTGTAATTAGTGCAAGCTTCTTACACACGTGAGCCCCAATTCATTCTGCCTGTGGAGACAACCATATCATAACACATGCTGCCCACCTTCAGAGCTGCACAGAGGAGCACCCACACACGATGGGAAGGGAGGCATTTCCATCTCTTCTTATAGAAATAATTAAATTAAAAAATCAAAACAAACCTTTTGTTTTGTGCCTCTCTTGACACTCTTGCTTCTGCTGAAGAAGAGTGGTTGTTGTTGACGCCGCCATGCCACAAATCCAACCCAAAATGCAACATGCCAGGAATACAAAACCCTAAAAGAAGCTCCTGTATTTTAACTCACAGAAACAGCGTGGCTGTCTAAATGCCTCACTTCCAAGTAGGTTAAAATTTCTTTAAATACTTCCAAATCTGAAGGAAATGACAAAAGATTACCCAGAAGCTCTAGCGGCTGTGATAGATACTGAAGTGGTTCCAGAGATGCTGGAGGAGGGGGGGGTGCCAGAGAGGCAGATGGAGAGGATCAGCTGCTGCAACCCAGAACAGGGGAGTAAGTGACCCAATGAAGCCACAGAATCACAGAATCATTAAGGTTGGAAAAGACCACCAAGATCACCTAGTCCAACCATCCCTCTACCACCTATATTACTAACTAAACCGTGTCCCAAGAACCTCATCCAAGTCAGATACATCATCCCCTTGCTCTCTAACAGCTGCCTCGCTTAGCTTAAGCAACCACAACAAAAGCTTATAAGAGAGAAATGTTTTATTTTTACTGTATACTTATTTTTATGTAAATTTTTATGTGTTTTTACTGTATACTTATTTTTACTTTGAAGCCCGAGTTCATAAATGCACATTCATGTCACAGTAAATTATAAGGATATCATTTACCTGTAAGGTGTAGAATTATTCAGTGTTTCATTTTGAAAGTGGTAAGAGGTATCTAAATTCTATATATTGTTGTAAAAGCATGAGGAGGGATCTAAATTGTATGAATTATTCTGAAACCACGGGGTTGTGAGATGTCTACAATATTCCTATTTGAATCTTCTGTAGCAAAGATCCCCTTTTATTATTCTGGGAAGCTTAGAGATATCCGAGTCTTTTTTTTTTCCCTGCTATTTTCCTAAATGTTTCCAAACATTGGACTTCAGTTTAATGTTCTCTCATTCCAGTGTGCAAGAACATCAAATCTCTCTGCCCTCCCAGAAAACCCACTGAAGCTGGTTTCATGGGAACAACTTAGGAGGAATAAAATCCTTCTCTGACAGGTTGTACATAAAAAATGCCAGAATTTCATTTTCTCCTGGTTCAGCAGGGTAATAGAATATAACCAAAAGGAGTTAAAAATGCACATTTTTTAAAAAAAGGTGGGGGGAATGGGAGGTAATACAGCTGAAGGAAATTCCCTTGATTTTCCAGTTCAGAAAAGCCAACAAGACGGTGATGCTTAGGATAAGAGAATTTCTGCTGGGGAGATGGGGGGAAATGCACACAGGGCGAACCGACCCTGCATCTTTGTATTGGCAGATTATCAGCCTATGATCCCACAGTCCTCTGGGCATGGGACGGGAACGGAACAGATAGGATTCTGAAGACAGGGCAAGGTGTGTTCCGACCACTGTCCATGAAGTTCACTCACACTCATGTGCAGGCTGCTAAAAATCCAGCATTTATAGGAATGCTAACCACAAAGTTTGGATTTAGTTGCTCACATGCTCTCAGGCTCTCTAGTCTTAGAAGTGATGACAACCAAAACCCCCGCAGCAGATAACTGACTTCTCATGAAGAAGGAACGTTTGAACCCTGTGGAAGGTGTTTCATATTTTACAGGCACAGGACGACTCTGATGGATCTAATAGCACTTTCTTTTTTTCCCTCCCACCAAAAGCCAGCACACCTCTGCGTGTTGGAGAGGTGGTTTCCCTGGGGTGGGCTGTAACGCAAGTCAACGGTGGATCTACTCCATCAGTGTTACTTGCTGGCAAAAACCTGAAATAGCACTGAACAGAAAGGGGAAAGAGCTGCTTGCTGACCCCCTCCCCACTCCCCCAACCCTGCTGTATGGACCTACCGCGGGGAAAAAGTGACATGGATGAGGGCGGGAAAGAGCACGAAACTAGAGCGCTGTGGGTGAACTCGGTTTTTATTTGAATCCAAACAAAGCATGGTATAATTCACACTTGGTAACTGGAATATCCCAGTGCAAAACATAAACAGAAGCTGTTATTAGCAAGAGAATATTTTGTTGCTAGCATGCTGCGTTAAGCAGAAAACTGCTACTACATTTAGCCTTCCTTTCCTGAGCAGGAATCCTGATACAGCTTCTCAGCAGCATAGGAAATGGCAGAGAATTATTGCCTTCGAGGTAATGGAAAGCAAAAGACTTCTGTGAAGATAATCTGGTTGGGTTTATTTATAATACAAGCAAAAGAAAATAAGCTCAGTGATTTTTTTTTTTTGTTCAATGTTAAATTTGGGACTTTATCTTGGAAAACTATGAAATAATTGTAATACCCAGGTTCTGTTTGTGGTGAACAAAAATTGCATCTTACTAACTTGGCGAGAAATGCGAGTCAAAGATTTCTGAGATTTTTATGTAATCCAAAGAACATCTTGCTGTTCCTGATGTGGCAATACCTAGCCTACCTAATTTGATATCAATGACATAACATGAGAAAGAAAACTTTATTACCATCTCAGGAAAGAAACCATGAAAAGAATAATGCACTGAATTAAAATAAATCAACTAGTTGAATAGACATTAAGTATGAAGCTGAAGATAATATAATTTAAACTCACCCATTTCAAATTAATCTTTTGTCTAACAAGTTCAAAGCCTAGGTTTACCATTTTAGGATGTATCTTGTTCTACATACACAAAACAGAAAAAGCATATTGGTCTGTGCATCTCCCTGGGACCACATTAAACAAAGCAGGAATTCTAGACCTTCATCCCTCAACAAACAAACTTTGTCAGAATGCTTGTGAAAATGTCTAAATCTCAAATGTTAGCCAATACTTTTACATAGAGTAGACAGCCTCCTGTTCCCAGTGTGGGAACCATCCTATTGCATAGCCTGTTTGATGTCTGTTGTCAGGAAAGCTTGCAAGAAGGAGCAATCTCTCCATGATGTATCTTCAAAGCCATGAAGAACTTGCTGTTAAAATACAACAGCCATGCAAAACCAAGATTGGTCTTTGCAATGAGGCATAAGGCAGTAGGTTTCCTGAACCTGGTAGGACTTGGAAGGACCAGCTAGACGATTCACGGTCCCGTTTGGGTCCCATTTTAACCACTCAAACACATAAAACTCCTCCTATCCTTCCAGTCTTCCTTTCACTCCATTCCTGTTCCTCATGTATTTCTGACAACAAGCTTCATCTCAGACTGGGACCTGCATCTGGGCATTGACAAAATGCCCACACTGGCCTCGGGGCCTTTGCTGCAGGAAAGAGGCAGTGTAGCCCAGAAGAGAAGAGACAGATGGATAAAGGAGTGAGATCTGAAAAAGGACAAATTGGGTTTGTCTGGTTTAGAAAAGAGAAGACTGGGAGACACATGATAATGATCTTCCCACCTATAAAAACTTGTTGCAGAGCAGACAATGATGAATTGTGTTCTCTCTCTGCTAGGTCACGCGACTTAATTTGCAGCAGAGGAGATTTAGATATGATTTCTGAAATGCTATCTAACTTAAAAAGGAAGGTCTGGAAGAGAGTGGTTATCTACTCCACAGACTCCTTCATGGCTTCTTTATTTCAGAACAGGATGGTCAGTCCTCCCCACAACCCTGTCCCCACCAGCAGACAGTTGTCACTGCTTGTTCCTTCTCAGCCAGGTTTGATGCGCACAATAAACAAGAATAGGAAATCTACATCCACTGAACAACACAACTCCCTTCCCTTCTTCCAGATGACCAACAGTGTCTCCTTACATTACTGTATGAGATGCCTCCCCTCCCTAAGTACCTACATGTTAGCATTACCAAAGACTGGTTCTCCCCAACAATGAAGATGCTTTTCTGTGAGGAACATGCATCAGACATGGATTACTTCTGGGCAAGGGACCTATGGAAGTCCTTATGCAGTTGCTGCACAATCTTAAGGGACACATATGTGCTATAAAGGTTAGACTCTGATCTGCCAGGCTGATCTAGGTATGCTTCTCCCGCCTTAAAGCCAAGGTATGGAACAGGGGCTCTATGCAGCCCAGCATTTGGAAATATTTTTTGCTTGTGATTTTTTAATACATGGGCTAAGAGGAATTTTCCTTTCCTCAGCCACTGAATTCAGTAACTGATCTGTAAGACACAAGAGCATCTTCTCCACCATCTCCAAACGAACCATCCGTAGCTGCTACAGAGAAGACACACTGGGCCGTGCAAAAGGACACATAAAAAAGACAAATAGAATTTTTCTAAAGTATCTTGAATTGGTGATCAAGAACTTAAAATAATCTCTGACACCAAAAATTCCAGAAAGGATGCTACTCATGGCAGCTTGTGTTAGCTTTTAAAAATTGACTTCTGATCCCTCAAATTCTGTGGTAAACAAAAGATCTGAATCCTCTTTCACAGCAACAGGAAAGGCAAAGGGCAAACAAGGTGATTTTGTGACCAAACATCACAACTGCTCCCTCAGTCACCAAACTTCAATTCTTAAACATCTTCAGACAATGTTAATGGCATAACTCCACTCATGGCAAGGGTGCTATTTTCATTTAACCCACATAAGAATGGAATAAGATCTGATTATGCCTACCTTTATATATATAAAGTCAAACACCAAGCACCAGCCATTCAGAGTCAACCTAGAAAGATTCTCATCATCGTGGACTTTGGGGACTTCCAGGATGTGTGGTTGAAAACCACAGCCAGCAAGAAGCTAACTGCCTCAAAAGTTGAGTCCTGGAGCTCAAGTTCACTGTAGACTATACACTAAAAAACCTACTTTTTCATTTTCTTTCACGATTTGCAAGTATGAGTCTTACAAACTCACTTATGAAATAGGTGGTCATGATATTTGAATTCTCCTACCATGCATTGCAATTTATGACACATCAGAAGACACTGAACAAAAAATAACCAATGCTGATTTCTTTCTGAAAATAATTAGAACTCGCCCTGCCCCCCACCAGAAAACTTTTTTTTACTCTTACAGGTTTAGAAAAAAATCGAGTTGTCTGTGTGATGCAGGATACACTGTGCTCTGTTTTGGGATCTTGTGAGACTTCTTCTATTACCTGAAAATTACGGCATTTTTTTCACAAATTAAGTTAGACTTTTCTTTCCTTTTTTTTTTTTTTTTGTAGTGGTTTGGATATTTTTGCTTACCTGTACATGACTTTCTATAAGGTGCCATCATAAGAATATACCATTGGCAATATTTGTTTGTAGAGACAAACATCAATGCTAAGCACTTAGCACTACATTATGTTTTTTTGAGGATGCACTTGGGGGAATCAAAGTATTTCATTGCACAATGGATATTATTCTGTTTGTACTCGCATTCCTCCAAACTTAAACCATTCACAATGTTTTATTTCTGAGCGTACATAGTAAGAACATTGACTGGGGTGATATTGTTAAGTATTCAAACAATTCCTGCATATCACTTATGAAAAGAATGCCTTTGGGTAAGTATCTTTGCTTTCTCTTTTCCTCTGCCTTTCCTTTGTCAATACCCTTAAACGAAATGTTCTCAGAAAAAAAATGAACCACATTTGCTCCATTTACTGTTTAACAAAAATAAAGCATGAGAAATGTTATAAGCTATAAATAAAATCATCTAGTATTTGTGTTGCGTTAATTTGTCAGGGGTTGAATAAATGTTAATTATACAGCTTTTTAAAAATCAGACTTGTTAATGTCATTTTTAATTTAGAATGCTACACTGTAAATGTTTTCCATTGTGTTAATTTACACCTGTTATTACAGCCTCCGTTATTAGGTTTACACTGGAACAGCTACTTTGTGCCACTGAAATTTGCTTAAAACAGCAGAAACAATTACTAATTAGAAGGGCATGTTTACTTTAATTATATTTATTTCCTAGTCTAGTTTTATATGTAGCACACTATGAAAGTGTATGATTCAATTAGCTAAACCCATTTATCTTAGGCAATTCCTCAAATGAGCATTGCTTAGAAAGACAGCAAATTCTTTCAGCACCACTTTGCCTCATAAATTTCATAGGTGACACTAATAAATACATATGGTGACTGGGTATCACTTTCTATGTGACCTCACTGCTTTCTCCCATTTTTGCTAATGCTTATTAAGTAATTGCAGATTGCCAGAATGACATTCTATTTAAACAACGAGCCCAACTGTTTTAATCAAAGTTTTTAAACCAGTGACATAGAGAACCGCCTTCAGCATTCATAAACTCAGAATCAATACAGGATAAGCATTCAGCTCACTCAGTTACCCACACAATGCAAAACTACTACTGACACTCGTCCACCAATACATGCAGCTAATCTTACCTAGGACAGCGCTCAGTAAATTTGCAAACCAAGTGCAATTTAACCTCTTTGTGAAAAAAAGCCCAAAACAGTTATCCATTACAAATATGACTCTTGGAGTAGTTTTTCCAGTTAAAGTTTTATTATCTATTCACTCCCACAGATTAAAAAGGAGAGCCATAAAAATTCTTTACAAATGACATCCCTGAAGCTCAATATCAGTATTATGTTTTAAACCTGAAGTGAGGATTAAAAAAAACCCAAAACACAAGAGAGTTATGTTTCTAATTGATAGCTGCTGCTCCTAATCTATGTAAATGATATGGCAGGTAGCAAGACATACTTCTGATTTTGAATAACATTATTTCAGTACTTACAGCAAAATTCAGTACTCTGAAAAATAAAACCAGAGATAAAATTGTACAAGCCAGGGGTAACCCCAATTAGTTCTTCATCACAAGTCTCTCTGCATCATTCAGCCATCAAGGTTAACACATTTATACCATCTCACTGTCACTGCATAGGCACAGCAGTTGTATAAGGGTGCAGCTGATGGCACCCAAGCAGCTATGACAGGGCTATCACTTCCCAAACAGGGGTAACTGCTGCCTGTGGAATGATGCGCAACAGCTCCGGATATCACCAATGCTACTACAATGATCAAACACATAAATTTAGATCGCGACACTCTGGACTGCTTGAGCCACATTTCATACCCTCCACAACAAAGGAAATTCATTCCTAGTTAAATTTCTTTTTAACATGTAAAAAGTAACAAGAATGATGAAAATCTAAACTTCCAAGAAGAATTAAGCCAGTATCTTCTGTGGCCAAAGATCACAGGCCCACCTTCTCCTAATCCCCTGCCACACAGGAAAGAAAACAGTGCATAAATAGAAAGCCTGATGTAATTCAGAAAAAGCTGCTATTAAAAAGTCAGCATTTAAAAAAAAGCGAGCAGAGGCATATCTTAGCTGAGGCAATTATTTTGTAGGTTAAGAGGAGAGAAATACCGCCACAATTGAAGATTTGTCTTCACGGGCATTCTCAGGAAAGTCAAGGCAAAGCAACTGAGGGAATGAAATCAGATGAACATATATTATGGCAGCTTAGCCCTCCTCCAAGAGGAAAAGGGATCAACTCTACTGATGTAAGATCACTTGAGACCAGCCCAAGCATGTTCACGTTGGGGTTTAACATGTGCTTTAAGGTCTGCAGACTGACTTCATGCATTTAGTGTCTTCCCTGCTCTGACATTGCCTTTAGCCACGCCACTTGGTCACTATAACAAAGGCTGGCTTAATGGATGCCATCGCTGACCTTTCACTTTCTCTTTTATTTACATGTTGGGCACGGGGAAGGGGAGGTTATATGAAATGCACTGGCAATTTCTATTAGCTAACTATCTTTAATAAGGAAGTGTAAGATAACAAATCAAGTCTGAGTCATAGCTAATTAAAAGAAATGGGAATTGAAATTGAATGTAATTAGTCAAAAATTCTGAACAGTGCCTTTGTCATAAAGTCAGCAATTAAAATGGAGAAATCAGTGGTTTGTAACATAATCAAGCCCATACACAAGCAACGTCTGGCCTTTTTTCACGTATCATGGTTGTGAGTATCTCTGCTTTTGGAAAACTTGGATTACTATAAATGTTGGCTGGTTGTCTGGGGGCTTTGTTTCCAAAGAAGAAACTGATGAGATAGACTTAGTTTCCTTTACTGGGACACTGTCAGGAAAAGTCACCCACAGTATGTTGTCGCTGCTTCTGTAATTAGGCTACTCTCTTTGCAACAGCAGGGAAGAGGCATGATCAATTAAAACTGAAATAATGCTGGTTGCCTTCTTGTGTTGAAGTCAGAGACACACACGTACCTGTGCGGTCCATACAGCTGCAATGAATCTGCATTCTCACGCGTTAGGATATATACATGCAACACAGGTCTGTACCTTTTAAAAAGAGGACTGTAGGTGTTAAATTATGCAGACTTCAGACAAATCTTTGTTTATAAGATAATTGTATTGATTCACTCTAATATTTTCGCTCAGACATACACTTTTTTGCAACCGTGGGCTGCTTTTTCTGGGCTTCTTCAAAAACCCAAAAGGGGTTTTCTTATGTGCAACAATAAGCAACAATTGACTAAGAGAAACAATACTGCTTTTGTGACCAAATATTCACCCTAGTCTAATTCTTTTTGCTCCACCACAACATATTTTGACACAAAAAACCCCAGAGGAAAGCCTAGTATTTTCCTCAAAGTTTGCAATGCTGGCCCAGATCAGAGCTTTTTATGTTTAGCCCACACCCATCAGGTAATTTTACTTAGTGGGAAGCTGCACATCAGCCCCAGCTCTGCCCAGCTGGTGCATCTGACAACTTGCATTTACACTCTTCTTTCCTCCTCCTTTTGCCCCTAATAAAACCAGATTAAGATGTGACTGCCTTTTTTGAAGGAAGGGGATGATCCAAAGGTATTGCATGCAGTGGAAACCTACTGCCATGAAGAGCAAAATAATACATGACACAGTTATACGTTCTTTATTAATCCTAGTAGAAAGGAATAATATTTTAACCCAGCATCCCAGATACAGAGTGCAAAGGGGAAAATCTGCAATTTGGGGCTGGATAAGCGACAGCTCCGTTAAGCCATGCCTGTGATCTGACGCTATCTGAAATGCAAAGCTGCAGCCCAGGAAGCCGGCCTGGTGCTCACTCCTGCTGCTCTTGTGCAAAAGGCTTCCATTAGCACTGACCTCAGCATGGGAATATTTCTCCCTGGGTGGGAAAGGAAGTATCACAGACTATAAGCCCTTCCCGTCTCTGAGACTGGGGCGAAACTTTGCCGTGCTGGCTTCACCTCCCACTTGGGTAAAGGGTGCACATCAAGGAGCAGCGCAGTAGCACAAACGAACACAAAGGCGCTGATTTCGGGAATATTTGCAGTGCACAGACATGACACCAACTTGGTGCTACCAGCAGCAGCCCACAAGCACGTGTGGGTGCACAAGCTCACTACCCTCCACAGGCTGGCCTAGGCACCCTGCGGGCGTGCGGCCTGCATGCATGCACACACGCGCACTCGCACGCACACAGCTGCGCACAAGGCAGGGGGGAGGGGAAGTCACAGACAAATGGGAGTCAGGAGAGACTGGAAGGTGTACTCGGGGTCCACAGGGATTCTGAAAGCCAGAAGAAATGGGGAGATAGAGATAAGGGCGGGGAACACCTTGAAAGTGGGGCTGCATTCAAATATACCCTATACAAATGGGATTTTTTTCCAAAAGGAATACACTATCTTCCAAAGAGCTAAAACATAAAAAACATAGACCTGAGTGCTACTGTAGTGATAAAGAAGCTATTGAAACACAACTTTCAGGCTACCGTAGACCAGTGAAGTTAAGATCACCTTTATTCCTGATTCACTCTGACCACCCCCCCCAACAAACAGATTCTTGCACACAGTTGGAGGCCACTTTAAAATAGATACATGTGCCCATCTTAAAACCATTAACAAACCTCTTTTCACCATAGCTTTCTGGCTAGGATGGAAAACTGGGCTAGCACCATAGACTCAAATGATTAATAATGCATGAATTCCTCCAAATCAAAGGTAAAGCAAGCAAAAATGACAAGCAGAAAGAGAAAGCATCTTAAAAAAATTACCAGAGAGCTACTTTTGGATCTAAAGGCAACACCAAGCCTGCCAACTTCTCAAAGAGGCTGCCAAGAAGCCAGATGCCATAACTGGAAGGATATTATCCAGAGTTTTACATCTGAGTCTCATGAGTGCCTTTGAAAAAGGACAAAAAAATGGATGCTGGCAAGAGCTCAACTGTTTAATTTCTATCCCCACCCTAAATATTTATTTAAAAGTTAAATTGAAACCATTTCAAAAATTAAAGACAGGATGTGTAAATACAATGTTAAGTATTTACAAGTACCCACAAGGGCGAGCTAGCCCTACCAAAGTACTGGAAAACTCTCTGGGAACATGAATTAAAGACCTGAGGTCATCCCAAACTCCCTGTTTGAGTTGGGCTTCAGAGAGCACACAGAGTCCCCCAGGAAGGACTTGTGATGACTGACTTTCTAGAAGTGGTGCCTGCCCCTGCAGCCAGGGTGGGCTCCTCTCCCTCCAAGTACATCAGGCACATGGTTCATCCCCATCACACAATGGGTTACATCCCATTTTGGTGCTACATGTACCCCAGTGAAAGAAAAGGTCAGAGCATTGTAGGAGCCGGCACATGGCTGTCACGTAAGAATGATGCCTTCAGTTTGGCTATGCAGAAGGCACGTTTGATCATATCATGAAGGAGATGCTGACCACCCTCGAGACAGAAGCCAGCTGTGGACCATCAGAATGGTTTGGATGATCTACAGCTTTCTTCATTCTCACACCTGAAGAAGTTGAGGCAATGAGGTAGGTTAGCAGCCTACAAGTAAGAAGCTGTGAGGGGAAAAAAAAAGAAGGAGCTGAAGAGCCTCTCAGCAGCAGCCAGACCAAAGGACGACTACCTTGGCTTTGCGGCAACATGCAACAAAGTGTAACGATAGTGCTGACAAATTAGATCCAGCCCCTTGAATAGGAAAGTGACCACATTTGGATTTTTAGGGTGAGTGGAAGAACATCTACAGAAATCTCTATTGAACCTACAAGCCCAAACTCTGATTTTACTTTGTGTAGTCCCACTTTCCTGAACGCATAAACACACTCACTTAAAATACGTGCATAATTCCATTTAAATCACTGGAACTCCTCCTGTGCATCAAGTTAAACACTTCAGAGTTCTCTTAGGTCACTGCCTTGCGCTGTTTATGCAGAACAAATTTTTGTAACCAGATTGATTCGTATATCCTGCCATCACTTGGCACGGAGCATTTGTATCCCTTGACGTTAACTGGCATCTGTCACAAACACACTTCTATAAAAAAGTTACTCAGTTGCGCACGTTTGTAATATGCAACTGCCATAAGACGCAGCATAAGTGTAAACTACGAACTGCAGAACACAAAAAAATGTAATGGCTTTTACAAATACTGGCCAAGTAAGCAGTATTTTACATGACAAGAAACAAATGTCCGGGTCAAAACTGCAAATGGAAGTGGCCAAGCCTGCACCGGACCTGGAGCACAAGATCCACCTTCCAGATTGTGACAGGTTAATGTCTCATTTTAGTAAACACACCTGCTCCCTCTCTCCTTCTGGACTTCCTACAGGCTCATTTAGGATTCATTAGGGCTTTGAGGGTTTATTTTTTTAAAGAAAACACCAGGTAGCATGCAAAAAAAAAAAAAAAAAAAAAAATGCTGAATTAACCTAAATCCCCCTTTTAGCTAGCTGAAGTCATGTTTATAATGTGGATGCACCACTTTGCATTTACCATGAGGCTCCTCAATTAGTTCATAGACAAGTTAACCTTCTATCTCCCAGCAAATATAATTCATGCTTATTTTATACAACACAGCATTCTGCTGGCTATTATCCATCATTTACAAGTGTTATTTGTCTATAAAAATGACACTAAAAAGTTGAAAAATGATTCTGCTCTGCCTGCTTCTGGATGTGTTTTAACAAATGGTACCAATGCAAAAGGCTCTAAGTCATGTAAGAAGCAATTAGTCAAAGAAGCCATAAATATTTTTTAAAAAGGATATAAATGATTGCTTGCCAGATAGTAAAAGCTCTAAAGGTTGCTACATAATAAAAGAGCGAACCTATGCATACATATCTGAGTAACTTTACCCCTGTGTGCAATCCCATTAGGATGAAGAAGGTTACTCAAGCAAGTAACGTTGCCCAGGTGAGTAAGTGTTTGTCCTAAAACAGTTAAAATAGTATTCCTCATTATTTATCATTAATGAAGTTAATCAAATTCAGCGCTACTTACTCATGCATGCATTAAATAGAAACCTGAACATGACATGCATATTTATGGAACAGAGATTGAAAGATCATTATCTGTAGGGAAGAAAATCCAGCAAAGAAAAGGATGCGTAAAATGTGTCTGTTATCTTATTAGAACATAAACTGTTTTGCTTAAAACATAAATATTTATTTTAATTAATTCAATTAAATAATGGCTTCTACACGTGACTATAGCTAATGTATGAATTTTGTGATTTCTGATGGAGATATAGGCCACAGCCATAGCTCCTGCCAACCAACTGCACTGCTTCCACTGAAGTCAATGGAGCTCCACCAATTTATACCACCATGCATCTGGTCTGTAGCTCTCCACTAACTGCAAGAGATGTCTTGCACTGAGCTGAAATTAAAATAATACGACTAACATAATGTAATGCAATATAATATACACCATCAGAAATGCAAAAGAACAGGGAAAATGTTGTTCTATTTACTTTTCGGTTAACAAATAATGTGAGCATTCCCCAGTTTCATATTAAAATTCCAAATCTGCACCTAAGATTTGGGGTTTTGGGTTTTTTTTTAATTTAGATACCTGCATGCAGGTTTAGAGGGCAGACAGATGGGATTGGCAATCCCAGAGAGAGAAAGAACGATGAAAAAACTTTAAAAGTGCAACTCTTAAATATTCATGCCACTGGCGTTCTGTACCTTCAGTGAAATTCTTGCTCTATATATGGAACGAAACCTATAGTTAAGCACATGACTTCACTAGTTACCAGTTTTGAAAGAGTTCATTATAATGTGAAGGGGGAAAAGACTCATTAGGTTGTCGAATATACAGTAAAATATGAGAAAATAGGGAAAGAAGACATATTTCTGCATGTTCCTTGCCCTCTTTGTTTTAAAAACTTATTATCCAAGTACCTGAAGAAAAAACAATGCCTTCCCTTCAATCAGATTTCCAAGTTCTAAGGTGATTTTATTAACTCTTTTTTATTGCTCGGTTTAAATATTCTAATTGGCACACAGCACACTTGCAGTCACTAGATATCCATTAGACTTTAATGGGTTTGAAATGGTCTCCAGTATTATGGGGCTGGCAGACCTACCGCAGTCCCCATTTACAATGACGCAAGGTAAGTGGGGCATAAAAACACAACGGTTAATGCCACTGTGAGAATAAAACAAAGCTTCCTCCAGTCTCCCCAAGCACAGATGACCAAAATCAGGTCTACAAGAGCGTGTAGGTACTAGGAGAGGAGCAGGTCTGTAGGGCAACATAGCCAGTGCTGAGGCTCTCGCCAATGTCCAGCGGACGTGCTGGGGCTGCTGCCATGCCATGATTGTTTCCTGTACAGAGCACTTACCCAACATGCACCGTGACCATCCTCCCTGTGGTAAGCCTGAGGACACACAGCCTTTGTGCACACCCACAGCAGAGGTAACCCGCTTTCCCTGTGCCCTGAGTTACAGCACGCCATGCAGGGAAAACAAAAGGGAAAGCGATGCACTCTTTGCAGGAAGGGGTCATCTTGTCTCCCCCCACTGGAGGGGGGAGACACAGATATGGAGCATTTATGTGCCTGACACAAGAAACAATTATATATTTGTTCCAAATATGTTGCAAACTTTATTAAGGAAGGTGGGGTTTTGAGTTTTTCCATGAAAACTATCCTCACAATGTCACCGAGGCCAGATTCTCAGGGATCCAATTTCTGGTCATTTCAGGCAAACACATTCATGAGTGTGGGAAGCATGAAAGGAAGGGTAAAATAGTCTGATATGCCTGCTTAAGGTGAAAAACTGAGGGCTGGGTGGCCGTGTTTCTGTGAATAAGAAAGCCCTTCCCCACTGACACATTGGAACTGGAAAGAAAAAAAACAAACCCACAAAAGAACCCCATCCAAGTTCCACATGCTAGTTTTTAATTCAGTTCATTTCTGTGTGAGATGTTTAAAACATCCCGTGTTTTATGATACTTAGGAAATACTAATAAAAGCCTCCAGAAATCTGGAGATCTTTCTGCTACTACATAAATAATCCCCCTGCCTCCATTCCCGGGGAAGTGCAAAGGCCACGTGAAGATTCATCCCTCCCTTCCCTCTTTCCCCTCCCCAGCTTTTCAGAGCACTTCAATGTGCAGGAATAATCATGCTCTTCAGCAGATTCCTTTATTGAGTCAAAATAACTAATTCCACACACTGAATCGCAGAATCCTCCTTTTATCCTCTAATTACGAAGCGGTGCCTGTCGAAATTAAAGCAGCGTGCTTGTAAATATTTTGAGGCACAAAGGAAGAAGCAAAGCCAGCTGAGCTGAGGTAAGAAGGGAGGGAAAAGTATCCCGGACCTTCGGTGTTCTTTAGTTACAAGTGATGAGGCCATTTTTATTTGGGTGGTTTTACACAATAAATTTTAAAGAGTAGTTGCTTAAGTACATCGAAAGGTTAAACCTTCAAGCAGCTAATCTGTATGTAAGAACAAGTAACTGTCAAATACTTAACCTTTTACAGATTAAAACTGTCTGCCTAACAGATGTGAAATCATCATTGTTGTAATTGTTATAAGTAGATATCTGAGGCGTTTTCTGGAGATAGATCATTTTTTTCTGAGCAGTAATTTTATGCCCCAGGTCACTCGCGTGTTCATGGCTGTGATAAAATCACTGCCTCCCATGAAAAGTTATATGCCAGGACTTTATAACTGCTGTACTGGTTTCCAGCACCAAAGTTATTTGGTTATAACGGGCAGTTTTAAATTATTACAAAGCGAACTTGCAGGGTGACTGGAAATGCTTTATTGTTCCGCTGCTGTAAGTGGTTGTGCAAGTGAATTTTCACAATAGTATGGTCAAGGTATAGGAGGAGGAAACACTTCAATTTCTGATAAGCTGGAAACGTTACTATAAAATACTACTCTTTGACAATGTTTGAAAGAAATACACTCAGATATCAGAATACGACCGTTTACGACTGTTTATCAGTCATAACTATTAAGGATACAAGAGGAAAATCTTTCTGCTATGGTAAATGATCACAGAAACAGTGTTTTTTCCCATTCGTAGCTTATACATAGGAGGGCAAAGGAGCTTGGAAGCCTTCAGATACCACTAAGCAGGCACATGTTCCTACATGGGGCAACGTTTAGGCCAGCGTCCTGCAACTTGAGTGGACGTTTTCCGCTTCAATCACACAGAAATGTAATCACAGGACCTACCCAGCAGCCAAGCCAGCTCAGAAATCCAGCATGTTACATTCAGGCATGCAGAGTTTGTAGGCAGAGATTTTTGGCTTGGCCCGCACCACGCTGCTGAATATGCATTGGGATAGCAGAGCCATCTGGGATTGAGGTCCAGGCTTCACCATCCTTTCCCCTTCAACTTTTTCTAGCTTTGTGTTGTTTTAGCTGTAAATACCAGAGGTCAGGATCCTTCCAGCGCGAGTTGCTGCACCAAGACCAGCGCAGGCGCAGTGACTGCCCTTCACGCACCGCAGCGACCTCCCCCACCACCTTTCCAGAAAGACCTCATTTACTCCATCAGGAAATTTCCTGCAAGTATGTGTTTTGGGCTCTGTGCCAGATACTCAACCTGCACTTTTTTTTTTCCCCCCATCTACCAAGTAAATATGGTTTTGAAACAAGAAAAAGATTTTTTTTTCTCAAATTTCTTTTTAACCCAGGTCTGTTGCACAGATTGATGGGTATTGCATGGTGCATGGTTAGCGGGGCTTCCCAAAGAAGCCAAGCATCAGACCATGGTGTCTCCCCATTGTCTACTCCCTCTTCCCCAGCTGTTACTTTGAACCTGCTAATCGATTTCAACCAAATCTGATGGAGGTTTAAAAAAGTCCTACTGAAAACCAGCGGCTGTTTTATGCAGTGCTAACAACTCGGACCTTTCTCCAGGCCAGCTGCTCTGAAACCACTGGTGGTTTATCTCCAGGTCAATGAATGGGAGCGTGAGGGAGGTTCAGTCGCTGGCAAAGAGTTTATGTGCTGGGCCTGTTGGGTTACAAGGCAGGAAACTATGGTCTAGTTTTGGTAATAACACTGCCCAGTGAAGATTTTCTCCCTACCTAGATGACTGATATCAAAATAATAATAATAATAATAATAATAATAATAATAATAATAATAATAATAATAATAATAATAATAATAACAACAACAACAACAACAACAACAACAACAACAACAGCAATTGAGTCCTAACAATTGTCAGTTAGACCCTGCAGGTATTCAAAGCCCCAACACACGCTGCCCTGCCAAGTACTCTGCAAATGACCCCTCACTCCTCAACTCACCTGAAAGGGAGATGCACAAGCTGGTGCATCACCACCACCCATATGAGAGGTCATTTCCAGGACACAATGAAGCAATATGCACTGACCTGCACTCTGTATCAATGCAGTTTCCATACAAGTTTATTTGTGAGCTGAACTTGAGCAGAGAATGCCAGCTGTGCCATATTGTAAAGTGGATTTGTCATGTGGATTTATCCATACTTTGTCCATTAAGTCACCCTTGGGAATGAGCACTAGTTAGAACTCTCTGATAGATCTGAAGGGTTTTATACAGACAGGAGTGGGGGGTGGGGGTGGGGAAAGGAATGCAGTGATTCCAAGAGACTGGAGGAAAAAAAAGAGAGGTATTATTAGCACATCGAAAGGCATCTGAAATATAAATTATTTGAAAGCACATCACTTTATATATCCTGTTAATTACATGGTTAATATTATGGAATCTGACAACTCCCCATAGACACCAGGACTATTGATGAGTTCCATTTTATGTTAGAAATTTCTCTCTTCTTGTGCAGAATTACCTCTTTAACCTCTTTCAGTCCAATAAATTCACATTAAAATGTGACCAGGAGTGACAACCTTGGGAGAGGACTAACCTCTCCCTCTATCATGTCATTTTAGCCTCAGTCTCAAATTGGTACAGCACTCCCATAGCTATTAGCTCAGCTCTTCTCCTGCCTCCTAAGTAGATGAAGCAGTATGTCTAATTAATTTTAAATCCTTAAGTACAAAGGTAGCTATCAGCAAAACTACATTAAAATCAAACTACCAGTAAGGTAATTGTAAAATCATAATTTTCTGGGATGTTTTCACTAAATACCATCTTAGCTTTGTAGCTGAATGTTTTCCAAAGTCTAGCCTTACAGCTACAAGAAAGTCAAATATTTCATACATTACAGTACATCTCGCTCCACGGGGAAAAAAAAAAAAGAAGGAAAAAAAAAAAAAAAGGACAGATACTCTTTAATACAATGAAATGCAATTTAAAGGCAAGTCAATACGCTACTAACCTCTTATCCTCAAATGAAGGCTACGTTATACATCATGGGTTAAAAGTTAAAAATGAGGAGAATGGTTCTTGCCACTCATAATTCAGGCTGTTGTCAAAAGCTTTCTGTTCATAGAAATGCTATTGGTTTTATTCAGCTGGCAAAAACTGTGCAGTATTCTAAGCAGCTCAGACAGATAGCTTTTTTAGCTATACAGTTCAGAGCCAAATTTTCCTGAACAGCATAAGGACTTGATTTTGCTAATGTATACATGTTGCACTGTACGCGATTCCAGAAATAACCGGCGTCCGCAAACGCAGGCTGGGGTCTAGGGAGGATACATGCTAACAGCCAGAATTCCCTACTTTGCTTTGTACTCCCAGAGACCAGACACAACCAGCACAAAACGACTGCTGCACTAAGAAGCCCTCTGACAGCACCACGGTCCAGGAGGAAGCTCTGCTGCTGCCCAGCTCCCATACCTGCTTCCCACTGATGAGAAAATGCTGAGTATTGAGGGTGGGAGAGGAGGAGCGCACCACAGCAAGGCAGCCATGGGTGAGATTCTACACTCTGCTCCAGCCACCCTTGTGAAACTCATTTTTGCCGGGGCCACGTAACCGAGGGACATGAGGAGCAGCCAACCTGCTGCAGACAGCCATCCTCTCCTCCCCCTCCTGAGCCTGAGGAGAACAGAGATGAGGTGTAAAACCCAAAGACCCCCTTTACTCCCCCGTTTCCTCTGGCTGCCAGATGAATTATATTTGCCAGCACCCTGAAGGGCACGAGGAGCCTTCTTTTTTAATTTCTCCTTCCCCTGAACAAGCCCCTTTCTGCAGCCGTGCCCTTCCTGCACGGCCAGGGCCAGCAGGAGAGGAGCTGAGCTCACTTGCTGTGCGGAGCTGTCAGCATCTCCCTTAAGGAGGGCAGGCTGCCAGCCTCTCCAAGGCAGTTACGCGGTGGCCTGGCCTTAAGCAACCCTCACTTCCCACTGTCACATTCCCTCTCTCTGTCACGCGCAGGGAATCCAGTACACTGCATCCTCTTTCTCCCCTATGGCCACACCTAATTGCCACAAGCTAGCCCTAGATTCAGTCCTAGCCCTTTGCTGGAGCTTATGTAAAAGACTGCTGAGAGGGAGCAGAAAGCTGGACCGGCTAGAGACTTCGCTGCAGCAGCCCCAGAGGTGGTTGCAGAGGAGCTGATGAAGCCCCGGGTGTGAAATCTCGTACTGTCTGCTCAGTGATGTCTGGTGAGAGCAGCCCTGAGGAACGAGCAACTGCAGCAGGAAGAGAGAGAGAGAGATGTTCTTGCGGAGAGGAACAGAACAGGACGCTTATTTGTCTCCATCTTCTTTCTGGAAGGAAATCATCTGCTACTGCTACTGGTAACGCCAAAATCTGTGCATCATGCTCACGGCTGCCCCAGGTTGAAGAGCATGACAGAAGTTGCCAATTACAGATAAAGGCTATCTTTAAAAAAATGGATAGATGCCACTGATTTTGACTGCTGTACCATATAGTGGTACTTCTCATTCTGTCAAGAAATGCCTAGAATTTGGTATGGCCATTACATTAGCTATATTTTAAACCTTTACAAACAAATTCAGTTAAATAACTGCACATATGTGTGTGATTTTCCACATACCAATGCCAACACCCTGCAGACTGTACAGCAGGCTACTCAGTTTACATCCTTGTATATTTTGCTTGCTCACATATAGGCAAGCCCACAGTTACTGATATCCTTTTAGAAATCTGACCTGCTGTCTACTGGGAATTATTATATATCTGACCAGAAAAAGAAGAAGGAAAAAAAACACCCAACCCAAACAAAACCACAACAAACTGAATAGAAGACAGTTCCTGCATGAGGACACACATGCCTTTACCTTTATGCGCTGCACATGCCTTTTCCCCAGGCACATACCTGGCAGGTGCAATCCAGACCTTCATTTGTCACTCAGACACCAGTAATGGTCTCTCCAGAAATACTCTAAATAGATTAGATTAGATGAGAATTATCTTCTGTCTTTTTAGACCATCTTGGCATCAACAACAAAACTGGGTATATTTTCCAGGCAAACATGCTTTCTCTGAAAAACTAAAAGATAGGACAAATGTTCCTGTCTCCTCTGAAATAACGTTTACCAGTCTTCACTAAAGAGAAGCAGCTGGCTTCAGTTAATCCAGTGGGATAGCATTAAACTTAATAAATGTAATGACATTAAGATCTAAACCTTCTTCTAGAAGACTTGGGTACAGGGATGAGCCGCACAGCTGGGTGCTGAGTTAGGCACACAGATCCCAAAATGGATCTCACAGTGTGGCCTTGGGTGCCAAGGCCTCCTGTACTGAGGATGGGGAGAGGTCGGCACCCACCAACCAGCTTTGTAACACCCCAAGGCTACACTAGGAGTCAAATCCTATGCCTGCCAAAAGAAAATGCCAAAGAGAACTTGGGGTTTTCCATGTGACGAGACTCCACCGTGAAAGCAGGACTCACAGCCTGAGTCATACCCATGTGCCCTCCTGGCCATTTAGGTCAAACAACAGGAACACGCCTCCTTGAAAAGACAACCAAAGGACACAGGCAAGCACGCTGTTCTGCTAACATCCACGGGAATAAAACACCAGCATAAAAAACTGGGAAGCCCAGATCCAAACATCTCCCCAGCATGTGGTTCACATCCATAGATTCGCTCTCAAGGAGCACACGGCAGTTATTAGGCCAAGGGCTTTTCTGGGTCACAAGCCCTTCATCACACTCCCTGGAGCTCGACCCCAGTGTGGGTCTGAGAATGGAGGGGTCATGGGACAAGGAGGAATGTGGCTAAAGCATTCAGTCGGAAGAGGGTAGTCCTGACTTCCCTGGGTGGTATCATCCAAAGCTGTGTAATGTGTGACAGGCAGGCAGTACAGCATGTGGCCATAGCATATCTTGGACTTCTCCAGGCCCTTATGCACTGGGCTAATGAGTCTGATAATCCCCAAACCGCCTCTTGGCATGTACACTAGGAAAGCTGGAGATAAGTCTGCCAAACAATGGCATCTTGGGTGCCCAGTTGGGTTGTGCAGAGTTTCTAAATTGTGGGTTTGCTGTGTTACTGCTGCCTACACTGTGCACATAAACCACTATGTTGCACCTTGCTTAAGAGCTGCAAAGACCGAAGTATGGATCTGCTTTGGTGGCACACCACCAGCTAAATTAATCTCCTGGCACAAACTTGCATTGCTTGGCTCAGTGGGGAAAAGGAAAAAAAAAAAAAAGGGAAAATCCAGTCTCCAAATAAGTCCGAGGAACTTCTGGCTGATATGGCAATTGTTAGTCATATTACATGACCGATATAATGAAAGTGATTTTTAGCAGTTGAGATAGGCAGCTAGTATGTTAGCACCATGTTCAGCTTCCAACCCAGGTTGTCTCCAGCTTGCTAACAAGCATCCTTTGTGGACTGCTTGATGTACTTTGACCTCCCAGAACTGCTTCCTTTTTCTTTTCACTGGAGACCTAAGGTTCTTTTGTGTTCCCTTAAGTTTGTACGCCCCATAAGCACTTAAACTATGTCTCTCGCCTTAACTGACTGGATTTCTCAGTAATCACATGCCTTAGATTACCGACTTCAGGTTTACATGCATCGTGGTATGAAGTACTACACAATGAGCAAGCTACTGGCTTTCTGTCATGCTTGGGAAACACAGCCTCACAGATAGGTCTTGCTCCACCTCTCTCATTAAGCCTGTGAGGTGCCCGTACCCACACACAAAAAAAAGGTCCATTTGATCCACATCCTCTGGGAAGTTTTTGGCATGTGTACACAGAGGGGCAGAGATCCCCTGACTAAGAGAAACCAAAGCAGGGCTTCACATATAGCACCATACAGCCCTGTAGGCTTTGGTCTAGGAGAAGCATAGCTGTACCCACATGATGCTGTGCTCACAAGAGTTAGTCTTCCCTCCTGAAAACAACATTAGACAAGGCTGACTGATGCATATGTTGCTCCCTATGAAGAGGGCTGAACTGCTTACGTATCTACTGGCGCAATGTTCAGCACAACTGGTGCAAAATATCACTGAGTGTTACTTGAGGTAAATACAACCCCATTGTTAATAATAATAATACCATTTGTTTTTATCATCACCCGGTGTGTTTTCCTAATGCCTTTCAATGCATCTGGCCCATATCAACTCTATGGTAATTGAGTGTTGTCAGTAAAATTATGTAAAATTAATTTTGACACCCTTTCTCTGAAGTGTCTGTTCTGTTCTTCTGTGTCCTTGGAATGAAATGTTTTGATACCAGCAATTTTCTTCAGAGAAAATAGCTCCCCGATCTCCTGTTGCTACCCCTTTAGCTGCAATACTGCTGAATGTGTCATATCCAGGCTCTACCTCATCCTCTGATTTCTGCTTAACAAGTCCATAGTTATTTTCAAAGATCTTCTTCTATGCCTTGCCATTACTAAGAGAAGGTCATTTCCTGCTCACTTGAGTAAAAATATGACTGATGCTAATTTTCTGCTGTTAAAACCAGGCATCACACACTAAGAAAAGCATCAGGTGTACTCTTCGCCTACCAGGTGAAGACTGATACCACATGTACTGAAGACTTGACCTGAAAATGTCCTATATTTGGTAGTATTACTTCTGCTTCATGGCTGAGAGCTGAATCTTTGCAAGTAGATCATATTCATGAATGTGTCACGCCTCACTATGTCATTATGCCAGAGATTCATTAAAGATCTACTCAAAGCTTCCTTCCTAATTTGTATTTCTTCTGTGAGTTGCTTTGATTTGAGAAATCTCTTTTGCAAAAGGAAACCCGTCCATTGTTTGGACTCTAAAAGGAAATGTAGGTGTTTAATTGGTGGATGTGGTTTTCATTATACTTTTCATCTCCAACACAAACCCTCTTCATAAATTGTGACAAGTCTGTTGGCAGCCTGCTGTATCAGACTGGAGGTAGCTGACTTGATAAGCATGTCGCCCAGCCGAAGAAAAACATGAATTCCCTCCAACTTTGCTCAGAATTGCTAATTAGCTTAAAAGCAGTGTCCTGAATTGGCACAGAAAACCACTCTGTGAAAGTCCTAGGTAGATGCAAGACTCAATAGGGTCTAGTAGTATCTTAAATGCTTTCCGGTTTGTTGAAATCAAGCTTCCATCTTTGCTCTGAATATACTCCTTATTTAAACACAAGTGCAGTGATTTACAATCCAGTAAAGGCTCCAGCTTCATTTCTATGCAGCCTGAATCACGATGGTAAAGAAGGCTCATTTGCCAGAGAAAGTAAAGAAGATGTTTTCATTTTTATCAAATCAGTCACCAAGTCTTACAGGGCTGAGGTGCTTTCCCTCTCAAAAGAGCACAGAGGTGGGGGTAAAGGAAGCACTGATCCAGTCAGGCTTGTGATTCTCCGCTGCCATTTCTCAGCAGGGTTTGTTCCTGCTTCCATGCAGACCAAACAAAAAAACCCCCTCCAACCCTTGTGCATACACTTAACGTTTCCAATAGGCAATCTGCCCGTGGCCACCCTGTTTTCCACCATATGGAAATAATTTGTGCCGAGCCAGTTGGCCTACAAGGCAGAGAGCAACCCCTGGCCCATTTTACTATCTCCACTGCGGCCTGGAGTCCACTGCTTCTGAACATCCCCAGAGGTGGCAGGGAAACACGCAAGGAGTGTGGGGCTATCAGGCTCCGATCTCTCCCTGCCCATCATTCTCAGGAAGGTCCTCGCACATTCACAGCTCTCAAACTAAGGCTCTCCTACAAAATTAAATATTTTGGTGGAAACTGAGAGCAGACTCAGGATGCTGATGCTCTGAAGCAGTAAGAGCATTCACCTGACACACAGAAAACCTTCATGCAAAGAAACTGGAGAATAGATTTGAACATGTAAGAAACTGAGGTGTAATTCACAAGAGATGCTTGAGTTGACAGAAAGAGCACCTTTATGGGCGCGGGGTTGTTCATCTTTTCAGGGTCATACCATGGCTTGAGTGAGTATGGGCACAGTGAAAAAGGATGCTCAAACTTTAGTCTCCCATACATCCCACTCCCGCTGGACACGCCCTGGGAAGCCTGATGTGAAAAGAGGGAGTCAGCAGTTTTGCCAGGACTCCCAGGCAAGCCAGTCACGAGGGAAGTCTGACATCCAGAAGATCTGGAAAACAGCCAGTTTGCACACAGCATGTCCGCCCTGTATGCCTGCATTCAGGTGCATCAGATTTATTATGCATGTGCAGATCACCTGATTTACTGCCATGGTTTATTACCAGGTGCAGCAAGGCCAGCACCATGTTCAAAACATGCTGGATTTACTGCACGTACATGGGACATCTGCGAGCACGCACAATCACCTTTTCTCCTGAGACTTCCCAGGAGGAAATATGGGAACCATACTCAAACTTCTGGATTCACTTTGGTCCTGTGCTTGTCTGCAGGCAGAGAGAGACTTCTGGGATAAAGTAAAGGCAGCTACTTTAGCATCCTCTTAGAGTGTACTGTGAGAAAACTTGTTTGTGCTTTTCAATCCTCAAGAGGGAACTGTGAGCGGATAAGGGCGAACTAGAAGTATTTCAATAGAGCTAGCCTGTTTCTCTACCACACAGCAAATACATTAGCACCTAATGAGTTATGATGACTTCAGCTGTAACAGATGACTTTTCTTCCGCCAACCAAATTACAGCATAAGCACCACTGAAATTTTATTAGCTGGTTTTGCATGTGAATGTGAGTCGAGGAAAGGAAAACACTCGAGTTACATATTTGTTCAAAAAATCAGAATTCCATTTTCTTTAAGGCTTTCGACGCGAGGTACATTTCCGAGTCATTTCTGAAAGTGGGGATTAGAACGTATTTGACTGGCATCCAGGTGTGGGCTCCAAGACTCATTCTGATCCAAAGCAGCAGTACTGGATTAACACTCCATAGCAGTACTGTAATAGGTATATTTAATTAGTTCCCATCAGTGCTATGTGTATTTCAATGAGATGCTGGACTGCCTTGAAGAACACCCAGTAGCTACCCGCAAGGCCTGAAGAATCTCCCTCTCTTTGGTCATTGTGGAAGGACTCCCAAGTGAGAGAGAGGTTACCCGCATCTCCAGATACATTCCCATATCCCTGAGACCATTCCTCAGGTGCCATCACTCCTGATCCTATCCAGAGCAGGGGGGCTTGCTTCACTGACCCAGCCTGTGGCTTTCTGCCCCCAGATCAATACCACTGCCTTCCACCGCAGAAGTGCCTGGCTACCCCACCGTTCCTGCAGCTGATCCAGCCACCGTCAACCTGACTCTATAGCAGTTGTTTCAGGTAATTCTGCAGGTTCCAGTATCATGTCCATGGAGGCAGCATTTCTCTGTGTCAGGTTGTGGAGGCTGCTCAAGAGCACTCATTGCCTTTGATGTCACACGACCTCAGGCTTCAGCCTTCCCACTGTTAACTCCTTGGTGCTGAGATACACCATGCTACCCCAGGGAACCTGCAGAACTTCTAACACGTTGCAATTATGGTAGCTCTAAGCTACAATGAATTACGTACTGAGACTTAGCTTACCCATCTACTGAGAACTTGGGGCATTTTTCTGCTGCTATGCATACCTCCATTTGCATGACTGGACTTCATAGATGAGAGGAAGCTCCAGTTGACATGCTGTAGCAAACTGCATTTCCCAGTCAGGATTCTCTATATGCCCCTGCTCAGCTCTTCCCAGGTTCCCACTTCACCATGAAAGCCCTCTGTGGCTTATCCCCACCATTACGAAAAGTCACTATCAAACGTTGTTGCAAACAGACCAAGTCTGGTCTCCTCTTGACCCATTAGGGCAATTCATTCTCCAAGTCTCCAACTAACACCTTCAGGGTATCCCTGTGCTCTCACTCATGCTTGGGAGGAGTCCTCTTAAACATGCCCCAATTGCTTCATTGCTCTTTCTGAGGCTCTTGAAAAGAAAGTCCTGGTTTTTGCCACCATGCTGACACTCATGAGTTTGGCAGCACCGTCAGTATGGTGGTTTGCTGCAACCACTGTTTATCTGAACGATTAAAAGACTCTTGTCTTTTTCCTTCTGACCCGTTTTGCCTATATCCATCATTTCCTCCTGTCTATCACTTTGCAAAGCTTCTGTTCCCATGGCTGCCTCTTTGTCCTGTGTCTGAACAGCACCTCATAGTGCAGAAAGCCCGGGTCCCTTTCTACATGCCAAAGCCCGATGGCGATGCACAAGAGCAACGACAAGCCCGGGCAGAAGGGCAAAAGCGAAGCTGCCTCCCGCGCCTGCAGCCAGCGCAAAGCTGTTTCCTCTGCTGGGAAAGCTTCACTGCAGTTTAATTTCAATTCATCCATGCTCCAGAATTAAACTGCAACTTTTATTTGACTGACTGGCTCTTTTCCTTCATCTTTTTAACCCATATGATAATTTATTCTCTCTGTCTCTTTTTTTTTTTAGCTATAGGTTACTTTGCTGTGTGTGAGTGTGTCACTGCGCTCATTTTTCTAGTTACTTTGACAAACCTGACGTCTCGCAGCTGTTACACATCTTGTTTCAATTACATCTCTAGATAAAAAGAATTCTTCAAGCCCAAAGGCTGCAGATGGCTTCCTGGTGAGGGGTTAACTCCAGCTTCATATTAAAGCCTTTTTGGAGGTTCCCGATCTCTTCAGCCTCCTTATACCCTCTCCAGCTTCCCTGCTGATTTTGCCATCTCCCTAAGCCCCATCCCTCTCCGGCCATCATCGGGAGCGCCACTATCCATCCCCACCTCCTTCCCACCCAAAGGTGCCCGGAGTGGGACGAAAGTATCTGCCACTTGAACCTTATCTCCACATATCATGAAGGCTGCTTACAGCAGGGCACAGCTGAAGGAGCACAAATCAATGGGGTGACAACTCAGACCACTGCTAATCCCTAATAAATTCTGGACTGTCCCACAGACTTGGGGAGCGCCTGACAACTGGTGATGCTCTCAGCATCTGGCAAACCACTTGTGTCTAATTGGGTACCCTGAGATATTTACACTGTGCTTAATGGTTACAGAAGAGATTGATCACCCCAATCTCGGTATCTATCCAAAAAGGGTATATAAAATCCTTTGATCTTACTAAGGCAGCAAAACATGTCTAACCATCAGTTATGTAAAGGTGGTTGTTATTAATCTGAATACTGCACAGAGAGGAAAGAACAGAAGTACCATATAATGAGATATATTAAGACTACAAAAGAATTAAGTGAAGCTGTTATGTTATGAATCATGATTTTATTGTTTAGCAGTCAGCTCTTGATGTAATTCAGATAATAATGAATGGGCTAATTCCTTCCACCTTTATTCAGGCAAGACTTCCATTGACTTCAAAGAGAAAGTTGTCCACATCAAGACTAGAGACTGCTGCATCTATCCCGTTATTTGCAAATGCTTTTCTGAATATAAAGTGTTCCTTTACAATGGGCTATCACAAATAAGAGTAACATTTACATAATATAAACCTCTTGCATAAGTGTCTTTCGTGTTCCAAAATGACTTTTTATTCTTATTGCAAATTGCCATGTTTAAAGTTCTCCCACAAACCCAAACATTTATTAAAGTATAGGAACATACAGAATTTCTCAGTGTACCATTCTGCACATCTTTCCTTCTGCTCAATAGTTTTCATTTTACTTTATTGTTATTTTTTTTTCCTTGGGAGAATGTGCTACTTATTGATTATTAGCAAAGAGATGATTTATCACTGCAAATATTTCTCTTTATCATAGAAAACAGAGTGCCAAAAATGGGGAAATGTGCTAAGCCTTGTTACATTTTAACAGATGCCAGGAGTATTTGAAGAAACAAATGAATAAATAGTCCTGCATCACTGTTTCACTCACTCTATAGTTCTATTTATAAGTTAATGCCCTATATAACATTTCAAATTGGTACTTTTAAGTGATTCTTAAAGTAAGGGCTCAAAACTTGAAAAATGTGGTTAAGCATAATACCTTCTGGTTAGATCAAGGCTGGACTCTTCAGGTTTTTGACAAAACCAGAATTTTTTCTCCGAGTATAAAGTATGCACTTCCATCTGGAACTTATTTTGATATTGTGAATCTTAATGCCTCAGAAAAGCACACAGAACAATGGATGGGCATTACTTGATTGTTTTAAATTGAAATTAATTAATTATGAAACAGCTGCAATAGTCTAAATTACTTATTTCTCCTTTCGGTGAAAATGAATTTACAGGCATTTGCAAAGCACACAAAAATAAAGAGAGAGAGAAGAAAGTATATAAGAAGGGAAGTCATGTAGAATTGTCTATGATCTGTATTTCAAGAAAGTAAATAATTAATAGCTCCAAGGAAGCATATTAGAGATTGCTCTTTCTATTACACAGTCACATTGAGCAGTAAAGTAATGCTTTAAATCTCAACAACAAATACAGTACAGAACTCAGTAGAGTTTACCTTTCCAGATAATAATTTTTTCAGCTGAAAACAGCGATTTTTTTTTCACATTACAACCAGACTGTGACTTGAAAGAAGCTTCTCAGTCATTTAGTCAAGACAGATGAGCAATGAGTGTTAGAAAAGCTACCAAGGCATCAAAAGATCTACAGTCAAGGCCATTAACGAATAGCTAATCTGCTCTAGTTCTAATTCTCCGCTAATGGGTTTCTTTAAATGTGCTTTACATCAGCTGTAATTAGTTCAAGATATTGCTACTTATATACTTCTAACAACAACAACAACAAAAAAAAAGGTTGCATTTCTACCACATCGTATGTAGTCGTGTTCATGCAGCCGTGCACCCGAGCCAGTAAGTTCTTGTGCAGTGAGAAGCCTCGCAGTGCCGCGAAAAGGTACTTCGCCTGGATCTACAAAGCCAGTGCACGTCCAGCAGCAACAGCATTTATCCATGCTCTCCTTTGTCGGGGGTTATCTCAACATGATTTTGCCTCGGATGTCACAGAATCACAAGGTTGGAAAAGGCCTTTGAGATCATCTGAGTCCAACATTCTACTAAACCCTGTCCCTGAGCACATAGCCTGCCCGTCTTTTAAACGCATTCAGGGTTGGTGACTCAACCACCTCCCTGGGCAGCCTGTTCCAGTGCCAGATAACCTTCTCGGTGAAGAAGTTTTTCCTGATGTCTAATCTGAACCTGCTGCAGATTGTGGAATCAACTGTGCTAAACAGCCAGGGATACGTTAAGCTGCATATTTAGGAAATACCTACATTTTTGCTACCAACACAATGGGTTTGGAATAGATTTTCAGTCAGTGGAAGGGAAAAAAACCCAAACCCCTTTCCGGATTTCAAGTAGGGCATAATAAGGTTTTGAAGGGATTCACTCCTTCTTAGGAAAAAGGTTCTTTTATTGGAGAGGGCAGCAGTCTGACTGAATTACCTAGGAGAAACGTATGGTCCTGCGGCCTTTTTGGACCCAAACCCAAGGACACATGGTGATGCACATTCAGATCCATTGGGATCACCACAGTTTTCTTGCACGGAGCCTTCAGTAAATGGACTAGCACACAATCACCTTTTGTGCTAAGAAATTCCTGACAAGTCTTCAGGCCTAACCACAAACAAAGCACATTGTAACATTAATTTACTCTTTAAACTGGTGACATTTAGTTAACTCAAGGTCATCATCCTGAGAAAATGTTACACTCTCCCTGCCAACCACCAATGAAGAAATGCACACTTAGCTTTAATTGTTACTGTGTCCTTTAAAAACAGAGGACAACATGATAGGTTCCCCCCCTGCCTATTTCAGAAACAAGAAAATGTGAAGTAGTGTCTTCTATTGGATGCATATCAATATAATTATCTTTTCCAGAATATCTCCAGCAACCAACTCTCTTCATTTTTTCTGGACTGAGGTTCAACGATCTACTGACTTGCTGTTCCAACACAAAGGAGCACAAATACATTATCGTCATTCTCTCCTAAAATCAACAGACCGGAGATGAACCCTCCTGGTCAATCCAAAGTGGTCAATGACAGAAAGAATCAACTCTCTCTTAAGGTGCATTGCCAGGAGGTAGACACCACTTGGCAACATCTGAACAAAAGCTAAACCCCCATGGAGGAGGTTTGGGATACCTGCCAATGCTCGTACATCAGAACAGGCTGCCCAAAACCTTCACCGTGACCTAAAGAAAGTGTGAGAGGAAACAGGGAGACAGACAGTAGGAGAGACCACTGCTGGGACAGCTTCTGTCTGAACCCTGCAAATGCCTACTTCACCAATGCTTTTTCCTCCTGATTCATCTGTCTGTCGATACACAGACTAGGCAGGCCACCAAGTTTCTCCCTAACAGATTTCAAAAGTGATACATGCAGTAAGAAGCGATCACAGCTCAAAGCAATCAAAACATACTGGGTGTAAGAAGATACCACCTTCATCCTCTATTTGTCCACTCCTGCCATTCAGTCAAACCAGGCTGAGCCACAAAGAAGTCTTTCTTTGGTCTGAAACATGTGAAAACAACCACACGGAAAGACTGGGTTACATTAAGATGTTGTGCGGCTTTGTCAGATACAACCCTCTTGTTTTTAGTTTTAAGTACTTACAGTTGTGGATCATCTTTATTGAGAAACAAAACATAGCAACAAAAAGCTTCTTAGCAAAGATTTCTGGTCCCTTCTGCATAATTTTAAGTGTTTCCTGACTGCTGAGACCACCATTGCTGCATTGGAACTAATTTATTTTTTAAAAAACTACATAAAGGATCTCTGAGGATAAGTTTAAATTGCATTCCTGCGATCATATTTCCCACGATACACCCGTATCCAGGTCCTCAGTACATCCATGCAGGTTAAGATCTCCCTAAGAGGATAAAAAGCAGTCAACATAGGTCACTAACATGTACTTCTTGTTTGGTTAAGGTATTGGGAAAGCTGAGATACCAAGCTGTAAGAGAGGTACACAAGCAGCTATGTTATGCATTTTTACCTTTGAAAAGACATAGAAAACGTTCAGCACAGAACATGAATAATTGCCATCATGTTCATTTAACTGCTGCTACAGCTCATTCGCTCTTTCTCCTAAACGTAAATCCATAGTTACCCACAAATTATTCAGAAATTATAAAGATTACTGCCTAAATATTAAACTACAAGTGTCCAGTCGTGCTCCCCTAGGGCATTAGGCAGCACTGGCAACCATAACCAGTGTCTTAAATACTGATTTTATGAGACAGACAACCAAGGAGTGAGTGGCTCTGGGGGTAATGAGGCAAACACGGTGGGTTTGGGCAGATCAGGGACCGGTGGGCTCCCCAGGAGCCAGTGAACCCAGCTCCCAGCGGCAGCACCGCAATGGTAATTTCCCAGCAGGGCAGGGTTTACAAAGAGATAGCTCTGCTCAAAACCAAGGAAGGCTGGTCACAGCTTTCCCTTCTTCCCACTTTCTGTGGATCACAAAGGACTTGCGTTTCTCCACCTGAATTAGCCTTACAGCTAACCAGCCCGCACACAGAGAAATCCGACCTGGATTTCCTAGAAAATATGGGGGTTTTTTTTTGTAAATCTCATTTTGTGAGGACATCACTTCAAAATTCCAACTTGATCAGCCTGTTAGATGAGATGCCACCTCACGTGGAATTTAAGCTCCCTATTTGCTAGCTGTACATAGCATCAGTTTGTCTTCGTATCTATCGATTTTACTTTATTACTCCGATTGTTAATAAAGTTAAAACCAGAGTTCAAGGTATCTTTGAACATATGCTGAGAATAATTGCTGGGACTTTTTTTTTTTACCCGTGCTTTGTTGTTTCCTAGGCATAAATGTGATGCAAACAGATTAATTTGTTACATGAGGTTAAAAGCCTTGCAATTAAACAGTTGCTTTCTCTAATGAGAGTGTTGTGGAGTTGAGTATGATGTTATTTCTAATACATGGATGACAAGATGTTCCCGCAGCCAGTATTTCTTCTGTGGGGTATTTTGTGTTGGCTTTTTTTTGCCTAATGGCCCATACTCTTCTTCCACTATTTTTAAGAAATGAGGTGTTTTTCCTTGAAATATTCACATAGAACTGGAAATGCCGCATGGACCTCATGCCCCTTTCCTGAATACTCCTCCTATAACCTGGTAAAGTCTCTGCCTCGACTTCTGACAGAAAAAAACAGCCAGAGGAACACAAATCCACAAGTCTGAGTGTTAAGAGGAAAGCCCAAAGGGCTGCTCTCCTCCTGCATCACACAATTGGGCATGGGTGCTCAAACAGGCCTCAGCAAGGGAGAGATGAAAGCACACTCAGTGTCCTACCAGCGCAGCAGAATTCCATTCACCAGACACAAAAACAAAGCAGGAGGTTTAAAAAAACCCTAATTATTCTTTAGAAAAGTGACTGAGATGATGGGCCAAATCTTCATCTGCTGTAAACTGGCAAAGCCTCTGGACTCCGTGGCGACTTAAACCAAATGAGGAGGATGTGGTCCATCACATCCAGCAAATGAGCACTCACATGGCGTGACAGACACTGTTTTTCAAATATTATTATTTAGCTGCTGTTTACAAAGCATTATGGCCATTAAAAGCTTGCTCTTATTATTATTTATAATGCTTAGCACATACAACTTGTTCAGTGCTGTGAGAAAATAAAAAAACACCAAAACCCTCAAACAACAAAAGTAATTCCTGACCCAAAGGGTTTCCAACCTAAAAAACAGCCATCAGGAAGAGAGAACATGCTGTGAAAGCAGGAGAAGGGAACGGTCTACAGTTATTACTTGTGTTATTGTTTGCTCACAACTTATAATCATCACAGAAAGAGCAAATTTTTAGATGGGATCTCAACAAGTGGAAGGTGGTAACTGTGAGTTGACACTGGGTGGAAGGCAGAGAGGGAAGCACCACAGAGAGGGAAATAAGGAGACAAATGGTATTTCAAGCATTACTGGCAGAAAGAAGCCATGAACTGAAAGGAAATAAATGAGGGACAAAGCCCAAGACATGGGCTGGAGTAGAGTTGTAAAGGAAACGGGAGATACAAGAAGACACTGCCTTGTTGCTGTGTATTATCTTAAAAAGGGTAAGCTGGTCCAGTCCCTAACCCTGCTGAGAGGATAGCTGGGGCCACCCCTCTCCCCCCTACAAGCGAGAACAGACACTTAGTGGTATCTGAAAAACAAACATCTTGATTTTCTACTTTGACTGAAGAAGTGTTTGTAGAATTAGCTTTCTAAAACTGTCTACAGTAAACACCGTGCAACATGAGAAAAAAAAAATCTTGACTTAGACAAATATAAAATGTAGTGACTAAAAGCTAGACAACCTGGGATCAAGAAGTTACAAAAGGTTCATTTATAAGACCGCTGGATGTCTGGCCACTTTTTGTTAATAGCAACTTCCAAACAAAACTCTCATTGACTTCAAATGGAGCAGGAACAGACCCAAAGATAGCAAATGAACTAGTAATTCAATACGTGGTCTGTAAAACACACTGGGCCACCTTACACTGTGGCATTTGATATCGATCTGAACTTGGAAGCTATACAGCTATACATTTTTTTACATGACTATCCAACCCCTACAAAACTGATGCTACCTCAAAACATCCAGAAGCATCAGATAAGTACTGAATAAACCAATTACACACTTGGATTCTTTTACCTAAACAAACACACTATACTGAAAATTATTTTCTTGTTTGGTACTACACACCACATGCTTTAATAAATCCGTTAATTGTAATGAACAGAAAAAAACCCATCTCAGCCCATGCACGTATCAAACGTATGCGTGTGAGGGAAGCCTTTACTAGGTGGTCTTCACCAGGGCTGTGGCTGTGCCTAAACCTAAGCACAGAGTTGAAGACCTGGCTGAATTTTGATCTAGATTTGTTAAATAAGGCAAATAACACGAATGAATGCCCATAATGCAGAGAACTGGTCCTGGCCCTCCAATTACATCCTCTGATCTGCTCATTTTCACCTTTCCATCCTGTGTAGCATGTCTTCTGCTGCACAAGAGGCATATAAACCGCCTCTCGATCACGAAAATCATGAGGCTTTCCATCTCTCATTGTCTGGCGTAAACAAGGGCAAAGCTATAAGGCACCAGAGAATCCACATCCTCGAGCCTGGACAAGTAAAACGACATATATCACATAGAAATAAATGTGTGGAGAAAGAAAAACAGAAGATGGGGCTGTGATTCAAAGGCATCAGCACTGTGTGTTTGGGATAACTGTGTTAGCAGTCAACACCTTGAGTTAGGGCTGATCATCCCAAAATGTTCCGGAAAAAGCTCACCGAATAGGCACAAATTTTGTTTATGCCATGGGCTGGTATGTTTTCCTAATATTTTTTTTACTATTTGAGTTTGTACTCAGCTTTCACTATTTGAATTATAGTAGCTTTCTGGGAAGCAGAAGTGTCACTGGCACAAAAACAACCTGGGAAAACTGCTGTTTGGTAGAAACCAGCTTACAACATTCTCCCATTGCAGTTTACTAGTGACGCAACATATTGTTACATTTTCTGTACTACAGCAAAGTAAAAGACGGAGCTTGTATTAATTGGAGAGCAAATTCATTAATAGCATAAAAGTAACAATCAATGAGAATTGATTAGCATGCTGCTGTTCATCTGGAAATCCCTTTTCATACCCTTTGGAGTTTTCAAGAACACAACAAATTAAAAAAAAAGGCATTTTAGAACATCACATTAATATTTAATTACTGCACTTTTAAGCAAAATGATCACCAAATACTGCAAAAAGTGGATTTTCAGTCATAAATTAAGTGCGCAAATTGCCATTATGACTACATTCAAAAGAATAAAAGACAACATTCATTCTCACTGCAGAGAAAATTAAGTCTCTTAAGTGTTGCTCTTTGCCATGAAGTACTTCCTATCTATGTGGTATATTTTATTTCCGTACTTGGCAACAACTGCGCTCCTTTGAAGGCATCCTGACAAGCTTTCAAAGCTTGAAATTAACATACCAGCTTTCTTTCGGTCAGTTTAGTATATTTTCCAAATCAGGCTTCTTGAGATGGTCTGTAACCTGCCCATCTGTGAGCAGCGAGCAGGCAGGGTGGCAGCGTGACCCAGAATGGGGACACCCTGCCAACCCACCTACAACAGGACATCGGCCCGGTGCCCTCTGCCCAGCTGCTGCAGCACTGAGGCACCACTGGCCCCCATGACAGACTTTGGAAGCTCTTGCTAAGCAAAGGGAAGTTTTTTTACTGAATACTGCTCACGCGACCTTTCGAAATGACTACTGCGAACCATATGCCAGAGCAGCTGCTTCGTGATGAACTTCCAGGCCATGATCTCAGGCACTCCACGCCAAAGCCACTCAGCAAAGCTCAGCACTCCAAAATGACATAAACACGCAACAGCAAACACCTGCAAGCCCCCTGCTCCCCCAACAAGCTCCACTTAAAGTAGGTGTGATCCCCTCACTAGGAACTGCTCTGGACATTTGTGGGTTCAACTCCTCCACAGAGGTGAGACTGACGCAGGCCTGCCACAGTGTGCTGCCTTTAACTGCGCCATTGGAAGCCCTTCTGCTGATCCTACCTTCTCGACGCCAACAACTACAGAGGAAAACAAACCAACAAGATCTAGGAATCATAGAATCATAGGATGGTCTGGGTTGGAAAGGACCCCAAGGATCACAGAATTCCAACCCCCCTGCCACAGGCAGGGCCACCAACCTCCAGGCCTGGATCTAGACAAGGCTGCCCAGAGCCCCATCCAGCCTGGCCTTGAACACCTCCAGGGATGGGGCATCCACTACCTCTCTGGGCAGCACCTCACCACTCTCTGTAAAAACCACAAGATTGCTTGTGATGCAAATACAAACGTTTTTAAGCAGGTAAATTAGCTGGGGAAAGGGTTGATGCCTTTTCGGACCCTTACAGGAGCTTTATGGCAACCACAGTCATTTGAAAGTGGCTCCACAATAGTCGAAAAGCACGCTGAAAAGGTTATGAAAAAGAGCAATTGCGAGGCACAGCCTAAAGCCCCAGCTTTCCAGAGTTACATTGTTAGCTTTTCAAATTCAGTATTAACTCCAACAGCCAGCTCGCAGAACAGACTAATGAACGGCACGCTTATGTTCGAAAAAAGAAAATTCCTCCAAAGTTTGTCTTCATTCAAGGAGAAAGGGAGAAGCATTCAAATGTGTGAAAGTATTATTTCTCCCGTTCTCGTTTAATAGGAGGAAAAAAAACCCAACCCCAACATGTAATTTGATTATAAAACCATGCATACGGACTGAAAACTTAAAATCAGGCCAGAGATAAATTTTATGGTTTGGATATAAACTGAATATTGGTATTTATAATTGAAACAAGGACATAACCTTAATTTGTGTCACAGGCAGAAACACTGTAATTAAAAACTTTTATGGGGTAGTAACTAATTTTGTATTATATGTGCTCTTTAAAGTTCCCACAGCAATATAAAAGTTTTATTAGGCTGGGTGTTATCAATGTATGCATTTATAAGCACTCGCATTATGCAGCGCAAGCTGTTCCCATCGTCCCGAGGTCTTTTTGTAAGAAGCTGCTCAACTAATGGGACTCGCTGGTCCGGCTTATTTTGTTACACCTGCCACCAAAGAGATAAGAGATAAGCCGGCGCTGCCGAACACGCACCCTACTGACAGAAGACACAGATCACCTAACGCTTAAATAAATAAAATTAAATAATACTACTAATAATATAATGCCCGCTATTAACCGATTTCAGGCAAAAAGTAGTCTCAGCTCCCCAAACTACCCGCCTAAAGAGGCCGGGCACAAACCGCCCCGCCTGAGCGCGGCACCGCACCACGGCTGAGCACCCCAGTCCCGACGGGGCGCGCACCCCGCTGGGGGCAGCACACACCGCCTGCCCACGGCTGGGGGCGGCTGCCCCCCCCCCCCCCCCGCCCGCGGCATCCCGCCCGCGTCCCACCGGGAGGGATCTGCCGGCATCGCGCCCCGCCGCGGGCTCCCACCGCGGCGTCGCCCCCGGGGGTCCCAGCGCTGCCCGGGGGTCGCCTACCCGCACACCGGGTGGCCCCGGCGGTGACCGACACGGAGCGCTAAACCTCCCCCGCGGACCCCAGCCGGCCCTGACTGGGGCCCGCCGCCCCCCGGGGCCGAGCCGAAGCAAGCCGAGCCGTGCCGTGCCGTGCCGTGCCGGCGGCGGGGAGCGGCGGCCGCCCGGGGGCGGCGTGCCTCCCGCAGCAAACTCCGGGACTTGGCAGAGGCAGCGGCTTGGGGAGGGTGGTGCGGGGAGGGGGGGGTGGGGGGGGAGGGCAGCGCTTCCCACCTCCAGCCGCTAATGACATTTCTAGAAATTGTTTCCCCTCCTCCCTGGCAGCCCCGCACCCGCCGCCGGGGCGGGCAGGGACGGGGGTGCGCAGGGGGAGGTCAAGGGCATGCAATGGGGAAGGTGGGGAGGAAGGGGGAAGGGGCAGAAACGAGTAGCTGGGGGGGAGGGAGGAGGGGCAATAAAGGCGTCCCGGGGGGGAGTTGCGGGGCGGGGGGGGGGGGGGGGGAGGTGTGAAAGAGTCGTGCAGGAGGGATGGGGGATGGAGCTATGGGAGTGCAGCCCAGGGTGCCAGTGACGGGTGAGCACATGAGAGTACTGGGGGGAGGGGGGAAACCCCAAATTTACCTCCCGGATCCACCCTGGCAGTCAGAGGAGGGGGACACCCTTCCCTCTGCCCCTCCTGGGCCAGCAATGCCGGCAGAGCAAGTGGCCTGAGAGACATCCCCGGGGTACTGCACCCTCTTTTTCTAATGCACCCGTCACCCCACTTATAGCACCCTCTGAGCCACTGCACCCCCCTTACCGCACCCCCTCTATTACTGCACCCCGAATTTACTGCACCCCTCCAGGTAAGTGCACACCCAGCCAAAATTATTGCACCCTGCAATTAACTGCACATTCCCCAGTTACTGCACCCCCATCAGTTGTTTAACACCCCCCCACTGTAGCACCCCCTCGTTACAGCACCCCCAGCAGATACTGCCCCCCTCCCGGCTACTGCTCCCTGCGCCCGGAGGGGGGTGAGAAGAGGCGACGGGGGGGGGGGGGGGCCGAGGCACCACTCACCACAGAGAGTCCAGGTCCCACTCCTGAAGGAGAGCTAAGTCGAAGCTGTCCATGGTGAGCGATGTCAGCGCCGCCGCGCTGCAACCACACGGCGTCCGGGGCGCATCTTAACTGCACCGCGGGCAGGGCGAGGGCGCGGAGCACCCCCGGCGCCGCCGCCGGCCCCGCTCCGCACACGCGCGGGCAGGGACGGACCCCCCGCCACCACCTTCCCCCCGCTTCCCCTTAAACAAAAAAAAAAAAATAAAAGAACCTCCCCAACAAAAGAAGCAAACACCCCCTGCCCTTCCCAAAAAACCCCCCACACCAACCCCAAACCGTGCCACCGCTCGTATGCAAGCGGCGCGGCTCGGCGCGGCTCGGCTGGGCTCGGCTCGGCCGCCGCTGCCGCGCTCCGCTCCCGCCCCGCTCCCCCGCGCCTCCTCCCTCCCCCCTGCGCGCCGGGAGCGCGGCCGAGGCGGCGCCCGCCCCGCGCACGCTGCGCCCGCGCCCGCGCAGCGCCCGCGCAGCTCCCGCCTGGTGCGCGGGGGGGGGGGGGGGGAGCGAGGCGGGAGGGGGGGTAGCCCAGCCCGCCGTACGAGGCGGGGGGGGGTAGTTGGTGGGAACTTGCACCCTGAGAGGTTTGCCCGGGCGAAGTTGGTTTTGGGGTTCCCCACCCCCCCCCCTTTCCTCCTCCTCCTCCTCCACGCGTGCTCCTTGCCCCTCGGCCCCGGGTGCCCGCGGGTGGGCCTCGGCGCAGCGGCCGGCCGGCAGGTCACGCGTCGGGAACACCGGGATGGAGACAAGACTGGGAAGAAACTGGGACAGATCTACTGTGGGACGGGCCATGGGCCTGGCCCCGCGAGGTACCGGCCTGGGCCCTTCCTGCCCGCACGGCCGGCCGGCCGCCGGTCGGGCACAGGGGCGGGGGGCGGGGGTGGGGGGGGGGGGTGTTCTAATGCTTTATTTCCACTGATTCCTCCTTAAAACGTGTAATAAGCTGCACCCGTGCACATCGCAGCTCCTATGGGCTCCATCTACCCAGCTCTGCACGGCGGACAGAAGGTCCCTGGGTTGCACCGAGCTGTTCAAAACGAGCCACCTCCAGTTAAAAAATAAAGGAAGCGGGAATCGGCAGCGCTTGCCACCCAGAGAGAGCCAGGCGCCTGGCACTGTCCAGCCTGCGAGCTCCGGCTGGCCAGGGGAGGCAGGCTCTCCTGGTTGGGAGCTGCTGAATCACATTAAGTGAGGTTAACAGACATTAAATACTTTCCAGAATATCGGGCTTTTCAGCTCAGCAGCCAATAGCTGCTAGAGAAGTGCCATGTCATCGCAGACCGGGAGAGAAAGAGAAAAACCCCCTGCAAAGTCCGTGATGAAAAGAGCGGGCTGTTGACATCACAGCGCCAAGGCGAATGTCCACAGGCCGATTCCTCACTGGGAGATCCCTGCGCCTGGAGACCAACCCAAGCCAACTCGCAGGTGGCTTGTGGCACCCACCCTGACGTGCATGTAGCCCTGGCAGCCCAAAGCGCTGCACGGGCTCAAGTGTTTCTGCAGGTTTTGTGGCCCTATGTCATTCGGCCCCGAATTAGTTTGGTTTCATTCAGGCTCTGTAATTCCACACGAGCAGCCGCCGCACCTTTGGCCTCAGCCTAGACAGACGCTCACCAAGAGAAAGGTTTGGAAGCGCGTGCGGTTTGTATGCAGCTCTGAAAAGCCATCTGAAAAACCCCAATCTGCTTCTTGTTCCCTTGCACAGCCAAGGTGGTGCTGCCTCCTACTGCCAGAAGTCCCCCGACCCTGTGGATGTGGTGCACGTTCAGCCCAGAGGGACCCCCTGGCACCAGGGCTCCGGCCACCTCTGCCTCCTCACCTTTCCCAGCAGGATGGAGAAGGACATGCACTGGGGTCAGGAAGGCTTGCAGAACCACCTGTCTAACTGGTGCAAGCAAAGATGAAAATGAAAAAGAAAAACATTTTTTAAAAAATTAAAAATCAGGCCAGTTCAGATGCCAGACTTGGTCCAGGATTAATGGACACATAAAACCACCTGAAAACAGCCTTTTCTGTCAGCCGGGGTAAAGCTCGGCGCCGCTGAAGGTTGAGCCTGCAAAGCAGGTAACATCCTCAACAAATATATTAACTTAGGTGTGAAGGGCAGCGTATTTATGCTGACCTTTTTCAGCCACGGCCTGTGCTGCCTCGCTCTTCTTATTTTAAGTGAGATTTTGCAGCCCATGTTTGCAGCACGGCCCTGATTTTTTCCTCTGAGTCCCGGCTTACGCCATGATTTGCAGAAGTGCTTAAATCACCCTCGAAATGGGATGTACAGCAGGGGAGGCTTAGGCTGTCTTTAGGACTAAATCACTAGAGGTAGACCCCCTTTACATCAGTGCTGGAGTCGAGGGCACGTCGTTCCGTAAAGCGCGGGGCGGATTGCAGCGCTCGCAGGCGGCAGCTCGCAAACGCCTGGAAACCTGGAAGTGAAATTCTGTCGGCTAAATCCATCATCCAAACTGAGATCAATAGAAAAAAGTAAACAAACAGCGTGAACAGCACTGAGTGAATTAAATTTCAAACAGTAATGCTTAATGACAGCAACACGGGCAGCATGTTTTATGTTTTTAATATGTCTTAACACACGAGATTTTTATTTTATTTTTTTCACATTTCTTGCATGCATATTATTATCGCCGTGCTCTTTTCTTTCCCATCATGGCCATGATTCTCTTCTCATGCAGAGCAGAGAGCATCAAGACTAATTGCATTGAAATTAATGTCAATTGAATATCTCGACTGGTTTGGTAAGCTGCCAAGTGCTGGAAGCTTCCCCTTTCCTCTTCTGGCCTCGATGGCATTTTGGAAAGTCCTTGTACATGAGACCTCGCCTCCAGGTTACCCTTCCACCCCGATGTTGTTTCCTCTGCGATGCGCTGGGTCGGGAAAGCTTGTGGCTTTGCCTCGTGGCTCTGCCTCGTGGCTCTGCTGGCTCCTTGGTGTAACACTGTGGTCGGTCCCTGTGGCCGGAGCATCCACCATGCCCCACAGCCTTGCTCGCTCAAACCCTTTCCGCTCGCCAGCCACGGAACATTAGTTTCACCTGCTGCTTTCTCAGTTACAAATGCCCCGTCTCTGCGAAGCCTGGTGTGATCGTAGCCATAACGTGCAGTAAATGAAGGCAGGCTGTTTAAACGGAGCTCAGGCCCGTGCCTGAAGGAACTCCTTCCATGCTGCCTGTTGCAACCCACGGCTTCCCCGCAGCCACCGGTTCCCCCCTGTCATCCCTTGCTGTGTGACTTGTCAACATATTTTCAGCTGCTGTAGGGAGTGAAGCCTGCCTCTCTAGGAAAGCGTGGTGCTGTATAAATAAAAATACGCCATGTGCTATCTAATCCTGCTCGTCGTACATATATTTTTAATGATTCATGTAGACGTTACTTGCCCCCTCATTGTGCTCTTTCCTCTGTTAACAACTCTTCATTAAGAATAAGCGAGCAACTGTGCCCAGTCAAGCAGACTTTCTAAGAAAAGCTGAAGGCCTAGGAACAATATGTAATTCAAATCCATTACATAAAGAATGCATGTAACAAGAAAGCTGAACATCATCTTAGGAGTTGACATTTCCCACTCCTCAGACTCTCTGTCTTGAGTGTGGCATAGCAACTGCCCAAGGAAGAGTGAAGATAATTTTAATGCAACATAAAATAAGGGGGAGGTGAGAAATACTACATGCTTAGTCAACATCCTCTACAAAAAAGATCGCCACAGTACGGCATAACCTACCTTTAGAACACGTACCCAGCGAGAAACTAGTTCCCAGTGAATTTCTAAGAGCTTAGCTGAATGCTTTCAGAGAACAGGAGAGGAGTTCTGGAGGTCACCAGCACAGGAGATGCCTGAGCATCTGTACGGTGTATCTCAAGAATATGATTTTCTATGTCTTACCCCACTTGTGACACACCAGCGCAGAGGTGTGATACACGTGGCGTGGTCCAGGATTAGATCATGCATGTCACACCTTGCGGTTTCGAGGACAAAATGGGGGCCGTTACATCTCACCACTTCTCACCAGTAAATCCACGCGTTGCTCAAGGGGAGGGCTGCCAAGCAGAGACACACCCTCGTTCCACACATGATAGCACTCATTGCCAGGTGATCCTCCCAGGGCAGCTCCAGCAGCTGCTCTGAGTTCCTGGGTAGGATAGGACAGGACCTATATGGTTCCTCAGCGGGTGTTCACATAAAGCCCAGGCACAAATTTCTTCTGAAGGATGAAAAAAGCCAAGAAGCATTATTTAGTCTTGCTTCAACAACTCGTCACCACGCTGAGCAGTGCCCACTTCAGCTGGGCACGGGCTCCGTGGGGACAAGGGACCCTAAATTAGAGCAGGTGTTGCAGAATCAGTTCCTCAGATGTGTTTTGTTTGTCCAGGAGGTTCTGAAGTAGTTCATTGAATTTACTCTATGATAGGTTTGCTACTTTCATTTAAATACAGTGTTCCAGTTTAATTCGGTACTTATGGTCTGAACCGTAAAGAGTTTTAAATACAGAGGGTTTTTTCACAAGCACATAGTTGACAGCAAGGCAAACCCACTGGATTATCTGGTCCTGCCACCTGAGTATCGCAGCCCATCCGGTTTCCCTGTTTTCCCTGTGTGCATCTCGCTAACTTGCAGTTTGAGCAGCTGCACAGCCCATAGTTTAGTGCTCTTAGCATAATGAAATGTACATTGGTAAATAATTTTGCTCTCTAAATAGCTTTACTTTCCCTCTGTATCGATGCATCTTCAACCTGACAATGTCTCATTAAGTCACTTCTGAGTTCCAGTGCAATGGCCGTTGTTGCTTCAGCAGAGAGCGAAATGAGCTCTGAATTGGATTTCCCTACTCATTTAAACTTGCAATCTGCTTTGAAGTTCCTGAGAATGAAAGTTGTGCTTATGTCTGATCACTAACATATGCCCAACCTTAACTCTGACTCAGCACATTTAAGTGCTCCTCGATCCCTTGCTCTTATATACCCCTTTATTGTGTTATGGTGCGCTGTACTTGTTAGGTGGTTCTTCTCTAGGCACTACAGAAGATGCCAACGATATAGTGAATTATTCCTCTCCTGCAAATATCATCACGGTCTATTTATACACTGTAGCTTCTGAGATTTGATAAGACCGGAGCGTAATATGGCATGGATGCAGATGCTGTCAAAGTTAAGTTAACACAACATATTTCATTGCCCTCCCACTTAACATGCGTAATACACAAATGGTTGCAACCTATCGCTCTTTTAAAGAAGCAAAATATACGGGTTTAATTTTTAATGATTTAGCGTGGTAATTAATCCAAATTATTAGTTAACAATAGCTAAAACAGAGAACTATAATGGATTCTCTGGATAATGAAAATATTTATTATTTTAATAAGTTGCATGGCTGGAAGTCTAAGTCAAGTCTTAGTCTACTGGCCACATATTGCTCTCGATTCACACGTAGGACCCCCATGGAGGTAGGTGGATAGCTGTGTCCCCGAACGAAGAAATATAAATCGCTGCTTCCGAGTATTGATGACAACATCTATCATGTCAGCTGCAGAATTGATCCATCTTAAATTATGAGCCAGGGCTGAAGGAATTATGCCAATTAGAGAGACATGGATTTTTTTTTTTCCCTCTCATTTTTTCCTTTCTTGTAATTTTTTCCCCACACAAAAGGCTTTGAGACCTTATATATATTATGAAAGTCCTTTTGTTTCTTGAGACCCAAAGAAAGATTTAAAAAGAAAATGTAATTGCTGAACAGAAGTGCTATGAGGGCCGTTTCGGGCTCAGGGGAGGGGAAGGTCAAGTTTTTAACCTGGAAACAAAAGGACTGAACCCAACGCTATGAGTGGCCTTTCCCTGGGGTCTGGGTTGAACAAAGCCCTTTTGCTGGACGGTGGCTTTATTGTCGATGGGGAGGGCACGACCCACATCGACGAGCGCAGCAGGTACACGCCATCCTCCAGAGTGAGAGCTCGGCGAGGGGTCTGCAGGTTGGGGTCAGGCACGGGAGGCGTGGGGGGCAGCAAAAAGAGTGTCTCCCGGTGACACCTCCCCATCACCCATGCCTGCCGGTTGTCCCCCTTTCCCCCCCCTGCCCCTGTCAGATGTCAGGTGACATCTTTCAGAGTGGCCAAGGGAGCAGCAGACAGAGCCCAGAGCAGGCTGCTCCTGGCAGCAACACAGGATGCCCCTTGGATCCGAAAGAGAAAGGATTTTAACCTCTCCTTCATCTTTCCTCCCAAGCTTTCTGAATTTGTCAGATTTGGTTGAAAAATTACTACATACTCCCTTTTATTTTACATTCCTGCCTTGTAAACGGCTTTAATAAACACCATAATTATAATTCTCAGCGAATGTGCTGGTTTTAAGGTTGCATCCTTTCAGAGCATCTCTTGGAGCAGCAGCTCCCTGAAGAAAACCTCTGCGTGACCAAGGTTGCTGCCTGACTGCCTTCACCGAGCAGGCAGAGGCAAGCTGGAGACAAAGGCAGTGGTGCACAGCGCAGTCCCTGCGCGGCGTGGAGGCAGGCAGGGATTGCACTGTGCACGTCCCCCATCTCGAGCCGCTGCCGGCACCGCGCGGGCTAGCCCTGAGCAAAGCCAGTGATGAGACATCTGGGAACGATTATGATTATATCTATCTATCTATATATTTATGTGTTTTGGGTTAATTAAATTGATAAGCCAAAACAAGGAGGAGAGGCAGGTGGTCCTTGCTGGACATCCAGAGAGAGCTTGTGAGTGCTTTCCAGGGGTTCCCAAGTACTGGTTGGGTACTAGCAGCCAGGACCTGCTGTGGGGCACCGAGTGGGGACAGGGGTATGGTCAACATCACATTCCCATGCTGGCCCGTTGTCGCCCATTGTGGTTCCCAGTAAGGTGTCCCAGACAGGTCACCCAAACTGGGCATGGAGGCTCCAACCACCACATGGCTTGAATGCAAGTCCCTGGCATCTACTCTTCTCCAGACCTAAGTGATGGTGATCAGTGTGGGAAGTAGGTCCTTCGCCTCCTGTGCCTCACCCCACTCTTTGACAAGGGTTGTTGGAGTCAAAGAAATAGTCCAGCAGTAGCATCTGGTAGGAAAGTGGCATCGATCTGGACTTCCCAGGGGTGTTACTCCTAAAAAGGGGCATCTGATGGTAAGGAACAAGAGAAAGCAGTAATGATCTGCCTGGGTGACAAGGTGACTGTTCAGAAATGGTAGGCATTAAATAAAAAAGGAAAGATTTTAGGGTGGGGCTGTTTCATTGGTTGGTGATGCGATGGGTGCAAGTCAGGCAGCCCACCAGTAGTCACTGCCATGTTGACATGTTTCTTCTACATTTCTCCAGCAGCTGCAGGTGCTGGTTTGTTCCTGGTCTAGTGGGATTGCTGTTTGGATCCAGAGCAGCCCATCTGACCTTCCCTCGCTATTTTGATGCTCTGTGAACTGCTTGCGCAACAAAGCCCTGGTTAACACCCCTCAGATGAAGCTCTTGTTGCTGGGCAGTCAGGAGCCTTATTCAGGGGGATGTTTTGTTTCAGGAGGGAAAAAGAAGGCATTTTGGAAAGGCAGCAAGGTGTTTAAAGCAATATTTCTCAGTGGGCTTTTTATGTACAAAAGATTGTGTATCCAACTTAAAGGGCACAGACCTCAGAGAAATTCAAAGGGTCTTTTGAAAAGAGGTTAAAGATATTTAAAATTTATGAGTGTGCACCCATGCAAATTGGAAAAGGAAATTAAACTATATCTGCAGAAAAGGAAAAATAAATCTACTTACATATGATGTAATTTAGAAAGTCAACTGTACCTTTGAATGATGTCTGGACGAAAGGATAAGGTAATGCTGAGGAAAGCTTAATATCTGGGCTTAAAAAGCCACATGGGGCAGTAGGAAAAAAAGGTTTGCCATAGAGCTGTATACGTGTTATGGAGAGTTTCCACTGGAATGAAAGCCATATCTAGCGGGCTTTCAGCTGAGAGAACGATACCCAAATAGAGAGAACAAGTACAGGCTTCTCCCAATCTCACCAGCGCTTTCTGTACAACTAGACCTGCGCTCTCCATCACTAATTTGGAAACCTGCACGCTGATATGTTTTGCCAGAGTCTGGTTAATCTTTGTGGCTCTCTTCTTCCTGTGCTGCGCAAAATAAACTTCCAGTCAAAGTAACTGAGTACAAGGGGAATAAAATGATGGGGGGAGAGATGGAAAGCAGAAGGAAACCATTCGTGCAGGTGTTTCAGGGAGATATAAAGCAACTAGAGTACTTCCCAGTGTCTTCCTTCAAACTGAGGCTTGGAAGCTGTCTGTTTGTCAAGCCCAGCGTGGCACAGGGCGTTACAATCCACATGCCACATGAAAAGATCCGAGGCTTTCGGCTCGATTCCTGGTGAGGAGGTACTCGCCGAGCAGCGCCGAACAACTGGGTCCCCGGGTAATAATTTTATTGGAGAGGCCGAGAAGGGAACGGCCGTGGAATTAATATTGCTGCGCTGTGCTGTTCCGATTCTGAGGGCGAGAGAGAGGACTTTGCTTTATAATGCTGACACCGCAAATCCCTTAATGAGCACTAAATTCACTTAACAAAATTCTAACTCCCTCAGATTTCTGATGTAGCTTCGCGTGCTGGCTTTACCTTAGAGCTTGCTGTGTTTTGCTGGCCTGTGCCGTCAACCTGAGCAGCCATAAAGCCGGTATTCCTTTTTATTCACTCTACCTGTTTATTCCTTAGTATATTTACCCTTTTATTAAGAGCTTCCACTTGGTTAAGACTTGTTCAAGTATAAGCTCAACAGGAAGCATTTTCCTTTATACTGTAATAACTCTATATTGTTGCCTAGAGGGTGACAGAAAGTAACGTAAGATTCATAAAAATATAACTGTCTGAGCCAAGTAGATAGAATTATGGTAAGCATTAACCAAAGCGTATTTCTCTGTCCTATAGGGTGAAATCAGAACATCTTAATGTTTTCTTTCTTGGGTCACATAATTCTGCAAAAGAACACCAAGAGAAATGCCAGACCGCTTCTGCTTGATGATTACGTTCTGTACCAGCCTTTCGAACAGGTTTGCAAATAAAATTACTTTATTTCATTATGTGTCATTTTGCATTTTGCCCATGCATCACCCCACTGAGACCATTTGGTTTAAGACACTTTTTTTAAAAGCTGTAAGCAACCGGAATGTTAAACTCATTTAAACTGTAATTCAGGATGCTTCTAGTGGCCCCTTTTCAAGTTTAACCGTTAAACCAGCACATCCTTAGAAAAAGAAAAATGCCTGTCTTATCCTTGTTCATTTTTTTTAATTCAAGTAACATTAAAAATCCCCCAAACCTCCAAACAGCACACTGCTGGAGAAATTTTAACCCTATTGGAACTGGCGGGGTGGTTCCTGAACACGACATTTTCCGTTTGTTTTCTTTAAGTCGGATGCAGGAAGCACAGACTTGCCTGAGCCAAAGTGGGGTGAAATAGCTCACACATCTCTCACCCTCCTCCATTGGAGCTCCATCCTTCAAAACACCTCTGTCCTTGCTTCCGAAAAAGGGGGGTCAGCATTTTGGATCTGCAGTCCAGTAAAGCCATATGTTCTGTGTCAGCAGCTACGCCAGCTCCATTAGCATCAGCATTGGGCTTTTAAGTACTGTCCTACCACGCTGCAGAAGACCTACCCACCTGTCTCCAGCAAAGAGGAAGGAAACATAGCAGTGGCAGGATAAATGCCCCAGGCAAAGTCACAAAGGTGATATTTATCAGCGGTTGCGGGCTGAGAAAGAAGCCTTGCACCTGAGAGACTGAAAAAATAAAGGGTGAGATGGTCAATTACAGCATTTTTGTTATTTCATTTCAATATTTAATTAAATTATTGAGCCTTAAATAAGATGGCACCAGCTATACTTGTGTGGAGTAGACAGGACAGAGTCGAAAACTCCAGGCCATTTTTTGCATCTCTAGACTTGAGGATTCTGATGTTTTCTTTGTTCGAAGTTGCCTGGTAATAATTTAATATTTTTATTTCTATATTTACTTTAATTCTTAAAAAGCCAAGAGGTGGAGATATGTTGACAGACTGGAAAAGGAAGCTATTATTAATTAAAATTATTTTAAGTCTAAGATTAAAATAGTGCTCCTGCATATAAATTTGCTTCAATGAGCTGGACCCACTGTAATGTTAAATCTGCATAAATTAGGAAATGTATCAGACATGCAGGCTGGGGACTCGATGGTGCCACCATTTTAGGTGGTGCAGATTCTGTTTTCCCCTATGTCCTTCCTACCTGCGCATGCAGCTTAGATGCCACCAGGTAACTGTCCATCTCTAGAACAATTGTAATGGGGGTTTTTTTCCTCCTAAAAGAGACTAGTCCAAAGTCCATAAAAATCAGTGGAAATTTCCCAGCCAGCTTGAGTGCAAGTTGGACCAGGCCCAGAAAGAAACAGAGTATGGAAATTTGGGAAACAGCAGTTATCTCTGTTGTTTGCTGGTAGAGCTGGAAGGGAAATCTTGCAGAATACGGGGCAGCCTGCTGTTCGTTGTGTCTAACTAACACATGCACTTGCCAGCAGAGAGCCCCTGAACAGGCCTAGCTTCCTCAGAAAAATCAAGCAAGGACAGGAAGAAAGCTTCCTGAAATTTTGTGGTCACTTCTCCACGGACACAGTGAATGGTGGGAATCTTCCATTCCTCAGCGTTCCAGTTAATTTGCAATATTGACCACCGGCAATCCAGCATATTAAAAACTATGTGCTTCCATCTGCTCGGTGACCTGGAGCAGGGAGGATCATGGCAATCTCTGCAGTGACAAAAGCTATGACAGCCAAGGAGGTTTCAGCTTGCCCCACTGCAGAAGCAGTCCAAAACACACGTTCCCCTCCAGAGCCAGAGTAGAGGGTTGTGCTGGGCCCACGCTGTGCCAAGCTGGGGGTCGGCATTTTGGCTAAGCCTGAGGCCAGGATGTGCTGATCCACAGCACTGTCTACCATGAATTAGATCAGCTGCACATGATCCCCAAGAGACCACCCAGCACTTCAGAAAAAGCAGTCTTTAACTTCTCCATCCTGTCTTCTTCATGCCCATCATAAAGCACTGTTGGCCATAAGGTTACCGTTCTTCTCCCCTTTCCTCCATAAACGAACATTGTGCTCTGATGCCAAGCCTGTGAGCCCGTGGGAGGGGAAATTGGGGGCAGGGAGCAATATGAGTAGGTCCTGGATCATGGATTTTGCCTCTGCACACCCAGCAGTTCAGATACCCAAATCCCAAGGCAGCATGTGGTCTACCAGACTCTCATAGAGTTCAGCTGCAGAGACCTGACGGTCACAGAGCTACTGCAGTGCCAGCTTCTTAAGAGCAAATGTCAGAAGAGAAAGCTGTCCTTGTTCCTCATCTGACATCCCCCTGACAGACTTCTTCAGAAGAAGTGATACATGTTCCTACATGGTCTGCAAAGCCATCTATAAAATAAGTTGGAAAGAAATCCTAGCGAGGAGGCAGGGAAGCAGAAAGCACTGAGAAATGTTCTGCAGCAGAGCAGTCGTCAAGAGCTTTCCCAGATATTGCAGGTTTGCCTTCCCCTCCAGCACCACATGCAGGTGCCCAGGCAAGATTTTTAAAAATCCCCAAAACAACTAAAAACATGCAAACCCCCTGCATCCTGGGCATGCTGATGCATGAAGGAGTTTATCAAGTAGGGCAGGGACTGACCCTTACTTCGCACAGGAACACACATGATGTGGATCACCTGAGCTCAGCTGACTTACACCAGAATATTGCTGTGCAGAGAAGAGCTGATGAAGACCTCGCAGAAATGCATATATACATTACGGATGCATAGATCTAGTTCTATATGTAACCATTATATTGGGTTTTTTGTCCTTCCATCCCAGTCACCCATAGAGCCAGCTTAGCATACCATCCAAGGAAGGAGAGGTGTAAGATGGCAGCGTGATTCTTCAAATTCATAACCACAAAGTCATGATGCAGAGTGGGCACTGAAGACTTATCTGCTCCCCTCCTTCCTTTTTTGTGGAGGAGAGCTGGGACAAAGGACTTGATGGGGTTTCTAACAGCCTCTCTGGCACTGGCTATCATATTGTAAGCAGGGATGTATATCCCTCAAACTGTTTATTTGCGTGACTGCAGAGGAAGAAAAGGATTTGCCCCAAATGCCTTCTTACTTATGTTCTTTCCTAACTGTTTTATTATGCCTAATTTGTCATCCTTAGAGGATGCCTCTTATCATGTGCAAATTCTTTTTAAATTATTATACTGACACAGAAATAATAGATGCCTGATTTACATTGTAATCTTCGGTAAGAGGGATATTTGTATTTTTTGAAAGTGTTATGATTTTTGTTGCTTCTCAGCGGGTTGGTTTTGGGGGTGGGTTTTTTTTTGGCTTATGATGTTGCATTGCAACATACAGAAAGGAAGGGGAGTTCAAGCATTCATTAGAGACACTTCACGATGAGATCCCAAATCCTAGTCCCTGCCTAGGACACCGCAGCCATCAGTACAGACAGCAAAACATTAAAAAGCTCTTAAGTAAATAATGACTGTGATGATGATAGAGTGGGAAAAGGAGTAAATTTTCAATTCACTAGGGTTAATAGTGATAGGCTCTATTTTCTAAACAAAGATTACTACCCATTCTCTGGAGCACACATACACTTAATACACAACCGCAGCATTAAGGCTGAGATAAGGAGACAGATAAAACGCACAGCAGGAAGCTCTGTACAATGCAGCACTTACAGACGGGCTCCCACCCCACTGTTTAAACCCTGTGCTTCGGCACTACCCTGTTTAAGCCAAGAAAGCGATCCAGCCCACCTCCACTGCGGAAACCCACCTCAGCCCACTTCACGCCACAGAGCTCCGGCTCCGAGGAAGTTATCGCCTCTCCTGGAACAAACCCAGCTAATGGCTGCTCAGGAAAGCACATCTATTTGGGGTTTTTAAGCTGTGTAGCAGTTCTTATCCTTGCTGTGTAGCAGTTCTTATCCCATGGCAACATTTAAAGTGTGTCTTTTCCAGGTGAGGTTGCGGGTGTGAATTCGGAAAGGGAGGCACCCCGGCCTGCCCCATGCTGGGTGCTGCCGAGGTCAACGTGCGGAGTGAGGACCCCTGTTCTTCTCTATGATGTTCGATACCACTCTCTGTGCCGGGTCCTTCTGTCACCGTAGTGAAGAAGAAATTGGGTGGGGGAAGTGAAACTCATTTAGAAACACCTTTTTTTTTTCCCCATGGGATCAACCTCTTTTGCCTGGCAGTAAATACATCCTCTCTCTACAAATGCAAACAACAATACCGAGGAGCAAGGGCCAAAATTGAGCCAAAGAGCCATTGAAGAGCAAATGAAAGGGCAAACGGTTAAGTTTCATTAATACTCTTCCTACTAAGCACTGGCCCTGCTGTGCTGCTCCTCCTGCACATCAGGACAGTTTGTGATACCAAGGACAGGAATCCCATCTCTGTTTCTCCAACAGGAGATGCATTAAATGCAAAAACAGCAGCACTTTAATTTCACTAACACCCCCCCCAAGCTTTTTCTATCTTTCGTATTGTTATTTAATGTCCTTCCTTTATAGGCCAGCCTTCAGAATCATGGCCAAAATGATTTTTACTGGCTACCTGACTGTCATTCTCCTTAACACAGTCTGTGGTTTGCTAGTTGATGATAGCTTAAGTGGAATTTAATTGGTAACATATTGTCAGTTGAATTAAAGGCCATATGATACAGATTTAAACCTTGGTAATTTTTGCATAAAGAACAATCTGTCAACAAATCACAGCAAGAAAAACAGCCATAAATCAGTTTGTCAGGTTTATTAGTAATTGCAGAAGTTTTGTTGTCTTGTTTGACTAGAGCATCTCTTTCCCAGCTGCCAGAAGACGTTTCTCTAGATGCAGGTGACTTTGTAGGTATGCAGATTTTATGCTTCCCGTGCACAGGGATGTACATAAACCTGTACAGGGATGTAAGCAATTGCAGAGTCCTGGAGATAATAACCTGGGCATCTCCTCCAGCTCTTTCTTCCTAAACTGTAGCACCACATGTAGGTGGGCTGTAGAGTCACACCCACAGGCATTTAACCATATGAGCTGAGCCTACGTTCAGAGCAGGATATTGCCTCTGTATCTCTTTATGCCTCCGGATTTCTGCTGGCTGGTTTTGCATCATTATGCTGCTTCTGAGAGGTTCACTTTTCTTTTCCTTCCAAGAGTCATAATAAAACTTCCCTGGCTCGAAGCTGGGACATTGACACAATCCTTTTTTTTCTTTCTTTCTTTCTGAAACGATGCAGTTCTGAAGCTAGTTTTCCAGCTCTGACAATATTCATCCCTGTAGAGCATTCTCCTAGCATGGACTGTATCACAAGCGATCAAGCTGGCTGCATGACACGAAACAGGGTTAGCTTTATATGGCAAGCCGGATAAAGTACAGGGAAGGATGGGTTTGCTGTACGGCCTCAAGCAGAGGGACTGTCTCCCCTCTCCTGGAGACTGCAGAAATGTGTCAAGGAGCCACATCTCCTAGGAAGCCCTTCTCAAGGGTGACAGAAAGGGGCCCTGTAAATCACACTGGTTTTGTGTAGACACCCACCACTGTTGGGTATAAATATATAGACCCCCATTCCTCTCCCCCCCTGCACACGTACTGACACCAGCTATCCCCTGACTCTAGCTTGCATCTAGTAAGCAGGAGCTGTCCCCCTGCCATACAGGCACATGGGGGGGTCTCCACTTTCACGGAATCACAGAATCACAGAATCACAAGGTTGGAAAAGACCTTTAAGATCAAGTCCAAGCGTTCCTGTCCTATGCTAAACCATATATCTAAGTACCCGATCTACCCTTTCTTTAAACACTTTGTGGCTAACTGGATTAATTTTTCTTAATGGTGAAGGCTGTGCAAGGTAAGAGAAGGTAAGGCAGCGGCTGAACAGATAGCCAGTGGGCAGCGTTATGAGAAAGATGGGAAATCACACACACAGACACACACACACACACACACACACCACACACACCCCCCCCCCCCACACACACACAAGTGCCCCATGAATATTTTATCTAACAGGACGCCTTATGTATTGCGATTACCCTTGGGTGACAGCGACTGCCAGAGCGCGTCTATCACTCACGATAAGAATTGCAGGATGATCTGCCCCACTGTTCATAAGCATGATATAAGGTACAGTGGTTATTACAGCAGCATAATGTTCCTATGCAGTAACAAATATACTACGCCGAGACGTGCACATAATTAAAACGACGCTCGCTGGCTTCCCAGCACCGTTTGCCAAAGAATAAGTTGCATGCAAGTGGATTTGCATACAAATGAGATACTGTCAGAACAAGAATGGGACTTTGATAAGACCACATACTCATGTCATTAAGTCACTTCAGTAGCTAAGGAATATTTAGTTAGCATTAAACGAGGATAAAAGTTGATCATTTCCCCTTCCCCCAAGATTAAAACAAAAGCCAACAAGGTGCATGCATTTAAAAATACTGGAACATTTCTGAATTGGAAAGATACCACTGCTAATGCCACCTTTTCAAAGTTTTATGATGTACCGTGGGATTAAATTTGTACTTTTTTAACACAGAAACAAGACCTATTTGTTGTTAAGAGCTATTTTCACTGAGACTTCATGTCACCTACCTGCTTGGTAAGTGCAGATGTAGCACGGAGTCTGATTTTTTAAAAATAAATAGAACTTCTAAACTAAGACATTTTAATTTGTGCTTATATTTAGTTTTATGCTCTAGTGTCATTAAATCAGCGTCGATTAAACACCTACTGAAATCTTCCAGTGAATCAAGACCCTTTAAATCCTTCTTTTTTTTTTTTTTTCTGTAATTGGACACCTCTTGGAAATGTCTGAACCCTGGACTTGATCCAGCCATGCTGAAATCAATGGGAATTTTTCCATTGACTTCAGTGAAAACAGGTCCTTCGGGAAAAGTCTGAACTGAGATGTATTGCTCTGCTTAACTGGTAAAAAAAACCCCAACCCTTTGGAAGACCATCTTTTGGCAGCCTCAAGGTCTGTAGGTCTGTACATCTTATGTGTAGTAGAAGTAAACAGGCTTACAGGGATTTTGATGCTTTTACCTGTAAATAATCCAAGGAAAAGTTAAACACTGAAGTGAGGTGCTTTCAAAGGAGAAGTCAAGACTTAAAATAGTCTCTTGCTGTTGGTGGGAGACCTGCTAACCCTGTACGGCAGGAAACGGTCTCGCAAATTCGTTAACTTCTTTTCTAACTTGAAAAATGGTGCAGGAGTCACTCAGAGGAGGGTAAAAAATTAATATTAATGATTTCATTTTGACAGGAATGAACTCATTACCATGCACATTTCCAACGTTTTTCAACAGTTAATTTTAGCTGCTGAAAAAGACCTCTCTTGCTAACTGAAAATATGGTAATTTCACATTAAAAACTGTGTATTAAGAAGTCTTTCTTTGCCAAAGTTACAAGCGCTTGACAGGGTTTTATAAACCACACTGAGCACCTCACAAACTTTCAATCACACATTATGAGAGGACTAAAAAATCCAAAATTAAAATCAGTTGCCTGATTCAGTTTTTGCAATGGGTAATTTTTTTTTCAGTTGCTGCCATTATCACAAAACCACTAAGACATATGGAAGAAATACACTGGCCCCTAAAATTCACTGGAGTTTTTTAAGGAAAAAAATGCAACATTATGTTATAGCAACTGTCTCTGCCAGTGAGAAAAGGTACAGCATTTTATTTACAGAAAGAAGAATTGGCAGTTAGAAAGAATACAAAGTAGCTGGTGTTAAGATGAATTCAGATTAAGATGAATGTGGTCATTTAACCTCTGGCACGTTGAGTCTTGGGTGCTACTTTTGTGGTTTCCTAGCAAAACATGTATTTGGATGCTGGTGGGCTCAGGATGGGTCCTGAGAAGCTCAAGGTGATGAAATGTATTTCTGTCCTGTTTTTGTTCATGACTGACAGACAGGCTCACCGATGGTTCTGCAGGATGTGAAGCAGTGCCACTAACAACTTGGTCATTTTAGTCTGGCACAATCGAGGAGTTTGCGATGCTTTCAAAAGGCAGGGCATGAAGCGTTCCCCAGCTCACTCCGTTGTCGCAAGGGCAGTTACAAGGGATGCGGTCCACTCTGCCATTCCCAGTCACTCTCCTTCCCCAGCCCCACTGTGGATTGTCCTGCCATTCCGCCTTCCCAAAAGCTGTGCTCTGTAAGTACCTGCTTGAAGACCCTGGGGCAAGCGGTGCAGGAGCCCCCTCGGAGCCACGGGTGAGCTATGTTCTGATAAAACAAGGCAAATAACTCCCTCCTGATGCTGTCAAACATATAAAATACACAGCCCTCAAAACAAAGGAGATTGCCTTTATTTCCTTTCCATTCTAATCATCTTTGGGGCTATTTGTAACAATAGTAGGCATAACACTGCCAAGTGCAAATGTGATTTCCAAGTTGGAGTTCCTTTCAGAAAATGGATTAGTTCAATTTTCCAGATGTCAGACAGGTGTGCAGTTAAGTATATGCTGGAATTCAGTTTGGGTGATTAACACTCATAATGACTATTTGGCTATGACTATCAGATCCTTATTTTCAAAACCTACCATTTATTGTTCTAGTACATTTACTTCACTTATAGCCACCAGCCAAATCCAAGATCAGCTAGGAGGAAATTAAGAACCAATTTATTATGCTTGCGCTGTTTGTACGACATTCATCATCACTGGAATAAAGTGACTGCAAAAAGGAAGAGTAAAGAGGTTTTATGCCAATGCAGAAAGAAATGAAGATCTGTCATTCAATTCCATGTGGATGGAATTGAATGCTTTCGACATTTCCCTGTATTACTTCCATCCCTTGGCCCTTTGCTCTGCAGAAGTCATTCCCTTCCAGAGCAATCTTACCCCCAACTCCAAAAAAATTTCCCTCACCCCCAAAAAACCCCAGCACCTGCAATTAAGTGGCTTGGGCTTGGAGTTGTATGGGTCAGTATCTTTGAATAATTCCTCTTGCAAGGAAAAATGAAAAGTAGGAAAACATGTTTCTGCATCAGCTTTTCTGACAGGGCAACCCTTGCTCACATTGGCTTCCCACATGGCATTTTGAACAGGCGGAAACTGGGCAGAGGAATTACAGGAATTACAGGTCAGGAGCAAATGCAGGGAGAGCTGATCACGTCACAGAAAGCTTTGATTCTGTGTCTGGATTCAACCTGAGGGTTTTGATTCTAGGAGTCTCTGCATACCTTCATAACACTGGATAGGGTTACTATGAGGTCATAGTGCTTCAAGAAATTAACTGACTACATAATGTAGAAGAGCAGTTCTGCGTGGCCTTGATGCAACCATAGATTTGGTTTCAAAGCTGCTTGAAGTCATGTAAATGCCGTGGCGTACGTGGGAGAGCCTGGAGCTGTAGGTTATCTGCTGTGTTGTTGGTATTGATCCCAAAAGTATTGTTCACCGATGGCTGGTTAATTAGGTGCTGCTAATAAATCGATGAACTGCTTTGATCCTATTTGGTTTTTCCTGCAGCAGTTGTAATCTGTCTTTATGGGGATAGGCAACAAGGTTGCGACCACTGGAGAGAAGAAGTGTGCAACAGTCACTGATGAGAATTTTCAGTACAATAAAACACGCCTTCATCCCAACACAAAACTTAAATAGTATAAGTGGACACAAGAAAGAACCAGGAGCTGGCAGATGTCAATTTGGCTCAGGAAGCATTGCAAGTATTTTTCCAGGCTTATTAAGAGCTCTGGGATCCTGCTCAGTCTGTCAGCCCCACACACTTTTAAATCTGCTTCCAGTTCCAGGCAAGCGAGACTTCCTTGGGCACTTTCCTGCGTGATTCTCTCTTTCACAAACACACCTACACAACATCTTGCTGGTTGTCAAGCTTCAACAGCCTTTTCTGAGCTTTCATAGCACTGCTCTATTTCGTCGAGGCCAAAATACCTTAACTTGACCCAGTCCCTCGGGAGGTTCTTTTAAAATTGCCTTTCTGACATTTTAACAAGGACCTTTGTATAAAGACCAAGTAAAGACTGCTGGATGTGGCTGTTTCACATCGCAATTTCTGTGCCCAGATGTTAGGGTATTATACTTTTTTCTCAGTGAACAGAATTAAGACTTATAGCTGGCAAAATACCAGATGGAGTTAAAAGAAGGGGGAAAAAGTGAAATTTCCTTTTCCATTTGAAGGTAGACATTAGAAAATAACCTCTTCAGCTATTTTTCACTCATTTCTATTAATTTTGAGGATAGTGTCAGATGAAACATGGACTAGTTCTTTTCTGGGTCAGGCTCCGTGAGAGTGAATTAGTGTAGGTGGAACCAATAATAACTCCAAGGAACACTGTGAAAGCAACATCATATAAAGGTCTCTCAGCACCTTTGAAGATGTGTTATGGGTCAGGTCTCCTTCACTATCATTGCTTGTTCAAGTAACACGAACAGAACTGGGCCTAGAGAGGCACAGGTGCATCTTCACCTCATCTCAAAGTACTGCCTGGTCTCACTAGGACGCTTCTCGAGACACTTTCTGCCCCAGATCTCACTGGCTGAACCAATTTGGCAGAATTGGCTCAGAGGTACCAGAATGACCCCAAACCTAACAAACACAACATTGTCAGGGAAAGGGGATTCCCTCTATCAAAGATGGGCTATCACCAGAAAAGGTGCACAGATGTTTCAGGGATCTTCAGAGAGCCTGAAAACTTGCCCACTTTTCCCAGCAGTGTTGAGTGGTGCAGTGAAAGGCAGCAGCTCTCCCTAGGACCTCTCCTTGTGTGGTACCCCACAAGCACTACAGCTACAGCATCACCAGTAAAATTGCCATACAAACTCAGCTGTTTTCCAAACCAGATGCTTTCCTGGATTGAGCCTGCTCCCAGTAAAGCACAGGAAGACCTAGTATGTGCGAAGGGAAGGAGAAGTTATGAAATAAATTTGGGTAGCATTTAAATATCACAGTGATGAATATAAACTAGATGGGAGAAGCCCATGGGGCTTTTCACACATTTGAAGGTGTGAACTCACTTAAAAGATTCTTTGGAACACATCCCCAAAATTTACTTATCTCTTTAGCGAAGGAAAACAATGCTAAGTACTGAGGGTTTTTTAATGAAGGCACACAATTAAGAGAAGAGTATATTCTTAAACTCACTCTGCAAGTCGAGCCAATTATAATCCTAAAGCAGAATGGTGAAGCCAGTGTTAATTAACCAGAGAAGGGAGTCAACAGGTCAAATTTGCACCTCAAAGAGCTACAGTAGAATTCCGTGGACAAAAAAAATAGAAAAATAATGTCATAAGTTTAACTAAGTTCTGAAATAATCAGAATTTGGCAGTTTGGGTTGTTTTGTTATAAAACAAAGTTAAACATTGGGCTAACCTTCTGCAATGGAAATCAAGTTTTTCACTGACTTTACTGGAAGTATAATCTTGGCAGTTATAAATTCTTATGGAAGTGAAGTGTTGGCAAATAATTAATGTACACAGAAAGGGACTATGGAAACATAACTGTTCTGTGCTCTGCTTTCCTAACATTTCCTACTGATTTTAGAATGTCCAGTTGAAAGTGAAAAACAAAGACATCAACGGAGGAACTTAATACAGATTTTATTTTATATCCATACATATATTAAAATGAGTTGAATGGTAACATATAGGACATGCAGAAATATATACATATACACATATGATTCTCCTAAATGAAGTGAGCTATAGCATAATTCTATTTTGTAGGCCAATTATTCAAAATCAGACATGTTTTCCAATGCTACCTATGATTTGGAATAGTTTGATTTTCAAAACATGTATTTATCCTTTTTGCATCAGTTGCTTTTTAAAAATATTGAAAAAAAATTAATCACTGAGCTATGATCAAATGAATATGCCAATATTGGTCTTGCCATTCCAACTTGTTTTGCATTAGAAAGTGCAACAGCTTCCCCCCCCCATATTTCCATCAGGGAAGCTGTTTTTGTAGGATCACACATTCATTCAAAAGCAGTTCAGGCACACTGGCTGGCTGACCCAACACCCCATTCACTTTAAAAAAAAAAAAAAAAGTGTTTTCAAGTTTGTTTCTGTAGCTTGGATCTAGGTCTTTATCACTTTGCTCCCTTCATCCTAGTGGTTTATTCAACCTGACAAAGCTTCAGGGCACTTTTTTTTTTTTTTGGCTTTTTTCCTTTTATTCAGTGCAGCTGAGAAAACTCTCTCACAATGTGTCAATTTTAATATTTGTTTACTCCACCAATGCACGAACGAGTATATCAAGGTCTCCCTTTGGGGGAGCAGCAACTGCAGTTGTTGATGCTGTAGCATACACCACTTGTAACAACATCTATGTAGCTGGACTTGGGGATGATAAACCTACCTACTCCCTCAGGCTACTCGTTTGTCTCTCTCCTTCACCCTCCTCATCATCTTCATCTCTCTGGCAAGACTTGATGCTTCTGTCTCAGCGAGGTGGGGCTCACTCTGGTCTCCTAGGAAGGCTCAGGGACAGTAAATGTTTGCAGTGTTCAGGACACTTTCTGAAATCCTTTTCCACCAGTGTCCAAAGATCACACTGAAAAGCAAGTCTCAAAACTGAATTATAAACAAAGAAATTAAGGTGTTTGGTGCATTTGTTTTCACTACTTGCTATTTCTACTAATTTGACTGGAGTTGAAATTGGCTTTAATTTTGTCTCCATTCGTGAAGGCTGATGTTCAGAAGTGCTGAACATGCCTTTTCCCACATCTGGAGTGGGGGGCAACATGGGACCTTCGCACTTCAGAACATATGGACTAATCCTGCTTAAGCTGCATTCCCAAGAACCGAAGGAATTTAAACTTTCCAAGGAACACTCAAATATTCCCTCAAGCATAGATAGGGACAAGAAGACTTAGTACCCACGGGGAGGATACATTTAGCAGTGCTTCCCCTCGTACCCCCACCCTTGAAACTGTGATGTGTAGAGCACTGCAGAAATGCAAAGTGCCACTGTCATGGTGTTCTCAGAGCCAGTGGGGGTCACCTGCCTTTTTGCTGTGAGGCAGAACACAGAGTTGCAATTATGTTATTTTCTTTATCTGTGGCTCCTGCAAAAACTGTTGTCATATCTTGTTTTATACAAAGGGCAGACATCAAGATTTTGTTATTAAAAGTTGGCTTCATAAATTGACTGTGTAATCAGATGACAATTGTTGTGGTTTTATGTGGCAGGGTTCTGGTGGAGGAGGGGGCTGCAGGGGTGGCTTCTGCAAGCAGCAGCCAGAAGCTCTCTGCAGGCCCCACAGAGCAAACACCTGCTCAAGGTTGGAGTCGTTGCTGACCAAGGCCGAGCCCATCAGGGACGGTCACAGCGCCTCTGGGCATTTAGGAGGAAAAAAAACCCACAAGCAGCCACTTTTTGCCACCAGAGAAGGGAGTGAGAAGATGTATAGAATTGTGCAGGCACAAAGGCCAGTGAAGAGCAGGGGGAGGAGGCACCCCAGGTGCTGGAGAGAAAGATGCCCCTGCAGCCCCTGGAGAAACCCATGGTGGAGCAGGTTGTCCCCCTTTAGCCCATGGAAGATGACAGAGAGCAGAGATCCCACCTGCAGCCCATGGAGAGGTCCCACACTGGAGCAGGTGGAGACATATGAAAGATGCTGTGACCTGCATTGAAGCAAGCTCCTGGCAGAAACTGCAGCCTGTGGAGAGGCAGACCTGCACCAGAGCAGATTTGCTGGGGGGACTTGTGACCCCATGGAGGACCAGACTGGAACAGTCTGGGCCTGAGAGACAGAAAAATCTTTCTCTAACTGCACCCCATAGAGGTGTCCCACACTGGGGCAGCTGGTGAAAAGCTGAAGCCCCATGGGAAAGGACTCACGTTGGAGAAGTTTGTGAAGGACTGTGAGTGGGACCCCACGCTGGAGCAGGGAGAGGGTGTGAGACCCCTCCCACACCCTTACCCCAGCTAAAAAGGAAAACAACTTGTGAAGAACTGTCCAAAACCCCCATTCCCCATCCCCCCGCCCCCCACCCATGCCACCCTGAGGAGGAGAAGGGAGAGACATCATGACTAAAGTGAAGTCAGCGAAGAAGGGAGGGGTGGGGGGGGGGGGTGTTTTAAGTTCTGGTTTTACTTTTCATTATTCTACTCTGATTTTACTCCAGGCAGGGTCAAACCACCACAACAATTTGGTACCTAGTAATACCTTTACATGGTCCATATTATTGATTATTGATATAAATTTGAAAATTAGGGAAATTAATAAAGGTTTTATTTTTGAGAAGTATTTTTGATATTAGACTCATGACTCTTCTGCTTTACTAATTCATCAGCTTTCATCAATACTTGAGTTTTCTGTTAGTTTGTGCAATACTTGTGAAACTATTTCTGTAACAGAAACCTACATGACCTATAGTTTTAAGAGATTCTTCAGTGGAGAGACAATTTCATGGTTTTTACTGCTCTTTTGTTTGCCTCTATCTCTATCTCATCATCTCAAAATGAAAATGTGACCAACCAAGATCTGATGCTTTTTAAGGACACAGATTTTCAGTTAAAGAAGCATCCTTTACATCAACAAAAATAATTACAAAACCAGAGACATGTGCAAATGAAGTATGAGGTCTTGCAAGCAGCTAGTAGCCAGTGTAATGCCATCACCAGCCGCAGAGGCACTCACAGTTCTTCAGATAGTTTCAACTGGCATTATGGGGCAAATGGGTTGCAAGAGATACTGCAGCCATCAGGAAAGCAATCGCACACACACACATAGTTGTGTGCTGTCCATGAATCATAGAATCATAGAAGGGTCTGGGTTGGAAGGGACCCCAAGGATCATAGAGTTCCAACCCCCCTGCCACAGGCAGGGCCACCAACCTCCAGGCCTGGACCTACACAATGTTGCCCAGGGCTCCATCCCACCTGGTCTTGAACACCTCCAGGGATGGGTCATCCACCACCTCTCTGGGCAGCCTCATACAAGCATCTACATACACTTGTGTACTTAAGGGATGTAGAAATACATTTATATAAATACATGTATATTTTCCTTACTTGCATGCCTGTCTTTTTTTAAAGAATTCAGCATGATACTATTAGAAGAAAAAGGTTTAATTTTGTCATCATGGTTCATGGAATATCCTGAGTTGGAAGGGATCCATAAGGATCATCGAGTCAGAAATACCATGACGTGCCTAAAATAAACATTCACGAGATTTTAGGCTGGTTGTAGATTTTTCTGTTGTTGAAACCTGGCTTATGTACAAGTAATTAATTTTGCTCAATTGGATTTTATAAAAATGCTTTTCCTGATTGTAACAGTGTGAAACATTTGATGTCATTTAACTGTGGATTTGAGGGGTTTTTTACTGTCTGAGATAGAGTTGCCTATTCTCGAGCAAGCAAACTATTATACAACGTTACATTTTGTGCTACTGTGTAATAAAATGCTATAATTGATATAGGTCTTTACCACACTGACTATCATACTGTACAATATAAAATAAATTACCAGAAAAGAACAGCATTTTTCTAATCCTATATGCTTATACAAAGCAGTTTGGATTGTTGCATTTTAGGGAAGTGACAATTATTCTCTCCATATTCACTTGATTCATGAATAGTGCAATTTTCAAGCATTTGTATTTGGTTAAAAGTGCTCAGAGAAAAATCCCCATAACAAATAGTCAAGTGGCTATAAACCAGATCCTTCCATGCTGACAGACTAATTAATCTGATCAGTCTTGAACACCAGTGTTTGTCATATGAGCAGTCAGCATTCAGCAGCAGCCAGCTACAGCGGTCACCTATAAACGCTCCCCTGTCGCCTTAGGGCTTAATGCTTTTCTCACCAAAGCCAAAGGGAAAATCTTGACTGATCCCAGTTTTTAGAAAACCGAGTAACTGCCAATTTCCCACAAAAAGAAAATTTAAGAAAATTATTGTAAGTTGAAAATTTGCTCCTCAAAAGCTGAATCCTGAGTTCCTGAGAATGACCCCCATGTGATTTTGCCTGGAAGGAGCCTGTCCACCCAAGAGTGGTTCTGGAGCTTGGAGGAGGAGCGTGACCTCCTCTCCACTTCCTTGGCACAAACAGAAGGAGCTGTGCTGAGCCTCACAGCCTCCTGTGGCCATTCCCAGCTCTGTCACAAATGCAAACAAGGGGCTTCTAACCCAGCTCTTAAGTTCATAGATACCATAGGTGGTGACTGAAAGGTCCTGCTGTAGTGTATTAACAGATTAGATTTTTTAAGAAAATCTGCATGGAAGGTACATTCTAAACAATTAAAAAACCCCAAACAAACAAACAAAAAAAACCCCCAACAAAACTACATCAAAAAAAGCTGCAGGTGAAACAGCCAATACTGTAAATACTGAGGGACTGAGACTTTTAGGAAACTTAAAATTTCTCCAGTTCATGAACAACCTTTCTCAAAATGTGTGCTGCAGGTTACAGCAACAGGCTGGTGAGTTTTTGCCATCTGAACAAAGCCTCATGTGACTGAGGCAAAGGAAGCTTGTATAAAATTCCTATCGTCCTGAGAACGCAGCCAATTTCTCACAGTATGCTACCAGGAATAATATGAAAAACATAAAATCAAGTTATAATTTTTGCATTTATTTATTTATTTTCACCAAACTCTCATTAAATTTCATATCACATTACGAGCAGCAATTTCTGCTGTAGAAAAGCAGCAACCTAGAGCATCAGATATTCTCTGGTGGATCTTTCAGACCCAAACCTGCTTAGCTTTTAAGATTAGACAAGATCAAGCCTACTTAGACAAGGAAGGCCATCTGTTTTCAAGGATCCAGCTGCTATCCCTTCAAACACAACTCACTGTGGACTCCTGGTAATTTATTAATCCCAGGATAAACCTGTAAGTCTGCAATATCATTATTTGACTTCTTTATACCATTAGCTTGAACATTTTATCAACTGCTGTGCAGGTAACAGTCAAAAAGCTAAGGAGATTTGTCAACCCTCATAATTAATATCTCCCTTCTTTTAAGTTATCAAGACTCCAGTTTAGCACAGACTTAAGCACTTTCTGTGAGCGGGCAGTTCGCAGAAGATTAAAGACTGTGGTTATGATCCCTTCAATACCTGGGAGCCTTGTTCAAGATGCTGCCCGTTCAAATTTGGTTTTGAAATTGGTCTATACACACACACACAGATCTGTGAGCACGGACACACACCATGCTATTTTGGTGGGGTTTTTTTCAGATTTGTCAGTTTTTCTTCAGGCAGGGGAAAGCTGAAGATTCCACTCAACCCAGGTGAAACTGTTGGTTGGGTTTTTTTAAACCAAACAAGTCTGGCGTTATCTCAGTCCCTATAAATTTATGTGCTGGATTTAGAAGTGAGAAAGGTTTTTTCCTCTGTCAGGCAATGCTGAATTGGCTAAATAACTGGGTGGATGTTAATAAAACTTCCCTTTCAACTGCAGAATGATCGCTTCTTGTCCCAGGTGGAGCATGATAAATCAATGCAAAAGCTACTTTTCTCAGAAAGTTATCAGTGACTGAAAATAAGGGTTCAGAACCTAAGTGCCATGTTAGTGGTGGTTTCAGAGTGTTACTGCTGTGATGGTGGTGCAATCCACCTGCTAAAAGCATATTGAACAAGATAAAATAAATACACCTTTTTATATATGCAGCAGTATGTAGTTGACAAATCACGAACTGTTAGTCCTGACTGTGCTTTCCTGGGTGGGAAACTCTGAAGCACTCTCTCATTCAGGCTTCTCACACAATTAAGTGTCCCCTTAAGATGACCATGAAGATGTGCAGAGTTATCCAACCCTTTTGCCTGAGCAGAGACAGTGGTCGAGCTGTCATGTAGAAAGAGCAAGAGGAAAGGGTGGGCCGGGGAGGTCCGTTTTCTGGCTTTTCATTCCTGGGTCTTGCCTGATGTCTTTTTGAAGAAATTGAGAGTGTATAATAGTGTATTGCTTGAGAATTTCTATCTAATTCCTTCAGCCTCCCTGACCTGCATGTGGGTGAAGCCCTCAATTTCATACAGCTGCTCTTACTGACACACTCCTGGCTATCCTCTCACTGCTACCCCATCCTCCTCATACCCCATTTTAGTATAGATGGGAACTCATGACATGTTGAGCATCTTCAGGCTGAGAAAGCCAGGGAACTCTCAGCGTCTACAAATGTGGTGACATGGTTGGATCTTTGATAAGCAGTGGGAGGTAGTTCCACCTTTGCAGGGGCCTGGACAATGTGCTTTTATATCTTCCATATTGTTGCCAGCAAGTGCTCGGCTCTTGGAAGTAATGGTTTATCAGGCAGCATTGCAAACTGTAAAGGTTAGAAATCTAGTATGTTTGTTAGAACCCGTTACAGACTCTATCTGCTTGTTTGGGAGCTTTTTGAATTTTATATTTGACTCATTCCTGAAACTGTAAGTGCTAGAACTCTCTCTCCTATTCTCTTTCTCTTTCTTTCTTTGACTAGCATGTGAGATCTTACAAGAGTATGGGGTTCTGGGAGCTAATGTTTTGGATGAACTCAAAATACTGAAGAACTGACTGTAAGAAAAGTGAAAATCTATACTGATAGCTAAGAATCCTTCCAAACCAGCATCAAAATCATTTAGTTTGTGGTTAGGTCCCATTGCTTCATCTCCAGTAGAATATATGGCAACATGCAGGAATTGCCAAGGGTTATGTTGCAAATCCCTGTTAGCAGCAGGGAAGCAGCCTCCACTCTTTTATACGTCATTTCCTGACGTCAAATGTCCTTAAAGGTTTCCAGGCAAACTCAGTGTGGTTCACAGATATACTTCTGTTCTGAAAGAGCAACTTACACACCATGCTGTAGAACCTTGGTTATGCTAATAGTTATGGATGCTACATTTGTCTGTTTAACAGGCTATCAAAATGTGACACCAGCGACCATTCCTTTCATCTGGGAGGTCAGCATGACATTCTGTGTCCAGCCAGCAGCCCAGCATGGAGAGCAAAGAGGCTGTGAGCTACATCCTGTTTCAGCAGTGCTGGTCTGAGCAGAGTATGGATGAATGTGGTTCACGATTTTTGTGTAGACTGAAATCCAGCAGGAGGTATCACCTTCATGTGTGGCATTCTGAGCTATTGCTGTGACCTTCCCTTCTAGTTAATGGAATTAAAGAAATAGACCCAACAAAGGGCAGTGGTTTCTCTCATCCAACACAGGCATTTAAGCCAGGGGAATCAGCCTCTTCTTCATCAGGTCTTTCTCCCCACCTTGAAGAGAGCATGGGACAGACCCCAAGGGACCATTTTTGTTAAAGAAGGCCTGAGCCTGCTTGTTCTGCATACTGGCAGTGTTGCACACTGGGGCAGCATCACAGAAACACTCTGTCTCCAAGAACATGTACAATGCCTCTGACTCTTTCAACACAAAACTTGAAAAAATAACTAGTAAAGCTGCAGATTTGAGTTAAATAGATCAAGGTTGTGATGCTTTGCTCACAGGCCATGAGATGTTACTCCCACGATTGCTGGTGGTTACTCAGTGACTGCATACATAACATCAGTGCCGACATTTTCTGGCTTCCCACAGCTTGATTTCACCACCCTCCCTGTTCAGTACCACAACTTCCCTTTAATAGCATCTGAAATACAAATAATGCCAGAGAGGGGAAGGAAGCTGGTGTCTGTTAGAGACATCTTACAGAGATGATCTCCAGATCCTCAGCACAGAGGATAGGTTGTGAGGATTACAAGAGAGCCTTATGGCTGTATGGGGACTAACCACACTTTTCCAGGCCCTTTTCCAAAAAACAGCTGGATGGTGCCACTGTGAGAAGATAGATTGCCATCTATCAATAATTGCATCTAAACTTTCTCTCCAGAATGGCTCCAATGGCTGCAGCCTTACTAAGGTGATCTTCAATACGTGCAAAAGCAAGGATTTTTCGAGTCCCCAGGACACCTTAACAGTACCTTTATATTTACCAATCTAGTATCCTATACATATGGCTTAGGAGGTGGAGGTCAACATAGCTCCCGTTGGCTTTTCAAAGTAGTGTTGATTTACTCCATATAAGCATCTGATTCACGAGTCAAAAGAGCAGATGTACAATCAAGCAATCTTGTTCCCAGGTAGGTGATTTCTGCCACCACTTATAAAAGTGCTAAAAAAGAAATCACTAGGAAAGCTTATTTGTTTTATCTTTTGGTGATTATTTTGCCTGGTAATTGCAAACATCCTGCGTTAAGTCTGACAAGAATTACCTTACGCTTTGGCAAATGCTGGTGCTTTCCTTCATGTTCCCCCCTGATAAAGGTAGTCTGGCTTTGATATTGCTTAAAGCAGTCATAGTCTTTGTTCTTCAGAAATGATAAAGCATTTCTAATTCTGAGTTTTATAATACTACAATATGGAGAGACAGATTTTATCTTAATAACATCTATATTATGATAAAGAACCAGCTACATGACAGGAAAGCGAACATTTCGGTTCATCTACAATTCTCCATCACATCAAAAGACACTACATGTGAGAATGATATGCTAAAACTTCCCATTATGCAGTTTGGAAACACATATATTTGTTCCAAAGGAATCGGTATTGTTAAGAGTAACCTCAATGGCTGATCTAGATAATGTTTCACAGCCCAAACCGATACTTTAATTACGGTGTAATAAGATACCGATCTCATTGCTGCACATCTCCTAAGATATTTCTGTGAGCAAGATGCTGAATGTAAAGAGTTGCTCCTGATACAATAATTGCAAATAATAACACAAATGCTATCCCTCCCAGCTATGTTGTGACACCTAAACTCTTGTTAGTATTTAATGCAACCAGCAATGGAATAGGAGAAAGTCAACAAGAAGCCTATTTCCAGAAAAAGATAATAATTCCCATGAAGGAACAGAGAACGGGGCTGAACCATTCCTCACCCCAAAGAGAGAATTAGTCATTTATTCTATATAAGATCAACACAGTAACCAGAGTCCTCCGCACCTTCCAGTAACAGGAGATGTGAAAATACAGAGAATAAACCACGCACATGTGAGCTTTCGCTTAATATGCACATTGGTAACTACATAATCATACTTCAAAAATCCCTCTCTCTCACATGTGCACTTTCATTCCTATGGGTGGAATACATACTCATACCTATTTATGACTGGCCCGATTCTCCCTACCTTGCTGGTATTGAGAGGCATCTTACTCTAGAGTAGTCCCACTGAAATCAAGCAGAGATAATGCTCTTCAGCCTGAGTATGGGTGGCAGATTCCACCTATATATAGCACGACTATATTTATCTCCATTTTAAGTGGTTAATTTAGCTCTGTATCACTGAATTAAATATAAATTATCTGCTAGCACAAAAGCAGCTTGGGAGCAATTACAGTCCCCTATCTCCCCCACCCCACCCCAAATACGCTAAATATCAATGTGCAATATGCAAATCCTAGGGTTTTTTACACCAACCAAGTCGAATTCTTAATACCAGACAAGAAGAAAATCATAGCTTAACATACACTAGTAGATGTAATAAATAATGAACAGCACTAACAGCTTAACATCATAAGGAAACAGATGGAAAACTTCCCTCCAGAGATCATTGCATCTAGTATTAGAGAATGAGTTTCTGGACGTGCACAGGGTGAACAGTTCAAGTCTGAATTACAATGAGGTTGGTAACACTTTTTTATTATAAATGTAGGAATTTCATGTCTTCCTTTTAGAAAGTACTGCTATTATAGCATTCATCTGTTTCACTGAAGACATGAAAAGCAAAAGGCAAAATCTTAAGCTGCTAAAGCGTGCATAGCACAATCAAATCAAGATCTCGCTCTGGGAGTACCTTGGCTGGGTTTGCAGAATACAGCAGGGCTACAATGCCATCATCTGTCCAGGAAACGGAACAGAACCCAACGCAGAAGCCAACTCTTTACTAGCAGGGTTCATCTACACGACTGGGAAATGCTAGTAAGGCGGTAACTATTGTATCTGTAGGTCAATTACCATTGTGTGTTTAGAGAATTATAATGAAACAATGTCCAATCTGTTTCTCTGATAACAGTTCCTTTTCCTCATCCAGTGGCTTGGTTCTGTGTTCAAAGTGCCTTTCAGACTGCGAATACAAGAGATGGAGACTTCTCTGGGAAGTGAAGCACATCTGTTTGGTTTGAATAAACCACACTGGAGAAGCGAACCAATTATCACATTTTGCACACATTTGTTTGCTGCTTTTTTTCCCCCCTTTTTTTTTTTAATTGGTATGTGGTGTCCAAATGACATATACAGACTGTATCACTGGAAGCAGCCCAGTTAAAGCAACATGTCATGATTGAATCCTTCAGCTACATGCCTCTCAGTGGGCATTTGACCCCATGGCACAGCTCCTCTGACTTTCTGATAAGAATCTGTGAACGTCTGTACCGTGTGGGTTACAACAGATCCCACTTCTCTCATTTGCCATCAGGAAGGTTTCCAAGTATGATGGGAAACCTCACCTCTAGACTAACCTCTATCAAATGTCTATCATAGCAGCACCTATTTGCCATGTATGCAACTGCACTTCACATAGAGCTTTGCACAAATAATAACAAATTAAGCTTCCCAAGAAGAAGGAACTTCTCTCCCTGCTTCCTTCCTCCATCCTCTTCACACCCACCTCACTCATTTTGCCGGCCACAAAAGAAGCACAGAAATTAAATGCTGTGTTCAGGGTCTCAAAATCAATTTCAGCAGAGCATGCCCAAGCCAGCCGAGCTCCTGTCTGCTCTGTCAGCTGTTAGATAACATTGCCTCCAACATCAGATGGATGCAGAGACCACTGCTTTCTATTGTGGCTGAAGATATATAAACATAATTGAAAGTTGTATTGATTTTGAAGCCAAAACTTCTAGATGACTAAAACTCTGGGGCAACTGTAGGGTCAGCCAGAACACCTTTGGTAATAGGGTGAGGAGCGGAAGCTGATATTCTCCTGACAAACCCGCTAAGCTTATAAATGTCTAGCATTCATTACGTTATACACAACGCTGGCCAATAATTTCAGGTTGCTGTTCCAAGACACAAATTACTTCCAAATGCAGGGCTATGCAGAAAAAAAAAAATGGAAGAGGTCCAACATCAAAATGTAGGAGACACCAAAGAGTTATTTCAATAATAAGACTACTCAATAATTTTGTATTGCAGTTTGATACTGAAACAACTCCCCTCCACAGCACCTACAGTCCATTGCAAACTGGTGATGTACTCATAGAGACCGACTATAAAAAATGAAACAAGAAGCAGAACAACTTTCCAAAATAATATTAAAACAAACAAAAAAAAAGAAACCACAGCCCAAACATCCTCTGGGATGCTCAGACAGCTACAAATCTCTCCCCTGTGTGCTGAAGAGATGCAAGGTTGCAGGGCTGTGGAACAAGTAAGCTGCATGCAGACAGAGTTCAGCATTTGCCTCCTGACCTGTCACGGGAGGCAGTGTTGACAGTGATGGGCTGTGCAGGGCAGGAGGCTGCCAAGGACAGCAAACCTGCTGTGATTCCCCACAGCCCACCACCTCTCCTGCTCCAAGTGCGGGATGAGTAGACACATTGTGACTAGGAAAGAGAAAAGGGACTGAAACTAGAATTTTCCAACCAGAGCTGAAAGCAGGTGTCCAGCAAAAGAAATTTCCCTGTTTCTCCATCCCCTGTCACTGGCAAAAGCAGGACTAGCAAGCCTTCCTCCTTCAGTCCTTCGTCCTAGCTCTCCATCTTGCTAAAGGAGTGGCCTGGACAAGTATAGCTCCACCTGGGAGTCCACAGAGGTGGCTGAGTAGCTTGGAACCACATCTGTTGTTTCTTTCTACGGGAATGAGCTTTATACTATAAGTTTTACCTAAACCTAAACGCAGTCAGTGAGCTTCGTATTAAACCCTGGCAGAAACTTCAGGATCATGTTGAAAATCTTGAGTAATGAGGGTCCTGTCTTGCCTTTGACCTTCACCTGATTAAACTACTGTCTTTTCTGTGCTCGTGACCCAAGGTGCTAGAGTGACTCCAGGTCACCATCTTGGCAGCATGCAGGGTTTCTGGCGCAGCAGCTAACTTTGGATCTCACAAAATTTCTTTCTGATATTCCTGAGTATAACCAGTTTTGTCTGCCAAGAAAATCTTGTGTGGCATTGCTGCTGACAACTAGGATGATAATCAAATAAGCTAACAAGAGGAAAATAATGGGGAGTGCAGTGAGAAGTAGCCTGCCATTTTGGTGCTGGAAGCACAGATTCCCTTCTTCCTCACTCTTTCCCCTGCATTTGCTTCCATTTGGCACTGTCTCTGCCCCCTCTCATTGCTTCTATGCATCATTTCCTCCTTCCTCGCATAAGAGTAAGAGATGAGTGATGTTTTCTCAGAGGCTTTTTCTTTCTCATTCTCCTTACAGTTACTTTACTTTTGCTCCTCCTGTGAATTCAGAGGCCAGCTAATTTTTTTTAAGTGCACATCTGGGGACTTTGCAAGAGATCCATAAAAAAGTGATGCTCAGGAACTTGTCCAGAGACCTCACTTGGAACAAGAAATGTTTCTCCTGGTGCATCTGAGGCTTTTCAAGGAAACCACATATTTTGTGTCTGAGGTTTGCTTGTGACCGTTCTCTTTTCCTTCAGCTGTGACACATTACCTGACAGTGGCTGGATTTGTCATTTATTAGCTCAAACCTCTTTAAAAGCGGTGTACTTTCTATACAACTTTGGGAAACGACCAGAGGGAATGCTGGGGAAAGCTTTGAAAACGGAAACAAAAGACTACATCTGTTAAGGGAGGGATCTTGATCCTAAGCAGAGCCTTGTACCACCTGACTTACTAGGAAAGTGAGGTTTAAACCACTAACCAGGTGGATTGACATCCCCCAGCATACATTAGAGCAGTCAAACATGTGTGTGCTGTTGGGCTGTGGCAAGGGCAGAAGTCAGGGCTTGTGGCCATGCGAGCGGTTTCTCTGTGCACGAGCGCCAGGGCCGATTCCTTCATTATTTTGCAAAAAGATGACAAGTACCACGAAAGGTTGAAAAAGCAAAGGGGAAGCCAGCAGCACTACCACACATTTTTCTTTAAAGAAGACAAAATTCGAAAAAATTAAATGAGACACTAAGCTGGTAGACTTCAGTGCAGAGGCAGAGAGTGGAACAGTTCAGGTTGTGTGGCATCAGCATCTCATTGCTCTTTCAGAGCCCGTTTTGGGCATACCTGGGTATTTGCAGGAGTTTAATGTCAGCAGAAGGAACTCTCACCCTTCCTGCTCCTCCTCTGTGAAACTAATATGGTTGTGTTCCCATTGCTTTTGTGTTTAACTTGCTTGAATACTGACAAATTAAGCACGGTTGAAAACAGTTTTGCACTACTTGAGGCCGAAGACATGGTGAGTATTTGGATAAGGGTGACCTACTTCGTTCAGAGCGATGGGTATTTATCCAGGAGCGGGAGTCTGACCCACTTTCCTGCTGGAGCAACACAGGTCAATTTGTTGTGGATGCACTCAGGTTGGCTTTGCAGACTCAAATCAATTCAAAGTATTTAGCAGCCACTAGGTCACAAATATTCCATACTCCCATCAATAAAAGTAAATGCCTACAGAGCTCTCAATTTTCAAAGCTCTTTACTATTATTACTGTTATTATTAAATATTTACATTACCATATGTCCCAGAGGGAATAGTCAAGATCAGCTCCCTAGTGCGCTAGGCTCCCTGCAAGTGCAGGAGATGTAAATATTAGTTCATATACGTATTAACCAGTCACGTTACTTCCCAGCTTGCCTCCCCGACCACCCTCACTCCTTCCGCCCAGCCGAACAGCACTGTTCACAAACACCCAACTGGAGAGGGTTAAGGACTGCAGCCCTCCAGGCACGCCATCGGCTTCTGTCACACCGCCCATCTCCTCTCACTCTCCCCAGCACCCCCTTGGCGGGCACCCCGAATGTCAGTGCTTTCCAGTCACGCCTCCGCCATTACCGTCTGCTGCACGCCCGCAACACCCCACCCTCCGCGTCTTGCTGGGGGCTCTGCAACCATATGCCGCGATTCATTTATTAGTCCAAATTTCCCGAGGGAGCGCGGTGTACCCATCTGATGCCCTTGCATTTGAGCCTCTGAGTCACAGGTAGCGGAGCAACGTGTGAAAATACAAAAACCCCGATAACATAAATGCACTAAACGGCGGCGTATTCAGTGGGCAAAGCGCTTCCCGCGGTGCAGGCAGCGCAAGTTGCTCGCGTGCACCACTTATCCCACTATGTCTGCAGCATAAATTACGCTCCAGAAATTTGCTCTCAATGGCCTCTTTCAGATAGTAGCAATGAGTAAGATAAAACCTGCCACTTTATGTCAAGTCACACTTGTCGAGTACAGATTTAGTAATAGTAATACTTAGCTTTTATGTAGCACTTTACATTTTCCAGTTGCTGCACAGAGATTAATTAATCAGTTAGACATATATAAGCTGGGCCTGAAGCACATACTGGAGGATTGACAGATGCCTGCGCCGCCGCGGAAGCACAAAGGCGACTGCCTGACCTGCAGACACACAGGTGTGTTTGGGAGGAGCGAGACTCCAGCATGAGTCCTGCGATCTGCCCAGATCTGAGCAGCACCAGGGGGCCTCTGAGGCTTTGCCTTGTCTACTCTCCACCCGCTGAAAGAAATGAACGTAAGCAAATACCAACCATTCTGCCACACATTCTGCAAACCATTTCTTGTGATCAGAGAAACTGCTGCCTCCGAGGCTGGGAAACGAGAGACAAAGACGGATGGGTTCGCTTCCTGCTTGTTGCACCCTGGTGAGATCTCCCTTTGCCATGGCTTAAACGTCCTCCTGCCCACACCCTCCCAACCCTTGCTGGGCTTGTTCCAAAATCTCTCCCTGTGGTGGGGAGGAAGGTGATGTTTCTGCTGACAACTGTGGAGAAGGCCCCCGCCGCAGAGCCACGCTATCGACTGACAGCCGCCTGTCCAACCTGGCTGCTGCTACTGCTGCCGACGGAGCGCTTCAGACATACTTTCTGAATTAAGCCAAGCCTGGATAATTGGGAGTTGGAACCAACTCAAACGTGAGCCAGCAGATGAGGGATCATGTTGTTCGCTGAATTGCTCATTGACAGTGAAGAAAAGCGTTTGTGGTGGAGTGCTGCTGCCCTCCAGACAGGAGCGTTGGCCAGCGGAGCAGCCCGCAGTTCCGTGAGAGCATCAATTTTCGTCTCAAACTGGTTTAGTGCAGCTCTTCTTGCCCCAGACTGCGCCCAAAGAGGCGCAACAACAGCTGGGTGGGTGGCTTGCGCTGAGGATGTGCTCAGCACCATATCTTAGCTTGTCATAAACTAAAGAACAAAACACAGAACTAAACAACCAACCCACGCAAGAAACTGCCAACATTTTGATACTTGGGGACTTTCTTTTTCATCCGCCTTCCTGGTACCTTCTAGGAAGGCATTAATATGCACATGCAGGATTACTCCTACCCTTATGCCTGTCATATTCTTGCTGCGTGAAGAAAAACCTTACGCTGAGCATGTGTAAGGTGCTCAGATGTGCTGAAACTGAAGCGCTCACGGAACTGCACCACAGACCTTGAAAGCGACAGTTGAATTACGCGTCAAAAGAGTTTTAAAATTAATAAATGCAGGGCTCCTTTTAGTCATCTTCTGGTTTCTGAGTCCTTAAGTCGTAATTTCAGGATATTTATACTCAGCCAAAAGAACTAGCAGCCCAACTGTTATTTGAAGTGAAAGACGAGAATCTCTCATAATCAAAAGACTCCAGCAACTGAGATTTTTTTTAAGTCTCAATTAGCCAGCAATTCGTAGAAAGAGCTGGCAACGCTGCTATGAGCCATTACATTTTCCATGTTTTGACACAGTGAATGTTTACATTCGTGTTTACATCAACTTTCTTGCATTTAATTACAGAGGCTCTCACGACAGGGGAGGTTTAGGTTGGCTGTTAGGAAGAGGTTCTTTACTGAGAGGGTGGTTGGGCACTGGCACAGGCTCCTTAGGGAAGGGGTCACATCACTGAGCTTCGCTGAGCTCAAGAAGTGTCTGGACAATGCCCTCACTCACACGCTCTGACTTGGCCCTGCTTGTCCAGGAGTTGGACTCAATGATCCTTACGGATCCCTTCCCACTCAGAAGATTCTGTGATTCCTGTCTTGCTTTTACTCTGCTGAAATTGATAGAGACCATGGATCTGCCACAGGTTCTTAGTGGTTCCCAGTGCTACTGCTTGTGGGAATCAGTGATTTTGCATGGAAACCAATGTTTAGGCACCTTGAACTGTGCTGTAAGGAGAATTTCTGGTGCTCCAGGTGTCTTGGGGTGTCTTCTCATCTCCTTCTCCTTGGGCTGTCACTGCAGACACGTATCTCCTCCTCTTTGCTGGGTCTTAGACACACCTGCCATGCAAGTTAGAGATCTGAGCCGTGGAGCTGGCAAATGGCTTTTGTCTTGGCACTTCTGAATTCTCACGTATCTATGGAGCAAGGAGATGAGTGCATGAGGCTGTATCATTAAAAATAAAAAGTTAAGTGCCCAAAAGAAAATTACTAGGTTATAAACATAATGCCTTGCTGCACCTCAAGTCTCCGCTTGTGTTTGCTTAACTCTTGCAAACTGTGATAATAATGCTGAGACCGAAAGCCTGCCTGTGGCCTGACCTGTGAGCAGCTGCCTGCGCTTCCCAGGGTGGGAAACACTGGGGATGCATCCCAGCTCAGCCCCTGTGGCTCTCAGGAGGGGTCCTGGGGTGTTGCTTTGCTCTGTGAAGGTGAGAAGCTCTTGAAGCCCCAGGAGGTTAGACACCAGTGCAAGTCCCCAGTGCTCAACCTGCATATGCTTCTGGCCCTCAGCTCCTCAGGCTCGGAGGAGGCACAAAGCTCCAGATCCAGGACACTCTGCATTCACAGGAGCTGCTCTAAAAGCATTGCCAAAACTATCAGATAGACAGTTTTTCATTTTTCACCATGTAACCAGTTCCTCATTGTATCTGGGTGTTCAGAGGAGAAGAAATCATTTTTTGGAGCTTGCTTTCATCATGATTGTTGGTGTGGATGGAGGGTTAAAGCCTGCATGCAGGCTGGTGGCGTGACATTTTTCCAGAGTCAGAGCTCCAAATCAAACCCCCTTAGGTCATATTCAGGAAGGACCTAAAAAAAAAAAAAAAAAAAGCACACACCAAAAACCACGGGGTCACTTTTAAAAATATCACTGTGTTTCAAGTCTGTCTGGCAGAAACAAATGTTTCTTGCCCCTTTCTCCCCGCCATGACGAATGCCCCCCCCAAGACTGTCAGTTAGATTTTGTAAAGTCCTTATTATCACACTTCACTACATATCAGGATGAATGAAGAGAGCTGTGCAAACACTGCAGATATCTTTTCTTTATTACAGCTGCAGCCACTCCCCAGAGACATTATTAATGTCCATGGCTCTCGTAGAGAGACGGCGTACGCTGGCATCTGATTGCTATTCAGATCAGCAGCCTCCCTCCGTCTGTCTGTGAACCAACACATTAGTAGGTACATAAAGGGCTCTCGCTGTGGGCTGAACAAGTTCCTAGGGCCTCCATCCTGAAAAGATAATGGCAGCGTGATTGCCAAAATTTTGTGGAAATTGTGCTAAGCCAAAGCAAAACAAAACCCAAGGTAGGGGATGTATTTTTCCTGGGCAATTTATTATTTATCACTGCTCAGCAAACCCCTTTGTTCTTACATATGGCAGTTATTCTCCATTTATAGCTCACTTGGGTGTATAATTCAAAAAGAAGATATATGATTTTTTTTTTTTAAGAATGTAGGGGTAAGTCTCTTTCCCTGGACCAGGCCCAAGCTTGACAAGGGGTAGCTATGTGAGAAATGAAGGTTTTTAAAAAAACAACCCAGAAAGTCTACGGTCACTGCTGCCTTGACGTTTCCACAGAGAGAAACCTGACACATGGATTCAACAGCCAGAAGTATTTCATGGATCAGAGGAGGCTCCTGTCCTGCCAAGAGCAGAGCTGCCCACCAGTTTTGAATTACACATTGGATCGTGGCAGGAGCAATTAAGCAGCCACAAAAGGCAGCACCCGTGAACAGGGCCTGGGTGAGAGTTGTGGGCCTGCCTTGCCCGCAGCCACAGAGCCCCGTGCACTGGAGGATGAGCACCAGCCGCTCCAGCCTCACACCATCTGCCTGAATCCATGATAAATGAATCTGTGGTAATACCCTACTCCTAAATCTATACTTTTTTAGTGCAAAGCAAGCAGCATGCCCATTAAGCGTCCATTCAGCCAGGAAAACTGATAAATGCCTATCCTCCTATGATAAACCTATATACCTAGCACAAATGTGCCTGAGAGAAGGAGGCAAAAGCATGTTTAGTGATGAAGACCTGAGCAAAGCGATTTGATTAAGGCACGAAAACTAGCGTTCACAGAAGAGGATCAGAGATAGCTGCTTGAAGAAAAGCAAGAAGGTAAATGCCCTGTTTTCTTGCTCCAAATCACATCACAGGTAGTCACAGGTCCCCCACAAAAGCAAACCTCCAAAATAAGCTACTTCTTGTTGATGTCACACAACAAAAAGCAGCACATGGCTACACACAGGCATCCCACGGGCACTCAGGAGGTTCTTTTGAACATGTAAAACATGACCAAAATTGTCAGCTAGTGACAAAGCCACACAAAAAATTGATTTTCAGGGAAATCTGTCTGTGTACGAGACATGCAGAACTATGCATGTAAGTGCACGGCTGTGGTCCTCACAGGGTGCGGGAGCAGCCCACATCCATACCTCTGCAAGACCACATTTCAAAATTAAACCAGGCAGGAGGAAGTATTCCATCCTCTCTATTGACTTATGCTATGCACTCATTGTTGAATATTTCATTATAACAGGCCCTCAGTCTACACATAGATCAAGAATGAGAAAAACCTGTAGTATCTTCTCTTTTCTAGAGCCCCAGTGATAAGCACTAACAGCAAATATCCACCTGGACCTGCTTTGTCTCATCGATGTACACAGGAGGAAGCCACTCTCTAAACTGCGTTGGCATAATAACATCTTTTCCCAGCTTTGTGCATCCCAACACCAGGGCTTCACATGGTTTAAAAGCTCCCTAGCTTAACATGAGTACAGCCTTCCCCTCACTGGCTATTTCCATGCCCTAGGAAGTGCTGGCAGCTGCAGTACCAGTGGAAGCTACCTGATAATGCTGACATTAAGGCACCTGCTTTATGAATGTGTCACCACCTGGGCTGCCACCTCCTGCCCTGGGCCTCTGAGTACCACTCAGCCATGGATTTTCCCCCTTGCTCACCCTCCTCCCAAAGGAGGATGGGGAGGGTCACCGCTGCTTTCTAGATGTTACACAGCAAGAAGCGCCATTTCCTCCCATTAAAATGAAGCCCAAGGTTGCAGCGAGCTGCGGTAATGACCTATTTCTCCGTAACATCGCAGGCAGTCAGGGCAGAGATGGAGGCAGCAGCTGCTGCAGAGGAGGGTCTCTTGACTCACATAGAAGATTCAAGGTAGGCATCTGCTTTTCAGCGAAGGCAGATTTTTTTTTCCATGAATCAAAGTCCTGCCCCATTCTGCACCAGTATTAAACCGCCTCTTCTCCCCCCCTCAGCGTATGGAAATATGCTCCCTGTGGGAATCCTATGAAGACTTTCAGGAAATCTGAAAAACCTGTTTTGTCTGCCTCGTGACAAAGACACACTGCCTGCGGATGCTACCAAAAAATGGCTGGAAGTATTGGACAGAGAATATTTCTTTTGAATATCCGCTTCATGGAATTGCATTACATTTGCTTTTAAAGGCCTTGTGAGTCTTCTTCCATTCTGGTAGGCAGCACAAAGTGACCTCATACCTAAGAATGACAGGTTTTGACAGAATTGTTCCTCTCTGAAGTAAAGAGCTATCCACGTTCCCAAACAGCAATAAGCAATACACAGATTGAGGTGTTGTTTGTAATATAAATTGCACACACACACAAAATAAAATCGCTGAGCCCCCTTGGAAAATGTCTTTTTTTTTTTGTTCAGAGAACAATGTGTTTGCGTGGAAAAGTTTTATTTGTTAGTCACTTTGGTGCAATTACTTGACCATGTACGGTGTGGCTGAGTTGCACTGGAAATTGATACTTTCCATAATGGTGTCTCATTATGGTGATTCATCGGAGAGGTGCTGCTGTGATAATTAGTGTTTTATGGGCGAATGGGCCACACATTCTTTAAGTAGTCCTCTTCCCTAACAAAGATTTATTTAAGCGGTTGATTTCTGATGGTTGTGTAAATAAATACATGCTAATGGAACATAGCGACTGTGCTTCCGTTGACAGGTTTCTGTGTCTTACCATAAAGCAGCTGAAGAACTAAATCTGCATATACAAATCCATAATGGTTAGGGGCTTTTATGTGTTTTTGCAAGAGCAGTTTTGACTGAATGCACAAAAAGATGCAAATTTCTCATCCCCTTCCATTTTTACCTCCCAGGCTGGCTTCAAAGCTTACTTTTTAACTTAGATATTCGGAGAGGCTGATGTTGGATGAATGAGCACCACCACGCATCTGTTGATGGCCTACTGCTGTTTCAGAGGCCGGCTTCCCCCTCCCACTCCATTAACGCATTTTGTCTTCCCAAGCGTGCTAGATGCACTGAGCAATGTCCAACCAAACCAGTTCTGCGTGGCCAGTAAAAGCTGGGATTTTAACACTGGCTGTAGTGGGTGGTGGGGCAGAGGATGTGACACATCTGCTGCTTCTGCTCCAGTGCCTAAGGTCACTACCCCCAAGTACTTGTCATCACTGCTTTGCTGGAAGTTACTGTCCTTTGGAATTTACCAGCTGAGCAACCCATGTGAAAGTGAGCCAGAAATGGTAGGTCTCTGCTGTGGTTTTGAGGCCTGACAGGAGCTAGGGGCAGGGGCAGAGAGCTGGCAGGTCCAAGAATGGCAGAATATGGGCATCTTCTTAGGGCAGAGGTGCTGCAGGCAGGAGAAAACAAATATTTGAAAAAAAAAAAGAAAAGAAAAATAAAAGAAAACAGAATCAGCTGAACCAGCAGCGTGACAGGTTTTACTTCCCAGCCAGGGATCTGAGCTCCCCTCACCCCTGATCTGTGCAAGCCCTGCCTGAGGGCTGGTGGGACAGGGTGCAGGGAATGAAGCTGCCACCGCTCTTCCACTCTGTCATCCTCTGATCACCGTGAGACAGGCAAAATAAGGGCTCACAAGCAGTCCTCATTCAATCAGCTCCAGAAAAAATGCAAATAAGCTCAACAACAACAACAAAACCCCCGGAATTTTCCTGATGCGATTACAGTGCCTACGAGCACAACGTTGTCTTCTGTCTTACACTTTGTATTGCTTCTGGAAACTCTTGAGACGTGCCTAATTTCAGCGAGCAAAATCCCAGCCCCACAGAAGTAATTAGCAAAACTCCTACCCATTTCTACGAGCAGAATTTTGTGCACCATGAGCAGTTTTTGTTTAAATCTGGAATTCAAGTGTGAATATATAAAATTAAGATGGATTATTATAGCAGCAATAAAAATATATACAAGTACATTCATATACTTAGGAAAAGGAAATAAAGGAAGGATATTTGCTAATAGAATACATAACAGTTTACATCTGCTAGTATAGTTACAGGGAATTAGACCAGATGTTGAAAGTCTGTCATCTTTTATTTTGAAAGATATTCTTTCAGTGTATATAATCTGGTGTGTCAATTAAAATATGTTCAAGAGTAAATTTCTTCCTCAGCATTGTAAACTTACTGTGACAGGGTGGCTGAGTCATGCTTGTCTGAATTGCTTCAGATTTTCTGCGTTCCCCTCAGCCAGATTTAAGTCCCTGCAGATATGAAGAGGACCAGTTCCTTAGTCATGCCAGCTGGGAGGGCATGATGCAGCTTTCAAAGGCTGGCAGGAGGGGTGGAATGTCCTTCCCCTCAGCTTGTCAGAAGCCTGTGTTCTCCCCAGGGACAGAAAGCAGTTTCTTCTTGAGTTGAGGATGGTTGCAGGGTCTCTCCATCGCCGTCTTTTAAAGCTGAAGATTTTTGGTAAATCTGCCCTCTGACTAGGTGGAGGACCAGGGAACAAGGGAAGATACTGCCTATTTTAAAATAGGTTAGTTGTTAAGGACCCACACCTCAGGTCGTGGCAAGATGCCTGCAAATCTTTGAGGGTTTCCAACAGCAGGACTCCACACAGCCCATGACTCATTTGTTTCTCCCTCCCAGGGTGAATTCCTTGAACACTCAGCACTTTAACTGGCACTTTCTTGTAAAAAAACCCAACAACTGACGCCTTGTTTAATTGTGCTGCTTGAGTAACATACAGATAAATCTTGCAGAGGTTTGAAGTGCTGACCCAAACGCAGATTATTGTCTCACAGGCCTCAAGGCAGAAGCTCTCAGTGCGCAGACAGGACCACAAGGCCGGCAGCACAGCAAGGTCCCTGCTGACGGGTGGTCACCTAGACTCTGTCACCTCCCAGGTGCCAACTACAACTGTACGCCTTTCAGTAGCATTTTCCATTATTTTCCTCTTTGCTAAGTATGGGGAGCAAGTGGCATATAAGCCTAGAAGAAGGGTGAAGACCCTGAACACCAGTTTTGGCAAAATTGTGGAATTATTCAAACCTGCTCACAGGTTCTGGGAGCTACTGGGCAACTCCAGCAGAATTGGCTGCCCTCCTTGCAGCATCACCTACTACATACCTGACCCACTTCGTGGGTCTGCTGCGTGGGGGCTGCTCCACGGAGACACCTGTCTCAGCTCTTCTTCAGCCACTGGTAATGAGGCCTGACAAGCTCTCCCAAGAGCCCTGCCATGACAAGGGAGGGCTTGGGTTATGTCTAACCCAAACTATCTTTGCTGAAACATTGGTCTCCTCTGTGAGAGGCATGAAGGGCAGATTAGCTGTCTCTCCTGAAGATAAACCGTACCTGTTTCTTTTCAGGCATGGCTAACAGGTTCTGTTTTCCCAGCTTTGCCTTTTCCAGTTCTCTCTTCAGAGCTGTCTCTAGTCAGGTCTCAGCTGAACAGAGATAAAACATTACTTTACATGTTCACACGCAGACTTACATACAGTCTCTGATCCACTAGTTTCTAGATTTTTTGACTGACAGATTTATTTATTTGCAGACTTGGTCCCTCTCTGGCATTTATCATTTGTACTTTGGTCTTTTCCCTGTTAAATTGTGTATTTTTTCTTTTTCTTTTTCTTTTTTTATTAGAGCCATCTCATATCAAGCTGCGGGAAGCCTGGCCCCAGCACCACAGAGGGTGCTCACCCCTTGCTGCTGTCTGTAAATGCAACAGGCTCATTCTCAAGTCCATCATCTGCACCGTTGCCTTCGCTGCCAAAGACACTGAGCAATAACAGGGCCACGGCAGCCTCCTGCCGAGCCCTTCTTGATCAAAACTTCCATTTTGATAATGAGCTAATCTCCAGTACACTCCAAGTAGCGTTTTCCAGCCCGTTTTGTGCCCACCATGCAGTAGATCTGTCTAGACCACACACTTGCTGTGCTTGCCTGCGAGCGCTCTGTGGGAGACGCCGTGACCAGACATGCATTTGCTTCTGTCAGTGAGATCTGTCACCCTGTCACATAAGGAAATAAGACTGGTTTGACAAATCCATGTTGGCAGCTACTCCTTCTCTGCTCCCTTCCAGGTGTCTGATTATTTGCTTCGGTGTGTTTTGCGGGAATTGGTGTCGCGCTGATGGGTGTACGCTTCTTCAGAGGCTCCTGCCCCCTGACCTCAACAATCGGCTCTCTACCTCACCTTTTCTGGTCCTTCAGAAGATGGGGCAAGAGCTCAGCATTTGCAAATTCCTATGCAAAAAATCCCAATGGCTCTGAAATTTCAGGCCCCCCCACCCCCATCCCGGTTCTTTGAGCACTTTAAGATTTAGATCATGAGGTCTAGACAAATTTGAAAGCACCATATTTATTTAGAAAGTATGTGTTAACCTGGTGCTTTGAACTTGGTTGGAGGGCTTGTTTGTTTTCGGTGTTATATTAGTTACATAAATCTCCTTTTTATGTCCCCGTGTGAAAACTTTGCTGTCGACCAAGACTGTACACAAAGACTGAGTCACCTCCTTTGAGACGCACTGTGTTAAGGCATGGGACGAGTGTCTGAGATCTCCATTTTGTTGTGAAGAGCTAAAATAAAGAAATCTTCCAAGAGCAGCTGGCAGAAAATATTTGTAATGAGAGCTGCCAACTACTAGAGGAAAGTGGCTTATTTATACAGGGGCACCACTGAGACAGACTGAAGAGACAGACTGCGTTAGATTTAGGAAATGAAAATCACCCAAGTGGACAAGGCTGTAAAAACTATATAATATAAAAAATGAATCTTGTAACCCAGCAGCACCTGCATCTGGCAATCTCATTCATGCCTTCTGCAGGAGATAAACCTCCTTGCTCTATCAAATAAACCCCATAATTACATTGCTTAAGTAGGATATTAAGTGGCATCATATTAAGCCATTACATGACCCTTGTCATCATCAGCCCTGCCAGGCAGTGAGGAGAGCTGTTGCTCCCTGCTGATTTCTCTGGGTATCTATTTAAACATACTGTGGTAATTAGAAACATCTAAATAAAGCCCTGCCTGGGATTACAAGGGCTGAATGGAATAAACCTTTCTTTCAGGTGGCTACAATGCCCCTACCTGCTGCTGTTGCGTGCACGCACGCATCCTCGCCAGCATCCCTCGTCTGATATGATCCAAAGCTCTATGGGATAAGAAAGCTAAGAGGTTCAAAGGCGGCATCCTTTTCCTCCTCTGATTGATAGAGCCTCTGCCGCTGGCGAACAGGATCTTTCCACAGAGCTTGAAAGACAAATCTGCTAATTCCCCCTGCTTTACTCCTTTATGCCTTTCTCTGAAGGGAAACCTGCAGGTTTCAGATGCCAGCTTCATTCTAGGCGTCCTTCCTAATTACCTGAACTGCCATCATTAAATGCAGCACATATATTGATCACTTTCATGAACGGTGCCTTTCTAATATTCAGCGACTGTGAATCAAACTGTGTCACAGATGTGGATTTCAATGACGAGGTATATCTGAGTGCACCCCACAGATTTTCCTTCCTTATAGGTACTATAGCCGAATCAGAAATTAAAAAAAAAAAAAAAAGAATTAAAAAAAATATATCACTCAAGTTCCATCCTTTTAGGTATTATCTCATCTAAGGTAATATGATTAGTTCAGGAGCACTACTGGGCACCTAGTCCTGGGAAAAATTTCAGCTTTGGGGTGGGAGAAACCCCTTGCTGGCCATGAAAGGTGTTTGGGCACATGCTTCCAGACTGGATTGCCTCCCAGATTTAGGAAACAGATGGCCTAGAAAGGTTTACAATCATTTTTCAAAGCCCCAGTTTTAGCATTTGTCTTTCACTTCATTGTGTTTCAGCAGAACATTTCTTCACTTTCCGCAGGAAAACAACCACAAAAGGATTTCCAGCTCTGTGCTGTCATCCCTGCTCCTCTCTCACTCACAAGATTTACCCCTCCAATGCCTGGGCTCAGATGCGGCTGTGCTTTCCAGGAACTGTAAAAATTGTTCACAAGCGAGCTCACAACGAAGCAGTACTTCATGTCACCGTCAGGTAATTACAGTGGTGGGCACAGTTTGTAATGACATTTTTTTTTCCACAGGGAGAAGTCACAGATATCAGTGATCTTTGTCAAAAGGGAGGTTTAAAGATTCTTAAGGTGTGTAAAGGAGAGATAGAAGTGGTGCACTTTGATAACAAAAGCTGCCTTACATTTTATAGCCAAGGGCCGCTGCATGATGGGTTGAGACATGCCAGTAACGCAAATGATTTTGCCTGAACTATTTGAGGCAGTCAGGTGAAAAGGGCCTGCCTGGGAGATGTTCTGCTCTTAATGCTCTGCCTGTTAACAACACATTCCCTTGTTCCCCTCTTTCATGACTTGCATTCTAGGTCGGCAGGATGCAGTTCTAGCCACGAAATGGTCCAAACCACATGAGGCACTACAAAATGTGTCCACTATTTTACCCTGTGAGCAAGAAGAGTCATGCACCACTAGAACTTCTCAGTGCCTGGACGTGTAATTTATCCACATAATTGCCTAAATAGGTGCACAGTTGCACACTCCCAGCCAGCCTGGGGCAGAGGGGGATGTGAACACTAGGTTAACTGGTAATCCTCCGGCATTTGTAGACCAGAATAGGTACTCCAAAACAAACACACTGCAATAGCTGCTCTGGAATAGCTCACCAGGTGGCTTTGCTTTCATGAAAAAAGATTATTTCTCCTGAATAATCACGGCCCTCTGGAAATACAGTGGCTTTTCTTCAAATAGCATGCCCTAGTGGGAACTACTCCCAAGCAGCTATTGGGAGATGATGTATTCTGCAGCAGTTATTATAGCCAATTTGCTCAGGCAGAGAAGGTCAGTAGAGTTGTTGACTAGAAATGCTCTTGGACCAACTTACCTGGAGGTTAAGGAGCAATTTTCTTTGGTATGGAGTGGAAGATTTTACCTAAGCACTTTCCATAGGCACACAATTGATGCTGGGGAAGGGGGGGGGGGGAAGTAAAAAAAAAATAGAAAAAAAAGAGTAAAGTCTATTTTTGTCTCTTGTCATCTGCGCCTCAATCACAGTATAGAATTACTCTGGTCCAGCAATTGCCTGCCCAGAGAAGGGCCCATATTCATTCCACCTCCAGGGTTTCCATTAACACAGCAGTTACACTGTCATTTGGGCAGAAAGCCCGAGTCAAAGCACTGCTTCATTTGATCTGCATCTGTCCTAAAGTAATATCCCTCTGCTCTCTCCATCCTGTTTCCCTCTGAGGCAGCGGAGTGCTGTTTTTGTGAGGAATGACTGCCTCCATTTGACAGCAGAGTACTTTGAAGTGATCACGCTAAGCAGGCAGCGCCGCTGCTGCGCATTACCGTCTACAGCACATTACGGTGACCTCCCTACCTTCCTCTTCCATTTCATATGAGGGCCTGGAAAGGAAAGGCACCCTTGTGTGCATGGTAATCATTCAAATATGCTACTTCTCAGAGATTTTTTTCAAGGTAAAGGGAAGCAATTTTGTTGAAAGAAGAGATTGCTCAAATAACACGGATCCCACTCTCCCCTTGTGCTTGGTGCGGTGGAATTTACAGGCAGCTCTTATATTTCTGGATGACTGAAAACTTGGCATACTGGAGGTCCCAGTTTGAAATCAGCCCTTTTTTTCACCACCAAGTTTTACTGACAGAATATCAGGTTACTATTTCATATAACCTGTCCCTAAGGGAATTAATGGATTGGATATTTTAATGGATGTTTTTACTTCTAGTAGCAATTTCACATACCTTTTTCCAGCCCATGTATCATTTAAGTTAAGAAAAGGCCCCAGTTAGGACAACGAACCTGTAACATTGATGTTGCCATCCTCTGCCAAAGAGAAAAGAAAGACAGAATTTCGATGCTTATTTGTGGATTGGGTTTGTTGTTTTTTTTTTCTGTAGCATCCTGAGAAACCATGAACAGAACTGTGATCACGTCCTTGTAAATCCTTCTAATTAAAATGTCTTTATTTGTGAAGGTCATTCTTTGACAAGGAAAACATCCGATCGTCTCAGCATCTTTAAAATGTAAGGCTCCTATGACGAATTTAGGAATGAAAAACCGTTATCTCAGTAGATTAATTTGGTAAGACAGATGTGGGGGATATTTATTCTGAACGACCTTAGGTTTTTCTCTAAAGGGAGAAATGATGCCTGGATCTGAAGTCCTACAATTATGTCTATTTATCTATTGCTAATGATAACAGTGACCTCTTGTGGAAATTTGTAGAATCTTGTCTAACTCAAGTTCATCCTGGTTGTAGTTTTAGATCTGCTTTTGGCATTGCTTATACATTTACTCTTCATAAAGGAATAATCAGTTTAAGGCAACTCCTTCTCCATTGGCCAAGTTTATGGCTAGGCCCATAATTTCTCTGAACCAGACCTTTAAGAAAGGAGAAGACTACCTATATGTTGTTATTTTAAAAGAGATTTCCTTTTTAAAAAAATAAATGTACGGGTCAGGTTTACTAATCAAGCATCCTATCGTATCCAGAAGTCATAAACAGATTTTGGTATTTCCAATTAAAGCAATTACATCTGTTTGAGCACAAACAGCTTGTTTGTGCTTCCTTAATTAAAGATGCCACTAACCATGAAGTCGGTTTCTAATGAGTCAGTAATAACCACACCTGGGCTACCAACTTTGTCTTTTGACTACAAAGCCTTTTCAGACCAGTCATTACTTCAGACACAAAAGTTATCTCTGGACTAGAGTGACAGGATGCATAGTACCATACTTCTCTTTTTGTTTTCCAGATAGATGTTTATATATCTTGGACTTGGGCTAAAATAAACACCAAATAAAATGCCATGGCTTATCAAAGTCATAGAACCATATAATGGTTTGTGTTGGAAGGGATCTCAAAGCTCGACTAGTTCCACCCCCGCCCTGCCATGGGCAGGGCCACTGTGGTGGTTTGACCCTGGCTGAAGGCCAGACGCCCACCAAAGCTGCTCTATCAGTCCCCTTTTCACCTGGACAGGAGAGGAAATGTGTATTGAGAGGCTTAGGAGTTGTGATAAGGACAGGGAGAGATCATTCTGCAATTACCATCATGGGCAAAACAGGCTCAACACAAACTAAACAGGAAAAAAAATCTAATTTATTACACTGCACTACACACCCAGTGAAACCAGAGTCAGATAATGAGAAGTACAACCAGCTCTTAAAGCACCACCCCCCAACTCTCCCTTCTTCACAGACTTGAGTCAATTCATGATTTCTTTCCATTCCTTCCCTGCAGGTGTCACAGGGAGAGATGGGGAATGGGGGTTTTGGTCAGTTTCTCACAAGTTGTTTTCCTTCTTAGCAAGGAGGGCCATTCCTCACACTCTTCCCCTGCTCCAGCATGGGGTCCCACCCACAGGAGACAGTCCTTCACAAACTTCTTCAATGTGAGTCTTTTCACATAGGGCTTCAGCTCTTCACCAGCTGCCCCAGCCTGGGTCAGTTCTATGGGGTGCAGTCATAAATCATAGAATGTCTCTCAGTCTCTCAGGCCCAGACTGTTCCAGCCTGGTCCTCCATGGGGGTCACAAGTACACCCAGCAAACATGCTCTGGCATGGGTCTCTCTCCCCCATAGGCTGCAGGTTCTGCCAGGAGTTTTCTCCAATGTGGGTCACAGCATCTTCCATGTGTCTCTACCCACTCTAGTGTGGGGCCTCTCCATGGGCTGCAGGTGGGGTCTCTGCTCCCTGTTATCTTCCATGGACTGTGGGGGGAACACCTTCTTCACCATGGGTTTCTCCAAGGGCTGCAGGAGACTCTTTCTCTCCAGCACCTGGGGCACCTTCCCCGCTTTTCCCTGGCTTTGGTGCCTGCACAGTTCCTTACATCTTCTCACTCCCTTCTCTGGTGGCAAAAAGCGGCTGCTTGTGGGGTTTTTTTTCTCCTAAATGTGATCCCAGAGGCGCTGTGACCGTCACTGATGGGCTCGGCCTTGGTCAGCAATGACTCCGGCCTTGAGCTGGCTGGTGTTGGCTCTGTGGGGCCTGCAGAGACCTTCTGGCTGCCTCTTGCAGAAGCCACCCCTGCAACCTCCCCCCTTCTCCACCAGAACCCTGCCACGCAAAGCTACAACAGATGCCCTCCACCAGACTGGGTTGCCCAAAGCCCCATCTAACTGGCCTTGAACACTGCCAGGGAGAGGGCTGCCACAGTTTCTCAGGGCAGCCTGTGCCAGGGCCTCACAGGGCAAAGCTAATGCTTAATTTATATCTACTCTCCTTCAGCTTAAGGCAACTACCCCTTGTCCTATCACTACACTGCCTGCTAAACAGCCCCTCCCCAGCTTCCCTGTAGGCCCCTTCAGGTACTGGCAGGCTGCAGTAAGGTCTCCCTGGAACTTTCTCTTCCCTGGGTTGAACAAGCCAAATTTTCTCAGCATGTCTTCACAGGAAATGTGCTCCAACCCTCTGATCATCTTCATGGCCCAAGTCATATATCTGGTCTGCAGATAGAGAAGAGCCTGAGATTTGCACTGGAGCAGCTGAGTCTCACCTATACTTTGCTAAAGGAGCTGGTAGCTTTTGCTGAAAGACAGGATGAATAAACACAGGGCACCAACATCTAATTGCCACTGGAAGATTTGCCAGACCTCTGTCATCAAAACCTATATACCTTGCAAAAGGTATGCCAACAGTTAGGAAAAATATTTCTTTTTTAAACTTATAAATAAAATTAGTAGAAAAAAAAAGGAACTAGTGGCGCTGGATAGTGGAGAGACAATCTAGATAAGGTCATAAGTTTCAATAAGGACATTGATGCTCACCAGAGGTTAAATGTAATTTAGATAAGAAGACTTAAAACACAGGAAAAAAGGTCATGGATCTTTATTCACTTAGCTAGAGATATCAAATTACCTTAGTCATACAGGACTGAATGCACACTGGGTTTTTTTATGGTTGATGGGGTTTATTTAATGTATCTATCCAATTAGGATTGTTACCTTATGAAAATATTGTAGTGCCAATATCTAAGAGGAGCAAGAACTATTTAGGTACCTACAAACCTATCCAGCTGACCTGAACAGTGTGTAAGACTTGAGAGCAGTCTTAAAATGAAAGGGTAAGTAAAGACCTGGCATTAAATGAAAAATGAAATAAAATCAATAAAAACTAACCAGACTGCTGCACCTCCTTAGTCTAAGAAACTAATTAGTATCATTTGGTTTTGACACAGTTCAATATGGGATCCTAGAAGTAAAGCTGAAGGAGATGGTGATGAACAGAGAAATCATAAGGTTTATGGGATGCACCAATGGCGAGTGGAAAGGAATTATGTGGCTGGAGATGGGAAAAAATACCTAGTGTTTTTTCTCAAGGACCACACTTGGGAGAAGTCCTTCCTGTTTAATATATCCTAAGGTTTACATAAGCATGGGAGTCCTTTACAAAGCTAAAAGGCACGAGTACAGAGGAGGGCAAGGTTATTGTACCCAAAGATCCACAGAAGTGATCTGAAGGGAAACTTAGTCATGCAAAATCTATTTGGGAACTACAATGGAAAGTTATCTGGAGGGTAGGAACTGAAACCTGGAAATGGTGAAAGGAGAGCAAGAAAGAGAGAGCATATCATGACACGCCAGTGGCACTGGGGTCCATTAAGAGGAAGATTCATTCTTCAGGGAGATATATGTCCCATACAGGTGGGTAAATACCGGAATATAATACAGTGTGCTTTTCTAGGCACAAGAACACATGGGAACTCTAAAGAGGACCAACTGCAGAGCTGGGCTACTTTGGCCATCAGGGGAGTGGAGGAAGTTTTCCTGCTCCTGCCAGGAAAAGGAGGGCTGTAGAAGGTTGTTATTCTGCACAATTACAGTTGGGCTGGAGGACATGGAAGGGAAAATCTGCAAAGCAAACACCAACCACTGAGAGCCTAGAAGCTTTTTGCAGCCTTTGCTTTGGCCAGTCAGTGTCAGTAATGGTTGAAGTATCAAAGTTATCATCACTGATGATAACTTTTTGATGCGGGTGGAGGACCCCACAAGGAGAGGGGTGCTACCGGACTTTGCACTAACAAAGAAAGAAGGATCAGTTGAGGATATGAAGACTGGGGGCAGCCTTGGTTGCAGTGACCACGGGAAGTGGCACCATGGAAAAGGCCCGGGGAGTCCTGGTGGACAGGAAGCTCTCCATGAGCCAGCAGTGTGCCCTCATGGCCAAGAAGGCCAATGGTGTCCTGGGGTGCATTAATAAAAGCGTGGCCAGCAGGTTGGTTGAGGGACGTTATCCTCCACTTCTACTCTGCCCTGGTGAGGCCATATCTGGAGTACTGTGTCCAGTTCTGGGCTCCCCAGTTCAAGACAGGCAGGGAACTACTGGAGAGAGTCCAGTGGAGGGCAGCAAAGATGATGAGGGGACTGGAGCACCTCTCCTATGAGGAAAGGCTGAGGGATCTGTGTCTGTTTAGCCTGGAGAAGACTGAGAGGGGATTGGATCAACACTGGGTGGATGTCTGGAGGAAAGGGACAAACTCTTTTCAGTGGTGCCCAGTGACAGTACAAGGGGCAATGAGCGCAAACTGGAGCACAGGAAGTTCTGTTTGAACATGAGGAAAAACTTTTTCACTGTGAGGGTGACAGAGCACTGGGACAGGCTGCCCAGAGAGGCTGTGGGGTCTCCTTCTCTGGAGACATTCAAACCCCACCTGGATGTGTTCCTGTGTGATTTAGTTTAGGTGATCCTGCTGTGGCAGGGGGGGTTGGAATAGATGGTTTCCAGGGGTCCTTCCAATCCCTTACCCTTCTGTGATTCTCTGAATACGTAAAGTCCCATGTCCATAATGTGAGTAGCCTGAAAGGGTCACAAGCAAAATGTCAGGAAGCGAGAGCAAAAATGAATACCCCTTCCACATACATCCTGGGGTAGACATAACCAACAATTTACATTTCTGTAAAAAAGCAATCTGTTTCATGAACGGCAAATAAAAAGGAGCACACGCTTGGCTGAGATGAGCAGTCATTTGAAATGTGAACCAGTGTTTGTTAATTGAGTTTTGGCACATGCCGTCGATTTCAGTTATTAGCACTGGCTGAACGATGCCAGTGCTATACAATAATCCCATAATCGGGGGGCTTATAGCAGAGGCCAGGAGGCACAGCAAGCTTTGCAAAATGACACTGTAGTTACTTTCTTTATTGGGGGGTGGGGTCTACTTATAGACAGAAACAAAATTACCCCCTCTCCTCCCCGCCAGAGACTGATGTCATCCTTTACACAGAAAACAAAAAGTGCAAATAGCTTATCCTGATGTTGATTGTCCTCTGCAACTTTTTCAGGACCCTGCAAAATTTCATTGACTGGAAATGGATTTTTCCTTTCCTTTACTTACATAGTTACTTCACAGTGGAAATAGCGCATACATAGACATATATATCCAATAAAGCAAAGCAGATAGCTGATAATCAGTCTAACCACAACATACTCATATTTGGTTTTGTACACATTGTACTCAGCATGGGGAAACTGGGACACGCAGTACTTAAAGCATTATACTACACCAGAAGACCATATTCCATTACCATTTCACATGGGGGAGGAAGGGAAAAAAACCCAACCCACTGTTCATTTTGCTTGTTTTCCTTTTTCTCTAATTACTTCTTAACATTCATCACTTAATATAATTTAAAAATTTCCACAGGTCTTAAAACCCCTGTCTTGTGTTTCACAAACAGCCACATGGCAGGGGATCAGCACTGTACCTGGGCAGTGTCACTATCCCCACAGCTTTTGATTGAGCTCTCTTGTCATTAATCCAAGTGGCCAGGCAGAAAAGGCCTTGACTCTGTGTAATCACTGCTAGACAATAACGAAAACATCCCTGTATTATCAACACCGTTTCTAGGACAAATCCAAACCACAGCCTCGTGCTAGCTACTGTGAAGAAAATTAACTCTCTCCAAGCCAAAACCAGCACATTGGCCTTCAGTTGTTTCATTACCTTTCTTTGACGTATTCGCAGTCGTTTACAGTAATATAATTGTCCTCCCAGACAAGGTCTGAGACATGAAGTTCTCCTGGAGAAAAGAGGCACAGCATTCCCATGATCCCTGGGCTGAATCACCCCATCAGCAGCCAGCAACAGGGCACTGCACCCCCAAGGTGACACTCACTTAGCAGAGGACCATCACCATGTCCCGCTGCTGGGCAAAAGGCTAAGCAAAAAACTGGCACTGTTTGGGTGAGGGGGCAGAAGGGATGCCATGGCAGGATCACCAGGCTCCTGCCTGGGAGCCTACAAAGATAAAAGCAAAGCTGTGTCGCTCACAAGTCCAGAGGCCAAATATTTCTCTGGTCACCCTGACATCCCCCACTCCCGCGCCTTTCCCGAAGACGATGTGTTTCCAGAGAGAAAACAGCGGTGCAACATCTAATTGCTGCTCTCACATCTGGAACGCCCGCTGGTGTCGGTCCAGGCTCGTAAGAGGTTGCCGTGGGAGCAAATGAGAGTAACAACCAGAAGAATTGGGGCAGAGGAAGATAAGAAGGGTCTGTCTGACCAAGGAACGCTTGTTTGTCGGTACTGAGGCCAAGGCAAGGTGACGCTGCCAGCACTTACAAGGTCTGTGCTGCTCTGCCTGGCTGGCCTCTTTAGCTTTAAAATTACAGTGCAGTCTTGGCTAACAAGAAGACACGGGCCACGCGGGGCTGGAGGGGAGTTCTGAGCGCCTCGCCAAGTGGCCTGAGTGCAAGAGGAAAATGCCAAAGCCCCGGACTCGCTGCCGGACCGCCTGCTACAACTGGCGCTGGGTTGGAGTGACAGCCAGGCCCTCGCTGTGTACCGTACGGATTAGTCACGCTCTGAGGGAACAGGATCACACGGCAGATTTACTGCTAAAACAAGTAGTTCCCAGGGCGCTCAGAACCACCCCAGCCTCGTTTCCTCGATATTTATTTCTTCTGCTTGATCAGTAGTATCTAAAAGATGCAGATTTTTTTCCTTCATGGGAACTGGAATTGGAATGAAGATCATCCCTCTCCCCTGCTAGGCCACCATGTTTCCATCAGAGCTACAAGCACCGAGACTTCTGCAGCGCTGAGAAATCTTGCTGAAATCACTGAGCAGCTTAAAATTTTGTGGTGGGGAGGATTGTCCTCCCGCCCAGGAGACCTTACAGAGTCCCACTGTTGCTGTCATTGCTGGCAGCAATGCTCAGAGCCCTCTAGAAAGATGGGAGGGAATATTTCATGTTTCATATGCTCTGGGTATATTTTAACCACAATAATAAGTAGCGATTGCAACATAACGTAGTCTCTGTCAGCGGCTGGTCACGGTTCAGTCCCAGCAGCCTGCAGCACAGGGTAGGATAATGTATTTACCTCCCAGTAGCTGTAGGGAGAGGAAGCTGGTTTCAGTCATCTGGCACTGGATGCTTACTGGTGTGACTAAAAGCAGAGGCACAGCCTTGAACCCGGGAATGATTTCACATCTCAAAATCCAGTAAGAGAAATTAAGCATTAGAAGGAGCCTCAGTGGCTCTTTCCAGAAGGGATTGGGGACTGAGGTTCTCTGTGGGTGGTTGAGCAGGATGTGTGGATGCGGGCAGGTTTGCAGGACTGTTCCCAGGCTGTTCTGGGAACTCGCGGGAGACTCCTGGCTCCAAGGAGAAAAGAGCTGAATTTTACTTAAGTGCAACTACTACACTAAACCTCCCCGAGGGACACAGAGCATACAGGCAGTAACTGTCTGCATACATGTGCCCAGGAATAACACTTGCATCCGTGCAGCCCTTGAAGGCATAAAGTTATTGGCAGGAACAGACTTGGTGGGACACAGCACATCACAAGGGATCACTGTAGGGCTCTTTCCCTCAGTGCCTGTGAGTGGCTAAAGGAGAGGGTCAGGGCGAGTGGCAGGTTTGTCCCATGCAAGAGCCAAGAGCTAAGTGGAGGTGAGAGAAGATGGGTGACAAGTTGGCCTGGTGTTCCTGTTAGATGATAGGCAGCAGGGGAGCTCAGTAACCAGTTGTAACCGAAATAAAGGTTTACTGTGTAGGCTGTAATGACAGCTACAGGCAGCTCAGCTCCGCACAGCTCTGTGGCCTCCTGTGCTGTTCAGGAGGGGCTGGAGTGAGGGGTTGGAGTGCAGCCCGTTGGGTTGGGGTAGTGGTGAGATGGCTCAACAAAAAACACACAGGTTCTGGTTTCTTTTCAGATTCCCCCTGCTCCTCTCCTTGCCCTTCAACTCGTCTGCCTGCCAGTAGAGGAGGGAGTGAGACAGAAAAGGTGTAGGGAAAGAAGAGCAGGGACACTCAGCAAGGGACTGCTGGATTTGGAAGATTGCAGAAGGAAAGCATTTTGATGAATTATAGAATCACAGAATCATTTAGGTTGGAAAGGACCTTTAAATCATCAAGTCCAACCTTTCGTCTAACACTGCCAAGCCCAACCACTAAACCACGTCCCTAAGCACCATGTCTATGTGTGTTTTAAATACCTCCAGTGATGGCGACTCAGCCACTTCCCTGGGCAGCCTGTTCCAGTGCTTGACAACCCTTTTGGTGAAGAAGTTTTTCCTGATATCCAATCTAAACCTCCCCTGGCACAACTTGAGGCCGTTTTCTCTTGTCCTATGGCTTGTAACTTAAGAGAAGAGACCCACAACCCCCTGGCTACAACTTCCTTTCAGGTAGTTGCACAGAGCAGTAAGGTCTCCCCTCATCCTTTTCTTCTCCAGGCTAAATAACCTCTGTTCCCTCCAATGCTCCTCATAAAATTTGTGCTTTGGATCTTTTGCCACCTTCATTGTGCCTCTTTGGACATGCTCCAGCACCTCAATGTCCTTGAAGTGAGGGGCCCAAAAATGAACAGAGTGCTCAAGCTGTAGCCTCACTGGGGCCAAGTACAGGGGAATGATCACTGCCATAGTCCTGCTGGCCACACTATTCCTGATACAAGCCAGGGTGATCTTGGCCTTCTTGGCCACCTGTGTATGCTGCTGGCTCATATTCAGCTGCCTATCAATCAAAACCTCCAGGTTCTTTTTTGCCAGGCAGCTTGCCAGCCACTCTTCCCCAAGCCTGTAGTGCTGCACGGAGCTGTTGTGACCCAGGTACAAGACCTGGCACTGAGCCTTGTTGAACCTCATACATTTGGCCTCAGCCCATGGATCCAGCCTATCCAGATCCTTCCATAGAGCCTTCCTACCCTCAAGCAGATCAACACTCCCACTCAACTTGGTGTTGTCTGTGAACTTACTGGAGTGCACTCAATCTCTTCATCCAGATCATTGATAAAGACATGAAAAAGAACTGACCCCAGTACTGAGCCCTGGGGAACATCACTTGTGACTGGCTGCCAACTAAATTTAACTCCCTTCACCACAACTCCTTGGGCCTGGCCATCTGGACAGTTTTTTACCCAGCAAAGCACATGCCCATCCAAGCCATGAGCAGCCAGTTTCTTCTGGAGAATGCTGTGGGAAACAGTATCAAAGGCTTTACTGAAGTCAGGGTAGACGACATCCACAGCCTTTCCCTCATCCACTAAGCGGATTACCTGGTCATAGGAGATCAGGTTAGTCAAGCTCATGAAGAATACTTTGACTAGATCTTGTTCTGCTGTGCTTTCCCTCTCATCCCCAAAGGCATGGCTGTACTGGAGGAAGAATCAGGGCACCAGTCCTGGCTGCAAGACATGTTCTCCTTTGCATGTTGTGGTCACTCAGGTCTCTCCTGCCAGCCCTCTCACCCAGCTGTGACTGTATCCAGCTCACGGCAGAATCAGAACTACATACAGGAGTTAAACCACACCAGGAAGTCATAGAATCATAGAATCATAGAATCATAGAATGGTCTGGGTTGGAAGGGACCCCAAGGATCATAGAGCTCCAACCCCCCTGCCACAGGCAGAGACACCAACCTCCAGGCCTGGATCTACACAAGGCTGCCCAGGGCCCCATCCAACCTGGCCTTGAACACCTCCAGGAACGGGGAATCCACCACCTCTCTGGGCAGCCTGTTCCAGCACCTCACCACACTCTCTGTAAAAAACTTCCCCCTAATATCTAATCTAAACCTTCCCTCCTTTAGCTTTAGTCCATTCCCCCTTGTCCTGCCATTATCTGCTCTTTCAAAAAGTTGAATCCCCTCCTGCCTATAAGCTCCCTTCAGGTACTGGAAGGCTGCAATGAGGTCCCCCCGCAGCCTTCTTTTCTCCAGGCTGAACAAGCCCAGTTCCCTCAGCCTCTCTTTGTAGGGCATCCACTCTCTTTTACTTGACTTGTGGTTAGCTCTCTCCCACTGACCTGATTGGGAGAGAGGGGAAGAAAGGAGTCAACCTACAACTGGTCACAGCAACGTGGGATCCAGAGGGAGGGCAGAAGAAGCCAGCAGGCAAGATGGGCCCAGCTCCAGTACAGAACAAAAAACCCGGAGGTGCAGAGCAAGACCTGGGAGTGAGCATCTCTGACTCTCCCAAATGCACACTAGGTAACTGTCAAGTATTCCTATAGTGCCTAACTGATAACACTAGCATGGTCTGCTGTCAGCTGATGCTCCTAAAAGTCAGAGGTGACCTCTCAGCTGCCACCTTCCAACAGTGAATTGAAGGGGATTGAGGTGCATGGGTTTAGCCTGATTAGCATCTGTATTTTGTGGACACTTCCCTCACAAACAGCAGAAACATAATCTACTTAGTTCTGTGCTGCTATCTCTTTGGTTTTCTGAAGCTATGGGCAGAGGAAATAGCAAAATTGCCTGTTGAATAGGGAAAAAAATATGCTTCTATCACATCATGACAACTCTGATGCCAGCAGGACCACCTCTGACTTGTTCTGGCAAAGACCATCAATCCAGCCACCTCTGAGGTTGCCTGGCTGCTTGGCTCAGCTGGTCCTCCAGGAACCTACCACAGACGTTGTGCATGGAGATGCCTCTTTTCTCTTGGTAATGCTGCGGCATTCAGGGCTGTACAGGGGAAGGATGGTTATGAGGAATTACAGGAGGGATATAAGAGAGCGTGACTGAGCCTGGACTCTCTGGTCTCCTAAAGCTCTATGCCAGAGCAAGCAGCACAACAAAAGTGGGGAAAAAGTAGATTGTGAGCTTGGAGGAAGAATCCCTTCCTTTATTCAGCACCTGTTGTGGCTTCTTAGTTCCTCGAGCAGAAGAGAGAAATGGTGAACTGTTGAGGCCACCAGCCCATGCCTTCTTCCAAAATTCTACCTTCACTAGCCCATCTTCCCCCACCTAAGCCCTAAACAGACCAAAGCCCTTACAGTTTACCTTTAATCTTCCTGTACAAGGTCTAGGGAGCACAAAGGGGAAGCTAGTAAGATCCTAGTCCAAAAGAAGAAGTAGTCCTTCACCTGCCTTCCAGCCAGCCTGTGGACATCCTCTCCAAACAAGACTGTGGATGCTGAAAGATCCCATGAGTTCAAAAAGGTGCCATAAAAAATATGGAAGTGAGAACTACAGCGTGTTCTGAAACACACAGACATCACTCGTGGCTCAGGGAATCTCTTCAGTACCAGAGGCTGAGGGTATTAGTGTTTCCCGGTCCTCCCCTGGGTTTTTTGGCTACTGCCAGAAATAGGGCACTGGGCCAGAGAGGCTTTTATTCCAGTCCAGACTGGTGGCCTTATGCTCCTTTTTGGTGGAGTGTACTCTGGGCTCTTTGGTCATCATCAGCCCTGCATGCACGAGCCTGGGCTCACATCCCATCCTCATTCAACAGGAAGCACGACAAACAGGGAAACACCCTCAGACACTTCCCTGTGATTTCATCCGAAATTCAGTGCCACCTCTCCAATCCTCCACCCCTTCCCCTTCCCACACACGTAGCAAACCGAGAGCCTTGTCCTCCACTTAGAGGGATCAAACCAGAGCACCATAACACCTTGCATACCTGCTTGCCTGGGAGACACCTGCTAGGATTCCCCATGTCACTCACCAGCATCCTATCTGAATCCAGCCATTGCCAAACTGCTTCTCCCTGCCGTGCTCCTCCCCCACATAGCCAGGGTCCCTCAGCATGAAACTCCTCATTGCCTAAAATCCCCATCAAGGCTGTGTCTATACAAGCAAATACAGAAGAGCTGAGAAATGCTCTCGGCTCCTGCCAGGTAATGTTCCTACTCCTCCCTCCCCGCCTCCTCAAATTTGCAGCCCCAGCTCCGGAGTTAGCACAACAACCCTTCCCAACAGGTAGTTTGTGTGCAGCTCCACATTTGGGGTGGGAGAGAGGGTTTTAATGCTGCGGACACACGCAGCTGCTCCGTGCCAGGCAGTGCTTGGGCCAGAGAACAAGCTCACACGTAGTTTTACGAACAGAGGGAGAGCCAAAACCGCCCCTGCTTGCCCTGTACTCCTCCTTTCACCTCGGATGAATGCAGGCAAAGCGACAGAGCGTCCTCAGCCAGTCCTGCCCTGCCCGTCCTTTCCCCCCTCGGTGTGTTTTTCCCTTTGCAGTGGCCGTGCCTTGCTTTCTGCCTGAGCGGCTGCATGTCAGACGTGAGCCGCGTGCTCCTGTTCCAGGACCGGCTCCAATCCCATACGTGCCTGCGAGCAAACCCACTGCCGACCCGGGGACAGATGACTCAAGCGAGAACTCAGAAATATTTAACTCCTCTGTGCCAACGGATTTTCACAGCGCCAAGAGCAGAAGGAACAGAGCGCTGAGTGGAAGGCAGACGGCAACCAGCAGCTCCCTCTCTGAAGGGGATGAGATACATCCCACTCCCCCCCAAAAAAAAGACCAAAAAGAGGTATGCCCAGGCTGTCTTATAACTGGAAGGACATCCACTCTTACCAACGTCTTGGTACACACATCCTCCGAGAGGAATTACCTATTGTTACCCATAATGATAACATCAAGAAGCCTCTGTGCTGTAGAATTAGCGGGCAATGACAGTGTTTGAGAAGGTCCAGCCAAAGCTGACACTTAGGCAGAGCCGACTGTGGCAAAGCAAACAAGAACATGACTTGCTTGAGAGCACCACCTGGTAAAGGAGGCACCGCTGCGAGCGAGGAGCCTGCGGTTCAGACACGCAGCTTCTGATTGCAGCCCCGTAACCACCCACACAGCAAACAAAACACTCAAATGCCTGATGAGTGGGAGGTCCTTTTGGTTTTGCGATGCCTTCAATTAGGAAAGTGTGATAGGTTTGAGTTTCTCCAGCAAAAGAAAATATACCAGAAAGAATAGAAACTCTGAGGCCAGACAAAACAAAACAAAACCCAAAGGGGAGAGCTAAAAAGATTTCTGTGCACAATTCATTTGAGGTATTTGGTGCTATAGAGTAGCACTGAGGTCACAATACAGTGGCACTGAGGTCACAATACAGTGGCACTGAAGCCACAGTATTGCAGAAGAATGAATGGATAGTTTATACGGATGACATGACTATACGTCCTTCCTTGCTGGAGGACTTAAGCCTTGGGGGTGGTGCATCTTAAGCAAACCACCACAGAGCACAGTGCTTGGGGTTCAGGTACTCCCTCGCATGTCCTTCTGCATTCCAGTTCCAGCAGAGACCAAAGAAACAAAGAATCACCCAGGGGAGTGGGGAGGAGACTGGAACACACCACACATGGCACACACACACTTGGTGAATTCTGGCTCTGGGCATGTAACTTCTGCTTTCTTTTAATAACTCTAATCAGTATCCACCTGAAATTAAGCTTTGGGTTTACATGCCTTGGGTCCTACTTCCACAAAGGACCTTATAGATTTACTTAAATAGAAGTTGATCCAAGTGCTCCATGCGAAGATCTACGTGTTGATGCACCTGTTGATAACAGCATCATTTCCAGATGCTCCAGTACAGCATTTGCTGAAAGTGCAGGCAGGGGTCCAGGCAGCTACCTAAAGATCTCAGGGGTGGAATCGCTCTTTAGCAAAGCCCTGGTGCAGCTTGGGCTCTTGTGGCCTATATTTGAGTTGCAGAAACCAACTGTACCATGGCAGCCCTGTTACACACCTTAATATAGGACCTGCTCTCTGTAAAGTGGAACATCACTAAATGGTTGGAGTGGAAGGGCTAGAAGAGGTGCTGGTGGCAGGTTCAGATCACCATGCAGCCTCACAGGGATGAGCCTCACCTGACTACCACTACATGTCAACAGAGGGGGAATGGGGAAAGCGCATCGGTGCCGGGCAAGCACCATTGCTACATGGTCTGCCCTTCAGGCAATGGAGGATCTTGCCTCCTGTCCAAGCAAAATAATTTCAGACAGAAGAATTAACAAGGATGGCACAGAGCACTTAGGCATTTTCTAATACCATGACTATTTAGCTACAGCACATCCGTCTGCTAGAAACCATCATCTGGTAGCCAACAAGGGCAGTCAGCCAGCATTATGAGATGCCTCAGCTACCAGTAGGAAACATGAGGTATTTGCTGCAGGGCGAGGCTGAGCCTACACTCAATGCTGGCTATCTTTCCTTTTATTATGAAGGACACCACATTACATATTCCTCCCTCCTTCTGCTTTAAAAATGTCTGTCTTTCCCTACCAGATGCGCTCTGACAGGACACGAGGGTCCCTGCTTCCAGAACCTACTCTTCAACTGCAGCTTTGGCCAAACAAACAGGCAACTGGAGCCACCAGCCAGCAAAACTTGGGTTTCTTACCTGTTATCTCCTTTCTCCCTCAAAACCAGCAGGTGGGCAAGGGAAGAACAAGGGCTCATGATGAGAAGGGACTGAGTAAGACAGGAAAAACCCCAAGCACAAGTTGTGGGTCTCCCACAGGCTCCATTAACTGAATGAAGGGTGGAAGGATTTCATACCACAGTGAACACGAACAGGCTGATGTGCTGAAGAGGCTCTGTGAAGGTGCTAGAAACCTTTGGCTATTGTTAGTTAGAGAAAATGACACTCTGGGCACTTGCAGTATCCCATCCTCAAGCTACGACCCTCAAGCCTGCATGGACAGCCAGCATTTAACTTGAGAAGTTTCAGCTCTGTCTCTGGAACATACTGGATAGAGGTTAGGGGACCAGAGCTCTTTCTCTACCCTGACCTATGGTAAGGTGAACTGGCCAGGTCCCCAGGACCAGCTTCTGGCCTGGCTTCAGAAACAGGTCCTCCCAGGGTCTGGGCTCCAACGTGACTGTTGCACAAACAAAACCAGATGCCTATGAAAAGGTAAGAGACATATAAAAGTGAAGATGTTTCTTCTGTGGATGCACAAAGTCCCAAATTTAGCAGGCAGGCAAGGCTGAACCCCACATACGGCAGAACAGAGCTATGAAAGTTGTCAGCATGTGATACTCATCTCGTTTTAGAAACAACTTGTTCCTACCAGACAATTAAAAACATGCCTGACTTTCAGCTGCAAGTGTAGTATGTGCATTTGTTACAGGAACTAAGGAAAGTGCTGGCAGGATTCACTTTTTTTTTTCTCACCCCATCGTCTCTCAGATTTTTTGGTCCAGATTACTCATTTTTCTTACTCTCTGGCTCAACAGCTTCCAGCAATCACTCAGCCTTCCAAATGTTACGTGCTGCTGGACAGAATTAAGCAGCACTTTTTTGGGTTCATGGTTTGATGAAGCGGAAAGTAATGCAAAGAGGGCAACAGACCACCAAGATCTCCATGCTCTGGGAATGGCATCAGTCTAAGGCTCAGGATAAAAGCCACCATCTGATACACTATCCTTCCAGGGCTTGATGGGAAAGGATATACAGGGTGAAAAAAACCCTCCTATTAGTAAGTACTAACCTCATGCAGTTACCTTGCTTCTGTTGCTCTCAAAGTCTTGAGGCACACAAGGATCTGGATAATGAGAAGTGGATCAGTCATCTTTCACCTCCTTCCTTTGGTGAGAGGAGGGATGAACGCTGTTGCCTGGCGCATCCCAAGAGCTCCAGCATCGCTTAATGTGTGTACTCCAACATTCACTTGCAACTTCTTTTAAAAGAGGAGTCCTATACCTGATGTTTGTTTGCTCAGACACTCAGCAAACATGGGCACAAAGGCAGCATGAATAAGGCCAAAATCAATCTAACCCCAAGAAAGGAAAAAATAAAAGGCTAATACTTACCCAAACGCCTTCGGAGAGGTTTTACTCAGCTGGCAGCAAGATGTAGGTGAGGGATGGAACAAGCTCTCCACTCTCTTGCTTGGCCTTGCCCTCCCTCAACTGCATTTTGCTCCTACTGCAGCAGCCTGGCTGGTGCCCCACAACCCCCACACACACCTCGGTGTGGAGCATCACCTCCACCTTGCAGCACCCTGAACATACATTTTATTTCACCAGGCTCAGTCATTAATGCATTTTTTTTGTCCTTATTTGTAACCATACTTTTTAGGATTTATTCTGCAGGGCCAGACAGGTCATGCTTTGGGCTTAAAACCCAAGAAGCTACAAAATGAAAAGCCAACTGTGACCCCTCTTCTCTGCTTTGTCTCCCCTGCTTCTCTTGTACTGGGGCTAAAACCTTTGCCACGCAGCTTACAAACCCCCAACATCTAACTGCTGCTTCTGGGATGGCACTGGCTTCTTAAAACCTCGCGAAACCAATTCTCACCCCTTGGGCCCCTCTTTGGGAAAACAAACTACCATCCCTCTTCAGACAACGGCACATCAGCAGCTTCTGTTTCTGTTCTGGACGCAGCTCCAGCTCTCAGCCCTCTCAGAGCGATGAAATTTTCCCATAAACTCAACGCTCTTATAAATTCAATCTGTTTTATTCCAAATATCACATAAATTAAATACATTTCCCATGAATATTGCAAATATACATGAAATGAACATTGCAAGTTTTTAAAAAAAGTTTTGGCTTTGCTTATGCAACAAGAAGTGCCAAATGTGGTTAGAACATGAACTTCTCCTGTATTTACTAGATACAAAAAGGTGCAGATTAATAATTTATATTTATACATATGTACACACTCCATTTCATAACTAGCTTTAAAACAGTAAAAAATGGTTTCAAGTTTATCTACATTAAACATACTCGTTTAAATCTGGTCAGAAGCCCCAGATAAGAGTTGATACAATCATTTCACAACTGCAAAATTAAGGCGCTACCAAAATACCAGTTCCACTAGTGTAAAATGTAATAGGAATAGAGAGTGTACAGCTTTCTATTTATCAATTTAAAAGTGGACTGGAGAACGAGGAAAAAGGAGCAGTAAGAAACATGACAAGATCTACAGGTTAGAAGTACAAAGAGATCTCGATGACTATCAAATGAACATATTAAAATACAGTAGATAAAAGGCCTCAGTGGCAAACAATTAGTATGCTTCTGAAAGACAAAAAAAGGTTAAAATATATATATATCATTTTGTAGCTTGAAGCTTTACAGGTGAACAACAGGTGTAGAGGTAGAGGGATTTTTTTTTTGTTTTGTTTTTTGGCCTCTTTACGATGTATAAAGAAGGGCCACATTCACCACAGTGAAAAGACTCATCATATATCCCAGCATCCTTGCTTGGACAGCAAGCAAGAAAAGTGTAATGAGCTAGAAAGGCAACGAATCCCGTCTATCTCTTCCGGGAGCTCATCAGCTCCGACTCTTCCACATGTACCCTGGCAACAACTTACACCTAAGCGTAGATCAGCCGTAACGTGGACAATTCCCCTAGAGAGAAATGAGATAGCTAGCTAGCTTTTCCCATGAGGTACTACCGGATGCTGCAGAGATTATATGGCAGAGAGAATTTGGTAACAATGAAATCGGTACTTTCCCTTTCAAAGCAAGTACCACAGGGCAGTGGTGATTTATTGGTTTTTAATTTTTTTTTCCTATTTATTATTTATTAAAGCTTTGCTATTTGATCAGCATTCAATGTTTTGGAAGAAGTGTCAGCTTTGGGCTGCTAATAGGATTTATTTGCATCCAACCACAGACAATTCCGATGGTGTTACCGTTTATCCAAAACATCAGCCACTGAAATATTCACAAACCGCTTTAAAACCTTGGCTAAAAAAAAATCCCTCTACAGTTCAGCTTTCTCTTCAATAACTACCACTCCATTTAATGATGCAGGCCTTCAGCAACGCAGCAACGTCGCCTTCCACGTGAAACGTGTCCTGACACGTTCCAGAACAGCAGTAAACAACCTCTCTGGTTCCGTAGGGTTTCCTCTCAGAAGTACCTCAAAAGTAGATATCTTGAAATAAATCACTTTTGCGGAGAAGAATATTCACATTAGTTACTGAGGCAAAGCCAAGAAGACACTAACTAGCACCTTATTTTTTTTTCTTTTTTTTTTTTTTTTCCTTAAACGCATTCCTATACGTAAAATTAAGCACATGTCAGCTCAGGGACCAGCAATATACAAATACCATCGGCGTCCCCGCTACAGCTAAACTAGGAGCACTCCAAACTAGGCCGGACACACAAAGGAGCGAGATGAGTGAGGCTAGAAGGAACAACACAGCATGGAAAGGGACGGGAAGAACAGGAAGCTGAACAGAAAGGATTGCGAGATCGAATACAGTCCATCTTCTGGGCTGAGAGTTAAGTTTGTGAAACCACCCTTTGGTAGCTCAGCTGACAGCGGGCCCAAGACCTGCTGCCTTCTCACGTTTCCTCCTCTGTAAGCAGAACAACCCCTTAATACTCCAGTGACTCCGTCGCCTTCAACTCCTGGAGGAAACGCGTTCAGCTTAAATTTTGAGTGTTTTGGTGACGGTAGCAGAACTTGCAGAAGGCTACTAGTAGAGGTTATGACATCATTGGTTGTAAGTTATGCACTTCACAATTCAGAGAATACACTTACAAACTATTTAAATAGTAAAGGCGTGTTCAAGGTAGAGGCAGTTACAGTACATTCAGGGTATGTTACAGAGACCGTTCGCGGTAGCCGTTTGCCGAAAGGAAAAAAACCCCTCTGTATTTCTGTTTCCCAGACCACACGGGTTATAACTACAATACCCAAAGAGAGCAGGTAATAAATCTCCATCCCTGCATTTTAATGCAGCCTTCTTCCAGAATTCATGTGCAAAGTGGAAAAAGAAAAAAAAAAAAAAGAAAAAGAAGTTTAAATACATCTTCATTGACAAATAAGGACAACAGAACTAAAAAAAGAAACCAGGCACTTTGACCATTTAGGTAAACAGCCTTTTCTTCTTACCAGACTTCTGCACATGAACAAGTCTTTACATTGGTCTTGCTATGCTTGCAGCACATGGAGGTTCAAGTCAGCTTTTTTGTGTTTTCTTTCCTGTTGGTAGTTATCAGTTCTACTGGTAGGAAACTACGCCAATCGGACTGGTAACACTGTTAGTGATTTCATTGGCAGTTGAGCAAACATTGATCATCTGACTGACAAAGTGATCAATTTACTAAGTATCAAAGTTAGATATTAACAAAACAACACATTAAAAAAAAAAGAAGATAATCAAAGAGACAAATGAAGGTTAACACCTGACTGAAGCTTGCATTGAGACTTGCCTTTACAGGTTCGGTTTGTGCCTCCTTTCACGGCGTGACTGTGGGCTGATTCCCATCCTGTACAACAACTGGTACTAAGCTACAATACTTTCGGTTTGAAACACGTTGGGCAGAGGTCACCCCAGCGTGGCGGGAGGCTGGCGTGGCACTGCAGGCAGGAGGGAGGCCAAAACCTCCCCTCACCTCATCCTCGCCCGTCCCACCAGCAGAGGAGGATGCCCTCAGAGTAACTGCGGCGTGCCTCCCTCGGACTCGGGATGACATCGGTACTTCACAGCAGCGTTTGTCATACTTTAGGGAGCTGGTATCATCAGAATTTAGCTCTAAGACCAGCTAGGGTGACTTTGATTTTTCTTTTCCAAGCAACCAAAGTGCACCTTTCCAAATATTCCCGTGCATACTCAATCCACTACAACACATAAATCACAACACGAGGGATTACCTAAGGCTACTGAATAGCGTACTTATTCAACAGCTATTATTCTTTCTGATGAACATCCTCCGATGCCTTGGCCACAATCAGCTGAATTTTACTTTCTCTTTCCTCACAGGCTGCTGTTTGCTGAAGAGAGAGAGGTGTGGGTGCATGACGGACTGCCTACCGATTCAGGAACAGAGCGGACTGTTGGTTATAGTCTTCATGCATACTTCTGCCGGGCAGCGTAACTCCTCTTCTGTTCACTACCTTCAAGAAAGTCTAGTAAACACCTCTTCAATCCACTGTCCAGTTTCCTCTTCCTACCAAGTGGAAATCCAAATCACATGCAGGCCAATGGTGCTACTCTAGTACTTAACTCTCTTGCAGGCTAGAAACATCAACTCTATCGTAGTACTTTGAAGCAATTATCCACATCTATCAGCTACACTCTATAACCGTAGCACAGCTTTGTAGAGGCTCAGATTTCACCAGGACAACAGGAGAGAGTGCAAGGTTTGGTGAATACCCAGGATAACAAACCGATGCAATCGATGGATGCTGGACGCAGTCAGAAAGGGCTGTTCCTTGTTGATGGAATCTTTTTTTTTTTTTAAAAAAAAAAAAGCCCCAAAAAACAACCCCTCCCCTAAAACAACCTGTCATGAGATGTTTTCGGTGCCCACTCACAACTGAAGTCCATGTTATCTGGGTCTTTTGCGAGTCACAAATATCAATACGCGTCGGATGGCGATAAGACGATCTTTAAGGGAGGTCATAGCCAGTATAGCCAGCTGAGCTCTGTTTTCCAGAGGCAACACTGCCAAGAGCCACCAGTACCAGGCAGGACCACTGGGGTTGCTCTGCAAAAGGATGGAAAGACATGCAATCATGTATTCAGTAGCACTGCCCCTGGAAGAACACCACCTTCCTTCCCACCTTCTACGTGCTAAGAAAGTCACCACAAAACAGTTTAACACTTAATTTTGGGCACTCTCCTTGTCCATATACACCATTAAGACCTATCTCTTCACATGACACTTTGCACCAATACACTGTTTTCCATTGGCTGCATCTGTGCTTCATGCTAACAGACCAAAACTGAGTAAATCAGAGTTTAGAGCACACAAAACCCCAGCAAAAGCCCACCAGAAAATAATCTTGTGTAAAAATTCTGCACAGAATAACGCTGCGTAAGTAGGAAGGTTTTTGTTACCTGTGGCTCCGGTTCTTTTCCTGGCATGGAGCCAAAGTGATTGAGAATTTGCACTTTCATATTGTCTTTAAGAGAAGTAAACCAGGCAACTGCTTGATCATAAACTGAATCATGAAGGCGGACAAGTTCTTCATATTCTGGTCCTTCAACCTTGTTTTTAAGAGAAGGGAGATGGAACGAAAAAGGTTTGATACTGTGGAGTTCATATGCTTCCCCAGAAGCAAGCGAAGCAAAATAATGCAGTGCCTACAGCTGTTCAAATGTCCTTATCTAAGCAACCTGCACCTAAGTCTCAGATGTCAAACCTGCGATGCTGGAGTCTTTTTACCCTCCCCTAGGTGTTCTGAAATGACATTTCTTGGAGCAGTTTCTGTCTCGTTAATATCCACTCCTAAATGCTGGCACAACAGCAGAACCTGCTCTCTAATCCTGGGACACCCCTTATTAATCATCTCAAACCCCCAATCTCGAGGCCCTGTCACAGAAGGACCTCTGAACATCAGCATATTGTCTACAGCAAAATAAAGGAAACGTTCCTGCCACCGAGCACAGCCACAGGTGGGTCTATGGCACCTGAAGACCAGCAAGGATTTTATAGGAATGCTAAAAGCTATTTTATAGGAACACTCAGCCAAGGAGGCAGGAAGCAGGGGAAGTAGATGCTTTCCCAATACCAGGAACAGCCATAAAAATGCCAACCATACTCTCGCTGAGGCAGAGTGTTTCAGTTGCACAGGCCTAGCTGCCAGCTCTTAGGCAAAAGAATAAAGATAAACAAAACCCACTTGAAAAGGATGATTTGGTGGTGGTGGTGGTGTGTGTTTGTTTGGGGCTGCTGGTGGCTTTTTTCCCTATATTCTGTACGCACTGATGGTGTAGATTCACCTGCAGTTCTCAGGTCTGAGCTACATGCTCTGGGTGCTCTTTGCAGTCCAGAAAAACTGGCTCTAGAGGGTAATTAATGCCACCTTAAGGGAGGAATCTAAGACAGAGCAGATGAAATAGGCAGCTTTGAACTGAGATTTCTCACCATCAAGTATGACATGAATGTAGGGTGCTGAACACAGATACCAGCCTCTCAAGTGAGACAAGGTAAATCTCACTCTAATTACGAAGGGGTGGGTCTCTGCTGCTGTCTCCAACCACTGCCTGGATACCCGTGTTCCACCACCCTTCTCTGGGGACTTAGAGCTGAACCCTCGCTCTGAGGAGACCACCTACTCCCAACCTTTCACAAGGGGAGGCACCTCCATACAATCTGCCTTTCCTGCTCTGGTGAACAGCTGCATTGTCCTCACAAGTGAGAAAAGCCTGACTAGGCCCCTATAGCCACATGCTTCAATTATGAGAGCACACTGAAGAACTGTATCACCAGACTGGACTTCCATCCATGGGCATGAGATTAAACTCAACGTTAAGAGCGATCAAGGTTTTACAGACATGCTCTGAAGGTGATCCAGGAAGTCATCATTAAGTACAGCCAAAAAAATCCACTCTCTGGCCAACACCCATCACAAGCGCCTCCTCTGATGCACATTTTATGAGGCCTTGTTTTTTGAAGGCTCCTCCCCACCCCTCACAATGCTCTGCTCTCAGCCAGCCCTGATGGATGTTTGTACAAGCATACGGTTAACTACGTGTCATTAAGATCTCATTTTAAGAGCATACTCCCCTATTTGTCTGGGGACCTGTTCTGTAAATGAGAGCTTGGAGGTCACACAAAGCCTGCCAACTGTCTGTGCAGGGCAAGAGGAGTCAGTTCTCTAACAACATGGCAATGTGTTCTTAATAGGGTTTCAAGACTGTACCAGTTTAAAAGTGTTACTCTGGCCTCACCTACACATCGTGACAGACCTGGGCACCTGAGTCTCAGAAGCTACTTTGAGATCCACGAAGGGAGTGCAACACTTCAAGCAGAGGTAATTATAAGGGCAGAAAGGAATAAAAGGAAGGAAGAGACAGAGATTGTTCCACGGTTTTCAAATAGAGCTTTAGTATTTATAATGATATTGGTTTAGAAATAATGCACAGCTAGCTTGAAATGCAACAAGGAAAGGCTATTTAAGTGAATCCAGCAATACATGGGTATTAATAACTTTGCACCATAGATCACCTTTTTATCTTCAAGATACTCGATGTTTGCTGTGTTATATCCATCTCGCTGGCCATGGCTTAAGACCCTAAAACGACGGACACCAACTGTATCAACAACTGAGCGCCCATCAGGAAAAAACTTTACGTCCCTGATCTCTAATATACAGCCATGATCTGCAAATCTGAAATGACAGAAGGGCATAAAAGTGGAAGTCATCAACAAGTATTTATACACATCAGGACAAATACTGGGCCTAATTCACCACTTCTTATTTGAAAGAGGATCCTGCTTTGGTGACAATACATTTCTGCTTATTCACAGAAGCCACACAACCCCCACCCTTTCTGCCTTCCCTCAGAAGTATTTTCAGCATTTTCAGAATGTATTTGCAGGGTGGGAAGGTTGGGAAGGGACAGGAAACTAAAGGGAGCGTGTTTCACGCTGGGAGTTGCCAGCTGCTGGTGGCAAACTCACCTGGTCACAAAGGAAGGAGAAAAAAAAATATGCGTGAAGGTACCGTAAGGAAGTCCAGAAATTGAGGAAAAAATGAGGGCTGGGAAGGCTATCTCCCCCATACTCCGAGGTGTAAGCAGAGGATTAGAGACCTTAGAAAGAAAAGGCCTCAATATAGCAAGATTCCTCTTGCATTTGTTTTCTTGAAAAAAAAAAAAAAAAAGCCCAAACTACAAAAAAAAAAACCCAACCCTCTTTACAAAAGCATATTTGTATCTGTTAAAGTAGAGACAGGTTTTAATTGCACCCTGGAAATAAGCATGCAACTTTTTTTTTGCTTCCAATTATCAGGTTCAGCTAACTCTACATTTGTGCTGCAGCAAGCTCACTGGGGGGGCTGGTTAGCACAACGACTTCACCCCGACATGCTGACCTGCCAGCATTTGTGGCTGGGGCACCCTGTCCCACAGCAAAGCAGAACATGCTGCACCTCCTGTCATCTCAAGGTACCCAATCCCTGCAGGGCCCGATGAACATTTCACAGGGGAAACACTTGTTTTACCAGGGCTCGGCTGTTCCTTACATTGGAGTGATAAAGGAGCAGCGACACCGCAGGGAAACAGCTCTTCTTTCTACTCTACAGAAACTGTGGGGTTGGAGGGGTTAGGGGTGAAGCTCGTGGCTGTGAACAACTGTTCTCTCCTGCCCATTGTACAGAACAAACTGAGGAAGGGCAAGAAGAGCACAGCTGTGCTCAGCTAAACCCTGGGATTAGGAAAAGCAAGTTTGTTATAGAAGTATTCAAACACTATCGAAACAGCTACATAACAACTGTTTGAAATGAATGGTTTTAGTGGCATTCATACTGAATTTACAAATTAACCTAGAAGTAAAAGTGATGATTTTTTTATTTCTTGTCATTCTTTGAGAAGTTAATTTTGGATAGAAAGTGGCTGTAATCAAAGAGAGACAAGAAAGCCCCTGGGAATGGGTATAAAACACACCAACACATTAAAAGTTTATGTTCTTCCAGTTGTTTTAACTTAAAAATGAAGAAACAGACCAGAAGAAGGTATTGAATTGCCTATGTCTTGTCATTGTGTTTTTCAAGGGAGGTTAGTACCCGTGTCTTAGTAGTTGAGGCAGAACAAGTTTCCCCACTTTCTGTATTCCCAGTTGATTTCGCAATTTTCAATAAAACAACTTTTACTTGTGTAAGAAGCTACAGCAGCCTGCCAGGTGTCTACAGATGAAGGCTTCCTGTGCTTTTAATTATTTTAGTAACTCAAAACAGAGGACAAAAGAAAATCTAACCAAGCTGGTTGCATTTTAAACTGTCCCTTATGACACTAATCAACAGGGTCTCGTGTTTTGGAGACTGCAACCCCTTGGCTCTCTGTATTAGGCCTGACTCTAAATAAGTTTGGCTCTTCCACAAGCCTTCAAGGATGTAAGGGGAGTTACCACTGGAGTCATAGGGTCATTCTGTCCTCACTCTTAGAAGTATTTGCTCCCACAAAATCAGTAACAGGTCTGGAAGGGATCCATGGAGCATCAACTGCTGCTGAAGCCTGAACTCCACCACAGAGAGCAGCACTGACAGCATGGCAAAGGGCACCAAGCATAGCCAGAGCCAGCTGGAAGCTGTAGCATCTCCTGTATTCTTACTACCACCTTACCATCCACTCTGGGAGAAAAAAAGCCCAATAAAACCCAAACAAACCTGAACTGGACAAGGAAAGGCTGCTAAGTCCCAGTATTTACACCTTCCTCTTGGCTCCAGTGATGATTACCTACAAAATTCCGCTCTTGAAGATGCCTAATATGTTCTTAAAAATTCCCACACTGGTCATCTGCATCACTCCAATCCACCTTCTGAAGTCAGCAACTATCTTGTACAGTAGACCTTTCTGAAGACCACCTCTTTTTTTTTTCCCCTCCAACAAGCATCTTCTTATCCCCTTCACCCAAAATGAAAATCTATCATCTATAAAGGACTTAAAAACCTGAAGGTTATTATCTAGTGATTAGTATTCAGTCTCTGCACAGGGAGCTGGGAAGACACCAGTGTCAGAATTCACAAAAAAAACCCAACACCCAAAAAAAAAAAAGACTTCAAGGTGTAACCCACTCACTGCAGATAGTTCACACACTGCAACACATCAGTAAAGACAAACATCAAAATCCAACATTCAGCAGCAAAACAGTGTATACTTTGTCTCACTGAAATGATACCACCCATGCAGAAACATTATGTGAGGTTTGGATTATTTTTTTAATAGTATTCCTGTTTTTTATTTTTTTTAAGCTGAGCAGACAGAGGAGGAACCTCATCCAGTCAGCCTTCATTAGTAGGAACAGGCTAGAAACTGTTCCAACCACAATTAAATGCTATTTTTGGAGCCTGTAGTAGCAGGATGAATAACGTTCTTGCTATCCATCCAAGAGGTAAGCAATAAAATTTACATCTTTGCATGAAAAGGAATGTTTAATATAGGAAACTAAAAAGCCAGCCAACTTCTGTAGCAGTTTATACAGGACTGGAAGGAACCATGGTGGTTTAGGGAGACAAGTATACTGTGGTGTAGTAGCATCACAACAGCTTCAAAACAGGACATTGTCAGCTCATCTCCTTACCCTTTTAATTCATCAGCTAAACACATGCCAAACTGCTTGGTACCAGTTTCCATGCATCTTCTTATCATAAGACGGTAACGAGGTTCAAAGACATGGAGCGGGCAAGGGATGGTAGGGAAGGCCATGGTGCACACAAAGATGGGAACATCTTTATTCAGACTGCAAGATAGTTTTAAAAGAAAATATAAAAGATCAGCTCTTTATTTTGGTACTGCTATATTCAGTAGATATCTTTAATACGACACTGAGTCCAGTGGTTTCTTTACATTCATTCTTTGTAAATGTTTACCTAGCCAAAGTTTGTCACTTTTACAAGACAAACACATTTCAGGACTCTTTGTGTTAGTACATCAAAGAAACAAGTCACTGACAACACTGAACCCTTGAACTTCTCCTGACCTGAAGTATAACCCATTTATAATTGGACTTCTACTTCCAAAAAATCCCCATTGTAACTTTTAAAGCTATTATATTGTTTCAGAGGAAAAAGCAATTATCTTTATTTTAGGAATACTGTTGCATGCCTCTACCATCCAAGCACACTGCTGCTTCTTTATCCGCAACAAACACATCAAAAATACAGAACATCTGGCAGGTTCATTTACAAACTCATTCATTTTATGCATGTTCATAAGCAAATGAAGCTTCTTCAAGTAATTTAGATTAAAAATAGATTTCTCTAACAGCTGTCAGTAGTAAAATGAGAGCCTACTTTGACAATTCCTTCATTTCTTCCTCATAAACTTTCTTCCTTTCAGATAATTCCTCTGGCAAGTAACGAACTATCAGCTCTTCAGTAAGGACGGTCTTCTTGTAAGTTCTGCTTGCCAGAAACTGCAAGGAAGAGTCAAAGCCTGAGTCTGACAACAAGAAGTCAGGTAACATCTCTTCCTCCCATCCCATCCCATCCCATCCCATCCCATCCCATCCCATCCCATCCCATCCCATCCCATCCCATCCCATCCCCTTTCCTAAGGCCAAACAGCACGTAGGTTCAGGTACTGGTTCCTCCTCCTTTCCACCCTTCAGGTACCAGAACTTCCACTTTAGGATACAAGGTTCACTACAGTGCCCATTCAAGTGTGCTGGCTTTTATTTTGGCAGAAAAGGCAGCCCCTCCTCGCTTTTGTGGAAGATTTGTGTATCATCTTCACCTATAGCTGCTAGGTTACTGCTCCTCAACAAGTACTCTACATACAAGGCACATTATGTCTGCTGGAGCAGAAGTTTGTGCCATGGAGTGATCAGTCCATTCACCAGGGGTGCAGATACAAACCCCAGGGGAGGGGAGGTACAGACCAGAGGAACAGGGCCATGGTTGGGACTGTCAGGCACCAGAAGCCTCAGTTCCCTTCAGCACCAGCAAACCATGCGTGTCTTCCAAGGAATGACAAACTACACGCTGGAGCAAGCGAGGCCTGTGCACGGCTTGATGCTGTGGGCACCAGCTACTGCGCTGTTCTGCTCTACGAGTAGAACACCACGAATCCCCACATATGTGCTCTCAGGACACAGCTTTCTATTTGTGTTGCTGCTGTTAATTAGGGCAAGGACATACTTACTTCTGACAGCTTCTCCTTGCAGAGTGGGCAATGCGGATTATGGTCAAGGCAACGCTCAAGGCATTTGAGGCAAAAGGTGTGTCCACAGGGAGTGGTAACAGGTTCATAGAACAACCTGAATGCAAAAACACAGCACAGAAGAGCTAAGCTGCCAACATAAACGATGCAGATTCCCAAACTGTGGAAAGGAGCGACTAGATCCAGCCACCTCTTCCTTTCCTGCTTTTGTACAAATCACAGGTGACAGTATGATCCAAGGACATTAAGAAGGTTTTCAATTTTAGAAGCAGCAAACAATGGAGAAAACCGTGCACAGTGGGGAAAACCACATCTGCAAAGATTCACCAGATGCGAGGTTCAGGAAAAAGGAACAGAGTAATGATTTAGACATTGTTTGGCAGGTTTTCCTTCTGACACCATGAAAACTTTTTTTTTTTCCCCAAAGCTAGAAAGGCTTTCTGATCTTAATCCAAGGTCAGTGCACTCGTACCTCATGCAGAGGGAACACTCAAAGTCCGATGCATCCACCAGAGTTGTAGGTACATCCCCTGAAGCGATGACGGTGTTTTCAGGTAAAACATCTGCATCTAAGTATAGTTAAGAAGATGATTACAGTGAATACTTAAGCATTACTGCAGTTTCAGATGCTGTTTAAGTTGTTTTTTCCATCAAGATCCTAATTTCTGTTTTCCTTTTCAAAATTTTGTTCCAAATAAACATGTTCAAGCCTTAAGACTTTCTGGCAGGAAATCCTTTGGAGAACAGAGGATGAAGTCTATGGCCAGAGAAAGCACTTTAGAGCTGAATACCCATGATTTGCTTTTCCAAAAATGGTTGTTGGTTTGTTTGGTTGGGTTGGGGTTTTTTTAAAAATTCTAGTTTTTAAAATACTCTGCTATTGCTTTCCCACCACCATTACCACTCCCACATCAGCCAGGCCAGATGTTTTAAAGTACATTAAGTCCAGAATTTAATTTGTTTACACACAGTCGACTATTTCATCAGTGTTTGTTATAGATTTCTCAGCAGGGGTATTTTTCCTTACAAGTATTTAAAAAGAAAAAGCTTATGCTCTTCTAGACTAGGCTGCTGTGGAAATCCCAAGTTTCAGACAGCTTAAAGTTTCAGGCCTACTGAAGTTGCATTAGCTAATACTGATTCTACCAGCTCAGCACTCTCCAAACACAGAGACAAAACCCTTCAACTCTAAATTCTGCCCAACCTCGTGTTTTGGGGTTGGTATGTATGCCTGTAGTGAACACGCTTAACAGGTACAGGCCTCAAACCTCACAGCAGCAGCACGAAAGATGAAGAGCTATCAGCTGCTTAGGACATTTCTACAAGCAGATCTTTGCTGCTCAGCCAGAGTTGCGACAGAGCCGCGAAGGCTGCCTCATCGTCCCTTTTATTAACCAGCTTCTTGCCCACCAGCAGCCAGCGCTCAGCTTTCCACCTTAGGATGTGTTTTGTTAAAGGATAACTTTCTGCTCAGCATCTGGTCTATCAGATGCACAGACGGGACAGGGGAGAGGGCACTGGCGCGGCCTACAAAGGAAAACAGCGTTATCTTTAACCTACATCTGGCACGTTAGTGTTTAGTCACAGCGAGGAGCTAACTGCTCGTTCTGCAAATAGCAACATGGCGGCGTGGGGATCTAGCGCAGACCAGAACTAAACGGTTACAGGTAAAACGCGATCGCTGGCCTTCGCTCTGAAGATACAGGCGGGTCAGATTTCACAATCCATATTGACTGAAGTCTGCAGTTCACAGACAAGCGACGGGGGCTTTTCCCTTCGCCGCAACGTGAGCAACACTGGCCACGCGCTCAGCACTGGCAGAGGCCACAGGCCGACAGCCGCACTTGAGGTCTTTTAATAACTCAAGGCAAAAGTCAGGTTTGTCAAGGAGGAGGTGTTGGTTTGTTGGGCTGTTTGGGTGTTTTTTCCTCCTTCAAGGGGAAAAAAATAGTATAGGAGGATTTTAAAAACCCCTTTTAACCAACTGTTCCACCACTCAGTGCAAGATACGGTCTTCAGCGTTTTTATCCCAGGGTACGAAAACCACTCTGGAGGTCTTTCCATTAGAAGCTTGAGAAGCATACTGATTGTGAGCATGGCTATCAAGTGACAGAAAGCGGGGTGGGGGCTTATTCAAAGGCTTCTTTGTTTGCTTGGAAAATTTCATGTGAAGTCGCATGTGACTGTTTCTGATGCCAGTTAAAGATTAGTCTCCGAGCTCACTGCATCTTTCCTTCATATAGAAAGGCAATGAAGAAGTTCAGCTATACCTCTGAAACTTAGAAAATGGAAACGGCACCAGCAACACAAAGACTAAACTGTTGAGAGGATTACACGCTGGAAATGGCCCGTTTGAGAAAGAAAAATACAGTATTCATTGAATAAACGGAAACTGCCCTGGAATAAAGTAAATAGGCTGTTACAGCAGAAACAGACACATCAGACAACAAAATATCATTCCAATCGCTGTAGGGGACGTTTCACTGACACCTATAGGAATGGCAGAGGGAAAAAAAAAAGTAGTTTATCATTTTTAAGTATGTGCACAAGAAATCCCTTTTCTAAGCCACAACACAAACCTTTTTTAGGAATCTTATTGGGGACATCCAAGCTCTGTAAATCCCTCATATCACTGGACAGCTTTCTTTTTAAGCCAACCCCAGGTAAACTGGAGAGAATAGCTCCCAAAGACTTCTTGTTATCTTCAAAATACAGATCCAGAACATGATGGGAAACAGCAGAATCAGTGCTTCTAAATACATCAGATTCTTGGGACGGGGTTTTTGTTAACCTGAACACAGTATCCTAAAAAAATTAAGAACAGTTATGTAAAAGCATGAGACAATTTTGCTGCTTTTTTTTTTTTCCCCCAATTAGTTGTATGCATCAGCAATAGATCAATGAGCTTAGTAAGGGAGAAAGGTCCATATCAAAGGCGGCCACTCTCAGTTGCATGAAATAGGGTGACTTCTCTCCCTATAGTTCCTCTCTCTAGAAATTATGTTCCTGTGTAATTAAAATCCCGAGTGGGGAAAAACACGCCCACAAATACAATCGATCTCCACATGAAGGCATCACACTGTCTTCCGAAGAAAGAGCTTCATTCTCTTATTTTCCTGAGGAAGCACATCCCAACAAGAGATCCAACAGCAACAGAGAAAACAAGCTTACCATGAAAGCAAGTGCCGACACGGGTGCAGACAAAGACAATGTCACACACATCAGACAGATCCTCGTGCTACTTTTGGTATTTTTATGTTGAACACTTTTTACTTTACCTTTGAGGACCCGGCAACAGAGCTATCTTCTGCAGCTGACTGTGTGTTTATGCTACTCAGAAATGCAGGTTTCAATCTTGTATGGGATGTTCGACTAGAGAAAGGTGCTGTTAGACTATCATGCACATTTTCAAAGGCTGGGAAAAACATCTCACACATTATCTAGTCAATTGGAAAGAGAAAAAAAAGAGAAAAAAGGTAATTACAACGTAGATACTTATGTTTGCATGAGCAAAGATACACAAACTTCACAGCCTCTGGATGCCAAGAAGCTTGCAGCAACCAGGACAACCTGCATTCCCCAGTGCCCAAAGGAAACCTGAATGGCAGTCCCACCACAGCCACATACGCATCCCGCAGTCCTCTTCTGATATCTACCTCCCTCTCTGAAGGCTTCTGCACCCCAGAAACACGTGGGGAGAAAGGGGGGGGAAGTCTGCCACATCCTTCCCCTGCCCCTACCTGCCTCCACTCTGACCACCAGACCCCTCCTCCAGGAGTCTTCAGGACCACACTCTCCTATCCACACCTGTTAACACAGATGTGTCTTGGCTCTTCTCATGTTCTGCATCCATCTCTCCTACCTTCAAACAGGTTTCACTCCTAGCTAAAAGCTGTGTAGAGCCTGTTGTCCCTCTCACCAGTCCTCACCGAGTGTCTTGCTGAATCCTCACTTCATTTCTTAAAAAGCTGCCTGTATGGACCATCATGGAGAACCTGACAATGGCTGGCCAGCAGTGGGTCCCTTGTGGGAAGTTAGACAAACTCCTACGGAGACTGCAGGATTTTTCCAGGACAGGGCAGACACGGCTCCCCTTCTTAACCCCCTGCCACTCCCCACTTAAAAGCAGCTTTCCGCTGGACACTGAAATTAGGGGCCCCAAGTCTACAAAATCCAGCTGACACACTGCAAGCATACGCTACAAACAGCAGCAGCCAGACCTACAGATTTACAGTGGAATCCAAAAATACACAATCTTCCTGGCTGAGGCATCAACAAACCCCAAGAGATGCCTCATGCTGCGTAACACTGATGTTTATTGGAGAAACTACTGAATCAAATCATCCTTTGGTTGCTCACTATCACCTGAAATAACAAGAATTTTACTTAGCTGCAGGAGCAAGAGCAGCGTGATGCCCAAGAAGCAGCCCCAGTGTAAGTGCAGTTTTATACCTTTTGGGCTTCTTTCTTCATTGAGCTCCATTCAGGATTTAAGGCAACGCAGTAGAGAAACTCCTTCAATGCTTCCTCGGTCCTTTCCAATCCAGAAAGAGCTTTTGCTTTCACATAATGACCCTGTTCACACAAAGGAAATGCACAAACCCTAGAGATCATTTCCAAAGTGGCAGCAAGACATCAGTAAACAAACTTGGAAGTTCGTGTCATTCTGCAGGTGCAGAATTAACACCCGTGTTGGGTAACAACCTCTTGGATCCTTAAGACCAGTGGTAAGTCAGTCCCCTGTGCTGAAAGATGAACCCCCAGGAACCCACTGCTGCATTACCCCCAGCTAAAGCCACAGCTCCTTTCCTCATGCAGAATGAGGGGTGTTTGCCTCCCCAGGGACTGAGTCTACTATTCCACTGGCCTCAATACCCCAGAGAAGAGTTTCACATACCAAGGCAACCTTAACTGTAAGGGGACGCAGGGGTACTGGGCAGAGGCTGCAGGTGACAGCTGAAGGAGCCAAAGATTTTCAGGGCACTCACAGTTCTGCTGAGTCTCTTGCCGGGAGAGAGATGGCCAACAGCATTATGAATTTTGGGCAACTTACCAATGCTTAACCTGAAACTTTTCAGCCCATCCTACTTGCCCCACATCCTGAAGTAACACCTCCATGGCCAACAGGCACAGTAGTCAGCTTGGGGACAAGTCCTGCTTTACTTCTTACAAGTAGCAAGAGAACGCCTCACCTTGGCGTTCCCCTTGGATATAGATTTGCAGTTCAAATCTGACCAAGGAAGTTGCTTCCTTAGAGATGGAAATAAACTCAGTGTGCATTTAAACATTTGCTGCTTGTTTATTAGGCTGCAGTCCACCTCTGATCCACATGAACCATCCCACTGTGCTGCAAGTACAACTTGACTGGCCCAAGAGACTGGTTAGATAAGCCAACGCACATTCCCATCATTCACACTAACTCCAAAGGACCCAGTATCGCCAGTCTGCCCGAGTAGGTCCCTCTCTCATGCTTTTGGTGTAGCCCTTCGAGCTGAGACACACTACCATCTTTCCCTTTCTGCTGTTAGGAAGAAGGTGGCTTGTACCAACAGCAAGTAACAGGCACTGGATAGGATGGGTTAATTAATGTACATCATCTGGTAACCTGAACAAGAAGTCTCAGTACGCACCGACCTCACCTGGAGATACGCTTTTCCTGAACACAAGGGAATACTGAGCTGGGCTGTCTAGAGACACAGACCCACTGCCACATAAGCCCAGGCCCCTACACTTCAGAGACAGAATCACAAGGTTGGAACAGACCTTTAAGAACATCAAGTCCAACCGTTCCCATCCTATGCTAAACCATATCCCTAAGTACCTCATCTACCGCTGCCACCTTTCCTCTCCTATTTTCACATGGCCTTGACAAGCATTGGATTGAAGGGTAAGGTCCAGGCAGGGCAGCATCTCTTCCTGTCTGCCACATAAAACTACAACTGGCAACTTCTCCCCATCAGAGTTTCCGAGGAACTGGTTTTCATAGCAGCTTTAAAAGAAACCAACTCATCTACTGCTCTCATGACTACAGCAGACCCAAGAGCTTCACCAGCAACTCAGGCAGTTATTACATTTCGGTTATCAATAAGCCAGAAGGTACTGGTAGGTGAATGCTTGCCTCTCAGGAGCTACTCCCAGAGTAAATCTAATTTTATGTGTTTTTTATGAAAACTACGCAGCTCAGTTTTGAGCTGATCTCTGCCACTGGATGAGATGAGATGCTGCAAGATACCAAAAAAAAGCAGATGCTCAGAATTCCCAGAGAACGTGGACGCTGGATCAGCAGAGCTTACGTGGAAGTTCTCACTCACACACGCAAGCACAAGTGAAATGCGTCTGTGACACTGCTCGTTATGTCACCATGACAAACTTCATTTTCCATTAGCATGCTTCAGAGATTTGATTAACGAAATCCTTACCCGCCTACGACTGACATGCATCACATCTCCACGGATTCAAGGCAAACAGAGGAGACACTTCAAGAAAACATTTGAATGTGCGTAATTCATCTTTCTCCCTCTGCAGAAACCCAGCCAGCGCCACCCGAGATGGATTCCTGACGTGACGGGAAATGCTGCTAGACAGCGAGGCAAATTGGAGGCGGGGGAAGGAATTTGAAGGAGCTGCCTTCAGATAAGAAAGGCTTGAATGGGTAATGAGACAGATAGCCTTCAGAGACAAGTATCTAACCTGTCAGGAACTAGGTGCTTCAGACAGCAGGTGCTCTCTGCTCACCACACGTCTTCCCCAGCTGGAAACAGAGAGCTCACTGCAGCCACCCTGTGCCGAGGCAGACAGCCAAGGGGTTCATGCAACACCTCCTTGGTCTCTGCAGGGAAGCCAAGTTCTGCCTAAAATCCTTCCCCAGTTCCCCACGCTACCCTCTTCTCCAGGTAGCACCCAGGGGCTTTATCTGGTCAAACCTGTGCTACAGTTTGGCTACCGACGGGTGAGGGATTAACTGGAGGTGTAATCCTAGGTGGGGCGAACCTTTGAACACCCAGTCTGTCCTCAGGTGACTGGCAGTAACAACATGCACCATGTGCTTTGCCCGTTTCCCTCGCATAACCGCTGCTGATGCTTGCTTCAGAATAACCAAGACCAGAACTCCTTGTAGTGCCTCCTTTCGTTACGAAAGGAAAACCCAACACCCCCCACTTATGCATCACCACGTCACAAGTAGGAATCAGAGACATGAACTCTCAGTATTAAAGGGAAATACTGAAATATAGCCTGGGATATGCATCAGAAAGACACAGTGGCCAGGAAGCTGGCAAAGTCACCGGCTGCCTGGGACACGCCATCCCAAAGGGAACCACAGGGGCATTCCCAGGCTGCCCGAGCCCAAGGGACCCCATTCTGCTGCCAAACCCTGACACATCCACAGGCACCCATGTCACCAGCTGCCCGCTGCAGAAATCCCACTGGCTGGAGAGACACCAAGCACCTTCCCAGGACCTGTCCTATGAAGAACAGTAGTAATCCCCAGCCCTGTTAGTGCCACGATGTTCTTCCAACAGTGCTCTCAGTGGCACTGTCCCCACCACAGAGAGGAGCCCCAGGAACAAACAGTTTTCCCTTTTGGTCTCTACAACACACAAAGCGCCGTACCGCAGGCCAGTGGGGTTTGTTTCGGCAGAGGACGTCTGCGTCGTGGAGAGCTTGCTGGTAGTTTTTCATCGACGTGCAGAGCTCTGCTCTCTGTGCTATGAGGGAACACTTGCAAGAGGCTGGAAAACAAGAAGTTACAAGGAGCTTCATTAAGAGGGGCGCTCGTGTACATTAAATTCAGCAACCAAATTTCCAGACAGAGTAACCTAAAAGCCACTATGGTACAAATGTTACATTTATACTCTTCTGCAACAGGAAAAAAGGTGAGTCCTTCCTAAAATATATACCTCCTTGCCTGGAAACAACCTCTGCATGTGGTCTAGCAGGACAGGTTTCATATTCACATATGGGATGTCACCTGCTCTTTCCCCCACCCTGCTTGCAGGATGCATAAGAAAACAAAACGCCCCTACCCACCCAGCACACCTTTGCTTGAATGAAGAGAACATCTGCAGGGATCACCAGCAAAGGGCTTCAGCTAAAACACTTCCCATAAACCACTCATTAAGGAAAACCCATGCAACCTTCACGTTTCATACCCACTAGAACCCATGAGACTCACCCTCCCCTTAGAGCAGGCAAACATCTTATGATCACGCACACCGCCTCAGTGCCCACACCTTCATGGGCCATTTGCTTTGCATTGATTATGAGCATCCTGAGCATTATTGCTCTGCTCTTTCCTAAGCTCTTTACAACAGTTTTCCCTTGCAAGCCTCCCTCCAGCATAGCATTTCACAGCACCGCAGAAAAACTTCAGCTGATCCATGCTCAGCTTGTCCACTGGGATCTCCAGGTCTGTCCTGCAGTGCTGCTGCCTAGCCCAGCCCAGCCCAGCCCAGCCCAGCCCAGCCCATCCTGTCCCACAGCACAGGGCTATTCCATCCAGGCACAGCCACCTTTGCTGAAGCAGGCAGGGCTGGGCAGCCTGTGCCCCAGGTTGTTGGTCTGAAGGGCAGCCCTGCCCTGCAGCACATCAATCGCTTCCTCCTCCCCAGGTCTGGTGTCAGGGACAAAGTTGCTGACAGTGCAGTCTGCCCGCGCACAGAGGATGTTAATAAGGTGCTGAACTGCGTCAGTCCCATTACCAACTCCTCAGCAATGCCACTGGCAGCCCTAAAGCCATTAACCACCACCCTGTGCCCCCAATGGTCCAGCCAGTTCTCGGCCCCTCCCACCTCTACCTGCCCAGTTTGGCCAGGAGGATGCTGTGGCAGGCTGCAGCAGCAGCCCTGCAAAAACATACCAAGCCCCAAAGAACACACTGCCTTTGTCTACCGAAGCAGTTATATCATCTTAGGAGATGAGACTGAAGCATGATTTGCTCTTGGTTACTCATGACCTTCATGCACTAGGGAAGGTTTCCAGAGGGCTGGAAGCTGGCTGTCAGATGGTGGCAGGTGAGGGCAGTAACCCTTACCCAAACGTGAGCTGGTTAAACCTGTCATAACCGGGATTAAACTTCAGAAAGGCTCTGAGGAGTGCTGAGAGATGCCACCCTTGTTTCAAAAACTTTTAAACTTCAACTCAACACTTTTCCTACCAATGCCACCTCCTGCATGTCCCTACGCAGGGCTCCTGTCTCTCTGTACCTCTCCAGCCTGCTCCAGCTTCACTGTTTGAGACTCCTAAACCTGCCCTCAGCAAGAGCACATTGCCCACATGAAGCCTGGGCACACACAGACACACGCATGGGCACATAGAATAGGCACCTAACCACTGAGGTGCCACCATTCATGAAGTCCAAGCACCTACCAGGAGGGATGACCCCAAGATCACGTCCCCCTCCCGCCGCCTCCTCCCCTCCCTTGAGCTCATGCCACCACTCGTGCAGCAAACCAGGCTCGCGTGGTTGCACAGGGAGCCAGAGCAAGCATTCAATTGACTGAAAGCTAATCCAATAAAACAAGTAAAAACAAGAGGATCGGTTTCCCCTCAACCCATTCACCGTACAGCCACATGGTCCTGAGTGCCAGAACAAAGGAAGGAGCAACAAGGACTGACGCCTTCTCGAGTCATAGCACGGACCGAGGCCAGATCCATCAACTGCACAATGACACACCAAGGGTGATGGCTGCCCCAGGGGTCCTGGGCAGTGGCAGCCAGAGACTACACCTAAAATAAGGAGCTCTGCAAAAGCTAGTTCGCACTGTGGGGTTCAGCACAGGGGTTCGTCTGGTTTTGCCTTGGTTTGTGTTTAAGTATTACATAGCAGAGTGCTGCAGTAATGCTAAATTCTAGATGACAACTCTCATTGAAAAGACCACAAGACAAGTGAAATTAACAGCCACCTAAAGCCTTCAGAAGCAACCTTCCTTATTTTTTTTTTCCTTTCTTTTAGTAGATGCTCAACTACAAAATCATTTTACCTGGCCACCATTTGAACAGTCTGTGCCTCCTGTTTCTATTAAATACAAGAGCACACTGTGCACTTCCACTGCCATACCTGCTGCGGGGCACTCGTACAGAGGATGCTGAGGGAGGGAGGCAGTGAGCAGAGGAAGGTGCCAGGGCAGCCAGGCAGTCCCAGGTGGGGTATTTTTTTTGGCACCACGGGGAAAAGGAAGCAGCATGAGGTTAGGGGGCAGGTAAGCTGGCTGCCTGCTTCTGTTCACTATGGCATGTTTCAGCCACCCCAATGCTTCCTAGTGCAATTTAGCATGCCTCATACCAGTAGCAGGTTGGGAGACGAACATCACTAGCTCTTTTTGGGGATCTCATCTCTGCTGCAAAAAGTCTGAAGCAAAATAAATAAAAAACTAAAAAATAAATTTGTTTAAAATTAATTTAAAAATAAAAGCACTGGCACAGACCACAACAGCACGGCAAAGGCTGCGAGCGCTGCTGAAGCCAAGTCCAAAGGCTCTCACACCACAAGGGAAGATAACAAGCTACTGAAAAGAAAAAAACCCTACCCCAAGGCAAACCAGAAAAAGCTACATTTATTCACCACTCATACCTCTTGTTCACTGAGTCTCAATCAGAAAGCATAAGGTGTGGCCCATCCTAATGAGTAACTGGAGAAGAATGTTTAGTTAACTGAGAGAAATAGAAAAGGGGTTAAAAAAAAAAAAAAGAAAAAGAAAGAAAATAAAAACACAGCTTTGCTGAAGAGAGCACTGCTTATGGGACAGCCAAAGAGGCTTTCCACAGGGCAAGGAGAAGCGACTAGACAAGATGCAGCAGCCAGCCAGAGCCATGCTCAGCCGGCTCAGGGACGCAGCCCCAAAAGCTCATCGGCTCAGTGCCTGACCCATGGCTGGTCCCAGGGCACAGCTACGATGGGCTGAAACCTCGTTCTCTGCCAGTGAAACCACAGCATCACTTGGGGGACTCCAACTTCAGGTAGGCATGGAAGCGAGAAGAAAAAGGGAAGATCCAGCCACAGCCTAAAAACCTACAGGGTTTCTGTAAGCACTGTGACATCAGAGTTGTTGGACACCACTTAGTGTGTTGTGGTGAAAAATGACATACACAGGAGGTGGACAGGGAGGGCTTAAGGACAGAGGGCTTGTGAGTGCTGGTGTATGGTAACAACTGTCAAGTTTATTTGGAAAAAAGAATTAGAAGTCACACAATAGCCAATAGTTTATTTAAAAATAATGCATCCATTCTTCTTCTGGAGGTTGAAGAAAATTTTAAAAATTATTTCTTTTATGAAATGACTTCTTGTTTCAGGCCAAATTAAAAGAGAGAAGCGTAGAAAATCTCACTGTTTCCACAATACCAGCAGATGGCATTTCCTCAATCAAACTCTTCTGGGAGCCTGCAGCTGCACAGCAAAATTTATGTCCCTGTCAGCATCAGGGATCCACTGCTGAGGCTCCCAGGATCTGCGGCTCCGGGCAGCCGGGACACAGACCCCTCCGTGGAGCCGCAGGTCCTGGGAGCCTTCCCACACAGCTCCCTCCCACGGCACCAGACAAACCCAGGCCCAAGCAGCATCCAGAGCTGAGGGGCCTGGTGGCTCTCTGCCTCCTGGACCCTCCTTGGGACCGCTGATATGGTCTACCCCAAGCGTGGAGGTCAGCTTGAGATTTTCCAAAACTCTTCACTCACACCACCTTCCCACTCATCTCCAGATGTTTGTTAGATTGCACTTTTACTTGTGCAGAAGCTAACACCCAAAATTACTTTTCCAGATATGCCCAAGCATTCAAGTTTGGGTTGTTCTTGTTTTTTTGTTTTTTTTTTTTTTAAAGAAAAAAAAAAGGCAGCAAGCCCAAACTAAAAAACCTCTACTTCTTTAGTTCAGGAGGCTGACAGGGGAACAGGACTCCCCAAAATCTCCTTGTGCCTGGAAGGCAATTACACCACCGAAAGGAATTCACTAAACTTACTGCAGCTCACGATAGTTCTTTTACTGTAATAAGCTACTGCTGAGATTTCTTCCAGGAACTCAGCACAGAAAGAAAAGTTTGAAGTTGCCAGAACCTCCTAAATCTCCTTATCTGATGTTTCTTCCCAGAAAAGCCCATTTTATTTAAATCTATTTCAATCCTAAGATTATTTCCTGAATGCATGAGCAGAACCGAAACATTGCCATCATAAAAAGCACCTTTCTGTCTTGCTAGCAGGAGTCAGCCTGCATGAGAGTCCAGGGTAAATTTTTCCACATGTTAAAAAAAAAAACCTTCTACCCCTGGAGAGAAGAAAAAACTTTGGCTTGCTTTGTTACATTACGCATTCAATTCCGAACAATTCAGTATTGAAAGGCTCTCCATAAGCTTAAAAAACCCCCCAAAACATTTATTTTCATTTCAGCAAGAAATTAGCAAGATTTAGTAATTAACTGAACAGCAAGCCAGTTCTTCTCCTGCAAACTTTGTGCAAGCAGGACAAGCCTGCCCACAAAAAAAAATGGATGCACTGGAGTTGTCTGGGCAGGGGGCGGGGGGTTATGTGGGGTGTGGGGGGGTGTACAAGGGAAGGAACATGCTTGATAAAGTAATTAACTGAAGCAGATAAAGTAATTAAGAGAAGCAGTAAAGACATTCAGGACATTGAAATAAAACTTCATTCTACAGCAAAGATGAAAACCAGGGTCAGCTTCTCCAAACTGCTTTAGAGGGACAATGAACACAGTGGGGTATTTGCAATCAGCAAGCCCACATTTTCTCACTTGTCAGTGCCTTAAAAAAAGTAAATCAAGTTATTAATCTAAATAAAATGGTATTTTCAGAATATCATGGCTTTTCATCGCTGCGTTTACATCACAGGCGGTCTTGGAGGCAAAGTGACCAAAGACCCCAGAGGGTGCACACAAGAGGTTTCAGCCCACAGAGGATGGAAGGAAAGATGCAGCCAAACACCCTTCCGCTGCGACTGCGAAGCGGGCACTTGTGAACAGCACTCTGCAGGCAAGCCTGACGCCTGCTTCCACCCGGTGACCCATGCTGGCAGACAGCGGTGTATGAGTTCAGGAGCTCTTGAAATAGACTCCATCAGAGGAGGCAGCTGCCTCACTCCCACAGAGCTGTATTTATTTTCTTTCATCTCCATGCAGATACGAAGCATTTTCTCTTCCTTCACAAGCACCCCATTACAAATTTCAAAGAGCCACCCCAAGCCAAAGCTCTGTCCCCCATCTCCCAGTATGGCTTGTTTGCACTGAGCAGCCACAGAGCTGGTCCATGCCTGATAGGACTTCACCTCCACACCAACTGAGACAACAAAGCAGATGAGACCTATTTAAACTGGGCTGGAAAAATCACAGCTGCCACTTCACCAGGAGAGCTGGAGTGGCATCCCTTCTCCTCATGCCTTCCTGCCCAAAGACAGAGGACATCCAGGCTCCTGCTTCCTTGCCCTGCAGCGCAGCGTGTTCACCGAGGTGCTCCCAGGTCTAGGGGAGAGGCAAACATCAAGAAACTCCCTGGTACTATCAGTATGATTCAAATTAAAAAAGCACTGGCGACAGATGAGCTGGAATATTCTTAAGAACATACAATTTCAAGACTGAACTAGCTTCTGTCCAAGCTCCTGCACTTTGCTGTTCAAAAGCCCAGACTCGAGAGCACATTTTTTCCTGTGTACCAGACAAAATGCTTTGGGTACCCAGCAGTTTTATTTCAGGCTCGGTAAGACCTCAGCTAGGAAGCTCCACATGTTATTTAAAGCTGGACCATCATCACCACTAAGCGCAGCTAATCGCTGCTCCGATCATTACTCAGGAGAAACACCACAAGGGGCGTTAAACGCTGCCTGGAGGAAGAGCTGCTACAAAGAAGGAGCAGGGAACTCTGCAGCCTTGCTTTCCTGTTGGACCTCTGGCCTCACGAGGAAAAACCGTGCCAGTGGTTACGTTAACCCACAGCTCAGCTTGCATCCCTGCCAGAGCAAAGCCAGCAACAGTCTTCCTGACAAACCCTTTAAGTATGAACTGCATGGTACAGCAGAAGTCCTCAATTCAAGGATGTCCCAGTGCAGAGCTAAGTGTGATGCATTAGATCATTGCTCCCTCCTACCCAAACCTCCAACTTTCCAGACCCTGCTAGATCCATGCTATTCCTTCCAGATAAAACAGCAAGAATTAACACCTCCTCCCTCTATTTCCATTTCCCACTCTACCCTTTGAGCATCTGGGCACTGTTTCAGGTGACATACCCCAAGTCCATCTGTGGCTGCTTGGCACAAGTATAATAAAGCCATCGAGTACAAAAACGTGACTCACTGTCCATGCCTACTAGTTCTCCCAGCATCTGGTTCAGAGTTTGGGTAATGTTTCCTACCAAAGCCTTGGTCAGAACTGAAGTACCCTCTCAAACAGCAGGTACAGAGACTGCCCCAAAGCAAGATGCCTACAGATTCAAGTATGAATCAAGCAAGCTTCCAAATCAAGAGAATTTATCGATTGTTTTTTTGACCCCAAGAGGTCCATGCCCTGCCTGATCTCCAAAGCACCCCAGGAAAAAGTCCTGGCCATCCCCCAAAACATGGAGCCACTCTAGGTCCACGTGAACCTGTGATTGCAAAGAGACCCCAGAGACACCTTGTGCTTCGCAGTCAGGCAGAAGCAGCCAAGTAGGTCTGCCATGATCACAGTTAATGACATCAATTTACAGGCAGATACTCTATCACAGCACCACCTTCCTGGTGATAACCTAGTTGCCGCCTTTGTCACAATCAGTACATAAACTACGTTTCTACCAGCTACTCTTCAGGCCTCTACGAACTTCTCTTTATCCAGTTAAAGCTTATTTCAGCTCTGAATTTCCAACTCCACAAGCTGCAAAAAGGACATTCTCCTCTCAGTTGCCACCTGACTGCTTCTGCCCTCAAATACAGGCGATTGCTTAACACCTTTGTAAAAGGGAAGAGGAGCGGTGCAGTACCCTGCTAATTTTAATATTAGGATGCACAAGTCAGTTCTATAAATGTCTTTTTCCAAAAGCAAAAGACACCCTGTTAGACTTCATCACAGCAAAAGAAAAAGAGAATATGCTGTTTGAAGAAACTTCAAAAATTCTTCAGCCCCTCTGATACATAGGTACAATCTTCTTCTCCAGGGTTCCTGAAGTAGTTCAATTATTTATAGGAAATTACATCTGGTTTATATACATGGAGGGTGGGGGACAACACTCACCCTATCTTAAGTGGTACATAACTGCAAGTTACAGAGTGATGTTCACTGCTTCAAAGAAAGAGACCCCCACACTCAAAAGTCTACTGTACAGTATGGCACCTCTTCCCACCCCCATGCCAGGTAAGCCTCCTGCCCACCACAGCCCTACTCCCACAGCTTCACAAAGCCCCTGCCTTCAGAAGACCCCTCTGCAAGGGAAAAAGCTTCCAGAGATCCAGCTATGGCATCTGAGCTTTCAACAGCAATCTCCTGACAAATACAAGCTCCTGCTCTGAAGGACCTGATGCGCTTCCAGTAGTGTCATATACAAAATATTTACTACTCTTTTTCAAAGATTACCTTGGTAAAGGGGATGGGGGGGAGAGGAAGGCAAAGCACGTAAGTCCAAAAAGTATTTTAAGAATAACACTCAGACTACTGCAACAGTCTCTAGGTAACCCTGACTCCTACGTTTTTCTGTCCCAGTAGAACAGCACAAACAGGTTTTAGAGACAGCCTTTAAGCAGATTCCAAGAGGCATTTTTACAGAGGGATGGGAAAATTCCTTTTTCAGCACAAGTCCTCTAAGCAAGCAAGCATCTACTATTTTCTGTAGCATGTAATTTCAGAAAGACTACCTCTCATTCTGCACTCAGAAGTCATACTTTCCTCTAGGAGCAACAAAATTAAATATACTTCTGATAAATTATTAAAGCAACTGAACCATTTACTGTTCCAAGAGTCATGACAGCTGTCTACCATGGTGCTTTTTTTTTTTCCCCTTTTAAATGACTGGTACATCAAAGATTTCCTTCTTTACTACTGAAAACTAGAAAGCATTCCCAAAACCTTGTGAGGAAGGAAGATTCAGTCAATGTCCTTTTTTTACCACATCAGAAAAAGACAACCAGCCTTATCATCTAACAGCAACCTTCTAGAAATATGGTACAAGAGAAGGGAGCATTAAAATGTACTTAATACATGTAATTCACATACAGGTGCACGTGGACACTGCTCTCTTGTGATTTTCCCCACACATGACTACAGCACAAGAGCTTCACTGAGAAGCACAAGCCCTTAGAAAACTGCAGATGAATTAACAGAACACATATGGTGACATCAGGCACCTTTATAAAAATTTAAGCACGGCTTTCTGAAGTGTTCAGCAGGTCCCCTTTGCAGACAGGGACCCCTCACTGCTGCCTCTGACCTTGGCCCATGACTTAACCCAGAAACCCTTCAACCATCGGTTCTGCAGGAAGACAGCACCAAGGGGATGTCCCACCACCCCACCAAGAAAGTCTGATTGCTTTCCCTCTAACCTGAAACAACTCAGAAGCAGGCTCAGAAGGAAAATTACTTTGATTTTGGAGGCATGGCAAAAAGCTTGCCCACTGCTATCTTATTTATGGCCATACAGCTCAATTCCCAAGAAGTCTTGGTTGAAGTTCACCTACACCATGCTCTCCGGGAAGTGGTGCCACCCCACAGCCTGATGTTTACCTAGCAGGAAAATCCATGGCTCTTGAATCAGCTTGCATTAAAGGCCTGTAGCTTTAACAACTTGAGAGCCAGTATTGCTGCATCACTTGCCCTGCCAGAGATGATTATTTTCCATATGCAACGCTGCTGTTGTGGGGCTATTTTAGTTATTTAAGAGCTACCAATGTAAAAAGAGATAGAAAGGAAGGAAAAGCCAACTATACACATCAACTACCCACCTTCCCAGCCGTCTCACCAAGAGTACTGTAATTGAAATTTGTTTCTGGACACAATGATGTGAACAACTGCCTCTATAGACCAGAGAAGACAGGCTAGGACAAGAGGACACAACAGTTTGCAGATGTTCTATATCGAAGTCCAACCATGCCACTTGCTACCTGAGCAAAGCGGTGGCCACAAGCTCAGGTGCATGGAGGCAACACCAAGCCCCTCACCACACAAGCTCAAGGCTTGGTACAGGAGGGCAATGGGGGTACAGTAACCCCAAGCAGGTGAAGCCCCAGCACGCCAACAAAAATAGCCCAGTGAGAAAATCTGGGGAGCAGGAACCAGCACTGACACTGTTCCAAGTCTGTCTACTTGACAAAAGGCATGCTTTGCCCTGAGACCTCACCTTTGCACACCTGATGCCCCTTTTGACAGCTTTCCTCTATGGCCACCTAGCCTGGCCTGCCCCAACCCCTTAATTCTTACAGAGAATTTGGAAAGCGTCAGATGAATTTCCATTAATTAGCTGACCACAATGCACTGAGTGGCCACATTAAACTTTCTTTTGCATCAGGCCAATTTATGATGAACCTCCAGCTGGATGAGAGACAAGAAAAGTCCTCTCCTCCGAGGCCTGGTCGAGGGAGGTAGACCCTCCTCCCTCCCCCCCCCCCCCCCAAAAAAAAAAGCTTAGGAATGTTCCTACATTTTGTTTCTAGCAATAGCCCACACCACCCTTGTGGGCTGGGGGTCATCAGCATGCAGCCCTCCACCCCAGGAGATGAGGCAGGGCATCTCCAGCACTCTCTCACCCTACAGCACACTACCTCTGACACTACATCGGGCTCAATACAAACTCATCTCCTCAGCCTTTCCTGCACCATGCATTCTCCTCCGGAAGCAGAAATCCATTTAGAGCATCTCAGAAGAACAGGACCTCCACTTTGTTTTTAAAACTCAGCTGAGCTTTATCTCCTACCTGCTTATTCTGAACCCTGGAAGGAAGGAGGGGGGCGGGGGGCTGTAATTAAAAAGCAGCACAATTTGAGCAGCTACATGTGCATCAGCTGTCCCACTCTGCCTGGAGAAACCTGCTTCTGCTCAGAAAGAGCCCATCACACCAGCGGTAAACACAACCACGTCGAGGGACTGCTGTGGCTTTTGGTGCTCTCCAGAGACAGCGGCGCTTCTCAGCCCTGGCAGGCTCCAAAGGGACACTCTGGCAGTGGGTAATTACACACCAGAGCCAGCGAGCCTCACGCAGGAACAAAGCATCGCAGCATCCAGACACGACGCGAGCTGCTGTGTTGGGAACCTGACACGATCACGCAGCAGACGAGCCAGCGCCTGCTCCACCACGCAGTGGGAGCCGAGACACAGCCTCCTGTCCCCATCCAAAGATGTTCCTGCTGTGTGCCTGATCCCAAGGGAAGAGAGCACTTCCCAGCAGAGCCCCAGCCAGACACGGGCTTGCGAGACCACCAAAGACCTGCAGCTGCTGACACAGTTTGGGATCCAGCACCACGACAGAAACAACGGCAGCACCGAGTGCCGAGGCACTTTATCCCTGAGCATCGTCAGGCTTTCTGATGGAGAGGGGCGGGACGGTAAGGGGCTGTCTCAGCAGGACAAAGGGCACAGAGAAAGCAGCTGAAGGAATGAGCTGCTGCCTCCCAAACCCCCTTACACTCCCTGTGTGTTCGCTTACCAGCATACCCTCAACCCCAAGGGCATCATCTCTGTCTTCTTTGGAGCTGTAAAGCATCTCATTTTAAAGCCAGCAGGCTAGCACAAAGTGTACACCACGTTCCTACTTGGCGTGTACTAGACAGCATTTTTTGGATAAATACCGTTCCCTAAGACTGAACTCGGTTGTTGTGCTCCCACCCCTGCTGTGATACAGCGTTGAGCCGCGTACAGTTCGGCGCAGCACTTGGGGAAAGCGCTATTCATTATCTCCCCTATGAAGCAACAGCCACCTGATACCTCTGGAAGCAGGAACTGCTTTCTAGAAAGAAAGGAAAAAACCCACACACCACCAAAACACACTCCCCCAGATGCACATCCTCAAAATACCCATGTTAATTTGTTACTAAAATCTACCCTCAGGCACACAGCTTGAAGGGTCTGTCAACTCGAATACCCAGGAACCCTCCCCAGCACCCTCCCCCAGTGTCTCCAGAGAGCATCTCTGTTACGGAGCAGCAGGTGAGGGGGGAAAAGGGTGCAGAAAACACCTACTGCACACAAATAAGCCCCCAAACCAACCCAACAAAAAGATACCCTGCACCCACACATGACAATGCAGTTCATTTTAACTGACTTGAGAGTTCATATAATCGGAAGATTAGTTAGGAAAGAAGGGGTGGCAGAGAAGCCCACCTCTAATACCTCAGCTCTCCAAATTTCATCAGGGGGCAGCAGTTCTGAGCGCAAGATTTAGATAATACTTGATATTGCAATGGCTGAACAGCATAAAGCTTGGCACAAAGAGGGATCCAGCTGGAAACAAATGCTTCCTTTCAAGCAGCCTGCCATGTGCTTGCTTTGAAGCTGTGGTAATTAGATACCTTGCAATAATGAGGGATCTATTCCAACATCTACAGCAGTGAAAAAGACAGTGACTTTGTTTAAAACAGCAGAGATCACTGGGCTGTGGGCAACTCACTAGAAGGATCAAACAGTAAAGCTGATTTCCTTAAAAAGAGCAACAAAAGGCCCCACACGACCACGCTTGAATCCCCAGCAGACTATCAGAGCAAACACAGGAGCAGCAATGGCGTTGTAGATCCTACACTCAGTGATGAAAGATGAACATGCTCAGTGAGGGTGAGCTTTTGCAAGACTAACTAGTTCAACTGGAAGGAGCTGACAACTTGAAGACAGACAGACCTCTTCCAAGACCTGAGATTAGGGAGCAGATATTCAGAGTCTTTCCTAGTTCAGACTCTGGAGCACCTCGAGAACTAAAAAAACCCAAATCAGAAGACAGAAGGTCACAACCAGAATGAGAAAAGCTATCAGTACCTGGAAAACTTGCTTTAATATTACATCCCACAGAGACAGCTGCTGCAGATGGAGCAGGGAACTACTCTGCAAGAAACACCAGTTAAAAAAAACCACCCTAAAATAAAGCCTCGACGAACCACGCGTCCTTGCCAAGAAGCCTGGTGTTTCACCTAACTTCACACAGCAGTTGTATAACCAGTGTGTTCTTCGCATACCTTCAGTCTCTAAAAAGAAAATCAAAGAATACCCATGCCCTTGGCTCCCAACAGTTAATACATAAGCAGCTGGAGGTTAAAAAAAGCAGCTACTTTCTCACAGCCCTAAATACCTGACAATGGCTCATAAGCATTCCAAGCTGCCCATATGCTTAAGTAGAACCAAACAGTTAGAGAACAGCCATGGTTTTACTTTCTTCCTCCCCTCCTTCCCTTATTTACTGTGGTATCTCACTGGACAGCACACCAGCAGCCCCAGGAGCCAAAAGACAGTACCCAAGGAGCAGGCGGGAAGGGGTGCAAAACATGGAGGCCAGGGTGGCAGTTCAGCCTGTGAGAAATGGCATCAATGGAGATGAGACAGGAAAAAAGGTGAAGGGCTACAGGGGGTGGGGGCAGGCAGGGGTGGAGGGGCTGCCCTTCAGCAACAGGAATCTGGATCCGCTACCAGGAAGTTACAACACATCAGCCTAGGGTTTTAGGATTTCAGAGGCAAGCAAGATACCTGCTATTATTTTTAATTAGGATTTTAAAACCATAAAATTAAATAATCTTATTAAGCAACTTTAGCATCACTGACAGAGCGAGGAATTTCTGAATGGATTCCCACCGTGCTTGGGTATCACACAAGACTGAAGTAAGGACACTGGAAGGGAGTTATGGCATGGCAGCCATGGCTGGAGATGCGTGCTCCAGGGACAGGATGGGGAAGGACAGGCTGAGGGAGAATGCTAGCAGCACACCGTGCTTGATCTCCCCCCTTCTTCCACTCCCATGCAGGCACAGCAATACTGAGTACCCGCAACAACAAGAAGTGGTTCTCAAAAAAAGCCAACCCCCCAGGAAAAAACATACCAAATCACACTGAGCACCTTATTTCATTGACAAGATGCTGTTCTCCCCAGCAGCAGGACCCTGAACCTGAAACATTAAGAGGCCCCACCACCGAAAGCTCTCTGTATCCACCAGTGACCTACATCAAGCCTCTCCCCTCCCTCTGCTTCACCTTCCTTCCTGGGCTCTCCATCCTGCCCTACTTTAACAGAGATTACTTCAGCTAAACCGTGTAATGGTTTTACAGAGGACTCCGCTAGGTCTGAAAACTTGTCACATCTAGTTGGAGAAGCGGAATAAATAGCAGAACGACTGTTTTCCCACTGCCACCATCGGCCACGAGGCGTTGGTAGGCTACACTATCCCCAACTCTGATATCTGGGATGCCTGTCGTGCAAGGGTGGCAAAAAATGAAAGCAAGCCAGGGACTGGCCTCATGGTGTGTTTCTCTCCACAGAAGCCAGCAAAACAATAATAACAACAACAATGAAAGCATAAATCATAGCCACTTGTCTCCAGGTGTAAAAGCTAGGTAGGCTATTTTGCTCCAAGTAGGGAAGGAGCTCTTCCCTCAAGGAGAGGCACTGGTTTCCCTTCGCTTCATTTGTGCTCCTAAGAGATTTACCCGCAGGACTTCGCCTCCATTAACACTGCCGAGGCTTTTTCTTCCCTCTCCCTCAATTCAACCGGACACTCCTCACGCTCAGACGGGGGGGAGTGGCTGATCCGGGGCGGGGGGGTGGGGAGGGGGAGATGTGCTGAGGTCCCAGCTCCGTGCCTTTCTGCAGGCGGTTCAGGCGCTCCGGGTGCCGCACCACAAACAACCCGGCAGCACGCACGCACACACACCAGCATTACTACACGGCTACAACCGAGCCAGAGGGATCCACCTACTACTCGGCGCAGAGACTGAAAACAACCTAGCTGCGATAAACTAAGGCTGCCGTCGGCTTGGCTGGGGAGGAAGGCAGACCCGCGCCTTCTTATTTTATCGGGTTGTTTTGTTTTTTATTTGAATGACTTAAACCCAGGCCTTGCAGAGAATACTTTGCACACAGAAACAAAACACCGCACGCCTACAAAGAGTTCACACTCGGAACGCAAGCAGGCAAGCCCAAATTCGCAGGTTTAGCTGCCGGTGCCGGGGGAGGCACCCGGAGCCCCGACGCCCGTGGCTGTTCCCCCGCGGCTTTCCCCAGGTTACGCGCCGGCTGAGCGGACCCGCTCTGCCACGCCGCAGCGGGGCTCGGGCACGGCCGCTACTACGGCGTCTCCCTGGCTGAAAAGATGGTTTCCCCACAAATCGGAAAGCGGGTTTTCTAGAAATACTGCATAATGAGTCATCCGACTGCAGGCAGCTAAACGCCAGGCACCTTCTGAGCAAGGACGAAAATAACAGCAGAACAAAAATAGCCATTCACTCGGGGGCGGGGGGTGGGGGGGGTGGGGGGAAGGGGGCGGCGAGGAGACCCGCCGGGGAGGATTCATTCTCAAAACTTCCCCCCGGGTGCCTTCTCCCACCATTCACCACAAATCCCCTCCCCAGCCCAGCTGCTGCGGGGCAGCCCCGGGGACCGGCGGGCAGAGCCGCTCCCGGCTCGCCACCCCCTCCTCCTCCTCCCCCGCTCCCGCCCGCCGCCGCTCACCCATCTCCAGGGCCTGGTTGTACTTCTCCAGGGCGGCCGGCAGCTCCTGTCTCTCCCGCAGCGCGTCGCCCTCGGCGCGGAGCCGCCGCGCCCGGCTCTCGGTGCCGAACCACTTGTGCAGCAGGTTGCCCAGCACCACGTTGACCCGCGGGCGGGCGGCGGCGGGCGACGACGGCGAGGCGGTGGCGGCGACGGGGGTCGTCTCGACGGGGCGGCGCGGCCGGTGGCAGCGGCCGCAGTCCCCGGGCTCGGCGCAGCGGCGGCAGTGGGTGTGCCCGCAGTGCAGGGTGACCGGCTCGCACAGCAGCCGCCGGCACAGCGGACAGGCGAAGAGCTCGGGCGGGCGGCAGCACGCCGGGTCGCCCAGCCCCTCGCCCTCCGCCCCGCCACCGGGCCCGTCGCTCCCCCAGGGCGGGAGGCGCAGCTCCTTGTCGCGGATGCTGAGGGCGAAGCTCTCGGCCAGCTCCCGCAGCTCCTCAGGCCGCAGCCGCGCCAGCCGCGCCGCCGCGCCGTAGGCGTCCAGCGCCTCGGCCATGCGGCCGGCCCGCGCCAGCGCGTCGGCGCGGCGGAGGCAGAGGCCCCGCTCGGGCTGCGGCAGCCCCGCCAGCTCCGAGCCGTAGATCTCGGCCGCCAGCTCGAAGTTGCCGCCGCGGAAGGCCTCCTCCGCCACCTGCAGCATCTCGGCGCAGGGTCCCCCCGCCGCCGCCGCGGTAGCGGACCCGGCCCCGGTCCCGGTCCCGGCGGCGGGGGGCAGCGCGCAGGGCCCCGGGCCCAGCTCCATGCCCGCGCGGCGCCGCCGGCCCCGGGCCGCCCTACTCCATGCCGGGCCCGCGGCGCTGCCGACTCCGGCTCCTTCCTGGGAGGGGACGGGCACGGAAGGGAGGGAAGGAGGGGGCGGGTCACATCGCTGCAGCAGGGGGGCGGCTCCCGGACCGGAGACGGGGGGGAAGGGGGGCGGTGGAGGGGGGAAGGGGGGCGGTGGAGGGGGGAGGGGGTGGTGGAGTGGGGGTGAGGAGGGAGGAAGACAGAGGGGCGGGAGGAGATTGGGAGTAGGGGGGCGGCTCGCACCGCCCCCGCGGGCCCGGCTCCCGGCTTATGTAAGGGGCGGCCGGTTGTGTAAGCGGCTTCTGACTGCCCTCCCCCCGGGGCGGCGGGGTCGAGGGAGCGCTCCTTCTTTTCCCTCCCCTCCCCGCGGGCCCGCCCGGCCGCCGCCGCCGCCAGGTGCCGGTGCCGCACGTGCCCGCTGGCCGCCGCGCCGCCCCGCCCGCACGTGCGCCCGGCCCGCCGGCGCCGGCGGCTCGCTGCAGCCGCGGGAGCAGGGCCGGGGGGGGGGGGGGGGCGTTTCCGCTGTGCGGCTCCTGCTGGGCTCAGCCTCTTCCTTCCCGTTTCCTGGTGCCTTGCCTTAACCGCTTCCTCGCCGAGGTTATTGGGTCCCCCATCCCCCCCCACACCGCCCCCTCCCCTCGACCTCCCCCTCCGGGTGCGGCCGCGGCGCTGCTCCCGCCGCCGGGCTCCCCTCGGCGCCAGCGGGTTGCCGGGCGCGGCCCTCCCCGCACGCGGCACCGGGCGGGCCGGGGGCGCGTTATCGCGTATTGTCTGGTTGTGCGCCCGAGGGGGCCAGCACGTGTCCGCTCCCCAGCGCGGGCGGAGAAGCGATGGGGACCTCCCAAAGGCCGCGCCTCTCCCGAAAAAAACCCCCTCCCCCGTGAGCGGCGGAGGTCTCCGCCGGGAGCCCGGGGTCCGCGCGTCCTGCCGGGCGCTGGCTTGTGCATCGGCTGCGGCGGCAAGGGTAATGCAGCTGGAAGTTAGTTCATCGTGCGTGAGTCAGAGAGGAATCCGACTCGCTCCGCAGGAATAACAGGAGTTTAAAATAAATAAATAAGTAATGGCAACGAAAGGCGACGTTTATTTTAGGCACGGCTGTAAACAAACCGTTCGGAGGAGCGGAGAGCCTCCCTCCGCGGGGCCAGGAGGTACCCGCGTCCTGCCCTTCTCCGGCGCTGCGGCCGGGCAGCGGGGAGTATTGTGGTCTCTGCCTCCCTCCTGCCGGGCCTTAAAGTCCCCCAAGTGACAGCCCCTCAGCCCTCGTGAGGAACAGCTCCTTCTGTAGCCACTGCACCAGTTGCACCCATCGCTCAGGAGTTTGGGCTCGATGGTCCTTAGGGGTCCCTTCCGACTCGGGATATTCTGTGATTCTCTTTGTAGCACCAAATTGTATCAACTTGCTTATGTATAGTTATAGATACAGTTGATATCACATCCTTCGTAGCCAGGGCAGTGTGAATAGTCGCTACTAAAGGACTCTAGCTCTTGGCCAGGAGGAGGACAGCCTCCCCTCCCCAAACCCACGAGGCAAGGGCCTTTGTTTTTTTGGAATCTTAAAGCCATCCACAAAGGATAAAGGATACCCCTGGACTACTGAAGCAATGCCAAAGTCCTTGCCCTCCCAACATCTCTGTGAAACCCTCCCCACACCTGGCATTGTAACCAAAGCAATGGAAATTAGCTTGTTTGATGTGTAATTTTGTAATGGGGTGGGGGGCAGCTAACTGACCATGGCAATGAACAATGCCGCTATGTTTCTTGTATGGCCCAACCCCATCTTGACAACAGGTCAAGGAACATCAATCATGAAGCAGGCCATTCTGGACAGGTATATTACATCACATAATGTTGGTGATTCTGTGCATGCCCACAAAGGTAGGGTCATCTAGCGAACACAGGCGTGTGACCACCGATGACCACTGAAGATCCTCAAGGACCACCGGCTCAAATCACTGAGTGTGCATGATGAGGAAAAGAATACACAGATAGCTTCCAAGCAATCATTATCACTAGACAGCCTTTTCCAAGAAATATTTTGATCCTATATAACCTGTGGGCTGTTGATGGTGTGGCGTGCACTGCTATCCTCCCATGCACCCAGCACTGCAGCAGCAGAAGGCCTACCTTAAACACTGTACTGGTGTTAAGAGGTTTATTCCCAGTTTCAGTGACCGCATCATAGATAAGAAACCATAGCAAGACTGGCTGGAGGGATGGTCTAGGTCAGTAAAGCAGCAGGTAGACGATGGCTGTACTACTAGTGTTGCTTCTTTGCAATGCAGCAGCGTGTGCACACTAAGCTGTTCTGCAGCTTACCCATTTTGCACTATTAATGTCTCTAATAATGGTTCTTTGAGCTCCCGGGTCCAACACTTGCACCACCCTTCTTGGTTTCTATTCAGAAGCTGACCTCAGCATCCCGTCACTATTTCATCATCCTTAAAATCTGCACGCAGAGGTAGGATGGGACTGAATCCTGTCACCATTTTGCCACTGTCAGCTGGGGACATGACTCATCACATAGAGGGCAGAAGGGGTGTGACTCATTCTGCTCTGCCATATCAAGGGCAAGGCACAGGGTCTTGGACACATGACAAAAAAGTGGACTCGCCGCTTGAGCCACTGCCCAGCATTATTCCCTGGTTCCTGTGGCCCTGACAAGGAGTGGCCACATTCTTGCTCCTTCTCACTCCACTCCCCTGGCCTTGAGGCTCTGTGGCAGGCAACTCCCCAGCAGCCTTCCTTGCTTTCCTGCAGAAGGAGGGAGCAGACGCATCCATCCTGCCACACCACACCTCCCCACGTGTCTCAGGATTGCTGTGTGATGGCCCTTCGCCTTGGGTTGTCCCCTCTGATGAGCTGCGTGCTGGACACTGGCACAGGTGATGGTATTGAACGTGGTCGGTCGGTCCCTCCGTCTGCTGCTGCGCTTGTGTTGTGCCGTGCCGGCGTGCTGGGATGGCTGCGCTCCTTCCCTCATCAGCGCTTTGCAGGTGCTTCTAGAAGAACCTACCACTAAGTGAGGCTACCTCTTTATTTAGCACCGTGATCAATAGCCTCTTGGCATGCAGCCTCTATTTTCTTCAAGACATCTATCTGCGAGGGAACAAAATTACCTCGCTGCTGTTCAAACTGACTCAGCATGGCATCTTTTCCCTTCCTCCCGTGTACAGAACTTGCCGTCGGCGTCTGGGCACATCTGCTTTGCTCTTCTCCTTGATTTCCTGTTTTAGGGGGGGTGGGTTAGGTTCTTTTGCGGGTCTTCTTGCTCCTCAACACGGTTCACTTGCACGTCTGGCCATGGCATAACCCTGCAGCTGTATCTGCAGTTTTCCTTATCTGAGCAGCAAAACCCCTTTGATACCACTCCCTTTTGCAACACCAATTCACTGAGCCACGGCTCTTGGATGGACAATAAAAACGTGGCCGAGCAACCCAAGCCACCCCAAAGTATCAATACTTTGCAGGAAAGAATGACAGCCTAAGAAACAGAGGGAAGGAAACTGAAGTGGAATTATTCATGATCCATACTGAGGAAGCTCATGCTTCTCCCTGAACTTGCCGGCAGTATGCCTACCTCAGCAAACGTGACACAGGGGACTCGTGCCAAGAAGTTCCGGTGGAACAGGTGCCCCGTGACGCGGTCGTGTGGTTTATGGCTGCTCGTTGGACGAACTGCAAGCGACCGATTGTGACAGCCACAGAGCAGGAGGGATTTTCCATAAAGGATCCGAAAGCCAGCCGCCAGAGTGGATTTATAAGTGTTGTTAGAAGAAAAGCTGTAGCTACTGTGTAGGATTTAAATGTTGCCCAGCGTGGGAGATGAAGGACCTCGTCCTGTACTCACCAAAGCCATGGCAAAACTTCTACTGGCTTCATTGTCTTGAAAAAAAAAACCCCAACAAACCAACCAACCCACCCCACCACCCAAAATTAGCCACTATGTGGCAGGTTGTTAGAGGTGCTCCCCGTTAGCGGCATTATTTCCCTGTTAATGGTACGCTTCCACTTAGGAGTGGCCTCGTCACACTCTCTCAAGCACCACGCAGAAGTCCATCCGCTTTCCAAGGGGAGAATTACAGGTGCTCACCCCGCTGAGTCACCCTTACACACTTCAAAGTTGACACAAAGTTTCTTTTAAGCTTGTATAGCCTAGTTTTCAACTTCTTCCTGAAGTGGAAGCTCAGATTTCCCAGGGTTTTCCCCAGGGTAGAGGTTTACTTAAAGTTTGAAGGGGAGAGGAGGAGGTGAAGCAGATTTGAAATGACAGCATTTACACGTTTGGAGGGCATTTCTAATTCCTCTAACACTTTCCTATTGCGAGGTAGCTTGAAGTGTTAAACTAGCTTGTTTTGATGATCTTGGGAAGGAAATGTGTCTTTTATTGTTTTGGAATCAGTTAATTAAGATATTATCAGCACACAGGCACACACCACGTTAAAATGGTACTGACGTCATAAAGCCAACGACACAAAAATTAGCATGCAGCATAATTAAGGCTGCATGTACTTACTTAATCTCTCCTTCGTGCATTAACCTGGTACGGTTTTAATTAATCCTGTACTATTTTCTCTACAGGATGCACGCCAGAGGAAAGAACATTACAAATAGTAACGTTCCCCCTGGTCACTGTGACGTCTCCTGCACCTCTTGATTTGTTTGAGTCATACCTTGGTGCAGTAGCAGTTACAAATTTCCCCATGTGCTTTTCACAGAATCACAGAATGACTCGGTTGGAAAAGACCTTTAAGTTCATCAAGTCCAACTGTTCCTGTCCTGTGCTAAACCATATCCCTAAGTACCTCATCTACCCTTTTTTTAAACACATCCAAGGATGGTGACTCAACCCCCTCCCTGGGCAGCCTGTTCCAGGCCCTGGCAACTCTTATTAGTGAAGAACGTTTTCCTAACATCTAATCTGACCCTGTCCTGGCACAGCTTTGTGCCATTTCCCCTTGTCCTATCTCCTGTCACCTGACTGAAGAGACCATCGCCCACCTCTCTACAACCTCCGTTCAGGTAGTTGTAGGCGTGTACAAGTGATGCTGCAGCACTGGAATACTTCACAAATACGCACAGGTTTACATTTTTAGCGGGAGTGTGAGTCCAAAGGAATACTAGCACACCCTTTAACAGCCAGGAAGTTGAGGTACAGGTGCGTTACAATCCAGAGTCGCCACTACCTCGGGGCACTTGATGCTAGCAGATGAAATCTCTGAGTGTGATTTTCCAGATAGGCAGGTTATTTCAGAAGTGCAGCTTCCTCCGGTTGAGCTGCAGCCGGATGGAGATGCTGAGACTTCGGTTTGAGTTTGTGCCTCAGCTTGAGCGCTCTGCAAATGAGAGCTGTACAATTAGGGGTCCCCCCTCCCGAGGCGTGATGTAAATGCCTTACAGTCTGGCGCAAAGACGACCCATAGCAGAGTGCAGACCGCAGTCCTTCTAGCCAGCACTCAGCTGCTTTTCTCTTCCCTAGTCAATGCCTCATGTATCACAAGCTTTCCAGCTTTCAAAAGAAAAGGTCACTGTATGATTATTATTACTGAAGTAATTGTCTTTTTAATAAATCTGGCCTATCTGACATAGCAGAGATACAAATTAATTATTATTATTTTTTAAAAGAAAGCCTTTTTTTCCAGAACCATCATTTCTGTAAGAAAGTTGCACAGTAGTGCCAGTGGAAAAGGTGCTAGCTAAAACCTAGTGCTGTTACACATAAGGAAGATTACTCCTCCCCCTCCAGAAGATGTGTAATGTGTTCATCCAGCTGCTGTGAATTGCAAGACCTGGGGTTGTTTCCGCAGGTTCCCGTGCTTCCTTGCAACATCCCAGACAGGGAGATGGATCTTGTCCTTTCAGCATGACACACACATTATCATGCACAAAAGATGTTATTCTTAAATACATCCTGCACAGGCTGACTGGATGATTAAACAGCTTAATAATTATCCAACAAATCATTAACACATCCTATGATGCAAAAGGAGACAACTAAGGTGTGCTACTGGGTTTCCTTCTGATACCTGCTGTGCAGAGCAAGCAGGTCCTCACTGGGATAAGCACTCTGTTGAGAAAATTCCCTTCCCTAGCTATAATCAGTCATTCTTTATAGCCTGAAAGTGCATTAACTCTGTTACTATGCATTAGCTCACATTATACACCATCATGTAAACAGGCAGCACCATTTTACTGCGACATTGGTATTGTACACGCGTAAGTAAAGCAAACTAAAGCACAGTCTGGCCCTGGAAATAAGGACCTTGGTTCTCAGAAGCTCAGAGCTGACCTTGAAGGACGAAGGATACCCCCAGACAGCCAAGATAAGACCGGCATCTTACTCCCTCCAACACGTCTTTGAAACCCTCCCGGCGTTGTCTGGCCTCCTAGATAAACGACTCCAGTCAGACTGACTCCAGGGATGTCGGGATCAATAGACAAACAGCAAGGGCGCAGCAAAAGTACAGTCACTCTGCAAAGTTTTACTGTGATCAGTAATCAATAGCCTGGGTGCTAGTGATTAGTCAGACCATGTTGTAGCTGCAGGTTTGAAGGGTATAAGAACTCTGCCTGAAGCCACATTTGGGGTGCTCCAACTTTGGGTGGGAGACCTCATTAACATTAATAAACATTTACTCTTGTGATCCTCTGCGTTGTGTCCGAGCCTCTCTCAGTTGGCACGGACCAGTTGGGAATTGTCATGACATCACCTATCTCCTAACTGGAGGGTTACAGGGAGGGCAATGCCAGCAGTAGTGCCGGGTGGGCCAGGAGCGGCTGCCATCCAGGCACATGTGGCAGAGGATGTGGTTAGCTCATCCGAAGGAGGTCTCTTCCCACATCAGGTGCTTTGCCATCTCCTAGCACACAGCCAAGGAATATTTCAGTCTCGCTCACTAAGCATCAGCTTGGATTTTCAGCATATCACGAATATTTTCCATTGTGCTGGTTTGCATGCCTGAAGAAATAGCCAAGACCTCTATTCCTCTCTGCTGCTGGCGCCATAAGGGCTTTTCGTGGGCAGAGTGTTGGAGTGGGATGTCTTCTTGTTGGGTACCGATCCCCATCCACCTCTGGATACTCAGGCCCAGTTCACCTATGAAGCTGGGTGGGAGGGGGGAGGGCGATTCTGCAAGCAAATTTGTGGTGGAAATGGGACCAGTTACACCTGTGTTGCAATCCCTGTTTGAACCATGGCTTAGCAAAGCACTACTTTGCACTCCTCTGGACTGCTGCACACACATAAGCGCAGCAGCACCGGAACCAAGCCAAAAGCTAATGGTCCAAACATTTACCCCATGTGGGTGGAAAGCGCTGTCACGCAGGCTCACGTCGCACCAGGGTGTCCTGAAGTTCAGTGGGATGGTACATACAATGGCAAGGGATGCATCTGGCACTAAGCTTGTTTCAAAAAGCAGGACAGCACACAGCAGTTGGCGGGATCCATTCTGGTGCCAGCCACCCATGTGGGTGACTGTCCAGCCGGCTGGTGGGCACGGCAGGTGGCATGTCCGCGGGTACAGGAGATGTCTCTATTGGCATCCAGGGGCCTCTCCTGTTTCTGGAGCACCACGCAAACATTTTTCAGGGGGATGGGTTGCCTTGGAAATACAGAAGGGGACCCTCGTTTCTCAAGGTAATCTCTCTCCTCGTCCTGCTAGGACATTGTTATCTTATCAGATGTTTCATCTTGCTCCTGTCATGCTTGACTTTTGTGCACATACAATCTTACATATTTCTTTTCTCATGGTATTTTTTCACTGAGACACACCTTGTTTTCTGATTGCTGCTACTAGCTGAAGAAGGACCCACTGAAATGCAGCAGGTCTCAGAAGGGATTCCCCTGTATCTTTACAATGCCAGTGTGACACTATACTCCAGCAAGTCTTCTCTGAGACTGTGCTCTAGAAAAGATTTTCTGGGAGCCTGGAGAAGGACACACTGGTGCCGTGCTGAAGCATCCTACCTGTGGTCATGACTTCCCACAGTTTTTGTGCTAGGCTCAGGTACTGTCCTCCTTAATAGTGGGGGAGGCAGGGGGGGAGGGGGGGGCGTGTGTATAGGCTGAAAGAACTGGGGCTGTTCAGCCTTGAGAAAAGAAGACTAAGAGGGGATCTTATTAATGGTTATAAATATCTCAAGTTTGGGACACAGGGGGAAATGGCCAGCCCCTTTTCAGTGGTCTGTGGAGACAGGACAAGGGGCAATGGCCTCAAGTTGGAGCACAGGAAGTTCTGCACCAATATGTGTAAGAAATTTTTCATGGTGAGGGTGACAGAGCACTGGTGGGGTGTGGAATTTCCTTCTCTGCAGGTATTCAAGACCCATCTGGACGCTGACCTGTGCGACCTGTCCTAGGGAACCTGCTTTGGCAGGAGGGTTGGACCCGATGATCTCTGGAGGTCCCTTCCAACCCCTATGATTCTGTGATTTCAGGAGTGGTGCCTGGGATTCACCAAAGGCAAAGCTGAACCTCAAGTATTAATTTCTTTCCCCACTTTGAATCTCTTGGTGGGTTGCAATTCGCTGTGAGAAAAGTAAATAACGTCCGTCAGACACACACACACACGAGGCACCGTTGTGCCTGCCGGAAACTTCCTTGCCCTGTTTTGATCGCTTCTGTGCCGTGAGTCAGCCCATGACACATTTTCATGAAACTCCCAGACTTTATGCCTACAGAAGTAAATGTGGGTCAGACAGGAAAAGCCTTACCCAGAGCAGGCAGCGTGAAGGCAGAAGAGAGATCCCGTTCCTACAGGCAGAGAGCGGTGCAATGTGGTCTTCCCCATGGAAGCCACCTGATCGTGCCCTTCGCCATCCCGCCCACAGAATACTCTGGTTGTCCAGGCAGCAGTGAGCCTGTTTCAGCTACAAAGCGATTCCTGGTAGAGCGCTCCGTGTGGGGCCCTCAGAGAGCAGCCCTCACCTTGAACCTCATTGTCCTCGCCAGCTCAAGCATTGCAAACCTCCCAGTGACACCCCTGGCCTAAAAAAAGGCCTGGCAGCCTACAAAACACATAAGCAGGTTGGAAGATAGAATTTGGAGAGAGCATAGCAAAATAATAGTATGCCTGTTGTTCCTTTGCCAGCCAGGAGCAGAGCAGACAGGACAAGGCAAGTTTCCACCTCCTAAACAATGAGTGTTTGTCCTCTTCCCCCCCACCCCCCTCCTTTGGCAGAAGCAAGTACTGGGAGAAGAGTGCAGTGTTTTCTCATATTTTGATTAACGGCTGGTTTTGGGTCTCCGTAGCAAAGCAGGCGGCTTCAGTGGAAAGGTCAGTCATCAGTGGTCTGCAGGGTGCGGCCGAGGGGATGGATTTCATCAGGCTGTCCAAAACAGGGCATCATCCTGAGTCAGAACCTTCAGCTTTTCTACTCAGAGGGCTGTGCCGTGGAAACATGTGCTCAGGGGAGATCACTGGGTGGGCACTGGGGGACTTGGAGAGGGAGCTGGCTCCAAACATCTCAGCAGAGAAGGGAAACTGGATGCTTGCTGCCACAGGAATTAAAAACAGTGTGCTGGGACTCTCCTGCAACGCAAGAAAGATGCCAAAGTGGTTTTGGTTTGTGTGTCAAGGTTTCAGTAGCGGGGGTAGGGCTACAGGGGTGGCTTCTGTGAGAAGCTGCTAAAAGCTTCCTCCATGACTGAGAGCCAATACCAGCCAGCAAAATAAGGGACTCACCACTGACCAAGGCTGAGCCCATCAGGGACAGTGGTAGCACTCTGGGATAACACATTTAAGAAGGAAAAAAACCCCAAACCCTAGGAGTAGCTTTTTGCAGAGTGAAGTGAGACATGAGAAACTATGTAGACACCAAGGTAGGTGAAGGAGGGGGGGAGAGGACATGCTCCAGATGCTGGAGCAGAGATTCACCTGCAGCCTGTGGAAGATGCTGAGGAACAGAGATTCCGCCTGCAGCCTGTGGAGCCCCATCACAGAGCAGGTGGAGGCGCTTGACAGAGGCTGTGACCCAGTGGGAAACCCACACTGGACCAAGGTCTGGGCAGGACCAGTGGACAGAGAGGCACATGCCAGGGCAGGTTTGCTCCTAGGACATGTGGCCCCATGGGGGACCCAAGCGGAACAGTTTGTGAAGAACTGCAGCCCATGCGAAGGACTCACATTGGATAAATTCATGTAGGACTGTCTGCCCTGGTGCCAATGTCATGCTGGAGCAGGGGAAGAGTGTGACAAGTCCTTCCCCTGAGGAGGAAGGAGCAGGATGAGGTAATCAGGAGTCAATTTGAAACTGGGCTGAAGGATTTTAAGATTTGGGTTTATTTCTCACTGCTTTAGTCTGTTTTGCTTGGCTAATAAGTGGGATGATTTTTTTCTAAGTTGAGTCTGTTTTGCCCGTGACGGTAATTGGTGAAGGATCTCTCCCTGTCCTTATCTCGACCCACAAACCTTTAGTAATATTTTCTCTCCCCTGTCCACTTGAAGAGGGGGAGTGATAGAGCCTCTTTGGAGGGCATCTGGCTTCCAGCCAGGGCCAACCCACCACACTAGGCAAGACGAAGAGTGAGATTATGTGGAGGGGGGGTGTTGGTCAGCAGGGATGACAACACTGGGATGGTGTCCCACAGCCAGGAGGTGTGGTTGCCCACATCTCCCCACACTTAGCCCCCAGGACATGGGCAGGACCACCTGCCTCCATCGCCATGGATCAGAGATGGCAGCAGCACCATGACCACCTTCCCCACCAAGAGTGTCCACTACCTCAGGCAAGCAAGGCTGACCAAAGCTATGGAGGAGTCAGAGAGGTTTCTGCTAACACAGAACAGGTGAGGCAGTAAGGAACAATGAGAGAATAACAAAGAGGAAGGTAAGGAGGCTTGAACAATGGATTTGTGAATGGGCACCATCAGAAAAGAGACTAGAGATGGAGAGTAGCCATTTCAGTCATATGGGAACAGCATGGATGAGACCAGGAAAATATTACAGTGAAGAGACATGAGATCTCACCTGGAAAACAGTGCAGGCATAAATAGAAATATTTAGACAAAATCTGAACATTAGGGGCAAACCATAGGAAACTAAGATTACAGGTCTGAGTATCAAGAAGCACAATGATGCAGATGGTTGTGATCAAATGTGAAAAGACCTAGCCTCTGGCCACCAAGGGCTGCTAGAAGAATGCATCATGACTTATTTTAGCTGTAGGGAGAAGGAAAATACTAGTTGAAGTTGTGTTTGAGGCTGACATGGCTCTGAAGGGCACTGGAGAGGAAAGCTCTGAGGGACAGCATCATTCTGTCCCAGGATGGAAGGGATTAGGACCTGGAAGAAAGGAGAATGAAGAGGCAATGGTCACAAAGCTTCCATGGATGATAGGATGTAACTGCAAAACACATTGCCTGTGGGATGAAAACAGACTGGGGGGACCTAAAGTAGAATTAGAGGAAAATAAAAGTCAGTAGCTCTGGGTAGCACACTGACAGCGTTTGGAGGTGAGGAAGCAGGCAGGAAGGGCAGGTCTTTGCTGTGCAATGGCTGCAAGAAGTGACACTTTCCACGTTGCCTGGTGAGAAGCTGAGAGGAAGGAGGAGGTAAGGGGTAAGAGAGGGCAGGAGATGAGAGGCTGCAGTCACTGGGGGAGGAGAGGCTGAACACAGCAAGCAGGTTTAAGCTTCCACAGCAGCAGTGCCATGGAGGGGGGTGTAACACAACAGGCTCTTTCAAATGTCTGGGGGTGTCTTCTCAAATGTCTTTTAGCTTTGAAGAAATGGGTAAGGTTCTGAGTGAGAGGATTTTGAGCAAAAAATAAGGAGTTTAGCTGCAGGACCAGAAAGATGAAAGAATAAGAGGAAGAAGAGGAAAAGAAAATATGATTGCATTCTTTTTTTTTTTTTTTTATTTAGCCTATGTCCATTGGATTCATGCAGTAATCAGTAAAGAAAAACAAAGTCACTTCAGGGAGTTGGAAGCCCAAGGAAAGGTTATGTGTGTGTAGGCTGGCTTAGATGCCACAAATCTGTTACACTGCCATATTCAACATCTTCATCCAGATTCAATGGGTGCTATTTGGACAAGAACTGATAAATTTTAAGCCCAATCTACATTTTAAGGAAGCCTATAGGAGAGCTTCGAAGGATGAGATCAGCCCTTTAACGAAGTATCTGAAAGCAACTCTATCAACAGGACTGTGCAAGCCAAATATAGGTATTGGCTCTGTCAGAAACAATTGGACAGGGCAATTCACAAAAGAAGAGCACTGGGAAATGAATGTGTAATAATCACCATCTCCCCAATTAAAACCAATTATTTGGAAAGAAGTAAGATGAAGGGAAAAACACTTCTGTAATTAATTGCAGTTGCAGTGTGTTAGCTAGCAGGCAAGAAAACCTTTTGGAAATGGAAGAAGTACAAAAATTGGCATAGGGAGTGCATAGCCATTTTTATTTGAAATCCTTTTAATGGATGCAGCAGTGATTAGAATGAGTAAAAACATACTAAGGATGTCTTCCATCAAAACATTTAGAACAAGATAGCTTAAATCCATCAAGGTTTCCAGCAGAATTTACTCCAAACAGTAGGGATGGTCATGTAGAAGCAGATACAGCTTTCAAATGTGTGTGAAGCTCACACACAAAGCTCGTTCTTCTGCTCGTGCAATGACACAGGTAGCAACTTTGTAGTTTCTCAGTCACAGAAATACCATGATACTTACTTTTAAGACCTACAGGAAGATGTGTTTTAAATGGTCGTCCCTATAAAGTCCTGATATGGAACAGCCACAGCTGACTGCTAAAGCTGAATGCTAATTTATGTTGTCACATGAATAAGCTGTTTTCCAACCTACTCTCAAGCAGATACTCTGTGCACAGCCTACTCTATGCACAACACACAATCTACCTTCATTCTCCCTGCATACGTACACGCCTCTGTTTTCTGGTTTTATTAAACAAGTTAGCAGCAGACTCCATGCCACTCTCCTCTCTTCTCTTAAGGCTGCTTAGCTCAGATCCCCTGTAAACAGGCTGCCCAGAGAGGCTGTGGGGTCTCCTTCTCTGGAGACATTCAAAACCTGCCTGGACGTGTTCTTGTGTGATTTAGTCTGGGTGATCCTGCTCTGGCAGGGGGGTTGGACTAGATGATTTTTTGAGGTCCCTTCCAGCTCCTAATGTTCTGTGATTCTGTGAAACAGTATTTAGACTGTGTCTTTCAACTTCCTAATTTTTCTAGGTGGAGCAGCAAGCCCAACTCTTCAATAAAGTCAGCAGATTTCACATACCACAGAGTCAATGCCGGCCAGCCAGGTGGAGTAGCACAGGCTGATGTCACTGATGACTTACAGCTACATTTGAGAATAATTAGCTCCAAGGTGTGCCGTATCTCACCGGGCAGTCACCTGGCTCCCTTCAGACTGAAATTCAAACTGGTCACTAAGAAAGAGACTCACAGTATTGGGAAACTTGATCCTTGCATCTCTGGTTTGTGAGGTCAAAGAGAACAAACAAGGGGGTGGTTAATCATGAGTGGATGTAGGTGATTTACAGAAAGACAGGCTGCTGCTACTATGCAGCTGCAGAATTAAAAGCCTTCTGGACACCATACCAGTGGTTTATTCACTTGTGGTATAAACCTAAAAGAGCTCCTAATGCCTCTCATATTTCAGGCTGGGTCAGCCCCATATCATTTTTAAAGCATATTTCTGGAAACAGAGAGTGAGAAACAAAGCAGTGCAATTTATTTTATTTTATTTTTTCACATCTATCCTTTTCCATTTCTCTTGAGCTCACTATCATGGGACTGACACGAGGCCAAAGAAGTTGACAAGCTGACAGTGCACTTGCAGCACAGGCCAGGATCACAGCCTTATTCCATGGAGGGTTACAGGAGTGCTGACGTACATTAGATTATTAGGAAAGTCATAAACCTGACTGCTACAAGTCAGGCCCAGTTCTTCCCACCTCTAATGGCTGTTGTGGTAAGGTATGGGATCCTCCACCGGCACCTCTGCCAGAACAGACATCACATCTAATTCCCTGGCTGTAGCAAACTGACGCAGCCCAAGTTTCAACAGGCGAAGACTGAAGAAAGTTTAGACTAGAAATAAATAATAAATATTTCACTGTGATGATAATGGAAGGTAATTACCTGTGAAGGCAATTAAAACTAAGACATTTTACTAAGGGCTGCGATGGACCTCTGTAAATTCAGGTCAGATTCCTTCATCGTCCACAGTTCCAAACACGCACCCGTGGTCAAAACAGAGTCAGTTCAGGTGTACTATTTAATCTGCATCTGTGTGATGCAGAACACCAGAAGAGGTGAGTACGGAGTCTCTGCACAACCTATGAACCAGGCTGGGATGCAGATGCCTAATGCAACTTTTTTCCTAGCCTCTCTGCACTCGTTCTGGTTGGAAAGCCTCTCTTGAGTTGCGTGCCCATGTTTGGGTGCAGTTTCACTCAGGGCTTGCAGAGTGGCATTAATATTGCCCTGTCTTCACCAGAAATCCCTGAGTACATGCCTAAATAACAAATGCCGGGCGCAGGAGTGGTGACAACGCTTGAGTCTCTGCCAGAAGATCTGCGTAAAAGCATTCACAGCAGGGCAGCTTAAGGCTATTCTGATTTAATTTAGAACTCAAACCATAATTTTTCTTAATTAACAAAAAAATACTCTCTTTGTTTCCAGAGTCTGACCCTGGCCTCCCTCCCAACCAATAAAACAACCAAAAAACCCTGCTCACGATAGGCTAAATAAGCAACAGTGATGGAAGCTAACCAGTACCTGCTTACAAGTATTTTCTGAGCAAATACCTCATAGCTTCTGCAGGCATGAAAGGACCATTAACACAGTGGTTTGCGTTCCCACCACACGCTGAGCACCCCAGCTGCTACGTGGGTGTCAAGCTGCAATCAAGGCAACATGCAGCAGCCACGAACACTTACTGTGTATCTCTGAGAGGCACCGCGCGCACACAGTGCCGCTCAGGTGTGCCAACGGTATCGTCCTCCAGTAAAACTGGGCTCAGAGCAGTGGTGCTCCGGGTTAGAAACCTGCCAGTGAGTCAACAGCATGAGCTGTCAAGCCAGAGGAACTTCCTGACAAGTGAAATTGCTGTTTGTGTTGTGTTCAGCAGGTCACACCCAGTACATGTTGCTTGGAAAACAGCGTGTGAGCGGGAGATCACATTGCCTGGGTACGAAGGTGCTGGTGGAAAACAAGGTAAGGAGGTCAAGAGTACAGCTGAGCAAGCATTGCCTCATTCGTGTCTCAGAGGGGATTTTGAGCGCGAGGAATTCTACAAGGGGCCTTGCTGGCGTGCCAAGGGGGTCAGAGAGAACAATGTTAATCAGGTGAAAAGGGCAGCAGCAGATGGGATCACAGAAATGCCCCTTCCTAGCACCCCTGCAGGGAATGGCATTTTGCCAGTGTTTCACCTTCTGCAGAAGCCACTGCATGGAACTGCAAGAGCCATGCTCAATAGGTACCTCCGACTCCATATGTTTTCAAGAGAAAAAGGATAGAAAGACAAAGTTAAGAAGTTCAAGAAAACTATGCTTAGACCATAATTACAGAAAATTTTAGCTTAGAAAGGCTCTCTGGAGGTCATCTACTCCAAATGCTTCTCCAAACACAGGGCCAACCTCAAAGTTAGATGATTGCCGTACAGGTATGCTTCACACATTTCCTTCAACCTCCCAGGGCACCAGCTCCAGCACCGACCCACCCTTGCTGGAAAGAGCCTCTTTTCTTATATCCAGAGTTTGCCAAAGCTTGTCACCACCATCTGTCAGCCTTGCATTGCATCTTTTCTGGCAGCCAACCATTTGGTAGCTGAAGAATATATGGTCTATGCAGTACAGGAACAAAGAGTACACAAAAGGGACAGAAGAAGGTAAGTTTACACACCCTGCACTCCCTAGCAAGTTAGTCCCTACTCTGTGCAAAATCCTGGGATTGTTCTGCCCCAGGAACTGAACCTTGCACTTGTTGAGCTTAACAAGGTTTTTGCTGGCCCAGCCCTCAGGTTTTTCAATGCTGCTCTATCACACCTTCTACCATCCACAAAACGGCTGAAGGGGCACCCTGGCTCATAACCTGAGATCAGTGTTGAAGATACAGAACAATACTGACCCCTTGCATTGACCTTGGGGCGCTTTGCTTGCCACACTGTGCCACCTGGACACTGAGCCATTATCACCTCTGAGTCCAGCAATTCAGCCAACTGCAATCCGTCTCCCTGTTCCTTCACCCAGTTTTCAAATGAGAGTCCTGTAGGAGACCACATTAAAGACATTTTAAAGACAATATAAATACTATTCACTGCTGTCCCCTTGTCTCCAGAACAGCTGTTCCCACAGAGAAGGCGACCAGGCTGACCAGGTGTGACGTGCCTGTGGTGAAGCCATGCTGACTGCTCCTGACCACCACCCCTGATGAGCCCAAAAATGAATCCCCAGGGCATGTGCTATTCAATCCTTGCCACCCAAGGGACAGAGGGAGACTGACTGTTCTGTGGCTTCCTAGCATCATCACTAGCATTAACCTTCTTCCTCTTCATCAGGGAGGTCTCCATGGTCTACTACAAATGATCAGCAGCAGCCCCAAGCATGTGTGAGAAAACTGCGTGCAGTACATCGATATATGTACCATAAGGAACAGAATCACATAAACTCTTCCTAGAATTAAGGTTGAGGTGAATGGATTTCCATATTTGTGACTTTGTTGTGACATGTACTCCTCACATATTCACTGTCAGAATTAACCTGTGTGACTGTCACTTAAGAAACCCGTAAGAAACACACCAAGCCTGTTTGTGTACATCCTTAACCATATCAAGCCCCCTTCTCCCCAAAACCAGCCCTGCACATCCAAAGTCATGGTCCAAAGCCCAGTAGCATTTGAGTGGTCTAAACAGACATGACTTCACAGAGAGAGATCCTGCTCTCAGGGCTTTAGTCAAGCTGGGAAGTGATAGGGCCCAACAGGACCCAACTTGCAGAGCCAAGAGCACTGAGGAAGCTGCATCCACGCCTCAGGGCTTTCCCTTCAGGCTGGCTGTAGCCTGGCCCCACTCAGGGGGAGACAAAGCAGGTTTGGCTCAGGAGCCCACTTATGCCCCAGCAGCAAGGCATGTGAACCAGAGAAAACAAAGGGGTGATCAGTCCGGAGCTTCATTTCAAGGGCACGCTGCTGACCCAGACTGTAACTCGCAACAGGATGTGCACTGGACAGGCCACGATTTCCTGGCCTTACAGCCAGGTTAACAGCAGGCACCCAGGCCCCTGGGGAAAGGTGCCCACTAGTCCCAGCTGCCTAACTTGCCCCCTCACGTCTATGCAGTATTCCTGTCTCTCCTCTTCCCCAGCTGGATGGCTTTTCCATGCTTTGTTTTGTCCTTCATGTCATATCTATATGTCACTGCCCAGAGCATGACTGAGAAAAAAAAAATCCCATCTTTTCTACTCTGTTAAGTGTTTCCCAGGCAGTAACTGCTTTCCCAAAATGCCTCTGAGATGAAGGAACATTATTAACCCCACTTTGCAAGTGAAGATCTGGTGTGCAGAAAGCCTGAGGAAAAAAAACCCACCCATTTTGGATTGTCAGCTGAGGCACCTATAAACCTGAATTAATATTATATTCAAGACTAGAGTCTTGACTGACTTCAGCTGCAGCTATGGACAAAAGGGCTCCTGCAAGTCATACCCCCAGGCTCGCGGTTACCAGTGATGACTTGCGAGACATCGGGGTTAGATGATGTAATCAGCACCATACAAAACATTATGGACACTTTATGGGAGACTGTTACATTCTCTTTCTTCTTCATATAGTTCTTCCCTCTCTATATATCCACCTTCTATCTTCTGCAATAGACAATGAAGCAGAACCAGAGGAACCTTAACCTTACTCTTCTTCAACACCCTGCTCAAGCCAGGAGCTCCCACCTCTCCAGTACAACGAATGAAACAGGAATTCTGTGAAAAAAATGCACGTGACAACATAACAGGAAAAACTCCTATGCTAAGGAACATGGGAGAGAAGGATCGGGGAAAGCCCCTAATTTTGGCATTGCTCAGACTTTAGTACCAGCTGTTGCAAACTCAGCAGTTCCCAAATAAAAATTTCTGGACATAGGCAAAAAAACCCCCACAAAAAAACAGGCAAAAAAGCAAAACAACTCCTGCCAACTCCAGCATCCTTCATGGGTTCATCGTGCAAGTCTTCTGGCTCAGTTGATCCCTTGCCTCCACTCCGTCACTCACCCTGCTGGATCACAGTTCTAGTACTCCTCCCTCAGAAGCATCCCTGAGGTGTTGAGTCTCCTCATCCGTACCTACATCCCAGATCCCTGCTCCCCCCTCAACCCTGTGCCCCACCGCCAAATTATCCTCACCCCTCCAGTCCCCAGTGGCTTATTACTTGATTCTAGCACCTGCAGCTGCAGCAGGCTGTTGCAGTGAGGAGCACTGATTGATGGAAGATCATCCTCCCCGTTTACAGGCTGCACCAGGTCACACCCTCCGTGAAGAATTTAGCCACCAAGGTCTAATGCTTTTCCCAGTTTGTACAGCTTGAATTCTTCAAACATCTGTCATTTCCCCAGTGATTTTATCACAGAAAGAGCAAAAGGGACATTTCAATGAGCAGAGTGACTTCACCTTCTCACTGAGTTTTACATCCTTCATCCCTTACAGGAGATCAATGTAGCATATCAAGATATTTTTCCCCATCATGAGCACAACACAACCTGTGTTTCTGGGAAAACCCTTTAGGAAAACAGCATTAATGTTTAACTCTTAGAAACAGTCACCAAAATTAGAAGCAAAGCCAGAGGTTTATAAAGAAAGCATTTAGGCAACTTAATTGCAGCTGGTACTGTCAGCTCTACATCCTGAAAAATAAACCACCTTAGCCAAATGCTCTCAACTGCTTGTAAGTTTCTCCAAGTTGAAGATGAGGTGCTCTGGGATCCTTGCAGAACTCCCCTCAGGTAACACAGTTGTCCAACCAACACTCAACTCCATGAAACCCCAGGTTCCCTGACTCTAAGCCATGCCTGCTCTCTCAGGTAGAGCAGAGAACACAATAAATCTTTTGGTGCCTTTAGCTTGAGTAAAGTGCCTACCAGACTCAATCTGTTTCAGAATAACACATTACAAAGCCCCCAACTACATGTTAAAGTTTCAGGTGGTTAATGAAAGTATCACTCACAGTCTGGAGCTTCAGGTGGAGGCACCAGCTGGAAGCAGGCACACCTCCTATTGTTTGTGTCAGGGCAAAATTAAAATAATGCATCAAATTAAGTTCCTGCCAGTGTTCAGCATCACCTGCATTAGCTCTAAGCACCGGCAGCCGACATGCTAAGTTTGCTCTGCATGATTGAACCCACAAGTTACAATTGTCTTTTAAAGGTATGTGCTCATAGTGCAGCCAGTAATATTGTATTCCTGCTGTATCACCTACAGCAACTTTTCTCTAAAAGCGTTACAAGTATCTTCAGCGCTCCCAGGCTCATAGGAGAAGGCTTGTTTCTGGGAAGCAGTCATCAATAAAGCTCATTTGGTATGTTGCACCCCCCAGCGATGGCTTCCTCGTGTCTGATGACGGCAGTTACCCCCTGCAGAAAGTGCTCGTTATTCTTCCCTTCAGGGATGGGGAAGGAGAGACAAATTTAGGCTTCCTGATTCATTTTCAGGAGGCAATAGCTGCTTGGGTGGGCTCAGCAGAGCCTGCAGTGGCGATGCCTTGTAGAGGTTCTCCCAGGCAATGACACGGCAGCTGTGTGCGCTGTGCCATGCTGATGGTCAAGTCACTCTGGCCAGTTAAGAGATGGAATCCTGGATCTGGAGCAGAAGTTTAGTTTCATCATGCTTCTCAACCTCTCCTTTGGTTTGGGAAGGAAGAGGGGCTGAGGATCCCAAAAGCTTTAAAATAAAGAAGTTCCTCTTTACCTTCCTTTTTGTTTCCTACCAAGTCACTTCTGTTTGTATCAGACATCCCACCCTAACACGGACAGGGGGAAGGTTATACCATACGCTTTCCTCTAAAGGAACAAGGTCAGGACTCTACACTCTTGGCCCCTTACAAAATTTGACATTGCTGCCATCATCTCCAAAATATGATTAATGAGAGTTGAAGAAGACAAGGAGGCAGGAGACAGCAACAGCCCCCCCGCTATAGCCCATCTATTGGGATACAAGACTGGGCTGAATGTACCTGGCCTCACCTGCCCCTGCTGATCCTTCTCCTGCCAGCTGTACACACCAGCCCTGCTCCACCATCCTCACAGCCACAGCTCACTGCTCTGAAAGATGGGACCTGAAGGATCAGCTGGGACATGAAGTCAAGGCCTCTGCTGCTCTAACAGACAGTGGCATAGCAGCCCTGTGTTATTTTGCTTTCTCTGTACACACCAAAATGATGACATAGGTAGGAAGGAGGTTTCCAAGGTAGGAAACCTCCTCCCAGTTTCCAGCCTCAGCTGGATCCAGGCCAACTCAGACTGGTTTGTCTTTATGACTGTGTTGTCTTCTGGCTCCCCTCCTCTGGATGCGATATGCTCCCACTCCTCCTCCCCCAGCACAGATCTAGCCAGCAACTATAACCCTCTCCTTTCTTAGGCTAAACAGGTTGTGATCATTGTCAAGGAGATAGGTTCTTTGCACTGGAATAGGCTACCCAGGTAGGTTGTAGAGTCTCTATCTCTGGAGACATTTAAGACCTGTCTGGATACCAACCTGTGCAATATGAGCTAGGGAACCTGCTTTGGCAGGGGGTTGGACCTGATGATCTCTGAAGGTCCCTTCCAACCCCTATGATTCTATGATTCTTTGATAAGCTCAAAAGCCAGCAGCCCCTCTCTGCACCTCTGCTCGACCCCTCTGGTCACAGCTGATGAGAACTGGAAAAGGGGTCAAGGTGAGGCCTCTCCTCAGCCTTAGTCATCATATTCCTATTCATTGGCCATTACTGGAAATACTTGGCTGGACACATGCAGAATCAGGTGGTAGCTTTCTCACAGCCATGTTATGCAACTGGCTTATAGTTCATGAAAGCCTTCACATTGCCCTTCTGGTCTACCTTTATAGCTGAATTAACTTCCCAACGCAAACAGCTCCAACTGGAAGCTGCAGAAAAGAGGCCCCAAAATAACAGAGGTATGAAACCTTTATCAATACTTCTTCAGAACAGGAGAGAAGTGCACAAAGCAAATCCACTGTGCTGTATACTAAGCCCCAAATCCACCGGTAAGAGGATTACAATAAAAGAGTATCGCTATCTAATGAAGTGATTTTTCTCTGACTGGCAAGCGATCACATGACAGATCCTTACATGGAGATAGCAGCAACGTGCGTCGAGTTATTTTCCATCAGAATGCCATTTCCAATAACCTATTAAGTCAACCTTATACCCAACACAACCCAATTACAATTTACTGCAGTACTCCGTAGTGTGCTCACACAGAGATATATTTAAATGGTGTGCTGAGATTAAAGCGCTGCTGTTATCACTGGTTGGCTTCCAGAAGAGTTCAATTATGTTTATATTATCTTGTAGTCAAGAGGAGCAAAGTGACACACTGCCACTGCTTAGAAAGCAAGGAAATAACACCTCTGCTCCACCTTTGCTGTGCAGGGCTGTAATGTTTGATGGGACAAAGGTCTAGACTACGAGAACCTGGTTACAGCAGAGACCAGAGAGTGCATGTGAGCATGTGACCAAGGCACCCACAGGAAACCCACTACACTCCACCTCAGCCAAAAGGCCGAGAACTTAGGTCCTAAGAGCAGCCAAGCAAGAGTACACAAACCAGAGGGAAGGGTGTGGAACTATGAAAGGAGGCGCGGAAGCCCCTTCCTCATGCTGCAACTCTGTTCCTAATCCCTTTCCTCTCACATGTTTCTCACTCTTTTAATCTCAAATACCCCACTGGATTTTACAGCAAAGAACTAGACTGGAAAGATAACGAAAGACAGATGCTGGCAGATGAAAGAAGCTCGTGAAGTGGGCAGAGACATATGAAGGTCCATTTTAGAGTCCTGTCACCATCAGAGTGGTGAGTTGTCTTGCTCACTGCCTTTTCGCAAGTACAAGTGCTACAGCATTGCAGAGAACAGTCACAAACCAAGGAAACTGAGTAGCACAAAGAGCCGACTCTTGCTTTACAAGACACTTCAGCAGAATGAGAGTAAAATAGGTGGATTTGAAGTGAAGCTTTGTGATATGGCCCATTCCAAATTTTACTTGCTGTAAAGCCTTACCAGAAGCCATGCTGAACATAAGAACAAAGATGCCAAATACAGAACAGAAGAGCAATTAATTTTTCCCTAAGTGAATTCCTGATGAACATGTGAAACATCTCAGTAGCAGCTCAGGCAATCTTGATGTTTCACAGTCACAAGTCATTTGCAATTGATAAAAACTCCCTGAATTTTCTCTTTGTGTTCCTCAAAATTCTGGAGAACATTTTGTATTTCCTACAACCTCTTCCGCCCTCCTGACAAGAGAAGGATGACAGGTCATACTGTGGTATATCATTCAAAACCTCACAGGACATGGGAAAGAAAACTGAATAGAATAGAAAGGCTGTAGACAAGAGGAAAAAGATCTACAGGACAAAATGTTCCTACTTCTTAAGTCACAGCGGGTGCGTAACACATAGCTGCTGAAAGAGCTAGTTACTCCACAAGAGGATTTTCTTCTCCTTGAATGCTTCCAGCACAGCTATACATTTTCCCCAGATGAGTTCCATTTACTTAGGCACGATTGAGAGCCTTGGCTGCATTCACAGCATTACATCGCTTTCCAGAGCATGTACAATGGCCCATGGTCCATGTTTACCCTCCAATTTGCAGATTTTGTCCCATCAACTGCTCGGAAGTTACTTGTACACTTCCAGGGTGGTCAACGTATTTCTGGCAGTTCGTGTGGGTACTGCATTTCCAGGTGTGCAACCTTCGTGACTTTCCTTTTATTACATCCTTGCCATGTGATTATTGTTCAGGGGGTTGGTTCCCCCCCTCCTTTTTATGACTTCAGACAGACACGCACAGCGGATGCTTCATGCTTTCAGCCTGCCATGTGCATGCTGTGCTGTTGGCAGCTGCTCCTCTGGCATGCACATATGCCATGCAGAGGGGAAGCACACTTGCTCTTCTAACACCTTCCATAAAGCCCAAGCAACTTTCCTTCAACATGGAGCCCAGCTTTAGAGCTGGAGGATTGAAAGTGACTGGCCACAGCTTTTTCTCAGACGTTGCCTGCCTGGGTTTACCAGCCTGGAATTTCTATCAGCACGGTTCCTTTTTACAACTCAAAGCAAACACACCTCTGTTTCCCCTTTCACTCCTGTCTGGACTAAAAGGGGAAAACCCACAAAAAAAGGATGATTTTACAGCAGTTAGGCCTGCACAGCACCACTTTCGTGCTTACAGCAGCCTGCTGCCACCAGCTGCATGGCCGCAGGCCTAATGCTGCTCGCTTCGTAAGGGAAACATCATCTGCCGAGGCGAGCAGGCCGCAGGCCCTTCATAGCTGCTCTGGTGGTGACGAGACGAGGCACCTCAGGCTACAGCCACACGCAGGAAGGCGAGACGACAGCTCAGCTGCACACAACTGCATTAAAGGCACGAAAATAGAGACTTATACAAGGCGGCACCCAAATCGGCTGCACACACCAGTGCGAGCCGAACTCCTCCTTCAGGAGGGAGGCACTCCGCGTTGGCCTGCCCGAGCGCTGCAGGCTTTGCTGCTAATAGGATCACTTCCTTCTAAAACCTTCCCCGCGGCAGCGGCCCAGGGACACGCGCAGCTCCGTTCGGCTGGAAGGGAATTTTCCACCGCCCGCAAGCCTCTTTCTACCTCGCGTAAATCTTCTCAGGCGCGAGCCGCAAAGAAACTGCACCAGCCCCTGCAGATGACATGTTAGCAAGCAATTAGCCAAGATAAATTTTCAGGGCCCAGCTCCTATGCCTCACATTTTAAATAAGCACACGTTGAATTTGCACCTCCTTCCACTGCTGTAATCATAGGATGGGGGCTTAGTGTGAATCATGGTAAGGCCATTAAGCAGAAAGATCTTTCACCCTCTCTGTGTCAATTAAGGGATATCAGATACAGGCAGATACGCTGACAAGACATCCTTTTTCATCTGAGAAAATAAGCTTAAGCGATCCCTATATAATCACTCTTTTCTCAGCAAACTTTCTGGAGCACAGATAAGATCAAAGGTGGCTTTCCCAGCCTACAAAGTTATTAACACCTCAAGGAAAAAGTACTGTTGCACAAAACCCAGAGCTGTCTGATGGCTTCCTTGATCTGAGGACAGAGACAGGCAGTAGCAGCAGGGGGCTGTTAACTTTCAGTAGAAACAGGGCAGCATCTGAGTATGAATAGGAAAACATGCTTATCTGTGAAAAATATGTATTTTCAGGACATTTTTCAACAGCTACTTCTTTGAAGGAAGAGTTCCCAAAATAAAAGCCACACATACATTTTTTAACTACAGAAAATGCCTGATGAGAAAGCACACCTGTGATGATAACACTGTGTGCTGAAACAGAGAGAGCTGGGCATCAACCTTACAGCAGCTCACAAGCAGATGAATTCTGGATCCTTTCTCGCCATAAGGGAGACACACAAAAAAACTCAAGACCTCAAAAAAATTCCCAGTCATCTGACCTCTAGAACTGTCATTAATTTAAGAAACATGAAGATAACAGACCCATGGAATGCCTTTTAATTCATGATTTCTACCTCTGTTAACTGAGATCAGAGGAAGACTTGGAGTGCTAGGGAAGGTAGTGAGAAACAACTCCTGAGGAGAAGCAGAGAAGCTCATGTTCCCATCTGTACTTTCCCTAAAGCTAACACACAACACAGACCCTCTGACATATGAAGAGTGCTTCTCTCCTCTCCTGTTTTGAGGAAGACAACTGCAAATCACTATCCCTCAAAAATGTCAACTTTCCTTTGCAAAATGTAGTTAAAAAGGGCTAAGGGATTCAAAAGCTGCTGAGGAGAGACAACAGAAAGAAACAGATATGCATGAAGTAAGGATGTGTTTTTGTTTGCCGAAGCTATAAAAACAGTCAGAAAAGAGAAGTAACAATCAGCAGTTCCCAAAATATGACATAAATATCACCTGCAGTTTGAAAGCAGTATGCAAATGACATCCTAACAGCCAGATGACGTTCACGCACGCCACTGGGTCTAAATTTGTAAAAGCCTTGTATAGAACACAATTAAGCCTTGTACAAAGTACACTTAAGCTCAAACAAAACAAACCACAAGCATTTAATTCATTGTAACTAGCAGGGCAAGAGCCTCCTCCCAGACACAGTATGCTCTGGACAGCCTACCTGCACTGGGCCAAGGTAACAACCCTACTGTAATTCACCAAGGGTTTTCCCGTTGTCAGTTTCCACAAGAGTGACACCAAAATCACACCACCATTTCTTCAGCTGTATGAGGAACCGCACCCACCCCCACAACACTTCTAGAAAGAAAATACAACTCAGGAGGGGGGGGGTGGGGGGTGGGGGGCACTGAAAAGAGAAACTTTGTATTTCAACTGAAGAAATGGTAAGGGATGTTCCAGCCCCAGCCTGAAAAGCATGGCAGTGTGGAGCTGGGAGAGCCATACCTCAGTCTCTGTCAGTCCATAGTTCCAGCCACATTTGCTGTCAGATGCCTGAGAAAACTCAGTGCAGAAAAAAAAAAATATTATTAATATGTATGCAGCATTTTCCACCTGGAAACTTTTAAGAAAGCAATTAAGTCAGTAATTTACCAAGAAAAATAAAAACATACAGTGGTGTTCTGTGTGATCAGTAGTTTATGCTTTCAGAGGAAAACAATTCTACTTTATTAGAATTAAACTTTAAGGCCTGAATTCACTATACATTATTCACTGTTACATTTTAAATCGGCAGAGAGGTAATCAATCAGCTCATTAGCTCCAAAATGAGTTTAACAGTACATTTTGCTAAGTTCCCATATTAAGAAAACCACAGAAAAACCTGGAGCTGTTAACATCTTTTTATCATTGGTTAAGAACTAACAAGTTAGGGCACTGTAATTGTTGCTTAAAAAAAAATAATAAATTAAAAATCCCACCTTGCACCTTTGCTACCTTGAACTATATTCTCTTGCTAACGATGCCCAGTTAATGACTCTCCCTTACTTCAATTTGTCTGTCAAGATCTCTCTGGAATCACTTCCAGCTACAACAGGGCTTCCTTTTTGTGGGTAGCAGCACATGTCAGCTTGGCACAGATTTCCTTTTTCACAAGTGCAAGATGCTTCCTTGTGTTGATACAGGAAGCTATCAAAAACATACTGGGGCTGGATTTAAGAGCAGATTCCATAGCACTGGCCATCATTAGGATCTCTAGCCAGCAACACCATGCTGATCTGAAAAATTAATCTTTTAGGCTTAAGTTATAAAAATAAAAGTAACAGAGTAACAACAGTTCAGGTGCTCCCTGTGACAGAGCAATTCCTGTACTTCAGGTACGTGGTGGGTCTCTCTCCCAAGGTGTGCGGGATGAGGTGGCAGCGCGCTGATTTTTATTGCTGGTGAACTGGAACAAGAGGCTGCTCTTTGTGAGACACAACGCAAGCACAGGCAAACACCACGGCTGCAGCCACTCAGTCCTGGCTTTCTTTGTTTCACTGCACAAAATGAGTACACAAATTTAAGTGGCATTCATACTCCTGGCAAGTTGCCAACTCAACGCATCCTCCGTAACGGAGATGTCGGCATTTCTGAGCTGAGACACCACAGTGGTGAATCACCGGAAAACTCGGCCGTTCATCCCATCTCCTTGAGCAGTAGGGAGATGCATTTTTAGAGGTGGGGGTAAATTTTCCTGTTCTCTGAGGTACTGAACAGTAAGCAAGGCTGGATATAAGGAAAAGGTGGATCATTAATTCAAGTAATTCTAGCAGCTCTTTCATGTGACACCCAGTTTTTCTGGCTGCTGTATTAATCTTAACTGTTAGAAGGCAAAATAAGTTAAATTGTGTGATATTTAGAGAGCATCTTGTGACTTCTATATGTGCTCTCACAAATACAATTAATACTTCATTTTGAATTAATTTTCCTTAAAGTTTCCCTAGCAGTTTCATATTTTCCTATGTTCCATTTGTATCAGGTGTTCTTGGATAACTTACCTAGCCAGGAGTTAAATAATATTTTCAAAATCAAAAGTAGAATTATGAGGCTCAATAAAGCAGTAGTAACTACAGTAAAGACTTGACAAAAATACAAAAAACAACTGGACTCTGGAACCAGTCCCCCTTTTAACAGCTCTAAAGCTTCTGTCTAATTGGTTCATTTTGTGACAAACAAAAATGAGATTAGATCAGCATCGCTGCTATTGTAGCAGCCTAGGTGATTTTACTTGTCAAGCATTTAATCAATTTTTACTCCTGTACTGGCCTTTCATTTTCAAAGCTCATGGGAGATTATATGCCTTTCTCACCAGCATGTGTCGTGAAGTTCACCCACACATCAGAGTTAACCTACAGTGAAATCACCGTCTTTATAAATACTTCACAGCATTTCAAAAATGGCATTCTGTCTGGGAGAGGGAGAGAAAGATCACAGCCCATTCATCCTCCCCGTTTTTTCCTGGAGGGAAACAGGAGAAATGGAATTCTGTATTTCAGAGAACAGAGACTTCATTCCTAACGGATTGCAGCGTCACGTATTGAAACCATGGTCAGTAAACAACAACTACAAGCCCCTACTTGTTCATATGACAAATATTTCACTGAAAAATGGAGCAACATCAAAAAGCTAGAAAACAAACGGTCACTCTCAGCTCTGTCAGTGTCGCAGCTGGTATTCAACACAGGTTTAGATTAATCCAGGAGGCATTTCTTCAGAGCCTACCCCAGGGGTCAGTTGAGCAAGAAGTCTGGCTCCCGATAACCAAAGAGTTTAAAGTCGCCCTCGAACCGCGCGTAGAGGCGCCTGATGTCTCTCTTGCTAATCCCCGAAAAATACCTCTCCACTTTCGTTCTGTTGTACACCGTTATGCCAGGGGGAATCGTGGGGTATGACACCAGGTGGTCTATGCCTGCGGCTTTCAAGATATACGGGGCATCGTCCTCCAGGGTTTCGTGGTGCCCGATCACGCTATAGGTGATTTCACAGGGGGCGCAAAGCTCCACGTACGTCACCCAGTGAATGATGTGGTCACCAAACTGAACGTCCAGCCACCGGTGGTTAGGGTCACCCAGGTAGCGCACAAAGTCCTCGAACTGCAGCCCTCTGGTCTCGGTGCGGTTCTTCCGGTATTTCCGAATGATGCCGGGAGCGATTTCGTGCCGGTACCAAGGTTCGAAACGAGGGTTGTGCACAAACTTGTCTTTAAACGCAGAAATAAGTCTCTCGAACGGGTCTCTGACAATAAAAAACTTGAAGTATAAACTCAGTCTAAACACAGGAAGAAAAAAAAAAGCCAAGAATTTAAATGATTAGGGAGAGCGTTTAGCAAAGTGTCTGAGATTTCTTTAGCAAAGACTTACAAAATGGACATAGTCTGGCCACAGACACTGCGATATGAATCTCACCCCACCTGCACAGTCTATCAATATTGTAATCAACAGGACTAGAAATACGATTTATCTCTTCTTAGTAACAGTTTTCATACACAATAAAAGTGAAATAGTTTATCCTAGTTTTCAATTCTTACTCAAATTGGAGGACCTTAACTTAGCTCAAGCCACACAAACAGGAGACAAAAGATGCTGAAAAAATGCTGAGAGCTCCGAGTCAGAGGTACTTTTAATGCCATGTGATTAAGTTCAAAAGATATACAGCAAAGAACCTTGGTGCAGCTAAATGCATACAGGGGGTTGCATTTCTCACTGGCAGGTAGTTAGAAAAATCACTGTTTAATTAAAAAACCTTGATATTTTATTTGATGATATATCGTGCTTTCAGTAATGGCCAAAACTGTTATTTTCATGAGAGCACAGTTCTCAACAGAATTTCACATTATGTTGTGTTACCACTGAACTGTAATGTTTTGTAGTCAGAGATTATAGGTAGTAGTAGTAAAGTGAAAATAAAATTTATTTGCGTAAATAGCTGAGAAAGAAGATTTTGACCACAATCTGCACTGAAGTGAGTCTCCTTCCAGCCTCAACAGGCGCTTGGATGAGTCTTCAGGTTGTCCTAACCAGGAAGGGCTAGAAGTCAGCAAACGAGATCAACAGACCCACACCACCCCCTTCTTTACACCTAAACTCTGTGACAATTTCTTTCAGAACTTCCAACTAAACCCATGTTACCCATCTCCAGCACAACTTCTGTGCTGGGCTGACTGGAACAACCCAAATCACAATGGCATTCAACTTCAAACACCCTGCCTATGGCTCGTCCCCTGGGTGAGCAGTTACTTGCTACGCAGGGCTACTCACAGCGAGACACTGGCACACACTCTATCTTAAGCGACCCCCTTTCCCCAGGCACAGCTGGGACACATGTATTTGTACCACCAAATGCCACAGACCTTGGACTGAGCTCTACTCATACCTGACATCACCCATTAAAGAGGCTGGCTTAATACACCCAAGAACCATGCAAGCACAAGCTTACGAGTGTCTGCTGTCATCTTAGGTCCTGTTCTCTCTGTACTGCCACCCCTTACAGGGATTATGTATGGCATAGGCTCTAACAGAAATTAGAACAGGCACAGTCAAAAATCTAGCCAAAGTAGTTTGGAAGGCTCTACTGCAGAGAAGATTTTTTTCTGATCATGAAGAACCACAAGCACCCAAAGAAGAGGATAAAGTGGTTCAGCTGAATGGACAATACTCTCAGGGGTAAGGAGCACGAATGTTTTAACCTTACCCGGTTCAACCCCAATAAGCAATGACAATCTTACACACAGGCAGTGAGACTACACAAGGCATCAGGGTGGATCTTCCAACTCCCTTCTGAAGGGCTGCTATGTAACAAGCAGGTACACACTGAACTACAGAAACCCTTTAGGCAGAGGCTGTCGCTTGGGTCACCTAACTACATCACCAACTACATTGGTGTTCCCCTTGAAAGCCAGTAGCAATAAAGTCACAGCAACATCTGTAACAGAATACTGCTGTAACACAAGTGGTGGAGCAGAAACCTTGCTATCCTCGATTCCAGATGCAAACTACAACTGTTTTCTTGACTGCTCGCACCATCACAGACTCCAACTCCTCCCACACCCCTGGGAAGCCACTTCTTACCGTTTTTTAATTTCAGAGTCACTGAAGGAGGACAAGCGTGGAAGGCCATTCTTCTCATGATCGTGTACAACACTTTCTGGGATCTCTTCTATGGAAGAGAATGCTCCTAGACAAATCAAAGAGAGAGAGCAAGTGAATCTTTCAAGGGGGAAAAAAAAAGTGCACACAAGCAGCCATGTGTGCCTTTGGCTGACAGCTTTCTGTTTAATCTTTCTCTTTTCTGTATTTTTAGCATTTACAGCTACTATGTTTAAAACTGTTAAATGAGGAGAGATTCTGACTGTGAAGCTGAAAACTGTTAGAATTCTTTAGGGTATGTGACATCAAGGTCCAAGACCAAATGGCTTCAAAACTCCCCCAAAAAAGCACATTACACAAGTTTCATCAGCAATTATGTCTAAGCCCATAAGTCCCCCCATTTCAGTGTCCCCATTCTCTTTCCCTCTACCCACACACATAAATAGAGGAAGACTGAGGATTAACTCCAAAGAAGAAACCAGCTTTTGGCTGAGTTTCTGCCACTAAGAAGAAAAAATAAATGCTGTGGGCTGCTTCTGGAACTGCTTCAACACAAAAACACTTTGCTGTCAGGATCCAGGAAGTTATTTTAATGACTGTGCTGTGCTGAAATAAAATTTCCAATCATACACTACTACACAAATTAAAAAGCACTAAAATTAACAATAGAAGAAAATACTCATTTTTGCAGTCATGTGACCTGACCAGAAAAATAATGTCACTAAATTCCAATGCATTTATTTTAAGATCCTGATCCTCTAAGTTTTTATGACCTTGAGAAATCTCTTGTGTGAGCCCCTTGAACTTTAGGGTAAACAGCATCATTTCAGAGTGCCAACCTGCAACAAGAAGAGCATGCTACAAAACTAGCTCTTTAGGTAAAAGCCTCTACGACCTTCTACCTTGCATTCATCCAGAGCAGAGATTCAGTACAAGCAGTAGCAGAGTTAGCTGTGTTTTGCCATGCTGAACCTCCAAGTATTATCCCTCAAACATCCATCATGCCTGCTGCAACTACCCATAGTGGAAAAAGGTAGGTCAACTGCAGCAGCAGATACCAGTACACTGGTGCCTCAAGGCAGAAGAGACCAATGTTTACAGAGCAACAATTTTCAGTCATTATCCAAGATGCCAGAACTCAGAAACTCAAGGTGAAAGGTTCCCTACTGGTAAGACATGAGTTATCCCCCATGCAACCCAGCTGACACACCCCTGCCTGTCCTGAGATATTCTTTCTATGGGATCCCTGTTCAATTCTGCTAAGAGCAGGTACTTGTACTTGCACAGGTTCCTATTCAGTACTTTCTTGGAGTGTAGCTTTCAGAGGTATTTAAGACACATGCCCACACCTACGTGCATGCATATCTTTCCTGGATTTTCAGGTCCCATACATGTATCAACACTGAAACTAGCATTAAATTTTTCACAGACATACTCCTTCTGACAAAGGTTTTGCTGAGGGACACAGCTGCTTTGCCAAATGACGGTTTCCTTCTGGGCGTGCAAACTAGCTCACCCAAGGTAACAAAGCCATCAAGACACACAAGTGGAGAGCTGGCTGCTTACACAGTGCTTCTGACAAGAAAGCTGGGTTTGTAATGTGCAGGTCTGCCCACATCCTGGTGAGCTATGCCACCTGCAAATCCAAGATAGGAACAAACTGACCAGACTGTAGGTAGCAAATTCACAGCCCCGCTACACAGATGGGAAGAAGACAAAGGTATGTGAAATAAGGTCAAGTTAAGCTTAGGTGTGCAGGTACAACAGAAAGCCCAGAAGAAACAAGTTATGTTCACTGGCACACCAGGCTGCCAGAAGGGGATGATGGCAGGATACATGCAGACAGGCAGCGCTCACCTTGTAGATCGCTATTCACGCTAGTCCCTTTACTCCTCCTTTTACAACATACCTTTGTTGACCAAACTACGTCCCTTCCAACTCCTACAACTCTGTGATTCTGTGATTAAGCACCTCAGAATCTTCCTAACTCCTGTGGTGGCTCACTGATAGCACATGCACAGGATATCAGCAGTACAAATCAACAGCAGGTGCCAAGTTTTAAGCAGCTTTCTCCATGGCTAAAACCCCTAGGTAAAAGTCAGTGTCTTCAAGTCAAAAACTGTATATTATTGTTTCTTAGGGAACTGTGATACCTTGTGATTTGCTTGTTTCAGTTTCTATAAATTAGAGCCACCCTTTCAAAGATAATAAATCTACCTACCACATGCACATGAGTATTCTTTTGTGACTCAAATGACTTTTGAGCCAGGCAACAACCATATATATTCTTACAGAAAGAACAGGTGTATTTCCTTTAGAAGAGGTGCTCTGAAAGGACTAGAAGCAGCTGTGAAGAATAAAAGGCTGTACAGAGAAGCAGAAAGAATCCATTTTTGTGCTGTCCCAGTTGGACCAATTCTGTTCTTTCCTCCTCCTCAAAGAAACCCCCACACCCACAGCAGATTAGATACCATTTAAAACGATCAAGACTTTTTTCCACTGAGTGTTGCCCACTTTTGGCGTCTGACAAAACAGGATCTTGTGCTTGTCACACACAAATATTCGGTCCAAGACGAATTTGGAAACTGCAGTGTGAGAGAGATTTCTCAATGCAGTGTCTCTGCAGACATTCCTGAGAAGCTCAAGTCTTTCCATATGAACCAGGGGTTGGCGGATCAGATTTCCAGAAAAAGCTTTTCCAGTTGGCTTTATGAAATGGAGAGGGGAAAGAAAAAAAAGAAAAAGTGCAAGAATTTAGTTTTCAGATCAAATTCTAAAGTATAAAAATCCCCAAACTGTGCATCCTAACGACTCCCAGGCTCACAATTAAAACATTGCTACGTATTAACTAAAGGAGTGGCACACAGTTTCCTTCCGGTGCTGCCGCTATACACGCTGGTTCGACTCTTAAGTCATTATGTAGTAGTGGACAGTAGTAACAGCTTTTTCCATAAAACAGTTTAAGTCTGCTGCAGAGCAGCAGGGTCTTATCTGCGTGAATACAACATGCTGTGGCCAAATACTAGAACTCCTACAAAGCTTCAGCAGCAAGTGAGAAAGCTTCCAAGGTGTTGGGGCAGGAACTTCAACAGAAATTAACCTCTGAGAAGATGGAGCTTAGGGAAGGTGATACAACGGGCTGGGAAAGAGGAATTTAGGACAGATATTCTGTGTTGTTTTCTAGCACCTGAAGGCACTCAGTCTTTCCATTTATCCAAGCTGCAACAAAACTGAGCAGACAAAGATTCACACAACGACCATCAGCACTTACTGTAGCACATGAGAGAAGCAGGCAGGATTCCTCTCCCCCCCAGAATGGATGAACTGTTTGATACGTCTCGTTTTTCTGAGACTAAGGCAGGAACCATGAGCACCTCTGCCTCATGCTTAGTGGGGAGAGAGGAAAAAGAAGCTTCTCTTAACAGGTGATGGGAAATTTTAAATTTCAAATTTTTCCCATTCCCCTAATTTATTTATATACTTGGCAATGCCCAATAACAATACAGAACAGGGGATATAGTGATGGAGAGCAGCCCTGAGGAGACAGACTTCGGGGTGCTGATGGATGAAAAACTGGCTGTGTTCCAGCAACATGTGCTTGCAGCCCAGAATTCTAACAATATCATGGGCTGCATCAAAACCAGCATGACCAGCAGGTCGAGGGAGGTGATTCTGCCCCTCTACTCTGCTCTGGTGAGACCCCATCTGGAGTACTGCATCCAGCTCTGGGGTCACTGGTATAAGGAAGACATGAAACTGTTAGAGCAAGTCAGAGGAGGACCGTGAAGATGATCAGAGGGCTGGAGGACCTCTCCTGTGAAGACAGGCTGAGAGAGTTGAGGTTGTTCAGCCTGGAGAACAGAAGGCTCTGGGGAGACCTTATTACAGCCTGCCAGTATGTAAACGGGGCTAGGATGATTTAAAACTGAAAGAGGGTAGGTTTAGATTAGGTGTAAGGAAGAAATGTTCCATGATGAGGGTGTCAAGGCCCTGGCACAGGCTGCCCAGAGAAGCTGTGGCTGCCCTCTCCCTGGCTGTATTCAAGGTCAGGCTGGATGGGGCTCTGGGCAGCCTGGGATAGTGGAGAGTGTCCCTGCCCACGGCCAGAGGGTTGGAACTAGGTGAGCTTTAAGGTCTCTTCCAACCCAAACCAGTCTGTGATTCTATGATATTAGGTACAGTGTCCAAGCTACACATGAAAACAGAATGATTTTACTTCTTGTCCTAGTTCTTCCATAAGGGAAAAAAAAAAAAAAAAAGAAAAAAAAAATATCAATCTCATTCTGCTTTTTCTGTTTGTTACTCTTCTCCAGTATCTCCTGGTCAGGATGTAATCTGAGCAGCCTGACAGATTGCTTATCTGTCAAAACAATTCCTTTTGCGTGCAACCAGGATTAGTACTACGTTCTGCATTTCAGGCACTCGAGAAGCCAAGAGGGAATAGTTTTAGATCCAGAAACCTTATTATCCTCCACCGTAGATGTAAAGGAAGATATTAAAACTCACTACACAGATGTGCCAGCCTTCCGCTGAACAAAGTGTTTATCCCAAGTATTTTCAGGATAACATAAATTTCAGGGTTTTTTTACATAAGAAAACAGGTGTCATGTTTATACAGAAAGCTACCTTCCATGCTGCACCAGAAAATACTTTAAACATAAGATGACTTATGTAGTCAATGGAAAAAAAAAGTCCTTAGCCCACTATGCCACTAGTCTCAAATTTACATTTACATAATGTTTTTTCAGACTTTTCCTATCAATTAGCAAGTACCACATTTGTTCTGCTTTATTGCTGAAAACACAAACTGTGAATCTAAAGGATAAACTGGTATTGAATACTATTGTGCTCACATTCTACTTTGGAAAAATGCTGAGATGTAAAGTACCAAGAGCACAAAACAGGAAAAAGGAATGGAGACTGATAAAAAGAATCAGAGAGATTGGCCACAGAACTGAAAGGATAGACAAGGCACAGGCTTGCCCTCAAGAGCCACAAACCTGATGACTATGGCAAGGCAGAATACAAATAATCCAAAATTGGGCCATTATATTAAAAAGGCTAGCAAAAATGACTATCCTGACTTGATAAAGGAGTACTGTAACGATTTTCTCCTAGAAATGGAAACACATTAAGTTGAATCACTCAGATGAAACAAGACAGCAGGTTACTGTAACAAACTAGCTTTGTGAAGCTAAAATGAATTCTGTTGGCTCTATCTAAATAGAACAGTCTGAATAAATAATTCCTGTCTAGCAATTCCCTTTAACAACAGGAAGCCCTTACTTAATCTCTTATTTTCTCCCACTCTTTAATACATGTAACCCTTATCTCAACAGTATGCACCTGGAATTCTTCAGGCCAATGTTTTTCCTCTGGCACATGTACCTCCTCCACTTTTGTCACAGCTGTCAGTATCAATGGCTCTTGCTTGGCACCGTAGCCTAAAGAAGGGAGAGAGATAAGCGCATTACAGAAGGTGTGGGGGGGAAGGCAACTATTGCTGCATTACAACTAACACAACAGAACCTCACTTTCTCTATTAAGTGTACAAAACATTAGGATTTCTTTCCAAATGGGAAGGTACTAGACAAAACATGAGATAGACTATGAATATTTTAAAAGAATGTAATCTATGAGAATTTTGGATGCAACTTCAGCTTTGTTTTATCAAAGAACAAGTGTCTTGTCATTTATTTTGGTCTTTTTTAAACAAGCTGTGCAAAGAGACATAGAGAGAAACCCAGCTATCACAGTTGGTACACAATTCAGTGTAACTTCTTCAGAGCACGTCCAAATAAAAGACTTAATCTACCAGGTTCCTCCTTCTCCTCATATTCACAGACAGGTTTCTTCTGTTGTAAACTCCTAGACATTACCACAAAAAAAGCGTCATTAAGGACAGTTTGGGGCTCTAACTAAACACAAGGCGCCCTCTTCCTTTACTACTGGACTGATGGCTTTCCTTAGAGACTGCCACAACAAAAGAACAAACTTAGCTGATATTTTTGTTCTTTTTTTTTAAATCTTTTGCAATTGGTATGCTACAGGAAAACTGAAAAATAACACAGGGCTGTAGCTTTACATGGTGTGTAAAGATCAGGATTATCCAAGCAGCTTTCCCTAACCACAGAGCAAAAAGAACACGATTTCTCCCCAAAAAAATGTATTTCCATCCACAATGGACTACATTTCCCTTAATATAATTTTTCTATGAATAATCTCTCTTCATCTGCATCCAGAGTGGCTTACTGTCTTATGGTTGAGAAAGCGTGCGTACCGCCTATGTCCTTGTCTTAAGGGAGTACTCTACTCTGCCCACACTGGCTTTTAACAACAGGCACACAGGGAAGAGCAAGTTAAAACTGGAAACAATGTGAGCACCCAAGCAGTCAGTTCTAGCACCTATCCTTGTGCACAGACTTACTTCACAATATGCTTTTTTAAAAAATCAAAGTAATCTGGCTCAGTGAAAGAGCAGTTAAAGCATCTTTCATTATCCCTGCAGGTGCTACTAGAGATGATGGACAAAAACTTGCTCCTTCTCATTAAGGAGGTCCTATTGCTCATGCACCTGGGACATCAGTAAAAGGCTTAAATAAAGGAACATTGACTCGTTGTGCATCTGCTGGTTTTGTTCTGGCTGCAAGGTAGACACAACCAAGTAAGAAAATATTCTGACAAGCCATATTTTATTAAGTCTATAGGAGTTCCTCCAAGATGGGCCATTCTACTTAGACTTTCTCCAAAATTTTGTTGGTACATTCAAATTACTTCCCTTCTTAGTCCCAGTACAAATACTGGTATCTCCAACACATACCTACATGTAACCACAGTCATGCCTTTGCATGGAGGACTGGAGTTTTAAGAAATTACATGATATTCTGCTCAGAGAGCTAGTCAAGAGGGAAGGAAGATTCAGCAGAGAGAGAAAAAAAAGCAGAAAAGATTTCAGGCCAAGATAATAAAATGCAAGCAAATGCAAAGGGTGTACTTTATTTCCATTTTATGATGGAAAGAACTACTCAAAGAATACCTGAGCTGGGAAACAAGTTGCCATAGAATGAAACACTGGAAGATGTAACTATCTAACATAAGACAAGCTTATTTGCAGATATATTGGGCTGAAAAACAGCAGGGACCAAGGGAAGCTAAATTAACCTACAGTTCTCATCTGCAAGACTTGCTGAATAAATTTCCACACAGAGGAATGCTATTTAAAAAGGTATTTTTATCCAGTATCAGGTCAATGAAACAAATGGCACTGGTGATACCAGCACTTTGAAAGTTACACAATTTCTGCATATCTTCAGAAGAGGCAGAACTACAGATTTACTCTTAGGACTGTAAGTCAAGCCATCACCTTCACCCTAAAATCTCTGTAGGATGGCTTTGTAACAGCAGCTCTGCAGCAGACAGAGAACTCTATGCTGTGTGGTGTCATCAAATGGCTTAAATTCCTCATCAGCTTAATACCATCTGGGCTACTTAAGCTAAGCAAAAGCCTGTAAGCTGTTAGTCAGTCAAACAGCAGAGGATAAAACCCAATGCAAGAAGCAGGGCAGAGGTGGCTAGGCTAAGAACATTGCAAATGCAATAAAACTTTCCACAAGTTTTACATAATACTGTAGCCCTAGGACAAGCAGTCACAAGAGGACAGAAACTGCATCATGTGAAAAGAAATCTTTAATTCCTTGTGAATCTCCTCTGTCTTCAGACAAGTACATGTGCTCTCTTGTTTTGCAGGTAACCTACTCCAAATAAATACTGAAACTGAATGTATTTGAAAAAGGGGACCTCACAACAGAGTACTGCCAAACATGATCCCCTCTGATCTTAAACATTAAAAAACCCCACAAAAAACGAGACATGATGTTAGTCTTGCAGACTTGTACCAAGAAAAGCAAAAACTGAATACTGGCACTGTCACTTCTAGAAATGTAGTTATTCTGTTCTCCACCCTGCTGAAGAAGTGGTAACACACTGAGAATTATTTTTGCACAAAATGAATGTTTGTGTGCAGCACTATTCAATTTTCTGTTTCACATCAAACATCAAAGTTGAACTTACCATCTGGATCTTTAAAAGTCAATGTGATAAACTTGCTAGCAACCATGAACATGAATATCACCCAAAAGCATGCAGCTAGCAGCAGCCACTGGTGGTGCATGTTGTCAGACGTGAGCCATATAAAGTTGTGGCTTCCTGTTTGAAAGAGGAAAGATTGACACATTAATTATTTTTGCTCCAGTTTAGAAAGATACTTCCCATAACAAAGATGACAAAACTCTAATATATGTGTGTGTCAAAAAAATACAGCAGATTTCAGTTCTTACTTTTTGTCCTTTTATCTGGGTTCTTAACTGGTATTGAGTTGCTGAGGTGACATAACCACTGGCTGCTACCAAAGGGAGGCTTCACTCCTCCTTTACCCCTGCATACACATTCCCAGTTCCCTCCTTGTGCTGCCAATAGCACACTCTGACTGCTCAGGGAGACAGCCCAACAAAATCCCCAATTTATTTTTTTAAGTGTAGTTTATTTTTTGATTTAACTTTGTGATATGGGTCACTGTAGGAAAAGAAGGGAGAAGGAAGAAAGTTCCTCTCTGGGTGGTAGCTAGTCAGCAGGTCAACCAGTAACATCTTACTTAGTCATCCAAAGTCAGCTCATGACATGTTACATGGATCCCTTCCCTGCCCAGCCTATGTGAATTACAGGCTGGAAGCTACTGAGCCAGAACACTAAGCTTAACCTGACAAAGTATTTAAATATATATTAATGTATCTTTTAATCTTTTCACTTCCACTGCCAGTAAATTATCGATCGCAGGTTCTGAAAGATTTTTATTTCCATCATGCACAGCACTCTCCAGATAAAGAGTAAAAAGGGGTTGCTTGCAGCAGCGCCTACTACCTGTAGCTTCATCCCTGCAGGTAAGCTTTAAAGATGGGGACCACAGGAAGGGTTACCCAAACAACTGAGCCTACTGATTTAATGTGCAAAGAAACCACAGGTACTGACTGAAGTCAGTGAGTGAGGATGAGGATACTGCCTCGGATTGTAAACATGGTGTCTGCCCTTCCTCATGCAGCCTGGAATGCTCTGAGCACTCCTCAGCTTGGTTTTGGAAACTGTATAGCTAATAAATTAATTTTTTTATGGTTAAAAGTTAAGATACAATATAAGGAAGCCAATTACAAAAAAAAAAAAAAATAATTAAGTCCACAGCCATTAAGAGAAATGTGGGAAATTTTTAAAGAGAAATTTTAAGCTACACCTTTCCTGAATTTCCAACTTCTGACGGGTGATGCACCCAGGGAAGCACTGGGATTGACACTGAGGACCTGTGGAAGCCCCACTGCAAAATTTAAGCTTCCATCGCTTAAAAAAAACCAAACCAAAACCCAACAAAAACCTAACAGCAAATATCACTGCTTACCTGAGACTCCTCAGGTGTGAATATTTATCTTGCAAAAATAAAGCACCATTGTCTCAGTTGTTGCTGAAGAGACAAGACACCTGAGGGCCTGAACTCCGGTGCTGGAAACTTCAAACGTCAGTAAGCACTTCCTTTGGAGGATACGTACAATGTAACTTCAGAACACTTCACCAAAGAGAACAGAACAATGAGATCCTCTCAATGATCCTGTGAGGTTTGTGCTTGTAGCCTCAGGAAGAACAAAAAAAAAACCAAACCCACCCACGTAACTAGCGATAGGATCAAACCCAGTCCTGAAGTAGTCACGTGCCAACTTCAGCGAGAGTCACTTCTGCCTGGTTTGTGATCATACCTTCTACACAGCCACCTGAGTCAATTGCCAGGGAGTAAGAGAGATGCCCTCATTCCCAGCTAGGATGCCTAAACCATGCTAGTTAATCCTTCTAATCAAACTTAATAATTTATTTTTTCACTGATATACCAATATTTCACCTTTTTTTGTTCCCACAAAGCTTCAATAACAGAATTGAGCTTGTTTGTGATGTGGTTTCAGCATGTCCACCTGCAACATCAGTACTACTGCTACAGGTGCAGATCACTTTTCCAACTAGCTTTTGCCTTCCAGCAACGCAGATGTTTCCAGGAAGGGTTCTCACTGTAGCTGACAAGTGAAATGTCTTCAGGGTATGTCAAAAGCCTGTGAAGGCAGACAAGCAGTTCAAAACAGATCTAGGACCCTAAGGATGCATGTGTAATGGATGAAAGGAGGAAAAGAAAAGAATATCTCCAATTAACACTACAGAATTCATATTTTTTTAAGCTAAGATGGCAGCGTTTGGGCCTATCTGTACTTTCTCAGTGCAATATTTTTCAGTTTCACTTCTAAGAGGTCCTTTTTTTCCTTCTTCTGTGATTTCCTTTTGAAGTATTTCTCCTAAAAACACACTGCATGTAGGTAAAAAGATGCATCAATTGTCTTTCGGACAATTACAGGTGGTGTGACCTCAATAAAGACATTTGTTGTCTTCCATTTTCTAAAGCAACTCCTTAGCTACCAACTGAGCATGCAGTGTCCAAGACAAGTCATTCTTCAACCCTGAAAACTGTTGGCCAAGGAAGGTAAATAATACGGTGTGAATTCTAAAGCACTGACCTTTTCCCAGCTAAACAGTTCAAAAGTTATTCTCATCATACCATTGCACTAGTGCCAAATGGCCTTAAGATTCACCTGGAGAACCACCAGGTCTCAAAAGCCCTCATTTTTCAGTCTGCCACAACATCCACTGTCTCCCATTTAGAGCACTGAAATTTATCACCTTAGCTTTCAGACATCACAATAATTTGGAAATTTTTTCCAACTCTCACAAGTGAGAAAAATGCAAAATAAATGTCAGGACACAACACGTAGCGATGGTATTTTTACTTTCCTGGTAGCTCTGCTAAAACCATGAGAAACATTCAACATTCAAAATAAAATTTAACATGTCTTCAAGGCAGCAGACTGACAGAAGCTTGCAGAGGACATTCTGCAGGAGGTAAACCTCTTTCTAACCATCAGCTGCGGGCTTTTCAGAGACATGATGAATGGTCTGGACCAGACCCTTTTGTCTACCTCAATACATTTATTCTACATAAAGAATGATAGAAATGGCCTCCAACATTTGTAGCATCCCTGCTAGCCTGCCCACTTTTATAGTGGTCATGGATGCACACCATTCAATAAGGATTATTGATCTATAGCCCCTTATGTAATTTATGTATTGGATTTCTAAGACGACGTGTTAAACGACCTGGGAAAAGCAGTTTCTATGTGCTCTGACTTGAAAAGCAGTTAGCACACACAGGACCCTGCTGCCAGATCCCGTGCTCTAGGGATAAAAGAACAATGTTTCAGCCAAAGGCATCTATGAGCAGTACACTACTTGCCTCAAGGACTGGACTCTGGGACCAGAAAGGGGACAGAATTGCAGTCACACCCCTAACAACCACCACTACGACCTTTCAATACATGAGTAAGCAGCAAGCAGTTTTGCCTACTCCGTCTTTATGCATGCAGCAAATCTGCACCCACACTCATCAACACAGCTACATCTGTATCAGCAGCTCATTACCTATCTCAAGAAGCAGGACTGTTTGGAATTATATACAGGAGTAACTCAATTGTTATGCTCACTTAAATGCAATGACTATTAGCAATTTTTAAACAATGTATTTATGCCATTTCCCATTCTTTAGCTTCTTTAATATTTTTGTCCTTTTCACACAGGCTAGTCACACTTCCTGTTTTAACTCCAATCTAACTGCCTATCTGTTGCCTCTCCTGTTACTTATTTCCTACCAAACACACATACTGGCTTCTGCCTTTTCGCTTTTAATATTTTCCCTCAGTTTCCAAATGTGTCTTTTGCAGCTTCTTGCCTAAATCAAGTAGAAAAAAAAAAGAAGCTATTGAAGGTTTAGTTCATTTTCTCACAATGAAATATACAGAGATTTTCCAGGTCGCTCCTTCTTCCACTTACTGCAATTCCACACATTTCAGGAGCCCAAGACTCCTGAATGCCTCTCTCCATCCAATCCTCCTTTCTTCTGTCCCTGGGCTACTTATCCCAAAGGCACACAGTCACATATAACCCTCAGATCAGCCAGATACCAATTTCACATGAGCAAAAATGGCATTGCGAACACACAAATGTAAACCAAAGATCAGGACACAGAGCATGGCAGGCTTGGCCCACGGCTGGCGAGTAACCTGTTGCCTGGAAAAAAACACTTGTACTTTGGGGAAAACTGCTGTTCCTCGTGTGAATGATGGGACAAAGTGCAGAAGATTTAAACAGCATTAAAACTCAGTGCACGGCCTCTGCTCTGCAGCTTATGCTGCTTGGATAGGGGCTCCTTGGCAGGACAGTCCCTGCACGCACTGTGAATGAGAGCAGCACGCTGGTAGTCTCAAACTATGAACTGCTTGCCCATCAGCACATGACTAATGATGTAATTTGAAATGGAACCGGTAATGACAGCCAAACAACAGCTAGCTGGGATACCTAATCCATTTTCACCAAGCCCTCCCTGTTAAGGGATCTGGACAATTTCTTACACTTTAAAAAAAAAAAAAAAACGACTAAAACCTATCACACACTCCTTCAATAAGTTGCACGATGCTGCCAAGTGCTATAATGTACATTACTACAACCGGCATTTCTGAAAGCTGGTTCTTTCCCGAGGCTTTTCTCCACCACGATGGCATTAACGGGCCTATCGCCTCCACCACCGCTGAGAGCGGAGTCCTCCTCCCCGAGGGCGCGCAACTCACCTGTCAGCAGGAACAAAACCCAACTCCGGGGACAGCAGCCCCTGCATCACCCGCCGCGGCCCGGGTCGGGCTCGGCGTCCGCCGGCTCCAGGGCCCCCAGACTGGGAGGGGGCCTTGCCTCCCCACTCAGCACCCCCGTGCCTTCTGACAGGCACCCGGTCCAGCTCCACAGGGCACCCCGTGCTCTTTACAGCTGGGAACGGCAGCTCTTCCCCCCCGCCCCAGCACCGGGGCTTTATCCGCTGCCCGAGGGGAGGGATACGAACAGAGGAGACCCCCCCTGCCACGAACCCGGCACACAGGATGAGTCCGAGGCAAAGCTCGCCTGCAGACCACGAGCCGCGCTCCGGGCGCACGGACCTGGGCTGAACAGGCGTAAACTTTTCCTGTCGCCGAGCAGAAAGCAGGGCGGGCTTCCCCTAACCCCCCCGCAGGCAGAGACAACAGACGCCCGCAGCGCCCGCTGCCTTCCCCGCCCGACCGGCCGGAGGAGTCTCTCCCCGGGGCTGCCGGCCTCCAGGCCTCCCCCCTGCAGCCCCGGCCCAGCCCCGCCCCGGGATACCGGTCCTCCCTCGCAGCGCCCCCTCCCCGGCTTACCAGCCCTCTGGCGCCGCTTCCCGCAGCTTCGGGCCCCCTCAGCGGGGCGCCGCTCCTGCCGGGGGTCCGCCTCACTCGGCGGCGCGGACGGCCGGCTCAGGCGGCCCCGGCTGCTGCGGCTGCTGCATCCCCCCCCTCCCCGCTCCCGGCAGCGGGCGGCGGCGGCGGCAACAGCAGCGCCTCCCCGCCCCCGCTCAGCCCCTACTGCTACCGTCCGGCCCTGCCGCTGCCGCCACCTCCATTTCCTCCCGCGGCGGGCAGGGGGGCAGGCCTCGGCCTCGGCCTCGGCCGCGTCCTCAGCCCCGCCGGCGGGAAAGAGAGGAAGGTGAAGGCCGCTGCCGTGACGGCTCTCGACTCGGCTGCGAGGAGACGCAGCGCCGCGCCCGGCCGCCCGGAGGCGGGAGGGAGGAATGGAGGGCGAGCTGCGCTCCTCGCCCCTCCTCAGCCCCGCCTCGTCTCTCCTCCTCGGCCGGGCGCGACCCCCGGCGAGGAGGACGGTGCCTCTTCTGGTCAGCTTTGGCCCTCACCTCACCCAGCCGCAGAGCCCAGCCCCGGTTCGCGGCGGCCTCCAGTCTCCTCAGGGTGGCTGGTGCTTTTCGGCTGGACTCGCGTCTGTCTGTACGCGCGTATCCGTGTGTTACTTTTCCTGTTAAAAATATCTTTAATAGGTGCCTAACGCCCGTGTTCCAAAAAAAAAGGAAAAGAATAAAAGGTTGAAAACACGACTTTTGTGCACCTGCAGGACTCCGATACACTCCAAATCCCATCAGAACCGGGGGCTGGTGGTGGGTCTATTTTTAACAGTTATTTAAACAACTCGTTTTGGGGACGTATCGCAGTGGGTAGCTGTGGGGATATGATAAAGCGCTGAGTTTCCTAAACTGCAAAAATTAAGCTGAGCAGGTGGAGCAGCGCCCTCGAGACAGGCTTAGAAGAAGGGGGCAAAATCTCCCAAGTGAACTGAATGGGAGGCACAGGGAAATCCTGTGTTTCAGGTGAATCAGAATCAACAGCATGGTGTCTTGGTAAGTCCAAGCTGGTCATACAGGCCTCCTGCATGGTCATGAAGCCCTTGCTGTCAGCCTCCATCTTTTCTTCCATCTCCGCATCTTCTCCCTAACTTGAATCCCAGGCCAGGTGATCTGATGTCCATGCTACACAGGCTGGGCCCTCTCAGCAGTGGACTCACAGTTGATGCTACACAGAACTTCACCCTGGTTTTCATATGAGGAAGTGTTCTTTTGTGGAGAACAGACAATTACCAATTAATGGGATTGCATGAATAAAGTAAATACCTAAGTAACATTCAGTCCCTTGAAGCTGATTTGCCGCAGAAGACTTGAAAAAGTCATGCCCTAAATCCTGTGAGAGCACAAGGGAAGCTTGCTGCAGGATCAGGGCCAACAGTTCCAGACAGGACAAAATCCAACAGAAGTAGAGTTTAAAATGGTGATGGTTATCTTGCTGGTAAAGCACATTGGAAATCTCTGGCTGTTGCCAGTTTGAGTCTGTCACAGGCTAGGAAGTTGCTTCTTTCTTCAGGCCTCAGAGTGACGACTACAATTGCAGCCACGCACGCACAAGTTTTTTAATAAGCGGTCTCCAGCTGTGCAACCAATTCCTGCCAGATTATCAGGCTCAGCCCAAGTATTTTAACCTTTCAAGTATGTTGTTACTGACATGTATAATAATTAATCCAGCATAAAAGGAACCAATTTTCCAAACCAAGCACAGTTAATAACCTTTGTTGTCAGTAATTGGGCCTGAAAATGACTGAAGTAGTTGAAGAATGTGTTACATAGGCAACTGTATGGTTGGATTGTATAGTTGCTAGTTCAGGCCAACAGGATTCTTGCTACTAATAACGCTAAACTGTGGTGGGGTGAAGTGATTTAAATAGGCAGCAAAATCAGCGTTTGAGTCTGTGTTCTTCTTAATACTTTAGTATTTTCACTTTGCCAGAGCAATGTAAAGGACATTTGTGCTGGGGAAAAGTCACCCTGCTGTCTCTGGAACATTCTAAAAGTGACTGCAGCATCCCGAGAGATACGCCACTGGAACCAATGCAAGTGACGCACCCATTTTTCTCTTAAGGATGTGGGCCTTGTTGTGGTTGGAGGCCTTTCACTTGCAAGAGAGAAGCAGCAGTGCATTTTATTAATAACAAAGCTCAGTGGTAAATGTGACAGTGGTTTGGTAAGATTCAATCACACTTGATGATTTACTGCATAGAGGTCAGGGACAGACAAAACAGTCAGGGAGATGGTTCCATTGAATCATGAAGTTGAGAAAGGACCCCCTTGCTATCTAAACTTCTCCTCAGAGAGGGCTCTAAGTGCATCTGGATCCAATCCTAGTCCCAGACTTGGTCAATGATTTAGGTCTAAATGATTACACATGCACAATCAATCCTTTATATCACTTTGCTAAGATTAACAGAGTTTCAGCACACTTATTCCCAATTTACTTCCTGAGTACCTGAGACGATAAGAATTCTCTCAACCTCAAGATGTAACCTTGAGAGGCATACTTACTCAAGGGGAGACCTAGGTGTGCAACCTACTGCTGTGTGGGAGAGCTCAAAGGGCTCATGGGCTGCTCACTATTTATGTGGTTAAGCTGACTGACGGATAGTCATACTTGGATACTGACCGCAGCTGTGAGTTTCCTCCAAATCTGGCCTGAGTTTACTTGAGCAGGTTGAAGGGAAATAAGGATCATGTTGAGGTGGTGGGGAGCATACTGTCAAAAGCCTAACCTGGAAAGCTTCATTAATAACACGGTCAGTGCTTATGCCATTAAAAAAGATTTCTATGTTGATCTTTATTGCAGGTTTGATGATTCTCCTGGAAAAGTCTGTCTTGCAAAAGATCAATATTTGCAGCTCGGCCAGTCAGAAGGACCAGATGTGGCACTGAGCACCTTGAGCTGCAAAAGCACATTCAAGCATTTTAAGAAATTATTATCTGTTAGTGGCAGTCTCTCTTGACTACCTTTGATATGAGTTAATTCTAAATAGCATTTAAGCATACCAGAATGTTTAAATGAGACCCTGTCTTGGACAAGATAAGTAATCATCCGTACTGCAGTTTGCATTTGAACACATCCAGTCTAATCACACTGAAGGCATCCTCATTTTCCTTGGCCTTCCAAGCTCATGCTCTTCAGCAGAAGCATAGGCTTAGCCTATATTGTTAAACTTATGCTGTGTTTATTTTTGCTCTTTGCTGTTATTTCAGACCTTTAATCCAATGACAATTACTAGGATTAGTCTTGGTGGCACTTTCAATTGTGCTTTGCCTCCATAAGAGGTGACCTTAGGACAAGTCACCTGTTCAGCATCAAGTACTCAGGAAGAATAAATCTTATTTAAATCAGCTGGAGGATGTGCTTTTTTCCTGGTGCAGTGCTGATCTCCTCATGACTGCATTTCTAAAGCATGACTGATCACCAAAGGAGACCTCTTGTGTGCATTGCTTTGCAGCTGATCAGACATGGCACCTCTAGCATGTAATGTATTTATTAGGGTGTTATCTTCATCACCAGGTTGCGTCTCTTTCTGGAACTTGAGCAAGCTAGTTTAAATGTGGATCAGGCTGATATAAGATAGAACATATGGAATACTTTGTGGCCTCTACAGTCATTAAGAAACACTGCAGCAGTCACAAAAATCAGGCTGAGGAATACAGCAATACTGTCAGGGATGTATAGCTTCATACAGATACAGGATTTACTAGTATGGTGCAAATATTAATACAATACTGTATTAGTATTAATTCCTGGATTATTTTTTATATAAAATAACTTGAGCACGGAGTGACCTAGAAGGTACATGTCTAAAACAGCTGGTGTGTGTGAAAGTCTGAGGTGTGTGGAGAGGTTGTGGGGGGCTGATAGCTGCAGCAAAATCAGACTGGCTGTAGTAGGAACAAGACCAGATCCATAAGCAGCAAAAGAGGCTTGATTTTATTTGGCAATTAAGTCCGCTTTTTATTTAAGAGTAGAAGCAAGTTTTATCCCATAAGTGCCTTGGAAATTGTTAAATCTGTGTATATCATTACATCGTTTGAGTGCCTCCTGAGTAGGAGACAAAAAGTTTAGACTGAGGTAAGTAGGTCATTAGCTGAACCATCTAGTTTACCTTATATTCTTAAGACACTTAGTCTGAGCTGCTAGTTTGAAAGGGAAAACAGCTTTGTGGGGTTTATTAACAGCAATGAGCTGCACACGTTGCCAGGACTGGGCTAGAGTAGCTAAGAACTATGTTTAATTATCGAATCAATGTCAATTAAAATTGAACCCAATAATTCAAAATTAATTACATAGGTCATAAAAGGAGTGCAGCCAACAAGCGAATTATCATGTCAATGTAGCAAGATAAGTCAATTCTTTAAACAAGAATCAGAAATAGCAATTGAGTTTTAAGCCCCAGTTATGGGTATTTTCTGAAGTAAAGAAATTAAGACAATTGACTGAATCAATCAGTATTCAAAGCAAGTTACTTTACTTCAAAGTAACCTGCTACTGTCTTTTAACCCTCCCCTTTCCCATGGCCTGAATTGGGACAGCTGGATGTTCCAACTTGCATTTCTCTCTCTGGCTGGCAGAGTCAAACTGGCCACCAGCTGAGTCTTAAATCCAGCTGCTGCATCCACCAAGGGACAGATTAGTTCCAGGCTATAACTGTGTGACAAAGTTGCTGTGACACTGCAGGTACAGCACTCACCATTGCACCTCTGGCTCAGGCTCCAAGCAGGACAAGGACAAGCTGTGTGTGCCTCTGTGTGCCGCTGCCTCGCCGTGCCGCACCAGGAGTTGTGAGGTTGGCAGTGCGCAGGAGCAGGGTGCCAGAGCTGCTCTGGGCATGGATAAAGAAGCCAGACAGGTTTTGAAGATTTTGGTTGTTGGGGTTGTTTTTTGAGGCAGCTCAGCTACTGTGAGCCAGTCCTTCACCTTGCCAGTGTTTGACATAATGCTCTCAAATGTTAAACACACATAAGGACAGTGCGCTGATCAGAAGACACAATTCCTGAACAACGTGATACCTGGTCAGGAGAACTGTTGCCTTCTGTTTGATTATCACCCTGTTAGAAAACTGACCAGTTTTGGGGTGACAAGAAACACCTGAAGGAGGATTGAGGGGTGACTTGGGTCACAGGAGTGTGAGAAGATAAAAAGAGAGGTGGAGAGGCACAGAACCTGAGTCCCATTTACTACTGGAAGCATGTAGGATCAGAATGTTTTACAGAATCACAAGGTTGGAACACACCTTTAAGATCATCAAGTCCAACCATTCCCGTTCTATGCTAAACCATATCCCTAAGTACCTGATCTGCCCGTTTTTTAAACACATCCAGGGATGTTGACTCAGCCCCCACCCTGGGCAGCCTGTTCCAGGCCCTGACAACTCTTCCAGTAAAAAATTTTTTCCTAACATCTAATCTGAACCTGAATGGAGTGAAACAGCTTTCGCAGGGACATGAGTGCTTCACATGATTTATAGCTTGCTGGTTGGGGCAGGTTCTTGGGAGGTGGCAGATGTGGTATCTGTGAGGAGGAATTTAAACATTTGTTTCCCATATCCCAGTAGCCCAATAATTAATGAGGAACAGCACCGCTCTTGTGAAGGCAAGAAAAAAAGTGCTCGTGCCAGGAATTCTGAGGGATGTAAGTCTAGAAGGGTTATTCAAAAACAACAGGTATCGCTCTACAATCTGAAGTTAGGAGAGCAAGTCTGTGGGAGTTTGGACTTTACTTCATAGCTCTTCTCTGCACACCCCCCTGGCCAAGAAAGTGCAAAGGTGGTCTGTGCTCCAGTCACAGGGAGTCGTTCCCTGGGGCCCATATCCTTCTGCACTGTGCAGCTCCCATGCCTTACATTGGTGTGTCTGGTCGGGCGTGGTCCTCAACCAAGAGTAATATTTGAGCCATTTATGTCTTGACTGTTTCCAATAGAAATTAAGAGCCTAATTTTTTACAGAATCTGGAGTCTAGTCCATAGTTTCCTTGATTCATTGTTTAAGAAGAGAGACACGAGGTGGAAATTCCTTGTGTATTCAGGGGATTATCCTGCTGCCTTCCAAAACAGCAGCAGTTAATGATGTTTCCATATGCTCTTGAACTCACGTGCATGTTCACATGCCAAAATACTAAAAAGAAAAAAAGGGACAATGAACTCTGCCAGCCCACATGTAGACACAAATAGAGGTAGGAGGAAGAATTAAGGGGGGGAAGTTGAATTGTTTCAAAGAATGTGGCCTTTGGAATTGCAACATAGGTCAACAGAATTCTTTGGCCACTGAAACTTATGTTGAAGTTTCTTGCCCATGAAAAATAGACACCAAGCCCACAAGATCTTCTAGCTTTACCTTGGCTTTCTGTGGCAAATATGCCCTTCAGCTTAATGTTTGCCAAGATATTAGTGCACAGCCAATCTTGGGCTGCAACACTAAGATCTTGTTTTCACTAAAGCAAGAACCCATAAGAGACTGTGTATTTGAAAGGTCCTGGTTTTGAATTGAGTGTATTTTAACCAGGTGTGACAGCCACCATCAAGGAGAGCCCTGAAAATAGGAGGGGTTGGGTAAATGTAGAAAGTTTTATGGCACTGCTTTCAGCCTCACTACCAGGAAAAGCCTTAAGAGCATAAGATGAAATCAACATTTAGTGTAAAGCTTCGACACGTCCTTAAGTATAACTGGAGGTCATCAACCAACTTCTCCATTTATTCAACTCACCCTAAGAGCAGTTGATGTTTTGGAACTGCATCACCACCAGCCATTCATCAAACTTTATGTCAGGACCAGTTGTGATAGGTCAACCAAGAGAAGCATTGTGACTTTTCCCCAGGAATATATTAATCTAAAAAGCAGAAGAAATATTTTTTTACGTCTTCTTGCCATGTATTCAACTCAAATGAAAGATGCTTAATGAGATGAAATCTGTATTCACAGGCAATCTCTCACAAGTATTTTAAGATACTGAGTTACAAAGCACACAGTTAAATGAAGAAGTCACAGTTGCCATTGCAATTGGCATTTGATAAGTGGCAATACTGAAGGTGCTAGTTTTAATCTTGTGCTTTAAAGGAAAGAAAAAGTCATCTTTCTTTACTGTATTAGACTATGTTTTATACCCATCACTGCAGTGTTCAAAAAAGTATCAGGATGTGATTTTTCAGCTGATGTTGCTCTCAATTGCAAAACCTACAACTGAACTCAGAATAATGAAATGAATTAAAACATGAGCTAGGAAAGCAAGAATCCAATCTTCAAATGTGAACAAAGTATTATAACAAAAATTGGTGGGTTTTTTCCAATGGTCCAGGCTGCCATCTCAGAGCACAGATCCCACTGACATGACTGTCTTCTCAGTTCCTATTTATAAATTTTGTGGATATTTATAGAGACCAGCTGTATTAAGCATTCCCCCTCTTGCCATCTATCATGATAAACTCTTAGGAATACAATCTTTTTTGACCATTCGGAGCTAAACCTCACCACTTCTTAGGCTGCCAGCTCCTCTTGCAGGGCACCAGGTCCCCTGTTCATCTTCAGGCCCTGCTCACATGTAGCTTTACACAATCACAGCTATTTCTTTTTTTAGCATAAGGGACACCCCAGCCCTTCACTTGGAAGCATCACACCGTTTAGGTGTGTTTCCCCAGCAACACTGTCTTTATTTGAAGTTGTATCCCCAGAAAAGAAAGAGGCTGCCATCCATCCACCCACCCTCTTACGATTCCCTCTAGACATTCTGTCCTTTTATTTTTGACATCATTTTACTAGTAGGCTTTCCCCAGTTTGAAAAAAGCACCAGAACAGTTAGCATGTGCTTTGTTTCGACATCCTTATTTCCTGATTTGCATGCAGCTTCCTTGAGCACTCACTTCATTAAGGATACCCTGTCAGTGAGCAGTGACTCATTGATCCAGGCAATGCAAAGAGGGCAGGTTATTTTGTTCTCCAGGAACAATCACAACAGCAACACACTGGGCTTCATTCTCTTGGATAACTCATGGTGCTAGATTGTGCCTAGCACTGTTGTTGTCTAAATGTGTTCCTGTTACAGAAGTTATTGGGTCAAATCAATTTCTGCTGTTCTCTCAATGATGCTGATGCAGTTAGAACAGGGAAAATTCATTCTGACTATTGTTTTCTCTGAACAGAAGGCAGGGAGCTCTGCTTGATTGCTTCTTTCTTTGTTTTATTGTCACACTGTGGTCAGTATGAGGTTAATGCTAAGCCACCACATGCAGATTTCATCTTATCCAACTCACTCTTCCCCCCAGCCAAAAAAAAAAAAAAAATCCCTTTTTTTTTCACTAGGGTTGCACAACTGCATAAGTGAAGCACATTATTGATTCCATGGTGAAAATAAAGCTGCTTGTTAATGGTAGTTGGATACTGAAGTTACTTCAGCACTACCTTTCAGAGTTGCAGGGAAGATCATAGACTGCAGCAGCATCATTGTTGTTGGCCATGAGCCAGCAGTGTGCCCGGGCAGCCAAGGGGGCCAATGGGATCCTGGGGTGCATCAAGAGGAGTGTGGCCAGCAGGTCAAAGGAGGTGATCCTCCCCCTCTACTCTGCCCTGGTCAGGCCCCACCTGGAGTATTGTGTCCAGTTCTGGGCTCCCTGGTATAGAAAAGGTAGGGATGTCCTGGAGAGAGTCCAGCGGAGAGCTACAAAGATGATTAAAGGCCTGGAGCATCTCCCCTATGACAGGCTGAAAGAACTGGGGCTGTTCAGCATTGGGAAAGAAGACTGATAGGGGACCTGATTAATGTTTATAAATATCTGAAGTGTGGGACACAGGGGGAAATGGCCAGCCTCTTTTCAGTGGTCTGTGAAGATGTGTCAAAGGGCAATGGCTGCAAGTTGGAGCACAGGAAGTTACGCACCAACATGCGGAAGAACTTTTTCACAGTGAGGGTGACAGAGCCCTGGGACAGGCTGCCCAGGGGGGTTGTGGAGTCTCCTTCTCTGGAGATATTCGAGACCCGTCTGGACGCCGACCTGTGTGACCTGTTCTAGGGAACCTGCTTTGGCAGGGGGGTTGGACTTGATGATCTTGTGAGGTCCCTTCCAACCCCTATGATTCTGTGATTCTGTGATCAAAAACTCAGCAAATGACTAGAACCTGTCAGGTTACACTGTAAAGTGAATGTGTAGTTTGTTTTTTTTAATGTAAAACAAGCAGAAATTACATTCACAAGTATATTTCTTATGTAGGATAGAGAATATTTAAAACTATTTTAAAAACTTATAGCTTGGATTTTGGAAATGTATCCAATGCACTGGTTTTGAAATTCTATTATGCATCCTAAAACTTTAATATAGTCTTTATTGCCACCTTTAATGTTTTACTAGTATATCTTACTGCATTTCATCATTGATTGTTTTTTAATTTGAGAGGCCTCCTCACTCTTCCATTAAACACTGCCTTCTTCAGACATGCTGTTGCTGGCCACGAATATAATAATTTTGCCAACAGAAAGAAAATAGAATATATAAATTGCATAAAATTAGTTTTCCTCGCTCGGGACCAATGTGATGTCCAGGTTTGTTTGCCCTCTAGCCATCTCAAAGGTTAGTGATAAACCAAACAGGATTCACCAGTTACTGCACCATATCTTTTTATATTAACAAGTGAGAGGATGAAGTCCCAATGTGTGACCTCTGCTAAAACCTCACCTTAGGAAGTAGTACTTAGGAGAAGGTGGCTGGCATGACTGTTGGTGCGGCTCCTTGTTTTCTTTTTTGAATTTTGTCTTTTCCTCCTCCTTCACCAGCTGAGTCTTTCCAGGTAGAAAGTATAAGAGCTCCTTGTGTGGTGTCTATAAGCAAATTATACCGTGGAAGAAATTCTCTCTTCTTCAGTTATTTGCAGACAAGAATGCTAGAGAGACTCCAGCCTCTGCTTGTTACTGGTAGTAGGACTGAGACAGACAGGTACTGCTTTTGGCAAAATATGAGGGATAGAGTATTCCTCTGCTGAGTCAGGGCTTGGTCTTCTCTGTGGATAGTTACTGTGAGAGACTTAGCTCCTGCTCCATCGTGTGTCATTATTTCCCTCAAGTCTTACATGCTTATTCTCTCTCCATTTTTTCCCTTCTTTTTTGGCTTTGGAACAATTGCTTCTTTATTTCTGGGCTTTCAGAGCCAGCAGAAAGTGCTGCAGACAAGATGCATTCTCATGATGTGTTACTATAAAAGGGCAAAGAGCTCTCAGCTCACTGCATTTTATGCACAATGCTGCTGACATTCAGGGACAGTCAAGTGCAGGGAAAACTATCACAGGGAAAAACTGATCATAGTTTAAACCAAATCAAGAGGTTTATTTTTTTATTAATGGCACCTAATTAACCAGTACTTGGTGAATAATATACTGAAGATCAATATCAATAGATAAATCATAACACTAGATGTTCACAAACCATTACTGAACTCCTACAGATTTTTTAAACAGCCTTCTATAACTAAGCCCCAAAAATTGAAATCCCACACTGGAAGTGACGGGTGCCCGCTGTGCCCCTCATCCCATGTGGTTGTAGCACCTTTCATACTGGGCAGAAGCAATGGTGCCATCAGACTAGCCCTGGTGCTTCCAAACCCTGCTTCTTTCCCATGACAAATTTTGATGTATCTTTTGTATTTCTTTTCAAGCTCATGCCTTTGTTTCAAAAGACTGCAATTCCCAGGTTACTGTTAAATCCTGCTGATGGTCATCATCTTCTTTAGCAGGACCAGTGTGGACAAACATCCTCTCAGACAGTGTCTGTTACTCTGCTCATGCAGGCTATTGACAGTCACATTCCTGTCTTACCAGGCCATTTTACCAGGGTGGGCCACAAGAGCAATCCAACACACAGCATTTTGCTGGCAAGAAACACTTACAGAGAAGAAAAAGTAAATGCAGATGGGGAATCGGAGACACAAAGTGGCTGTTCCTGCCACCACACTGTCATTCTCCCTTACTTGTCTGGCCGCTGCATCATATTAGGGGAACTCTTTTTTTCTAGAGGTTTATGTCTAACACTGGGCCTGATGGGAAACTTTGGTCCTTGTTGGGCTCAGCAGTGGCTCAGCAACACACAGTCTCTGGAGCAGAGACCAAAGTTAGCAGAAAGGATGGTTCAGGTGCTCTGTAGTTCTTGGAGGCCTGGAGTCCTCCCCTGAGCAGGACTCAGGACTCCCCCTCTCCATTCAAGGTTTGGCCCACATGGAAAAACTAAACTGCAGAAGATAATGTATAAATAAGGTGTTAATGGAGCCAAAGTCTGCAAGACTGGGTCCTTAATTCTATGCCTACAAAAAATGACACTGCTTCTGCAAACAGACTATGGGGAAAGGACAACCATTAAAAAAACCTGCATTCAAGTTTGTTTAAGGAGATTACAAGCTTTAAACCGACATTCAACTGCAAAATGGAGAGTTTCCTAATGAAAACCTGCTGTTTGGTTGCCAGTGACTCTTCTGGCCAGCTGCTTCAGGCAGACTGGGCAAAGCTTTTGTGATCCACCTTACAGAATGGATACTCTGGGCACGCAGGGCTCTGGGACTGGTGTACACAGAAACAGCCCTCAGGAGTGAAATACACTTCTCAATAGAGGCTACAGGGGAGGCATCACTGCTGACAGGCTATTTTGGACCCTAATCCAAACAGTATAAACAGAATTAGCATTAACAGCTCTTAGTTTATTTTGCTTGCCAGTCTGGTCTGATAACTACACTCAAGAGTTACCATTTCCATGATATTGTAGTGTTTTCAGGACAATAAAATGCTTTAAAAGCTGAAAAGCTTTTGCTTTTTGTTATAGTAAAGCTTTTGTGAGTAATGTAATCTAATAATAAAATACTCAGGCTGATGAGTGTCTGGGCATAAGCACTTTGGCCAAACAGCAAATAAAAGTCAGCTCAAGTCCTAGAGCTGTCAGGAGTCAGAAGACACACAAGTGTTCATCCAAGTGAAATTTAACATGTCAGGGGAACTATTGGTTCATTTTCAGTGCCGCTAATATTCTGCATAAATATCATCGACCTTAAACAGGGTGAAGAAATTAATTGCTCTCATGTTAAATAAGTCAAATTACTTAACAAAAATACAGGTATCTTCAGAGTAATTGTAACTGACGGAGTTTGAGTCCTTACTCATTTTGAATGGCACTCAGGTCTCTGACAGGGGCACGAGCTGCTACCCATGGCTGGGAGAAGCAAAGCTTTGAGTTACACTCCTTACTCCTCTCTCAATGGCAGGTGCATAACTTGGAGTGTCCAGAAGCCTGAGCTCCCAGTCCTCCCCACACCCTGCTTCCTGCATGGGTTGCTTTTCATGTATGGGCTTAAAGCCAGGCAGCTAATGATCAATACCAACAACTCACATGGTGGCTTATATGACACTGAGATGCTGTAATGTAGTCTAATGGATTCTTCTCTCTGGATGGTTGGTTTAGAGTGAGTGGTGTTTGAGGAAACCTGAGTGACTAGTAAAAAATGGTCTAGGATCTGTTGTCCTTGTAGCCAGCTCTTGGTAAGACAAACATTTATTTTAAGACAGCATATTCTTTCATGTTCTGTTCACATATACTGAAGTTAATGGAGACTAAGGATTTGAGTATTTTCCAGAAATCTGACACATACAGTATACTATTATTATAATCTATTGTTATATTATTATTATACTATCATATTAGTCTGTATCCTTTACTCCAGTAATAGATGTAAGGTATCCATTACCACAAATAGTGGCAATCCCTCTACAGCCACAAAATTAGGATGTGTCTAACTATACTCAATGAAAATGAAGGCAAACAAATTTAATCGTTCAGATCTAGGAGGTGTGGATGAATGAGTTGTCGGCATTGTAATTCAGCTATTAAAATCAGATCTGTTCAGCTGTCAATGCTAAGTATGTGCCAGCCACCCCGGTATTTGACTAAGAGACCACCTGGAAATTTCTGGGAAGGCATAAGCTATGAAGTCGGGAACAAATCTTACTGGATCAGTGCTTGATAAAAGCCCAGCCACAGCAACTGATTGAGTTATCCCACTGGTTGCTTAAGCAGAACAGCATTTTGCTTCCCTATCTGACTGGAGAAGCAGCAAGTAAAATTAAGCCAAGTGAAAGTTTCATATGGAAGATCTTTTCAAACACCTTAAAGTGTACTAATTGTAATGAACTTGGTATAGAACAATATACCTCATTGCCACTGCACCATTTCCATTACAGCCTGGTAGGTATAAATAGGAGTTTTAGGAGTTGGACTTGATGATCCTTATGGGTCCCTTCCAACTCAGTATATTCTGATTCTATGATTCTACAAATAGCTTCATTTCAGAGGAATTCGCACTTCTCTAGCTCAATGCAGTGGTTGTAAAATGACGTTTATCCAAGAAATTAGGCAAGAAACTATCCAAAATAATGGAAATGTTCAGATCCCTGGTCTAGTTCCTTAACTTCTCCACTAGCACCCATTCTCCATTTTGACACTCTTGACTAGTTTCTTGCCTTTGAACCCCTACCCTGTGGGACATGCTTTTTCTCACCCCCTTCCAATATTTGCTTGCTGGCCAACTCGTCTTGAAGACAATTTTATAGCTGTACAGTATAGCAATCCAACTACAAACAAAAGCATAAAATCACTGTTCTGTACTTATTTGACATTCTGACAACCAAATCAACATCTGCACTACGTGTTCAATTTTACAAAAGTGTGATGGGTGCCGGTAAAGTAAAGTTTGGGCCCTGAGTGCTGAGTGGAACCTTGCCCATGTCAAAATAAAAGATAATCTGATCTCTCACTGTTTGGACTGCTTGTCTGTGCTGGAAAAGTAAATGAATGTTAAGTAAAACCATATTAAACACAGCCTTGTATTCAGCATAAATAGGCACTGTCATATTTCATAGAAGATGGGTACTGGGAGATGTCTGTAGGCTTTATCATAGGCTTGCCTTATAAATATCCTGCAATTTCTGCAGCCTTTCTCATCTTGCCTTTCTCTCTTCTTCTTTAGCTGCAGAAAGCCTAGAGAGCTCTAAAAGAGCTCTGAAGAGCAGGATAGGGCTTTATACCAACCATTGCTGAGGATGAGATGCATGTACGATCAGAAGCAGCCAGCTGAGATGTGCTCGGGAACCGCACGATGGTGACTTTTTCATGACTGTGTCCTCTCTCTCTGTGATATCCCACTGCTTCCAGTGCAGAGATCATTTACAAAAAGGAAGCCAGCCCTTCACCCTTACACCTTTTGAGGCCAAATGTTCTTCTTATCCTTCATTTATTGATCACAACATGTTTTTATTCTAAAATTATGGGTGCCATAATGTTTCTGTTGCTAAATATATGCCAAGCCTCCTGACTCACCGTTAAAAAATCTTCTTGTTTCTCATTGACCGCACCACAAAGCTTCATTTTAAACTCATTTGTGAATCACTGTGGGCAGTGAAACTCTTAACCCGTTTCTCTCTCTGCATGCAGGAGGCCAGGGACCTTAAAGTAGGAATTTCATTTGTGCAGTAACAGTGTGGTTCACCAATGTGGCTTAGTGCTGGCGTATCCACTGGAGGAGCTGCACCTCAGCTAACACCTATGAAATTAAATGTGTGGCAGCAAAAAAAGTTCTGATTTAAGAAAGGTGAATGTCTTCATAATATGATACACTCATCTGTTTGAAATTTTAAGCACTTTTTCCCATTCTTCCCTCATAATGAGGGAATCATTGATCAAACACTATTTCCAGTTTGGTTATAAGATCTACTGCTTTTTAAATGGAACTTGTATGACTTAATTTTTTATCTCATCTTGAAGTATAAGCCTCACTTGAGGCAAATCAACAGGCTTCATGGGACCAACATGTAGCAAAATCTGTTGGGTTTTTTTCTATATGTTTTAGGGTACTCATTAGGGAAGGATGAAATAAACCAGCAGACCCTTTACTGTGCATGAGGAGGGAGGAATGGTTTGGGTAGCATCTGGTATTTTACGTCAGCAAGAGGTAGATTTTACCCACCCAATAAGATCACACACCCCTTTCCCTGTGCTATTGCAAAAAATTCTCTCTCCTAAACTCAGACATATTTAAATACTTTGAAAGGGACTCTTGTTTAACAGGCTGTGTGGGACAGAAGTGGAAACTTGGCAGATAATGAGTAACCAGAGATAGGAAACAGCAGACTGTCCCTTTTTTACCCGATGGTACATCCACATCCCATTGCAGCAAATAACCAGCGACTTGGTAGCCATTTAATGGTATTCTACTTAAAAATGTAGCAAAGAACTAGGATTTTAAAATATCATCATCTAATATGCTAGCATTCAGAAAGATAGCAACAAACACTGAATATGGAATGGCTCGCCATTCAGAAACAAGCCCCATGTTTCTGCAGCCAGGGGGGCAGGGACAGGAGGGTTGATTTGGGTGCAAAATCTGCAATAAGCACAGCGACAGAAACACTGTTGGTGAACAATCATTTTCAGTTTGGTTCAAGTGTCAAAAGACAGAAAGAAGATCGTTAATATAAAAATGTGGAGTTCTTCAGAGTATATTTACCTTCTGTCGCTTTACTGTCCACCTCTGATGAGCCCAGCTTGCACTGGTGGGGCTCTGATTCACATTCCTGTGACCACACTGGCTTCAGTAACATTACACCAAACAGGAACCTGCTCCTCACTGCCTTCAGGAAGAAAATGCCATTCTATTTTTCTGAGAAAAAAAATTAACAAACGTAGAGTGTCCTTTCACTCCAGGGTCACATGGGCTTCAACAGAGAGCAGGGTCACTGCAGAAAAGCAGTATGGTCTTTCCTTCCAGAAGGAGGGGTGCATCTCCTTGATACTGAAAACCTGGGAGGATTTGCTGTGAGAAACCATAATCAGAAAACTTGCTGCAATCTGCTTTAGCTCTCACAAAGGGTAAAATAATCCTATGATCAGAGAGAATAATCTCTTTGAATACTATCCTGTCTTGAAACTTCCATTTCCAGTCAAGATGCATGAGAAGCTGACAGCTGAGTGCCTGCTATAGAAACGTCTGACCTCTCCTGACAGCTCCCCACTCTGCTTATTGCACCCAAAGGGCTGTGATGAGGCAAAGACAGACACCTCTCCCAGGGGAAGGAACAAAGGGTGAACTAATGATTCTGGGGTCACTCAGCTGCTCCTGTGCTTCTTTATGTACTCAGGACACAGAGTTGTGGAGCTGATGAAGTCACGTGAAGTCTGCCTCCCCTTTTCTTCTCTGTGAGAAAGCAGGTGCGTCTCCTCTCTTGCCTGCTGAGATGCTCCCACCAGGAACAGTCCTGCCATCATCCTTTCAGCGCACAGCTCAGCCATTGAGGGACATTATGAGACGAGGTGGGCTGCTGTGCAGCTTTTGATGTCTTATATCCCGTGCAGAGTCACTGCCTCCCGAATATCTCTACTACTTCTGTGTGGTAAGTTGGACAACTGGATCTGCATTTGCTTCAGCAGGCCCCAAGTCTATGAGAAAGAGGCAAGGACTCTGTCTTCCTCCATCTCAGACCTGCTTAGAAAGCATCATCCTTAGAACTAGCACAGAGAAAACCAGGAAACATTTTCCAAAGTCAAATCCAATGATTAAAACAGGAAAAATAGAGAATCACCTTTCCATTACGAGCAGATCCCTGTCTCTGCTAAAATCATCCCTGCTGTGAAATGAAGAGAGGGACGGCTTTCCTTATTCCAATGAAGGTTAATATAGCAAGATGGGCCAGGACTTCTCGATATGAAAGTTCACATCCCTTCTAATTAGAAGGCAAACTATATTTCCCAAGCTGCCACAAGGAGAAACGTCTCCCAGAGGTGCAGTAAGCCCCTTCACAAACCTGAATTTTCTGTTTAAAATTAAACCCCCAGCTCCTCTGCTGCTTCTGCTTGCACAGCTTCCTTCCCTTCCCCTTTCCATTCCCTTTCTTCCCCTTCCCTTCTCATTTCCCTTCCCCTTCCCTTTCCCTTCTTCATTCCCTTCCCCTTCCCTTCTCCTTTTCCCTCCTCTTCCCTCCTCCTTTCCCTTCCCTTTCCATTTCCCTTCCATTTTCCTTCTCTCTTTCCCTTTCCCCCGGCCTTTCTGCCACCCCTTGTAGAAAGCCGGCTTTGACGGAGGTTTCCAAAGAGCGGAGGACGGGGTGCCTAATGCAGGACCCCAGAAGCCTCCCGCCGCCCCTCCCGCCGCCGCCGCCGGGGGTTTCTCGGTCACGGCGGGTCGGGGCAAGGGAGCGATGGGGGGCGGTGGGAGGGAGGGAGGCGGGCGGAGGGAAGGAGGGGCGGCGTGCCTGGGTGCAGCGGGAGCGGGGTGCGGGGCCGCCCCGACGCCCATTGGCTCGGCGGCGGCCCGGGCTCGGCGCGGCCCCATAAAGGCGGCCCCGTCCGCTCACCCGCCTGCTGCCGCCCTACCATGTCCCCGCCCGCCCTGCCTTGGCTGCTCGCCGCCTGCTGCCTCTGCGCCCTGCCGCGGGGCTCAGGTACGTCCCGTCCTCCACTCCGCGACGGGCACACAAGCGAATCCCCCCGCCCCAAACCTTGCGAAGCGTCGCCTCCCGTCGGGGCTGGGCTCCGCCGTACCTCGGCACAGCCGCGTTTCTTCCCCCCTCCTGTGTCCCCGCAGGTTTCCCCCAGCCTTTCTCGCGCTACAGGGACGGCGTCGACCTGCCCAAGAGCCAGGTATGTCCGCCCCGTCCCTGCCGTCCCTGCCAGCCCCTCCGCAAGCGGCGTGTGGCGGAGCCGCTCCGGCTCGGGCTGGCCGAGGGAGGTGAGAAACGAGACTCGCCCGTGGCAGGGAAGTGCGGTACGAAGTTGGCAAGGGGCTGGAAACGCATCAGGGAATCTTTGGGATGGGCGGCAGGGAGTGGCGGGGCTGAACAGCTTTGCTGCCCCGGGATGTGGATGGGGCAGGGGTGTGATGCAAAGCTGTGTGCAGAATGGGGTACCTGGGTCAGGGGAAGCTGGGCAGGCTAATAACCAGCCAGTCCTGACTCCCTGGGTTAGAACATGGGTCCTGTGGTCTAAAAGTGCTGCTTTAAATGTCTGATCTTCACTTTTTTTAAAGCAACTGGCCCTATGTTTCAGCCAGTGGATGGAACTGTCTAATCAACCCCAGGTAAAGTGACTTTGGTCTGTTTGATCTGCTGGGGATCTTGTTCAGGTGTACTGATTGCCCCATGTAGCCCTCAGCATCAGTTGATGCAGGTTGCAAAGGCTGTTCCAGCCAGCCGGCAGCTCCAGAGAGCAGAGCAAGTCTGGTAGTGTGTCTGCTCTCCTCTCTGCAGAGCTAACTCAGACCTAGGGAAAGAAAGAAGTGCTGTTCTTCCTGTCACAGTGGTAGCTGGAATCAAGAAGCGCTGGTTGGTGCTGTGCAAGCTACAGGCAGGATCCCACCTGGTTCTGGCTCTGCAGTATTGGGTGGATGGTGTTCAGAGAGGGGAGTGAGAAGGTGTCACAGCTGGCTTCTGTTGTGGTCTCTCTGGCCCACAGCTTGAAAACATCTCAGGCTGCTGAGTAACTTTGAAAGACTAGCCACACAGCATTTAATACTGAGCACATGGGTCCTTGTAGAAGCAAAGGGAAGATCTCTGTGGTGACAGCTGTTATCTAGACATTTTCAATGTTTTGTACCGAGTCTTTTTTTTTTTCCCTGGAAATCTTTCAGTTCTGTAAATCAAGACAGAGAAGGTAGAAAATAGTTTCCAGAGCCAGTTGTCCAGGTGTATTAAGTTTTGTTTCCTTGAGAGCTCTAGCTATTTCTTGCCTACTGTGACTGCATGTATTGGCAAATCCTTCTCTTGGGGCAGAGAGCATGGGGCAGTGAATTTCAGTATTTGGCTAAAGATTGTAGTACCGATTTGCTAAAATGCTTATAGATGAAATTGAGTGTAGATTAAACATATCAAAACCCAAACCTACTTGTAGAACATTTAGCATAAGAAAAATGTGTTTTAAATATAAGAGGCTGATTTTTAGGTCTCTCTATAGCACTGGAGTAATTAGTAGTATCGTGTGCATTCTCATATGAAATACTAGTTTTTCATCTCACTATAGCTTCAGGAAATCTTGCCCTACTCTGGGTGATTTTAATGGAACCATGTTCAGCTTGTATTGTGCTGGGGTCAAAATGAAGTCCACACTGTCAAACCATGTATGCTACACCTCCCTCAGTAAGTGTATTAAAGTACTGTTTGGTTTTGCAGATCTCCAGCACTGTTTTGGATCTTTGTTATTCCATATTCAACAGTATGCATACAAATGAGGTAAGGTGTAACTGCTTCTCTTCCTTAAAAGTATCCCCTCCCTCCTTAAAATTTAAAGCAGCCTCTCTGAAACAACTTCTTGACAGCTCTCTCCAAATGATAATGTATGTTCTATTATCAACATGATTTAGGAGAGTATATAGGTTATTTTTTTTTTCTCCTCCTTAGTAACTTGCCTGTAATTCTTACCTTCATTAACTGCCATTTTTCATCAATTCAGAACTCAAGAACCAAAACACCCACCTCCAACCGGAATCAGTATTTTAACCTGGTCCTCATAGAGGGTTAAATATGCTAAAAATATGTGCACCTTGAGCTCATGATGAACACAAGGGCATATGAGTTGCTTTACTGATTTTTAATACTCTACTTTAGCTTGGGTTTTTTTTATTTCTGAGTCAGATCCAAAAGATGAGGTTGAAGAGCTATTGAGTATAGCTGTTCCTTATTGGTGTAGTCATATTAGGACCTAGTTCTGTGTCAGTTCTGCTTTATATCACATTGTTATTATTATCACCAGTTTATTAAGAGCCTTCCCACTGAGCCCCTGGGTATGTTAAAAAGTCCAATTTATTGTGGAGTTTGAGTCTGTTTTTTCAAATCATGAGTAGAGCCTTCAAGACAATAAAAAGAAAGTATTTTGACATGATTTCAATATCTCCTCTTGCCAGTGTCTTTAGCTTATTATAATTCCAAGCATACTTGCTTTCTTAAAGCAGCTGTAAAACTGTACAATACAGAAGTTGATGGTATGAAAAATTCTAGTATTTCACTCTGAAATACTTTGAGTTCAGCATTGACCCCTATACTTCTGCAGCTTGCCTAATGAGGAGGCATCCAATATCAAGTAACTTTGAATGGAGCCCTATTCCTGGTCTATTTTAGTTACTAGCTAAGCAAAAAAATTGCTGTCTGGTATGCATCTCCAAGATTGGGAGCTGGATCTCATACAATATCCTTTCAAAAAATACAACTCATCAGCCACATACCTGCCATATGATTTCTTGGTGTGGTCTGATTTAGTAGATCAAATCTAAATGTGAGAGGTGGAAAAACCCAGCTATGCTGAAAGTATGGGGTTTTTATACTCAGATGGTCAAATTTCTTAACATGAAGCTGTACTTTCTTAGCTCACAAGGAATCTTGATAAGACCCTGCAAACATGAGCCTCTATGTAGTGCACAATGCAACAGCTATGAAATCCTACTGATTTCAGCTGGGCAGCAGCTTTCTGCCTGGTTCCATATTTGTGTAGACTTTTAAAAAATTGATTGTTATGGATTATGTAGAGAGGGCAGATGGTCTTTCAAGAGAAAGAGTGATGCCTCACTACTGTGAAAGGCAAAGTCAAGGGCAAGTTTGGAATTAATAGGTCTTTAACTCCATCTGTGGAACTTAAGATCTTTTAGGAGGGCTGCCAGACTAGCTTTAATGCCTAATCTTTGGGTAAATCTTGCAGGTGGTACTTTCAAAACAAGGACTAAATACCTAAACCCAGCTACATCACAATACTCTATTAGTTTGAAATGTCCATCCTAAAGTCAAGCCAATGCTGTTTAGAGGCTCAGTTTTCACCATGTTACTTCCACACAGCAAACTCTCCTCTTACAAATTAGCTAGGATGTTTGGGACTGCAGGCTAAGTCAGGAGTCAGTCTGTCTTTGGTCTGTAATAATCACCTCAGAACAACACTAGTGTTCACACTATCTCTTTGTTGCAGTCCCTTCCTTTGCATCCTTTACAGCACCTTGATCGAGTAAGCACTTTTTCCTTTCATTGTGTATCATAGTTGGTGTCAGTTGGTTTGTAAACTACTGCCTTGAGGCTTGATTTTGGAACAGTTTAACAAGAGAAAATCCTTATCTCATACCCTGAATCCCAGTTCCTTCCTTGTTACCTGTATATCTGGCCTTTTAAAGTTCTTCCTCTCTGGTTTCCCATCAGTATGCTTTCCCTGTGTCCTCCTACCCTCTCTTCACATCCTTGTTCATTATATGCTGGTTTTTAAAGCCCACCCCAGGTAACTAAACCCATTCACTGATGTAATTGTAGCTGTGGAGCACAGAGCTATCCCTAGCTGGGATCAGGCAGCTGTGCCCCAGGCAGGAGGGCTCCCAAACCAGATGTACCAGACTGCAGGTTCAGGGCTTTGTTAGACTCTGAGTTCAGCCTGCTTCCATGAAGTCACAGGGAAGTGTCTATTCCTTGATGTAAGGCTGAGTAGAAAAAAGAGCAATTTCCTGAGGAATAAAGGGTGCTGGGGAAGGCTTAAAACCAGCAATCATGCCTGGGTTAAAACTGAAGGCAGTCTGAAAGGTGAAGAGCAGCCACATTTTAACAAGGTAAGAGCTATCAGTACAATTGGAGCCTGAGGACTGGAGCTGCTGTGTTCACTCCAAGGTGGAGCTCTGTTTCACCTTCTGGAGCACGGCTGAGCTCTGCTGTACAGCAAGGGAAGCACGTTGAATGATGCTGATGAAAGGGGTAATATTGGCTAAGGCAAGATCCAAAATCAGTGTTTAAAAAGATTAATTTTTTTGGCTGTTCCTGTGTCTGTGTGATACGTTCTCCCTTCTCATGTGGAGTGGAGCAGCCTCATCAGCGACAGAGCCTTAGTGTAACAAACCAAGGAAGTGGTGTCCTGGCTAACTTGCACTGTCCACTTGCAGGAATCACAGATTGCTGCTGCAAAGTTCACAAAGAAGGTATGTAGAAGTGGAGACAAGTGAGCAGCAACGCACAGGGAAGTACAGCCCCTTTGTGTCTTGCTGTTGTGTTTGTGGGTTTTTTTCTTAAAGTCAGGGTGTGTTTTTTATTGGTTGGGCAGTGAGCTGTGCTGACCCTGCTTCTGCAAAGTAGCCTACAGTGTGTGAAGCTTTTCTCCATTTTCCAAAGCCTGTGAATCTTTGACAATTGAGTATATTTACACTAGACAGGATAGACAGTTCTTGATGATGCCCTTTGGGTATTAGTTTTTAATCAGCATTCCAGATGAATGGGCATTGGGGACTATAAACATCTTGTTGTTTGCATGCTGCTAAAAAAGGCCCTGAATTATTGATATTCTGATGGAATGACACTAAAACTTGTCAACAGATCGATGGAACTGAGTTTAAAGTATTTTGTTATTGTTTGTGTTTTATTTTACAGGATAGTCATGGAACTCTAGGACGGCCCTTTTTCCTTTTCAGGGTATATATATCTCTTACTTATATAACAGTCTGCAATTCATAGTTTTTTTCCATAGATGACCAGCTGTTTCTATTCACAAATGCTTGGTTTGAGTAGAGACTAAATATAATATGAGATCTGGGGTAGTAACGGATTAAACTTTTTTTATTTGAAGAGATGACTCTGCAGAGTTTATCTTCAGCCAAATCATCCAACAGCAGCAGTAGTATGTGATGTGTATGTCTGAGACTCCCAAGGTGCAGTGATGCTGAATTCACCACATAAAACATGTGCATGAATTGAGTGTCTGCTTGGTCTGAAAGGTGTGGACAGCAAGTGATGGCACAGTGCTTGACAGTGTGAAAAGCCAAAGCAAAATTATGGAAATCATCTTTTCATCACTGTCTTTCCCCCATTGGCTTGCTCAACTATAGCATGGGCTAATGCACAATGTGCTGGTTTAGCCACACTGATTAACACCAAACTTTTAGAGAATGTCTTCAACACAGAGTTATGAAGTAAGTTGTAGTAGGTAATTGGAGTCCCAGTTCAGCTGTCCTTAGGTTTTTAGTTCACCTCAAATGTGTTCAACCAATGCTGGTATTTATATACCTGTTCTTAGGCATCCACATAGTACACCAAGAAATTGGGACTGAGACCCTTTGACAATATTTAAAGCCAGACTGTTTAGCTGTTTGGACAGGCTGAATGACGGTTTCTTGGATTCAAAGACAAAACCTACCTCTCATGGGTCTCCTGGTATTTGAAGTGTTGTACCTTTGAAGGAAATCCTACTGCATCCTTCTTATGTACTCTGCATCATGGGATATAAATCCTGGTGTGCTTATCTGGCATCTAAATTTTCTGCGCAAACACCTAATTATTATCTTTTTCAGCCTCGAAATGGAAGAACTATTGAAGGCAATGGTAAGTAGCCAGCCAAAAGTGATGAGAATTTGTTCTGGTTTTTTTTATGATGATCTTTTTAACAGAAGTTGTTACTGAGAAATATTACAAACCTGGATACCCCGATGGATGTTTCATATAGTCACTAATATGTCAGGACAGAAATGCATTTTTAGTCATGCTCAGAAACTTTCAGTGTATGCTCTTGACAAAAGGACTGTTTTTTCTCTCTTCAGGCTCAGTCAGGAGGAGTAAAATGATAGGAATGGCAGAGAAATCATAAAGTTTAAAAAAAGAGGGTGTAAATAGTACTTGGAACAGAAAAGTTAGACTTCTCCGTTCCAAGAGATGTTCAGTCATCTAATCCCACGTGAAAACCCACTAATACAGATGTCTGCATGCAGGTGGAAGTCATCCTCACAACAGAATTGGGACTTGTTTTGGAGTAAATATTAACCAGAAAGAGCAGGGGTGGATATATAAGGGAGGAAGGCAGTGATATATAATGTCACCTAGCATTTGCATATCCACCTTTGAAAGCATATACTAAAGGTTTTAGCTTTAATGGGAAATGGATGAGAGTGTAAATGTATAAGCATTCCTTCCCTTTGTCTCTTCTTCCAGTCTGTTACCCCAGAAGATCACCATTTTCTCTTTGCAATGTAAGAATTACTCTCAGCTGTTGACTGAAAGGGTGCAGTGGTGGTGAGGTGGGACAAAAGAATAGGAAAGGAACTGCAATGGAAACACAAGCAAATAGTACCTTTGCTGTATATTCAGGATGAAACCATTTCAGGAAGGAAGGAACCAAAGACTTGGGAAAGTGTTGTGGGGCAGCATTGTTGCTTGCTTGCTTTGGTCTTAGGCACTGCCCTGGGTGTCCATTGCTTCTCTTGGATGAAAGGAAGATCAGGAGCTAGATGGATCTCTAGTTTGAGCCAGTGCAGCTGCTGTTGTGTTGCTAAGTACACACCTGTGCAGGAACTGTTTCATAGCTGACACCTGTAGGGACAGTTAGCACTGACCAGATCCATTGATTAAAAAATGGGAGTGTGAGGTGACAAGTCAAAGAGAATGAGTCCCTATAGCTTTTGGGCAAAACAGTTCAAAACCAGTTAGTGTGAACTTGCTTCACAGTACTCTGAAGTGCTCTGGTGTTAGCAGAACGGCTGTATTATCAAACATCTCATTCATTAAACAGGTAATGTAGAATCCACTACTCTATTATAGTGCCCTAGGCTTTTATATAGCAGTAAATTTTATCTACAGCCACACCAGGTGCCAGATACATCCCATGCCTCTGCACTCTGAAAGGACAGTGGAGTTAGGGCACAGTAGAAGGAACTGTGAGGGGGAAGGATTCATGTTTGAGTACAACTAAGGGACCTGGCCACTTACCTGAACTCTTATCCATCTTAATCTTCTGGTACTACAACTTGAAGCTGTTCTATTTCTAATTTTGGGAAGGACCTGATGTACATAACTAAATATGAAGTCATGTTCAGGTCAACATATTAACAAAAAATCATACTGTGTTAATTTGTTTCAGAGTACCATGGAATATGAAGCTCGTGGGTCAGTTTACCAGCTTGGTGACTTGGTTTATATAAAAAAGAGACTTCCTGTTGCACTGGATGGCTACTGTGTGACTCAGCTGTTTGGAATTTGCTGTTCCATGTAATAAACTTGCAATCATTAATTCTTCTTGTCCTCTTTTTATTGAAGTGAGTATTAGATTTCATTGGATTGCAGTGTAGCATTGCCTCATTCCAACTGTATTCAAAGAAAATAAAATCAATCCTCTGAATATCTAAAACCTGTAATCCAACAGTGCATTTTGTATTTGTAGTATCTCTAATAGGGTCATGCATGATAAGCTTGCCCCTTTGACTATACTGTCTGTTTCTCCAGTATTTCAGAGTACGTCTCTGAAGCACCACAGTAAGATACTGAAATCATGGACACTTTAATGACTTAATTTTTATTTGAATACCTGAGGGCTGGAGTATAATTGATGAATCCAAAGTGCTTTGAAAAGGCAGAACAAATACTGGGGTTAAGTGCAGGCATTATTTGATCTGATTTTTTTTTTCCTTTGCTGTACTGGCTATTGTAAAGTACAAATGAGTCATTCACGAGATATTCTGAACATCTGCCCTTTTTATTGAATTTGTGCATTTAAACCTGTGGTGCAGTCAATTGTGCTTGCATTGTATGGAGTGATGTGGTTTTGGGCAGAGAAATTGAGTATTAAGCAGTTACTTCCTTAGGAAAAAAGTGCATAGTAAAAGCCAGGGGCTGGGGCTGTGCACTAAGTTGAGATTCTTCAACACAGTGTCCCACAGCATTGGCTCCCTTAAGCCCTTTATTAGTCCTGCTTCCCCATGTTGGCTGCTCTGTCCTAGTACCATGGTTTGGGTATCACTTCAGTTATGCTGGTACAGCCCTATATGAACTGGATTTGGGAACTCCTATACAGAAACAAATCATGAGAAACCTGTAGGGTTTGGTTGTGGGTTGTTGTTTTGGGTGGGTTTTATGGGGGTTGTGACTGCATATGTTCCTGGTTTGGGCTGTATTAACAGAAGCTTGGCTAGTAGGTAGAGGCAAGTGTTGCATTATTTGGCAAATGTTAGACCATGTCTACAGTAGAGTGTCTAGTGGCCAACTAGGGGAAGAGCATGAGTAAACTGGGTGGGTGGGGGGCTCATGGAGGGTCTACAGGCTGATTGGGACTGAAGCACTCACCCCATGAGGTGATGCAGAGGCAACTGGGCTGGTTCAGCCTGGAGGATGTTCAGCTGTGTGGTGTGGTTGATGCACTGGAAGGAAGGATTGCCATCCAAGGGACCTTGACAGGCTTGAGAGGTGGGTCCGTGTGAACCGTATGAAGTTCAGTAAGGGAAAAATCCTGCACATGGGTGGGTGTGATCCTGAGCACAACTACAGGCTGGGTGCAGAACGCAGTGAGAACTACCCTGAAGGAGAAGGGCTTGAGGGTGTTGGTTGATGGAAAACACCCCATGAGCCAACAATGTGTGCTTGCAGCCCAGAACAATGCTCTGGCCTGCATCAAAAACAGTGTGACCAGCAGGTCAAGGGAGAAGATTCTGCCCCTCCACTCAGCTCTGGTGAGACCCCATCTGCAGTACTGTGTCCAGCTCTGGGTTTGCCAGTACAAGAATGACATGGACCTGTTACAGAGTCCAGAGAGAGGACATGGAGATGATCAGAGGGCTGCAGCACTACTTCTGTCAAGACAGGCTGAGAGAATTGGGCTTGTTCAGCCTGGAGAAGAGAAGGCTCTAGGAAGACCTTATTGCAGCCTGCCAGTACCTAAATAGGCCTACAGGAAAGCTAGAGAGGGGCTGTTTATCAGGGAGTACAGTGACTGGACAAGGGGTAATGGCTTTAAACTGAAAGAGGGGAGGTTTAGGTTAGGCATTATGAAAAAGTTCTTCCTTGTGAGGGTGATGAGGCCTGGGGACAGGTTGCCCAGAGAAGCTGTGGTTCATTTATTCTGAAAATGGTGTTGATAGCACAGGACTGTTTTTGCTACTGCTGAGCAGCGCTTACACAGAGCCAAGGCCTTCTCTGCTTCTCACCCCACCAGCAAGTAGGCTGGGGGTGCACAAGTTGTTGGGAGGGGACACAGCTGGGACAGGATCACAGAATCACAAGGTTGGAAGAGACCTCTAAAGATCATTGAGTCCAACCATTCCCATCCTATGCTAAACCATATCCCTAAGTACCTCATCTACCCTTTTTCTGAACACATCCAGGGAAGGTGACTCAATCCCCTCCTTGGGCAGCCTGTTCCAGGCCCTCACAACTCTTTCAGTAAAAAAATTGTTTCTAATATCCAATCTGACCCTGCCCTGGCACAGCTTTGTGCCATTTCCCCTTGTTCTATCTCCTGTCACCTGGCTGAAGAGACCATCGCCCACCTCTCTACAACCTCCCTTCAGGTAGTTGTAGGTGGTGATAAGGTCTCCCCTCAGCCTCCTCTTCTCCAAGCTAAGCATCCCCAGCTCCCTGAACCATTCCTCATATGATTTGCCCTCCAGCCCCTTCCCCAGCCTGGTTGCCCTTCTCTGGACTTGCTCGAGGACCTCAATGTCCTTCTTATGGTGAGGAGCCCAGAACTGGACACAGTACTTGAGGTGTCGCCACCAATGCTGAGTACAGGGGCACAATTACCTCCCTAGACCTACTGGCCACACTGTTTTTGATACAAACAAGCTAACAGCTTGTTGTTGACAGCTGACCAAAGGGATGTTCCATATCATATGGCATCATGCTCAGCATATAATGCAGGGGGAAGGAGGAGAAAGGGGGGACATTTGGAGTGATGGTGTTTGTCTTCTCACGTCACTGTTAGGCATGATGGAGCCCAGCTTTTGGGGGATGGCTGAACACCTGCCTGCCTACTGGAAGCGATGAATGAATTCCTTGTTCTGCTTCGTTTCAACCTATTACTCTGTCTTGATCTGAACCCACAGGTTTTCTCCCTTTTACCCTTCTGATTCTCTCCCCCATCCCACTGTGGGGAGCAAGCTGTGTGGGGCTGAGCTACCAGCTGGGGTTAGCATACATCAACACTGTACCATAGGCAAGTCATGCTGTGCTCGCATGATCAGCTGTGGCCTCCTCCACCCCCAACAGATTTCAAGAATAACATCTATTTGGACCTTGCAACTGGTTAAGTAAGACTGATAACTAGGTGGTAATTTGCACGGTGGGGAGCTAGCTTAGGTTCCTCAGCTGTATTTCTGTAGTAACTTGCTCCTCTGTAAAATGCACAGAAGAGCTCTCCTTCACTGCTTATTGGAAACTTTTGGTCCCTGGAGCATCCCAAATGCCACCTGTGGAACAGGAGAGATTAATAATATTGGAATGTAAAGGTAACTCCTGGCCTGAAACTCTTTCTGAAAATCCCACTGCAAAACCCACAGCCGAAATTGAGGACCGAAAACAGAGGTGACAGGAACAATTAGAAGCACAGAAAAATTTCTGCAAGAAAAGGAAGTGAAAGCTCAGTTCCCATCATCAGCCAGAGAGGAGACAAATGAGGAGTGACATGGCAAGGTATAGAAAGTAATGAGTGTGTTTAGAAGAGTAAATCCAGTGCTTATCCATCCTCTTGTAATAAAAAGGAGCAAGCAGGGAGACTCAATTACGCTGAGAGGCAATACATTTAAGCTGCAGAGGGGAAATTTGGCTTTTTTAACATTTAATCAACTCCTGGAAAGAGTTGTCACAGCTTAGAGCGTGCGGTTAGAGTCAGCCCTGCCGGCTCTTGGGAAGGGAGGCACGTTCAGGGCTGCACACCTTCCTGCTAAGTAACTCGCCTTGAAAATCAGTTTAGGCTGGCCCAGGACCTCCTGCACTGAAAGCCTGGCCTGCTTGAGCTGGGCTCAGCAAGGCATTGCTCAGCAGAGTGTGCAGGTAGGGACCTGGAAATGCGCTTGCTGGTGGGGGAGCAAGTGCCGCCCAGCCTCGTGACGTGCCGCGCCGCTCACCAACCGGCCAGAGCATGAAGCACACAGGGAAAATCCTCCGGGTGCTTTACTTCACTCTGTGCTCAGGTGCCTTGGATGGCCCCACTCCCTTCTCAGCTCCCACAGGGGAGAGCACACTTACTAAATCTCTGGGTAATGGCAAGCTGGGAGGGATGGGAAGTGCTGGAACAGCACTCAGAATGGGCCTGGCGAAGATACATCTGGCAAAAAACATGTAGGGCTGACAGAGAATGAAAGGAAGGTATTGCACGTACTGAAGGGTAATCAGCTGCGGCTTTGCAGCAAAGGGGATGGGTAGCTGTAGACAGTTGAATATCACAGAACACGAGCATACGATGTGGAAGGACTAAGAAGCCATAGCAACTCTGACATGGGAGGTGCTGCACTACTGGCTGCAGGGATGACTTCATTTGAAGAGTAGTACTGGAGAGGGAAGAGGGGGACCAGCAGGAGGGAGCCTAGCAGAAGGGAAGTAAAGAAGTTAGAGAAAGTTGGTGCCCTGGGTGAAGAAGAGTTGGTTTACAAGAAGGAAAGTTTGAAAGGGGAGTGACAAAATGTTTCATTTTAAGCTCACCACTCCCGGCAGTCCAGGGATGGATACTGCCAGGAGAGGTAAGCTTGAAGTGAAGCAAGATTGGCGTTAAATCTGACAGTGAGGAGAACAAAGCACTGACTGACAGGCACTTACCTTTTCTTGGTCATAAGGGTTCTCCAGGGGGACTGACACCTTGCTTCAAGTTACACAAGTCCCAGCTCTGAAATAAATGCAACCACCGTTTCCTAAGTGTTACATCACAGTGCAACCTTAATTCCTAATTTAATGGAAGATTAGTAGCACTGTTTTGCTCAGTGTCTAGTATACTTCAGACAGAAGCTGCTCTGGATACTTCTGGAGAAGTGGAAGATTCAGACACCCCAGCACCTTACATACGTCTAACTCAGGTCACTAACCTCTGTGACAAAATGGCACCTGATGCCCAGAGCAGTATGTACGTGGAGCTGCAGGGCAGCCCTGGGAAGGACATTGCTTCTGGAATGCTCACGTAAAATGGGAGAAAACATGCTGGCCTGGAGAAGGAAGCATACGGATTACAGACAAAAGTGTGTTTGTGGCCTGCGGGGTCAGACTGTGCACTGACTGGAGTCCCCTGGAGATGCAGAGAGGTTTCAGGTGAAAGGCAGTGTGGACTGACCAACAGCTGGTGAGATAACTGCCATGTATGCCTGACGTGAAATACCATCCAGGAGCTAAAAACACATTGGCTGACTGCATGCCTCACCTTCACACATCTCAGCAGGTCACGAGGCAGAACTAGCTGTGGAAATTGCAAACCTACCTGTTGGAGATTTAAAACCACTTGTTTTGCACACCCAGTTTGGCAGGTGATACTCAGCTGCTTGACAGGTTGCCCAAAAGCTGCCAGCGTCCCATTCCAGCTCTCCTCGTGCATGTGAGGCTGCCGAATGAACTCCAGCTACCAGACAGATATGGTTATTGCTCCAAACACAGCAACAAACTGTTTCTTTGCTGGGGTATTTGAGTGAAGGAGTGGCTGCAAGTTCCCTACTGGCATCTGTGATGGATGCTTATGTGGAGATTGCTCTGAAGACTCACCTTACTTGCCTGTTCCAGACAGCTCACACATTGCAACTTCCACCCCTCTACCTTATTAAACAGGGTAAAAGCCTATGTATGACAAGGCTGGACTGCATAAACTGTCTTAATCTAAACATCTGTCACCCACGTAGATTTCGGCACTGAACATCTAGAAGTAGCTGCCATGTCTCCTTCTCTAGTAATTTCTGGATCTCTTTTTTCCACAGTGGAGAAACAAAAAATGTGAGTGATCTCATAGCTGGTTATGATTCACCATCTAAAATTTTGTCATTTCTCTGGGGCAAAGAACCTCATATAGCAAATATCATCTATTAGCCTTATGAGCTGAGAGATCAGCAGAGAAAGTCTGAAGGAGAAAATATGGCAAACTTGAGAGAAAAAAGTTTTGAATACCTTTACAGCAAAGCCTCTGCACCCAAGGGTTACTATAAAACAGTTCTGTACTGCAGGGAGGGAGATACTTGGGCATAAATCACAGAATCACAGAATCACAAGGTTGGAAAAGACCTTTAAGATCATCAAGTCCAACTGTTCCCATCCTATGCTAAACCATATCCCTAAGTACCTCATCTACCCTTTTTTTTTAAACATGTCCAGGAGTGGTGACTCAACCCCCTCCCTGGGCAGCCTGTTCCAGCCCTCACAACTCTTTCAGTAAAAATTTTTTTCCTAATATCTAATCTGACCCTGCCCTGGCACAGCTTTGTGCCATTCCCCCTTGTCCTATCTCCTGTCACCTGGCTGAAGAGACCATTTCCCACCTCTCTACAACCTCCCTTCAGGTAGTTGTAGGCAGTTGTAAGCAGTGATAAGGTCAAATACGTGCTTCTGGAGTGTAGCTACCTAAAATGGCAACCAGCAAAAGTCCTAAATATGAACTACAACTTCCAGCAGAGCAGGAAAAAAAAAAAGCAAAACATACATGAACTGCTCTCAGGGCACAGAGAACCAGCAATCGTGGGTGACCCATGAGTAAAACAGTAGAATCTAGGAGCCTTGTTCAGCACAGGGCCAAGCTCACATTTCCTCTCATCACCTCGGAGTGAAAGGATGCGTGGCAGCTGCTCACCCTGATGGGCAGCACGGCCTCAACAGGGGCTACACCAGACACTCTGCTACACAAATAAGCACCGAAAACAGCCTTCAGTTATAACTTGGCATTCTTATACCACATCTTTTCCTTCATTTCCCCACCTGCATGTAGTCTGTCTAGTTCCACAGACTATGAGTAATCTAAAATAACCCGAAGTCACTATTTTGTGGCTTGCCATAGGGCACCCACTCGACTTCCAAGAGGACAGGAATGCTTGACATAGCAATATTGGGACCGGTCAGCAGAGGGCAACGCCAATATCGAATTTGTGATGCTCAAAGTAGAGGCACACCGGGCCCTATCCTGCTCTGTGGAGCGGCGGCTGCAGGTGTGCTGTGCTTGATCTGCTTCTGGCTCAGGTGATGAGTGGGTTTGGACTTTATGCAGCCCTTGTACTAACCCATACAAAGCATTTCCAATGTTTCCTCTCCTTACAAAGCAAGCAAAGGTGACAGAAGATGGCAAACCAATAAAACACACAAATCTCAGCGTGGAGTGAACTGCAGGTACTCTGTGCAGCTGGGACATCCATCAGCGACATCAGAGCTCTAGGTAGGCAAAAAAAGAAGAGCTTTTCCAGGCACCATTTCATCTCCATGCTTCCATCTGCCCACAGCTTCATTGAATTGTGGACTACCATGTACACGCATTTTCTACTGCGTGTTATTGGAAGCATCCATTTTCCTTGACAGACAACGGCTCCATACCACAATTGATTCAGGGAAGTAACACAACATGAAGACAAACGTGTTTTGCAGCGCTGGTAACAAGAGAGGTTGCCAGAGGAGCTCTGTTTTGAAATTTTTCATTGCTTTGCTTTACAACTAAGTCACGTAGCCTTGGCTACAGCTGCCTAAACCTAAGCTGAAAACTACAGCACGGGATATGTGCAAAACTACTGTGCAATTAATGTCTTGTTTTACCAAAGTAAACGAACACTTCTGTCATCAACGGAACTGGCAAAGGCATTTCTATCAGATTGGTACTTTGAGGAGGATCTCTTACTTTTTTATTTGATGAAATACACTTTTTATTACCATTTCATTAGCATAATGTCATGCTTTGGCCCTTATTTCAGTCAGGGCATACATCAGAGTTTTTCCCCTCACAGAGCTGCCTATTTCCATCTGACTGATAGGGATGGGCTCGTGGTTTCAGCTCTCCACCGTATTTGCCTAGAACTGCTCAGCAGATTCAGAAGTTAATAGATGAGGACAGATGGATAATCAAGCAAATGATGTGCTGCCATAAATTTTGTTTTCTTAGGAGGAAGGCCAGAAAATGAAGGGAGTAAGGCAGCTGAGTAGAGAGCCTGTAAATGGGAAACTGGATGTCTGCACTCTAGTTCTGCCTCTCTTGATACATAATGGTAACCCTACATTTCACTGGACCCTACATTTCACTGAACCACCTAAGGGAATGATGTCCATACTTGCCAAAGTGGCATGTGCACTGCTGAAATGGCACCTTTCTACCTGACTCAGCTTTGCCCTTTGTGAAACAAGGGTATGGTTACGTATCTGCCTCAAAGTTTTGCTATGATACCCAGTTCGTTTCTGTTCAGAAATAGTTTCAAAATCCTCAAAAGTGTCTATTAATCAACCTGTATAAACCTCTGACCTTCCAAGGAAGCCAAATGTTGATGAGCTGGATGTTTGTCTGAATTTGTTCCTATTCATTATGTCTAGAATAAATAATAACATTAATTACTGTAATAGACTAATAATATTTATTCACAGAAGTTACCTCCTAATCAAATAATTTAATTTTATTCTCAAATAAATGCTGCTACCTTATTACCTTAATGCATCATTATTTATTGGTGTCATTAGCCCTACTCCCGTAAATGTTTAAGTACTCCTTGGTGTATGTTTTGCAACACCAGGTGACAAAATCCACTTCTGCATTTCTCCTGTTCAGACTGGTAACACCTCTAATGAAAAAAAAAAAAGCCCTTTTCTTGTTGTTCTATCCCCAGATTTCTGAGTATGTTATCATTTCTCTGCCTGATGGGCTTTAGGGCAGCAGTGAAGTCTCCTAACTGTGTTTGTTTCTTCTTCAGCAGCAGATGTTTGATCTGTTGGTGGCCCCTGCCAGGGCTGGTACGAAGCTTAATGAGCTGCATTCACTTTCAACAAGTGCTGTGGAAGGAAGAATATGTCTGGGAAACATCAGTGGTCCTGTTGAGTAGGTAATGGGACAGCAGGTATAAATGCACAGCCAGAACGGTCAGAAAGTACCCTGATATTCATCTTGCTTGACAACCCTCATAGCATAAACCAAAGAACATCACCCAGTAATTCCTGCCACAAAGGGAATTATTCTTTGTTTTGCTTTATTCTATCACAAAATGCTACTGCACATGATAAATTTTACATTCGCTTCCTGCTGATATTTACGCCGCCCTTTCCTTCACTGTCTCTGTCTCTCTCTTTTTACAGCGTTTTCATCTCCATTCTCACATTTCACAGTTTTTCACTGCTCCAGCACTGTTTCTCCCAACAACAACTTCTACTTTAGCCCTTCCTCCTCCAGTTGCTCAAGCACAAGGTGTCCTGGTACAGACGAAAGAGGCGATGAATGCGCTCTGAGGGGAACATGCTGTGAGGCAGGTACCAGAGCGAGTTTCCTTTAAGAGGAGCTGTAGAATGCTAATGTTATGAAAGCACATTAAAACCCCCTGGATGTGAAAGGGTAATTTTACTTTTTTCCAAAATTACAAAAAATTACAATTTAAAGAAATTTTGGATCCATGAAGGGAAATTTTTTTAAAAAATGGATTACAGGGAGTAGAAGGGGGAATATAGAGAAGCTTTTCTCAAGCACTTAATAACTTGTGTACTCATTTCTGAGTATTTCCGGGATGTAATATTGCTGCCATTGTTTTCTCATGGAAAGGCATCAGGAGGGCACAAGGGAAGTGCTCAGCCAGAGGTAGGCTATGATCTGCATTTCAAGACAATTTCACTCCCGTTTATCTATCTCCATCAATCCAAACAGATTTACACCCTACTTGTAGTGAGAACTGGGTTGATAATCATAAAACCACAGAAAGATAGAATGCGTTAGGTTGGAAGGGACCTTCAAAGCCCATCCAGTCCAAACCCCTGCAGGAAGCAGGGACACCTTTAACCAGATCAGGTTGCTCAGAGCTTCATCAAGCCTGACCGTGAATGTCTCCAGGGATGGGGCCTCCACCACCTCTCTGGGCAACCTGTTCCAGTGATCTACCACCCTCATAGTGAAGAACTTCCTAATGTCTAATCTAAACCTATTCCAGTCTAGTTTAAAACCATTTCCCCTCGTCCTGTCGCTATGTGCCCTTACAGACAGCCCCTCTCCACTTTTCCTGTAGGTCCCCTTTAGGTATTGGAAGGTTGCTATAAGGTATCCCCAGAACCTTGTCTTCTCCAGGCTGAGCAACCCCAACTCTCCCAGACTGTCATTGTAGGAGAGGTGCTCCAGCACCCTGTGGTCCTCCTCTGGACTCGTTCCAAGAGGTCCATGTCCTTGTGCTGAGGGCTCCAGAGTTGGGAGCAGTACTCCAGGTAGGGTCTCACCAAAACAGAGTAGAGTAGAATCATCCCCCTTGACCTGCTGGTCACACTTCTTTTGATGCCACCCAGCTCATGGTTGGCCTTCTGGGATGCGAGTGTACATTTTTGGCTCACATCCAACAGTACCCCTAAGTCCTTTTCTGCAGGGGTGCTCTCTATTGCAACATATCCCAGCCTGTATCGGTAATGAGGATTATCCTAACCCATGTGCTAGACCCTGCACTTGTCCTTGTTGAACTTCATGAGGTTTGCACAGGCCCAGCTGTCTAGCTCATCCCTCTGGCTGATATGTAGAAAGAAGCTGCCACACTAGCAAATGGGAAGTACACTGAGGCGAGCTCCCCAGGTCTACTACTGAATGGCATCCCAGTGAACGGGGTACATGTACATATTACCTGAGACAAGTTGGGTCCCAGGTACGTCATCTGATGTGTTACAATGACTCTGATAGGAGAGATCAAAAAGGGGAAAAAAATGCTGAAATGAAAAGGGGCGTGAAAACATGGGAAGGGAGAGGGACTGGGGTGTGTGACAGATGCTTAATGTTTCCTTGGCAGATGCACAGGCTATGTTTGTGTTCCCTTACAGCAGCAAGCATCTTCCTTGGTGAATTCAGCTAGCAAAGCATGATTTAAGCCTCATCAGGCAACGGCATGATGTTTGAACAAATAGAGAAGCTCATTAAAACATTTGTTTCCTAGTTCAAGCAGCAGTCTTCACTGTCTTCTGGGCATCTCTGAGACTCAGAGACATTGGAGCTTCAAAAGAGAAAGTTGGCCAAATGCTGTGACGGCTTGACACAGCCCCTCACTCTTTGCACCCCTGAGTCATCAATTCCAGTTTAACCAGTGCTCTGGCTACAAGGAGAAAGAGCCAAGCCTCTCCTCTGACCTGGATAAAAAGCAGCTATTTTCAGCTTGCTAACTCCCACTTCTCTTGCGCTCTGCATTATGCAAGGTAGGCCTGTTGTACTACATGACACGATACCTAGAATCACTGGTGTGATTAGAAGAATAGAAGTGGGAATAGAAGTGTGCTTATGGGCTGAGATCACATCTGGACTAGATATTAAACAAACAAACAAAAAAGGAATAAAAATGTCAGCATCCCTGCTGATTTTCCTAACCAGACTCCCCCTTTCTGTTGCTGCGGTGGCCAAACTGAGCCTTAGACAGCTTTGTAAACACCTGGATCAGAGGCATGCATAGAAGAAACACCTAAATAGTGATGCTTTGGAAGAGGAGAGGTGATGTTTAAGAACACGTGTGCATCATCCTTAGTTTGGCAGTTACAGAGCTTGCACACTCTCAGACAAAGGATGCAGCTAGCAAGTTTATGCAGCAAATGTTCTTTCTGGGCTGCCACTTCAGCAAGTGCTTTTAAAATCTAACTCAGCCTAGTGAGCAAGTCCCCCCATTCTTTGCTCTTTCAGAGCAAAGAGATACCACAGGGTCAGCCTGCACATTTTGCTGCTTCACTGGCTACATGTTTTCTGAGAGTATGGGACTCCTCTCCCCCACTGCCAAGTTGTTGCAGGCAGAATAACCACTGAAATGGTTACTAGCTGTGTTTAAGTGAACTTGTCTTCTCCTTTTTTGGGGTAAAATGATTAAGACACCCCACCATGATATAGCTGGCAAAAATATCCTCACAGATGCTATGCACAGCACTGCAAACAAAGCCACATGGATGGCAGGAGCAAGCTGGAGGGAGGGAATACACTTTTCATCACAGTACTGGAAATGGTCGCTCTGTTCCCTCCCACACCCTGTCTTCATATAACCCCTTGTTTAGGAGTCTAACGAGCTGCTTCTAGAAACAAACCCATAATTTCCAGTAGTTCTAGCACTCAACAGCCTCAGAATAATCAATGAACATTAGCTAGTTAATAAGCAATTTGCCCCCCGAAGTCAAGGAAGTACACGTAAGTTGTGACAGCAAGGGGAGCTGAGGAAGAGAGCCCAGGAAAGAAATGAAGCTGGCAGCGGTGGGGGTGGAAACAAGAGCAGACTGACCCGGCTCCTGGGGTAGCCTTCACAAACCATGTGCTTTACATACTATCAAGGTATTTATTTGGAGTAGTGCACAACCTGGTAATGATCAGAGCTGAGGCTACACAGGAAGACTGGATATATGCTTTTGTTATGAATTTAAACTGACACTGGATTTATTTTTTTTAAAATCAAAGATTAGTTGTGTCCCATTGAAGCATGCATAATGTTGTAAGCACGCATATCTTCAAAAAGAAGACAAAATATGATTCACAGCTGCAGGAGAGAAACAGAATTGGGAGGATTAATGAGTTCCCCAAAATTAATATCTTAACAATGGGCATTATCTTGTCAGTTGTCTTGAGATTCTCCAAAAATGAAAAGAAAAGAAAAGAAAAGAAAAGAAAAGAAAAGAAAAGAAAAGAAAAGAAAAGAAAAGAAAAGAAAAGAAAAGAAAAGAAAAGAAAAGAAAAGAAAAGAAAAGAAAAGAAAAGAAAAGAGGGAAAAGAGAAAAGAAAAGAAAAGAAAAGAAAAGAAAAGAAAAGAAAAGAAAAGAAAAGAAAAGAAAAGAAAAGAAAAGAAAAGAAAAGAAAAGAAAAGAAAAGAAAAGAAAAGAAAAGAAAAGAAAAGAAGAAAAGAAAAATGCATGCACTGGCTGCTCGTTTAGGATTGCAATAGAAAAACTGTATCCATGAGCACAGAGAACAGGACAGCTCCAGCAAGGCATATTTCAGGAAGCAGCATGGCTAAAGGTCAGCTCTAATTATTAAAGACAGAGTAGAGCTGTGTGATAGCATCTGGGACTCCTGCATGCTCTTGGGATGCTCTTTCCCTGGACTTGTCGGTGTCCTCTCATTGTTCCAGCACTCCCTCAGTTTGTTCTCATCTGCTGGAGGTGACACCTCTCCCTGCCTTGCAGAGGGGGAGCTGCTGACCCCAGAGCACCAGCTGGGCTGTGACAGACTACATCTGCCCAGGCTTCCTGCTTCTGGAGCGATGGGATGCCCTGAGCTTGCTGGCCACCCTGCAGTCACACTTAAGCCTACGGAAACTTTCTGACAAAGCTAGATGAGTTTAACCTAAGATGTTTGGCCACAGAGAGACCAGGCTGCACCCTGGGCAGCAGCTCCTCTTGGCTAGTTTGTCCCAGCACAGGCCGTACAGCTCCTTGACATGGGGGCTCTGTCTTATACAAGCCAGGGTCAAGCTTTGCTTCCTCTGCAGAAGAGCTGACACTTGGAGAAAGTTCTTCCTTAGTTTCCACCTTTTTTGTAAAAAAAAAAAAAAATTAAAAAATATGATTTCTATAGGCACAGAGGTGTGCTGAAACCTCCTGTTCCATGGGTCATATTGCAATCCATGTGCTTGGAGTGTTACAGCTTTTGTCCATACAGACGCCTTTGAAATCCACACAGGGCTTCACAGTTGCAGCCCACATCATGGAGGCATTAAAAACAGCCTCTGCTTCAGCAGCTCCAGCCATCATCCCACCCTTGGTCTCTTCTTCCCACCCCCATGCAAACTTTGAGGTTGTCCTAAACACCCCTACAGAGGGAGCGCACAAGCGGTTTGGCACAGGTTTTGCTTTACAAAGGAAAACAAATAAAACCAAGTTCAACACACAACCCCAGCAGCCTGGTTCACAGCAGATGTCACAAGCAGCTGTGTAGGCACAGCAGAGGAAGCATCACAGCATGGCAGGAGATGCACAAGCCCCTGCTGCTACAGGGTGCCCATGCTGCAGGCAACAGGCCAGGAGCCAGCCCCGGAGCTGGCGCAGCGTGAAACCTAACTGTCAGCATGTCTGGGGAACAGGGGACTGTTCTTCTTGATGTGCAACTCCTACAGTCAATGTTGATTGAAACTCCTGTGGAAAAACACCCAGCAAGCCCTCCAAGGAGCCGCTGTTGCTTTCCAAGACAGAGGGCTTAGCTCGTGGTGCAGGTCAGCAGCATTTCACACTCTCCACCTCTGGCCAAAGGCTGCCATGCCCTCACAAATAACAATGGCCGATCTTATGGCTACTGCCCCCAAAACATTTGCCCACTATCCACGCTTCTCTCCAGTGCCCATAGCAGCCAGTTACAGAAGGACTGACCTGACACCAACAGCCTCTCCTGCCTTTGTCTACTCACAGACTAGCTTCCAGCAGGTGTTTGCAGTTTAGACATGTGCTGGAGGTTTCACATACAGAAAGTCCTCTGGCTGCCGTCCCACAACTCCTCATTTCTGGCTTCTTGCCCTTCATTTAAATTCTGTAGCCCATCTACGCAAAGAGGCTAATTCTCTGCCATTTATTCTTCAAAAGGTCCCAGTTCTCACAAGACCAGAAAACCAGGAAGGTATCAGAGTTACGCTAGTAAAAGCAGCAGCATGATACTTACTACTGGGCAAATGTGAAACAGAAGCTCCCAGACCTTGGAATGGTAAGGTTAGCCTTGAAGCAGTTCTCTTTTTACCTGACTGGATTAATATATTTGAACCTGGAGGACACTAGGGCCTTCCTGTTCTGAGTTATGCATAATTCAAACACCTAATAATGCAGTTACAAAGCTCTGAAGTTTCAGCAGCATCTTGCCAGTGAAGCTGTCAAAGTCTTTGGCAGCGCAACAAAGAGATAAACAGTCTCTGGTGGCGTCCACCGGAGTGTTACAATCCAGACTGTGAATCTAATCATGTTTAGGCAGCCTTTAAAGTTGTGTAGATGGAAAACAAGAATTTTAGAAGGTCCTCAGAAAGGCCACGTCCTGGATTGCCTCTCAATGCACATTTCCTTGATTGGGATCCTAATGGAAACTCAGAGGACAATTCCAATACCATCTTTGAACCAAGGGGTGTGCAGTGACACTCTGAAGTTACAGCACAGCCTACCTCTATATCCAAATGTTAGAGATGGTAATTCATCAGCTTCACCATCAGTATAAGGCAGCCCAGTTGAAGTTTCACAAGTGCATCAACTCACACTGATTAGTTAACAAGGTCTGAAGTGGTCAGATAAAGCAAACTTCTACACATAAGGAGAGTCCAGCCATGCACATGAAGACACAAGCTTTAAAGACCGCAGAGCAGGTTTCCTTAGATAACTGCACTGTCAAGAAAAATGTTCTGTTTGATGAAGCAGGCATTTTATAGAAGAGAATAAGATAGACATGAGTCCTTTGCACATTTATTTATCCATAGAAGTAGTCTGTTGACTTCCTTCTTTTGAAGGACATAGCTAGGGAAGCCTAACTAGCAACCCTGTCTTTAGCAGCTTTTCAGACATACACACAGTTAAACACACGCATCAATTTTAATCAAAAATGCAAAAACACACAAAACCCCTCAAAGCTGTGTTAACTCTAAGCCAGCATTAACACCACCACAAGGTCAGGAGCCTGGTGGTACCTAGAATTCCTGAGACTGGACATACTTGTGTCGTGGTTTAAGTAAAGTTCTCTTCTTAGGAAGAAGTTCAGGAAGAACATTAGGTAGCACCCCTCCTTGAGCGATGGTGACAGAGGAGAAGAGCTTGTTCAGCTCTTCATCGTTTCTCACAGCCAGCTGGATGTGCCGAGGTAGGATCCTGGCTTTCTTGTTTTCCCGTGCAGCGTTCCCTGCCAGCTCCAGGATCTCTGCGCTCAGGTACTCCAGCACTGCAGCCAGGTAGATGGCAGCACCAGGACCCACCCTGTCAGCGTAGTGCCCTCTTTTAAGGAGTCTGTAGACACGGCTCACAGGAAACTGCAGACCAGCCCTGGCTGATTTGGTTTTCTTTGGCGCAAGGAGAAGCTTTGTGGTTTTTTTCTCATGTCCAGACATTCTAACATCAATCTAGTATACAGAGAAAAATAATTAGAAACCCAAAACAAACAGGCACAAAACCTGAGCATTTTAGTTCTTTCTTCCTCCTCCTGTCACTGCTTTTCTAATTGCCTTACAAGTCACTCTTCACCTCTCAGAAAGTTTGCTAATTGTTCATGCTTCTGTCTGAAGGAGCAGCTGAGTCATAGAATCATTAGGGTTGGGAGGGGCATCCAGAGATCATCGGGTCCAACCCCCCCTGCCAAAGAAGGTTCCCTAGGACAGGTCGCACAGGTAGGCATCCAGACAGGTTTTGAATATCTCCAGAGAAGGAGACTCCACAACCCCCCTGGGCAGCCTGTCCCAGGGCTCCGTCACCCTCACTGTGAAAAAGTTCTTCCGCGTGTTGGTACGGAACTTCCTGTGCTCCAACTTGCAGCCATTGCCCCTGGTCCTGTCCACACAGACCACTGAAAAGAGGCTGGCCATTTCCTTCTGTCGTGGTTTTACCACATCTGAGAGCTGAGATCCACGCAACTGCCTGCTCTTTAAAGGGAAAGAACAGGGGGAGAAGTGTGTGGGGTGTGAGGGAAGGGAAAAAGAAAGGGACAAATAACAACCCCAAAACCAAGAAACCAAAAGCCCGTGGGTTGGGACAAGGATAGTTTACTAGAATAGCAGAAAAATAAAATATAACAATGCTAACAGGACTTTAGAGCAACAAATATACGAAACTGTTGCTACACAATGCAGTTTCTCACCCAACCCGCAGCTCAGGCCGTGCCACCCAGAGCTGTCCCGGAACCCCACCGTTCCCCAAAAACCGCGCATCCCAGAGCCACCCCTGCTCCTCCTCCCATCAGCCCCCCTTTATACTGAGCAGGACATAATTGACATGGAATACTCTCTTTGGCCAGTTTGGGTCACCTGTCCTGGCTTTGCCCCTCCTTTCTCATGAATAGAGAAATATGAAGAGCTGAGAAAGTCCTTGACTGCTTGACCACAACTAAAAACAGGGTGTTATCAGCACTGCTTTCATTTTAACTCTCAAACACAGCATTCCATCTGCTGCTACATAAGAAGTTAACTCCATCCTGACCAAAACCAGGACATTATCCACCTCTTATTCCATACCATTTACATCATGACCATATCCAACCATTTACGTCATGACCATATCCAACCATTTCTTTTGGGTACAACCAGTTTCTTGTTTCAGACACACATATATGTACACATGTATACACACACATGTGCATACAGGTAGTATTCCCTTAGTCTATGCACCATTCCACTGAGTTTGTTGAGTAAATTAACATTTAGTCCATGATTTTCAGGCTCCATTTGTTGTAACAGTTTCTCATGGTGTGAGTATGTGATATTGGATCGCTGCATGCTGCATCTCAGGCTCTCGACCGATACACCTGACATGGTCCATGCTCATAGTCTGTGAATCAAAGGTGTTCATTTTCAAAGGGAAAGAGGAAAAAAAGTTCTTGGAAGGCCAGGTCTTGGTCCCATCATCGTGGCACTCTTCCTTCATTGACTTGTATGACTCCGGCTGTAATTCCATTGGTACAACACACAGCAACATACAGCAATTATAGCAATAATGAATATACAGTAATGGGTTATTTAGCAATTATTACAATACAATTTCTACTTTAACTATATTGGCTATTCTCACCTAAAATTAAATCCCTTTGAGGTACACATCGAACTTCTCCATCCTTCTGCATTACCCACCAAGTACAGCCAGGTCCTTGAGCAAAACCAATCCCAGACATGGGTTTACCTTTGCCTGAAGCAGGGATGACCCAAACCGTCTTTCCTAATATACCCTTCATATGCACTACTGGGACTCTGTCTCCTTCTACAGTACGTGGAAATTTTGACTGGGCAGGGCCAGCCCGATTGGTAGATCCCCTAGAGTTAACTAACCACATGGCTTTGGCTAAATATGTATCCCAATGTTTGAATGTTCCAGCACCCATCGCTTTCAGGGTAGTCTTTAAGAGCCCATTATATCGTTCAATTTCCCAGAGTCTGGTGCATGATAAGGAATGTGGTACAACCCACTTTCTGGGGTGCCGTGTCACCACAGGACTTGCCTTTCAAGGCCCAGGATTGTATTCCGGGCAGTGGCATGGGGTACGGGATATGTTTCTAGTCAGCCGGTGGTTGCCTCCACCATTGTAAGCACATAACGCTTGCCATGGCGTGTTTGTGGGAGGGTGATGTAATCAATCTGCCAGGCCTCCCCATATTTATATTTCATCCACCGTCCTCCATAACAAAGGGGCTTCAAGCGCTTCGCTTGCTTGATTGCAGCACGTCTCACATTCATGGATAACTTGTGCAATAGTGTCCACAGTTAAGTCCACCCCTCGATCCTGAGCCCATCTATATGTTGCATCTCTCCCTTGATGACCTGAGGAATCATGAGCCCATCGAGCTAGGAATAATTCACCTTTACGTTGCCAGTCTAGATCTACCTGAGCCACTTTAATTCTAGCAGCCTTATCTACCTGATGGTTGTTTTGATGTTCCTCCATGGCCCGACTCTTAGGCACATGGGCATCAACATGACGTACCTTTACAACAAGCTTCTCTAACCGGGCAGCAATATCTTGCCATAAGTCAGCAGCCCATATGGGTTTTCCTCTATGCTGCCAGTTGTTCTTTTTCCACTGCTGCAACCACCCCCACAGGGCATTGGCCACCATCCATGAATCTGTATAAAGGTAGAGCATTGGCCACTTTTCTCTCTCAGCAATCTCCAGGGCTAGCTGGATGGCTTTCACCTCAGCGAACTGGCTTGATTCACCTTTTCCTTCAGTGGCTTCTGCTACTCGTCTTGTAGGACTCCATACAGCAGCTTTCCATCTTCCATGCTTTCCCACAAGGGGGCAGGAGCCATCAGTGAACAGGGCACATCGCTTCTCATTCTCTGGCAGTTTGTTGTAAGGTGGGGCTTCTTCAGCACGTGTTACCTCCTCATCCTCTGGTGACATCCCAAAATCTTTGCCTTCAGGCCAGTCTGTGATCACTTCCACAATTCCTGGGCGATTAGGGTTTCCTATTCGAGCCCACTGAGTAATCAGTGCAACCCACTTGCTCCACGTAGCATCAGTGGCATGGTGTGCAGAAGGGACCTTCCCTTTGAACATCCAGCCCAGCACCGGCAGTCGGGGTGCCAGGAGGAGCTGGGCTTCAGTTCCAATCACTTCTGAAGCGGCTCGAACCCCTTCATAGGCAGCCAGTATTTCCTTTTCTGTTGGAGTATAATTGGCCTCAGATCCTTTGTAGGCCCAACTCCAAAACCAGGACGCTGTCTCCCACACTTGAGATACTTAGAAACATTAATAAGATACCCTCTTAGCCTTCTTTTCTCAAGGCTGAACAGCCCCAGTTCGTTCAGCCTGCTGCTCTAGGAGAGTCTGACAAGTTTCCAGCCAAGAGGCATCTCCAAACTCAGTCAGAGCAGCAGGCCAACCATCTGCTGGGTTTGAAATAAACTTTTCAAGAGAGTAGGGTAGAACTTAGGAGCAAGGTCTTCTGACCCAGTATCAAAGGAAGACTGCTGGTAAGGAGAAAGGTTAATCAAACTAGGCTTCAAGATACCTAACAAGTGTTCAGAAACCCTGTAGGGAAGCTTCATTGAGCTTACCCCTGATAAGGAACCTACGCAGTTTCTGCAAGGATGACCTTGTGAGAGACAGAGCTAGGAATTCATATCTTTGTCTGCAATAAGAACAACAGGCAAGAACAACACCTACCAGAAACCACTTCAAATGGATCTTGTCTTCCAGAGGTGAGGGAACCTATTGCTGCAAGAGAACAGGCCACAGTCAGAAACAAGGCTTATAGGAATGAAAAAAAAGCTTTGTTTTACACCAGACACTGAAATTTCTCTGCTCAGCACACTACCAGGCCACTACAAATGCACAAGTATCACCTCCCTCTCTGGTACTGCATCCATTATAACACCTACTACAGACACAAAGTCTCAGGTATTAAGTGGCACACGTTATTCCTCAATGCATAACACAGAGGAACTGAAAAGCAAACACAAGAAAGTTCTGCTCTTTTATATGGAACTGTTCTCCAGTTTTAATCATTAGTTGTTTTTAAGTAATGAAAAGCTCAACCCAGATGCAGGGAGGAACTAAATCAGACATGAAATTAAAGTGCTTAAAAAATACAATAAAAAGTTATTTTAGGAGATTTTTGCAGGCCTGGAAAGATAAGCTTTTAAAAATAGCTTTTACAACCTACCATTATTCCACTCAAGTATTTATCTAACACAAACAAAGCAGGCTGTCATTTCTCAAACACAAACTCTCACCTGAAAAAGCTTTTAGCTTGGCTCCTTCTCCAACACGACACAAAGGCACAATTCCTAGCAAGAGCTGCCCTCTTTTAAACTCCACAGCAGTAGCCCTGTCATTAGCAGCTCTTGCATTGTTTAATGCCACCTGGGTGAGCAATGATTCAGCCCCTGCAAATAAAAACAATCAAGGTTCCAACACAAGAGAAACTCATCATAGTCCTTGAGAGTATGAGGACTTACCCCTACTCCTTGTAGAGCTACTTAGCACTTTGTTAGCTGATCAGCTCTGGAAACAAGCCAAATATTAACCACCTCAGAGATCTGCAGGTATTTCTGATTGGCAGTTCATGTATTGCATCTGGAAGGGGCACATCTCACCTCCCTGCAGTCACCAAGAATTAAACCCAGCAACCTGTCCCACTGCTCTTTGTGCTACCAACAGTGATCAATTTGCTCTATGATCACGCTGCAGAGCTTGGAATGACTCAGGACCTAAGGCACTGGATTCTCTCTCTTGGAGGACTTGGCCTGTAGGTCACAGAGTCCCTTTTTTTCCCCCCGAAAGGAATGCATAGCTTGTGTTGCAAGGTACAGTATGCCTTTTCTAGGGTCAATGGTGTGGTGACACAAATAGTTTTCTTCTTCAATACACAAGCTCTGGAAAGTTAAGCCTGCCCTGCCAGAGACATTTGCTGGGTGGCTGGGTTAGAAGACATCTTACCTCCATTGTTGTGAGGCCATAAGGGTGAATTGTCAGGTCACTGTGCTATATGGTTAACTTACAAATGGGTTGAACCATGGGCTAGAAGGAAAATAAACAAGATTGTTCTTCATAAAGAAAAATACTTAAAGCCTTGATTTTCGAATTGGACCAGTACCTCACTAAAAACTCTGTCTGGGGGTAAGTGGAGGTAGGGTCACAGAATTCACTCAGTGACTTTTATCACACAGCATAGAGCAGTCTGAAGAGGGACTTCTTTACAAGCAACAAGACTTTACTTTAGGAGTTGGTGCCCTTGTGCTTTAGAGTTGAACAACCTGTGAGCTAATCACACTATGACTGTGATGGAGGAAAGCATCACATGAATGGCAATGTGGGTCTGGACTCCTCTGCCTACTCCACAACAGTTACCTGTAACATGTTTTCCAAACTAAACATGGACTTTCAGCAATTTGGGTGGTACACTAGATTTTTTTTTTAAGTTTCCTGTGTTGCCCCATCTCTGGCACAGGAGCTAAGAAAAGGAAGGAGAAGAGTGTTTTACATTAGGAACTTTATTACAAGCTTTTAAAAAAGCATTAAAACTAGCAGAAGAAGTTACTTGACAAAGAAGCAAACACATTCAAGTCAGTGCTACTGATCCCATCATCCACAAGTGCCCAGAGCAGACCAGGAAAAGCCAGCTTCACTGGCTACCACCCTGTTTCACAGAAGGAGCAGCATCTCTGACAGTTCTCTTGGGAAGGAGATCGGAATGGATATTTGGCATAACCCCTCCTTGAGCGATGGTGACAGAGGAGAAGAGCTTGTTCAGCTCTTCATCGTTTCTCACAGCCAGCTGGATGTGCCGAGGTAGGATCCTGGCTTTCTTGTTTTCCTGTGCAGCGTTCCCTGCCAGCTCCAGGATCTCTGCGCTCAGGTACTCCAGCACTGCAGCCAGGTAGATGGCAGCACCAGGACCCACCCTGTCAGCGTAGTGCCCTCTTTTAAGGAGTCTGTAGACACGGCTCACAGGAAACTGCAGACCAGACCTGGCTGATTTGGTTTTCTTCCGTGGAGCTCCAGGTTTGCCAGTGTCAGCGTGCTTCTTTCCGTGTCCAGACATCCTGACAGGTGAGGAGACACAAAGGGTTGGAGATCTTTGAGTTACACAGGTGCTTATGCCACAACTGATAGCAAGCAATGACAACAGCAGAGTTACACCTTCTGCTCTTCCACATCAAGGGGGAAGCTTGTTTTCTTGTGGAAAGAGGACACCACACACCAGCGTTCATTAAGAGCAGATAGAAGGCTTTAACTACTCCTACTACCCTTCTACAGCCAGCTTTTTAGGAGAGAGGTCTTATTGTAAGACTAGAGTAGTCTAACAACCTGCCAAGAAAGAGAAGGTAGCTCAAAAGAAAAGAAGCTTTTCCCTGCTGCTTGGAATGTATTTGGGATTGAGGCACAGTGCATCTTCTTCAATAAAGTTTTCTTAAGCTCTGTAACTGTTACCTCAAATGTAACTCGAGGCCAAGACCACCTCTTCTTCCAAGAGGAATCTATTTTCCAGCTTCTTCCATTATCAAATTCAATTAAACAATGGAAAGAATCCTGCAGCCCACAGCATCTCATATACAAAGCACTTCAAGATGCTTTCATACAAAGTTTTTATTTCCCCAAGATATATTCACTGGCTGCTACACGGGTTCTGGGAGTGTTCTGCACCAGGAAAAGGAAAGTTTGACTTGGACAGCACAATGCAGACTGAATAACAGAAATTACTATCAATTTTTTCAAGATTAAGGAAATTCAGGCCAGTTAGAACACTCTTACAGTGGCAAAGCTACTCATTTAAATAACATTTAATCTGTGAGTAAATAAGGTAGTTTCTAGTCTGTCTGCAACATATAAGGACATCCATCACTAGATTAACATGTGGGTTTTGGTACAGTTTTAGGGAGATACTTGAGTATTTAAAGAGAGACCAGAATAAGATTTAGGATGAAGTAACAAAGAAAACCTCAACCCATAATGAAATTTAAGCAACTGAAGCCATAACTGCTTATCCTTATTATCAGACAAGAAGTATCCATATTCTAGCTGCTCACATTACCAACAAACCACACTACAAACACAGCTAACTCACAAGCTAACATAAAGCCCACCATAACCCAAATTCTTTCACTACTGATAAATAGAAAAATATATCTCATTACCTTCAAGAAGGTCTTAGTTTGGCCTCAACAATCCCTTGCTACAGCCTGCACTCAAGGACAAATAAGCCACATTAACACCATGCTCCCTACCCCTGGGGCAGAACCCTTTTATTAGCAACTTTTCCTCCTCATCACCTGGACACCTGAGTCACTGGCCCATGTGGTTAATCTTCCTTCTAACCCCCTGATTCAGGGGGAAAGGAAGAAATACGTCACAGATGCCCTGAAGCAGATTCTCTGTGGGGAGGGAGAAGCGAGGCTGTCTCCAGGGGCTGTATTTCAGTCTCACTGTGACACTGCCAGCTCTCACCTGCTCTGGCTGGAGTATTTCTGTCTGTACACTGCGTGTAAAACCAGCCCTCTCTTTTCTGCTGAAACCTGATAAAACAAAGTACATAGGGTAAATGTGATTTACAAATACTGTGTATTTTTAGTTAGGTGGGAGGGGGAAAGACTTGTATCACTTTGTGTCTGCCCCTGCGTTGTGCCTGAGCCCTGCCAAGGGATGTGATGGGGCTGCTCCTAGGATTTGGGTTTCTGCCCATCTTCTGGTAACTCTCTGCCCCAGCTGGGGCTCAGGGTTTCCTGTGGGAACAGGAGGGTTCAGATGCCAAGGGTCTTTAACCCTAAACCTTTCAGCTGACCTAGACAAAAATCTCACTTAAGGCAAATGTGTATTTTTGAAAAGCTTTTAAAAACAGTGTATGTGCTCTCTGCTCATGCTCTTTCTGTGTTTCTTTTCTGGTGGTCAAAGTAGGTTTGAACCAGCAACGTGCATAGTCATGGGTGTGAATGGCATTTCAGCCACAGAAGATGACTATTGAACCAGCAGGTCCTCCTGGAAGTCCAGGCTCTGACAAGACATGTGCCCAGCAAAACAGGCACCGACAGCTTGGCCTTTGGCTCTGCATGTTGGGCACTAACAGTGGGTCAGAGCCAGAAGACTTTGAGGAGCCTGCAGAAAGCTGCAAAATTGTGATACCGAAAACTTTCTCTCATGTGCCCCCCTGCTAGAAGACTCTGTAGCCCTTTAGTTTCTGATTTGAAGTTCTCATATCACCTGCATTTGTGGCTCCATCTACCACTCAGTCACTTTTCCCACAAGGATGAGTGTTTAATCCAAGCTGAGTAAGGTTAAGTCTTCCTCCAACTCGGCGCCCTTGGAGAAGGCTACGGGGCACCCTCCATGCATCCAAGTACTCACCACAAGGACTGATGTCCTCTCAAACCCAGATAAGCATTTCTTTTAATTCAGAGGGAGAAAAGGCAGCTGTGCCTTCCCTTCAGCAAACCAGGTTTAGCTCAGGGTAAGTGCCCCAGCACCCTTCGGGATACACAGGCGTTAACAGGATGGCCATGATGTTATGATGTGTTATAACAGGGCTAAGCTCCCAAGGGCTGGGTAGGAGGAGGGGGGCTCACAGCTCTGCCACCATCCTGCACGGGTGCCTGTGAACTCATTTCAGCAGGGCTGACCCACAGAAAACGCACTTTCTCTTCCTGCCCGGTTGCCTCACAGGCGAGAAAGGAGTGCTGGGAGGTGCTAGGAAGTACCTCGCTGTTTCTTTCTAAACGTGAGTTTCCAAATACATGTTTCCCAATCACCTATCAGATCCCTTGTTTTGCTCACCACTGGGTAACTATCTTCCCAGGTGTGTTTAGCAGGCTAGTTTCAGAGGACATGAGTTCGTACTCCTCGCCGTGCTGCTGGCACAAGGATAAGAGCAGCAGGGCAAGAGCAGAGTTGCACTGCAGCACTGGGTGAACTCCAGTGATGGGAGTACAGTGTGTAGGCCAGGGAAGGTTTCTTAGCCTGGCCCAGTGCGCGGCTGTGTCACTGGAAGCGGGGCAGGAACTCTGTGACTTAGGATGTTTCAAGCCTGTCTTAGTTTGAGGGGTACAAGGAGAAGGCCGGGGGAGCAGCATCGCCCCAGATGCATGGTACTTGGGTGTAAGCTCTGCTTGAGAGGGCCTTTGGGCTGCTGCAGAGCTTGGAATGACTCAGGACCTAAGGCACTGGGTTCTCTCTCTTGGAGGACTTGGCCTGTAGGTCACAGAGTCCCTTTTTTTCCCCCAATAGGAATGCAGAGCTTGTGTTGTGAGGTACAGTATGCCTTTTCTAGGGTCAATGGTGTGGTGACACAAATAGTTTTCTTCTTCAATACACAAGCTCTGGAAAGTCAAGCCTGCCCTGCCAGAGACATTTGCTGGGTGGCTGGGTTAGAAGACATCTTACCTCCATTGTTGTGAGGCCATAAGGGTGAATTGTCAGGTCACTGTGCTATATGGTTAACTTACAAATGGGTTGAACCATGGGCTAGAAGGAAAATAAACAAGATTGTTCTTCATAAAGAAAAATACTTAAAGCCTTGATTTTTGAATTGGACCCGTACCTCACTAAAAACTCTGTCTGGGGGTAAGTGGAGGTAGGGTCACGGAATTCACTCAGTGACTTTTATCACACAGAATAGAGCAGTCTGAAGAGGGAGTTCTTTACTACAGCTTTGCAAGCAACAAGACTTGACTTTAGGAGTTGGTCCCCTTGTGCTTTTGAGTTGAACAACCTGTGAGCTAATCACACTATGACTGTGATGGAGGAAAGCATCACATGAATGGCAATGTGGGTCTGGACTCCTCTGCCTACTCCACAACAGTTACCTGTACCATGTTTTCCAAACTAAACATGGACTTTCAACAATTTGGGTGGTACACTAGATTTTATTTTTAAGTTTCCTGTGTTGCCCCATCTCTGGCACAGGAGCTAAGAAAAGGAAGGAGAAGAGTGTTTTACATTAGGAACTTTATTACAAGCTTTTAAAAAAGCATTAAAATTAGCAGAAGAAGTTACCTGACAAAGAAGCAAACACATTCAAGTCAGTGCTACTGATCCCATCATCCACAAGTGCCCAGAGCAGACCAGGAAAAGCCAGCTTCACTGGCTACCACCCTGTTTCACAGAAGGAGCAGCATCTCTGACAGTTCTCTTGGGAAGGAGATCGGAATGGATATTTGGCATAACCCCTCCTTGAGCGATGGTGACAGAGGAGAAGAGCTTGTTCAGCTCTTCATCGTTTCTCACAGCCAGCTGGATGTGCTGAGGTAGGATCCTGGCTTTCTTGTTTTCCCGTGCAGCATTCCCTGCCAGCTCCAGGATCTCTGCGCTCAGGTACTCCAGCACTGCAGCCAGGTAGATGGCAGCACCAGGACCCACCCTGTCAGCATAGTGCCCTCTTTTAAGGAGTCTGTAGACACGGCTCACAGGAAACTGCAGACCAGACCTGGCTGATTTGGTTTTCTTCTGTGGAGCTCCAGGTTTGCCAGTGTCAGCGTGCTTCTTTCCGTGTCCAGACATCCTGACAGGTGAGGAGACACAAAGGGTTGGAGATCTTTGAGTTACACAGGTGCTTATGCCACAACTGATAGCAAGCAATGACAACAGCAGAGTTACACCTTCTGCTCTTCCACATCAAGGGGGAAGCTTGTTTTCTTGTGGAAAGAGGACACCACACACCAGCGTTCATTAAGAGCAGATAGAAGGCTTTAACTACTACAACTACTACCCTTCTACAGCCAGCTTTCTAGGAGAGAGGTCTTATTGTAACACTAGAGTAGTCTAACAACCTGCCAAGAGAGAAAAGGTAGCTCAAGAGAAAAGAAGCTTTTCCCTGCTGCTTGGAATGTATTTGGGATTGAGGCACAGTGCATCTTCTTCAATAAAGTTTTCTTAAGCTCTGTAACTGTTACCTCAAATGTAACTCAAGGCCAAGACCACCTCTTCTTCCAAGAGGAATCTGTTTTCCAGCTTCTTCCATTATCAAGTTCAATCTAACAATGGAAAGAATCCTGCAGCCCACAGCATCTCATATACAAAGCACTTCAAGATGCTTTCATACAAAGTTTTTATTTCCCCAAGATATATTCACTGGCTGCTACACGGGTTCTGGGAGTGTTCTGCACCAGGAAAAGGAAAGTTTGACTTGGACAGCACAATGCAGACTGAATAACAGAAATTACTATCAATTTTTTCAAGATTAAGGAAATTCAGGCCAGTTAGAACACTCTTACAGTGGCAAAACTACTCATTTACATAACATTTAATATATGAGCAAATAAGGTAGTTTCTAGTCTGTCTACAACATATAAGGACATTCATCACTAGATTAACATGTGGGTTTTGGTACAGTTTTAGGGAGATACTTAAGTATTTAAAGAGAGACCAGAATAAGATTTAGGATGAAGGAACAAAGAAAACCTCAACCCATAATGAAATTTAAGCAACTGAAGCCATAACTGCTTATCCTTATTATCAGACAAGAAGTATCCATATTCTAGCTGCTCACATTACCAACAAACCACACTACAAACACAGCTAACTCACAAGCTAACATAAAGCCCACCATAACCCAAATTCTTTTACTATGGATAAATGGAAAAATATATCTCATTACCTTCAAGAAGTCTCAGTTTGGCCTCAACAATCCCTTGCTACAGCCTGCACTCAAGGACAAATAAGCCACATTAACACCATGCTCCCTACCCCTGGGGCAGAACCCTTTTATTAGCAACTTTTCCTCCTCATCACCTGGACACCTGAGTCACTGGCCCATGTGGTTAATCTTCCTTCTAACCCCCTGATTCAGGGGGAAAGGAAGAAATACGTCACAGATGCCCTGAAGCAGATTCTCTCTGGGGAGGGAGAAGCGAGGCTGTCTCCAGGGGCTGTATTTCAGTCTTGCTGTGACACTGCCAGCTCTCACCTGCTCTGGCTGGAGTATTTCTGTCTGTACACTGTGTGTAAAACCAGCCCTCTCTTTTCTGCTGAAACCTGATAAAACAAAGTACATAGTGGAAATGTGCTTTACAAATACTGTGTATTTTTAGTTAGGTGGGAGGGGGAAAGACTTGTATCACTTTGTGTCTGCCCCAGGCAGCTACACTTTGTTTGCGTTGTGCCTGAGCCCTGCCAAGGGATGTGATGGGGCTGCTCCTAGGATTTGGGTTTCTGCCCATCTTCTGGTAACTCTCTGCCCCAGCTGGGGCTCAGGGTTTCCTGTGGGAACAGGAGGGTTCAGATGCCAAGGGTCTTTAACCCTAAACCTTTCAGCTGACCTAGACAAAAATCTCACTTAAGGCAAATGTATATTTTTGAAAAGCTTTTAAAAACAGTGTATGTGCTCTCTGCTCATGCTCTTTCTGTGTCTGTTTTCTGGTGGTCAAAATAGGTTTGAACCAGCAACGTGCATAGTCATGGGTGTGAATGGCATTTCAGCCACAGAAGATGACTATTGAACCAGCAGGTCCTCCTGGAAGTCCAGGCTCTGACAAGACATGTGCCCAGCAAAACTGGCACCGACAGCTAAGCCTTCGGCTCTGCATGTTGGGCACTAACAGTGGGTCAGAACCAGAAGACTTTGAGGAGCCTGCAGAAAGCTGCAAAACTATGATACCGAAAACTTTTATCTCATGTGCCCCCCTGCTAGAAGACTCTGTAGCCCCTTTAGTTTCTGATTTGAAGTTACCATACGGCTCTGCTGAGAGGGCCTTTGGGCAGCTCGCACGGAGTCCCGCTGGGGCTGTGCAGGCTCACGGCTCCCGTGTCAAAGCCTTGCAGGAAACCCCTCCGGAACCACCCGCGGGGTGGCCCGCACGGACGCCGCCGGCAGGCCCGGGGGCGAACGGGAGCCCGCCGCGGGTGCTGCAGGCAGCGGTGCCCTTCAGCCCACGAGGGACCCCCTCCGCTCTGCCTGCGGAGCAGGGAAGGGAGCAGCCGGCACGGGGGCAGGGGGAGGCCGGACCGGCGGGGAAGGACAGTTTCTAAATCACGCCGCTCCTCACGGTGTGCGTGCCCGGGAGATGAAGCGGGGTTCCCGGTGGGAGCAGGGGTCAGACCACCGCAGGTGCAGCGGGAGGACCGGGACCGTTTAGAAACAGGCGCTGCGGCGGCTATGGGAAACGCTGAGCGTAAGGGAGAAGGAGAGGGAAGAAAACACCCCGCAGTAACAACAGAGATCCGTGAACTCATGTAGCCGAAGTGCCCGAGCCCTGCTGCTTCTCCGTCAGAGCTGCCCGGGGCCCGCCTACCCATCCGCGGGCCCCACAGACCCACACCGCGCTGCCGGGACCGGCCTTATTAGGCGGTACGGGAAGCGGCGGCACTGGTGCGCCCGCCCCGCCGGGGAGCGCCGCCTCCTCCGGCCGCGCCGCGCACGCCGGGACCGGCCCTGCCCAGCCCCGTTGCTGCCGCCGCCGCTGCTGCTGACCGGGCCTCGGCCCCCGGCCCCGCCGGCAGGATGCAGGTGAGAGGCCGGGGACCTCCGCGCACCCGGCCCGTGTGCAGGGGTAGCCCGCCCGCCCGAGCGAAGAGCTGGGGCCGGGCACCGTGTATGGTCACAGTCGCCGGGACGGGCGGCCTCGGGCCCCGCCGGCAGCAGCCGTGGGCCGTCCTCACTGGCGGGGTGGCCGTGGGCCGGGGGGAGCCCGGTTTCATCCCCCTTTCTGGGTGCTGAGGTGTCTGTTGTGTGGTGGTCTTGCTGTGCCGCTCTGTGATGTAGTTTTGGGGTAAATCTGTTTGAAGTCTATTCAGTAGATCATCTTAAAAAGATGTATTTCTCATTAAAAGGTCCTGGTGAATCACAGAATGCTGTTTGGAGCATAGGAAGCTCCATGTGAACATAAGGAGGAACTTTTTCACTGTGAGGGTGACAGAGCACTGGGACAGGCTGCCCAGAGAGGCTGTGGGGTCTCCTTCTCTGGAGACATTCAAACCCCTCCTGGACGTGTTCCTGTGTGATTTAGCCCAGATGACCCTGCTCTGGCAGGGGGGTTGGACTAGATGATCTTTTGAGATCCCTTCCAACTCCTAACGTTCTGTGATGCTGTGATTTGGTGTTGTATTTATTGTTATTGTTTTTATATGGCATTTATTCCGCTGCTGTAGTAAGCAGATGGGCGGGTGGGTGTTTCAAGCACTTTATCAGTATGTCGGTAAGTGACAGTAGATGCTGTGAAATGCTATATTGAGGGGGGAAATGACCACAGTTGAAGACAGAAAATTTGGCCTGCTATTGCTGTATTTTGGGAAGGTAGTCTAGAAATACTGTGTTTTGGTCTAGATGTGAGACGTGATCCTAAGCGGACCTAGTGTAAGGTATTTTGGTACAAGCCACAGTAAAGTACTAGTTGTAGTCACGGTGACTTGAATCTGTGGAGAAGACTTCCTGTGTACGCAGAGTTATGTCTGCAAGGCTGGTACTGGTGTGTCTGCTAGCCAGTGCTTTCCAATGCAGTGACCACTGATTTGGTGGCCTGCTCTGTGTGTCAGCACTGTGGCCAGCGTGCTTCCCCATTGCCTGGTTGCTTTCCTCCCCTTTCACCTTGTGAGAGCTGCAACGGTGGTTACAAAGCTTCAGACTGTCCATACTGTAAGTGGGATGGAATGAAATAAAGTAACTATTTGGGGTACGGGTCTGTGGCTGCGAAAAAGCCTCAGCATCAGGAAGGACAGACACTGTGACTCTCTGATGCTATCCAGACAGTTACCACTTTAGCAGCATGCTGTCTCTTGGAAAAACTTGACTGTGGTAGCTTCTGGAAGTGGCAAAGTTCTCCTTGGCCGTACAGAATCCATTTCTTACTCTGTTCTAGGACCCTAATAAAGACACGGAGTGGAATGACATTCTGCGCAAGAAAGGTATCCTTCCTCCTAAGGAAAACCTGGAGGAACAGGAGCGTGCAAAGGAAGAGGAGCAGCTTGCCATCCTTCAGAAGTCTCTCGGTGAGTGACGTGGCCCATTTGGCAGCAGGAGCAGTGCAGGTCTTGGAATGGCTCCTGGGGGAAGCTTGTATAAAGAGATGGCCAGCAGTTGTGTATATGCTTGTAAAGCAGTGTGTCCTTGTGCAAGTCTGTAAGGGATCCCAAAGCTGCTTCTCTCATAGGGTGATAGTCCCTTAACAACATCAAACAAATATGTTTCTGAACGCAGGGATCCTTCTGTCACAGGAAAGCTTTGTTCTTGATGTCAGCTCCATATTTATATAGAAGTCAGCACTTGAAAACTGAAATAAGAACAGTGTGAAGGGAGTATGCCATGTGAATGTGCAAGTAAAACTGTCTCATGACATCACCAGTTGGTTGTTTCTTCCATTGCTCCAGCATCCCAGTCGTGTTGTGTGTGTTGGGTACATCTTTGCTGCAGCTGCCACACTTGAAAGCTAGCACAGGTGCTAGTGTGCTAGTCTGGTCAACCCTCAGCTCCAAGTCCTTTACATTGCTGTCATTCCACCTATGTGTCTGAAGTGTGTAATGTTTTCTAAAAATTCAGTAACAATAATACCTCAAAAAAGCTTTGGCCTTTATCAGTCCAAAAGTTGTATTTCCCATAGCTAATCTGTCCTTACAGTGAATAAATCCTGGTACAAGCCACAGCAAAATACCAGATGTAGTCACAGTGACCTCAATCTGTGGAGACTTTTGGACTGATAAAGGCTGATGTGTTTTAATCATGGAATGAGGTTTTCTCTGATCTGATGTTTCTTCCATTCTAGTGAAAACTTATGAGGACATGACTCTGGAAGAGCTAGAAGAGAATGAAGATGAATTTAATGAGGAAGATGAGAAAGCTATTGAAATGTACAGGTCAGAGCAGCATGCGAGATTTGGCTTTAAGGGAAATTGGAGGGCTTTTCTTTTACATGCTGTGAGAGGCTGTTGAAGAGAGGAAGGATGTTGGTAGGTCTGATGATAGAAAAAATGAGTTGTGTTTCTGGTCTCTTGTAGAGCTTCCAAGTGTCTTTAGTAGGATAACTGGGTTTAAATTCAGTGTCCTTTTGTCTACGGCCTGGATTTGCAAAGATAACGTACACCTACAGAGTGTGTGGCTGGGGATTCTGAGCACTTTGAAAATCACCTCAAAGATGTCTCAGTTTTTGCATGAATTGAGGTTTAGGTGCTGCAGATTTATCTAACTACAGTGTTGGCTTTCCACTGTCTCTATCTTTACCATCTCTTGTAATTTTGCCTCTTGGTAGTGTAGTGTCTGCAGTAGGAATGTCTGCTGAGGGCAGAAGTGAGGAAAACAAATTTCATGGAACATAGTTGCACTTCTTGCATGTTGGTGGTTTTAACTTGTGATGCAAATAAAAGAGCATCTATTGATGATGTCAGCTTGCTTGTGTTGCTTTGGGGTTTGAAGAGGTTTGTAATGTGCCTCTGAAGTTTCAACCAGCTTGTTTAACTGTTGTTCTGTCAAAAATGCATTTATTCACAAAATCTTTTCCCATTCCTTGCTATTCAGACAGCAAAGGTTAGCAGAAATGAAAGCAGCACAAATGAAGAACAAATTCGGGGAAGTTTCGGAGATTTCAGGAAAAGATTATGTCCAAGAGGTTACCAAAGCTGGAAAAGGTATATGGGTAGTCCTGCACCTCTACAAACAAGGGTAAGAATTGGGTTCTAACTTCTAAACCTTTCACTGTCAAGAGCTGAAAATACTCTAGACAAATGCATAGCTACGGTAGAAATCAAGGAACTGATTTTGGAATTCTAACAAATAAAAAATTGCATTAGGACTTTCATTACTGTTGACTCCAGACTGGTGAACCTGGCTCTAAAGCCATGTTACCAGGACATCTTTTGGGGTGTTTTTATACATCTCTACAGCACGGTGTGACTTGTAGCATCCATCTGCCCTAGTATTTCAGATGTAGGAGCTAACTTTGAGCTTTGGAAATTTTTCTGGATAAAGTGTGAGGGACCATGCATAAGAAGGACCACTGTATGGCTACAGTCTGGCTTCTAGATCCATAAAAATGGAGTGACCAAAGCTTCTGGTCCTGTCAGCATGATGGAGAAACTTCACAAAATGGTCAGATATGTTGCTAACATTTTCTAGAAAGGGTTAGAAAGACCTGATTTTGGTTTTGTTCACTGTTTCTAGTTGCCTCACAGGTGTTTATTACAGAATGGGTTTGGTTGGAAAAGATCATGAAGTCCAACTGTTAATCTAACACTGCCAAGCCCAACCACTAAACAATGTCCCTAAGCATCATATATACATGTGTTTTAAATATCCCTAGGGATGGAGACTCAACCCATTCCTTGTGCATCCTGTTCCAGTGTTTGACAACCCTTCATAACACCCAATCTAAACCTCCCCTGGCACAACTTGAGGCATCACTTGCATCCTTTCTTCCAGGAGCTGCTTTTCTTGCTATTTTGCCCTTGCTCCTGCAATTCCTCAATATTGTATCATCGATTCCTCTGTAAGATGGAGGGGAAGATTGTATTGCTAATACCTTAAAACAATCCCCACCACTGCACCCTCCGCCCACTGAAATCTCCAATAAACAAAATAAAACAAAACCCACCCAACTGCAAAGACACCCAAAAAAAGCCTCCTGTGATGCCCATTTCCTTGGAATGATGGCCAACAAAAGTATTCAGAGACTGCTTCTGGTACATTTGTCTTTCCATAAATGCTACTCATTGAGCTGATATTTCTGACCTTTCTTCTGGAGCAGATTGCCATCTAATTCATCTCTTATTGTTTCTTATGCGTGTCTGCTGCTGTTCACAGAATTCCACTCTGTGCCTTAATAAATCAACACATGAGCGGGCTTGCACGGAAGTTCAGAGACGTGAAATTCATCAAAGCTATCTCTACCACCTGCATTCCCAACTACCCTGATAAGAACCTGCCCACAATATTTGTCTACCTGGAGGGAGACATCAAAGCTCAGTTCATCGGACCTTTGGTGTTCGGTGGCATGAACTTGACAAGGGATGGTGAGTGCCTGCATCTCCTGTCTTCCAAAGTAAAAGCAAAACTGCTTTGGTGGGAATGAGGAGTGAGGATTAGGATGAGAAGTGAGGTACTAAAGTCAAAATAGTCTATTATAATTTAAGTTTTTTTAGCCCTAGAGCTCAAGAATGTGTGTTCAAGGCTTGTAGAAGCATTGAGTGTCTGAGTAGCCCAACATACAGGTAGTAATTTTGTGTGTGCACAAGTAATTGCACTGTGTCTTGTGAAAATTTCCTCAGTATATTAAAAGATATATAATATATCACACCCACACACGTTCTCTGGGGGTTTTGTTCCCGAATGACTGAGCTTGCCCCCGATTACTTGATAACCTCTGCACTTGATAACTGGTGCTTGCCTATTGCATTGTAGAGCTTCTTGTTTATTTTTCAAGCTGATGGCATGTATTTGTCTGTTACCTTCCTGACACTCAGGCTCTACTTCTGAGAGCCTGTCCCTTGGTCCAAATGGGGCTGCTAGCCTGAAATTGGACTGCTGCTTTTTCCTCTTGCCACCTCCTGGACATAGCAGCACATTAAGCTGCCTCAGTGCTTCAGGAGCACAGGGCTCAGCAGGGAAGAGGCTGTCACCTTTCCTGGAGGTCATGGTTTTCCCTACACTATTTCTTCTTGCCCATCTCAGCAGGCTAGGGAGCTGTGCAGCCTCATCAGTGTGATGTGCTTTGGGAGGTGGGGGCCGTGGCCTGGTGATGCAGGTCTTGCAGAGCACCATGGATGGTATCCTTCAGCAGTGCTTGAAGACGGGTCAGCAGTGAAAAAGGCTGTTCTTGGAAAGCAAATGCAACGTGGGTGTAACCTAGTGGATTTTACTTCAGTTAAAAGGATACTCATCAGCTTTCCAAGTTGGTGCACTGGTCCAGATGGCTTCAAGCTTTTTCAGGGTCAGACTTCAAGGGCATCCTTACCTAACCCGAACCACAGATAAAAAGCAATTCAAGGTCCCTGCTGCAGTCCCTGCTCCATGATGACACTGCTCTTTGCATCCCAAAACCCTGCTGTAGAAAATGCTCCCCTGCTTTGAACTGTCGGAAGGGGAAAACCTCACCAGTGAGATCAGTAATTTGAGAACAGGTAACTACAGCATTTGCCTCACCATGCACTGAAGTGAGCAATGTAGCAGGAACTTGCAGTTAGCTTTCTCCCTTTTTTTTAGCACATAAATAATTGATTTGGGAAGGGGGAGGTCTGAAGGTGACCGAGCCAGCTTAATTCACTCATCACAGAAAGCTGGGCACTGAAATTCTGCACTTCCTTTTATTTCTCCCTTCTCCCCTAAGCTAGGTGACTGCTGCTAAGAGATGAAAGGAAGAGTGAGGTGGTATTCATGGCTCTGTAGTGTCAGAAGGAAGTTGGATTTAATGGTAGGTAGGGTTGCCAGCAGGACTAGGAGAAAGGTTTCAACAGAATGTGTTGTATTGATTTTTCTACCACTTTTGGGAAGCAACACAGTTTGAGTCTGCATAGTAATAGGCCTTCTACTCACGGTGGACTCTCATGCTGTCTTACCAAGGAACTAATCATCAGTGCACGATGTGGTGGGGAAGGGGTGAATTGTGTTTATAAAGCACGTCCATGAAGATTACCTAGAATTCAGAGGTGTAAACAGAACTGCTGTGGGGTTTTTTGCCCCACAGCAAACCTCTTCCCTGCCTCTTCTGACTGTATCCTGGGGGTGGAAGAGGTAGGGAAAGAATAGAGCGGGGACCTGGTTTTTGTGGTGGCAGTGTGATAGGAAAAGTCAGCTGGGGAAGCAAGGGTGGGCTTTTTCCAGTTTGCTCTCCTGCATTCATGGCTCTCTTGTTTTCCTCTCTACAGAATTGGAGTGGAAGATTTCAGAGTCAGGTGCCATCAAGACAGACCTCGAGGAGAACCCCAGGAAGCAGATCCAGGACCAGCTCATGTCCTCAATCAGGTCGTGTGTCCCAGCCAGGGGGGAGAGTGACTCAGAGGATGACTAACTCCTGTGTCGGCATCAAGATTGATACAGTGTGCTTCCAGCCAGTGTTCCCATCTAGAGCACTGGGGACGTTCATCAAGCTCCTGAAGCACTACCCTTCTGGGGCTCAGCAAGACAGCCATTCATCTAGAAACTTTCAGAAATGAAAAAAGTTTCTTTCAAAGAAAAAAAAACCCCACAACAAAAAACCCAAACTCCAACAAAAAAACCCAGAAGAAAACAAACTTATTACAGTTTGACAAATATGATTCTGAAAGGCGTTTTATATTATGAAGCTTGAATAAATCAAAGTTTCTAAATACAGACATCAGTAGAAACAGAGGTCTCTTACTTTCCTGGTAAATAGCTGACTTCTTTAAGAAAAATCTGAAATATGAAGTGGCCTTAAGTGCACTGGTTTTGACAAGCTTAACTTGTGTAAATCTAATCTAAATATTAGTCTTAAACTGTTGGTCCTGGTTGGGACAGCCAAGCACTTAATTGGGCCTTGGCTAATCATACATGGATGTTGGACCGCCTGGGCTGCTTGGAGAGCGAGATGAGGTGACCCATGATGTGGGTGCTGCTGAAGGTGGTACATGGTTCTTTTTGGAGGGGTATACATGCAGGCAGGGGTCGGCAAAAAGCAGTGAGATGGAGACTCTCCCAGTTAGTTTAAGAGATACCTTGGTGATGGCCAGCATCTCCTGGGACCCGCCAAGCCCAAGAAGCCCCTCTCATTTAGCAGTGGTGTTTTACCTTTTGCAGGGGCTGAGCTGCTTGCACCAGCTTGTCTGCTAACTGGGAAAGAAAATTCAAGGTGGTGGGGCCTGAGGGTGGCATTGCTGACTTCTTCCTCAAAGTCAAAAATCTGATGTATTGCTACAGTAGTGCCAAATGGGAGGGAAAACGATATTTGAAGATCTGATGTCTTCCTATATTAAAGCTTTCTGTCTTCTAGGTACAGTAATAATAATTGGAGGCTTAGAAGAGAAAGAACAGAAACATCACCTTAATTATAGATCTGCTGACACTCAGAGCTGCTTGCTTCTTTTGGGTTGGATTAAGTGTCCACCTACACTTTTAATTTGTCTGCTTTTGGGCTAACAGGCTCCAAGAACTTCTACTAACAAAATGTCCTTGGGGCAGTCTTGTTATATTGCTGATGGATTCTGTGGGTGGATGGTGCAGAATGCAATACTCAATAAGCAATGATTTATTTTTTATTTTAGTTTTGTATCAGTTCATAGCAACTCTTAAGCATGTTTCCTGCACTCTGTCACCCCAGTCAAATTGTGGTGTAGTTCAAAAAAAAAATAACTGTGCCTTAAACTTCAGGTGAAGTGGTAAGATCCTGATGGAAAGCTGCTTCTCTGAGATCCAGGTGGTGACTTGGGGTCACTTAAGTGTCCTCTTTCTTTGCTCTGTTGTCAAAACCAAACAAAAACGCTAACGCTGAGCAAGTGAGCCAAATGCAGTGGGATACAAGCTGATAAATATTGAATATTCTTGGTGTACATACACGCCACCACGCTTCTCTAGACATAGGACAATCCAAAATACTATCAGACCTGAGGTTTTTCTTTACTTACCTACATGCTCTTAGAATCTAGGAAGAAGAAAATTCTCTCTCCCTGCTTCTTTTGCTTAGCTTTGCCTGTCCTTGTTTAACTGTGCTTTGGAGTGACTTATGAAGTGTAAGGACCAAGTTCCTTTTGGAGGAAACTGTCTTAGAGGAGCAAGTCCAAAAAGGGCATTCGGTCCAAAGATGCAGGCCAAAGCTATCCCAAAAGAAGGGCCTCTGAAATCTGTGTGGTGTGGATGTCATCTCCTCACCCTCTCCCTCCAGATCAGCTCCTGTTAAGCTGTCAGAGTTGCAGATGCCACACAGCTGCCATACTTCTCTCAACTTGTTTTTTTAATTTAAAGTTTATCAGCCCTTCTAGGAAGGGGCGATAGGATCGGTAATCCATCTTTTATCACTGGTGTGACAAATTCAATTTGAAATCTAATTTTAAAAGTAGATGATACTTTGGATAGTTTTTACTTCTATTAATCCTTCTTTTATTGTCTCCCACCTCTACAGAGGCAGAATAGCAATAACATTGCAGCTGCCCTTTCACTGTCCTCTAGATCACTGCTGGTTCACGGGCTCAAAGCAAGATGACTGTCCTCTAGGGTCTTGGAAACACTTGGAAACAGTCCTCAAATTTGTCCCAGTGTTTGAGTGGCTCCCTCTGTCCTTTGCATCCTGCACAGGCAGTGAGACCTTGAGGCAGAATAGCTAAAGACAGTCTGTTGCCCAGGGCCTGATCCAAAGGTTGTTCAATCAGGAGAACTGGTGTTTCAAAGACAAGACGTGATGCAATAAAACCTTGCACAAATAAAAGGGCAGGGCAGGACTTTGAGCTGTTTCCACCTCAATCTTTTCTTCAAGCAGGGTCTTAAAACCACAGCTGCCTCCTTTTGTACCGAGCCCAAAAGGTTGTGCAGGCTCTGGGATCACCAAGAGCACTAAGCTCCCACAAAAGTCCAGGGCTGTGTATGGGTATCTTGGTGCCCCAAGCTGCTCAGCTGTGGTGAGCCAGATACCCTGTGCCCATGAATGACACAGCACCCCTGGGTAGTATTTGTGTTTTCACTCTACAAGGAACAAACCAGGCTTGACCAGGTCATTGGGCAGGAGAAGGTGAACTTGCCCCTTCTTCTGGCCTGTTCCCTGTCAGGACTGTAGCAGGAGCTGCTCTGCAGTGTCAATAGGCATCATCATGCAACACAGAGCAATTCAGGAGAAATGGGGACAAGCTTTGACTTGTGCTGCCTTTCATTCTGAGCTGCTTCATGCGTTGACACACTGGGGAATGCCATTCAAGGACGCTGTCCTGGCAGGGGCAGATGTGAGAACTGCCGAAAACCAGAAGAGGCCGAATGCTCTGCCCAGCTGCTGAGACCTGTATGGGGCATCACTTCAAATGGTCTCTGTGCCTCTCTGTATTTGGCTAAGTGTGAAGACAGCTTCTTGTAATCTTACTCTTTCTTGCCAATCATGCTGCCCTGCTCAAGGCCGTTTGTAGAAATTAGGTCTCTGCAGGAAATGGATAATGAGCTCTGTTTAACCTTTTGGCAGAGCAGAAGCTTTGTGAAGGGGAATGAGCTTTCGCTTAAAAGGAAGCCAGCTGCTAAATAGTAAACCAAACCAGCCAATTAATATACATAGCTGAATGAGGCAATATAATGGGAGAAAATAATTGGAGAGCCTGACCTGCAAAGATTTGGGATGCTGTTGCTAAATGCACTGTCAATATTTTTGCAGCCTGCTGGTAGGTAGTGTCTGATCAGTGCTCAATTCTTCCCAGTATGGGAAGGGTCTTTCTGTGAGCTGTCGTGGGAGATGGCAGAGATCCTGTAACCAGTGCTGAGGCACGGCTGTGAAAGCATCCCTGACTCACCCCACACTGCAGTGGTGCAGGAGGTGCCCGGGGGGGGAGGGAAGTAATCCTGGGGCACAGACAGGACTGCAGATGATTTGCCATTAGCAGACAGTCATGCTGGAGTTTTTTTGGTGGACTGTGAGTGAACCACTCGTAATGAAAAGGTACAGGTCTGAAGTCTGCTGCTTACTCAGGTTACGTGAGCAGCCACATCAGGTTCATAGCAGGCTGCCCTAACCCAAGTAAGCCACTGGTCTGATTCTCTTTTACCCAGACCCACTTGCACTTCAGGGTTCACCAAACCCAGAGAGTAAGAATTTGCATCCCCTTTGCATGCAGAGAGACAGGCAGGTGTTGTGCAAGCAGGGCAAGGCGATGGAGAGAGGCAAGTTCTCCATGTAATTAATCCCACTGCAGTGGGGAGTGTGCAGGTAGGCAGGAGCATCTGCAGGCCTGCCATTGCAGGAGGTGAAATAAAGGAGCGTCCTCTGAATACCCGTGCTGTGACATAACTGGTTTGGTCAGATCCCCCTTTCCCAGGGTTCAGCTCAGCCCTGCCTGCCTCCTCTTCGGGTCTGGCCCATCATCTCCCTTCCCAAACACACTCATGACAACATAAGCTCTGATCTACAGCACTTCCCATGGAAATTAAGGTATGCTTTTCATTCCTGTATTATAAACTCAAATTCATAATACTTCATCATTATTCTCTGGAAATCTAGGGAAGTTTTGTGGACTGTGTAGTGATGGGAAATGAGGCTTCTAATAGACACCTCATTAACTCAGTTTGGACCAGCTTGTGTTTTGCAAAGGGAGTAGAAAAAGCACCATCCTATGAACCTTTTGCTGTATATTTGTTGGGATCGGATCACGTCTAAAGAAACTTCGCTCTCACTGAGATCAAAGGGGGGAACGGTTTCCGTTCTCCGTTCTTTTAAATCACTACATTGCTAAAACTAATCTATTCCCTGTCAATTGTTTGGAAGGCAGTTGAACTCATTTCCCATTACATCCCATTATAAATCACTCCATTTCAGTCTCATTTAGCTAATTCGGTCGTCAAAGGATTTCAGGAGGCATGAAATATGTTATTGATGCATTTAGCTCTTCACAGAATTATAAAAAGTATTGAACTTCTTAGGTCTGTCTATTTGCAGATGGTTCTTGTGATGCATGGAAAGGCTTCATTCCCTCCCGTGGAAGACAGAACCATTAAAAAAGAAAATCCAAGCAGCAAGAGACTGTCTCTAGGCTTGTGTGGGAGATGGATGAATGATCTGACTTGTTTTTGTGTAACGTGTTAAAACTTTCATCTCTTGACACCCTGCAGAATTTTTCAGGACTTTACCAGATTAATTTTAATTTACAGAGCTGACTGAAGGAACTGAGGTCTGATACAAAATGACAGGAAAAATACCAAGTAATTCTGAGGTTGTTTCTGTTTAACACTTCAAATGTTAAATAAGCAAGGAGTTATAATCTAAGGCAGAACAGGCCATGTAACAGATGTTAATGGACAATTAATGAGGTGAATGTAGTTATGCATATATGTAAGCCTCTGGTTCAATATATCTGCTATAAGAAGTCATATTTCTTTCTGTATACTGAACGGCTTAAACACAAAGATGCTTCTTGTGGAGGCAAAAGCTGCAGCGCTTGCTAGTGAGAGCAAGTCTTGATTTTCCAGACAGCTGTTGCCTACCCCCAAAGTGACAGCAATTCCTGCTATGGCATGTGTCATCCTGATCCCACTCCCCAGAACATCCATAGGAATACTCTCATTTGCAAGGAGGGCAGGAGAACCAGCTACTGAACTTTTCTTCTTGCCTGATTGCAGTTTATTTTTCTGTGAAATAGTACAGACGGTCTGGAGGTGTGGGGAAACTTCATTAATTATCTGCCCATATGCAGATGATTTCTGTTATGTAAAGCTGAAAGTAGAGATGGCCTGGATCCTTCAAGTTGAGCATTACTTTCTGTGCTTTAGTTATTCCCAGCCTCAGGTGATTAGAGGAGCAATTGTGAAGGCCACTTCCGTGGAGACAACCAGCCAAAATCATCTGCGAAGGCTGATCTCTGCCACAGCACCAAGGCATTGACTATTTATCAAGAAAGTGCTGGTGGTAAAAGGGTGCAAAGTTTGGTGGGGTGAAGGAAGAACAGGAGAACATGCAAAATGTGGAGTTGGGTTTCCTGTTTGGTAATGTCCCCCAACTTTTTCAGCTGGGGTACATTCCTTCTGATCTCACCTAGCTACCATGTGAGCCGGATCCTGCGGTGTGAACTAAGTCTAGACCATACAGCTGATCCTGGAAGTGCTTGATGTTCCTTTTTGTTTTCTTTGAGAAAAGAGGGAGGGGGAGAGCCCTCAATACAGTGGGAGAGGTGAAGGGCAAGAAGCACAGGCAAGTAAAAAGAGAGGCTTAAATGAGAAACTTGTCCATTGCTAGAGAAGAGGAGTAGAGGTGAGGAAGATAATAAAAAAATTACATCTGGCATTATAAGGAAGATTCAGGAATATTTGGTGCTGTGATGCACTAGGAGAAGCACTGTCTTCTCAAAGGATGGGCTTGGCACATGTAGCTGCACACTGAGTATAGCAAAGTGGATGAGAGCATTGAATCACACATCAAGAGGAGAATTTTGCAGACCCATCAGAGCTTCATCCCTGGCTTCAGTGTACAGGAAGAAGTCAGACAAACATGGATGCTGTGATCCATGGAGGAATGTTAGGGGGTAGGCTGCAAGTAACTGTCACTATTAATGAGAGCAGAAATCAGGCAGGTTTTCAATAAGTAACATCGATTGGTAAAAAAATAAATCATGCGTAATTCAAGCCAGGAAAAGATACTGCTGTACTATTTGCATACTAATAAGCTGTCTTTAGCATAAGCTCAGCAAAAGCTATGAATTTTTCAGGTGAGAGGAGCTGTTTATATCCAGTTTTATAAGACACATTAAGCACTAATGGCATCGTATCATCTGGTGTATGTCCTTTTGCTGACTGGTAGCTGATACTTCAGGGTTTACAACCTCAGGGTGCTCTGGATGATAAAACAGTGACCAAGAGATTTAGTGGCATCTCTACAAAACACACAAACACCCTTTCCTCTTCTCCTGGTGGTAGGATAACCAGCAAGCACATGGACACGCTTCCATCGCTCAGAGCTTTAACCTGGGGGAAATCTTTAACGTTAAATCCACATCAGCTCTAACGGTCACTCCAGGTCTGCGAGGAGCACATGGGATTTCCTTAGGAAGTCATGCAAGAACCTGGGCCCTGGTGTATCCCCTGGGTTGTGTCTTGTTCAGCTTGTTCTGAAATGTAGATATTGCCCTGGAGATCTGGGCACTCAGCTGGACACAGACACCCCCTTGCTTAGAAAGCAAGCAGAGGGAAAGGGAGAGGTTTCTGCAGACTCAACTCTCCTCCATAGAGGCCCTCCCAAAAAGGCCGGTTTCCCCCAAAGTGTGAAGGACCCCGTGGGGTAGGGCACCTCCATGCAGTGACACAGAAGTTCCGTGCTCCCTGTCAGTGCTGGTGGGTTTGATTCCATTACCCCAGTGAAGAGGAAATGTGTACAAACCAGAGCACACCACAGCCTGGGGATGATGTGGCAGGCAGCGTGGGTGGGATCCTGGCTGAGGGTGTGTGCTGGGTTGACCCTGGCTGGAGGCCTGGAGCCCACCAAAAACGATTTATCACTCCTCTCCCCAGCTGGACAGGGAAGAGAAAATATATAACAAAAGGCTCATGGGTCAAGATAGGGACAGGGAGAGATCACTCATCAACTGCCATCATGGGCAGAACAGAAAAATTAATCTATTACCCTGGGTGGCACAGCAGCTTCAACCAGGGGGAAATCTTTAATGTTAAATCCACATCAGCTCTAACTGTTGGTCCAAGTCTGTGAGGAGCACATGGGATTTCCTCCCTCCTTCCTCCTCCTACCCCTCCTTCCTCCTCAGGGAGAGGACTCCTCACGCTCTTCCCTTGCTCCAGCATGGGGTTCTTCCCATGGCAGACAGTCCTCCATGAACTTCTCCGATGCAAGTCCTTCCCACAGTCTACAGCTCTTCACAAACTGCCCTGGTGTGGGTCCCTTCCACGGGGTGCAGACCTTCAGGACCAGGCTGCTCCAGTATTAGTCACAAGCCCTGCCAGCAGAACTGCTCCGGCGTGGGCTCCTCTCTCCACAGGTCCTGCCAGGAGCGTGTTCCAGCATGGGGTTCCCACTGGGTCACAGCCTCCACCTGCTCCAGTGTGGGATCCTCCGCAGGCTGAAGGTGGATATCTGTTCCACCATCAACTTCTTGAGCTGCAGGGTGACAGGCTGCTTCACCATGGTCTTCTCCATGAGCTGCAGGGGAATCTGCTCTGGCACCCAGAGCACCTCCTCCCTTTCCTTCTTCAATGCCCTTGATATCAGCAGAGTTCCTCACACATTCTCACTTTTCTCTCTGGCTGCAAAAACTGCTGCTACTTCGTTTTTTTTACTTCTTAAATGTGTAATCCCAGAGGCGCTATGACTGTCACTGTTTGGCTCGGCTTTGGCCAGCAGTGGGTCTCTGTTGCAGCCAGCTGGGTATTGGCTCTGTCAGACCTAGGGGAAGCTTCTAGCAGCTTCTCACCGAAGCCATCCCTGCAGCCCCTCTGCTACCAAAACCTTGACACACAAACCCAATAGAGGACGAGCAGCTGGTAGGGCTACTAGGCAGGATGGATGCTCAGGCCCACTAAGATCAGGGAGTGCTTGGAGCTGCTAGCTCATGTCTTTACTTTGCTGGCAACAAGAAAAACGCTTACTGGGAACAGAGCTGCCCATCTGCAGGTGATGGTTACAAAAGTATGGACGGAGGCAGCGTGGTGTGGGTGTCCTGGGAATGGTTTGGATTTCATGGGGAAAGGGGAGTCAGGTCTTTCATGTAAACATGTGGGAGGACTCACAGGCTGTTGTGGTGTACATCGCTCTGAGGTTTAGGGAAGGTGTCATCATGGACGAGGCATAGAAATGGGATCAGCTGCTCGCTATGGCTGTGGCAACTTTTCCATGGCTTTGCCAGGACTCATCCTCCTCACCAGGAAAATTAGTATTAGTGTTTCCTGACCTCATATTGCTGCTTCAGGGTCTTCATGATTTATATCTGCAGCAAGCAATGAAGCACTATGAGGGCAATCGCTGCGCTAGGTAGTTGTTGTTTCGTCTGTTTGTCCATCCGTGGCAAATTTCCACATTCTCTGCTGTTGCTGTACTCACTATGCAAGCAAACGCTGCTATTCCACTTGTTAAAGAATAACTGACTTTTGCAAAAGCTGGTTAGCCCCGATTTTCCACTATTTATTGATTTTAATGTGTCTTTTTCCATTAAGTATACTTAATTAAGTGCTCCTCAAGATAAATCTGAAACATTTGCTAGCCCAGAAAGCAGTTCAGATCTTCTTCTCACTGAGGACCGCAGCAAGCTGATCCTATTTAGGAAGGCACCTCCGTTCAAGAGCTCGAATGCTGCTTCAGGCACGTTGGAGTTTTTGGGAGAGACGAGAAAGCTGGGAAACTTCTGCAGTATCCCCTCTGACAAGCACACTAGGCACAAAGTAGACACAACTGTGCACAAGATGGCAATGTTCTCCACGAAAAGGACCTTTCCTTCCTGCCTGCCTTCCTTGCTACAGTCTGCCTGTATACTTTTAGGCACAGTGCTGGTTTCAGTGAAGTATCAATGGCAGCGCTTCAGATGCTTAGTTCTGCTGCGTGCGGGATTGAAGCCTCTGTCAATGCATACAGTGAGACATGCACGCCAGCTGTATGCTGAGCTGTGTCTCACTGCAGGCATGTGTAAATCTGTCCCACAGGCTTCTAACAGCTTTTGCTAACACACCAGACAGAAGCCTGGTTTATCCTGCCTTCTGACCTGACTATTATTACACATGAACATGGTGTCTACACCCCTAACTTTGCAGGGCTGTTTTTCAGGAAGAATGCATCTGGAGCACAAGTCCTGTGAGGAGTGGCCATGGGAGCTGGGGCTTTTCAATCCTGAGAAAAGGAGGCTGAGGGGAGGCCTTATTGCTCTCTGCATCTGGTGGTTGCAGAGATGTCGGGGTTGGTCTCTTCTCTCGGGTGACAAGTGATAGGACGAGAGAGAATGGCTTAAAATTGCACCAGGGGAGATTCAGGCTTGATATCAGGAAGAATTTCTTTACTGAAAGGGTTGTCAAACATTGGAACAGGCTGCCCAGGGAGGTGGTGAAGTCACCATCCCTGGGAGCATTTAAAAGGCGTGTAGATGAAGTCCTTAAGCATGTGGTCTAGAGGTGGATTAGTCAGGGTTAGGTTGTGGTTGGACTCAATGACCTTAAGGATCTCTTCCAAGGCAGGTGATTCTATGATTCTGTAATCTGTCACTATCTTGGTCACTATGCTGGCCATGCACACTTCTGATTCACCCATCACCGCAGCTCCAGGCATCTTGTCCACAAAACCATCACATCTAAATCGGTCTCCAGAAAGAACTTGGATCCAAATCCAGTAAAGGCTGAGGAATGGGCTCAGCCTGTCAGTAGCACAGCAGTCCCACTCACAGTGTGTGAGATACATGAACGTCTTCACAGGACTGAGTGTGCCTGTTCCTTGTTTTCCCTGTCTGAGGTAAGGCAATTTCCATACCTTTCTCTGGGATGGTCTACTTCTCTTTTGGAGAAAAGCCGGCATAAAGGGAATGGGGTGAGCTACACGGGCTAAGAACTAGGACTCTCCCGCTTTAGAGCATAGAGAGCACCCTGGACCAGGAGCAGACACCTCTAGACTGAGAAAACTGGATTAAATGAAGAAGCTGAGGGCTAATATCTGTCAGTGGTGTTGAAAAAGACCCAGAAACTTAAAACCTAAAAAGCCTATCCAATATATTGGTTACCCTATTGGTTTGAAAGAAGGATATCAATAAAATATTAATCCAAATTGATTATGCTAATATGTGAGTCCCTTCACAGATCTTCAGTTTTCTAATCACCCTCAGGAGAGTCCCTGGCTTGCCATTGCGGGTAACAGCCTGGGTGGGTGGCTGCCATGCCAGCAGAGAGCCTGAGAAGAGACATGAGAGCCCCTTCCCCATCCCTGAGGACATCAGACCCCTCGGTAGCTGCTACTGCAGTGCAGCAGCACTCAGTCTCCTCGTAGCTGAGCCACATGCAAGGATGCTGTCACACAGCTGCCAATGCTGCTTCTCTCAGGGCAGCTCTGCTCCCTTGTTTAGCCATGCAGAGGCACCAGAGAGGGCCCTTCAGGAGAGCAGCAGAACTTGCCATCTCCACTACCAAAAACTAATTTCTAGACTTGGTGAGGGCACATCTAGCCACAGTCCTGTGTGTTGTTGCTCAGTAACAGAGAGTCAAGCAGCCCCCACCTGAATGAACAGCTCCTCAATTGAGGAGCTTTTCAGTGTCTTTCATTTATTGAGCAAAGAGGGATTTTAGCCCTAAGGTGATGGTTCTTATAAGGTTGTGATCCCAACTCTCTGCTACAGGCGATTATCCAGCTCCTCTTCATGGGTTCACCTTCCTCTGTTCTTCCTGAAGACAAATTCATGTGTGACAGTATTGCTTTGATGTTTCCTTTATAGACAAAGAAACTATTCAGGTTGACCCCTAGTTTTTTATGGTCAAAAACCTCCTCCACCCTAGCACTGGGTGTGATGACGAGGAGAGCAATATCAGTTTCCAAATCAGAGCTGGGCTCTGGATGGACACACTGAGAAATGGTGAAAGAGGACCTGCCTAGAACTACCATAGCACGCATCATCCAACACACCAGTTAACAGTGAGAGTGGCAGGGTGGACATCTCTCCTTACATTCAAGGAGGATGCATGATCTCTCAAATCTTAGTACCTAATGCTGTGGTTTGCAAATCTGTAGTGCTGTTCTATGAGATTTCAGGATCCTGTGTCGGAGTGGCCTGCTTAAGGCTTGGAACATGGACAGTCACCCAGAACAGAACAAAAAAATACTTCACCGAGCACTAAGTGAAGTTGCTTGAGGTGGACTGGCCCCTGGGCAGTTTGCCCTCCCCCTCAGAGCCCTGCCTAAGAGGCATCCTGTAGGTTAAGTCTTCTAAGCTTAATTTTCTAATCTGCAGTAAGCCCAACCCGCAATTGTTGCTTTTCATGTGGAGCAGGAGGGCTCTCGGAGGGCGTGTGTGTGCCCCGGGTGTGCACGTTGGGCAGGGCAGCTGCTGCGTTTGGGTACGTGCAATGCCCGTGCCAGCTTGCTGCCTGTGCCCGCGGGCAGAGCACCCCGTACATCTCTATTCCCGTGCTTGACTGACATTCGGTTATTACAACCTCCACAGAGCTTTTCAAACCTTAAATAACCCAGCCTCATAATCACTCTGGGAGGTAATTAAGCCGCCTGGTTATCAAGAGTGGAACTGAAACGTGGAGTTGGGATGGAGATTTTGGAGAAGATAGCCTTTTCTTTTGCAGGACAGCTCACAAAACACTACAAGTGCTGTGGACCAGGTTTTCTGCTTCTGTCACGGCTCAGCATCAATACTGGGGTTAGATGTTTAGGAAGCTCCAATTTCCCAGCCCTGTTCTCGGAACATCTTCCCAGAAGACAGAATCCTAATGCACCTTGTTAGAAAAGAGAGCAAAAAGGGATCTTTTAAAAAATCTAAACTGTACCTAAATCATGGTAATTTGGAGAACATCACAGGCATGTTTCTGTGTCTTGATGCAATGATAGTGTCTCTCTTTGTATCGGGTTTTAGCTTAATCTGTGATGGACTGAACTTTTTTCCTTTTCTTTTTTTTTTTTTCCCTTTCCCTTTTTACCATGGCAACCTCACTATGGTGATTTCAGGGCTAGGGAGCTTTATATTTATCTTGACCAGCATGAAGAAGTCTGAGCCTCATTAACTGAGGAAGGTGGATGGATAGCATATGGAACACACCGCACACAAGAAGGCGCTTCCCTTCCCAGGGCAACTGGGTCATTCATATTAGCTACACGACCTGAAAGTTTCCTTTTGGAAATACTGACTTGCTAACTGTTCTCTCTGTCCCAAGGGAAGAAAATCCAGACAGATGGCTTCAGAGAAACCTTGCATCTTTAAGGGAAGATATCCTCCTGGAACAATAATTAATGCTGGTGTGATTTTTTATTATTTTTTTTAAATTTTTTTTTCTTTTTTTTTGGAGAAACTTGGAAAGAATTCAGTATCACCAGAGGGCATTAACACAGAGCCTAGTAGAGGACAGAGAAAGATAAAGAGAGGGAAAAATAGCTATCACAAGACAGTGATCCTATTAAAATGACATTGAAGAATTCTATTAGTGCTCTTTGCCCCCTCGCCTGCCTGGCTGCGAAGATTCAAGGCGAAACACAAGTGCTTGTCAGTCAGACAAAGCCTACTAATAATCTCTGCTAAAAGGTGACATTCGCACATCGCAGAGGGACTCAGGGCTGCCCACCTCAGGAGTCTGCTGGCAGAAAAGCTGCATGTGGTTGTAGACACCAGCGCTCTCTGCTGCAGGGAAGGGGATGTTGGGGCAGAGGTGGACTTGGGCTGCTCACCCACCTGGAGGGTCACGGCTCAGCCTGCATGAGTGAGGCTGGGCTGCTGGAGGGGTAGCAGCACACAAATACAGGGCAAAGAAAAGCTAGATCCTAAGGCAGTCTTTAAAAACAACAACAACAACAACAAAACAACCCCAAAAAGCCGATACCTTAGATGTGCTCCTTATTTTGGTACTGGGTGCAATACCATGGGGTTCCCCAAAACAGTGGTCATTTTGGGCACCATGAAAACTGAGACTGAAGACTGCCGTGTGCCCAAGATCACCAGGAAACCGCAAGACCTCTTTCCCCACTAGCAGCTAAACCTTCTAATTTTCCCCTCCTGAAATTCTTCTGCCAGTATGTTTCAGCAAGTACCTGTTTATCCAGAAGCGTCGAGAGCATTATGCACAGGATTAAGAATGTGTATACTCTTTTCTTAGTCACATTCAAAAGAAGTTTTGAATTCTATTAATTTCTCTCTTTCCCAGTTGTGTTGTGGGGTTTTTTTCAGTAAGAAAACCTACTTGGATCAGGATCTAAAGGATAGTTTATTGCCCTTTGTAGAAGAGCGGACTCACTCTCACCTTTGGAAATTACTAAACTGTAGCACAGAGAACTCATACACCATCTTGAACAAATATCTGTCTGCTTTACTCAGCAGAGATAATAACGTCTCAGCTGGAGTACTTTGCATAGCGTTGGGTGCCGCATTCCCACAGAGCTACAGACCAGCTGGAATGAATCCATAAGGGAGCTGTAGGAAGGATCAGAGGGCTGGAAATCACGACCTACCAGGAAGAATGACTGCATCGGGGTTGCTTTGCTTATAGGAAAGAAGATTAAGGATGGGGGAAGGGAGAATGATAATATTCCTCAAATATGCAAAAGGCTGCCACTGAGAAAGAAAAGAAAGAAAAGAAAAATTTCTTTTCCCCAGCGGAAAGCAAAAGAAATAATGAGTTCAAATTGCAGCAAGGATAACTTAAGTTACACATTATGAAAAAGCTTTCTAACAGGAAGAAAAAGAAAAAGAGACACTGGGCCGGATCGTCTGAAGAGACACGTTACAGTCCTCACTGGAAGTCTTTAAAACCAAATTAGGCAACTGTTCTTCTTGAGCAAAGGAAAAGAACAGATGACCTTGGCAGCTAAAGGGACTGTGGTGACATTTTAGAGGAAAGTAATGCACCTGGAAAATCAGCTACTGCTAAAGAAAGAGGCAAGTTGAAAAAAGTCAAACCAAAGTTTTCATTTGTGCTTTTCTACACCTTACGTATTTTAAATCATCCTTTCAAGCCTCCTGTGATTTGCTAGGGGTGTCAGTATTTTAAAATAGTAGAAGGTGACATAAAAATGACAAAATTTAAAGGGGAGATGTTTATAGGTTTCAATACTAGGCTGCACTTCACAGCTCTGAGCCACTGACTTACCCAGGGGCACTTGGAGCAGTATCGCTCTCCAGAAAGCTCATCTCTTTCCAGGTCATTCAAGTGAGGAAGGCAGATTTCTCCCTTGCCTTCTTCAGGGGGACTGGCACTGGCAAAGGTGGTTGGGAGAGTATTATCGGGGCAGTTCAGGAAGGAGAATTATACCTGCTCTAAATGGTGGCTGAACACTGAGCTGGGTATGTAAGAGGATGGAAAGAGGAAGAGATGACAAGAAGATTGCCAAGTTGGCCACTGCAGCCGAAAACACGCTGGCAAGCTGCCCCCCCGCCTCTCTGCTGCGACCTCTCAATCACCCTTGGTACAGCCCTTGTAATGCTCTGCCAAATAGGATTACACTCTGACAGAGAGAGAAGTTACACATTCCATAGGACTTGATGAAATAGCAATTGATAAGGACACGCTACAGTGTTAACTGGGAAAAAAATCCACATATATTAGGGGCGGGAGGGGTGGCTGGGCGGGAACAGGAGAGTCACAATCCCTCTTTGGTTGGTTCTGAGCCCAAGCAACCTGTGCCTGTGTACAGGGACTCCTTTCACAAGCCTTGTGCTTGTTCGAATTTAATTGCTTGCTGATCGTGCTGCTGGCGAACTGGTGCAAATCAAGATGATCCCTCATTAATGCAGAAGCTTATGTGAGACCAGCTCTGAGGAATTATTTCAATAGTGTCTAAATACTTGCTGGTCCAAGAGTCCTTACACCAGGGCATTGTGTTATTAACATACATGAAGGGAAAAAAAAAAAAAGAGCAGGAAGTCTGTCTGGGAACTGTCTCCCCACCCCCTAGATATTTTGAAAAGTAGGTCTGTGAATTTGTGTTACAGGGTGTCTGTGGCCTGGAACTGCGTGGAAATGCATTTGGAAGCACATCACCAGTCAAGAGGTCATAGGGCCAATAGCTGCTATTAATTGCTGTGCAGCTAGGCGGGAGCTGAAATGCTACCCTTCGGCCTCCCGCAGCCGGAGAGAGCATAGCAGGGCCGTAAACAGCTGTAAAGAGCTGTCAGGGAAGGAGAAAGCTGCTTGCACCTTTTCCTCTTGGCCTTGCGTGGGGAGAAATTAAAAAAAAAAAAACCCAACAAAAGAGTAAACAAAGAAATCGACTGGCAGGAAGCTCCATGTGGATCACTTCTCTTCCTCTGCTGAAGCCAAAGAAATCCATCTTCTTTTCCACAAGATGCAAGGCCCGTGTGATTCTAAACTATCCTCAGCTAAATCACCGAGGGTCAAAGAATTTGGGGACTCGTGGGATGATCTGATTGGCAGGACAATTAGGTAGGGTCTGCGTTTTTTCATTCCTGCTGGAAACTTGGTGTAGTTACAGCTCCTGTCTCTGGCCAACGTGATGCCAGAGGTCAGACGAGGTGCTGAGGGTACTCCCTCTGGCTGTAACAAAATCTATTAACCTCACTTTACACCACACATGGCTCAGGCACACAGAAATTCAATACCTGTCCAACATCTGAAAGCTTTCTTGTCAAGGAAGAAGAAATAGAAGTACTGAGGTAAGCAGGGTTTCTCTCCAATTTTTCCACTGAAATTGCTGGGGAGAAGCTCCCAGGAGAAGGATTTGGCTTCTGAATGAAGTGGCTGGCTTTTGGGGGTTCTGCAACTGATGTGGCTGAGATGGGAGCTGGTCCCACGGCTGGGACATGCTGCAGGGCTGCTCGGCAAGTGATGGACATCAGTGAGAGTGGGGGGCCACAGAGATTCCCATGCTCACTGAAGGTGCTGCTTTCCTTATTGAAAGGGGATGGAGCAGGAAAATCTGGTGGAGGCTTGCTACCCTGTCTTATAAAAGGAAAGCTCTTGAGCACAAGAAATTAGGCTGCCCCAGAAAGGGACCAGAAAACCACCATACTCCAGAGACCATGATCTTTATTTTTGCACATATAGGGCATAAGGATTTTTTTTCGAGTGAGGCTCCTACCTATTTATCAGCTTTCTTAGGGGTTATTTTTTGGAGAAAGGGGCTAGTGAGAGCTTCTAGTTAATTTGGCAATCTGCCTTACTGAGTGGGAGATGCGTCTGCCTTAAGTTAGGTATCTGAAAGTAAAAATGTCCAAGCCTGAGCCAGCCAGCCTTATACTCATTTTGCAATTGGTAGGAAAAAACAGAAGATATGGCAAAGGCAGATCAGACTTCTCACTCTCTGGAGATGCCCATTTCCCTGCATCATCTCTACCATAAGTCTTGGGTGACCACTTCAGGCTTTGACACCCGACTTACAGGAATCCAAAGGCAGGTGAGATTTCCAGCAACCATCAGAGTAAAGCTGCAATGCTTTTCAAGGATGAGTAAATGGCATTAGAGAAAAAATAAAAACAAAACAAAAAACCCACCACACCGCCTAATAATCAATCATTAGCTTAATTAGCTCCAAGCTATGAAGTTAGATAGTTCCAACTGGAGGCCAAATCCAGCCTGTGGGCTGATTCCATCTGGCTTAGCTCTGCTTCTGCCGTGGCTGTGTGGTGGGACAGGAGGTGATGGGGAGCAGCTGTTAGTGCCCTGGGTGAAGTCCAGCAGTTCCTACTGCCTCCTACCGTGTTTGTGTGCAGCCAAAACCCTCATCCCGGGGAGGTGCTGCGTCCACATGGCTCACGAAGGGAGTCTCCAAATGGGCATCTGGGCTCCAGGAACACAAAACAAAGCTTGGACCACCCCGTGAATTAAGTCATTCTTCTTGGCCAGAAAGAGACTTAGGAAAGTAAACATCTTGAAGCTTGCATTGCACAGCCCTGCTTTTGAAAGCCCAAATTAAGTGCTTGGATGTGCAGCCTGTGCTGAGAGGTGGCGTTTGTGCAGTCGGGGTTCATGCAATTCCCTTTGGAGGAATTTTCACAAAGAAAACAGGACTTTGTGTTTTCTGACATTTGCTTTAACTAAAAGGCATTGTGAGGACTTTTACAGAATACCAATTAGACTCGTAGGTTAGCAAGCGAGAGCTCTGCACTTCATGTTGGCTGAGGTCACTGCACAGCAGAAAAAAATAATCAGAGCTATTCACGAACAGCCCATCACAGAGCTGCAGAGTCTGATTTCTCCACTCTAGCCAGACGAGGGTTGTTAGCAGAAGTGGTGTCTTTCCTTACGCCAGCTGATCCAGCTAGGAAAGAGTAGACTAGCTGTTGGGCTGTGAGCAAGGTCTGAACCACAACCTGGCATCCAGAAGAAAGGGCTTCTACTTCCAGGGGCTCATCTGGGCTTTTCTCTCAGCTACATCAGCCAGTCTAGGAAGAAATAACACCTCACTATAAATTATTACTTCTTTCTCTGACAACCATCACAGCTACTGCAGTGTTGTTCTTAATCCCTGTTGCTATTCAACAATTGCATGGCTTAGGTTCCTCTTAAAATGTCCTTGTGATATTCGGTGCATTTACATTTATAACCAGCTTTGTCTGTTTAAGGTTTACAGGTGGGCCCTGCTAACGCTAGGGTTCCTGGTGCCACAGGATGGGTTGTGCTCTCAGGTCACTAGGGAAAGCCTAGATGCCCTGTGCTGGGCTCAGGGAGGCCTAAACACTCCAACAGGTCCCGCTATGGCCCGTAGGTGATGTTTTACAGAGGCAAAACCATCCTGTATCTCGGAGAAGCCTTTCCCTTTCATCTCTCCGCACTGAGCTGTAGAGCAAAGCGTACCCTGTAGGCAGAAGCTCCTTTCCTCCCGTGCCACCACACAGCAAACACACCTGCCTGCTGGGGGACTGGCACACACAGCACAGAACGGCAGGACGAGAGGGATTCCCTGAGGCAGAGCCAGGACTCGTTGAGAGACAGACACCACCACTTTGAGATACAGCAGGGACAGGCCATCCTCTAATGTCCGTGTTCCTGCCTGAATACAGCTTCTCCAACACCTCACCGCTCCAAAGGCCACCCTTTTCTGGCCAAATACAAGGAACAGGAGGCTTGCTTGGGCTACTTAGTCTCACAGGGTGGGAAGAGAGACACAAGTGAGTGATGGGTTGTTCTTGTTTCCCTTGAAGCATAGCTGGATTTCTGTCATGAACAACCCCTGAGGCATGTCCTCCTGGTATCTTGCAAGTATTTTCAGAGTGGGCCAGTGAACACATGCATGAAGAGGAGCACATTGTAACATTACAGCATGTCTTCCCAGTGGTGTGGAGCATGAAAAGCCTACCTTTCATATGGCAGCAATGTGCAGTGTTTAACAAAAGTGTATTAAGGCAAGGTAAATTGGAACTATTTACTCTCAAGTGTTACCTCTAATCCAGCAGACAGCTTTGCTTGCTGCCTCTCTCTGGTATGAAACAAAGGGAGTATCTCTAATAGTGATACAGCCATACACAACAGAATTTAGCCACCTACACAGCTTTAATCAGAGCATCTTTCATTGCTTGTAAGGGGAATTTGTCCAAGTAACAGCTTTTAAATTGATCATGCTGGTGTTTCTGGGATAAGATCTCCATCATTTCTTGGCATTTGTCTTCATCTGTCGCATTAACCTTCCTCTCATTTGTCACTTCTGAACGCCAGTTCACCAGGGGCAGAGGCAGCCACAACACAGCCAGGATGGCCTTGAGGTAGCACAGCTCTGTCCTCATCGCCAGGCTTGGCACATGGGTCTCAGGCAATGCTTTTGTGGCAGCTGAGACTGAAGTCCCTGAGAGCCCGCCCGATTCTTCTGTCCCTTGAAGAGAACAGTGAAAAATGTCATTCTTCTTGATGGATGTAGTCCTCTCACAGCTGATCTAAGTCCTGGTCCTGTAACTCCTCACTGGCGTGAATCATCACTCTCTTTAACATTTTGATTGCTCTACCTGTAATCATGTAGGCAATGCCTGTGCTGTAAACAAAAGAGGATTAAGTACCACTGCCTGTCCCTGCAGTCAAACGGCTCATTGAGTACAGCTCCTATACAAATATACAGTTCCCATCCTGTATGCCTTCTTAACCTTCATTTCACACAAGCTGAAGGAGAAGGTAGCTGCTGTCTTTTCTAAATTGTAGTCCATGTGCTCCTTAGCTGAAGTAAATTGTTTGGACAAACAGTTGCTCTACTCAGTTTGATATGAGAAGTAGTGTCAAGGTGTAGTGCATAGTATCAGGCTTCTCATTGAACTCATCATTAAAAGAACAGATTTCCCTACTAGGAAGAGTTAACCATCAGTTAATGACAGCCTTGTCTCAAAACAATATTTGGAAAGTCCATGCATGCACACACCACCTGGTTCATGACCCTCCCTTTTTTAAGTTCTCTGGGCACTACATGCAAAGTGGAATCCTTATTTCTTTAAATAACTCATTTTTTCCTCTTTCAATGAACTTACTCATGCTCTTTGAACTTCAAGGTAGAAATATCAAAGGCAGTCACTGTGTCTCTTAGGAGTTCTTGACCTACTTTGTACTGATCAGTTCTCATCTCCTACAGAAATGTGGAAACTGTGTCAGAAGGATTTACACAATAAGCTGTCAAGAATGTTTCTACTTTTAACTTTATGCATTCCAAGGAAAAGAACCTGAAAGGAATATGCACAAACTTTAGGTACAATTTTAGGAAAAGTGTCTGTGCCAACAGATAATGTAAAAGATGCCTCTGTGGGCTCAAGAGGCTACTTGAATGAGTTGTCAAGTATAATTCAGAAAAGTGTCTCTAAATTCTTTCATGTTGGCAGTAAAATCAGAACTATTGCAGAGTGATTTTGTTGGCAGAGAAAGGGGAAATTGGAAAACTTGGGGGAGGTGGGGGGAAGAAAATATTTTCCCACTTGAAGAAAAAAATTCTACTGATCAGTCATTGCTCAATGGCACAAGTCTCACAATAAAAAGTCATGATACATTACGAACATAGGAACTCATATTTTTAACATTTGGGCAAATGATCAGAGGTCTGGTTAGGTACTCATTAAAGCACCCCTCAGTCTGCCCATTAAATCAGCAGACACTGCTACTCAAGACTGGGACAAATTAGGTTTCACCTCACCCTTCTCCCTCGGACTGGCTTATCAGTGGGGATTTCTCCCCCTGACAGGCTCTGAGGACCATAGGGGAAGGCAGCAAGATAGGAAACAAGAGTTTTAGAGCTTGGGCATGGTGAATTAACAGCCTTATGAAGAAGCAGCACCTTGCAGGGATAAGAAAAGTTTTGGGTCACTGTCATCAGGGGCATTGCTCAGTGTCCTCAGGGGTCAGCCTCGTGGTTGTCGCTGTGTTCCCAGACACAAGTCGGTCACCTCAGGTGGTGCTGGTCAGACCCATAAGGCTTGTACGGTTCTGTGCTAAAACGTGTCACAAGCACCACGTGGTGTATTCCTTGCCTGGAAATGCCCACTGCTGGCAGCAAACACGTCTCTACGGGGGTAGCAATGTGAGTGTGTGGAATATTGCCACTAAGACTCCACCAGCTTTTTAGAGTACAAAGAATTTCATTTTTGACGTGTCCATTAAGGAGTTAAGTATCTTCATGTGCCATTATCTCTGTGGCCATATGTGTGTACACACGTACACACATGTGTATTCATATATGCACATGCATAACTCTGCTTATTCACAACCCTGTACCATGGAAACTGGATACCACTATCTTCAATGTTTCACTTAAGCACTTTGTGGGCACAAAAGCCAGGCAACCCCCCCATCGTTACTGTAAGCCATCTGATACTTCCCCATTGAGCACAGCCAGAAAAATGCCTCCAGTTAAAGGGCAGAGTTTTGCTCAGACTGCATGGGAGAAAGGCTGCCTGTGATAGAAAAACTGATTTGAAGGGTGCTGGATCCTTTAGTGGCAATCAACTCACATTGGCATTATCAGAGGAGGAAGCAGCAGCAAATGCAATGCTGATCTCGCATTGCTCCTTTGACAGAAAAGTGACCTGTCCCAATCACAGAGGGATGGAATTGCCCCGCGTTCCCTGCACCATGTGGCGGGTCTCTGAGCAGCTTGGTTTAACACCACTGTACAGCAGTTGCCCCAGGAGATAGCATGTGTTTGCTGTGCCCAGACTTAGTAGGTCCTTTGCTCCGGGACACCTTCTCACGCTCTCCTCAGGCCCACACATCCAGCCCACAGAGCCATTACCAGGCCTCAGTTTGGGTCTTGCTCCTTGCTTCCATGTTTTCATCCAATTTAGAGGTGACGTGCAGGGCTGGGAAGGACCATGCTGTGCCTCCTGAGGCTTTTTAGAGCTCCTTTAGCTCCTTTAGACTGTTGGAGCTGGACCCCTTGCTAGCAAAGGAGGAGTGTGACCCAGGCTGACCTTCCTTCCAGCTGGCACGATGCTCTCTCCTTCCCTGCAGCTTGTCTGCTCCTGGAAAAGACCACGAGCTGCTTCTCTGAAAGAAAAATGGATGCGATGATAGGCAACTTCCATTTAGAGCCTGCTTGTGGGAACGCTTCTCTTCAGCATGATGTTGTAAATGCAGGCGGACATGTTCCGGTGCATGCAGATGAATGCATCACACTGCTGCGTTGTTCCGAGCACAGCTATTAAAATAAGGGGAGCTTGATAGATATTCACCACCATAAATTAAACCTACAGCCTGCTAGAGCCATCTCCTCTCCATTTTGTGTGTGTACCAGCAGTAACCAGGTAACAATAAACTGATTTACATTCTGGGGCGATTATCCACAGTGATGCACTCCATTAAATGGGTGGCCGGTGGCTTACTTTTCATAATCCATGATGACATCCTGGAAATGAAAGTGACAAAAATTATAGATAGCTCTTTGGCTGAAGATGTGAAAGCAAAAGCATGGAAGAAAGAGAGAGAGGCCCAGGGGCTTGCGCCTGCAAAATGCCAAGCTAGGCTATGATGTGTCGAGTCCCCCCAGTTCCAGTTGAGGGCCATGAAAGAAAGGTACTGAGCTCCTTGGAGGAGTGCAGGTTGGGGCTCCCATTTGAGCAGTAAACATTCATTTCTCGGCAAATATCATTTTTCACGGCTCAAAGAGCGTTCAACCAAGTGCAACCTTTGAATTTGCTACTTTTTGAGTACTTTTCTATTTTTTATGAAGGAACATCTATGAACGTCTGTGTGCCTGTTTGCATTTGGGGATTTAGCTCAACACAGACTTAGTTTAGAAAACAAGCCATTACTGACCCAAAGATCACGAAGGCAAGTAATGAAGACTGGGATGGATGGAGTGAATAGAAATAGCTGAAAAGAATCTCAGATGCCTGAAACTTGGATTAGGCTGCAAATTTTTTTAAGCCATAGGACACTTGAATAGAGATAAACACTCAAACTGGGTCAGCTCACAAGCATTCAACAGCTCCACGTCTTTCCTCGACGGCTGCTTCTTGGATCACATAACCTAATGCCGCACAGTTAAATAAAGAAATCAAGCCATCATTTGTGTTTTCATGATTCTGAGGTCATTTCTGGGCACTCTGAGGCCTTTGAGGCTTCTGGAAGAACCATGGTTGAATCCAGGGATACCTGGAAAATGACTTTACTCAAAATTAGCACCCTAAAAAAAGGCTTAAATCAGCTACATGTCAGCCTTTAAAATAAAAAACCCCATAAAAATAAACTCCTACAGACTTACCTTAAAAGATAACTCCAAACTCAACAGCTCTGAAGTCTAATAAATGCAATATAAACATCTTTTGAGCAAAACATACTGGTGAAAAGAATGTTTATTGTGTTACAAAAATCAATGCAATCTGCAGGGACTGAATCAAATAGCTGTACAGTCTACCCTGTGATTCATTTTGCTTTCATGAGTAAGGGATGCTAGGATGAAATGGAATATACATGTAGCTGGGATGGCTGGAATATACATGGTGAGAAAATATCACTTTTTTCAGCTTGGAATCTGACAGAGACATATGTTTTTCAGCACGTTCATTAATAGATCAAAATGTTTCTGTCACGTGGGGAAAACCACTAATTCATGAGAATGCAGATTAGGTGCCACAACCCCTAAACTAACAGAGAACCTTTCATTTAGATATAATTCTGAAATACTACCATCAGCCAGTCTTCTGCTGGCATGCAGAGTTTGCTATCATCATTCACACATATATTTTTGCGTGAGTTAGACTTGCAGCTCATATTTTCGAAGTATTTGTGTCAGTCTCTGGGCTCCTTTGCTTTAAATTAAATATATAACTGCCTGAAAAAGATTGGCAGTGTCACCAGCAGCATCTCTTTACTCTAAAGTGGAGATGAGTCAAGCACAAATTAAATGATAATCAAGTAATGCCTATCTTACATGCAACTATCAGTCCCTTACTTGCCAGGGCTGAAGTTCAGTATTTTGAACATTACTGGCTGGAGCTCCTAATACAAAAAATGAGCTCACTGTGTTTTGTAAGGCCGATTGTTCCCCCACGAGCTAGATTCCTGCTAAGGATACGTGCATTGGAAAAAGCAAGCAAGTCCTGACAGTGCTCCGAGCATCCTTGGAGCTGCATGAGTTTAGTGCTTAATTCAATAAACCCCAAGACACAGCGAGCTGAAGGGTTCATGCTTGGTGCCAGGCTGGCTGTGGCCGCTCTGATTTTGATTGACAACGCCACACATCCGTCTGCTCTAGAGCATGGGCAAAGCAAGGCTGCTCCTGCCCACAGAGTGCTGCGGACTTACCGCAGTCGGCATCTACCAGCTCCTTGGCAAATAAAGTGCACGTGAGTGGAGACGAGGGGGCAGCAGGGTTGTGGTCATGGCACTGGACTGAATCTGCATTTTTTCTGTGCAGCCTTGGGCTAGTCATTCCTTTTAATCCCATTTTAACTCTTCATCTGAAGAACTGGGTTAAAGGTAACTGGTTTTTTTATAGCACAAGGGTGATGACTTTCTAAATGGTCATGACAAGTGTGCATACTAGGATGGTGTGGGGCCATACAAGCACCAAGCCAGAGGGAACAAACAAGAAAGGTTGAAATATTAAAAAATATATTGCAATAACGTTATTTGTTGTGTTTTGGGGTTTGTTGGGTTTGGTTAGTTTTTTTTTTTTATTTATTTTTTTCTAGCTAGGAGAATTCTTAAAAGGCCAGTAAAGCAATGGCACCCAGCTCATCGCTTCACAGCCCGTCACAGCCCTCCTTCTCTCCTCTGCTGTCACTGTGCACCCACTGAATGAATAGGCAAACCCAACCTCATTTCTGCTTGGGACACGGACTGTCAGTCACTTCTGACAACAAGCATTTGGTGCCCATTTTTAGCAGGATTTCAACAGATCAATCTTGATCTGGTGGTTCAAAGAAGCAGTTCCATCTGCATGCAGCTCGGTACTTGCAAACGCTGCGCTTGATCTTTAAACGTATCATTGTTCTGAGTCACCGACTGCTTCTGTTTTAATGTAGGTGATCTGATTCACCAAAGTGAGTTAATAATATAACTGGGGAAAATTAAGTTCCTATTTCTATGAAAGCATAAATGTTATCTGAGATGGTGACATTTACGATTCACTGAAAAAATATGATTTGTTTTATATGCAGTTGTTGAGCTGCCAAGGAGCTTTTTTTATTTCCAGCAATTTAAGCTTCTCTGTAAAGTAGATGATTTAAGACAGGCAGAAGATGCCTTTTCCTCACTGATCCATTATGTCTGCCTTTTCCCTTTGCTCTTGGTCTGCAGCCGGCGAAGAAGCAGCACTGGTTAGAAATCGCTGGATAAATGTACACAGCTCATTTTTCTTTGTAATATGAGGAAGGGAGAAGAAAACCTTATAAAACACAGAGCCATTAAAACCAAAATAAAAGAAACAGACAGTTCTATCATGATGGATAACACTTACACAATTAAATAAAAATACACTTGCAATACCAAAGAGTGGAGCACATTTCATTTTTACCTGCAGTGTCACTCTCCTAATGGTTTCTGTCACAAAACCTAAACAAAACAAATCTGCAAAGCAGACCAAGTCTCAGGTTTCAGGGATTCGGAGTTCTGCCAGGTGGATGGGGAAAAGTAGGTCAGTGGGTCATTAATGCAAACCTGACGGGAGAGGAACCCCGACCTGCTGAAAAGGAAGATATTTAGCACATTTGTCCATTTGACACACGCTGTGCATATCATTCCCTCTAAACAGGCTTTGCAGATCAAGTACTGCGAGCCAAAATGCAGATCTGAGGACATCTCAGGGACCAAAATACCTTCATCTTCTCATATCATGCCGGCCTCGCAAATCTCATTACATAGACGGTGGGGTTTTCACACTCGAAGAGCAACATATATTACAATTTCTGTGTGCCTAAGTTCACTGCAAATCACTGTCAGGAACCTATATGGCCTTATTTCTGTTCCTGACCAAGGCACTTAACCCTTAAAATGTTTGTCATCTTTCTGTATCCTTCCTAAAGCCCAAAGTACTTTTGGCAGTTCATTTTCTAAGATGACGTGATGGATGCATCGCTGGGGATTTTCACCTGCAGCCTTGTGCTTTGTACTTTGCAGCCTTCCCCTTGTACGCAGTGAGGACGTGTGATGGGGAGGGCAAACGAGTCCCCTTCCCTTGTGCACAGGGAGGGGGGCTGGATGCCACCCTGAGCTTCCCAGTGCCTTGCTGGCACCTCTTCAGGCATAATCCCCTCCGCGATCCTGTCCACTCTCACACCGGCCTCCTCCAGGCCACCCCAATGGAGGTTCACCAGGCAACCTTCTCCCTCTGGTTTTCCGGATCTTTTCCTCTATGCTTAGTTTAGCTCTCTTGGTAGAGGTCTGCTTAGGTATTTCTATTGTTGGAAGACTCAGCCAAGCAAATCTGGGGATTTTACCCATTTTTTTCTCTTCTGAGCAAGGAATTAAGTGCCTGGGGGGTTGTGGTTGGTTTTATTCCCCCTCTGTTGTTTAACTTAATCAGTTTCTTGTTTTGTACTATTTTAGTTTGGCACCAAGTTTTTCCATCTCTCTTATTTTTTTTACATCAGAGTTTTGGATTTCCTCCCCTGAAAAGCCCCTTTCAGGAAATCCAGAGCCAGCAGAGCCAGTGGTTAAGAAATCTGCTACAGCTTGGAAATCCTTCATGATACATTAGTTCTAGGAAACATCTGACAAACAAGATAGTCCTTCGGTGGAAAGAGTCATTACAAAAACCCCAAATGTGTAAGAAAGGACATATATCTGGAGTTAAGATTTGTTATTTACTCTTCCACATAATTATTTCTTTGCACTTGTTTGACTTTTCTTTTGCCTGGTCTTATATCTTTTCTGGGACACTTGGAACTCAAACCTTTTCAAAACCACAAGTAAGGTAATCAACAGCCACAACAGCAAATAACCGAGCACATTAAAGCAGCGTAGCACATCTCTACTCAATACCTAGGTGGTTCCGGGTGCCTACTAAGATCACAGACCTGAATATCCTGTCCTGACCAGGACAGCTTGTGATCCTTTGAAGGGTGAAATAATTCACCTGGCACAGGCAGCGGGGTTTACAGCAGGAGGAGGAATGGATGCCAAACCTCCTGGTTCCCATGCATCGTCCTCACCACCGGATCGCACAGCAGGTAGTGTGTCTGTGTCTTAAAAGAGGTGTATAAAATACTAGTGGATACCTACAGGTTGTAGTTACTTATTTAAAACAAAGTGATGTAAGCAACTGTTTCTAATTATGAGTTGAATCTTTAACAGAGAATGGCTAATCCTTGTTGGCTGCTTGTTTTAAATTTGTACTTCTAGAACATTTCCCCTCACGAAGACCCATGCTCAATAATTGATGTGAATTTACTTTTGCAAGACTAGAAGGTAAACAAAATTCATCTGTGGAGTTACGTTTTACAAACATTTATTCCGATCCTTAATTTGTAAGTTACTTCATTTTGAAATTCCAGACAAAGCATCTCTTATTTATTAGATGATGCTTCCTTCTTGCTTACAATTTGAATGAAAATGGAATTAATTAAAATATGTGAAATCAACACTTTGTTATTGTTTGAATTATTTCAGTAATGCTAACTTAGATGTGCTCTATGATGGGAAAAAAAATTGAATGTGCCAGAGCACTTTAAGTGAATAAACAGTTTTATTAAACAGAGGAGGTAAGATTTCTGTTTGTCTAATTAAAGTGATTATTTGCACTCAGATTTTGATTATCGTAGCACTAGTACTTTTCATCCTCTTGCATTATTTTTTACTTACTACTTGGGTTTTTAGGGTTTTAAGTGAATACTTGGCTTTCAATTCAAATGATCTAGTCCTTGACCAGAACGACTTGCAAAAAAAATGCAAAGCAGAAAATATTACACTTGGACTTACAGTAGAAGTTACATCTGATTAAAAAAAAAATAGTAACAATGATTTGTCAGTGTAGCAAACCCTATTTCCAAGTGTTTGCTGAATAACTTGACCTAGTTGTAGGATGGCTTTCTTTAAAATTGTGGCTGCTTGTTACCTTTAATGTAATTTATACTATTCTAATATAACAAATTTAGACCTTCCCATATGTTGTCATATTTTACGTTTCAGTTTTAAACAACTATTGTTTAAAAGAGAAAAATAATATTTAATTTCAAGTGTAAACCCCAGACTTTTAATGAAAAAATTTATAGACTTTGCTCTAATCAGCAGAGCAAGGTGATTAACCAACAAAACAAATTTAGCAGAATTACTGTTGCCATATATGTCAACTTATTTTATGCAGTATTAACTTGAAAGCATAATTTTATTAATTACCTCTCTGGCAGTTGAAAGTGCTTCAGACATATTCTGTTGATGAAGGGACATACTATGAGTGCAGCCTAATTTCTACTCAAATCCTGTGTTTAGGTCCTTGTGGAAATCGAACAAAATGAAGCATTTGCTGAGTGTTTTGTTAAACAGAGAGCCAGAAGAGGGATGCCCACCAATTTAAAGAGATTAAGGATCACTCCAGAAAGTCTAACTATTTATTTTTGACATCTCTGACTAATATGAAAATAAAAGTTGCAGGATCGGTCAAATAAAAATGAAAGCTTCATTTTAATTAATGGGTCACGATGTAAAGTAATAGAGATGGAAGAATGATTTGCACTGAGGTGCTGCTCTTGAAGTCATCACCTTGGCTTTAGACATCATCCTGGACTGCAGCTGCCAATGCTCTTTTACAGTGCCGTGCACTGGCAGGGGCTGTGAGGGCTTCTTACAGCAGCCAAGCTCTGGGTTGTCATCCTGCCCCCAGGTACCTGTCCGGGGACCATCTTCTCTGTTGCTCTTCATCTGGGCACCCTTGAGGACGGATCCTCATGGGGTCAAAATGTCCCAGTCCCGATGGATTTACATCAGCAGTGATTTACACCAGCAGAGTACTCGTCCCTTAACTCAGCACATACCCTACTGGGGAACCAGCAAGTGTGGGTTATACAGGGAGAATTATCTTTGAAATGGATTTCTAAAACAATGCGTTTAACATATGAAAGCCTGGGAATCCGAAATGAAAGTTTTTACATACTTGGCATTCATTTGTAAGTTGGCAGTGACAGCTTTCATCCTACAGAAAACATTTTTTATCTCATGAAAGTTGAAAATAGCTTTGTGCAATACGGGTGCCTCTCGCTAAGATGGGGCTTTTCATCCGTGACCTACTTTGCTTTCTGCACAATATACCTAATGAGTAATAATGACTTCGGAAAGGGCAGCGCTAGAGAAGAAGTCAAAATAACGCCTTAAGATGCTGTCTGTGGAAACATCAAACAGAATATTTCTCATCAGGCTGAATAAAAGGATCCGGTTAAAGTACACACGAGTTTGAGAGTTACACAACGCTCAGCTGATGGGTGAAGGCTCTTTGCACAAAGCGCCTGTCGCGGCGTGGGGCCGGTGGTCATGCTGTGACAGCACAGCGGTGGTGCTGTCGGGCACCCGGGGGGCCGTGCCGTGCACAAGCATCCCTGTGAGCACCCGCTGGCAGAGCAGCGTGGGAGCCCGCCACCGCTGATGTGTCACGGTGGCAAGTGGGGCACCCGTGAGGCTCTGTGTCGTAGGGCCCTTCGGGCTGGGGAGAGACCTTGAGGGAGCGAGGCCCGGGGTGGTGGGGGGCTGAGCGGATGGGAGATGGAGCTGGAAGCTGCAGAAGACAGGGCTACAAAGCTTCATCCCTGCTGGTAGAGCTGCTCGGCCTTTTACCTGCCAGTCACTCATCAGCGTGCCCCACTCCTCAGCTACATTTTCCCATCTGCTCTGCTGCAGCCCCCCTTTAGCCTCCACCACGCTCCAACTGAGAGTCAACACTGCGTCACACCCACCTCCCTCCTTCCTAGGTGATGGAGCCAATGCACAGGTCCTTCTTCTCCAGCCCTCGACAGGTCCCTGCATCTCCTTCCTTTCACAAATCCCCAGCCCACAATTGACCCCCTCCCACTCCCACTCATGGACCCCCTCCCACTCATGGAGGGTAAAGCTCTGCCCCTTCTCACCCTCCCTGCCTCCAGCACCCCAGACCATGTTTTGCTTCATTGCAGCTATCTTGGTTAGACAAAAAGAGGTAAATTTTTACTGTTGTTATTAATGCTACTAATGTTATTCTCCTTGTCTTTTTAGATGGGAGTATTTTGATTTTGCTGGAGTGGAAAAAATACCCTTTTTTTCTTCTTGGGCGAGTGAAACTTTCTTAGATTGCAAAGGTAATTTATTTTTTCCTTTTCAGGTGAGCTGAGTGTACTCTTGGCAGCGAGAGTATTCTCTGTGAAACTGGGTAGAAAGAAAGGGGTTTCTATACGTCAAAAAAATCCATGCATGTCTCCGTTTCAAAAATCCATGCAAGCCACAACATTGCATCGTCTTTCTTTCTTTCTTTCTGTCAGCAGATGCCTGTGAGTTTTCACACCAGGCCAACTTTGAATTGTGCTTTGCTTTTTTGCCCATGGAGTATAATGAGAAACCTGGGGAGATTTTATGAAAAGGATGAAATGCCTCCCTGACCAACAAGAAGCAGATAATGCCGGCCAAATGCCAGGCAGCTGAAAGGAGAGAGGTGCCTGGGAAGGAAGAAGAATTGAGCATTTGCTCTTGGCCAGGAGCGGACACGGAGAGGAGCTGCAGCCTCCTCAGCCCCAGGCCCTGCTTTCATAGCGAGCTTCCCGCTTCTGGCACGGTTCAAGGTGAAGGCTGATCTGGAGGGCTGAATGTACAAGGCGGTCAGCAGGCCCAGGCTTGAGATTAAATTCGATCCCACACCAACGACTATAAACGGGTCCCAAGAAAAACAGAAGGACATGTGAAATGGGGAGCAACAGCTGGCTTCCTGTACAATGCATCCAGCATTACAAAGGAGTATCCTCAATGTTCACAGTAGCTGCAAGGCCCCTTTGTAATACTGACACGATCTGAAGGGGTGTTTGTTTAAGTGAAAACCGTATCCAGTGTTTTAAGTAGGTCAAGTTCAAAGCCTAGTCAATATTTGAAAAATCTGTGCAAGTCAAAGAGGCAACGAGAAAAATTAGCATGTGAGCCCACTAGAGCTTTCCTTCCCAACTGCACTTTGCATGGGGAAAATGAGGGCAGTACGCAGCGAGTCAGTATTTGTGTCCCAAATACCCAACTCCTCCTCTGATTTTTCCACAGGGAAAAAAAAATTAGAAAAGAATTCAGAAACTCTTTTTCTGTGTTGTTACTTGATCATTCTTTTTGTCTAAATCGGTAAATGGAAACTTTGATTTCCCATTGTAACTTTGCCAGAAAAAAAGCAAGAGCCAAAAGTGAGTTTTATTTAACCTAATTCCCAAACTTTAACCGTACATCCTAATGACAGCATATCACCATGACTTGAGAAAGCTGGATACCAGATATATGCACCACAAAGTACAGACTAGTCAAACCAAGACTTAGACTGTTTCTTCGTTTCCAAAAAGCTGCAGCGGAAGAATGATGTAAGTGATGTGGGGGATGGCAGGGCAGGGAAGGAAAGAGAGGAAGGGCGGCTCATGCCAGCTCAGGCCGGTGACATTTAGGCATAGTTTCCCTTACATTCCTCTTTAGCCAGTGGACTTCCAGAGAGCATCTCAGAGCAGATGTTCTGAGTCATTGCCTGGCAGAGCCTCTTGATGAGCTACATTGGTATTTCAGTTCAGATCAGGAGTGCGCTTCAGGAGGGACTGTCCTGATTGTTCCCACTGAAAACACTGGTTTTCATTGCAGAGCAGCTCTTGGCTTCCTTCTGGGTGAAACCAAGCTGGGGGAGGCACTCCAGGGGGCACCCAAAATGCTACAGCCATGAGTGTGTGCAAGCTCAGCGTACAGGACTCACCAGGTCTCGTCTAAGAAAAAACATGTGTAATCACAGACTCACAGAATCAGAATGGTAGAGATTAGAAGGGACCTGTGGAGATCATCTAGTCCAACCCCCTTGCAAAAGCAGGATCATCTAGAGCAGGTTGCACAGGTAGGTGTCCAGGCAGGTTTTGAATATCTCCAGAGAAGGAGACTCCACAACCACTCTGGGCAGCCAGTGCTGCTGTTCTGTCACCTCAGAGTGAAGAAGTTTCTTCTCATGTTCAGATGGAACTTCCTGTGCTCCAGTTTGTGTCCATTGCCCCTTGTCCTGACACCACTGAAAAGAGTCTGACCCACTCCTCTTGACATCCACACTTTATATATTTATAAGCATTGATCCGATCCCCTCTCGGTCTTCTCCAGGCTAAAGAGACCCAGCTCTCTCAGCCCTTCCTCATATGAGAAATGCTATAGTCCCCTCATCAACTTCATGGCCCTCCAACAGACTGTCTCACATAGATATCTGTCCATTGAACTGGAGAGCCTGGAACTGGACACAGTATTCCTGATGTGGCCTCACCAGGGCAGAGCAGAAAGGGAGGTTAACTTCCTTCTACCTGCTGGCCACCCTCTTCCTAATGCACCCCAGGATACCATTGGCTTTCTTGGTGTCATGTTTTTACCCCAGCTGAGAGCCAAGATCCACGCAGCTGCCTGCTCCTTAAAGGAAAAGAGCACGGGAAGAGGAAAGGGGGGGGTGGGGGGGTGGGGGGGGTGGGGGTGTGGGGGGTGAGAGGCAAGGGAAGGGAAAAGGAAGGAGAAGGGGCAAATAACCCCAAAACCAAGAAACTAAGAGGCCAGTGGGTTGGCATAAGGATAGTTTACTAAGATAACAGAAAGATACAATGTAACAATGCTAACAGGACTTTAGAGCAAAAGTATGTGAAGCTGTTGATACACAATGCAGTTTCCTACCAAACCCACAGCTCAGGCCGTGCCACCCAGAGCCGTCCCAGAACCCGACCGTCCCCCAAGAACCACGCGTCCCGGAGCCACCCCCGGCCTTCCTCCCGTCAGCCCCCTGATATCCTGGGCAGGACATAATTGGCGTGGAATACTCTCTTTGGTCAGTTTTAGGTCACCTGTCCTGGCTTCGCCCCTCCTTTCTCATGAAGAGCTGAGAAAGTCCTTGACTGTCTGACAGCAACTAGAAACACCAGGGTGTTATCAGCACTACTCCCATTTTACTCTCAAACACAGCATTCATCTGCTGTTACAAATGAAGTTAACTCCATCCTGACCAAAACCAGGACACTTGGCCATAAGGGTTCAGAGATTGTTGGCTACCAGGACTCTCAGGGCCTTCACCGCAGAGCTGCTTCCCAGCAGGTCAACCACAAACCTGTACTGGTGCCTGGGGTTATTCATCCCTAGGTTGGAATATATGTTCTTAAGGTCAGAAAGGGTTACTGAAGCATGTTCATGATTTTCAGACCAGCTGATGGAGAGGAAGATGGAAAGGAAGCAGATACCAGGTGGAAAGAGAGTGCTGTTGTTGCCTGGGTGCTATTTTGCAAAGCTACCAGAAACCTGGATTCTGAGAAGCTCAATCACAAAATTCCCCCTGATGTTAGTGGGGCCAGAAGCTGATCCATGTGAGTCTGGGTTCATTAGCCTGGAGCTTTTCATCAGTATTTGATCCAAGCAAACCAGCAGACTGAAAACTGAAAACAGACTGTGGTAGAATTCTTCATTTTTGCAAGCTAAAGAGAGTCAGTAAAATGAACATAAAAGTCAAATGATATTTATTTATCTTTCTGTTATTCTTACAAGAACATAAATTAGGCTTGGTTATGCATTTCTGTGTTCAGTTATAATTCTAGCTGTGATACCATCTTCATGCCCGAGTTTAGCCAAAAAAATAAACCAAATCCAACCACAAATTACAACAGCAGTTATAAACTAATGCTATTGGGTATGTTTCTAAAGATACTTCGGCTATGAGACATGTTAAATAGCATTTTGTTAAGTTAAACACTTGTAACTCTAAAGAGAAAGCAACACAGAGACAAACGTTATTTTCTTATATTTTATATTTACTTTAGGACATAAGGATTTTGTCAGTGTCACAACCCAATGAGTTGCTGTAAAAGCAGGGACAAGGGCAGCAGCCTTTATATAAGTTTGAGACATGCTTCCTTCTTTCGAAAGAAAAACATGGTGTCAGTACAGTTAAATGATGGCACTGTTTTGAAAAGTTCACTGTAGTTTTCCATACACAAACACACGCAAATTCTGCAACAGAAGGAGCGAATACTAACAAATTGTCTTAGCTGCTTCATACTAATTCCTAGGCAACACTGATGTGCTTCAGTTTTACACTTCACTAAGGATAAACAATGTGGCAAAACATTAAAATCTATGCAAACGTGGCTTCAGGATCTCATCTATGATATTCTTTTGAAAACAGTATTTTATTTTTTTTTCTTACCTAATGCCCTCACAAGAGTAAATTTCTCATTAAATTTCTGCCAACTGGAGAATTCCAGTCAAGTGAGAAGAAATAATGAACAACATTACAGCGACCAGAGGAGAGAATATATGAAAAATGCAAAGTGTTCCCTGATATCCCTGATGCATAAATATACACCTTCCAGGGAGAAGAGAGAAAAGGGACCAAGGATACAAGGATATTACTCTGCACACACCTACCTGATCCCACAGCCAAAATGTAAAGGCGTGTTTATATATATATATATACACATACAGCTGCCTGTTGCTTGTAAGCCAGTCTGAGATGGTGATGGTAATGTCATATGTCTTCATTTGTCAGATGAAGAAGCAGGACTGAAGATAATGAGAAACGTGGCCTCAGGAGAACGTGAGTGTTTGAGTCATCTGTCTCCTTCTCCAGGGGCTGTGGTGTCCTGTGAGCTATCCTTACCTATGGAGGACCTACAAACCACCCCCAAACAACTCAGAGATGTGGATCATAAGCAGGGTATCACCCCTTACACTCACAGTGCTCCAGTCCGACACACCTATGAGTGACCTATTCGGGCTCTGAGGCTTTGGGTACATGCTGAATCACACATCACTTTGACTGTTGATGCTGTTCAAGTTATTCATACAGTATGAGCAGTGTGTATCTTTCATTGCTAAATTCCTCAATTCCTCCTGTCATTACCAAATATGAATGTTTGACATAGGTTTACTAAAATAGCCCTTGGGTCTGGAGAAACTCTCACATTTGTCTGTGTTTTATCCTCAGGCTGAAATGTCTTATCTCAGATAGTTTTGACTACAGAATGACCCAAGAAACCAGCTGGATCACAGCTTTGCTTGGGTTTTGAGCAGTTCAGAGAAGACCTTATAAGACAGGGAGACTGAAAGGCACATTAAGAGTATCAATTGAACTCAGATTGGCAAAGTCAGGTATGATTCAACTGCTGCTGCAAGATTTTGGTTTCAAAACTCATCTGTGGGAAAAGAGGACATTACATTGGAGTCGAATAATCACGTAAAAACCCAAATTGGGACTTTTTTTTCACTTAGCAGATGGGGTTTTTTTTTCCACAATACTTCTTGCAGCCAGTTTGACAGTGTACTAGTGCAGAACTAACGCTGTCAGAGCCAACTACGTGTCCTGCAGCATACAACAAAGTAAGGCACTACTGTGAGAAAGTTTGCCTCAAGGCTGTATTTCTAATAGACATTAAGGCCATAAGATGGAAACAAAAATCTATGAAACAGACATTAAAGAGACGCATTCACACAGGGAAAAAATTACATTGTGGGCAACATTGTCAGTGCCAGCAAGGGAGAATACCAAATAAACTGTACCGAATCATGTTTCTGGTGATCATTAGCTTTAGCTACCAGTCTGATTTAGCACTGAAATCTTTCTGTGAGTCTATTTTTCTAAAGCCACCCTTCTGTCCTGGGGCAGAGCTAAGAGCTCCTTGATTTGCTCTTCCCCTCCCTCACCTCTTTCCCTTCACACCCTTCCCCTCATGCCCACAGGATAGGAGGCTTCATCACTTTGGTTGCTTGCAGAATGGCTAGTTTATGGTGGTGAGATTATGCTTTTTGGGATGCAGGATGATGTCACTGCCCCTAGGAGCTGCCAGAGTGTGGAAACGTGATGCGGGGAATCGCTGGAGAGTGAAGGAAAGCCGTGTGAATGTGCACAAAGGGGAAAGAAGAAGAGGGAAGCTCCCCAGGGCCCTGCTAATAGGGCTGTATATCGGTAGGACAGATGTTTATTTCTTTCCTCTTCCTTCTCTCACATGCACACAAACACACTCATTTAACGATTGCAGGCAAACACAAGCATCGTCTTTCTTGTAGGACCAAACAGAAAGAAGAGGCTGATTGTGAGGATGCTTTTGCTATACCTTCGACTATAGCAGAGGGAATACTGAAAGCTGCTGAAAAAAATAAATTGCTTTTTTGCATCAAAGTTCCCTTATATTAAAAATGTCCCACTGTGCGAATTCCTCTGTGAGAAGAAAGCAAGAATGCCTGATGTTGGAATTAGCTCTGGTAAACTGTAACGAAGTGAGGCTTTCCAGAATTCAAGTGCTGAGGCAGGTGGCAGAATGAGAAAAATGACATTTTTCTAAAAAAACCCAACCAAACAAACTGCAAAACCAACAAGCAAAGAAACTCACTTTGAATCAAACACATTTCAATTACTGAAATTATTTAATATTGGACCGTAATTTATTTCAGCTTCCATCTTGAGAAGAAGTTCCTGCACACCGAATTCACAGTGTATAGGGTTCCTCTTGCAATGACTCTGTGTTCACTGGTATACAATACGAGGAGCTTTCCATGTTCCCTCACCACTGGGAAATCCACTGGAAAAGAATAATTTTTCAGATGTAACCCTCCACAGCAGAAGTGAGATCAGAGTCTATGTACACATTTTGAGGCTATAGTTAACGAGCAGAATTAATTGCATTAGTCTCATAAAGGCCTCATCATTCCCAACCTTGAATTCACACTTTAATGATGTTTTACGATGCAAAGTCTTCTGATCTTGAATAGCACCGTAGTGAAAGAAAAGGAAAAAAATCTTCCTATTATCACTCTAGCTGTCAGAGAATAACTGGATGCTCAAGACAGTTTCACTGGGGAGAAAAAAAATGGGGAAGTGATGATAGAAATAAATTATCTGTATGGGTGTCACTTTGCCTTCCCAATTAGGTCCCTGTAATGAAAGAGATTCTGTGCTCATACAAACGTGGGCAACTTAACACTTCCTTAGGAAGCAGAGCTGAATATCAAGGATGAGGATAAACTGTACAGGTTCAAGACACAAGCCAGATAAGGGGCCTGCTCATCCGTGGCTGTGCCTCCAGCCGTGAGGATTTTCCCTGTGGCGGTGGGCTGGGGCTGAGCAGCAGGCTGATGTCTGACTGGTGGGATCCCCTCATTGTGTGAGCTGCTGCTTGTCCCTTTCCCTCATTCTGCTCACAAAGCAGACAGGAAAACCACCACACTCTGAGGAAACAACTGGCAAAGCAGATCCATAGTGATTGCTCCCAGATTTCTGCCTAAGAGAAAGATGTTTTCTATTATCATACAATAGTGCAGTCCTTTCAGATTGCAGTTCTTGGAAGGTAAAGTGCTTCCAGCTCAGACCCTTCCTCTGGTGACATTTTTGGAGGTTACACACCTGAGCAGCCTTGTCAAGCTGGATGGATATTAGACCACAGACCAGTGCAGTATTTTTAAAATTCAGCATGTGTATGGCCTTCTGCATGCAAGTGCTTCGCTAAATCAGGGTTCTTTTTCATGGCTCTTGCGTTCAGGGCAAGGTGAGGCCCAGAGCTCCAGGCAAAGCTCCTGAAGGAAGAGGAAGTGGTGACAAAACAGGGCTCCCTGATTTCCCTGGTGACCTTGCAGGACTGGTAAACGCTATTTTTCCAAGGAAGTGATGAGCAGCCTTTTCAGCTTTCTAGAAATTCATCAGAAGATGGCTGCACCTGGCAGGCCTTTGCCCCAGACCATGAGGAGGGAGAAGAAAGCACAGGGCAGTCAGTCTGCTCACACACAGCTGAGGGATGGAGTTACCACTGCCCCAGTATGATGCCAGGTCACCTGCAAGCCACCTGGGAAGGAGATGCATGCAGATGGATGTCCCAGCAGGTTCCTGTCCTCAAGGCTGCTCAGTGCTCTTCACTGCTTAGCAGGACTCATCAGCCATCTGTAGGTTGAAGCTGGGGGGAATCTCCTTTTCCTTTTGCGTTTTAGCTGCTAATTTGCTTTTGTAAAGGGATGTTTCAGGCTTGGGCTACAGTCAAGACAAAACCCAATTTACTAGACATTATGATTTAAGTTCAGGAACACCCAGAGTAGAAGAACAGATGATGATCAGGGATGCAGAAAGAGGAATATTGGCAGGCAGTGAGAGCAAGAGTCCAACTGCAGCTTGGGAAAAAGCAAAAAGAAAAAGCATGGCAGGCTGCTGCTGCCGTCCAGGCCTGCAGAGCTCCCACTTCTTGCATTGCCAGCAAGGAGGAGAGTGTGTTTCACAACAGTGAAAAACCGGAATTCTCTATTGTCTGGAAATATCAGTGCGTCTCCTGGGTGCAGCACAGAGATTGCTTTCAGAGAGATACACAACATGTCACAGTTTTAAGGTTCATTTTAGGGGGCTTGGGTTTTCTTTTTTTAAGGGACTACTGGAGCAGTTAAGAACTTCATCTGAGCTCAAAACTATATGGAGGTGGGGAAAAACTAGCAAAGTTTCAGCTGCATTTTATTCTGTATCTACAAGCAAAGTGTTCCAAGGAAAATGAAGATGTGCAGAGAGCTCATATCACTATTGACAGTGGAAGCCTTTGAGGCATTTCAGGTGCCTTATTGCTTTCAGTTAACTCGAGCAGGGAAAGTTGACAATAAAACTGTAGCATGGAAATGTTAAAAGTGCCAAATTCCACACAAAAATGAACAGAAGAGAAATCAACGCAGCAGGGCATATGGAGAGCTCACCTGTGCTTGCTGTTCGTGCTGCATTGCTTGTTCTAACCAGATGAAGAAGAGACACAAACACTCCTAGAGACTGTAGAGAGGTGAATTTTATCCATAATTTAATCAGTAATCTTTGTAAAGGTTACACCAAAGATAAGAATGACAGCATTGGCTGCGCTAAGGCAGCAATGAGAGCAAAGCCAGGACTCCCCAGGGCCAGACTGTGGCTGCACTCCTGCACGGCAGAACGGGGCAGGCTGGAGCATGACTCTGCAGTGAGCTGGGGGTGAGATGCCAGGACACACTGCTGTACCCCAACTCCACCTCCTTCAGTCACAGGAACAAGAGATGAAGTAGAAATGTGGATCAAACTCTTCCCCAAAAGACAATACATTCAGTTGGAAGGAGGAGTAGGGGCAGGAAATAACACTGGCCTGTATTTATGAGATGAGTTGGCTGAAAATTGGTACAGAAACTAGAGAGTGTTCTTTCCAGCACAAATCACAGAATCACAGAATTGTAGGGTTGGAAGGGACCTCCAGAGATCACCGACTCCAACCCCCCTGCCAAAGCAGGTTCCCTAGGACAGGTCACACAGGTTGGCATCCAGATGGGTCTTGAATATCTCCAGAGAAGGAGACTCCACAACCCCCTGGGCAGCCTGTCCCAGGGCTCTGTCACCCTCACTGTGTAAAAGTTCTTCCGCATGTTGGTGCGGAACTTCCTGTGCTCCAACTCGCAGCCATTGTCCCTTGTCCTGTCCCCACAGACCACTGAAAACGGTCTGGACATTTCCCCCTGTGTCCCACACTTGAGATATTTATAAACATTAATAAAATCCCCTCAATGCAGAATTTGGAAATTGGATGCAAACCTGCAAGAAACAGGGTAGCTGCAAATATGCTCTCTAGAACAGTGTTCCCCATACTTTCAGATGTGCTGCACAGAAATTTGTTCATTGCCTTTCCTGCCACCTAGAAACAACCCTTGAAGGAATGCCTTGCCCCAGTCTAGGGACAATAGCTATAGAATGTTTCATGAAGAACAGAGTCCAGAATTAAAACTTACAAATATGAAAAATAAGCTAAGAAGTCTCAGAAAAGCCACAGGCCAACACTATTGTGAGTGCTGTTCAATATCTTTATTAATGATATTGACAGTAGGATTGAGTGCACCCTCAGCAAATTTGCTGATGACAACAAGCTGGGTGGTGAGGTTAATGTGCAAAAGAGACAGGATGCCATTCAGAGGGACCTGGACAGGCTGGAGAAGTGGACCCACTGAACCTCATGAGGTTCAAGAAAGCCAAGTGCAGAGTCCTGCACCTGGGTTGGGACAACCCCCATTATCCATGCAGGTTAGGAGATGATGTGCTTGAAAGCAGCCCTGAGGAAAAGGACTCAGGAGTATTTGTGTATGAGAAGCTGGACATGAGCCACCAATGGGTTTCTGCAGCCCAGAAGGCCAACAGCATCCTGCAAAGCAGCAAAAGAAGTGTGACCAGTAGATCAAGAGAGGTGATTCTGCCCCTCTACTCTGCTCTCATGAGACCTCACCTGGAATATTGTGTCCAGCTTTGGAGCCCTCAACACAAGAAAGGACATGGACCTGTTGGAACACATCCAGAGGAGGGCCACAAAAATTATCAAAGGACTGGAGCACCTCTCCAGTGAAGCCAGGCTGAGAGAGTTGGGCTTGTTCAGCTTGGAGAAGAGAAGGCTCTGGGAGGACCATATAGTGGCCTTCCAATACCTGAAAGGTACCTATAGAAAAGCTTGGGAAGAACTGTTCATGAGGATGTGTAGCACTAGGATGAGGGATAATGTTTTTTAACCATTTTGGGTAGATTTGGGTTGGATATTAGGAAAAAAATCTTGAATATGAGGGTGGTAGATCACTGGAAACAGTTGCCCAGACAGGTAGCAGAGGTCCCATCCCTGGAGATATTCAGGGTCAGGCTTGATGGGGATCTGAGCGACCTGATGTAGTGAAGATGCCCCTGCTTACTGCAGGGGAGTTGAACTAGATGACCACTAAAGGTCCCTTCCAACCTAACACATTCTATGATTCTATGAAGCAGAAAGTGATAAAGTACTTGCCCATCCTGCCAGTAAAACCAGTGTCTATGGGAGTCCTCTGCCGTACAAAGGAGAGCTCTCAGCACTAGACAGAGCTTTGCTTAGAGACAACAGAATGCTAACACCCTAGGTACCAGAGGAAATTATGTTTACAAAAATGTTAGGAGCTAATATAGAGACTTAAAAATCTAAGATAAGGGTCCTGTGGTTATTAACACTTATGAAATCCACTGTTCACTTGGAAAAAAAAATTAAGCATAGATTATTATTTTTTAATTGTCTGGGAAAATCACATAGTTATTCGAAGCTATTTTATTAATTCCCTTGAGACAATTTTACTAGCAGATATTAGAATCCAAAATACTTGCGTTCACGTCAAGTTCATTGTCAGTCACTGCATCTCATATATTGTTTAACAATTTAATGGCATGTGTGGAAGTGGTTTGCAGCAAAGCAGAGGTTTGGACATGAAACCTGTGGTCTATATCACATCAACCCAGGGGACTGGTGGAAAGGGAGTAAGAAAAAAATCACCAAGTAAAACAAGGCAGACTCAAACATAGATCCATCTATTATCTGGTTGAATTAGAGGATGTTGCCACCAAAACGCACACGATCATAAGCTGATGTTTCATTTAACAGAACACTGAGGATCAGAAGGCCTACAGTGTCAGAAATTCATGGCAAAGAAAGTGGGATATGCAAGTATATAAAGAAATAAATAAGGCTCATCAAGGGAAATGGTAATTTGGAGTCAAAGGAAGATGGTACAACAGCCCAGATGCAACAGGGAAAATGAACTTGCAAAGAGAGATGTGGCTGTTTGGAGAAGTTTTCCAGCCTCCTGGGACATACAGCAATGGACAAGACTTCTCCTGGAGAGGATCTCTTCAGGGGACATTGGGTCTGCTCCTCTACCTGAAGGCTCACATGTGCCCTGTTGGGACAGGCTCAGGACAAGGTGCTGGATTGACTGACTTCAGCTCCTCACGGCTGAAAGGAGACCCAAAAGTTCACATGGCTATGGGAAACACCTCAAAGGTTAATCAAATGCTGCCAGAGATCTTGGCAAGTAGCAAGTCTCTGAGAGCTTGGCAGGAGGTGGGATATGGCAGATACAGTGTTGGGAACAGTAACTCCAGGCAACAGTAACTCTCATATTTGGAGATGAGAAAGGAAGAGCATGAGATGCCTGGTTTATGCATCCACCACGGCACCCTCCAGCACAGCCATGGTGCAGTGGGGCTGAAGGTCCCTATGGGATCCTCATGCAGAACCTGGTAGCCAGGACCCATCCTAGCCCTAATCAGGTGCAGGGCACTGGGGGACACTTGAGCAGCACCAACCCCAGGCATCAGACACCTCCCTGTAGTTGGGGACAGGCTGAGGCTGGGCTGGAACATGTGCCTGCCAGCAGGGCCTGCAACTGGGCAGGACATGACTGTGGGGAGCTGTGGCTTTGCTGCATGGGCTGGTGGCCCTGGGGGAGACTGACATGGGGTTCTGGGCCCTGGACAAGGTGGGGGACTGGGAGGGACCAGAAAGGGCTGTCTGCGCCCTCTGGAGCTAGCACAGCGTGGTCCCAGAGACCTGTCCCATTGAGCACCTAAATGACTCCTTTTCTTCTTCCCATGCAACATTATGCTGCTGTATGTAGTTAATGCTGAAGATGGCCCAGTCTAGCCAAATTTTTATTTACTCTTTATTTGACATAGGAGCAGATGAGTTGAACAAAATTTGGAGGGGAACCCAGGGTTCCTGGTCCCTTTTCTCCCAGAACTGGTGTTGCCAGCACCGCTGTTCCAGGAGTACCAGCACAAGTATTCATTTCTTGTGGGTTTCCCAATATGATAAAATACCAAGGACAAGTCAAACAACAAAGCACGAATTATTTTATTTCTCCCCACTTTCTATTACTAAAAGAGCATGAGAAGCACTTGAGGGCAGTTTGCAGAGTGCATCTACCATCCAATATGACAAGTAGGTTAATTGGAATGAAGGAAAATGTGACCCTTGACTACAACTGCCCCTTAAGGGTACTGAGTTTAATGTTGTTGTTATTGTGTTCTGCAACATCGTGAGGCAAAACACAAGAACAGGCTCTTCTCTGCACAGGAGCAGTTCTTAACAAATGGAGCTGCACCGAGTGACTTGGATTAAATTTGACTAAATCTTGCCTGGAGAAATCTTTCCCAAGAAAATTCTGTAGCACTCACAAATATTTTAGGAGTGACAATACTGGGTGTCCAGCTCAGCAGAAAAGCACACGCACTGTAGGGGAGCAATATGATACACATCTTGCAGGCAGGAAAATGTGTGGATCACCTGCCATTTCTGTTGCTGGCTGTGTGTGTAAATGAATCAGCTCTGTAACTTTGTATGAATGTTGAGGGGGAAAATAGTAAATTTTATTTTTATTTTTTTTCAAAGAGGAAGAAGGCATTGCAAGAAAATGTGTGCAAATTAATGGTAAAGAATGGTGATTTTTTTTAGTCTAATTCACTTGAATGTTCTGTCTTGAATGCAGACAGTCTCTATGGAAATTCAGAAAGTGAGAGTCAGGGCTACACACATTCAAATTTTGGTTGACCTCATTACAGCTCAGTGTTAAAAGCTGCTACTAACATGGCTAGAGCTTATTCTCGTAAATTGGCCTTTCAGTTTCTGTGGGACTGCTCTGTGGAATCAGGTTTTGAAGAAGGTAACAAGTTGCATTCACAGCACCGGGGTTTCCTGCCTGTCTAACTGGAAAGCATGTGGAGATACCAGCAAGCACAAGACAGATTTTGATCCCTGGCTGATGTTCCTGTGTACTGATACATCCTTTCCTCCCTTCTTGCCCTCATGCAGCACCAACCTGGGGTGGTGGGTCCTGCTGAAGAAGACCTATTTGGTCCTGTGACTGAGGCCTTTTCTTGGCTGTGCATTGAAGTCTACCGGGAAAACAGGTCCCAGCTCTGGCAGGAGCTCCTGCCTGGAATTGCCTCTCTGAGGTAAAATGTCTGGACGAGGGCACAGCTGTGGACTGAAAGGCCATGTGCAAGACCATAATATTCCCAGGAAAAGCCTGAAGTGTAGGAAATGGTAAGAAAGGTGGTGTTAGAAGAGGAAGAGAAAAAAAAGGTCTGATGAGATCCTGAGATCAGTTGGGCTCTGTATACCAGCTAGATCTAGTAGAGCTAGCAGGGTTTTTTTCTAGGCAAAGGCTATTTTTAGTTGGGGGGATGTGAACAGTAGTAGGATATAAAAGTGAAGAAATGATGTCTCAAGAGTAAGCCATGGGCGAAGCTGAAAAATATGTTTGTAAATAGAAATCCATCTACCTTATCTGTGATTTTCTATAGTGTGCCTGATAGAGTAGGCCTTAATGGCAGCTGGAAGAACAGACTGCTCACCTCTGCGCAGGAGGTACCAGGAAAAAAAGGCAGAAAGGAATTCTCTGAAATAAGCATACCCATGACGACCTGAGAGCTGGGCTTAAAAAGGGAGACATTGTCCTTGTTCCCACTCCTTGTCGCAAAACAGGATTGGCCCAATACACAAGTTTTTATACATTCTTTAGCATATTAGCTGTGTTATTTCATCTTATATAGAATCTGTTCCATAGGTTCAGTTGTGCAGGTGTCACTGGCTTCACTGGGAGCAAGACTGGTGCTCTGCCTTGGACCATCTGAACAATAAGCAACAAACCCCACAAGTGTTCCTTAGACTCAAATCCGTTCTCTGGCAGCAGACAAAGGTTTCAAAAATCTTCAAAAAGTGAAACATTAGATGAGATGAAAGTATTTTTCAAACTGTGGTAGAGGTTGACTAGGTGACCTGGTGAATGGTGATTTTAATATTTTGAATTATCTGAACATTTTTAGCATCCTTCTCAGGTTTCTTTGGGATTCATAAACCACTTTGCTGAAGGGTGCAATTGCAGGGGAATGTTATCAAAAGCACCAAGGGTACCTAGGCACTCAGTGCCCATTGAAATCTTACTGGAGATGCCTGCCTCACATCAATGTGGGCCTTAGGGAAACAGCCTAAGTGATGCTTATTTTTGACACCTGCATGGAGAACAGTGAGTTTAAAAGCACAACCTGTTAAGTTATTCCTGTTGCTGATGTGTGTTACCTGGTCTGCCCTGCTGTAGCCCTTTGTTGCTCCTTACTCTCCTGGCTGCTGGTTGCTGCTGAGGCTCAGCACCTCAGCTCTGCTGGGGTGGCTTTGCCTGGTAGCTCTCCAGCTGAGTGATCTGCAGAACAATTCCTTTTGCCTTTGTCAAAAACAACCCCTCCACCCCACAAAATCCCCAAGACATTTATAGTAGGAGTGGGCTTTGAAACCCGAGGTTTAATTACATCAGACAATGATTAAACCAGAAGAAGTAATTTGACAGCATTATCAGAAAGTGGCTAGAGGAAAATAATGACTGAACTCAGATTGCCAGTACTCCACTGAGTTTGTCTGTCTGGGATCCTGCATGTTGTGGATACTACTAGTGAACTAGTTCTTGAACTAGTTTCTGCATGTGTCTCAGCATCGCTTTACAGAAAGATCTCTGGGAGCTTTCCTACCTCACTGTTCCAAGAAGCACTTTTTTTTTGGGGGGGTTGGTATTTGCAGAATACAAACTGACTGGAAAAAAGCAGAGCAAAATAAACTGATCTTATGCTAGTCCATGAAGAAAGCAGAAAGGAAAGAACTGTTATTGTTCTTAGATAGACCTGAAAGTAATAGCATTGTACAGATGAAGAAATATTTGGAAACACATTAGTGCTGTGATATTCCAGCTGGGACATGGAAATAACTTGTCGCGTTGGTGCTCATTTTCAGACAACAGCAATGAAATCATGTCTCCAGCACAGAAAGGTCAGCCAACATGATTTTGCTAAATTCATCAAACTGCGCTCCCCACTGAGTAGCTATCACTGGTGTGCACTGAAGTAACATAGGGGCTGATGGTGTTTTCACCCAAACAGCACAATGTGGCCAGAATAGAAGCTGAAAAAAACCTGCATTGATCTTTTCATTTCCTGTGTACTGAGAAGTAGGATTCCCTAGATGAAACTTAGCAAATATCTTTCTTCCCTCCCCCATCTTTTATCCAGAAAAAAAAAACCAAAACCACCCACTTTAATGGCTTTAGAGAGAAACCACTGTTCCAGTCAGTATCACCTGGCAGTAACAAGATGCAAGAAAGTTCTCCAAGATTTCAGTTCAATATTTTTACTGAGTGATAAAATGTGAGTTCAACCTGACTCTTCTCCTGAAACTGGGAAGAAAAAAGTAATTTGGTACAAAATTGTGTAAGGAGATCCTCACACATTTTGAAACTGGTTCAAAGCTACAACCATAATTGTCACAGCATCCACAGATTAGATGACATTTACAGCAGTTTTTAATTAAATTTACTTAATTTAGATATTTATCAGCCAGAATCCATTGGCACACTTTCTACCAGCTTTTTTAAAGGTTAAATGAGCAATATGTGTAATGAGGTCTTTCAGGGAATACAAATTGTGTCAGCCTTGAATTATCCCAAAAGCCAGTACCGTGCTGGAGGCTTTGCAGAGCACTGGCGGAGGGGAAGGTGCCTCCAGCTCACTCTGCTGACACCAGAGAGCAGTGTCCGACCTTCGCACTGGCTGCTTCTGCCCAGGTCAGAGCTTGTGGCGTGATCACAGCACGGAGTTATCCGGCTCCAGGATAATAATCCCTCACAGCTCCGGCCTCTCAGGAACACCAGTTCCTGAGGCTTCCACGGCTGAAGATGCCACGAGGTGGTGGCTGAGGAAGGTTTATTAAAGACTCCTCAGGAGGCACTGAGCTGGGACAAGACCTTCTGAAAGTGTGGCAGAGTGGCAGGAGTGAAAGAGCAGTGCAAGCCCAGCTGGATGAGGCCCTGGAATGGTTGAAATGCTTTCCTGAAGATGGGTTTGGGGGAGAAGAGCTAGGAAAGGAACGTGGTCTTTTAATCCCTAAGACACCAATCCTCTTCTTCCTGTACATCTTGGGTGTGCTGTGTGTATGCATCTGCTGTGCCATTCACCACGGTGCTACTGCACCTTTTAAAAAGTATATGGTGAAGCACGTCTTGGGAAGAACGTTATCGCAAGCCAGCACAAAGCAGAACGAAATGCACTGCTCTGAAAAGGGCAATTACAGTGAAATTGCATATGAGAGTTGCAGATGGGTGCAATATGTAGTTGAATGACTAACAAGGAAACACAGTAGATGGCCTCCTAACAGCACACGGACCATATGGTATAACAAAACTTGGGGAATCGTTCTCATCAACGCGGCAGTTTTTATAAACGCCAAGGTATAAAAAAAAAAAAACCCAACACATAAGCTCTTTTGAAAATTCCACTGAGTATCTCATCTCAAGCTGACAGATTTCTTCAAAGCTGGCCTTATGGGCTCAGCTTTTTCAGTGCGAATCAGATAGGACAGAACAGAAGACTCCAGTGAAAGTCCACACAAGACCACAGAATTCTGCTAAATTCAGCATCACTGAATTCACTAAAGCCAGCATTGACACTGATTAGATATTGGTCAAATTATTTTCATATGAGTTTTGTACTTTTTCCACACAATTTGGTAGCAATAAGTTGCATCTAATAACACAGAATACTTAATTACCCTGATTCTTTCTGTCTGGGTCTGTATTGCAGTGTCCCAGGAATCATTTGCACCACTGCTAACTCACAAATGTTTCAATATACTGACCAATGAAAATAAAGACTAAGCTAATCTGTGCCGTGAGGTGACAAGGGAAATGGAACTGACCACAGGGGAGTTAGTGGCAAAGAATGAGTGAGGGAAAAGGGCGCAGCGGTGAACTTCCTTTTGCATTACCCATCCACTGGTAAAATCAGCATTTTTATTGAATTACAGGTTGCTGGATTTTTGAAAGAAAACCTGCAGGTACTATGGATAAAATATAGATAACCTATCATTATTTTGGTCCCAATTGCAGTGGCGCTAAGCAGCTTTACTTCCACTCTATCTGCAGAAAGTCCCTGGGATCAGAGAGAAGCGTTCATCCATTCCTTATGACTGGTGTCTGTAGGGTATGATTAAACAAGCAACATGTGTTGAAAATTTGCTTTTGTGTTTCTTTCACAGACTCTCAGAACTGGTGGCTGTTCTGGGTCCTCCGGCACACGGCACCTAAAAGGGATGCCTGACTGACAGTCGGATTTAGATGCCTCTACTTGGGCATGCAAGCTAATTACTTTAGGTCCTGACCATATGTCTGCCACAGTCTCTAAGAGTTGCTGTCTGATGGTGGAGTTCTCAGGTTGTATTGGGAGCTTCTTGTCAAAAGCTGTGGCTAGGAGATAAAAAAATGTACCCTTGTGATGGGTTCGGCGGTGGTACCAGGCATTCAGCCTTTGCTCAGTTTGTCACTTGTGTTTGACAGTGTCAAAACCGCTGCTCTGAAGTCTGAGGTCCTAAGCTCATTGTGCTTGTCTTATTTGATCCTGATTATCTTAAACAATCTGACAAGACGGTGGGAAAGGGAAACATGACATTTATTATTCTGCAGAATGAAGGATTTTATGTTCTAGCATATTTTTGGCAAAATGCAGTAAGAGAGTCACATTTAAGGATATAGCAGACAGCTCTTAAGCAATATGCTAACTTATTTCTTTCTGTCCAAACCGTAAGCTATATGACAGCTGCCTTTCTAATGAGAAAAGTGCAGTAATCATTACTTGTATGTAGTGGTTGGCAACAGTTGTTTGAATTTCTGGTGAGCATAACTCTCTAATCTGTTTTTCTTGTGGTAGTTTACATACAGTTCCTAAAGTTTGCATTGTTAGTCATACCTATATTTAGAACTTTCATTAGTGATGACTCAAGACAAGCAGAAAAAGAATAAAGAGAAATGATATGACTGTAAAACTCAGTAGTGGCGAGAGAAAAAAATCGGTATCCTGAGTTTCACTCTGTGGCAGTGTGAGTCTTGAATTCAAACTGGAATTAATTTAAGCAGTCAAAAATGTTTTTAAAATAATTGACAGTGCAGAGAAACTAATTTATAAGTTGATTTTTATACACTGATTTTTGCTTTAATTGCTGCAAGTGCTTTCTTTCCCTGATTAAAAAGGAGCTAAGGTAGCTTAAGGCAAATGTATTCAGTTATTTATTTCAAGTAAAGAGCTCTGATTTAATTTTCCAGGTAGAAGGGGCAGATGAGATGTTGGAGTAACTTTTCACCAGAGAAGGGACAGTAAACCAAGTCAGGTCTTACTGAATTGTGGGGTCCCTTTAGAATATATTGCATGAGTATAGAAAAACGTGTATATTTTTCTTCTGTGTTCTCCTGCTTGCTCCTGGCAGAGGCCTTTTCGTGTTGGCTTAGGAGGATCAAGCTTTGTGCTGACTGGGGCCTTTGCTATTGCAGTCCCGCCTGGTGGGGCAGCCTGTGATCTGAAGCAGCCCAATGCACGAGGATTCCTTTGGTGATGGTGAAGAAACTGCAGGTAGCACAGCATGGCCAGGATAGGTTGGGTGAAATCAGGTGCCCCTTCCAGAGAACTGTCTGCACTCATTTTTGCCTTCACCTGCCTGGCCAGGACAGCACCCTGGTTCTCTCTGGCGTGACATTTTCCCTGCGGTTCTGCAGGTTGTCCTGTCAAAAGCTGCGACCCTGCACACACGAATGAAATGGGTGGCTTAAGAAAAGGTTGCAAAGATCTCTTTCAACAGCCTCATAGTCTTTCTGTAGCCACCTGGATCTTTCATATTAATAATCAATAAAGTGTACAGAGTGGGATTTTTTCCAGAAACGAACCAACTTTGACGAGAACACACAACCCCCCCCCCCCCCATTACTGTGTTTTCTTCATCTCTATGTTAAGAGCATCATGGATAAATTGCAGTTAAGTGTGTGGATTATGGAAGTCGTTGGCCTATTTTTGCCCTTCTTTATTCCAGTACTGCCCTTTGACATATTCTGTGAAGGTGAAAATGCAAAGTTTCAGCCAATTTCCTAAAAAAAAAAAAAAAAGGAAAAAAAAAGAGGCGTTGCCCAATTTCTGCATTATTTTGAAGGTGAGATGCTGCCCATAATTAATCCAGTCAGTTGGATACTGCAAGGTCACTCCTAGACATATTTCACAAGAAATGATGAATTTATAGTTGGTGTAAATTAGTGCAGCTTCAGTGAAGTCAATTGAATTACTCTTGCTTAGTTCAGGTCTTGTAGTCAGATTGCTTCTGGAATATGAAGTATATGAAGTATATTTTGCCTACTATCAGTGCAGAAACTAATTTAATCTTTCTAGATAATAAAGAAGAGGGGCCAAGCTTTCCTTGCATAAGATAAGAAAAATGAATATGCATTTTGAAAGAACAATGAAGAACATTTAACTAAAACTAATTAAGAAAAACCCCAAACCTGTGGAAAATGTGATGTCACTGATAGAAGGAAAAAATACATCTACTCAGAAAGCTGATATCCCAGGAGCAGATGATAGGGCAGTAATATCCAGCACTGGGCTGCACTCACGGGGAAAAGATGCAACAGGGGCCACTGACTCCTCTCTGGACAGAGAACTTCCAAAAGTTTGGAAGTTTTGGGGGTTGGACCCGATGATCTCTTGAGGTCCCTTCCAACCCCTATGATTCTGTGATTCTGTGAAGTGGGGAGGGGAGCTCAACTGATCACTGATGTGGTCATTAATGTGTTGGTGCAGAACGATGCAAGACCCGGTTGCCTTTTGTTGACCTGGGAAAGTATTTTTAGAAGGACGTGGTCTCCAGCTCCTCAGCGATTCGTTCCTGCAGCTAGTTCAGTTTTCAACCACCCTCCTCATAGCTGAGGACATAGAGCAGACTTGCAAAAACTCATGGTTTGTGAGAGCTGTTCAAAAATTAGCCTCCTCATGTAAGTCCCTTCGCTGGAGTATCTCTGGAACGTACAGGTACACAAATCGAGACACACTTGTGGATGCTACACAGCTGGAGAATGCCAGCTTTGGGTGTATTTAGCTATTCTAATAGAAAAATAATCATTCTGGGGCACATGAGTCTGCTTTCCTGAATATTTTCCCGATCAGCTCAGTTTTCCTGAGTGTTGGGCTTTAGTGTAATATCGGAATTACTCACCAAGTGCTCTTTGGGAGGGCTGTGCGGCAGTATCATAGAAGGAAAATATCTTCCCTTGCATTAAAAATAACAATGTTGTCTGGAGATTATGAATGACTTCTGATTGTGTAGATGTTTATTTCCCTGAGACAGATGAGTGGAAAATGAATAAGCCCCTCGTTATAATTTAGCATGCAACTTCTGAGGGGGAAAAAAGAGGAGTATTTCATTTGCCTGTATTTTGAAAAAGGCTTCAAGACTACCACAGGGTGTTGCCTTTGCCAGGAAAGGGTAGGCAAACCCAAAAGAAAAGTGAAGAAAAGAAGATACAAGAAATTATGTCCTAACATCTAACCCATCTGCAGGAAACACTGAGTGGGCCAAGGTGATGCTCTGCTTTTTTCATGAAGAAAAACCTCGCTGTGGTGAATGAGATCCAGACGCTGTGCTGTGTTTTGCCGCTCAACAAAGGAAGGAGTTTTGTGAAATCCGCTCACAAAGAAGTAATTCTGAACAGGAGTTTAATGCAAATATCAAAGCCGCTTCAGAGCGCTTATGGTCAGGAGTATTTATTTCTCGTGGAGCCACTGCAGGGTGTTGCCAATGTTGATGAATTTCAGATTTGGATTGTGAGATCCAAGCGCTGACTAATAAAATAGATAGCAGCTGCCCATGTCCGTACGCAGGCTATCATTACCATGCGTTTGTTTCTTCAAGGTGGAAGCATTTTCCCAGCAAGTTTCAAAAATCTCTTTAAAATACAGTTCTACAGAGGAGGGGAAAAAAAAAAAACCAAAAAGACGACTTTTATGCTGGTATTTTTGCATTTCTGCCATCACAATGACAACCAGCTCAAACCCACTCTGTTTACTGGCAGAAGAACGGGGCTTCTAACTGCCAGCCCGGACACGGAGGAAGCTGGTGGCAGTGGGAGATTGCCTGGGTCACCCCTGGGGTCAGCAGCACGTTGCAGCTGTGAAATGTGCTGGTGCCCCAGTGTAAAGGAAGAAAATAAAATGCTTGGCTAATTTTTTATATTTTTTTTACCAACTTCTCTGATTCCTGCCCTTGGATTTCTATTTTATGCTGTTTCCATGCAACACAGGATTCAACAACCTGGAAAGATGTTGCTGTCAAAACGCTGGCCCCTTTTTCAGCAAAGCCACTGGGTAAAGGTCTTTTGTGCCACTACTGGTGACAGTCTATGCTTTTTCACAGATATTTAGAAGGAGATCCTTAGGAAAAAAGGGATCTCTTTCTGCTGAGCTGCTTCTCATTTAGTGATCCATGTTTACCTCTATTTCCAAGTAACATCCTCTGTTTTAACCATGCTTCACAAGCCAAAATGTCACCTTGCACTACTTTGTCAAAAAAAAAAAAGGTGAAAAACCAACCCCCCCCCCTCTGCTGAGAATACCTGAGCGTATCCTTCACAATAACACAGAGAACCCTCATCAAAGTAATTCAGGCAAAATACAAGGAGTGCTACCCCTTGCTAGACTTGCAAGTCTCTGTGTGTGACCTCAGAGGAGATACCAATACCTGCCAGGATATCAAAACCAAACTTAAAAGCCTTTAGAAGACTAAAGTGCTGGGCAGAAAGAAAGGGCACAAAATAGTCTCCCAAGAGACAGAAAAACATGTCACACCTTGTCGTGGTTTCGCCCTGGCTGGAGGCCAGACGTCCACTAAAGTCAGTCTATTACTCCTCAAGAGATATTAAATGTTTAACAAGGCTGGGTCAGCCTGCTTGGGGTCCTGACTGCACCCAGTCTGTCTGCTCCTCCTGAGGATACCTCTAGAACATTTTTCTGTTTTTTCCTCTTCTTCTCTTCTCTTCTCTTCTCTTCTCTTCTCTTCTCTTCTCTTCTCTTCTCTTCTCTTCTCTTCTCTTCTCTTCTCTTCTCTTCTCTTCTCTTCTCTTCTCTTCTCTTCTCTTCTCTTCTCTTCTCTTCTCTTCTCTTCTCTTCTCTTCTCTTCTCTTCTCTTCTCTTCTCTTCTCTTCTCTTCTCTTCTCTTCTCTTCTCTTCTCTTCTCTTCTCTTCTCTTCTCTTCTCTTCTCTTCTCTTCTCTTCTCTTCTCTTCTCTTCTCTTCTCTTCTCTTCTCTTTTCTCTTCTCTTCTCTTCTCTTCTCTTCTCTTCTCTTCTCTTCTCTTCTCTTCTCTTCTCTTCTCTTCTCTTCTCTTCTCTTCTCTTCTCTTCTCTTCTCTTCTCTTCTCTTCTCTTCTCTTCTCTTCTTCTCTTCTCTTCTCTTCTCTTCTCTTCTCTTTTCTCTTCTCTTCTCTTCTCACTTCGCTTTTTCCCTTTCCTCTCCATTTCCTTTCACTTTCCTCTCCCTTTTTTTTTTTTTAAATTTCCAGAAGAAGAGATAAAAATCTGACTTGGCTACAAAGCTGAAGCATGGGACACCTTGGTATGACTCCTGCCCCTCACGTGCTCCCTGGTGTACAGCCCTCACTCGCAGTGCTGCACCAGGAGCTGGGTGCCAGGCAGGGCACTGGGGTGGGCTGGGTGTCCGAGGGTTACACACTGTGGATGTGAAGGTGTGCACAGCCTTCATCCTCCTTTTCCCACCCTGATTCTAGCACATCCCCTCAACTGGGAGTGGTGGGGTGGGAGACGCTGGACACCATTGCAGTAGCTCTACAGCTGCTTTCCATTAACCACATCGGATATAAACTGGCAAGCAGGGGAATGAGAAATTGGGGCTTACATGTTAGCCAGCTCCAGCACGCAGCTAGCCTGTGTTGCAATTAGCCTTTCTCTTTAAAATCCTTCCAGGCTCTGCTGGGGCAGAAGGCAGGCCACTGTGCTCCTGCACGCAGCTGCTGGGATGGTTCTGGCATGCATCATTACCAGAGATGAGGTTTGTGGGGAAACTCCCTTAAAAACCCTGTGTTTTTTTTAACACAACGGAGCTGAGATTTCTAACCACAAAGGAAAGGGGCTGCTGTCACTGCACAGTGCAGTGAGGACAGTGCTCCTCACTTGTTCTCTGAGACAGGATGCCCGTCTGTGTGCGTAATCTTTACTCAGTGCCTGGTAGAGCTGAATCAAGCTGCAATCATGTCTTCCCAGTGCGTCTCCACAGGTTGGGAGCCACAGACCCTGATTTCTAACGCAACGAGGTATTGCTAATTAGGATGGCTGCCTTCTCTTTAGCTCAATAAAATTGTGTTCTGTCCACAAATGGGACTGAAAGAACCACATGCAGTTCAAGGGGGAAGAGGGGACTCTCCAAACTGGATTTTAGTACCTTCAGTGAAAAAATGCAACCAAGCAAACCAACAAAAAGAGAATATAAAACTCAGGTAATGAAAAAATCAAATTAAAATATTCTGTAAGGTGTTCATCCTTTAGTAAGCCAAGAGGATAATATCTTCTGTTCTTCCAAACTTCTATCCATTTGGCATGTGTCACCGCAGATCCAGGAACGGGCTAATTAAAATTGTCTTGTTGCTAATGATAGTGCATCTTCTTTCACTGAAGAGTTCAAACTAAAGCCTCCCTCTTGATCTACTGTGAGATTTTTTAATCTCTAAATTAGAAGAAAAGCATATGCCCTTTTAATGCCTATAAGAATTTGAGCTTGTTAATGCAAAAGAAAAAAAAAAAGAAGAAGAAGAAGAAAAAAAAAAGTAGGATTTCTATTATAGCTGTTCTTTAATTATGGAACAGCGTGTGCGAGAAGACTCTTTACTCATAACTGTGTCCTCGATTCTATTACGCATTTTAGCAGAGAATGCTTGTAATAGAAAAACAGCAATAGACTGTGGAAATTGGCCAGAGCCCTGCTCTCCTAGGGAAAAGATGCCAGCGGTATTTTTGTACTGCTACTCCTCAGCAGCCTCTTTGCACTTTCCTCTGGGTTACATGCACAGCATGACTCACTGCCTGATGGTTTCATTGAAACAGAAAAATATAGACACAGTAATGATTACATTCAATCGCAAACTACAATCAATACAGCAGACTTTAAATGTTCTGTGCCGTAGCAAGCCGCTACAGGGTCGTGTTGTACCCCCCACCCCCACCCCATCTTATTCCCTGAAGAAATGATTTCTCATTTTTAAGGGATAACAGTTGTTCCAAGTGATCTAGCAGATGTAGTTGAGTCTCTCAGAATGAAATATGTAGGTCAGAGCAGGAGGCATTCATTGTTTTCTTTGATGTACCTTCATGTCAGCCCTTCTTTGGCTGGAAAAATCACTTCACAATACTTACTGACTGCCTCGCAGGAGTTGCACTGGAGGAACCTCACGGCACCCCCTCCCCCTCAAAGTTCATCTGGGGGCACCGGGTGGGCAGGAGTATTTGTGTTCAAACCACAGACTCCGTGGCCTTTTATTTATGGACACCAGGATATGCATTTCAACCTAGTCCTCAAGCAAAGACAATTAGCTCAACGGAACCTTCCTTTGTGTACATCACAACACCGTTGCTGAGTCTGGCAAACTCAGAGGCTCTGATGACAAATGGCTCCCACAAGACCCAGGCGAGACTGAAACTGGGATGAGGTGGGGAGGGACGGGGGGGAACACATCCAGGGCAGGATACGGGGAGCCTCTCCAGGAGAAAGAATAAACATGACTTTTGGCCTTTAGAGACGCCATGTGTCCCTGTGCCAATTGTGATTCCCTGAGGGAAATACCCTCTCTGCAATGCCAGTAAAAATATCTGGTTTGGTGTTAAGCATTATACACTCTTTTGCAGTATCTTCAAAGGTGTTGAAAGGAATCACTTCTGCCCTGCAGTTCTGATGCTCTAACAAAAACCGCCACTGTGGAGTCCGCTTCCCATCACGGGCTGGGAGACATCCCAGCACACACTCGAGTTCCCCTCTCTCAATCACCACCCTGCACTAGGTTTTCCCTTTTCCTCTTAGCAGAGGTAACTGCCTTAAGATGAAAAATAACTCCCAGAAGGACAGTATAAAATGAAATCATGCCAACCAACCCTAAATAAAGGTTGCAATTCCAACATGTCCCCTGTTACTCTTGGGATGTGCGCTAACAGCTGAATAAATCAAAGCCCTGGAGTTCCATCATAGCCATCAGGTTAAAAGTGTTATTATCTCATTTTAGCTAAAAGTTCTGATTCATACTTCTTCTCCTCTCCCCAAATCTGGGAGATCTTGGATTGTATGCTGCTCACCTTAGAGCTGGAAATGACTAGCGGAACTTTCTAAAAAACAGCCTCCTTTTTCTTTTCCAGTCATAAATAAGTGTTCCTAGTTTCATTCGGCTGCCTGTCTCCCTTTCTTCCTCTCCCCCCACTCCCCCCCCACCCCTCCCCATTTCCTCCTCCCACTCCTTAGTCTGTTCAGCACCTTCGGTGAGTCACACAGAGCAGGCTGACAAACTAAGTCAAGTTCAACTTCACGAAGTTCCCGCAGAGCCCTTATGCTGTGTGGTTTGCTGCTCCCTCCTCCGAACTTCCGAGGATGCGCATTTGGGTCCACGGGTCCTCGGTGGAATACGAGTTGTAGGCATTTCTGTCAGTCAAACGGCTCATACAGGAGACTGTAGGCGAACATCAAGGAATTTACACCCCTTGCAAAAAAGGCCACAAGCCTGAACCTTGAGTTCTGTCATGCTGATGTAAGCCCAAGGGAAGGAATAGTGCCAGTGTTAGGTAACTGTGTCTCCTGTCTCTCCCTGACACTGAATATGTCGCCCTTAAAACTTCTGAAATGGATCTTGCTGTCTCACACGAAGGGTCAGCACAGGCCGCAATATTTAGGGCATGATACTTTACTGTAGGACAACTTCTGAAGCAGGGACTAAGAGCTGTGTTTTCCCACTCCATTTCAGCACATTCTGTAAGCTTGTGTCTAACTTTAAGCACACAGTGATCTTCGTAAAACCCCAAAAGGCGATCCTGACCAATGAGCTAACAAGGACAAGATTTATGGAAGTTTTACTTAGTTCAATAGCACTTTCCAGAAACATATTTTAGCGTCTGATGCAGACTCTGCACGCTTAACTGTCTGGCTGAGATTTTGTGATGTCTCAGCAGTAGTTTCCTGGCCCCAGGAGAGGCACCCGAACTGCCCAGTTTGGTAACGAGGCACCTGATCATCAGTGGGGAGAGTAACTGGTGCAGACGACTAGTCTATTTAAATCTCTGTTGAGGACAGAGCTGCTGGGACACCAGTGATGGTCCAGAGACCCCTCCTCCATAGTTTTGGGGCCTGATTCTTGACTGAAGATGAGCCCTCTTGGCCTTGCAAGATCTGGACCATGCAGTGCCCTCTTATCTGAGAGACACTGATGGGCATCGTTTTTGTCACGTGCCTCTGAGCTGTGCAGAGGTGAGTTTGTGCTCATGTTCACAGGGCTTCACACCTTTTCCAACCCAAGGAGCTGGTGGCATGAGCTGAACCAGGGGCTGGCCTTTGCAGGCACACCTGCTCAACCTCACTGTGCATCTTCTAGGAGCTGGGGAGGTGCAATCAGCTTTGGCTCTGAGCTGGGACGTTTTTGCTCTTTGCACCTTTCATGCTTTTGTCATGCAACAGTTACCAGGAAAAATCAGAAGCAGTCTTGGGAGCAAGCCTGAGACCTCCCTTCTGCCCCCTTCTAATGAAGCAGCCCTTACATAAGACTTACCCTCCACAGCATTTTTGTGTCATGTGTGGTCTCTTTTGTATTTAGCCTGGTGTAGCTGGAGCTGGTGGGTTCAAACTTTTATCCTGGGATTTTCCCTGGAGGCTTATGCAGATGGTGTCCATCACTGCTGCAGCTCTTCATGCTGAATTTTATGGATGTGCCATGGGCTCAGGTGCCAGTTGGACACCCTTGGGTACCCAGGTGCTACCCTTTCTACAGCACCAGAGCTGGGTTGCAGCAGCAGGGACTAGGTGCCCAGAGAGGTCCACCCACCAGCTAGGAGGTGTCTGCTGGGATTTTGGGCCTTACTGGACAGGTGCCTGAATGGTGCCTCAGTCCCAACACAGATGGTAAGAAAGTGGTATGAAACTTGCCATTAGTGCCTGAGGTCTTAAAGAAATCTGGCTCTATTCCTGCTGTTGCAGAAATGGCCATAAATCCTCACTGCACTTTCAGCACTTTTACAAGTCCTATAGATGTAGCTATTAACAAGGCTCTCTTAAATATAACTCTTAAATATACTCCATCTTCCAAAGCCTGGGAAAAGCCTGGTTTGTTGCAAGGAAAAGAATTTTTTAAGTCTGGGATCGATTACTTCTTTCTCTTTTATGTATGTTTAAGCATTAGGTCAGTTCTGAAAGATGCATAAATTACTGAAACCAAACTGTTGAGTTAATCAGAATGATATTTTCAAACTCTTATGGTTCCATTTTAAGTTCCCATGGTATTAATGCCAGCAGAATAACTTACTGCAACTGAAATGCGCTGCATTCAGGGCTAAATTATGCTAAAATAGGTCAAGCAGCAGTGAAGGCAGTTATTTTGACTGAACTAGGGTTAACAAGATGCATGTAACAAATGCCTCAGGAGAACAATCACATGCGCTCGCTGCACATGATACCACAGCAGGATACCCATAGCTTCAGGTTCCAGCTAAATGGCATCATGGTGTGCTCTTTCGGGCAAGAAAATAGTTTTACAATTGTTTGAATATGATCCCCTCAGTATATGTGATGTAACCTGACAGTTTAAAGGGTCCCATAAGTCTGTTTTCACTGAAGCCTATGCGACTTGTACATACTCAACTAGCCTGTTTTTAACATAACGCAGAGGGAGAGCAAAGAAGTAATTAATGAAAGAGCTGATACCTTCTGAGGCTCCTGGCATGACAGCATGCCCAACTGACTTTCCACTTGTTTCTGAATAAAGAAAGAAGTCAGGAGGCAGAACTTAGCCTGAGGTGTTAAAATTGGACTCAAGCTGAGGTAGAGCGTCTGAACATCCTTGGACTTTGCAGTAACAGAGATGAAATACATTTCTTGTGTTTGTCTTCTTTGTAACAACAACAACAACACAAGCAGTTTCGGCCTCAATTTCTCTGATTTTTCAGCAGTTCCATACATCATATGCAAAACAATATGCATTGGTTTTTTCCCTTCCCTTCCCTTCCCTTCCCTTCCCTTCCCTTCCCTTCCCTTCCCTTCCCTTCCCTTCCCTTCCCTTCCCTTCCCTTCCCTTCCCTTCCCTTCCCTTCCCTTCCCTTCCCTTCCCTTCCCTTCCCTTCCCTTCCCTTCCCTTCCCTTCCCTTCCCTTCCCTTCCCTTCCCTTCCCTTCCCTTCCCTTCCCTTCCCTTCCCTTCCCTTCCCTTCCCCCCTTTCCCTTTTCCCTTTTCTCTTTTCCCCTTCATTCCAGAAAGCCTCTATTATGAATTGCTGCACTTGTCTTTTGAATGCTTTCATCACATCTCTGTGTTGGGGAACAAACATCTTACAGTAGAAAAAATGAAGCTGAAGAAAACACATAGACATACTGATTGAGTCTACTCTCACCAAGCACCTGGGCCAAGATACTTAAACATGTACACTTTGTTCATAAATAAACTCTGCATCTGAAATGCCAGATGCAAATAGTTTTTCAGAAAGTTGACATGTACACAGAATAAATATTAAATTTAGGAACATTTATGAATGTGTATTGAATTTTGCTTATCCAAGAGCACTGGGTATTTTCCTGTAAAGCTACTTGATGATACTGAGTGCTAAAATGTTATAAAATTTCCAGCCATTACAGCTGTGTACATTTTAATGAGGGGGGTTGAATTTATTACACAAGTAGGGAGAAAAGGAGAGAGTACTGTCTCACGTACTCTAGGAAAGCCACTTAAACAAACTAACTCTATAAAGAAATAAGGTTGCTAATGCAACCAAAACACCCTTTTTAGTCTATTTTCTTCACTGAAATTTTCCGTAGGACTTCCACATCTGGCTGGGCTGCTTTTAGTGCAGTGTGGGGAGAGTGCAAAGAAGTCATTGATGAAGATTCATCCCACCTCCAGCTTCAGGCAATATAAACAACTTTTAAATGCAGCATAACTCTTTTTTTCCAAATGGAAATGCTGATTTAACAAAGGCAATAATGTCCTCTAGGGCTGCATTAGTTTATCAAACCTGCTTTGGGATGATAGCTTTTTGGTTTTGGGTTTTTTTCCCCCTAATACTACAGGAAGTTCAATTTCAGTACTGCTATTTTGACTCTTATTTGAGAACAGAACACATTGAAATGCTTTGATTATTTGTAATACACCAGATTACGTGTCAAAATGACTCATTCTCAATGTTTTAGTCTTGTATTAACTGAAGGCTACATCTAAGTGGAGTAGATGCTTTAATTTTAAGAGAACATCCTGTATTATTGTCCTGCACATAAACTTTAGATTTCCATTTTCCCTTGAGTTCCCTTGAGGCATGTTGACTTTTCAGCATTTAGGCCAAGATGGGAACTCCACATTTTGGACACTGGGAATTCAGGGGGATTTACTGTCTGTCACAGATTTGTTTCATTTTCTTGCTGAAATTGGTTTGGAATGAAGGTTTTAATATTGTCTTCCCGTTTCAGTGATCAGGTCTGGCAAAAGACCCTTTCCTTTCTCCTTAGAAGCTATTTAAGTCTGCCTTTGAATCCAAACAGGATTCACCTATCTTGAGACGCATTTTCCTTTACCATAAATGAAATGTGCAAATTATCTATGATAATTAGATTTGACCCAGTTACTGGATTTGGGAACATCCTTCTGTCTTGCCTGGAGCTGAATATCCCTACAGAAAGCAAATCTCATGGTTAAGACAGGGTATAATCAGGGTTAAAAACCTTTCATCAAGGACACACAAAGAAAGATGTAACTGAACTAGCACTATTCCACTGTCTGTTATTTTTTCTGCATGGTGAATTATTTATTACTAATGATTTAGAGTTCTCTGTCTTATTTACATGATGAAAGCTCCTTCTCCCCTCCTGCCACAAGAAGAGCACTTATGACAAATAGTGATGTCACATCCTTAAACTTATTTAATAAGTATCAGCTCTGAATCAAACGGCTCGACTGATCTTTCCCCATCCATCTTACAACTCCTGTAAGTTGCTGGGTGTCGATGTCTGAGTATAATACCACCTCTGCGTGGAGATACGGCCTACGTACACAGCAGTGTAGTAACACCTGACGCCCGAGAAAACCCCCATAGCAAGACTGCATTGTGCTGAGAGATTCTGTTTGTGGGCTGCCTGGAGCCAGAAATGTTGTTTATCCCTTTTGAGCTCCCAAGTTAAAATGCAGGGGCTTATCTGCTTGGAGCATAATCTTGTACCAAACCAGCAAGACATTTAGATTCTGTTGAACTCCTTGTGAGCTGCCATCATGTTCTTACAGCAGACTTTGGGGTTAGCTGACATCTGCTCCCTGAACTTGTATTTTTGGTGGGTTTCTGGTCAATAGAGTAAAGAAATAAAATATTTCTGTGCAATAAAAGAAGTGTGGATTTTTTTTTTTCCTAAGAAAACACTGAATAAGGAACAAAATGCATTTTCTTTTGGTGTTGTATTCTCTGGGAATTGCAGCAAAATATGAGGATTCTGTCAAAAGTTAGTAACAGAAATGGCCATTGGTATGAAGTCTTGCTTAGGGACATCCTTGTGATAAAATATAAATATCAATAAAACGCCTACTCAATCTACAGCTGGTGAAAATGAGTACGGAGTTTGTGCCATATGTCAGTTTGTCCTGGAAAGCCATCCCCAATGCGGACTAGACCTGACCCCAGAAGAGCAAGTAGGTTTTTACCCACTTACACAACTTTATAGTCCGAAGGAGAAAGTGAAATAACTCATCTGTATTGGAAATGTAATGGTTTGCCTGAAGGAGGGAAAAAGAAGCATGTGGTGAGGCATCTCCTCCAGGCTGAGGGGGAGAGGATGGGTGCTGGGAAGCTGAAACCATCCTGTTTCTTCAGCCTCCTTTTAGACAAGATTCTGGGCATTTGTATACTCTCGAAAGCACCTTTTCAGGCTAAAACTCCATTCTGAGGCTGCTGAAATAAATAAGCCTCTCAAAACTTTTGTATTTATGATTTATGAGGGCAGTTAAGCCCTTGTACAAAATTAAAGGCTGACTGAGAGAATCTGGAAAGAGGCAGGACCAATGAACTAAGTTTATGATTAAATGCCAGAAACCTCCTGAAGCCTAATTCCATCTCTGAATTAATGTGCCACTTGACCTTGGGTGAGCTTTTTACCTTATTAAAGTTTCTTTCATCTGCTGATAAAATTTGTAACACTAAATATGCCGGGAATGAGGATATATTCACTGCTGTGTTTAAACTCTGTTGAAAATCAAGAGCACTTTTTATGTATACCATGTAAATACTTATTCAGTTCTTTATGTAGCATTCTGGGGGGTTGGAACAAGATGGTCTTCAAGGTCCTTTCCAACCCAAATCATTCTGTGATTCTGTGATTTGAAGAATCATAGATTCAAAGGGACTAAACCAGTGACAGTACCACACTATAACAACTTACACAAAGACAGCAACTTGAAACTCCTTTTTGGTTACCTGACATCTTCTCAATCAAATAAAACCACCACAAACTGATTCGTTTACCAGCTGGAAGGATTAATGTAGGAACAGCAATGTCTTTATGCATTAAGTCAGTTTGGAGTTTGTCTGTAAAGTCTAAAAACTCTGTGGTTACTGCTTCCATTCCTGGTTTTAGGAAGCTGGAAAATTTGAGATTAATTGACCTCACTTTTCCCTTAGAAACTTCCTTTGAGGAGAGATTTTTGGAAACCAACTAAGTGGAGAAAGGTTGCTGGAGATGTGTGTTTTTTCCATGAGGAATGAGGCTGTAAGCCACACACAGGGCTGGGTCTCCAGCTAACCAGGGCTTGTCATTGGGACTCCTGTTTTTCCCTAGTCTCCCGGCGCAGAGACCCGTGACGAGCCGTGCCACCCAGGAGCTGATTAATAGCGTTAGGTTCAGCTCTAGCTCCCTTCTAGCCAGCTGCCTGAAATGTTTGGGCTGTTCTGCTGAGCTGCTGGCTGGTGCAAGACATAAGCCAGGCCCCGGGAATAAGTAATGGCCCCAGGCCCTCTCACACTGCGTACCTTCATGTTATGAATGCAGTTGCTTGGGCCTTTCAGCTTCTGGGTTTCCCTTCATAGAAGCAATCAGAGTACTTCAACATCAACCCTCTTAATACCCATGTTGTTTCGTATTTGTTCGCCCAACTGATCTGAAGAGCTCAAGAAGGTGTTTCCCTGAGACAGGGAGGGCACATAGCTCCCAGAAAAGGATTGTCAGCAGAAATATTACTCTGTGCTCTGCATCTTGCAAGGTCAGACTGTTGCTCCATCCCTCCTGCAAGGCTCAGTTCCAGCTGTGACCCTCCCCACAATCCCTCTTCCCCCTCTCTCCCTGACAGAGGAGCAGCTCGTTCTTCTGTCTTGAACCTTTCTGGTAAAGCCTCATTCCACTGACTCTCAAGAAAATGGGCCATGCTTAAAACTAAGGGAAGAAAAATACTAAACAGGCATCACTTAAGTTTTTCATTCCACGTGATCTTTTTTAAAACTTCATAGAAAACATCCAACAGTCAATTGCATTGAAGCGGTCGTCCTTGAATCTTTTTAAAAACCCTTGCCCAACAAAACCCCCTTTGGCCTTAAACTCCTGTTAATGGCAGGACGAAAATGATCAGTTATATAATCTATATTCTAGTATTTAACAGTTACTAAATATAGTGCAGTTGCTCAGAACAATACAAAACATCACAATACAAGAAACAGCGCTGAAGAGGAGAATGCTGCTGTTGTAGATAGTTGCATTTTTAGTATTATGTTCCTCAGGAAGAGCATCAAATATTTTTCTGAGTGACCTAATTTTCTTTGTCTGATCTAATGTGCCAGATGCTTCCTTATTCAGAGTTGCCACTCCAAGTGAAAAACTGTTTCCTGGCAGCCACTTGAAATCTCGTCTTCAGTTTTCTGTTAGGGATTATTATACAATCATTGCCCGGGCAGACTGAAAGCATATGGTAACTGGGCTGACATTATCACTGCTATTTCAAAGTTCCCCAAGGATGTGTGGGCACAGTTACAGTCTCAGGTACAAGCCAACCTCCCTAGAGCATTCGAAATGCCACCCAAACTCAGCAGTGACCAAGCAAACTGGGAACAGAGATCTTGGTATTCTGGTTTCCACCTTCCTCTCAGGGGCAGGAGGTTGGTTTTTTTTCCTTTTGTAGGTATTTCCATCACTTGACCAAGAGAAGACAAGAGGGATGGCTCAGCACCTTTTAATGTACAGTTTCTAGGTAAAATTTATCCTTTGAAATCTGGCTAAAGTTTAATTATTAATTCCTGTCTTGATTAATAGCTTGTCTTTCTTGGGGACTGTGAAGATGATAAAGGCTGATTTAGCCCTTCCCAGTATTCCAGTTTCTAGTGACAGGGAATCAACATTTTTAGGAATTGACAGTCAAAAGGCTGTGAGTGAACCACACACATCCCAGCCCATGCTTGTATTTTCCTGGCACCTAATGTGTGGTACCTGGAGCACGGTGACTTCCAGGGTGCCATGGATGTTCTGAGCTCTTCTGGAACTGAGAGAGGCTGTCTGTATAGCTAAATAAGAGCAACATAGACCGAGTGCAGGCACTGAACTCCTTCCTTACTGTGCAGGCAGTATCGGTGCTAGAGCTTGTTTCCCTTGATGTAATTTGTATCTTGCCAACCATGCAAGGCAATGTGCATCTGCAGGGGCTACCTCTGAGCACAGGAGGGAGAACTGGGGTTTGCCACTTGGCCTGGAGGCCAAGAGTGACTCTCCCCACCTCATATTTTCCACTCCAAAGACAAGACTGACAAATAAACAGACATTGGCTAAACAGAGCAATTAATGACTCAGTGTAGATGCTCAGCAAGTATCATCAGCTTGTTGCTGACCATCAGGAAGACAACATTCATGCACAGGGCTGAAAGAACTTTTCACATGACATGACATGATACGGCATGACATAACATGAACTTTCACATTCACATGCATTGAAAGTCTGGAGGGAACTTTGGGTTTATTGTTATTATTTATTTTGTATAACTTTGCCCAGACCCCATTGCTCAAAGGACAGCCATGAAGACTATACCTCTAATTCTGACCAAGAGAGGGGCAAGGGCAATGGGCAATAGGAGAGGGGCATGTGGGAGCCTTCAGGAGAGCTAGGAAGGGTAGAGGAGTCAAAACTTGGTGCTTTTGTATTCATGCTGCTTTTGGGGAGCAGACCTTGGGCTGGCCTGGCCCTCATGTGCAATATCTCAGCACCAGGCTAAGGGAGCAAGATAGGAATCAAGCAGTGTCCATGACCAGGGGTCCAGTGTCCCCTGCTCAATCCCTGTCTGTCTGAGTTATTGGTACACACTGCCCCAAGCCCACCTCCCTGCCCTTGCCTATTTAAACCAGTATAGGCCAACGAGTAGAAATGTGGTTGTTCAATAAACACTTAAACACTTAAGCCTAGTTTATTTCTGCTTGGCTAAGTTGATTAGAAATTGATTTAATATAAAAGAAAATGAATTACTTGTAAATTGTAATATCTGCATAGCCAATACATTCCTGTAAGAAAATCAGTAACAGGTTGTACATTGACAAAGCCGTCATAGAAATGGAAATTAGGTTTCCAAGCCATTTAGATTTTAGTTTCTTTAACTTACTGTTACGTATCAACTATTAGTAGGATATACTGTCTCAACAGAACTAAGTAGATCAAAATCCTATCTCATTTTTCAAATTCTATGCCCAAATACAATTCAACACACATATTTTCTTCCTTTCTGATTTAAATTAGCGCCTATATACAGCTCAAGGAGCCCCGCAGAATTTTAAACAGGAAGTATTAAAATAAATAAATCTGTGAGATAATGCATTCTGCAATATTCACAGCTGAGATTGCTCATTTTCCCCTAGACAGTCTGTAATTTTACTGTAACTTAATCATGACCTAGACTGTAGCATGATTTCTTAACACACTGCTACAAGAGAGTTGTCCTATCCGCATCCCAGATGAAGTGAAAACCCTTCTTAAAATACCTGCAGATAGGCCAGCTCAGTCAGAGTTGGCCAGGGCCTAGTAGATGGACAGAGAAGACACAGAAAGAACTTGGAAAGCTAAGAAGTGTTGGTAGTGCTGGCTTTAACAAACGCTGTCTTGGGGCAGAAACACTGTAAGCACATTGATTCTAATTGCCAACAAGCACGCTAAAGGACTTTTATTAACAACTCCTCTCAGCCTGTCAGGTATAATAGGAAAGCCCTAATAAATGCTTCCCAACTGTGAATTTGCCATTCTTCCTGACAGTGGCAGGTTTCCACTTCTCCCCTCAAAGCTGGCACCTACTCTTGATACCTTGGAGCCCTGCTCAGTGCTTGAACCACCGTTCTTCCGAAACAAACAAGCAAACAAAAAGCAGCAAGTTTCTTCCGAATGACCCTGTTAAACATTGCTCCAGAACTTTACAAAGTCGTTTTCTTTCAAATTATCAGTCATTAAAAAATGGCTGTCAAGGGTTATCCTGATTAGCGGGCTGTGCTGCAGAAGGCCAGCACTGTCCCAGCCCGCTCCCAGCTGCCTGTTACCCAAGATAACATTATCTACATGGAAGTCTTAGCCAGACTTTCTCTAATTATCAGTGATTTGCAATGTTATTCTCCATCCAGTGTTTATCTGCGTAGAGGATGACAGGGAGGTCTTGGAAGCCTCTTTCCCCAGAAAGCCTTTTCAGATCATTTATTTGTCCAAGCTGAAATCCCTAGGCAGTAGCTTGGTGTCATTTTCATTTCTTTTCCTTGGTGTGTGAGAGAGGAAGTGAGGACATATACAGATTGTCTCATTTCTCACCCCAGTTCTGTAGTCTTGGAAAGCTCATATCTCTGTTGTCCTACTCCTCAGTTTCCTTTTGCACTTATTAGACCGCCCCCGTAATATCTCGCGTCTTCTACCTCCTTTTTGCTATGTGCTCTGCCCTGCATTTCATCCCTACTACCTACTCTTTGCAGCTCCCCTATCAGCTGTGAATCCTCTGTCATCAATAATCCACTACTTTAACTGGCTTAGAGTTTCCTTCTCTCTCTCTCTCTCTGTCCCGGTCAGATGCCAGATTAGACCCAGCAGAAGCCTGCTACTATCCCTGTTGTACGTATTAATCTTCTTACAAGTATGGTCTGTTCTGTATTTAACCTCTCCTCCCTGCATAGCAGTTGATACCGAGAGCTCCAGCAACGTTATTTTCCTTTGCACGTTAATGAGTGAAGCGCCCATTAGTAACGCAGAACTGTAATTTTATATAATAGGTTCAGCTGAAATTGCTCAAACCACTAATCCCAGGTGAGCAGCTCGGACTACCACGCGGTCTCTTCTTCTTCTGACAGGCATTGATGTCGCAGGGGTTTGAGCTATTTAGTATTGTGCAACCAAAAAATCATCGGGTGAGCGGTTCCTTTGGAATCAGTGGGTTACGCTGCAGAACCAGGGCAGTAAGATTTCCCTCTGCGTCTGTGCTGCAGAGCTGCCTACAGCTGTGTTAGGAAGTGAGATAAATCTTTGATTTTGGATTTTCATCCCCATGTGGATTACGCTGTACATCTGGGGACGTGCCTGGTTGGTAAGAGAACAAGACCAGAAGCTGGGAGTCCTATCTTCTATTCCTGGCTCAGCCCCAATTCACTGCGTGACTGTGGGCAAATCACTTAAGCTGTCTCTGGGATAATAATCGACACAGCAATTCCAGGAGGCTTAATTTTTAAAGTGTCAACTCATATATTCTCTCCGATGTGCCTCAGGAGATGTCCCCTTCCCTTCACTGGGAGCAGGAGCAGGGCCTTAGTACTGACAGCAAGATTTGCAACCCCTGACCCCCTCTCCCCTGATCTGCCATAACTATTTCATACAAAATGTTTAATAATAATGCCAGAAATGCTGTCCCGGAGCTCTGAAAGCCTCTTATCATCTCCAATTCCTAAAGTACAGTCTACAGAATCCTGTGTAATGGTTTTCTTTTCGCTACTTTCAGCATTAATTCTTCTTTCTTGTTATGCCAGCAGATGCATAAATCTGCCGCTGATGCTTTTTGGCTTTGGTCTCACTGATTGCATGACTTAATTGTGGACCAGAAAAGTTGGAGATTCTTTTATTTATTTATTTATTTTGTCCCGGCATTCCTTTGTGTCCTTGAAATGTGAAAGAAGCGCCTAGTGATGGGCTGTAGCTCTGTTGGGACAGGAGCTGAAGTTTAACATGTTCTTCATTTGTGAAGATCTCTATGCCACATGTCCATCTTCTGAAAATCCACTGTCTCATAGTGTGTTTTGGTATGTTTCTCTTCCTGCAGTTTAGCAGCTGGAGGTAAGTGAAGGAGTGAGACAGAGGGCCAGCATAGCTCTCTGCAGTTCCTGGAAGTGACCCAGTGGAACACTGCTCAGAGGTTGCCCTTCAAAGGACCCGGAGGAGGAGGGATAGCAACAAAGTCAATGGAAAAGCAGTCATTCAGACCTCATCACGGTTGGAGTCAGATCCCTAGCTTCGACAATGAAGACTTGTGTTTATGTAGTTCGCTGTATCACAATATGGTGTCTCAAAATGTCTGCTACCACTCACTTTTAAAGCATATGTATAGTATAGTACATATAGTCTTGTCACAGCTGACACCTTTTTTTTTGATTTTGCTACGTGAGAGTACTCTGTTGCTGATGAATCAAGCTGTTTTCCAGACTGATTTACTTCTGCATGTTTTGGAAGAAGAAAGCGAAGTAAAAAGTCAGCTATTTTTCAACGCACTGCCCCCATCCCTGCCTTTTGAGCAAGTCTTCTATCAGAGATGTTTTAAAAAATAGTTATTATAAATGTGATGTAACTAAACACTCTTTTGAGGTCTTGTAGAGTTTAAAAAAAAAAAAAAAGACTTTACAGCTAAAATCCTTGACTCAGGAAAGCATCCTTCATTAGGATAACATTTAGCACATGCCACGTTCTCCACCAGGTGCCAGCTCAAGGGCAGAGAAGATGCAATGATTTATCATGCACCATGTTGGAATGAATGACAAGAGGTCATCTAGCCCATCTCCCTGCCCCGAGTCCTGTCCCAGTGACACCTGGGTGACTCCTGCCAGAACCAGGTCAAGCCTATCGGTACAGACTCCAATACGCTCATCTGCCAGAGACATGCCTTGTAGGCAATGCCCTCCCCTCCCGTAATAGAGGTGTGCAGGGCTCGTCTGCAAGGAGGAATTACAATTTCAATCGTTATGAAAAGGGAAGGAAAAATACCACGGGTTATCTGGGTGCTAAATAATTTAGCCACGTGCTCCTCTTGTTGCACAAAAGTACTGTTAGCAGCAGTGAGCGAGCAGGCACTTTGCAGAAAGAGAAGAGGCGTGCTGGGCCAAATTCTGCCCTCAGAGGCATATGCACACAATTTCCAACGACATCCGTGGGAATTGGGCGTGTGGATTGAGGGCACAATCTGGCCCTTTATTTTCAGCTGCTGTATTATGATCGTGACATGCTAATTTCTAATTCCTTTAGCAAAAATAACACAGGAAGGCTTAAATATTAATGTTGCCAAATGTCAGAAGCACCTCTGCGATGTACTCTTGAGCAAATTCATGAAAACAGATTTCAGGAACCACGGCCATGCTCATTATTGGAACCTGACATCCCCAATCAGTTAAAACTCTCTTTATCTTCATTGGGGTTTTGCCAAGCTAAGAACTGAGTAAGGGCTGCTGGATTTAGCTCTCTGGTAGCTGCTTTGGACACGGGTCTCCTGACAACCACGGTCACAGCATCTCACTTAGAGGAATAGATACAAAAGCACAGATGTCATCTTGGGTTTGCCGGATGGTCAACATCCAAGTCAGTCCTTTATCTCCTCAAAAAAATGTAAACAGAAGTCAACCAAATGCAAACCGGTAGGTGAGAAGAAAAGTGCAGGTGGAAGTTTACTAGAGGAAGGGAAAAAGGGGGAGATTAGCCCCTCACCAGTTCCCCCACTTCCTGCTACTGCTCATATTTGCAGGGAAACAAAAGAGGTGCTGGAGTCAGCTAAGAGGAAAGGTAAACACCTCCACTGCTGCAAACCTGCCATGTGGGCCTGCCTTTGGCAAGTAACCAGCTGTGGGTCAGGACCCTGACACCTGCATCCTACCCTCCTGGGTGTGAGGGGGTCAAATCCTTCCTAAGGAGACATTTAGCAGCTTGCACGTGCTCGGGCCTCCAGCAGCAGGGTTTGCCATGCTAAGCGATCTGCCTTTCCACACCAGCTGCAGGGGGACACTCAGGCCCATAGGAGGTGAGGGGGGGGGATGGGGAAATGATCTGCCTGAACCTGACATGCTTCTGCAAGGAGTTGCTCAACCCCCACAAGATCCCCATCACAGTACAGGACTGGAGGAGAAATGGCAAAACAGAAGCAGCTACTTCTACCTGGAGGGGACCCCAAGGTGGTTTGTGCCCCACTGCCTGGCAGCCTGAGCGGGGAATGATATCATCTGCTTAACCTTCCGCTGAAGGGAAGGGGCTCCGTGGTACTTGGCTCTCTTTGCTGCTCCGGTTTTGGTATTGCTGCAGGAATGCCTCCCTCTTGTATGCCTTCCTCAGTCTTCGGAAGGCCCTCTGGTTCGGCTTGCAGGATCCAGAGCTGTCAGGGAAGACGGAGTAGAATAAAACCAAAGAAATAACTGGAATATATTGAAAGTCCCGCTGTAGAGGCAGAAAATTCCGTGGACTGCACTGGAGCCAGCTGCTTTGTGCAGAGGGCAAAATAACCTGGCGCAGTCAGGGGAAGCATGCAGGGGGTGAAAAAGAGGGGTACCCGGAAAAAACTGCTTCTGGGCACTGCTCCGAGTGCCGTGAGCCCCACCTGCGAGCTGCCTTCAGCCGGGGGATGCGGCGAGGCAGGGATGACAGAGCGGGGCGGCTGTCAGCTGCGTGCTGCCGCGTCTCCCGGTGCCGGCTCCAACGTGTCCTCATTTCGCTCTCCATGTTCCGTTTCGTAACGTCAGCGAGCCGCCGGCGGCAGAGCGTGTCCGGAGGCCGGCTGCGGCGGCAGGAGCTCTTCGCCTTCAGCATCGTGCCTGCGCAGGCACCCCGAGCTTGCCATCGTCCTCCAGAAACGCACAGCCTGTCACAACTCGTTGCTTAATGCTAAACTACCCGTTATAAATAAACATGGTCCTAATAATAGTTCGCCTGACCTGACTCACTGTAGGAAACAGCCTCAGCAATGAAAGGGGATGACTTTCAAACGCAAGAGTTATAATTTTACATAAATAAAAAATGAAAAGGGCAGCGCAGGACAGGCACAGGGAAAATTGTGTCGCAGGGAGTTGTAGTTGCAATCCCAGGGTGTTAACGGGCTTGCTCGGCTGCTAAATCTGGTGCTGTCTCCCCCTGTAAGTTAGCTGGAGTTTGACGGATGGATGTGGAGAAATATTACTTGAATTGTCAGATAACTGTTAGTCACCCAGATTAAAAACAAATTCCATTGATGTTATGTCATACCTTGGGAGCCCAAAACAGATATTGATGTTTTCATCTTGTTGTGGGGAGGGGTGGTGGTGATGGGAGCGGGTAAAGTAAGAAATCAAAATCACCCAGATAGAGAAAGTCTTCTGGCTTTGTTTGAAAAATGACACCACAGCACAGTGCACCTAGCTGAGGATGAGAGATAGCGCAAGCCAGCCTCTCTCTCTCACTCTCAAATGAAGGGGAGACAGAGACAGCATTATCATAAACCCCCAGAACTTCTTATGCCTGTACAGAACTGTAAGCAGAAGTGGAAGAACCAGATTCATTCGATGGATGCCACAAGCTCCATCCCTCAAAAGCCCTTGACGTCAGTGGGATGGGGGGGAAGGGCCGAGCTCCCTACGTCCAAGCAAGGAATATGGTGCTATTCTTCACTTTTGAGGGGTGAAGCAAAGGGAGATGCAATGCCTGTGCACCGACACATGGAGCAGGAGATCAGGAGGGAGTTGGACTTGCTCAGCCTACCGCAGACACCTTTGAGGGCCTGCCAGCATCTAGGAGGGGCCATCAAGAAGATGGAGCCAGGCTCTTCACAGTGTTGCACAGCAGGAGGGTGAGAAATGACAGGTTTGAGTTGAAAAAAGCGAGGTTTGGATTGGATATATGGAGAAGATTTTGCCCATGAGGACAGCCAGGCAGCAGAGCTGGTTGCTCCAAGAGGCTGTGCTGTCTTCTTGCTTGGAGGTTTTCAAAACAAAGCCTGAGCAATGTGGTCTAACTGACCTCAGAGTGGTCCCTGCTTTCTGCAGAAGGTTGTACCAGAGACGTCCCAAGGTCCCTTCCAACCTGAATTGTCCTGTGATTCCTATGATAAATTCACAATCTGTTTCTGCTCCATTGACCTCTATGGTGGCTGTGCTGATTTATACCCACTGAGGTTCTGGTCTTAATTTTGTAGGTAACTGTCACAAAGTCAAGAATAAAATGGAGATGTGTTTTACACTGGGCGCTACAGAGAGGTCCTGAAAGGCCTCTTCACAGTGTATTTCTACCAGTGATAAACCAATACAATAAAAATTTGAAAGGATTTTCTCTTTGGTCAGTCTTATGTGTATGTATAGAGCTGACTATATCTTATGCAAGTTATGAAGCTCTAGGAGAGTGACTAAACCTTTCCTGACATTGAATTTGGTACCCGAAAATGTATGTACATGTACACCCGTGTTTGTGTGGTGTACATAAATATATCCATGTGTAGTGTACATAAATATATCCATGTGTGGTGTACATAAATTTTAGATGTAGATATAGATAACAAGCACTTAAATGCACTTTTTACACAACCTATACATGATATTATACTACCATTACTGCCTTTGGAAAATCAAGCAGTCAAAAAATTGGATAGTGCCTGGTCAGTCCCAGTATGTGTCTCTTACAAGTGATATGACGAAGTTGTGTAGTCAAAGTCATTGGTCTATACCAAATATGATACAGTGTTATACCTGTTCATTCACCTTTTCCCCATAGAACCCAAGGTGTCTGAGCTGACATTACTTCGCTCAGTTAACCAGAAGCAATCCTGAACCTTTATTTTCTTCTTGTTTGGTGAGTATCTTCTTTTCTTATGTAGGCAGTTTGCTTCAAACTCTGTTTCAGAGTTTGGAAAACTAATTTGTTCGTGATATTCTGTGATGCCCTTCATACAGCACCTCTGGCAGTAGTAAGGTAATATGCACAGTACCCTACTAGTGATCCTAAACACAAAACACACTTCAGACACACAGAGATGTTACAGTGGCAATCAATGGGTTTGAGGGTGGGCTTAGATTCTTTGGCACAGCCCCATGCCTTTGGTGCCCCCAGATGCTCCCAGTACTCAGCGTTCCAGTAGGTGAGACTTCAGAGTCCCCAGTGAGGGACATGGTGGCCACCCAGAGGGGACTAGTTTGGCTTCTCTGACTTTCAGAAGGCTCTCAGAGGAGGCAGGGACTGAATTATTGCCCCAGGCAGTATGTGGCTGTCTCACTGCCAGACTTCTTCATGGTATACCCTCCAATAAAGGAGACAGAGGTGATGTCCTGTACCCTGACTCATCCATGGATCAGGTTAATTGGTGCTAAATGAAGCAGGGCCTTGGGAAAACAAGCAGTGGCTGATCACATAATTAAAAACTTTATTGCTACAAGTACTTACGAAAAGTCCAAATTAAGTTTGTGCGTGTGACCTTAGTTCTGGTACTAACTTTTGGCTGCTTGATGCACAACCTTACTAATACCCTTTCTGTACAGCATGTGTAGGTGTGTGCTTTTAATTTCCTAAGTTTATAAAAAAATCAAAAAGAAGACGACTGAAATTCCATCCTGGGATATCATGTTGATTACAACATGGCTCGTCGCCGCAGTTTGAACCGATACCCCACACGGACACTCATCATTTGAGATGGTAGAGAAAAAGATAGCAGAAGTGACCTGTCATCCAAACCAGGCCCTCGTTCACTGATTCACTATATCCTTGGAGAAAGAATGACTTCTTGTTATCCAGTTACCTGAAATCACACTTAACTCAAACCAGATTAAGCTCAAAGGCAAATAGAGTCATTTATTCATACATTCCAAAACAGACAATGCAGTTACAGAGGCATATAGATGGATGAAATGAAATAGGAATGTATGTGGCCACATCAGGTAGATGTCCCTCTGTCACCAGACCCAGCAAGTTCAGCTGGGGCTCCAGGCACTGTGCATGGCACCGTTGGGTGCATCTGCTGGGAGAACCCTGAGGGATCTTGCTCAGGGGGGACAACTTCTCTTGGAGAACTCCACCAGAGAGCAGCTCCAAGCACCTGCCTTCCCCATCTTCACCTCAGCTCACCTCTCCTTCACAATCACGTTAGCTTTTCTGTTCAGACTTTGTTTTGAGATCTCCCAGGAGTCCAGACAGGTTTCATCTGTCATCCCAAAGCTCAAACTACTCCTTCCTTCTCCAGAAGGCATTCCAGCCACTCTCTGAAGTAAAATCAGAGTTATTTCCCTTGTTGGATATGGAAATGCCTCTCTGTTGGCTGAGAATCACCTCCTGCATTCAACTGGCTAGTGAACAACCCTGCTTCAGCAGAGCCCCCCGCCCCAGCATTTCTCTGGTCCTTATGTCCTGTCATGCTGCACCAGGAGTGCATGACACAAACCTCTGCAGAAGGTAACTGTACACAGCTCGCTCCAGGCTCTTGCCAGAGGTCAGACACAGATGGTAATTAATCTTGTTGGGATAGTGGCAGGTATGTGCATGTTTGGCTGGGATGACTGCGGTGTGATGCGGGCTTTGATTCTCTCGCAAGGCTCTGCCAGCGCTGGGGAAAGGTGACAGGAATGCACAAAGTCTCCCAGTTGAGAAGAGAACAGCAAAGGCTTTTCTGGAGGTGGAATTCAGGTGGCTGTCTAGTGCTATCAAACAGCCAAGAGGCAGCCAAAAACACAAAGGCTGGCAGGCGAGTCCAAAACAAGAAAATACAGTCAGATTGAAAATAGAATAACTTGTTAAATAATTGAATAGTTCTATTAAATTAGGTGGAAGAAAAACACGTTGTAAACATTTATCTTTCATGTTACCAAAGACAATAGTTCTCATTTTCTGTTAGGGCACAAGGGAAATATCAGTGGAAGCACTATTACGTACCACACACAGCTTCAGCCACGATGCGAAGCCCAGCAAACTCAAAACTGTTATGCGACAAATGCGTGTGCTTGAAATGCCTGCCTACCCCATGACAACTGCTTTTTCAGGCTAACTCTTTGTCTCCTTTTTGTCTTGGCTTCTTGCTGGAACTGGGATGAAAATAAAAAGGCAGGCAGCCTACCTTGCCAGATAGCCTTAGCTAATTAACGCAGCAAACAGAGTAGCATTCTGCCTTGCTTTCTTCTTGGAGCAAATCTGCAGCATCCTCATAAAGGCACTGCATTGCTGAAACTAATCAGTCCTCAAGAAGTTTGGCATCCATTAGACCCTTTGAAGTCTGACAGAGACCCAGGCAATTATCATACAATAGATTTGGCAGGAGAAGTCACTCATATACATCTGGGGCATGTCACGTACCTCGTCTGTTTTCAGAGGAACCAGCTTGAAACCTTCTACTCTGTAAATGGATGTGAATATTCTGCCATCAACAGTGTTGGGGAGATGTTTCTGTTTAAGCACGAAGTCGTCGTGCCTAACTTGGGATGTCTAATGATCTAAGACAGATCTAGTCACTCGTGGCTTTTTTATAAACCATTGTCGAGACGCTGGCACTCCCCCAGGGCAGCTGGTCTGACCTCACATTAGACCCTAAGGTGAGGATGAGATGAAGTTCCCTCTGCAGGTGCCTGCCACTGTCCTTTGACTATAAAGGGAGTTTGGGTGACTAAGTCAAACTTAGATGTTTGACTTTCAGATGCCTGAGTTACAGCAGATGTATCCTGCCCAGACAGGACACAACGGGAGCGAAACGTAGAAAACATGTTGGAAGCTTAATAAAGTTTAATGCATTTCCAAATTTGGAACGTAAAAAGCTGCAATGGTGTGTGCCTCCCTGCCCTGGTAGCAATTTATCTCAAGGTAACACAGCTATCTCTTTTCCATGTTTATGTACTTTGTCATTTTATATGTGGGGAGGAACATGTTGAGTATCTTCCATAGTTAGAAAAATTTATGAAAAATAATAATATTTTTTGTTGTAGCTGAAGTAAAATGGACTTTTGGAAACACAATGCCTGAGTGCTGGCAAGTTCACCTTCTCTCCAGGAATTTTTCGGGTCGTGTTCTATTTTATATAGAGATGGCTTGGTCGATCAGGGGACAATGTGGTATATTCTTTACTGTACCATTGATATGATAATTAATGGTCACATCATACATTCTAAATACTGACTGTAATCATAGAATCACAGAATCTCCTGAGTAGGAAGGGACCCGTAAGGATCATCGAGTCCGCACAGGGCCAGCCAAGTCAGAGCATGTGACATCTGTACATGCATTTGGCAACACTTAAACCTCAAAGTATTGCAAGACTATAAACATGGACACACACAGACACTGGCACATGAATCTTTCCAATCCTCTAGGTATGGTCATGACAAAAAGTCAGTTTGCAACTCTGCACAGACTCTTCCCAGGTCATCACCCACCACTGTCTCTGCTCCACACTGTCTTCATACTTGGATAGAAAGGTTCATGGAGACACAGACTGAAGATACACTGAAGAGGATGAAAGAACTGATGTGGCTGCAAAGGATATGCTGCACCCGAGAGATATACACACACATGCCCTTGTGTACTTATACATCTGGTCTCAGAGATGCAAATGATAACTAAATATTGCCCGAGGGACATAGGAGAGGCCTTGGGATAGAAGAAAATGTTATAAGTAAAAAAAAAAAAAAAAAAAAAAAAAAGAGGGAAAATATTAATAATCTCCAAATTACTATTATTGTTGTACCTCTGGCAATATGTTATCCAGCTGTAGCTGAAGAAAACAGTAATTTCTTTTTATTAAACTCTGTGATTTTTAAATATGAGTATTGTAAATCTTATTTGAAGAATCCTCCAGAAGAAAAAAAACATCCTGAGCTGCTCTGGGGCATTTTTAAACTATGTCAGTTTTAAGCCAGACAATAACATGGTTTTATAACAGGTCACATGAGCCACGTTCAGCCGCAGGAGAAGTGCAGGCGTGCTGGAGATGTGCAGGCACTGACCACGGGTGGCTTTAGGCAGGAGTGGGGCTCAGCATGCGGCAGTGTGACAGGGAAGGCAGGGAGGCAGTGCAGGGATGGAGAGGGGTGAAATCACGTCTCTCGCATCCCACGACCAGCACCCCTCCAACTGCCAAAAGCTGCCTTAGAATCATAGAATGGTCTGGGTTGGAAGGGACCCCAAGGATCATAGAGCTCCAACCCCCCTGCCACAGGCAGGGCCACCAACCTCCAGGCTTGGATCTACACAAGGTTGCCCAGGGCCCCATCCAACCTGGCCTTGAATGCTTCCAGGGACAGGGCATCCACCACCTCTCTGGGCAGCCTGTTACAGCACCTCACCACACTCTCTGTAAAAAATTTCCCCCTAATATCTAATCTAAACCTTCCTTCCTTTAGCTTCAATCCATTCCCCCTTGTCCTGCCATTGTCTGTCCTTTAAAAAAGTTGATTCCCCTCCTGTTTGTATGCTCCCTTCAGGTACTGGAAGGCTGCAATGAGGTCCCCCCACAGCCTTCTCTTCTCCAGGCTGAACAAGACCAGCTCCCTCAGCCTCTCCTCGGCCCTCTAATCATCTTCATGGCCCTCCTCTGAACCCTCTCCAACAGTTCTACATCTTTCTTGTATTGGGACCCCCAGATCTGGATACAGTACTCCAGAGGGGGCCTCATGAGGGCAGAGTAGAGAGGGACAATCACCTCCCTGTCCCTGCTGGCCACCCCTCTTCTGATTGAGCCCAGGATACCATTGGCCTTCCGAGCTGCAAGAGCACACTGCTGGCTCATGTTCAGTTTCTCATCCATCTGCCTTCTCCATGTATGTCTGCACCTCTTGTCCTGCAAGGTCCCCTTCCCTGTTGAGGGATGACTGGACCTCGCATCTCTTCCGTGCATCCTTGGATTAGCTACTTTCTTCTATGCCTATGTAGTGTCCACAAAGCGTGCACTTGGTGGTCCCTAGAAATAACAAGGGAGCCTCAGGAAAGAATTACAAGGCTTTAAATCCATGTTTAAAATGAGAAGTTGATGGAACAGAGGTTCTGTAATGACCAGCCAGAGAGGTAAGCGTTCTCTAGAACTCAGGAATCATTAATTCAACCAAGAGTAAAGATAGCACCATCTTCCTTCATTATCCCCTAATTTAATTGTCACAGATTAAAGCCTGGCAAATCTGGGCACAGATTCCTGTTGTCAGACTTCAAAGAGAGTTCCTGAAGTCTTCTGCCAGAATCAATGATCATCGCTATATCCTTTTCTCACGCAGCATCTGTATCTTCCCTAACGTTAATGAACATTATTTTTGCATGCTTCTGAGCAAACTAAAAAACACACTCTTGAATCTCATTTCCCATGTGAGGGGGAAAATGAAGCCTTCTACATTTGTTATTCTCCTCTAACAAGGATTAAACTGCAGTATGGATACTAATGAGTGACTTGCAGTTGCCCGCCTCTCACTTTAGCTCAGTCCTCAGGAATATTGAAGATTAAATTTCTCAGCTGAAATCATAACATGCTCTATGGATTAAATGTTTCAGACCTGTTCTTATAACAAATAATCAAGCTGTCGAGATTGCTTGCTATGCAGACTTGCAGACCTCTTGGGTCACTGTTGCCAAGGAGTAATTTTCTTTAAAGTAGACTTGCTAGTCCATTTTATGAAAAAGAAAAACAGAAATAGTAGTTTCAAGGAACTTGGTGTGAATGATGCACGTGCATTTCACATCAGTTTGCCTCATTTATGTGCTTTTTTTCTTTCTTTCTTTCAATATGCACTGTAATTGCTAATTATGAAGAGAATTAGGCTCTAGAGCTGAATTAAGGCAGAAAATACCTGGAAGAATTTCTGAAGGAGCTATAACTGATGATAACCATGCTCCTTGAAGTATGTCCATTTTTGTTCTTGTAACTACACAATAGTGAAAAGCCAATTACTACTGCATTATCATTGTCAAGCAGAGGTCACAGAGGTGATTTTCTTGTGTGCATATGTGTGTGCAAATCTGTGTCAGGGAAGTATAAGCTAAATTAATATCTCAACTCTTTACTGCCCTGTCGATGTTCACCTTGGTACCACAGCAAAGCTCACACATCTTTCCTTATTCCTCTTCTATCCACTACAGCTTTGTTCTACTCTGCCCCGGTCAGGCCCCACCTGGAGTATTGTGTCCAGTTCTGGGCTCCCTGGTATAAAAAGGAGAGGGATCTCCTTGAGAGAGTCCAAAGAAGGGCTACGAAGATGATTAAGGGCCTGGAGCATCTTCCCTATGAGGAGAGGCTGAATAAGCTGGGGCTGTTCAGTCTTGAGAAGAGAAGACGAAGGGGGGATCTAATTAATGTCTATAAGTATCTTAAGCATGGAATGCAGGGGGAATTAGCCAGCCTCTTTTCAGTGGTCTGTGGAGACAGGACAAGGGGCAATGGCTGCAAGTTGGAGCACAGGAAGTTCCGCACCAACATGCGGAAGAACTTTTTCACAGTGAGGGTGACAGAGCCCTGGGACAGGCTGCCCAGGGAGGTGTGGAGTCTCCTTCTCTGGAGATGTTCAAGACCCGTCTGGACGCCTATCTGAATGATATGTCCTAGGGAGCTGCTTTGGCAGGGGGGTTGGACCTGATGATCTCTCAAGGTCCCTTCCAACCCCTACAGTTCTGTGACTCTGTGATTCATGGGGCGGTGCAGTCACAGCAGAGCCAAACACTCAAGGCTGACTGTAGGCAGATGCTTCTGACTGAGAGATGTGGCGCATTAGAAGGGTGTTGTACACCCCTTTCCAAATAACCCATTTCCAAGCTGGCATTAGGCGAGTTGAAGGACACGATCATTGAACATGAATTGACCAAAAAGAACCATTGGATGCGGGTGACCCATTTCTCACCATTCTGCCCAGTGAGCAGAGAGGACAGAGTTGTAACAATGCAGAGAAACATAACAACTGGTGACAGTTGTTCTCATTAGATCATTATCTTTCTGGGCTCCAAACACCAAGAGAACTAAATGCCACTTCTTCAGAAATTAGCCAGCAGAAGCAAGGAAAACTGTCCAGAAACTTTTTTCATTTTTCCAGAAGGACATTTACAGCAGCAACTGTGAAACGGGAGGAAATCAGCCACCCTGCTCCTGTCAGAACAGAGGTCACTGGACTTCTTTGAAGTCATACTTTCTGGGAAAAGTTGTTCCTCAGAAGGAAATCTGATCACAATATCAGATAATCTGGTCTCTGGAGTCTGCCAGAGCAGGTTTGCCTTCAGAGCACGGTCAAAGGACAACTGAGGTCAGATATGGTGGGCGAGGCATCCCTGGCAACTCTCTGGGAGCGACAGTTGTGGTAGAAAGGTATGCCATTTCCCCTCAGATCTTGCCAAAAGCTGGAAAAACCTCTAATAGAAACAGTTTCAGGAGTTGGGGTTTTTTTTCTTGTTTCAAACCCTTTGGTCCATTTTGGAAGAAAGGACTTGGGACCAAATCCAGGTTTCACACATTCTCTCCCAGAAGGGTTATTTACTTGCTGGTTTATGACTTCTTAACAACTTGTTTACAAAGCATGGGGTGCTGTTAACGTTCAGCCGACCCATGTTGTTTTTGTCATAAACTTATAGAGGTGCTGCCAGGGAGACAAAGCTGTTGGGGCAAAAGAATTTGAATAGAGCCCTCCTGTAAAAGGGGAGACACACAGGTTAATTCATCATTTAACGCAAGGATCCAAATACCACAGGCTGCTGCAGGCACTGAGAGACTCGCATGATGCAAAAAGAGCAGCAAATATAAACATGAGTATTTCAAAAGGGAGTTAAAGAACATACAGACTGGATGTCTGCAGTGAGATGAGAAATGTTCCTATACAAGGAACAGAAGTTTACCATGTAAGATAAACGCCCGTGCCCTGGAGTTAAAGAGAGTTACCCTATGACAGGTCTTTCCACAGTGGTCTATTGTGTGGCCACTTATATTTCCGAGGTCCAGTTTACCATCAGCATGATTCTCTGTCATTTTTTACATATGAACAAGCAATAATGTCCAGATTTAATATGCTCACAACAGGAGAAGTCATTATGCTCAGGATCCATCTTTAGTTCTCATTTGTCCTCAGGTGTTCGTGGTTCTGCAAAAAATAGATGAAAATAATTAAAAACTCATAATGATACCACAAGTGTAAATTAAAAGTGCTTACAGCCAGACAGAATATTTAGAAGTGTTAGAAAAAGCTGGATAATGATAAGTAAAGAAACCAAAAGGTCCTCCCCGTGTCTCAGTTTCTAGAGTCCACCTACCATTTTGTAACCTGACCTACATTTTGTATGAGTAAATATAGTCACTTGTGTTTTATCACCAAAACAGACATATTCAGAGATGACAGGAAATCTGAGTATGTGATTAAGTTAGATAAGGCGGTCAGTCAAGGCCATGGGAAACCAGATAGTCACTAGAATTACTCATAAACCTGCTCGATAAGGTGGGAAGTATAAATAACCTACCCCTTGTAATCCACAGCAGCCAAACAGGATATCTGCCCTCAGCTCAAAATACTCTGGTTTCTCTTCAGATCATATAAATCATATAAAATTATCACAATCAAAATACTTGTAAGAAAAAAACATGTGTTTATAAGATGAGGATACACCAGAGAGAGGATTCTCTCAGCAAATTCTGAAGGGGAAAAACAAAAAAGGAAGAAAAATAACAGATCTTTGTTTTAAAAGCTTTCATACTTCCCCACTGCGTCCTGTTGAGCTGGTGTGAGACCAAGCAGTTGGCTACCTAAAATTCTGTGTTCTTCTGTAAGAAAAGAGTACCTTGTAAGAGCTGCCTCGTGCCTCGCCTGAGTACAGTTTATTAGCTAAGACTGATTTCAAACATGGGTATGAGCATTGCCCTCAGGTCTGAGTTGTGCTACAAGGTTCTTGGGGTAAAAAAAAGATAATAAACGGTGGGCATGGGACAGAGCCATTTTATGGTGATTTCCTCTCCATGGGTCACCGGCTTCCCTCCCCAGCAGTCTACTTCGTGGCATACTGACCCCTTTACAACTCAGACCAGTGGATATATTTGTGGGGAATCCTTCCCTGCTCACCGATACTGGGATCTGGCTGATGACACTGGATATCTGTTACTTTAAGCAAGTAGAACAGGGAGGGAATGACCCAACCTGCTGCTGTCACAGGGAGTGATTAAGCCTTAAATATCAGTGGGAACTGTAAAAATCATATGCTCCTGCATTGCTTAGTTATGGAAAAAGCAGAGGTCTCAGACCTTCCTGATGCTGAAGGTCTCCTCTGAGAAGCTGAGAGCCCTTGACTTCCCCAGCTCCCAGCTCATCAGCAGAACGATCGGTGCAGCGTGTGGCTGAGCTCTGAGCCTTATTACAGAAACACTTGCCAAGGGAAGTTTTCTGCTCCTATGGCTACCATCAGGCTGAGCATGTTCCCTCCCCAAGGGACAGGGAGGATTTATCTCCAGGAAATCAGAAGTGCTCATGTTGGACTATAGACTTCACCCACCGGGATCTATACAGGCAGTGAGTGCTGTTCAGGGGCCAGATGTTGTGCCAATAAACAGAGTAAAATGTCCCCCGGGCTGGCCTGGGACATCTGCTCTCACACACGTTCAGGAGACAGAAGCTGGCACAGAGAGAAGGACAGTCTTGGCAAAGCCTGGATCAGGGTGGGCTGGAGGAGAAGAGGTGTGTTTCGCTTGCCGTGCTGCATGTTCCTGTGAGCTGACAGCAGGTAATGCTGCTGCTCATTCAGCGACGGGTGGCTGGGACAGAAAACAGACAGTGCAGCACTTCACTTGCAGTGCTGGGTGGTCGTTGCACTCTGTCTTAGTCAATCAGGGCTTTTGCAATTGGGATTCTGCTGATGTGGTTTCAGTTTTGGGATCTGACCTGGCTCCTCCTTCAGTTAATAACACGATGTCCATTGATTTTGGTGGATGTGATACCACACACCAGATGATATCACCATTGCATACAGAAAATCTTTGGCCAGAAAGTAGGCAAGTAACAACTTTCCTCTCTGGCTAATCACTGCAGTTAGTAAGGAACTTAAAAGAGTTTTAGTAAACTTGTCTCTCTGTATTACTGTTGTTTTGGGTTTTTTTGCTTTCCTCTTTTTGCAAGCACAAGTGGAATCTCCAGGTCATAGTAATCGCTGAGGAAATAAGCAATTTCCTCAGAAAAAGGAGTGCAGATATACAAACAATTGCGGTTTGTCTTCTGGGCTAGTGCAGACCTACATTGGATGTGGTTGTAAATCCACCTTCAATGTCTTTTCCAGAGTCCTTTAGGCAATCTTTGTAAGCAGTTTGAGTTGTTATCTAAATCTGATGCTGAAGATAAGTCACATATTGCAGCTCTGGGTGTTGGAGGGGGTCAGTCTTATTCTCTGAGGACCCATTGCCTTCCCTCTGTCACCCAGCACTGCCTACTGATGTGGGGGAGGGAGCTACAAGAAGGCTATGAGGTGAAGGTGCTGTCCAATGCTGTCTGCTAGAAGGTGGTGGAGAGGGAGAGAATTCATGCCATTGAAAACTCTGCTCTTCCTGTGACACCTCTGTGGGGAGTGGCTCACATTCGGAAATGGAGTAAACTGACTCTTGTGCAGAGCATGAGCAGGAGTGAGAGTAGCCATCTTCGCTGAAAGAGTTCTTTCCGACCCAGAAGGAGGAGCAACGTCTGCTGCAGCACATCCTGATGAGCTCGACATGGTTCCTTAAATCTGTATTTTTCGTTAGAGTCCTGTGGGAAGAGTATGCAAGTTTCACAGCCTCAGCTCTGCAGTTTTATTACAGCTCGGTCAAAACACCGTAGTGCCAATTCTCTTCCATTTTTGTTAATTGTTAAAGGAAATATCTTAACTGTGTAGAGGAACGTGCAAGTGTAGCATATGACTTATTATCGAGAACCCGCTTTTTTTATGCACCGTAAAACTCCATCTGTCCCGTCATCTGGAGTTGGCTACTACCCCTCTAACACACGAACGCAGATTGAGAATAATAAGTTTTAAATATCCAGTGTATTAACCAAAGCAGGGACTGAATTTATTTAACAGACAGTGTTGGAACAGCAGAGTCGTCGCTGTCTGCAGGCATCAATGAAGGTATTATGTAGGAGTTTCCGTCCCTGACATCAGGTAACTTAATCCCCACCAAATTTATGAAACTGTGGCCTGTTCTTACAGGTTGCACGAGGAACTCGGTCTACAGGACTTTTTACTACCATTAGAAAGAAGATGGCTTGTTTTTTCCTATCCGCTGCTGACAATGAAGGGGTGTTAGAGTGTTAAGACTGCTCTTGCATGTGCTGGCAGAAGTTGTCTTCACCAGCTCAAGGTTTCTGACCTCACAAGCACCGTGACTTCATGGTGCTCCTCAAACATGCTTCGGGAAGAGGCAGCCTGTGCTCTGCTCGCTGGCTTGCAGGTGTTCTGGGTCTGCACAGCTCCTGCCTGTGCTCTGCTTGCTGGCTTGCAGGCATCCCAGGTCTGCACAGCTCCTGCCTGTGCTCTGCTCGCTGGCTTGCAGGTGTTCTGGGTCTGCACAGCTCCTGCCGCTCCTTGCTTCACGTAGCAGGAGCGCGGGCCTGGCCCATGTCCTGGTGCACTGAAGGCTGTGTTGACTATCATTTCCAGCGACTTCCAATGTTACATATTTAGCAACATAAACTCATTTATGGCACACAGATTTCGATCACTCGTTAACGGTTGGAATGGCTTAGATAAGCAAACGAGCAAAGTCTATGCTGGATAATTTCGGCTCCAACTCAGCAAACCCACGTAACTTTGCTCATCTCTTCGCAGTTAAAGCCTGAAGACAAGCACGTGCCTACATGCTGTGCCAAACAGCTGTATGCTTAGTCACGTGCATCACATGGATTGGGTCGTAAGAGAAGGAAAGCAAAAACCAACCATTGAAAACTTGTCCTCTCCTGTTCTTTCCGGCAAAGCTGGGGTGTGGTGATGAGTGTGAGATGGTCAGTAGCATCTGCAGGAGACAGGCCAGATGACTAATGGTGGCCCTTGAAGAAACACAAAATATTTCGGTTGTTAATGCTTTATGAATGGTGCAGATCCTCAGAATAAAGTAATGGAGTTAAACAATAATGTTCTTTCCTACATCTGTTCATTGGTCGCAGAACTTTTTTAAAAATAGTTTGAACAATAACTTTAGGAAACAATTTAATTTGTGATGGGTTTAATGGACATTTTTCCACTCATTTTTTTTTATGGGGCTAATTCAGCTCTCTGGTAACAAAACCAGCAATAGAGATCTCTGAAAAGACCTATGGGATAATAACAGGGATAAGTATAAATGTGTATTATATAAATTTTAGATTTCTAGAAGGGAAAAGTAAAATGTATTTTGATGCTCCAACAGCAAAATACAACACCACCACCCACTCATATTTATCAGTACTGCCACAAAAATAGCCAAAATAGTGACCCCCCTCAAGGGACTTCTGCTGGAGGAAGAGGCCAGGCACAGATTTTCTACCAAATCCTGGTGGTTACAAGGGCTCCTCTCCCTTCCTCAGTTCCCCCAAAACTCTGAGGAGTTTGAATTTGTGTCTCCCACCAGAGGCAGCCCCAAAACTTTTTGTCGAGGTAGGAAAACCCATGTAGGTTATGAATTCTGCTGCCCTGAGCATTGAACGCCCTTGTGCTGCAAAGAAAACAAGTGTGAGTGTTGGATTCATCCCTTGGACTGTCCCCAGTGCATGGAAGGCACAACAGGGGCTGCTTTAGGACAGGCACAGGGTGTGTGTGGTAAGGGGCAGAGGTGATGTCTCTTTTCTGGGTCTCTCCAATGCCACCTTGCTCTCATGGGGAAACTATGGGTGTGCACAGCAGCAGTGCTGGAGGGGCTAAGTGGTATAAAAGGGGCTAAGAGCTGTAAAAATTACAGATCTAAATAAAGCTATATGCAGAACAACAAGCTGTCAAGACAGAAGTGATGTGGTGGTATAAATATTTTGCCAGATTCCATAGCTGGCGAGCAGAAACACACCCATTTCCCCCCAGAAGAGGTGAGGATGCGTTGTGCACAAGGGCAGAGAATTCCCAGGCAGATCCAAAAAGAAAAAAAGTCTGAGGTCCCAGCTGCCAGCAGGTAATTCACTTCAGGGCAGTTGTGTTGCTGTTTGAGATTGTTTCTCCACCTCTGGGAACTATCCTTGTGACCAGACAGGCTTAGGGTGGTAGGGGTGCCCTACCTCTCATTTTGTAAGAGTTTGTACCAAAAGATGTAGGAAGGACCTTTGAAGGAAGAAGTGGAAAGAACCATCAACTTCCACTAAGGTCCAAACGTGGCAGCATCAGGCCCACCCACCACCTCCTTCCCCTCCTGAGCCGTAGGGCTTCCCAGGACAGTCCTACCCACTGGCTGGAATTTAGAAACTTAAGAATCCCAGTGTCTCAAGTTTAATGGCAACAATGTTATTGCCACACAACGATGCAGAGGGGATTTGCAGGGATAAAAGAAAGGCAAAGGGAGCTCAGGAAGAATGTATAAATAACCACCCGGGCGCAATGAAACCATGAATGCAGGCGGCTCCTGCTGCAGCACTGGTCCAGTCACTGGCGGCTGCCCCCGGATTAAGAGCAGCTGGGATCTGTAATCCAGAGTAACTCTCACGGTCTCTCCCTGCCAGGGTCAGTTGAGGACGGCAGCTGCTGGGGAATCACAGGAGGGATCACCAGGGTAATTCCTCCTTCCTCCTCTCCTTGTTTGCTCTGGCTGGCGGTGCGCAGGACAGGGGCAGGCCTGCATTCCTGCACGCTTCCAGCTCCGCCCGTGTTCGGGGCAATTAACCCAGGGGAGAATGCAACTGAGATCTGAACCGCTCCAGAAGTCCTTGGCTAGGTGTGAAAACGGTGACCTGCCACAATCCCTTCCTTCTGCTGTGAGCTTAGCCAGAGCAGGCTGTTCCCTCAGCTGAACTGACACCGTTCTGTCAGATCTGGGGCTGTTTGATCATGTACGCTAGTGTCCTTAGGATGTGCCTAAAGACTGCTCTTTGCTTGTGACTCAGAGGGGAAAAAAAGAAATCTGCATTTCAGGGAGTATAATGTTCTCGGTATTAAATCTGGGTTATTTATGATGGGGTAAAAAAGCTTGCTGTAAACCTGAGCAGAAATTGGATTTGACTAATGGTTCCACATCACAAACACTTGTGTGTGGAGTTTCCCAAATGCAACAGCATCCCTACAGAGGGAAATATAAGCAGCAAAGAAGCATCCACAGTGGATGGGGGAAAAAAAACCCCATGCAGCTTCCTAATTTTCAGGCAAGCTCAGTGTCAGCCCTAATATAAGAGTTGGCTATACCAAGCTGGGTATTTTTCTCTTATTGACGATAACTGGAGCACTGCCATGCAAAATCCCACCTTTCCCCCCAGAGGAACTAAGCAGACCTTGTAGGACCACCCTAACGGAGAGGGCAAGTTTGTAGTTCACAATCTTCCCCAACTCATGTGATATCCCTTTACATTTTCTTCTTTCTGCCAATCCCGCTGTGCTGCGCTGCGCAGGATGAAAGAGGTAATTTAATATGGCGTTAAGCCGTGCACTGCCTGCAGAGCCTGTAGGGATGGTGTCATAGGGGTGCCTCGGTGGCCGGGAGCCAAAATTAAGGTGAAAATGTAATGCTGCAGCACGGATCCTGCCTGGTACCCTGCCTCCAGCTGCCTCTCGCGGGGTGAAGCTGCTGGAATTGTGCAGGTGAGGGGGATGGAGCTTGCTCTGATGTGCCGGAATAAATTTTCTAGTGTTGTTTTCCCAGCCTGCCCTTTCTCCCTTCCAAAAGGAATCAGCAGGCACCGGGGCCGCAGCTTGCCGCAACTGTGCTCAGCTGTCAGGAATAGTTTTCCTACGGGCCTGGGACTGGGGGCAGAGCTTTCATTTTCGAACAAAACAGAGGTGCTTCAGTTTGAGAGAGATCTTGGCACTGGCTGCCCAGCTCATCCCTTTGTGGAGAGATGGTCCTGCTCTACTTGGAAAGAGGAAAAGCACAAATTCTTCATCCATTTTGGGCCTGGGACACGCATTCCAATTTTGGTCCCCCCTCCCCGTGGCTGTCTCAAGTCTCATCTCGGATAGGTCTTTTTTTTTTTGCAAAAGGAAAAAGCATTGGGAATGGCTGTCAAAACAAGGCAGAGCTTTGCCTGCAGGAATATGAGTGATGTTGTTGCAACCCACAGTCTGAATGCTATGTGAAACGCCAGTTAAAATAGAATTGTGTGCATAAAATAAAGCACAAAGTTTTCCTAAAGCCCGATGCTATTTCCAAATAAATACCCCCTGAATGATAAACCCTGGCCACACGTAATTTGTAAAATGACAAAAAAGTCAAACGATCACACAAGCTTATTTTTTACAGCAGATTTTTGGCTTGCTCGCTGTCCCAGCTATTAAATAGCACCTCTGTGTTTCTGAATGGTATCAGCAACTACTGTTTCCTTGACAAAACCATAAGAGAGGAATAAATCTCATAAAGAGATTGCTAGGCAGCTGTTCGCCAATGGCTAAATGCTTGCAAGTTACACAGTATTATCTCTGGGTTTGTACAGCTCAGCACTTGACTGGGAACCGGGCGGATCTCAGCTCAGCTTCTCCAGACCACCGGGCCGCCTAGCAAAATTTGGTGCATTTACCAGCACCAGGTCCCTTTCTAAATAAATTACAAAGCCCAAATTGTTCTACATCAGAGCAGAAAAGTCCCCAAGACCCTTAACTGCCAATATACGAGTGCTTTTCTATATAATAAGAGGGCTACAAAGATGATTAAAGGCCTGGAGCATCTCCCGTATGAGGACAGGCTGAAAGAACTGGGGCTGTTCAGCCTTGAGAAAAGAAGACTGAGAGGGGATCTTATTAATGTTTATAAATATAGTTTGGGACACAAGGGGAAGGTCTGTGGAGACAGGACAAGGGGCAATGGCTTCAAGCTGGAGCACAGAAATTTCCGCACCAACATGCCGAAGAACTTTTTCACAGTGAGGGTGACAGAGCCCTGGGACAGGCTGTCCAGGGGGTTTGTGGAGTCTCCTTCTTTGGAGATACTCAAGACCTGTCTGGATGCCAACCTGTGCGACCTGTCCTCTGGAACCTGCTTTGGCAGGGTGGTTGGACCTGATGATCTCTGGACATCTCTTCCAACCCCTACAATTCTGTGACTCTGTAATAAGGGAATACAGTTTATTTGCCAGGAAACTCTGTATGCCTATCATGGAAACCTGCCACTTGGTTTCTGCTGTCGTGAAGCCGGTCTTGCCTCCTGCTACCCAGCGAATGCATGGACACCAGTTTAATAGGGCACCTGGGGTTTTGGTAGCACTCAAGAAAAATGCCAGCAGAGCTTTGTGATGCCTACAGTCCAGCCGAACCGGGCAGCAGTGCAAGCACAAATGTGCCTGTGCTGCCTCGCTGCAGTGTCACACAAATGCAGGGACACGGGCAGGGTGCTGAGCTCACCTTCCACAGCCACTAACCAAGGTAATGCTGCTGATGCCAGGTATGCTAACAGCAGATGAGCCTCACTGTGAGATGGGAAGCAGAACTGTGCTGGAAGGCGACTGCTAAACTTTGGGTACGCTGGGGAGCCCCACCAGCCGCAGCTGCAGTCCCACCGTCACCTCGCTCAGCGTCATGGCTGACTCGTGTGAGCTGAATGTGTTTGTCAAACCACAGCCGGAGATGCTACATGACGGGTGATCGCCTGGGGCTCAGCTTCTCCATCACTTCACGCTGACCCAAGCCTGAGCTGCTGCTGGTGCATCCCTGCCCTGTCCCTCATGTCAGCAGCAGAGCTCAGGCAGCCAGTGGAGACCCCTGCACAGAAACACACCCCACTTACTGTGCAGCCCTTCCTGTCACTGGTGAGGGGACATGGCATTGCCAGATGGTCCACGGAGGTGATTGTCCCACTCTACACTAGGTTGGTGTGGCCTCGCCTCAAGTACTGGGTGCAGTTTTGGGCATCACAGTACAAGAGGGACATAAAACTATTGTCCAGAGGAGAACAATGAGGATGGTGGAGGGTCTGGAGTGGAAGTCTTACGAGGAGAGGCTGAAGTCCCTTGATTTGTTCATCCTGGAGAAAAGGAGACTGAGGGGCAACCGTATCACAGTCTGGGTTCCTGATGAGGGGGAGTGAAGGGGCAGGCGCCGATCTCCTCTCTTTGGTGACCACTGATAGAGCCCAAGGGAATGGCATGAAACTGCTACAGGGGAGGTTTAGGTTGGATATTAGGAAGAGGTTTCTTACTGAGAGGGTGGTTGGGCACTGGCACAGGCTCCCCAGGGAAGGGGTCACTGCACCCAGCTTGGCTGAGCTCAAGCAGCGTCTGGACAATGTGCTCAGTCACACGCTCTGACTTTGCTGGCCCTGTGAGGAGCCAGGAGCTGGACTCGATGATCCTTATGGGTCTCTTCCAACTCAGGAGATTCTATGATTCTATGATTGATCTAGTTAAAGGTGTCCCTGCTTACTGCAGCAGGGTTGGACTAGACAACCTTTAAAGGTGCCTTCCAACCCAACACATTCTGTGATTCTATGACATGAGAGACCGGGATCTACAGTGGCAGTTTGGCATGGTCTGCCTGGGGATGATTTGAAGCCCTATCTACAGCAAATTTAAAAAGCAGACCATACAAACTTCTATTAAGAAAGATTAGAGTGGAGCTGACCCCGTCTTGTGACTACAAGGGAGGTTGGATGCCTTTTGAGCTGGGATCCTCCAAAATGCTTGTATAGACAGGCAATAAAATCACTGTACAAATATCTGTGCTGCGCTACTGTTCCCTTAAAAGCAGAGCTGTATGAGAAGACTTAAACAAAGCAGATTTGGGTTAATCAAGTGAAGCTATGCCAGTCTCACACTTGACATATGCATGCACTCAGGCATGACTCACCCTTCAAACAATGATTCATCATTAGTTTTTCTTGTGGGTTTGTATGTCTTTTGTCCATCCTTGTTAGAGTCTCTTGCCCTCATCTCACAAGTGCAGTGATGATTAAAACAACGTTAAAATTGGACTCTTAATTAGGGTCTGCTCTGCAGCACACGTGGTGAAGGGCAGAGAGGTCACACGCCTTTTGTTCCGATGAGAGATGGGGAAGTGGGCTGTAGGTGATGATTTTGAACAGGGGAAGGGAGGAAGGAAGGAAAGAGGCTGAGGAGGCTGTAAAAGCGTTGATTCTGGAAGGACAATGTTGCCAAGCAATGCGATTGTACATTCGGTTACTGCACAAGGAGCTGCAGCAGTGTGGTGAGCTTCGGAGGAGCGATTGAAAACCCCATGACCTGCATAAAGGCATTCTACATTTTGATCTATATTTGCTTTGTGTTAACACGAATTTGAAGAGCTGAGCTGTGCAGCTGGCCTCCAGGCCCATGGCTCTGCAGGCTGTTTTCCTAGGACATCTTCTGCAGGTCAGGGTGGGACGCTGCTTAGACTATGGTCTTAGCTTCTCCTTTTGGGGTTGGCCACTTTCTCCCCCCTCCAGGAGCAAAGGCTCTGCAGTCTCCACTCACCAGGAACTATCACTGTCACACGTCATTGCCCACCTCTTGTAAACACGTGTGTGTGTGCATAAGGCACACCTGCATGCACAGTGCCCAGAGGTATGCCTGGTAAAACAGCACTGGGTAGTTCAAAGCACCTGGCTTTTTCTTTCCCCTGCTCACCATGGTGTACAGCCTCCCAGGCTGTTTGTGCACGGGAGGAGAAAGGAGCCCTCCAGGAAGCAGGTGAGAAGCTGTGCTGGGACCAAGCAGCTCCTCCAGACCACCTCATCACTTGAAAAAGAAGCTACCCTCTGGCAAACTGTTTGGTAATCCTCTACGTGCCATTCAGCATTAGTAAACAAGATAGACCACTACATCCTCTAATAAGGGAGATACTGAATAAAACTTTTCTTTTCTGACAGATGCTGCTTTACCTACTTGTCCTTTGGGAAGTCAAATTTGGCTGGAAGAGAGAGGGTCTCCACATGAAGAGAAAGAAAAGAATTCTTTCTTTTTTTTCTTATTTCCAGCAGCCAGGTCTGTTTGTGTAAGCAGAGGGTAAGAGTTTACAGTGGATTACAGGTCATCATTCGTAATGGCATTTGCTCTTAAACGGTTACCAGCTTTATTATCTGCACCCATTAAAAGCGGATTTGAAGGAAGGGATATTAACAGCAATGCCAGGCTGTGCATATGTTTTGTTTCATACTGTACAGTTCTACAGAGAGAAACGAGCTCAGTAATAAGATTTTTTTAATCAAACTTCTACATTTAATAATGTTTTAAAACTATGTTATATGCCTTGTTTCCATTTGTTCCACCTCCTTCCTTTTATTCACTTCATTTTTTTTTTGCTCCTTATTACAGTTTATGCCTCTGCTTTTGTGTGTCAGGCTTGTAATGTATTTCTTTAACGCATTTCTTCAGATTCTGGTACTTTCACCCCTTCAGAATCAACCTGCTCTCATCTCTCTTTCTCTGCAAGGAAGTCTCCTCTTTCTGACTGTGGCTTTCTTTAGCTCCTCATTCCCTGTTTCTTTCCTATTTAATACATTGCTAAGACTTCCCTTTTCTATCCTTTGTTATATTTTTCTCTTAAGGTAGTGCTCCTCTTCTCTTTCCCATCTCTGCTCGCTCCCTCATTTACCTGCTCTTTCAAATGCTCAGGGCTTTTCCCCTTTGTTCTCTGCTTTCCATCCCTTCCACTCTTCAACTCTCCTTGTTCTCTCCTCACTGCAGTCTCTCCTTTCCCTCTTCTCACCCTCCTCTTGTCTCTTCAACATTACACACACTTTTCTGCCTGTTTCTCTACTTTTTTTTTGCCCACACTCGAGGAGATGATAAAAGCCTGGGCACTCCTTTTCTTAATCCCCAGGGGTTGCTGGGGAATTTATCTTGGTTTCCAGAAGACCCAAAAAAAGGAATATTGGGAGAGCTAGTGGAATCTTAGTTGTATTGCCCAGGACCCCAGAGGAGGATAAAACCTTGTGACTTGATGAGAAACTTTCTTCTCTATGTCTGTAGTCTCCAAGTGGGAGCAAGGGCAAAGGCTTCTTTGGGATCACCCCATAGCCTGTGCACACATCCCTCTTCAGCAGCCAGACAGGGATCTAGCCCTGGCCCTCACCTCAAGCTGGAGGGGTCAGGCAGTGAGACATGGCAAGGGCAGCATGTCCACCACTGGCTTTCTGACTTTTGGTGAAAGAGGAAGGCCTTCCCTTCCCCTCATCATGGGCAAGCAGCAAAGCTGCTCCACAGCCGCAGGAGCATGTGTGGTCAGGAAGGCAAAGGGCAGATCCCTCACTCCATGTGACACCTCCAGGTGACTGCCAATGCCCTAGGCTTGTCATCTGAGGAGACTTCAGATTGTCTCTCTGTAATCAAGATGTCAAATAAAACCAGCAGGAGTCTGGATGGCAAGGACCTGGAAAGCAGGTGTGGGCTTCTGCCTTTCACATTGTGCAGCACCACAAACACGCAGGACATAAGTGGGTTTTGGGAACATTTCTGTGACAACAATAAGTAGTAATAAACAGAAAAGTAATTACTTACCACTGCCATGCTGCTAAAGAAATTAATCTTTAGCATATCGTGCTGTAGGCGCCAGAAGGGATTGAAGAGCGGGAGGGGTAGAAGATGAAATGAGGCTGTGGAGAAGAGAGACGGCAGAGGACATGAGAGCCACAGGCCACTGGCAGAAGGGTCTCATCATACCCCACACTCCCTGCAAGCTGCTGCCTAGCACAGCATTCCCATTTAGCCAGCGCATATAAGTAAAGGCTGAGCAATTACCGCAGGACTGTGCCAAGTGTGCCATGAAATTTAATTAAGGTCAACAGGCTCTGGTGTCTGGTGGGGTCTGAGGGGAGCCCTTTCGCTGCCTGTGCAAACCAGCCTGTCATTATTGGTGTCCCGGTGCAAACAGCCCATTAAAAGTCACTAGAAATGTTCCTGTCCCCTCGGTGGCTTTCTGTCAGGCCTAGTGCGAATGGTACAAATTAAGCAGAAACATGCAATGAGATTCCATGCAAATTCTTAATTAGCCTTTGTACGGTGGCATTTCTCATCTGCAGATCTGCTAGCTGCAGCAGAAGTGCCTGTGATGGGGGGAGGCCAAAAATAGCCTTTTGCAGGGGTACTGCACTGGTGTGGCAGGATGGCTCATGGTGAGTGGGGGGCCCCAAGGACCATGGTCTCGGTGCACCAGCACCAATGACACCACTATGTCTTTTATCTCAACACAGCAAGGTGCTGAAAACATGACAGATAGGGACAGAATATCATCCCCACCTCCAAAGTAACTTTGGCACTGCCCCCTGGGAGCAGATCCCACGGCAGTGACAGAAGCAGTGTGGAGGACCAGGCTGCCCTGTGCCTGCAACATCCTTTCTTTGCTTGGAGAGCTTCAGTTGCTGCTCCCCAAGCTGTCGCTGCTGCCCATGGAGGGGCAGGATCTTCTCCCATGCCTCCCCCTTTGCTGTGCCCACTGCCCCCTTCCAGACCAGGTACGGTGGGCAGCCTGGAGCCAGTCCAGCTCAGCACACAGTACCACAGAGGCGAGTGAACAGCAAGACAGGTCAGACAGCTGAAGGAGAAAATACCAGTTCTTCAGAGTCTTTTTAACTTATAGGATCAATATTTGCGTAATATTCATGTTGTAGGACTAAATATTTGCTATAGGATTAAATATTTCTGTGCCGCTCTAGTGACTTCAAACTAGCCTCCAGTGCCTGGGGCTGCCAGTAATGAGCTGGAGTCACATACCAAACTGAATTATTATTACTAACACGTTTAGATGCAGCCTCATACCTGATGAATGACACCTGCTGTGAAAAATGAGTGATGCTATTTTTGGAAGGTATTTATCTGGTGTTTGGAGGGTAGCTTTAGACGTATGCAATTCAAATGCATTTCTTTAGGTAGGATAACGATCCTTACATTATCATATTCAATGAAAGAATGTCTACAAGTACGTGTTCTGTATGCGCTGTATGTGTGCAAAATGTGTATCCTAGATACCTAATGGCAATGGCAGATCCGAGCTGTAAATAAACTGATAAGTCAAATGTGTATTACTGGGCCTGGATCGCTAAAATCAGCAGAAGCTTAGTCTGGAAAGGAGTGCAAGATTGAATCAACCATAGTAAAGACAAACATTATTATTTCCTTCTTGGAGATTAAAGCAATATTACAGATTTAAAATTGGATGACATTTTGCACGCCATTTGGAAAATCACGCTACAGATTTGACAAGGCACTTTCGGCTTAAAGCTGCCTTATAGAAAAGTTCTTGGTATTTCTTTTGAAAGCTGCAGGTACCTTCCCCCTCTCCCTGCCTCCTTCTTCTACTGCACTTGCTGCTTTTAATCATGCTCCACAAGTAAAACAAAATCTACTGATAAAATATTTATGGATGATATTTCACTATCAGGGTTTTTTTTAATTGGTATTTTTTCACTTTTCCTGACTTGCAGGTGAAAGTGGGAAATATTAGGAGGCACAAGTCCATTTGCACTGTTGTCTTCCTTGATCCTTATTGACACAGACAGTGTTTAGAGACGGCTTGAAGTGGTATTATATATGTGGCTTTTGCGATGCCTTTTCTCGAGGCAGCAGCTTGTTCCCAGCAGTGTCACTTGGACATCCAAAACGAACTGGTGAAAATCCCTTCCTCTCTTTCTTCCGGGAAAAAACAAGAAATGTTTCCAAACGTCCCAGTTTGGGTTGTCCCAAGGATTTGCGACAGGCAGGTGCATCGCTGCTGCTGCTGCTGCTGGGAATGTCAACGGCGCTGCGGTCAGCAGTGTCCTGCTCAAGGACAGTTCCAGGAAACAAATCGGACCCGAAGCATTCATAGACACAGCAGGCTGGCTAAAGCAACACCATGGGATTGTCTCATTCTGAAACCTCCTTTGCTTCTGGTTGCATTCACTCTTTTCTGTCTTTCTCCTGGTGTGGATCAATAGCAGCGTATTTCCTGGGCAGGTACCTGGCTCCTAGGCTGGCTCCTAGGAGTGGTCAAAGCAGTAACAAGCCAGGTCAGGGTAAAGTTCTTGGGATCCTCTATCCCTCTGTCATTAGGCACGTCAGAGCCTTCCGTCCCCACCCCGCACCCCCGCCCAAACCAGGGTCAGGAGAGAGAGGTGTGTGCCTGGGCTCACTGCTGTACAGGAGCAGTACATCCCTGACTTTCCAACTGGAGCAGCATGCCTGTTGACTGCAGTCCCGGGAGCAGGCAAAGTCCTGTTGCCTGTAATATGGTGTACAGGTGTGTGCTTAGATCACCTGCCCAAGCCCAAAGTGCTCACATCCTAATCAGAACCTGTATTCCTACACTTAGCAAACCACAGGTTTATTCACAGTTTTTTCCCAGTTTATTCCCAGTTTTTTCCCAGTGGCAATTGCTCACGGGATGACACTGATCACTGTGCTTTTGAGATGTACACAGTACTCTTGCAATTTAATTTTTTCCCTCCAAAAGGCTAGGCTTTTATTCAGTTTCTTTCAATAGCATAGCTCAAGACAATCACTTACCCCTTCTTAATTTACCCAAATTTATTTCACAGAATCACAGAGTGATAGGGGTCTGGAGATCATCTAGTCCAACTCCCTGCCAGAGCAAGATCTCATAAAGCAGGCAGCACAGGAATACATCCAGGGGCATTTTGAATGTCTTCAGAGAAGGAGACTCCACAACCTCCCTGGTCAGCCTGTGCCAGTGCCCTGCCACCCTCACAATAAAGAAGTTACTCCTCATGTTCCGGTGTAACTTCCTATATTCAAGTTTGTGCCCGCTGCCATTGACAATATCTTCTTCTTAGCCTCCAAACTAAATGACTTACTCCACAAAACTTTTTTTCCACAATACCATAATGGTGCATTATATGATCTCCGTTATCTCTGAACAGCTTTAGGTGCTTAAAACACGTATTCTTTAAATAGCGTTATGTTCCTCCCAACAGTGGGAAGCAGGCATCATTCATAAAGTTCTTATTTCCTCAGGAGATCTGCACTGACTAATGCTCTGCACAGTTAAGCATTTTAATTGTATGTATGAGATGTGGAACCAGGAGCTTTTTCTGGACCAGGTCATGCTTTGAAAAACTGTTAGAAAGGCAGGTGCTTCAGTAAGGGAACTTCTTTAAAACAGCTAATTACCTTATCCCACTCATAATTTACCTAATAATCCAGCATGTCCCAAAAGAAAGGGCTCAGTGAAAAGCTGTGATTCACCAACAGACTGAACAGATAGCCAGGAGTCATGCGGGAAAAACAGGGCTTTTACACCAGCACCTAGAATTTGAGATCCCGAGTTTTCCTTCCAACGTGATGAAGAATCTGTGTTCTACCAGAAATTGAGTGTAATTCATGTTGTCGTTACTGGTATTAATTTCTCATGGTCTTCTATCAGTTTCCAGTCTTCCTCTCAGTAATCTACATTCAATTTTTCAGTCCGCATTCCTGTTGACTGATGAAATTATCTCTTGCAAGTATTGCTCAGTCAATCTATTAAATAAATTGGAAGTATTTACTGTGAAATTCACCTGAAATTCTTCTACTTAATTCCCTCAGGTTGTGTTAAGTAAGGTGAGACTAGTACAACAGAAATAGAGTATCTTCTCCTTATTTTATCACTGAACAGCACACTTACCTATCAAAATGACCTAAATAAATAGAAATTCCTTAGCATACAACACAAGACATAGACATCCTCTATCTAGAATTGCAAGTTAATGACAATTAGGATTGTGCATTTTATCATGGCTGTATTAAAACTTGCCATTAAGCCTAATAGCCTGCAATGTCTGAAACTTGTTAAAGCTTCAAGTTAATGTGAATTACATAGACACAAGCTTTATCTAAACTAGAGGCGTGCAATACCCATTTGCAAGTATTTCTCATTTCCTTGTTCCCCAGAAATGAAAAGGGAAGACAGCACTAGCAATGCATTCAGCTCGAGGGGGCTTTGTGAATGGGTACAGATTTCACACCTCGGATCTCATGTGAGAATGAAAACAAATGGAGAAAGGGACTCTAGTCATCGTGTCTTCTTGTTTCACAGGATCTGGTAACTCATGTACTGAGAATGACTGTTGAAACCAAAGGACTTCTTTCAGGGGGAAAAAGCCAGTCTTAGATCTCTAAAGGTAGGGGTTTTTTTTCCCCAGATATTTTATATTCATTAGGGATGTCTTCCTAGCTCTCACACAGGTTCCTGGAGCTGATTCTCATATAAACGAACCTCTCTTCAAACATTTGCAAGTCATTATAAACAACATTTGTTCTGGCAGAGACAGACTACAATAGACGTCTATAAAATCTGAAAAGTGATGGAGAAGGTGAGCAGGGAATGACAGATTGCTGTTTCTCCAGATGCTAGAACAAGGGGGTACCTCTGAGAAACACATCTGAAGGAAATCAAGGGAATGCTGATTTCACACAGAGCATGTTATAATTGTGAAGATTGCTGCCACAGCAGGAGGTCCTAAATTTCTCATCCTGAAGAAATGCATGTTGAGAGGGTCCAAGGTATGAACAGATCCCAAAATGCTTGAAGGACCTTGTGGAGGAGAGAGCCCGCAGGGGCACTACATTGAGCTGCCTGGATCATCTGCAGTGCACAAATGCTGAAGTTGTGATGGCATAGAAGGGAGAAGGATTACTCCTTTTTGGCCTATCTCCTGACTGTGTTGAAAACAGTGTGAGAGGTTAGATGGACCTCGAATGGTCTAATTCAGCCTCTGCTGTAAGTGTTGGTGGCAATAAGAATTCTATTTCGGGATCGCATTCTTCAGATGGTGCATTCAGGTGTTCTTTCAGATATTTAATTTTAGTTCTTGGGAATTTAAAGTTCCAATAAATTTCACTTGTATAAAGCATATTCTGAAGCAATTTATTCTGTTTTGAGACCTGTCACTTCAATGTTCAGTCCCGACGGTATGAGAAGTTCTGCACTGAAGTAACGCACCCAGAACAGAAGGACACACACCTGCCCAGATTAGTCTGGCCTAAAAAGCCTCACAGAGGGGGATTTAACTGCTGATACGGGTGCCTAAGTTTAAGTGAATGCAATAAAGGGATCTATGTGTGAGCTAAGTGTGTAAGCTTCCATTGCTGTTGACGGGAATCGAGTCAAGGAGGAACAGATCCAAGGCTCAGACCACAGCGCTTCCTTGGTGCCGTGCTCGTATGATGCTCAGCCTCTGAAGCTGAGCTTGTGTAAATAAACTAATCCACCAGTGCATGATAGGGTGCATCATCACATACATGAGAACGGAAAACGAACTCGAGTACATCCACGAGGACATAGCCTAGCTGATTTTGATTATTAAACAAACAAACAGAAGAAAACCCAAACCACAAAGCAGTGCTGGGTTGTGTCGCTCCCCGAGTGCTATTCAAGGACCAGCTTTGCTCATTGTGCTCTACACCACCACGCAGGAGGGGTTTCTGGATGCCTAGTCCTCCTTTAGCAGCCAAAAACCAGGAGTGATGGGCTTTATGTAATTTGCCTGTCCTACATTTATCTTTACCTGGCAACGACTTTGTCGTGCTGTCTGCGTGCTGCACGTTCTGTACCTCATCTCCAGCATCGCTCTCTCCACATTTAGAGCTGAGAACATAACGATGTCAGATCTTCTGCTCAAGTTCTAGCTAAAGGGAGATAACGTCATCTCACCCGTTTCCCCTAAACCACACAGAATCATCTCGCCTTTTGTCTCATCTGTACCCTCATCTTTAAGTCCAGGCACAACTTACCTCTCTTTTCCCATCTTTTGACAATTCTTTGTTGATGCTGATTTGATGAGCAAGAAGAGATGGGGGGGAAATCTAAGATATCAGGAGGTGAAGTGACTCACCACAGGCAATAAGGCAGCTCACTGAACTTCAGACTTACGCTCAAATCTCCAGGGTCTCAGAAGAGTGCTCACATCACTACGTCACACCAAACCCCTGCAAGTCTTAGTCCACGCCTTCCACCAGTCCTCTGTGCATCTCATCCCAGCTTCTTGTCCTCTCCTTCTCTCCATGTCCTGCACATCTGCCAATGAGTTCTTCACCCTTTCTTCGTGCCTTGGCAATATATTCTCTAGCCACCTTCCCAAAAACTTCCTTCTCTACCAGGTGGGACAGAATGGGTCCATCCCATCTTTTGGTGTCCATCTTGTATTGTGGCAGTGGTAGAAAACACTCAGATTTCTGTTTGAATAGCAAACTGCTACTCAGCTTCCCCTCTGAATAGCGGCTGCCTAGGGCAGGCACGTTCACAGAAAAGATCTTTGCTTTCCATCTTTCTAAAAATAAATAATCAAAGGAAGGGAAAAGTCAAAAGCTCATCATGCCCCAAAGAAATGTCTGCGTCTCACAGAAGACTTCCAAATATCTAACCCAAGACAGAGTGGCAGGGGTAGGAAATTTTCAGATCAAAGGTTTTGAAAATACGAAGTTCTGGTTGTGTAATGCAGACCGGAGCTGTTTGCTCTTCCAGAACCAGTTAACAGGCCAACACACTCCTGCCAACACAGCATCACCAACAGCTTTTGAAAACTTAATGCCATTGTCGACTGTTGGAAGTAGGCAGATTATTTTAAATGAAATTAAGCTTTTCAGACCATTTCACTCACTCTCATAAAGCTGCTGCAAAAACTTAGGCACAACTTTGGAGACACATTTTAAGGGAGCAGGTTCAATATTTGCACCCCATGGCACTCAGCTTCAGGTCATCAGGCTAATCCCCAGGTGGCATCAGGGAGTACGGGCCACCGGCCACAGGAGGAAACAGTGGAAAACCTGAGTGGAATGTCAGCTGGGGGCTTTGGTGGTTCTCTTGGTTGAGCCAAGAGGGAAATACCCATCAGTTACCCTGGAAGGAGAATACATCAGACCGAAGCTTTGGTCATCACCGCTGCTGTTCCATAGCACCTTATCAGTCTTACTCAATAGCACCAGCCCAGATTAGGTTAAATTTGTAAAACATAAAATAATACACCTATCAAGGATTGCGAAATGGAAAAGGAACGGGGGTAATTATGATACTTGCAAGAGTTTTCAAAGAACACAAACATCTGACTACATCTTTAAGGGCAAGGAGGATATTTTTAAATAAAACATGCTTCCTTCCTGCAAGTAATAGATTGCAATAGCAACTGGCAGAAGGATTCATCTGTTATTTAAGTTGTTTTCATGGTTTCATGGGTTTTAGGTCTAACAAAAATATTTAAAAGAAGGGAGTACATTCTATTGCAGGGAAATTGTCAAAGAGATCTTTTATATCATTCTGGCCTAGCATACATTTATTTCCACAAGTTTAGAACATTTTGAAACATTTCCTTTTGCTGTTCAAGTTTTCTGTGGTTGATCCTCCTTCATCCTCCAGCCTGGTTATTTTTTGTGTACATAACTTAAATATAGCCCCTCCAAAAATCTTGGAGGTTACAATGAATAAGAATACATTTTTCTCCTTAGCAATATTCTAACCATTCTTTTCTTTTAATAGAGCTCAATCTGGAGATAAGTTAAGACAAATTTCTACTATTTTGGACTGGATTCAGCAGGGCTATTGGAAGGAAAAAAAAAAAGTTAAATGGAAAAAAATAGGTTTGAGCTCCTATAACTAAAATGTACCGTGAATCTCAGACGATTCTAAAGACACGAGAGTCATTGCACCATTTTAGCAGTTATTAGGGAAGGACAAGCAAGAACACAGTCGTGCACTGATAGAGATTTAGTGTATGCCCACTCGGATTGCCCACTGAATACTATGTGCAGTCCTGGTCCTCACCCTAAAGGCAATATAGTGAAAAACATTCAGAGAAGAACCACGGGGATGATCCAAACCATGGAGCAGTTTCCATCCTTCAGCATTTTGGCTTGGAAAAGTGACGACTGAGAGGGGGATATGACACATGTCTATAAAACCCTAAGTATCATAAAGAGGGTGGAGGGGGGCCAATTGTTCCCCTTCTCCTCCAACACCAGAATGAAAGGTTGCCAAATAAGGTTAACAGGTTCGAAACGAGCAGAACCAGATGGCTCTTCATAAAGCGCATAGTTAAGCTGCGGGGTTCCCTGCAGGAAGATGTTGCCCATGGTGGTTACATGGGCATAAGGGGAGCTCCTGCACATAATCGGTTGACGGCTGAGAGAGCACTCCAGGGAAGCACATGCCTGCGCTGTCCTTATTGGCTTCCTCAGAATTCTCTTGCTGCCCACGGTTAGAGGCAGCACACTTTGGTCTGGCCCCGTGTCGCCGTTCTTATTTTCATAATTGCTTCCTGATAAAACTGAGCCTCTTTCTGTGCCCCAGCTCCAACCCCCAGCTCAGGTAGGAGTAGGGCTGTTAGTGCAGATACGTCTGTTTCCAAAGAGGTGCTGATGTCAATGATTTACTGAAATACACACGGCAAATCTAATCAGCAAACTGCTTTGGCATTAAAAACAGGAAAAGATGATAAGAGTGTGAAGAACGAGGGAGTAATTCAGTTATTTTAGGGTCTTGCAACAACTGGCACTGCAACAATGCAGCCTGTGAAACTCTTGTTTTTAAAAGAAAAACTGTTTTTTCCATGTGAAGTTACAGACATCACAATCCACATGATGGACTGCCATCATCTTTAATCCATCCTGGCAGAAATACGTGCTTGACCAATGTTAGCATTAAGACGGCTGAGACTCACTCCTTGTCCAAATCACAAAGGTGCAGACTTCCCCTTGGGGACATACTTCCCACACAGAGCCTATAAATAGCCCTTTGGAAAATATTTTGCTGTATTTAGCATTTTATTAAAAGCATTGTGTAAAATGAATTCTCCATTACTCTGTGCCGTTCATCTGCATGTAATACCAATGGTAATTGATTTTCTGATGGCGCATGAACTGCTAATGTAAAAACCTCTGCAGAAGACTTAAAGGTGAAATCTATTTTCCCTGCAGAAACCCCGTATAATCTGGTTTTATACCGAAGTACATCGCAAAGGAACCGGAGGGCACTGTAGTTCCCACATCCCAGTTAGTGCTCCAACCTGTGGCGGGGAGGTAGGTGCCAGCCCAGTCTTTCCATTCCCTCTGGAAAGGTGGTGGTATGGGCCAAGCGCTGTGGATAACTTCAGCACTTTTCGTTCAGAAATCATTTGCTAACACAAATATGCACCAGGAGCTCCATTAAATGCATATTCTTCAGTTTAGGCCACATGTTCACATCCATAGGCGCCGCTGCATTTGTGTCTCTGTGCCCACTGCTCCTACCCCCTGCAAACCTCGTGGCCAGACACTGCTCCTGCTTCCAGTGTCAAGGGAGAGGGAAGACATCGGCTACCATGCTGAGCTCAAGGAGCCCACATCAGGATTGGGCCCTGCGGGCTGGAACCACTCACTGCCTTCTCTGCAAAAGCAGCTGAGGGCAAATATTGCCTACAGTATCTGCTGATGCTGGAACACTGCAATTACTTCTGAAATCTAACCTAATTACAGTTGCCGAGGAATGTTTCTCCATCCTCTCTGGCTCATTTACAGTTCTCCCACATTCTCCTTTATGTCTCCTTTCTTTGAGTCAATATTTACCTTTTTAACACTTTCTCTTCCTCTGCTTCCTTCCTTCCCTCCCGCAGTGCCCTGTGTAAGCGGAGTAGCACAGCCTCTGCTAGCAGCCGCCCCAGTGACGGAGCCCAAACACACCTTCCAATTTTTCACAGTGAAAGTTCTGACATTGCAAAAGCGACAAAACCACCTCATCTGATTTTGCACTAATGATATTGTTTTTGAGGGGCTGGTTTGTATTTCAATGCACTCCCAGGGTGCTCATGGAGAAATCAGAACTGCTTGAATATCAGGGAGAGGAGCCACAAAAAAAGGAAGAGCAGTCCGTGAAGTGGCCCATTTTTTGCTGACAACGTAGAAAGGAAATAATCTAGCTCAAAGGAATCACAGAATCACAGAACATGAAGAGTTGGAAGGGACCTTGAAAGATCATCTAGTCCAACGCCCCTGCCAGAGCAGGATCACCCAGACTAAATCACACAGGAACGCATCCAGGAGGGTTCTGAATGTCTCCAGAGAAGGAGACCCCACAGCCTCTCTGGGCAGCCTGTCCCAGTGCTCTGTCACCCTCACAGTGAAAAAGTTTCTCCTTATGTTCACATGGAATTTCCTATGCTCCAGGTTGCACCCATTGCCCCTTGTCCTACCGCTGGCCATCACTGAGAAGAACCCAGCTCTGTCCTCCTGACTCTCGCCCTTTACATATTTATAAACATTAATAAGGTCACCCCTCAGTCTCCTCCAAGCTAAAGAGGCCCAGCTCCCTCAGCATCTCCTCATAAGGAAGGTGTCCCACTCCCTTAATCATCTTGGTGGTCCTGTTCTATGTCCTTCTTGAACTCAGGGGCCCAGAACCGGACACAATATTCCAGGTGCGGAAAAGTGTTTTCTGAAGTTTTCTTTTTTAATTGTGTGACTATATGCTCAAATCACAAGAAGTAAGTTGTTCTTAAATACACAATTTAACTCATTAGGGTTTGGAGTGTTTTTAATGTTACCAGGAATTGGGCCTCTGTTGGGATAGGGGTGAACGCTCTGCAGGACACTCCTAGCACCTCATTGACATCTAGGGCCTACTGACTGCTGCACCTTGAGCAACACCAGTCCAAATGCTGAATGAGACAGTGAAGGAATGAAACTGATTTGGGTTTTTTTCTGAAGTCAGTATCAATGTCTTTTTAAAACATGACCATAAAGTACCTGGCCAGATGCACTAAGAGGAAATTCCATGCGCTGGATTTGTTCAGGACTTCAGAATCAATGGGCCTTATAGTCCTTATTCATACATAGGGGCTATAACAACAGAAGACAGTGAGAAAGATCTGAGCACATATGCTATAAACATCCTGGAACAAAATTCTCCAACCTGATTTTTTAAAGTCAGGCAGCTAAATTCAGGCTTACACATTGTTTTGATATTGCTAGTTGATTAGTGCTTTGGAAATCTTATACGATGAAACTTTATATACCCCTGAGTTAGGAGATATTTTATATTTCCTTTGTTATTTACTTAACTTTCACCTTTAAATTTCCTGTATTTTTACTAATACGCCATTAGTAATAACAACAACATCATGAGCTTAAGGTAGGTGCAAGACTGGAGTGCCGCACAGAATCAAAGAAAACTGGGAAGAATTTGAAAGAACGAGTGTGTGGTGGCAAAGAGGTGTAAGTCCAAGGTTGTGAGCAAGACCAGTACTTGATAAAAAAGAGGGGAAGGAGCAATTCGCAAAGAATTTGGATATCTGCGGAATCCTGAAAGTGAGGACGAACTCCAGGCCCAACCGGTCTCCTGCTGAAGTCAGTGGATAAGGGTGTAAGGGGAAAGGTAATGGTTTTCTAGACCTTCCTGCTGCTCATTAAGAGCTCCTAGAAGAGATTGAAGGTCTCTGTGAAACCTGTCAGAACTTAAAATATTTCTACAGATCCGTAGAGTCTGTCTTGCTAAAAAAACCCGTAAATACTACCACAATCCAACATTAATGAAGTTGTTTTTCTTAGTCAACATAAAGCCAAAGATGCTGCATTCAGACTTCCCCCATTAGTTAATTCAGCTGTGGCACTACAACACTCTGCTATTTTCTGTTTCACTAGGACTTCCAGGGAAAAACAGCAGATCCTTTACTCCTAAATTTGAGTTTAAACTTCACTCTCTTGAGCAGCTCTCAAAGCTCAACAAGCTCCATCAGCCCAATTTCAGACCAGAGCCTTTCTCCCAGGTACAGCCAGCCCATAACACTTTACTTGTGTTGACCAGCACAGTCCCACTGAAACCAGGCTTCACTGCGAAATTCATTCCAGTCCCACTGCAGGTGAACAAAGGGTCTTGTATGGACCAAGAGGACCATTGGCACAAAGGCCACTGCCAAGGAGAGGATAAGTGGAACATCTCTTTCACATATGAGAAGGAACTATATCTGTAGCCTTGAGCTTTGGTTCACCTGCCTGACACACACATGTACCACATGCTCTGTGGCAACTGAGTGTGTACGTACTGCTCGTCCCACAGAACCGTTCTTGCTCCACAACAAGGCTGTAAATGCTCAGCCACAAGGTTGGCAGGCAGTGCGAGGCTTTAGGGCTCTCTGTGCACCCAACAGCAATTTCAGCCCTTCCAGATAGTGCCTGTTCAACAATTAGTCACTAATTTTTCGTCCCATGTCTTCTTCCTCCCCACTCCTCACATTAACCACCTAAAGAAAACCTGCAGACCCCTTTTCAGTGAATAAGATGGGAAAGGGGAAAGTCAAACCCTCAGGCAAGTTGTATACACAGCTAAGTTCTTCCATGAAAACCCTGGCAGTTTTGCTTCCAAATGGATGATGCCAAGGTAAGCTCAACTCAGCAAACTGGCTCTTGTCTTGTGATAACCATGCAGAAAAACAGGGAGCTTGGTTCCTAGCTGAAGGGACTCTAAAGACCCATCAGGCATCCAACTCCATCAGTTGGGGCAGCAGCAGTGGAATGGATCTGAACTCCATCTCTCTATGGCATCACTCTGCCTTCCCTGCTCTGGAGGCTGTGCTGCTGGTTGATAAGTATGCACTGCCTCTTCCTCCCTTGGGGAGCTGGAAGCTGCAGGATGAAAAATAATGCTGAACCTTCAAAGTCCATTCTTCCCTACAGACATCCTTGCCAAAATTAGTTACTGAAGTGTGTTACCCAAAGAAGGGTACACCCCTGTGTTTGTCCTGGTGTTCCCATGCTCACCTCTGCTAGCCAGCCCAGCTGGAAAGCGGCGCAGAGACCTTGGCTGGTGGAACTCCTTCTACTAACAGAAACAACTAGATTAGTTGGCCGCATATTTGCCCTTGGTGCTCTCTCTTTCAGTATGGAAGGTAGGGTGAAAAGTGGCTCTAGGTCTGTCCTGCTGCTTAATATTAATGAAATTAATCCTTGTCTGTCTCCTTCTGATTGACTTGAAAACATAAACAAATAGCTATGTAGTCAGTGCAATTTGGTCTGCAGTTTGGTCCTTAATTATTTGCCATCATGCCCCTCTCTTCCACAGTGTCATCTTTGACTTTTGCACCCCTGTTGCCATTTATGTTGATTGGAGGGTGATTATTTGAGGGACCCCTTTATACTTCCAGACAAACATTAATGCAAATGTGGCTTCATACGGAAATTATCAGCACCAAATTTCACCCCAACTCCCTGTAGCATCTACTTATGTGTGTTAAAGGTTAAAAGTGCCCATCACAGAATCTCCTGAGTGGGAAGGGATCCGTAAGGATCACCAAGTCCAACTCCTGGACACACAAGGCCAAGTCAGAGCATGTGACCGAGCGCATCATCCAGATGCTTCCTGAACTCAGCCAAGCTCAGTGCTGTGACCCCTTCCCTGGGGAGTATTGCATAGGTAATGCTTATGTTTCCAGGTTGTGGTGGCCAGGCTCTGGCTCTGGAGTCAGGTGATACCCAAGGTAGCTTCTTCCTTGAGGAAGGCAGCAGTGGTATCGCATAACCAAAATTCCTGGCAGGGAGAGAAAGCAAGACCTCACACCCAACCCCACATCCCTCCCCTGGGCTTGCCACAATGGAGCAGTGGGGTTCCAGGGGAGCTTCTGTCCCCTCCTGCTCTCCCCCTCAGCCCTCCACCCTGGGAGGCACCTAGCCTGTGGTTCTCAGCCCATTGAAAACCCTGCTGCATCATTTCTGGCCCACGGAGGTTGGCTAGGCTATTCTAATCGAAACAAAAGGGATTGCAGCTTTGGATCACGGGCTCCTGCTGTCTGAAGAGTTACTGATCTTTCATGATTATAAAATAATTTCACTTTTTACAAAGTCATACACTGGGCTCCTTCCCTAAAAGCTCCTATGTGTGGCACCCAGCGTAACCCTTTGGTTAATTTCCAAACCAACCGCAGTATTGACAGCATGGGGCTCTTTCCCATCTGTCACCAGATCGAGAGAAAGGCTGCGTGTTTTGAATGGCTGGTATTTCACAACTGGACTCAGGTATGTGCTGGGAAAAGCCTGCCTCACCCTCAGCCAGTCTGCTGTTTGTTGCCCTAATTAAAGTTTACACTGGTAACCTAGGGAATGAATGAAGAAACAAACCTCAACCTTCTTCACTTGTGCAATGGAGTCCTTAAAAATTCACAGGGAAAAATGTTAAAATGCAGTAGAGACACAATTTTGTACGTATCTCCCTCTGATTGCCTTTCCCAGCGTGGTATTTTCCTCAAGGTACTTAGTTTCCCAGCTTTTGAAAGCATGGGGTTGGTTGGGGGGTGGAGGGAGGGGGAACGGGGGACAGGGTTTTGGTAGGTTTTCATGGTTTTCAAAAGGACTGAAATATCAAATCATGTGGTGTATGTAATCATGGGAAGTTCCTTTTCTCTAACCTTACAAGGCTTGAAGATTTTATGTTATACTTCATTGTGCAACACAAGAAAAAATACCTCAGGAACAGAAATGTCTTTTATTCCACTCCCCATGTATCTGATGCTTTATTCCCTCAGGCACTACTTGTTTGCCAAAGGATTGTTTAACCACTGTTTGACAATTTCCAAATGGGAAGAAATGCTGGGTTTCATCCAAAGGAAGGGAGGAGCTTTTAAAAAGTTTTGTATTTAATCTTGGTTAAAAGTAAACAACTTTACCCTTTCAACATTAGTCATGCCTGTTGTATGGAGCGCGGCATAAGGGCGCTCAGTGGAACAGTGCAATGTTCTTCCATGCTTCGTGTTTATTAACATGGGATTGAGTAAGTGGCTGGATGGAATCGGATTGAATATGTTCAGCGTTTATTAATATCGGATTGAATAAGTACAGGGGGCAATGGGGGTGGGGGCAAGCCGGGCATCACCACAGGATGACTGGGTGAGCTGGGTGGTGAGGGCAGGGGGAGAAGCAGCAGCTCTCTGGAGCCAGGTAGCTGGAGCAACCTGCAGCCCACTCGCTGCGCCCACACAGGCACAGCCGGCGTGGGCAGAGAGGCGTTTTGCACGGATTAACGCGTCTTTACAAAGGAGGCGGAATGGACATGGGGAGATGGGGAAACAGCCCCCACCACCCCGCATGAACTCTGCAGCCCGGCCCTAATGGTGGGGACAGAGCTCGCACCGGCTTGAAGCGACTTTCCCCTCCTCGTCAAATCCTTTCTCCGAGCAAAATAATCTATTTCTCCTCAAATGCAAATACCGCATCCAGGGGGAGACCCCTTCTGCGGGTGGACGGGGTGCCCACTCCAGGTGTTCTGCTCCTTTGGCAATGGGGGGGTGGGATGGGTCGGCGGGCGGCAGCAAGCCCCGTGTCCACAGGCGGTACGAGGGGGGCGGCGGGCAGGGGGCAACAGCCAGCGGGGCCGGGGGCAGGCGGGCGGGAGGAGCGGGGAGAGGGGGACTCGGGAGGCGGAGCGAATACCAGCGGGCTGCACCCAAAGCCGTGACCCCCCCCTCCCCGTTCCCCGGGCGTTTCTGCCCTCCGCAGGGGAGAGGAGCAACCCCAGCCGGCCCCCGCTCCCTGCCGCCGTCAGAAGCCGGCAGGAATGCCCGGCTCGGAGTCAACAGCTCCTCCCAGGCTCCAGCACACTTCCTTATCTCTCGCTGGCCAGTTTGCAGGAGGAGTATTAGGCAAGAAAAAAAATAATAATAATTAAAAAAAAAACCCAAAGTGGGAAATAAAAAGAATGACCTACTTTGCAACCGGGAAAAAAAAAAGAAAAAAAAAAAAAAAAAAAAAGCTCTGTCAAGGTTTTGCTCTCATTGCCGGTGCGGCGTTGCATAACCAGACCGGGGGCTCCTGGCTGTGCCCAGCGAGGCCGGGAATGTGCCCCGGGGCAACGCGGTGCCGTGCTCCGCTCCGGCTCGGCGGCCATCGCCGCCGCCGGGGAAGCGGGCACGGGCAGGGCGTGGGGTCAACATCCCCCCCCCTCGCCCCGGGTCCGGGTCCGAGCGGGGAGAGCGTCCCCATCCCGCCGAGGGAAGCCGAGCCGAGCCGGGGCGCCACCGGTACTCCCCGGGAGCCGGCGGCCGGGCACCTGGGCGCAGCCCTGCCCGGCGGGGCCGGCGGCACTGCGGCCGGCCGGCGTGGCGGCGGCTCCCAGGGTCAGGCTATAGGCGCGACCGCCGGTGCAGCTCGGGGATGTCGCTGCAGACATATGTAAACGCGGGCACGCTGGGCTTCGCTCGAGGCGTTGTGAAACCATCCTTGATGCGGGGCTGCCTTTTGGATGAGGGTTTTATTATTTAATTTTTTTTTTTTTTCCCACCCGCTTCCCCTTTCGTTCTCTTTCCAGCTTCTCCTTTTCTTGGATCCTCGCCTGTCTCCTCCCACAGAACGAGAGAGAGAGAGAGAGAAAAAAAGGTCACGTATGTTTGGAAAAATATGTAGGTCAGTGGAACATTCCCTGCACTTGTGCACAGGGAGCCGGGGCGGGAGAGCTCCTCCGCAGCCCTCTCGCTACCCACCGCCCCGGCCCGGCCCTCCCGGAGCTCGCCGCGGGGAGGGGGGAGGCGTGCGCAGGGATCCCTCTCCCCCTCCCCTGACCCATTTTGCGCACCGGCCTCGCGTTTGGGCTCTCCCCACACCCCCGCCCCGCTGCCCGCCGGGGAAGGTGAGCGAGCGGCGGAGGAAGCCGGCGCAGGAGAGCCGCCGCCGCCGCCAGCCACCGCCGGGGCCGCGGCTGCCCATGGGCTGAGGGCGCGGGGCGGCGGCCCGGCGGCGGGGGGCAGGCGAGGGGAGGCGGCGGCGATGAAGGGCCGGCGGAGAGGATGCCCCCGCCTCGCCCGCGGGGCTCCAACTTCGCGGAGAACTATCGGCCCCTCAGCCCCCGCGCCCGCCCTACCTCTCCCGGCCGCGCGTCCAACTTAATGCCCCAGCGGGAGCCCCAGCCAGCAGCCCCCCCGGTCCCCGGCCTTTCCCCCCCCCCGCAGCAGCCCGGGCTCCCGGCGGCCTCCCGCTGCCGGCGGAGCCCCTGGCCCCGGCGCGCGTGGGTCCCGCGGCGCCCGGGGCGGCGGCAGCGCGGCATGCGGCGGCCCCGCGCACCATGAGACACGGCACCGGCTCCGGCACCGGCACCGGCGGCAGGCAGGAGGCGGGCAGCGTCCCCGGCTCCTCGTCGGCGAGGAAGAGTTTGCCGGCTCCCGAGGCCGGCCTCCTGCGCGGCTGGAGCAGCGGCGGCCGCTGCCGCAGCGGCACCGGCAGGCACCGGAAAAGCGGCGGCATCCAGCCCGGCGGCACAGGCACCGGCACCGCCGGCACCGGCGGCGGCTCCCGCGCCCAGGTGGCCACCGCGGACAGCAGCAGCGGCGGCGGCGGCTGGGGCTTCCCCGCCGCGCTCCCGCAGCACCGGCACCCCAGGTAACGCGCGGCCCTGCGGCCCCGGCCCTCCCACCGCCCCGCGGGGCGCCCACTCGCGACATCCGCACCGGGGGACGGGGGGGGGGGGAAGATGTCCCGCCTGCCCACGGCACCCACGCGGGATGCCCGCTCACGCGTGACCCTCCCCGGCGGCGATCGGGGTCAGCTGCCCTCCGTCCCACGCACCGCGGGGGTGGCGGACGTGCCCGGCGGTGCGGGGTGGCATCGCCTCTGCCGCGGGAAAGTTTCCGTGGGGAGCGTGCGGCGTGTCTGTCCCGGCCGGGCTGGCGGGGTCCGCCCGGGCTGGCCCCTCCCGTTGGAAAATTAAGTTGCTCCCCCCTCTCCCCCCATCCCCAAATCTGCCCCCCTCCCCATCCCATTGTGGCGCGCTCGGCGGTTTCCTGACGTTGGGGGTCCTTTTAGGCTAGCCGGGGTGGAACAGGGGCTGCGACGCGCCGGGGCGGTGTTTGGGTCAAAGAAAACTTCCAGTAAAACCAGTGGGATTTTAGCATGGGCGAAAGGCTCCCGTCGTGAGCGGAGGTTTCCCCCTGTACCGGGGGAGCCCTGCTGCTGCCGCTGCTGCTGCCGCTGCAGCCGGGCTCCCGCTGGTTTCCCTTTACCCCGCAGAACGAGGTGGGGAGCCTTAAACCCACGGCTGAGTGGCGATGTGGAACCTCCTTCACCAGGAGTCGCGCGGTGGTGTTTTCCTCGATGGTCACTGGCCTGATTTGTCAATTAACAAACTCATCCTGAAACTTTTCCTCCGGACGCCTTTTAACTGTCTGCAGGATGACAGTTTACTTTCACTCAAGTGACTCAGAAATAATTAGCGGTTATAAGCGTTACAGCCGGCAGAGGAACCGGAATTTTCACGGTGTGAAATCTCCAGAAGGGCTGTGGGGTTCCCTCCGGAGGGGCACGGCTAACCTGAGCCTGCGGCGCAACAAGTGGCCGCCTCTCCAAGTGGAAAATTATCTCTCTGTCTTACCCTGGTGTGAAACATTAATTTGTACCCCACTGTGGGGTTTGTTTGTTTGGTGATACTAAATAATTAGTGTTCAGGGCTTCCAGACCTAGCCAGCTCATCCGATGATCCCTGTCCGATGCTCAGAGCTGTCAGCTGGCTGGGGGCCCAATCCTGCGTGCATCTCTGTAGGTGAATAGTGGCACAGACTCGCTCTGCAGGGATGGCCTGGAAACGGGAGTATCTGGGGAATGTAATTGCCAAGCTGTGATCTGTCCTACTGAGCATGTGAAAAACGAGGGTTTTCCAGAACCAGGTATCCGACACCAGGGTGATTCCCCAAGCCCGCAGCACTTCTGTGCCCTGCTCTGGAGCGTGGAGACAGTAGGCTTGCCTGAAATCCCTTTCCCTCACGACTGAAAGGTGCCACGCTGCATGTGTGCAGGATCCAACCCACAGACTAGACTTTGCAGAATTAACAACTATTGCAGAATTAATGACTATTGCCCCATTTTCTAGCCTAGAGCCAGCGAGAGCACTTGCAGGAATGGTTATTTCATCATAGGCAGTAGTACTGTCTACAGTCAAAATTTCTGTATACTTTCCAGTACAGTGCTCTGCTCTCAGGTGCTCGTGCATTTGCTAAGCTTAAAACCAGGCTGACATTTTCCAGGTTGAGTGTTTGCTGAAGACAGATTCTCTTCAGGAAGTTTCAGGCGAAATGGTTGAGCCATTTCTGAGAACATGGTTAGAGGGAAATGTATTCTTTGGCCAACTATCTGATTAAGATGGTTTAGGTACACATCACCCAGCATTTGGAGACCTTGATCTTTCTTTTGCTGTGGATCTGGCTTTTTTTTTTTTTCTTCTGTGTTGAGAAACACTTTCATTGAGACTGCTGGATTCTTGTGGCTTTGTGTTTTGGAGCAGGAAAAAGATACTTGGCTGGGGATCAATCTTGTGATGGGGGTGTGCCTTATCTTGAGCCTATGAAAAATCTGCTGGAATGTGTCTCAATTTTGCCACAATGCTCAGGTTCCCAATGGAGGGATCTTGAGGTCTTGGCCACTGTGTACTCACTTGCTGTAGATGCTCTCAGCACAGAGCTCACTGAACACCCCAGGGTTGTTAAGAGCTGAGCAAGTTCTCATCTTCCCAATATGAATGAGAGCACTCCAGTTGGTGGCTGAAGGGCTGAGAGGATTTTCCCCTGCAGTTACTCTTCCCAGATGTTACTGCTGTGGCAAGCACCATAGAGAGGGGGAACTGAAGACTACCTCAGCTGTATCTTTGGTGGCAGGGTGTGCCTGCTGATGTGGAGACTCGGTGGAGAAAAAGTAGGAAACTGCTTAACTCACATACCCAGTGACAAGAAGTGATGGCAGTAGAATGTAGAAGTATCGGTGATGGAGGCATGGTGAAAGTGAAGAGCAGGGACCTTGAATTAAGTCAAAGCACTTGATGAGGTTGTAGGTGAAAAATCTTGGTGACAAGGTGCAGGGAACTGTAAATAGAGGTGGAAAACCCAGACCAAGATAAAGAATGGTGGGCAGGAAAAGGTGATGAAGCACTTGTGATAGACAGGGACAGGAGATCTGAGCCTACAAAAGCAGTGATTTCCAGTCTTTGAATGATCAGGTCATGACACTACTGCTTTTTCATCCTCTTCACTCAAAATACTGTGTTCTTCATCCCCTGTTTCTGCTTCTTTGCCCCTCCCCTGGTCCCTTAAAGAAATTGTCACTGTCTCCTTGTCATGTGGAGTAACTATTGTTGCTCAAGTTGCGGACTTTGGACCTGGATAGGAGCTATCTCCATTGTCCATTCCTCTCCCCGGCAGTGTCCAAGGCTGGGTTGGATGGGGCTTTGGGCAACCTGGGCGAGTGGAGGGTTTTGGAAATAACTGAGTTTTAAGATCCCTTCCAACCCAAACCAGTCTGTGATTCTGTGATTGTGGATCCCAGGCTCTGGAGTCACACAGAGCCATGCGTTTGTTCTCCTCATCCTGTACCCCAACCATCAGAGAGCACCCCAAAGAACAGAACCTGGAACCGTGGCTAGTTCCAGGCCTGCACTGCAGTGTCTGCCCACCTTCTCCTGGCACTAGGCCTGCCCTGGGCAGGATAGTAGCTCTGTATACCTTGGTTAAGTCTCACACTAGGTTTTGCGCTGTGAACCTAAAGAATTCAACCCAGTCGGTGACTGCTGCAGTAGGCTAGGGTGAGTTTTCCACTCTTCAAGCCGGAGGAAGAATTTATAGCTCAGTATATTAACAGCACATCGACACAGTCAAGCCCCGTGGCAAAAAATAGTATGTAGTCACGTAACCGATGTTTCATTGTAACACGTTCGTATAAGGTAGGAACAGTAAGATCAACAACTGACGATTTGGGTTTGTAACTCTGGCATTCTTTAAGGATAGGGTGGTTTGCACAGCAGATGTAATGATTTAAATAATCATGGCCTGTGTTCAACTCTTAGTTTTGAGCATCAGATTACTTACATCACCATACAAATGATGATTGTAAATATCATACGGTCGAAGATGACAGTGAAATGTGTGCTTTCTGTGCGTTTCTTTGCTTTTCTTTCTAAGCTGGACAGTACAGAATTTAAATCACTTAAATCTGTGCTTCTGCTTTTGCTGTCAGGCTCTTGGGGCAAATGCATTTGAGTTGCAGATTTTGCAGGGGGATCTGTAGAACACCCAGTCATTTTCTTAGATTTGGCTTAGCTTTCTGTTGACCCTTGATCTTATTAAAACTTGGTTTTGGAAAACTAGGCTGAGGCCGTGCAAATATTTGTATTTTAGCTGATTTAAGTCAGCCAGAAAACAGTATCGGCTAATTGACTTTCTGAGACTGATTACTGAAGTTTGAAAAGGAAATGCTGCGTAATAGTATTCAAGCAGAGTATATAGATGGTGATGAATTTGTTTTGTGTGGTGGTGCTTTTGGTATTTCACAGCTTTTTGGGAGGGACTAAAGACTTTTCTCTTTGTCGTGACCTGCTGTGGGCCACACAAGATGTATGTACCAGTAAATCGCCGGCTCAATTCAGAAATACGAGTTGTAAGGCAGGAAAGGCAAGGGGTGAGAAGGGATGTGGTGCTGTAGGCTCATGCTCTGAGGCAGCAGCTGAGAAACTGCAGACATGTTTCAGTCTCTGCTCCTTGCGTTTATCTTGTGGTAGCTTGGGAGTGTCGGCACATGAAGTTTTGGGGCACAGATTTCTTCGCCTTGTGCACATAAATTCGATGTACAGTTGGGGGGTTGAGGAGTAAGTACTGGTTTTTATGCTTCTCTTTCTGCATCTCTTCCCCCTAAAAGGCAAAGAATGAAGCACAACTTATTCAAACCAGAATGTTGTGTTAGATTAGACTTTGGTAAAGACATTTCATGTTCCTTCATCCAAGGATTCTTGCATGCTGAAGAGTGTTCTTGCATGCTGCTTGCCATCTTTGGGAGGAATGACCTTACGCACCTCCAATGCTAATTTTAATCCTGCTTCAGTCTGAAAATTCACCCATGGCTTCAGAAAAACAAAATTCTCACAAAAGTTGGGTCACTGGTGAACGTGGACCTTTATTGCTAGAGAATAGTAGTGCCACGTGCTTTGCCCCATGGTCTTTCAATATCTGTTTGCTGTTCTTTGTCTTGGCATAGAATCATGGAATCATTAAGGTTGGAAAATACCTCCAAGATCATCTAGTCCAAATGTCCCCGTACCACCTATATTACTCACTAAACCATGTCCCTGAGTACCTCGTCCAACCTTTCCTTAAACACCCTGAGGGACAGTGACTGCACCACCTCCCTGGGCAACCCATTCCAATGCCCAACCACTCTTTCTGAGAAGTTTCTCCTAATTTCTAACCTAAACCTCCCTTGGCACAACTGTCCTGCAACTGCAAGCTCTTTGAGACAGCACTATCTCTTTCTTCTGTGCCTGTGCAGCAGGTAGCATGCTCAGAGCTCCAAGGTACTCCAAAAAAGACCATATGAATGGTGGGAACGGGGAGGTTTTCTCACCTTTTCCTGCTTGGGAACAAGTCAGTGTGAAAACAGCCATCCTTTTGCTGCCCTGATTATGACAGAAGGTGTTTTTCAGCTCTTTTACCACTGTTCTTAGGGGTCTGTGCATAAAATAGATTTTCTATCTGAGTGCAACAATGGTATAGGAAAAAGATCTCCGGGATGTGTATGTGCATTTGAAATCAGAAAGGGAATTTGGAAGTTTGGGTATAAAACTTCTTTGTCATTGCAAAGCCTAGAAAAAGTGCTAGCACAACAGGGCATCATCTTCTGGGACATTTCCATCACCCCTTCTCTTTGAGTGTCTTCATGTCAGATGAATGTAATATACATGTCAGGCTGAAAGCTGACAGAAGAAAGTATATGTGACCCAAACAAAATTCCTAGGAATTCATGGCTACAGGTCACTGAAGATGCAGAAAGTTAGCTAACACCTTCCATATAAAACTCAGGAAGAAAAATCAATGCAGTGCTCAGATATGAGTTTAAAATAAGGTGGGGGGGGGCGAAAAAAAACTTTAAAGATTATTTTAAAAGAATGGAAAGCAATAAAAAAGAATCCCATTATTTCACTGTATAAGCTATGGTGTGCCCACATCTTCAGAAACGTGTTGTTGATTCCCCCCATCTCAAAGGTCCATAACAGTGTGGGAGGAGATTCAGAGAGAGGCCGTAGAGGTGCTTAGGGGAACAAAGTGGCTCCTGCCTGAGGAGTGACAACTCTGATAAAGTGATGCAACAGAAATCTGCAAAATTAAGCAAAGCATGGAGAAGGCAAACTGGGAATGGCTGTTCACAGCACAGCAGCAGAGGGCATTGGGTGAAGCAGGCAGTTGTGGGGATGGAAACAAAAGGAGGTGGCTCTTCACGTGGTGTGGTCAGGCTGCCGAGCTCCTCACCACAGGATGTGGATACTGAGAGGTTACATCAGCTAATGAGGTGACTGGATGAGTTCATGGAAGAGAAATCCATCAAGGGCTATTAAATACAAAACCACTGCCTTTGGCTTAGGAATTTTTGAGCTGCTTCTTCTTAGAAGCTTGGTGAGTATCCTGAGGAAATATCACCATTATCTTGCCTTGTTCTTGGAGTCACCTCTTGTCACCCATGTCTGGCGGTGGCTGAGAGGGGATGCTGAGCTAGTGGCCGTGTCTTCTCTGTGTGAAATGAAGTGGCCCAGTGTCTGGCCCCCTGTGCTCCCAGGGCCAAGGGGCTCTTGGTGGCTTACACCTTCATTGCTCAGAGCTGGCCTCGCTATAGCACATCAGCCACGGAAAGGGCTGGTTGGAGGAAGGTAGTTGAAGAGCTCCAAAGCAGAGCCAGGGTGTGAGCTTGAACTTCATCAGCATTTCAAAAAGCAGGGTACAGCGCTCAAGCTTGTGCCCTGGTGTCCAGTTATTGAGCTGGGCAGGCATGGGGAGGATAGACAGTCTTATCTTCTTGGGTTCAAGTAAGTTCAGAAAGCAATTATATTCATGGAAGCAATCCCACCAAGAGGCACTGAAGACCAAGATACAATGCCTGGCTGAAGAAGTCTCTGCTGGGAGACTGTAACATTGCTACAGGCCGGCCCTGCTCACACAGGCTTCCTGAGCCGCTGCTGCTGCTGCCTGGTGCCAGGGAGAGCGTTCGAGGCAAGGTGGTCATCTTCCTTGACCTGGTGTTGCTGTAGTTTTGGTTTATCCATCTGTATGAGACCAGGCTTTGAAATTCTGAGCTGAGCTTGTGAGGATGCATTAGAAATTCATTTTCTTCAGCTCTCCACTGCACTTAGCCACTGGTTCAGACAATAACGTTGTGCTGACTGCTGTTTGCTAAACCAGACAATTTGCTTAACCATCCGAAAGGCAGATTTTAAAGCCCTAGATCGTCCCTACCACGGCTGTGCTAAACCAGAGACCGTGTGTCGCTGTTCACTTAAGCAGCGACCAGAGCACGGTGTATTCGAATGTAACTTGTGCCGATGACATTTGCTAGCTTTTGGAGGATGTCTGTCGCTACTAAAACAACAGCAACAATCCCAAACTCAGCAACGTGTGAGCCCCTCTGATCGTATCTTAAAATTTCTAGATGCTAACTGGAACAGAAACTCGGATGCAGCACCTACTGGAGCTCACAACTGCCTAGCTGTATTTTCGGGCTACTTTATGTAATACGATGGCAGGCCCTTACACGGCTTGCGCAAGAGAGGGTTGCATAAGCAGCCTGGGGAAACAACTGGAGCTCCAAGAGCCCTCCTGAATCCTGCACGTCTTGTTTGATCTCATTTAACATTATTTAATAAGCAATATTAACCTCTTCCCCCCCCTCATGTTATCTTGGAGCAGTGATACTGATTTGATTTCACACGCAGAGCTGACTTTTTAGAGAAGTCATCAAACTTTTCAGTCAATTGAGCAGCCTGATGTCTGGGTAGCCTCGAATTTTCTGTAATCAGCACTCAATCCAGTTAAAGACATATTAAAACCAAAACCTTGAACAGGGAAATACTTCTTTCCTCCCCCTTTCTCAGTTCTATTTTGTTAACCTTTAAGAAAGTTCATCACTATGGTTTGTTCTATCTTGGGAAAAAACAATTTATTATTCAAGCAGCTTTATCTTTTTGTTGTTTTTCTTTTCTTTAAAAATAGACAATACTGTTCAATCATTGGGAAGAAAACCAGCATGAGAAAATCATAATCAACTTCAACAAGCATACAGATGGCGATGAATTTCTTTAAGCATAATTTTAGCCCTGCAAACAATAATAATTGTGTTTGATGATTTCATTTATTATCATTTTGTCATTGATGAACAGACCAGGCTGTTTTTCTCTTGATTCTCTCTGTTAGGTGTGTCAGGTTTTTTTTAAGCTGGAAAGCAATTTTAATGAGACAGCTCCCAGTTGTAATCTCCAAATCAACAGGTGGATGTAACCGTGCAAAACCTGAGAATTACTGGTTATCTGATTGAGCCAGGGACTGAATTAATCCAACTTGGACCTTGTCCTAGGCTTATTGGTTTGGGTGGGACACCTCTTGTTATTATGTCATGGAGAATCGATGTGGTATTTCCCATATCATGGGTAGGAATGGTATGCTCGCAGAATCTTGTCAACAGTAAATATTATCACCGTGCCCAACATGATCAGCTGGAGATGGGGTATTTTTCAGCTATTCCTAGTTCTCATATGGAATATCTGCTTGGGGTTTTTAGTGGTAATTCTACAGGTTTTACTTGCGGTATTTTGTCTGTTCCTGTCTTTGACATCTAAAACAGTAAAAGGTTTTAAATTGGAGGCTTTGCATTAGACGTACTCACATTCCAATTACACTTCCAGCGAGAGTTCCTTTAATTTATGATTTATAAAGGGGAAAAAAGCTATATGATTTCTACATGGACCATTAAGGCCACTACTTACTTAGGCAGAAGCTTCATCCTGTTCATCAGCTAAGTGTGGAGCTTTTTTTCATTTGCTTTATCTTTGGTTACCAAGCTGAAAAGAATATTTTATTCCCCGATCTACTTATTTTATGCTTCATTTTCAATATATTAATACAATATTTGGGAAAGATACTCTCACACAAACAGCCTAATCAAACAATAGTTCTGTGAAGCAGATGGGTGCATTTCCAACTATTTCAGCAAGAGCAATGCTGACAAAAAATAATTAGGTCACTCGTATTCAGTGTCATATTTGTTTGGGTTTTTTTATAAGAAGGACTGAAGAATCTTGTTGGTTTTTTTGGGCTTTCAATGAAGTCAGTGGAAACTTTGCTGGAATAATTCTAAACCTTTAATTTGATTGTTTGCTAGGTGCTACAAGTCAGCTTTTTCATCTTTTTTCTTTCTTTCTTTCCAGCACAAAGGACCTTATTGTCAGCTGATGCACACTGATGTAACTCAGCTGGTTGTAGCAATTACATTTATAGTCCCTGGACCCTAATACTCCTATTTCTTAAAAAAACCCATCATCTTTTTCAGCAACAGAATCTTACTGTTAGTCAAGTGTAAGAAATAAAGCCGCATTTGGTGCCTATCCTGCTGTCCTCATTAAGGCAAAGCTCCCACTGAAATCAAGGAGAATTTGGCTGGCAAAGAATTACTGACTTGAGCTTCTGAAAGTCTGAACTTTCTCTGTCACTTTTTGGTTTGGGTGGGTTGTTTTTTTTTTAATTTTGCTTTATTTTTTTATCTCCCCTTGTATTGTAACTGTTCCCTCTCCTTTTATATTTTTGAATATTTAGCTTCCTTCACTAGGAAATTTTTATATTTTTACTTCAGTCAAGCCTTAGGACCTTTGATTTTCCACCTTGTCCTCTCTTTCTTCTCTCCTTTTTTGGTTTTCTGTCTACTATGCTCACCTTCATTGACTGCAGCATTGTAAAAAGTTGATATATATCATGCATGTACCCAGGAATTTCTTTTAGCTTGCTCATCCCCCTTCTACATACACATGCCTATATTCAGGTACTTGCCTTAGGGTGAAGCAGCAGTTTGTAAGATGGGTGATAGAGACAGATTTATTTGCTCAATATTCATCTCTGTAATCTTTCCTTCTCTTCTGGGCAGGTTCTCAGAAGTTCCTCTGAAGTAGTATTCATGCAGGGTTTCAGCAGTAAATTGAGTTTTGGGCTGATAAAATAAATATTTGGCATAGTATTGCAGTCAGAAAAAAAATACTTGAGGATTTTGAAGTCTGTGTGAAAGGGGTTTTGTTGAGGGCAACAAAACAGGATTCTCCAAAGAAATAGCGTTTTATTCATAATTCTTCTACTGTGCAATGCTATGAGCTTAGACCATATATATAATGCTTTTTGTGCATCCCTTGTCTCTCTGATCCAGGGTGTTGAAGGCTGTGATCAGTTCCAGGTGCCATTCATAGGCAGGTATCTGAGGGGACGCACTAAATGGAGGGTTCTGGGGTGCTAAATAAATCACTGGCAGAAAGAGGAACCCCAGTTAAGGCTTTTTTGGGGTACCAAACTGTCTTGGTGTTTGGGATACGTTTTTCACCACAGGCATTGTGCTTCCAGCTGTGCAACACCTGACGGCGTCAGGGTTTACCCTGGATGTCCTGGCTCCATCAGTGACCTGCACAAGGGCTCCATTTCCCCCTACTACCTCTTAATTATTTGCATTTTTCAGATGGAAGGTGGCTGGAAAGGGCCAAGCATTGTTATTTTCTTACAAATTTGACTGAAAATCAAGTTCTTTTCCAGAAGGCCTAATTCACGCTTGCCAAGTAAATAGTAGGTGTATGGCTTCTTAATGTATAGCATAGCATTTCCAACAAATGTCATCAGCTTACCATTTCTTAGTATCTGGATCCCTGCAGACATACTTCTTAAATTAAAAAGCATAACGCTAAACTTGCTTACTCTCCCTTAAATAAGCAAACACATTTTCTTCTATTGTAACGGTTACAAATAACTTTTCATGGTGTCCAATTGCCTGTTACTCTGGCAAACCTAAAATGTGTCAAAAACTATGGGACATATATATATATAAAGTAATTCCAGTTTAAAAGGCGTTTCTTTTTCTTTAATGCAATTTCTATTTGATTTTCTCAAAACCCTCCTCTTCCAAAGAACAATTTAAACCACATCAGAACAATAGATTTATTGTTGTCGACTGAATGAGAAATTCGATAAAGACGGCTTTTCGATTGCCATTAAAAATAGATTATTTTGCTGAGGACCTAAGGATAAGCGTTCAATTTTGAACTTGGAATTTCACATTTAGTTTGCCAGGTCTATAGAATGTATTTTTTTCAAAGTCCTAATTGGTGTTAGACTTGGCATATTTCTCTGTGTATTTTTTTTCTCAGTGTGAAGCTACTGGAGGGTCATTGCGCTGGTTAATGAAAGAGGGCTGACGTTCTTTGTAAGTCTTGAGTGTTTAAATATTCTTCTGTGCAAATTTTTCCTTTTCATGGGGGAAAAAAAAGTTTAAAAGAGACATCTTGAAGAAATTCCTTAGAAGTGTTGAAAAATGCAGGTTACATTCATTCAAAATCTAGATACCCAGTGGTGGGAAGTGATGACACATTTCAAATTTGTTACCGTATAATTAAGAGGGGATTCCATGTAGGAGATGTAAGCATAAAAATTGGGTATGGCTCTTTACAATGCTGCTGGTTCTGCAGCTGAATTCCTCAGTACTTTTCTTAGAGTGTGTAATCAGTTACGCTTGTGCTGATTTAATCAATTATTCTTGTGCGCAAACAAACAAACACAAACAAAACCCAGCTAATTTCCGACTCTCTTTGAATCACCAGAACTCGAGATTTCACTTACAATGAAAGAAATATTATTTTCAAGCCTCTAGAATCATTTTAAAAATGGCAAAGATATATTTGGGAAGTATCGTACTCTTGGGTACCAGCAGCTGTGTATCCTTATGCAAAAGTGGATTTGGCTGAAAGACCAATTCATAAATATTGTATCTGAAGATTGCAGCAAGCTTTCATATTTGCAAGAGATAATGTAAAACGTGCAACATTTTTTTCTTCACCCTAAGAAGTTTCAGCTTAAACAGCAGAGTCTCCCAAATATAGTGAGTAATGGCCAGGGAACATAAGCATCCATAGCTTCTGGCATGACAGGAGTTGGAGACTGTTCTCTCTGTGGAGAAGGGAAGGTCCAGTCTGCTGTGGTCAGTCTGAAAGCCCTCCTGCACATTGCCAAGCCGCAAAGCATTTTGGAAGCAGGAGATGTCAATGAGTAACTTGACTCTTCCACTCCGTGACATCATGGTCTAGGAGCTTCCAAGCAAGCAAGGAACTGCTCCTTGCTGCACTGCTTGGAGAAGCCAAGTGCGAGATGGGACAACCTCTCATTTCTCTCGTAGGAAAAAATCCACCACCAACAACCCCCACCGCCTTATTTCTAGACCTCTGCTGTTTGGGGAAGTGAGGGGTGTAGTGGAGGTGGTAAGACTTTGATCTGATGGCTCCTTTTGTTCTGGGCTGCTCTCCAGGAAAACCTTTTCGCCCCTTGGGGATGCAGCGTTTTTCATGGCAGAGGCTCTGCAAGCCAGAGCGCTGGGGAAGATGCTGAACTCGCCTGACATGCGCTTGACATTTTAGCACAGATTCAGCAAAGCAGCTTTATTCAGGTAAACACTTAGGCACATGCTTTTCATTACACATTTGCTCAGGATTTCATCTGAGTTTCCCTCCTGAATATGGAAAGATTTAAGCACATATTTAAGGGTTGAGTAGGTCCGCGGTCTGAGTCACATATAGTGCAGCAAGGATGGGTCAGATGGAAAGGGAGCAGTCAGTCATGGCGATAGTGTGGCAGCTGAGAAGTGGGACCTACTGCCTGACCATCAGCGTGCTACAAAGGCGCCTGGTTTGGGAGGCGACTCTTTATCTGGACGTGGCCCCGAGAAGAGGAGCAGGCCTGGACTTTTTGCTTTCACCTGCCTATTTGTTCTCCCATTTCTCTTCCTTTTGAATTCCTCTGCATAAGGCTTGGATGATCTGAAGGAGGTTCATGATTAAAATTAGTTCGGTTGTTCTGTAACCTCATGTTTGGCAGTTCAAAGACTTACCCATCCAGCACCCCAAAAAGAGGAGAGCATTCTTTCGCAGAACACTCTGGGCGATCTGTACGTAAAGCCAGTGCTGTACACTAACTCCTCCGAGGATTACTCAGACCGCATCAGCTACAGAAGGTTTCTGAAAATTATTAAGAGTTTGTCAGCAGTGGAACACATACCCCAACCTCTTGGCTTTTTCTCACTACTTTATTCATGAAAAATGTTGGTTCACAGTTTTGCCTGCAAAACTTAAATTGATTCAGGCACCGATGTAACCTTTCCTGCTTCTTTTGAGGGTCTGAATTACGAATCTAGATGAATGTTTTGCCACACAGAGAAGGAAGGAGAAAGGCACTGCAGGGCGAGCTCAGAAATACTTCTACAGGAAGGTCACTTTGGCGAGCCAGGTCTTGTCTTCTGTTACAGGTCTTTTGCTGACAATAATACATGTAAGGGCGCAGCGGTAACTTTCTCGAGCAGATATGGATTATATGTGGCAGAACTGAACCGGTTCCCCAAAGAGAATGAGCTGTCCTGGCAAAAAGATGTTTCGGGGGAGTATAGTAGTGTTGGCATGAAATTGTTTCCAACACAGAGTCCATTCAAGGGTTTTCAATGCCCCTTCAGATGACAGTGCCACCTGAAATTTGAAATACAGGCTGCACCTAAGTGGAATATGGGCTCCCAAACCCCATCCAGTGAGGAGCCTTAGTTGTTGCATTTGCTCTTGTGCTTTAACCAGGAGTGCGGCTACAGTAGAGGTCGCGTGTTTTTCAGGGGTTATGAGGTACGAAGGGGCTCACTTCAGACCAGCCTTTTCTTTCTGCATTTTGGTCTGGAGTTAGTAACTTTTTGGATGTTTGTCCCCTGTCTTGTTTCCCAGCTAGTCTGCAGGTTTCTTTTGGAGAAATTTGATGTGAAGCTCCTCTCACCCAGCCAGAATGTGACAGAGAAATAACTGGGGAGTTGTGAGACATTTCTGGTGTGAACGGGGGCAGCATTGCTCCCATAGCATATTCTTCTACTTAAGACTGATTTTCCAATGCTTTATAAAATCTTATTCTAAAGGCATAGTTCCAAGAATGCTTTAATCCATGTAAGTCTCTGCTGCTACTGCAAAGGACGATCCTGCCTTACTCCTGGTTCTGGACACTCATCTTTGTTATTTCCCTTGTCCTGGAGCAGTGGGCCAGAGCAGAAAGCTGAACTTGCTGAAATTTAACCTTTTTCTGTCTGTGGATGGGTTAATTTTCAGCTGTTGTGTTTTCCTAAGCTGGTTCACTGTGCAACCACACAAATGGGGGAGGGAGGGTGTCAAAGGAGGAAGGCAGGACTTCCTTTGGAGCTGGTGTAGTTTTAAGCCATTTCAATGTCCACTTAACATTTCCCATGTGAGTGACCTGGAGAAGGGGAGATGATGTTTGTCCTGGGGGGAGTTGGTGAGTGAAGAGATGGAGACAGGACTGAGACTGTCTGAAGGAGGTTGTAGAGGTCAGACAAGGAGATAGTGGGGTAGGGAGAAAAATGGGCCTGCAGGAGATGGAATGCAGAGAGTGGATGGAGGAGAAAATGATGACCAGCAGGAGTGGGAACACAGACAGTGGATGAGGAGCAAGGGAGACAAGGAAATACGAGCTGCAAACCATGGCAGTGGGGAGAAAGGAAAGAGGAGGGATGGAGAAAGAGAGAGGTGCTGTGGAAAACTGGAAAAAGAGAGTGTGGGAAAGAAGGTGTGCATGGAGTGAAGCCTGGGAGAAGGAGGTCAGGGTGGCTGCATGAGTGCAGCACAGTGGTGACAAAGAGATTGGAGGAGAAGCCAAGAAGGTCTTTGGGCTGAGCAAAGATGGAAAGTGAGGTTGGAAAGCATGGGGTGGTGCTCAGAGTTGCTTGGGAATTGGAAATTTATGCTTAGGAGTTGTACCTGGGGATTGGAAAGCCAGAAATAGAGAGGGACACATCCTAAAGCATGAAGCTGGAGTGAGGAATCTGAGGTACAGTGGGACCCATCAGGCAGGAGGTCAGAGAGACAGGCAGGGGCTGCTTACTCTCATGGGTATCTGGGGGGGAGACCCTGGTGCTGGCAAACTTGGTGCTCCTCTGCTGCCTCAAAGCAGGGTGAGAGAGCATCTCATCCTGCTTCTCACTCCTCCTTGTTCCTACCTACAGCAGGACCCTATGACCGCTCCAGCTGCCACAGCTTGTTAGCTGAAGGGACAGGGAGGCTGCTGATATTTTGAAAATGTCACAACAATGCCAAGTAATGATGTTTTTTCCATTTTTGAAAGATTTAGTAAAGTCACACACTCACAGAAACTGCATTACATGTAACCACTATGGATGCAAAGTTGAGCACTCAAAAATTAGGAAATACTATAATCAAGTCTGCCCATGTAATTTTAATTTATTCACTTCCTGCATATTCATTATGCCTCAGTACTTAATGATTTAATGATCACATGATCATCAAATAATTTTTTGTTTTGTTGTTGCTGGACATTTTAAGTCGGGTTAATTTGCTGGCAGTTCACTGAGTCACTGCACAATTCCCAGCATAAGCTGGGGGGGGGCAGAGGAGGGATGTGACCACTTCTGTGCCAGCACTGCTAGTTTAGCCAGGCCTAAATGAGGTCTGAAATTACAACCTTAATCTCCATGTAGTGGGGTAATGACTTTGGTTTTGTTAAACGTTGGCAAATCCAGGTTCAAAACCGGCTATATTGTTGCAAAGAGCCCACACCCCTGCAAAGAACGGGCTAATTTTTCTCCAGAACATGTCATCTCTACTTCTCAACTCTTTTGGCTGAAATCAGGAATAATTAGAATTCCAAGGCAGACACCAGAACTGCAGACTTTCAACCCAAGTGGTTTGATGATGGAAATGTTCTGTGTAACCAAGAAAGGTTCTCATAATTGGAAGAACCAGACAAGGCTTCCTGGCAGGCACTGTCCCCAGACGTCTCCCTAGAAAAGGCAAGAGGTGAGGGAGGTACTATGAGGTTAGCCCTGAATAAAATTCGTATTTTCCACAGCCAAATACATGCATCTGAATTAAAACCTGAAGACTCAAGACTTTCTCCTTGATCATTCTGCGAAGCTGTAGGCGTGTTCACAGAGCAAAGCTTTTCTTAGAGGAGCTCCTCCTTCCTTTTCTGTTAAAATTATTGTTTCTTTAAATTTGGGTTAGAGGAAAAAAAGGAAAGATGAAGCTCATTTGTAGTTCTACTGGCTGCAAGTGGTCCTGTACAAAACCAGATCATTACAGCCAGATCATGAAGAGCAGGGTTAGAGTACCTACCACAGGTAGGGAATGGACCAAAATTTTGCCTTTATGGCCCAGAGGTTTGGGGCTGTGCTGAGGCTATTAGATGCTGTTTACTGATGCACCCTGTTCTGTTCACCACTTTATGCTACTTTGACTCAAAAATGCATCATTTTTTGGCCTCTTTATCTGTTTTAAAAAGAGGGACTTTGTGATGCAGCAAACTTCATGTAGGTCAAGAAAAAAAAAAAAGGCAGCATTTTGTTTAATTGCAAAGTATTTCCCTGGAAGCTTTGTTTCTCCTAAGTTATGCGGCTATTAAGCTAGTCTGAAAGATTAAATTTGACATAGAATTTGTAAATTGAATTTTGAAATGTATGTAATTCAGAAATAATAAATATTGAACCCACAGTGCCACATTCTTCTTTGTTTCAGGGTGTTTCTACTGCTACAGTATCTGTTTTGGTATGGTTAAATCAGCCTTTCTGGATTTTAAATTAAAAATTCTAACTGACTTAAATAGGCTAAGAGAGAATGTTTCTTACTAATAGCTAAAGTCATTTGTAGGAATACCTTAGTGATATAATGTTCATTTGAAAGAACTATGCACTGGTTTTGTATCTTGGAAAATATAAGTTGTTCCTGTTCAGAACTATGTAAAGCTTCAACAGGGCTTCTTTCTGATATCAATTATTTCAAGATTGTCAGTATGTAACCAAACTCTTGAGATCAAACAGACTTTCTAATTAGTTTTCTGATCTTCTAATTACATCTTTTAGAAGCAGATTGACAGGCATTAGTGAAAGTTTTTAATGCATATTTATAATTTACTCTCTACAAAACCATGTGCAAAAGGGATTTTACTATTCATATACTCCGTAAGCTAAGGAAATATCACCTTGCTGTAATGATGTTGCTTCTTGCTTGCTGAGCTGGAGTTGCATGGGCTGATTTGTATTACACCTGTAATTCAACAAGGTATTAAAACTCGTGTTTAAGTTTGAAGTTATTTTTATTGTTGAAGTGACTCGATGACTCTCATGCATCAATGTCTTCAGGAGAGTAATAGGTCTTGTTTCTATCACATATTTTTACGCTCAAAGTCTGTATGTAAGCAAAATATCATCCTTCAGTTGTGTGAGCTGCTTAAGAATGAAGCTTTACAGATTTCTCTTCTGCTGTGCAAGGCTGGGAAGCTCTGAAAAGACAAATAATGTAAACAATAAGAATAAAAACCTTTGTGGTGTCCATACGTCACATCCTGTCAGGCTGATGCATTAACATGTTGGATTATGAGCTTCAGTCAGCAAAGAAACAAAGCAAGTAAATAAAAATTTGACCATGTTTTTTCATATAATTAAAATAAAAGTGGTGGAAGGCAGCAGGCTTTTCTAAAAGAGCAAGCAGAAATTGAAAGCAAATATAAGAAGTTACCTGTTAGATACCTCTTCAGTAAAGAGATTAATTCTTTCATTTATCCTGGTATATGGCAACCAAAGGCTCCCCTGTGGACTTTCGAGGGACCCAGTTAACATCTGAAGTCCATCTATTATAGCTACAGTAAATACATTGTTGTCATGGTAATGCAATGATCAAAGTCTGAGGGAAAAACTCCGGCATTTCTATGGTTCATAGTGTGAGATGAAAGGAAGGCTTGACAGAATTGAAGAAAAACAGAATTGATAAGCATTTAGCTTAAGTTCATTTTGCAACCTTCCAGAAAGATGCTATGAATTTTAATTTTAAATTAAACTATTTCAATTTAATTATGTGGGGTTTTTTTAATAGTCATTCTGATATTGTACTTAGAACAATGCTGTCATTGTTGCCAGGGTAAGGTGGCGTCTTTCTTCTCTGAATCGATTTCTAATTTTTTGGGACAAAATTGACCCAAATTGACTCAAATGGACCCTTTGTAAGTCTGTGTGGGGAAGTAGCTATGAGCAATTGGGAGAATTCACAGTCAGGTCTAGTAGGGGATGAAAGGTGAGGTTTCACAACAGACTGCACCTTATTTAAGTCTACTCTACTGCTGACTGCATTTAAAGGGTGGAGGGCTGGTCCCATTTTCACGCCTTATCTGGCAAATGCTGGCTTGCCAGCCTCTACCCCTTACTCCAAGCTGTGTTCTTATGCCAGCTGCCTTCTGCTTTCAGACCTAGGGAGACTTCTGGAGAAGTCCTTTCAGCTCTCTATGCCAGAGTTTTTCCAAATGACAGAATTGAACCAGCTCGCAGAAGGAGAAGGGACTGGCAGTAAGGATGAGCAGAGCAGGAGGAGCAGGAGAGGGGAAAGTCCTCCTCTGGTAGCCATGAGCTGTTTGGCTGGCCCAGTGTTTGTGGGCCTTGAGCATTGAAGATGCAGAGCCTGAGCTGCTGGCTAACCACGCGGGCAGTACGCGTGTTTCTGAGGAAGTGGGGAGTCGAAGGGTGGCCTGAAACCCTTACCTTCCTCTGCTTCTTCAGCACCCTACTGAGGGCTGTGGTTAGGGCCCTCTGTAAGACAGGGTTACAAAGCCCCAATCCCTTCTGCACTTAGGCAATGATTTTTTTCCCTCGGGGCTGCGGATCCTACACCAAGGCGGCCTGCTTTCCCCGTCACATTCAAGGCCTGCTTCAGGCTTCTGATTTGCACTCCACAAAGAAGCTGCTTCAACATTAGGCATGGCTGCTCAGAATATTACCCGGCTCGGATCCCTTCTCAGAGGAATCGCCTCCTCTGCCAAGAAGCTCACAATGTGTTTCTAGCCCCAGCCTCGCAGCGAATATCTCATTATTCCAAAGCTGTGTCCTTCATTTCAGTGGTGTAGCTTAATGGGGTATACGCATGCATGCCCATAAATCTTGATGGATCAAGCTGTGCAAGCTTTAGTCCCAGTGAAAGGGGATGACTCACCTGATGAAGTGCTCACTAGTCAAAGCAAAAGCTGCACAAAGGAAATCTTAAGTGTTAAAATAATCTTTTGTCAACAGGGACAGATTCTGGCCTCCTTAATCACAGTGACTGCATCGTACAAGTAGTCCCAATGAATGAACTGAAACTACTTGCAGAGTAATAAAGTCGATCTCCTGGGAGCAGGGGTACCTAATTCCAGCTATAGGTCATCAACCTTGTGTTAAAGTCTCATTCCATTTAGTTGAAGTCTCATGGTTAATGTTCCATGAAAGGCCTTTAATACACAAGAAAACAGCTTAATCTGAGAGACCCCTCCTGGCAAGTTATAAATTTCATCAGTATCGAAGGGACCATTGAAATTACAATTACAAAAAAGATGTGAAATGTCACACGACATGGTGTTGATGAAATGCTGAGCACTCTCCTAACTTATATCCTGGACACTGCAGTAGAATTACAGCCCAACATTGCCCTACAGCCCGAGATAAAGGCATAAATATGGAGGCAAAGGCAAACGCGAGAGAAAATTCAAAGGGGAAAGTGCTGAACCCAAAAGGAGAGTAATAATGGAGAATTTAACTTCCCAGGTGCTTGATCGTCTGAATAGAATTGATGAGAGTATGAAAACAACAAGGACAGTCCACATGCAGAGTAAGATTGCTTTCATTCTACTTTTTAAACATAAGCAGTACAAAAACTGAGTGTATGCGAGCCATCATGCGTAAGACCTGTCTAAACACCGTGACTACCAACCTGGAGCTCTCCATGGATTTTTAAGAAAATCCCTGCCAGAGAAGGACTGCTGAACGTAGTATTATTTTATTCAAGAGTTACCGTGTCAGGAAACAATTTAAGTTTGCAGGCCTAAATGATAAGAAAGTGCTTGTCTTGAGGATATTACTGCCTCATGCAGTTTTCAACCTAAACAAAGTAAATAGAAAAGTAGTTTTGCCTGACTAAGGACTTTATGATATGCACCAGAGGGATTAAAACTCCAGGAAAGGAAATGGAAAAATCTAGAAAAATGAAGGAAAACAACTACTGCTATTTAATAGCATGTTGAAAGCATATACTTGGTTTAGAACATGTGCTCAGTATCTTCCCTTACTGGTTTTTAGGATGTACAAGTAAGGACCAGATGATGCATATTACTAAATCACCATGCAAAAATCGATCAATGTATCCGCAAAACTTGCATTTTTCCTGGACTTCAGCCTGGGTATGCAAAAAAGTAGTTAAAAGGAAGCAAGGAAATGAAAGCCTTAAATGCACTTTTTAACCTCCAAATAGACTATAAATCAAGCGTACGAAAGTTTTCATGAGTCTTAAGGCAGCACTTAGCTGTATAGAATATCAAGCATTCCAAGGAAGGGCCATTGCTTCCGAGATGCACTCCCTGTTCTCATTTGTAATTTGTCCTGTAAAAATACAGCAGCAGAATATTAATGAGGTTTGGTTGGGTTTTTAAAACCCAAGAAATACTGAAGTCAAAGGGACACGCTCAGTCTGATAGCCTGGTATTTTTTAAAGAATCAACCTGGAGTGATTTCAGGGACTCCCCTTACTCTTGAATCTCCATCTTTTGAATGGGGGAAGCTTTTGCAATTCTGCTTCCACACGTTGAGTACATTGTTTTTCTCTCTGATGCGCCCATGCAAGCAGAGGGTGAGCTAAACACCAGGCCACATTTGTGAAGGAATAATAAAACAAAGAAAGGGTCATCATATAAGCAAAGGTATTGGGGGGTTTTTTAAAGACAAAGATTTATTTTCCTTCAGATTATTTGCCTTGTACATTTATGGAGGGGAAGCGAAGACTGGCTAAACTAGGTGAAGAGGCTGAGGGCTGAAAGAGGACAGAAGAGAAATAGAATCGTAAAATCATAGAATGTGTTAGGTTGGAAGGGGCCTTTAAAGGTCATCTAGTTCAACTCCCCTGCAGTAAGCAGGGATATCTTCACTAGATCAGGTCGCTCAGAGCCCCATCAAGCCTGACCTTAAATGCCTCCAGGGATGGGACCTCCGTTACCTGTCTGGGCAACTGTTTCCAGTGATCTGCCACCCTCATATTGAAGAATTTTTTCCTAATATCCAACCCAAATTTACCCAAATTGGTTTAAAAACATTATCCCTCATCCTAGTGCTACACATCCTCATGAACAGTTCTTCCCAAGCTTTCCTATAGGCACCTTTCAGGTATTGGAAGGCCACTATAAGGTCCCCACAGAGCCTTCTCTTCTCCAAGCTGAACAAGCCCCACTCTCTCAGCCTGTCTTCATAGGAGAGCTACTCCAGTCCTTCGATAATTTTTGTGGCACTCCTCTGGATGTGCTTCAACTGGTCCTTGTCCTTGTGTTGAGGGCTCCAATCTGGACACAGGACTCCAGGTGAGATCTCACAAGTGCAGAGTAGAGGGGCAGAATCACCCCTCTTGATCTGCTGGCCACACTTCTTTTGATGCAGCCCATGTTGCAGTTGGTCTTCTGGCCTGCAGATGCACAAGGTTGGCTCATGTCCAGCTTCTCATCCACAAATACTCCCAAGTCATTTTCCTCAGGGCTGTTTTTAAGGACATCATCTCCTAACCTGCATGGATAATGTGAATTGTCCCGACCCAGGTGCAGGACTCTGTACTTGGCTTTGTTGAACCTTGGGAGGTTCAGTGGGCCCACTTCTCCAGCCTGTCCAAGTGCCTCTGGGTGGCATCCCTTCCCTCTGGTACATTGACCTTACCACTCAGCCTGGTGTCATCAGCAAATCTGCACTCAATCCCACTGTCAATATTATTAATAAAGATTTTAAACACCATTTGATTTTTTTAGGAACAAACAGAGTTTGATTTGTTTAGGAAAAAGTGAAAAGGCACTAACAGGGCTTCCTGAGATCCTGGGGAAGTGGAGAGAGGGAGAAGGGGGTTAGTCTGAGCCTGGTCCATTACTATCAGCTGGCATATCTCAAGCACAAAGTGCTTGATTGGTTTTGATAACTCTCTTAAACGTTGGCTACTCAGGCCCTAAAAGTTCCCATTTGTCTCCACTGACTACCAGAGCAGCTTTGATTTGGAGAGTTTACCTCTGATGCTGTTTGGTGGATGAATCACAACCCAGATGTATAGAAGTCAGGCATTGTTAACTCTAACTTGCTGGTTTGTTAATCTTTACAGAATCCAGTCCTTGTCGCCTGCCTGGTTTGGGTATGGAGATAACAGCAGTGTTTTTTTCTTGGGGAAATAAGGACTATTTGGTCATGTTCTCTGTGTGTGGTTGGCTGTATATGTTTCGTACCTGTCTGGTTATCTTTGGAAGAATTTGTTACATTTGAGAAAAAAGTAAAGATCTCAAACTTTCTGAGTTTCTTCAAGTTTTGTGACAACAGATATCTGTCCCATCAGACATTAGAGAACCTACAATAGAGTTTTCTGATGGAGACCAATAAGCCATCAGCTGGTATTGGTTTCACTGCTTCTAAAACTTCATGTATTATCTCCAAATGCTTCCTTTTGGTTCTGGACTTGGTAGAGTATTAAGTACTTCATATCTGCAGTGAATTTTTCCACACTTGTAACATTGCTGTTAGTGCAAGATTTAGGAGTAAGGTGACACAGGGCTGCTTGCTCCTGGGGCTGGTTTACAGCCAGCCCCAGCTGCCAGCCTCTGCCTGCAGCCATCTTTGACATGGGTCCCATCATGCCTCGGAACACTGTGCTTTTGTGCATTCAGTTTTATAAGATACACGTTTTTAAAAGGAAAGGTCAGCAACCAGAGAAGAAAAGAAGTGGGAACCTTTCAGAAATTGGGAAGGGTGGATGAGTTTAGGGCCAGGTTACTTGACTTCATGGTGGTAGCAGTTTTGGCAGATGAAGTATTACAGAGGTGGTTGCTCCGGAGAGGTTTTTGTGCTGTGACTGCACACTTTGTCCCCTCTGGCGACAAAGAAAGAAATCACAAGTGGAAGGGATTACTAATGGGAAATGCTGTATTATTTTCATAGGTCTACTAGATGATGTAAAAAAGTGAATTCTGAGGGAAAGCCAAAACCATTATGAACCCTGCAGCATTTAGACCTGCTCTTGGCTAATTGCTATTCTAGAGACATACCAAAAAAAAAAAAGGCTAGAAACATGTTGCTGTTGATTACATCAGTAGGATCCACTGATCTGGGGACCCACACGCTGCCAGCTGGCTTCTCTTTGAACTTGCTGAGGCCAACCTTGTCAGTGGCATGTGAGCTGGTTGCAACAGGAGAGAGAGGCGACCACCATGGGCAGTGAGGAAATAAAGAACCTGCCTGCTGCGTGCCAAGCTTGCGGCTCACAGGGCCACGGATAAGTATCACAGGTTTTATCTGGAAGGTCTGAGGTCTTCCCCATCACGGGTTTGTAATTTTTTTTCCTCTTCCACTGCTTAACATTTCAGTTCCCCTCAGAGCGAGCGGGAGCTGGCTACTCCGCTTGCCCTAGATGAGTCACTCCTCCAGATAAGCCTGACTGACTTCAAAACTCCAGTTACTCTGCTTCGAGTGTAAAACGTTGAGACAGAAAAAAGCAGACTGCAAATGAGGAAACGCTCCTGCCAAATTCCAGTCCCTGTCACGTAAAGCCATGCTATTTCATGTGTGAGGTGACGTGCTGTTTTCAACTGACTTCAGCTGATCGTAAAACAAAAACGATGTTGCAATTGTCACATAAAGGCTCCTGACATAGCAGGGGAGAAGACTTCAATCTGTTGCAACCTGCTCTCTTTGAGGAAGAAAAGGTGACTGAGAAAGTGCTATTTGGCATAGAGCAGCGAATCAGAAGCAGACATATAGTCCTCTTTAATTTTTTGGAAGCATTTACACTTGCTAATATGCCACTCGGTGCTCTTAAAAACTCAACTCCTCGTTCCTACCTGGCAGCAAACTAAGAATCCACTTTCCTAGAAACGTGCCAGAAGAATAATACAGCTTCTTCGGAACCAAACATTTCAGTCAAATGTGCAATACAGCAGTTAGAGGAGTGAATGTTCCACTGACCCTTGGGGCAGGCTGCTTTCTATGTGGGACATCCCAGACGGGGAATTCCTGCACAGCCCTGAAGAAGAAAGATTGCCATCTCTATACGCTGCCCAGAAGCTAGTTAGTATGTCAGACGAGGCTCAAGCAAGATATAAAGGTGGCTATTCAGGCCCTCAGACTTTGGTTATAACACCAGGCTGGGGAGGAGTGGGGAGTATTGGTGTGGGACTGATAGTGAAGCTCCATAGGAACCTCCTGAAGCAGAGCAGTACTGCTTTATGCCAGCGCAGTCAGACAGTGCCGGCCAGCCACCTTGCAGTGAAGGAAATGAGCTGGGGCTTTTTCAAAGGAATTCTCCAGTGAATCAAAAACCGAGTGACATTTATTTGATATTTTTGTAGAGAAGGAATAGGAAGGGGCTGTGTAAAAAGTTTAAAATCTCTTCTATATTCTAAGCATAGCCATAACCAGGCAACTGCATATCATTCCGCTCCAGGAGAATTTACAGGCCATTGTAGTGCATTTAGCTCTTTGGTCTTTGCACTTCCTAATCCTGACCACAGGCCTACCCATAGCTATATGGCCCCAGCTGAGACTGTAGTACCCTCACTGTGTGCACCTTACAGCAGCCAACAGTGAACCCAACCTACTGGACCCAAATGCTGGTGGTAAGATGGTCACAAGTCAATGAGGCATACTACACAATGAGCTACTCTCAGACTTTTACTCCACATGGACCAAGTTCTTCTGATTGACATTGGGGAGGGGAAAATTAAAACTAGGATTAAGATTCAGGTTATTGCTAGTGATCACAGGGGCAGGAGAATTCAGTTTATTCATACAAGAGATCACTGGGATACACTTTTATCCTAAATCATGAGGGGAAAACCTAGGTTTATTGCTGATTGAAGCTCACCTCTCGGAGCTGCAGATGCAGAGGTTGACGGTCAGCTGTGGAGGAAAGGAGGAGACCCTGGGCAACTTCTACATAGTGTTTGTGGTAAGAGATATGTTACATTTTAGATGTGGAAATATTGAACCATGAGAAATATTACTGGGTTGCACAAGGCCAGAAGGCTGGTTTGAAGGGAGTGCTGGCAGGACCAAATGATCTAAGCTGAATTTTGGCCCCATGAGGGTTACTGCAGGACAGGTAAGGATGTCTGGGTGTACATGTGGAGTTGTGCTGAGTGGTAAGAATTATAGGGAGGACAGTTCATTTTTCTGCTGGATCCTACAACATCAGCGTGGGGACAAGCAGACGAGGCACAAGACAAACAGTTTACATTTGCTTTTTTAACTGTTTGGAATCTTCAGGTGACTATTAAAGATAGTATTAGCTTTTGGATGGTGGTTAAGGTTAAAAAGAAGCAGGATTGAGGTGCTCAATTTGCTGGTACAGCCAGCGGGTCTGTTGGGCTTCAGAGAGGGCTGGGACCTCTGCTGAGAGGTAGCTGTTTTACCGAATTTTACTGGCTTTGTTTTGGTTGGGGTTAGGGGAAAGAGGATCTGAAGATTTGAATTCATTTTTGGATTGTGTAAGGCCCAGGGTAGTAGGATGACAGCAGGTTCCCCATGGTGCTTAGTTTTCATATGGGGTTTCGGGGAGACTGCAGAAACTGAAGTGCCCCAGATTTACATCCACAATTAATCTTCAGTCATCGCCTTGTTCTTCCTCAGGCCTCTTGCCCCTGCCTGACAGGTTCAGTCAGATATGAGAGTCCTATCTCAGTCCTATCTCCAACCCGAACTTGCACATCAGAAGAAGTTCATACACCCTTCCTCACAGTATCAGTAACTACCTGCTCTTCAGCCCCAGCTGTCATTCTCCAGCACTGTTGAACTTTGAGGGTCTAACAGTTAACACTCCTGAAGCCACTGCTGCCCACTACCCCATTCTTTAACCTTACCTTTAATGCTAACCCTCTTCCATGCTATACTCTAGCAGCCCATGTCTACTCCAGGGTTATTCGCAAGGTATTTTCTCTGCTGGCATTTGTGCCCAGTCCAGCTCAGTGGGCCTACAAGGCTTTCTAACATTGCTCATGGTCATTCCCACCACAACAGAGACACTTGTGCAGGACCTAAGATGAGAAAGTGCTTGTCCCAGTACTAGTGATGTTTCAGCCAGAGCTGCTGTTTTGTGGGATTGAGACAATAGCAGAAGACAAGCCTGAAAGCTTTTGCTAATGAGTATGTGTCACATACAAACACACCAAAACATACCAAGTGTTAAGCTGCTTGACTCCATGCATGAGTGATTGATGCTTCTGCTTGCTCATTCACTCAGAGGGACCAAAGCCACTGACCAGGCACTGCTCGCTTCAGCAGCAGAGACAGATTCTCAAGAAATGGTTCATCTTTCTGCTTTCTTAAAGGGGGCTTACTGCCTTTAATTCCTAAGATACCTACATGCAAGTCCTTACTAGCTTCTACACGTACATGGCTGGTGCATGGTAGGCCTTGACAGAACATGTGTATTTGTCAAGATCATGAAGCTGTACTTGTTTTCAGATCACTTTGTGCTGATTTTGTATCAAAGCTTTTGATATCAACAGCAGTTCCATTTCAGTAAGCTAATAATAGGCCATGAAATATCCAAAGTATCAGCAAAAAGACTCCCCACAGCTGAAAATAGAGTTAAAGAGTTTATGCTGCAGAAGAGTGAGTGAAGAGGAAGCCTACATGTTGGCCCAGGCTAAGGCACAGCCATACATTTTCATAGGGAGGCCTGCAGGCCGGTTTTGCTATTGCATGTAACTGGAATATCAGTTAAGTCCTGTGAGATCCAGCAATTAACTCAGTTCTTTGGGTCCAAATTCTAGTTCTACCGCAAGCCAATAAGCTAACATAACCTAAAGCTCATTATTCCCATCCAGCCCTATAGCTGGGCAGGCTTTACTGTGTTTACACTCTTCTGAGCTTTACAAGCTGCGTTCTTCCCTGCAATAACACTTGTTTTTCATCCCCATCAGTCCTTAGCTCTACTCTCGGTTCCAGCCCTACCATTAACAGACGTGAGCAGCTCAAGTCTCCAGAATTAATAAATACCAACCCAGAGTGAATCGCAGCCCTGCAGTCTGGAGGAGCCAGCCAGAACTCTTTCTCTCCAGCTTTTCCAAAGGCAGACACCAGCCAATGCCGTTCCTAAATTTGTATAAGTGGCCATGCTGGACAGACTGTGCTACTTTTTAGCTAAGAACTCCTAACACAGAACGATGCTCTGGGAAGCAGCTCAGCAGCAGACATGAGCTTTGCTTACAGTATCAAGCTTGTCCTTTGAAAATGCCAGTAGAGCACGGGCAAGGTACATTTTAGTCTGCCTTTTAACTGTGGCCCAAGAACAGGCCCTAAACATTGTCCTGTGGTGTTTGCTATTTTTCTCTATGCAGAAATACGATAGTAATTGCACATAGGACTCGAGAAATGTTTGTGGATAAAGACTGTTTTTCTCAATGCCTCACTGTAAAATGGACACCTCAGAAAACAGATGTATGTCCTGCTGTTCTTGGTATTTTGGCACGGCTTTTGAGAAAGTGGGAGTGCAGTGAGTTTAGTCAAGGTCATTAGAGCAGTTCCATTAGGATGATGCACGTTATCCTGAGCGAATAATTGTGGTACTATTTATCTCCAAGCTATGTTTTCAGAATAGAGCTGAATCGATGTATCTGATTCCAGTTCACATACATTTATTTTACTTACCAGTGGAAACTGATATTACCAGTCTTTGATAAGCACTTAAATTAATTCCTTCCAGGCATTTCATTTAATGCCTTTCAGCCCGATAGAGTTGAATTAGCAGGACTAACTACTTAAGAGTACTGAAAAGAGAAAGTAAAACATTTTTGGGATTAGATATTTGAGATAGGTTTATGCATTAGCATATTAAGTCCATCCAATAGAGGTGTTAAAAAGGGCTCAAGTTACCCCCTAATTAGAAGTAAACCTTTGATAGGAGCAGAGTGTGTCTACCTCAAGCCATGGGCTCCACTGTGGACGGGAGAACCTCACTGCCATGCAGCTGTATGCCCTGCTGCCACTATGTATTTTAAACTGCATCATGAGATCACTTTATTTTTATTATTATTATTGAAAGGGGTGCATTCTCAATGTAAGTGGAAAGGTAAAGGTATTATTTTCCTCAGTTTGTTTAAGAGCAGTAATCAGAGCTGCCTTGCTGCTCTCTTGGCAGGACCATTCCCCAGCTTGAAACCTGGGATTGGGCACCCACAGACACGGTACTAGCAGGTCTCCAGTCATGCCAGGGAGGTCAGGTCTGAAGCAGCACCGGTATATGGCTTTAACACAGCTCTTTTACTGGAAATTACGGGTCTGGGTGGCACCTTTTGTTCTGGTTGTGACCTCCTGGGGAGGTTAACTATGGCCTGGCCAGAATGAGGACGGACGCCTTGGCATCTCCTACAACTTTGGGGAAAAAAGCCCAGAAAAGCTTTCTGATTGAAAAGTATGAGCCACCTCATAGAGGACCACCGTCCCTTGCTGATCTCCCAGAACCTGCCCAGGCAGTTAACACTGTGCCCACATCACCTACTGCATCAGAGTCTCATGGTGGTGATTATTCAATGTGGGGAAAGAAGCAACAGGTCCTTCTGGAGGTTTTTCTTCTGGGAAACACCTACACTAGTGGACACTGGCAGCAAGTAGCTTATGATTTATGTGCAAATAAGATACTTCTGATATGAAATTCTGGAATACTTCTGTTTCTTCCCATTAGTTACTTTTTACGGAAAAAGTCAGACAATCTGAATTATTCCAGTGAAAAAGATGCATTCCAGTTTTCCATAAAACCAGTGTCCCCAAGATGTCTTTGAAAGATGCATGAAGTGTCTCTGGTGATATTGGGATTTTTTAAATCAAAATACATAATTTTTCAGGTAGAAAATCTTACCACCTGTTTAGCAGTCTTCTCCTTAATTCATAATTCATAAATAACATTTCCTACTAATCTCGTTTAAATGTGCAAGACCTAGAGGTATGAAAATCTGGAAACAGGTACTGCAACCTTCAATAAAAAAAATCATGTCTACTCTCCATTCTCTCCTCCTCTTTTTTTTTTTTGTTTTCAATGCAGAGTAGGAAATACAAATTGGAAAACTTGGAAAAAGCTTGAATTGAATGTATTTGAGAAATACATTTTGTCAGAAAGAGGAGAAAAACGTCTTTTAAATAGATGCTGAGCTTTCACCTTTCCAAGTATTTTCCATACAATAAAATATTTAAGATAGGTTACTATGAAGTCACTGTGCTGTGTTAGCTGTATCATGCATGCAATCAATTATTTCTAACATTTCTTGTAGGAATGTGCATTTGTATGGCTTTGTGCATTATGGCTTTCAGTCTGCTTACATCATTATCTCTGAATCTTATGGAACCCTCTTGTTAATGGGTGGTGCTCTCTATTTCCATCTCTCTAGTTATTTTCTTAGTCATTTTACTGCCGGAAAGATAGATCAACTAGCAGGCAATGTCAAGACGTACTTTGTGTGCATTACAGTTCTTTCTGTCTTTAATATTGGGCATTTTTGTATGGTGTTCAAAAGCCAGGATCTTTTTCCCTTTCTCTCAGAGATGTAGCTGGCAGAAGTCTATTTGCACCAACAAAATGAGGTATAATAGAGTTCTTATTCAAAAAGAAGTAAATGAAAACTAGTTCTAAAGCGAAAGCTGCAGATACTTCAGTTTACCCTTAAAGGGGAGAAAAGCCCAGAAAAATCTGTTACATTTTATATGTGCAGACATTTCCAGAAAATTCCAATCTCTGGTTAGGTTACACTTCTCTCTTAGCAGAAGTCAGATAGTGAAATTGCCTTGACTCAGGACCGCAAGTGTAAAGTAAGTGTGGAGTTAGGGAGGAAAGTTTGTGAACGCAGTGTTGCTTCTGTCTTTCACTTCTTCACTCTTCCTTCTGCTGAGAATATTAAAAAAAAAAAAGAAAAGGTAAAGAAGGTCAGAGGGAGGAGATGGAGAAAGTGAATCTCAGGGTTTCTTTGGTTTTCTCCACCGCTCCAGAAAAAGCCTTAGCAATCCAAAGAGCACATAGTAAAGTAGAAAGCCTGATCACCACCAGTCACACAAGCTCGTTTCTCAGCCCTGGGAGGTGCTGTCAGAGGTGCATGTTGTCCCTGCCATGGTATGACTGGCCCCTTTGGGTAATGCTAAAGTGAAAGTTTTCAGATCAGCAGAGGCCAGCCTGCTCATGTGCGTGTGAAGAGCTGGAAGGCTGGATGTGCTGGAGTGGGAGTGGTGGCAGCCATGGGGTGCAGAGCAAAGGGAAATAAAGCACTTCTGGAAACATTTTGGCTCAGGAAATTTTATTTTTTTCTCTCAATTGTTCAAGATAATATACCTTAAAAAAAAAGACATTTGTGAGATTTGAGTTAGGTCTTCATGCCATACTGTGTTCTCCTGAGACTGTATCTCTGCTGTCCTACAGAAACAGCATGTGGGTGTTTGAGCCCTTTGCCATGTTCCCTCTTTTGTGATTTGTCTGTTGAGACTCATTACCTCTAATCTTCTGCAGTGTGATGATTGCATGTCTGCATTGCATTGCACACTAAAGGAAATTTAGGGGTAAAGGGAAAAATAATTGCTTCTCTGGCACCTTTGTGCCACAGGAACCCTAAACTAAAAAACATTATAAAACTCTGGGTGGAGGTGGCACAACGTCACAGCACTCAGTTTCCTAGTTCTTCTTGAACTTTTGCTCTCCTGCTCTTCTGTTAAGGAACAAGTCATCTCTCAGATTTGTTTCTTTCTGAGAAGAGTCACATCTGTGTGTATTATCTAGGGAGCATCTAGCTCAGCTTTGTCAGGGGGTCTTAGAGTAATCCAGATGTTGATGGGCCTCTGGTGTACAGGACAGCTATTCCAAACAGTCAGAAGAAGCCCAGGCCATGCTGCTTCTGCCCTGTCTTTGCTCTCTGCTTATGCCCATCTGAGAGCTTCCCTGTTCTCTCTGCTCTGGCACAGCCTTGTGCTGGCAAGTAGGTCCGACACCTTTCATAATGTCCCTGAAAGGTCAGTGTCCACCTCCCCATCCCTGAACCACAAGCCTCAGAAAGCAGGACAGGTGGAGGAGCTCACTCTCACCCTCTGCTATCTTACTGTTCTTTAAAACTTTGCATTCCTCCAAAATGGGACAAGACACCTTATTATTTCCCAGCTCTCCTGAGGTTTCAGTGATGGCATCTGCCACCCACCTGGCAGGAGAGAAGATAGGGCAAGGGGAGCAGTGCTTGGATTAGTTATTGCAGCGACCAAGGTGCTACAAAGTTGCTTGTGCGTGCTTAAGTAATGACAATGCTGAGGATAGTGGAGAAGAGTCCCCCAGGAACAGAACATGAACATTAATTATAGGGGGGAAAATATATTATTAACATCAGACCGCACACTACAGGAGATCCCAGTGTGACTATTAAAGGAAATTAATTACCACCTCTTTTTACCTTTCAGATCAACTCTTCTTGATAATGAGAATAATTCCTTCGTTGTTACCACTAGTATTATCAGCTGAGAGAGAATATTTTTTCCTGGTGTTCCATTCACCACTGTTGTGCATTTGTATGTTCTGAAAATATGTGCTTCCAATGGATGCATTGCATCCCCTTCCAGGGGAAGTCCCACAGACTGGGCTTGGGCTCTCTGAAACACAGCAGTACCCTAAAATACCTGCTCCTGTGCATCGATAGGTGTGAAACAGCATCATGGAATCAAAGAATGGGTTAGGTTGGAAGGGACCTATAAAGGTCATGTAGTCCACTCCCCCTGCAGTAAGCAGGGACACCTTTAACTACATCAGGTTGCTCAGAGTTTTATGGGGCCTTCACCACCAGTCTGGGCAACCTGTTCTAGTGCCTCACCACCCTCATGGTGAAGACCATCTTCCTAATGTCTAATTTAAAACTACCCTGCTTGAGTTTAAAACCATTGCCCCTCATCCTGCCTCTATGTGCCCTTACAAACAACCCCTCCCCAGTTTCCTTGTAGGCCCCTTCGGGTACTGGAAGACCACTATAAGGTCTCTCCAGAGCCTCCTCTTCTTCAGGCTGAACAACCTCAACTCTCTCAGCCTGTCTTCACAGAAGGGGTGCTCCAGCCCTCTGATCCTTCTTACAGCCCTCCTCTGGACCCTCTCCAAGAGGTCCATGTCCTTCCTGTGCTGAGGGTTCCAGAGCTGGACACAGTACTCCACCAAAGTCATTCAGTGTGGCAAAACCTGGAACAGGCTTTAGGAAGGAGCATGTCAGCACAATGCGGGAAACCTCCCTTTCCTATACCTGATCCTCTCATTGTGTTGGTCGCATGTGGCCATCATACCAGGTCTGTAAATTTGGCGATTGAGGATGCCTAGAAATAACCTTTCAGAAACAGTTGATACCTTTGAGGCCAAGTAAAAAAAAAAGTAAAGATTTTCAATCTAAATTATTTTCCATGTAGCCCACCACTGTAAAATAGCGCAGCAAAAAACAAGGAGATACTCTTGCTTTTTTAGGCTACTCTGGTTTCACAACCTCCTTTTGCAGATCCTGGTGTATTTTCCAAATACATCTTGCATAAACTCGCATGAGAAATTTTTCTTGCTGCAAAAGTCAGAATTGAGGTCAGAACTGGACTAAAAGAAAGCTCATTACAACTTCAACATCCGTAATCCACCCCGAGGAAAGAGATGAATGCAGCAGTGGGCTATGGGTACATTGTTTCCATTGTACTCTTGATTAACTTATAATTCACAAGTGAGGGAGTGTGAAGGAAACTACTGACTGATGGAAGGTCACCAATTCCAAGAGGAAATAAATGATATATAGGCGTCCCATTCATCACTTTATTTGTGTAACGGCATTTTGGATTCTGTCTCTCCAGGGTAAAGCCCATTTAAAGTCTTTTAATATTTTTGCAAAGGCAAGGCTGGAAAGCTTGTGTAATCTCAGTAACAAAAGAAACATATATAACATCCACATCATCCCAGGACAGCCTGTGACTTTTTCCTTGAAGAGGGCGCTAATTCCCCAAATTATTCATGATTTTCCTTGGATGGAGGCCAGTAATTATCATGATCCTTTCAACCCCACATGAAGATGTGCCATCACCCTATTATTTCTAGTACAATAACAATCCTAAACTTCGCTGTAAGGTTCACCTTTATATTAGGACAAGCATCTGCTTCTTGGAAAATCCTGATTACAGTCACGGCTCTAAGTTCTATCAGCTCCCCAAATCCTGGTATCAAAGAATATATGGACCTGTGCATGATGCTCTTTCCTTCAGGTTTTACAGGAATAAATTATTATAAATTATAACCAAATTATTAATGAACAAAATCTATGTAGCAAAGTAAGTGCATCAGTTGCTCCTTTCCATTGGAGAAAAGCAGATACCCTGAAATACTCACCTAGCTCCTGAACCAGTACCTCACTTTACCACATTGAAATGGAAGTGGCGTTAACAGTAGCTAGCCTAAGCCTGGAAGAAGTAGTAAGGAATCAACATACTCCACTTGCAAAAGCTGTAGAGGGTTTAACTAAAATAAGACTCAAACCGAGAAAGCGGTGAGTAATATAGAAAATCATGGGCAGAGAGAGAAAATCCCTGGGTGCATATCCCTCTATTTACTTCTTCTGTTAAAGCAACGCCGTGGCAATAGGGCGGCCGGAGGTGAAGGGAACGCTCTCACGCTTTGTTTTCTCCTACAGTTTACTGCAGAACTAATAAACACTCTGCTGCCCAGAGTCAAACTGGCGCATGTGACCCCCTGCGTTTTTGCTGGCTAATACGGTTGCTCTGGAGCAGGTCAGTGCACATTCTCACTTTCACTTACTTGGGACAAATGCAAACTAAGTGTACCATGAAAAATTGCAGCACGTAACATGGCGTCCAAAGGATGATGTATGCCTCCGCTGTGATATTTTTATTGTGCCTCAGAGAAAACCCATTTTAATGCACAGCTGCGAAAAGAACCACAGGTCTTAGAGTGAAAAAAGACACCAAGTAACCAGCGTGGGCTGGCATTTTCTGTCACATTAGCTGGCAGAATTGCAAAAAACGCGTGGCGTGGGGCATCAGCCGCATCTTTCTGGGGTTTTTTTATTATTATTATGTTCAAATTTATATTTTTCCAGTGGCAAATTGGAATTTAATTAAGTCCTGATGGCTGAATTTTATACCGATACCTGTCTGGAAGGCAGGCAGAGAAACAAGGGAGAGCTATGGTATGCCTACAGAATACTGAAGCATGAAGGAAGCGAGACACAATATTAAAATAAATTCTTAAACTCTGCAGAGAATGTCTCTATTCAGCCTAATGTGCAACAAATATGACACAGTGTGTATGACAGAGGGAAAAAAATAAATCTTCAGCCAAATTCTGCCTCTGTCACAGCTACAGCACACAGCATGGCTGGAGCTGGGCAGACCCCTCACCCAAACCGTGACTCCACATTAGCAGGAAGCCTCTTTAGAAGAGGGAAGCAGCTGCTGTGCTCGCTCATTCCAGCTCTGCTTTAGCGGCACGATAAAGTGCAAGGTCCCAGTTCCAGGTTGTTTTTACAGAGCTTCAGCTCCACTCGTGGTGAAGGGCTTGGTGGTATTCCTAACTGATGTGAGTGAGAACAGAGACTGGCCTCATGTCTCCATCCCAGCTGAAGTGCTGGAGGATGCCTGTGGGAGAACAGAATTACCCCAGCACCACACCTGGGTGGGGTGATGCTGTGGGGGGGATGTGGTTTTCACCGAGGACGTGGGAGGTCAGAAGGGCAGGTTGAAAAGCTTCGTGCACTCCAGAGAGGCACAAAATCAAGATAATTGGTTTGATAGTTGAAGAATAAGGAAGCAGCAGATGTCTTTGAATGCGTGATGAGAGCAACAGGTCAGAGTCTTGGCTTGTGGTGAGCGAGAGAAGGAGAAGAAGCCTGTCTTCTGAAACTTGGCTCAAAGCTTCAGTCTTTTTTTGAACATCTCTTTGGGTTGAAAACCTATGATCCTTCTTTTTTTTAATTTTTTTTTTGTCTTCCTATGGCTTCCACATAAGAGTGACTGCTTCTGTCTGCAGTTTAGTTCCTTAGGAGTAGACTAGAGAAGGAAAAGTGTCTGCACCTGTGAAAAGGATAATACAGGGGAAAGGGTCAGAGTGCCTCTGTTTCCCAGGGAGCCTTCATGATGTACCTCACCACCGACTCAAAGAGAGGTTGAAATCCACGGCATAATCGGTATAATTCCTAGCAGCACCTGGATTTTCTTTCAGGGTTTCTCATCCAAGCTTTGCCCAGCCTGTTATTGCTTATCTGTGCAATTGAAAATCATCTTAGAAGCCAGAGAATTGGAATGCAACACGAAATAGCTGAAAGCAAGCTATGAATTTAGGAGCTGTGCTAGCCATTTGGAGATTTTGTTTATCTTTTTGGGTTTGTTTTTTTGTTTGTTTGTTTGTTTATGGGCAATGGGCAAGTTAGAACCTTACAATGTACTCCTGAGGATAGGCTACATAAACTCTGCTCCTGTTTCTGAAGTCCAGTACCAGTGTTTTTTCTCCTAGAAAAATGTAATTCATTCAGATAAAAGAGAGTGAGGTTGACTTTGAAAATTAAAATCAATGCTTTAATTCAATACACATACAATTACCAGCTGTCGAATGGCATGTAATGCACTTTTACTGAAAAAAAACCACAACAGCACAAAAGACCACAAAGGAGGCTTTGACAAATGTTAGAATTCTCATAATGAATTTTTTTTGGTGTTTTTGAAAGCAAGATTGCAAAGTTAAGCACTGCAGATGATAGGGCTTTATGCAGAGGGCATAGAAGGACCGATAGTGTTTTTCGGAACACATATCGCTGCTCTCTGTAATGCTCTGTTGTCACAAATATATGGTGATTAGCTATTTATCAGCGTGAAAGCACATCATAAAACATTCCACATATCATTGAGTTTCTAATAATCTGTGTCACTGTGAAGATTAATACATTAAGTCAGTCCACAAAACTTCATGAAATACCTTCCTTTGCCAAGATTTGTGTTGGGCTTGGCAAACAGAGGATGAAACGCGGCTCAGACGGGAACATCTACTTTTGTTGACTGGTCTGTGAAATAACACACTTGTTTTTTCACTCTGGGGTGACACTGTTTCGAGGTGGTAATAAGAATGCCCCCTGGTAGCGTTGTCAGCAATATCTCACCTGCCTGCTCTGCTACTACAGTCCTCCTTAGACTGTGCTTTGTTAGGGACGTGACTTAGCTGGGATTGGACCCCTGCGGGTCCTTCTGCCGTGTGAAATCACGCTAAAGACCAGCACTGCCTATCAAGGGCAGTATTTTCAATTTTGAATGTCCAGAGGTCAGCACTTAAATCCGTATTTACTCCTGTGACTAACTGCCCTCCCAAGCACCCACATGTCCTTCAGTTCCCGTGATTTATAACCACCTGTGTTTCCACTGATGCTTCTCTAGAGCTCCACTGTGCCTAAGGATACACTGGAAATCATATTTTATCTAAAAGATAACCAATGTAATTACTGTTTCTGGGGAAAAACAAAACAAAAAAACAACCAACCAACAAAAAAACCCTCCACCAAAGCCCCTAAACAAACAAAAGCACACACACAAAAAAAAACCCCACAGAGAAACAAATCAACCATAACATTGATAAAAGGGAATTGTTTCAAATCACAGAAGACCTCTGAAAATCCGTCCATGTATGCAGGCAGCTAAATATGCTGCCATCACTAGCTTAAAAACCCTGTGTTTGAAACGTTGCCCTGAGCCCACTCAGAACTACACGATTTGAAATGAGATTAATGATGAATCCAAGGGAAATATAACCTTCTCAGGTTAGAGAGTGACTGATGACACCCATCCCCAGTTCATGGGGGAAGGTGGGAGTTCATTTAGATTGATTTATTAATGTTTTTCCCAGAGTCAGTAAAATACTTGATAATTAATGGCACAGAAATATGAGTTCAGCTGAAATCCTCCATAAATTAAAAGTATTTAATTTAATAGTAATTTAGAGGATTTTGCAAAGTGCCAGAGCAAGATAACTGCATTTGCAGAGGAAGCAAGATTGAGGGAACTGTCTCCTGGGCTGATGCAAGTAATGTATCTTTGTAGCCATGCAGGTCAGAATCCAGTAGCAGGATTGCTATCCTTCACATCAATATTTCCATGAAGAAAGTGAGACAGGGAAAATATATCAGGGAAAACATTCTCTCCCGTTTCACTCCTCGGTCTTTAGCCGACTACAAAACAGATTGCCACACGCTTCACAGTGTAGTAGTATGAGACTCCTTGTTATTTCTCAGGATGGGATGATGTCAGGTTTAAAATAGCCTGGAACTGGACAGCAGACCGACTGAAGCACAGCTGCAGCTGCGTTTTGGCTCATTCCAGGGAAATAATTCTGACTGATAAAGAGATAAGAGCACATCGAAGGAATGCCAGCCTTTTAATGGCTTTCTGTTCCAGCCTCCCTTGACCAACATCAGCTTAAACCCTTTTGGACACCCAAGCAGTGGCAGCCAAACTCCCATTCCTCATGGCCAAGGCGTGCATCAGGCTTTGGCATCTGTAGCAGCTCTCAACGGGCTCCCAGATATCCAGCTCCAACACACAAGATACGTTGTTCAAGCAACATGGAGCCTCTGACCTGGACGCAGTACTGTGACAGGGAGCAGGGATGATGTGTGCTGATGCAGGAGGAAGGCGTCAGGGTGCCATGGACTCCAGGAGTGGTTTCTCTCAAGGGAGGAGTGTGGTGGCCCAGGGTGCCACAAGCAGGGGTGGGGAAACAGGGCAAGGAGAGGCTGCTGCTGCCTGAGGGATGAAAACCCCATAACTGGGTTCCTTAGTGCACCTCTTAGCCCTTTTGGCTTCCAGGGCTTGGGCTGAGGTACCTATTTTTCCTAGAAAACAGGCCAATTAGACATTAACAGTGCAACATCAAAAAGCGTGGGTGACATAGACACCAATGTGCATTGCAAAATTCCCATTTCTGTCCAATTTTCCCAGGAATTTAGGGAATACAGAACAATATACTTAGCAAAGGTAGGTTTTATTTCTTCCTTTCCTGTGTCCTTGAGAGCGAAGTGGTTAGAAACAGCAAGGTGAGGGTTTTCAAAGGAGGGAGCTGTAGGGCTGGGACTGAGATTTGGATGAGGATCTCTCTTTCTCCTGTCCGTTTGAAAAAGGCCCACTCTGCTTTGAGGGATTTGAGACACTCCCTGCCACAGATTTTAGGAAGACTGGAACATGTTCAATCATGGTCAGAGAGGATAAAGTGCACTTAATTCTCTGCACTTTAGGTGGTTTACATTGGCACAGGCTGAAAGGTTTAGAGTTCTGAAGTTTACACATTCACAAAGTCTTGGTGTTCAGATTTAACATCATGTACTTTTTTCACTTGAACAAGGAAACAATAGGGACCAGCAGAAAAGTTTTTTCAGGAACTTGCCTTTTGAAGTATCTAAAGGAAGGAGGATGGGGGGAAGGGGAGAAGGGGCTGGGAAACATCCACAGAGAACCAAAAAATTTCTTGTTTAAAAGCAAAGATCCTAAGATCCAAATACCTCTGTTTTGCATGGTGGCAGGATGAAGTAGAAGTCGTTTAAAGTGAAGTGCTGTGATAACAAATGTTATAGTACCTTTGACAGAGTTTCTATAAATTAATGTCTCTTCTGCAGACACTAAAGGTGCTAGTTTCTATAGCCACCCTGGAGACTGCTTTAAACCCACAAGGAGCAGCGGTAACATCTCTGTGACCAAACACCCCAATCCATCCTGTGACAACAGCTTTTTCCTGGGGGTCCCTAAAATTGCCTTCAGCATCCCTCTTTTTTTTGTGTGTGGATTTTAGAAACAGGACACAGGACCCTCCCTTTTCTCCCCATCTCGACCCATCGCCCCGCGTTTTACCTCTCCCAACAGCTTCACACAAGGCTGTGAGCCAGAGGACCCGATCCCAGCCTCAGCTCCCTGCCAACAGCTTCTCTTTCTTTCCTCCTTTTTCTCTTTCAACTTTTTTTCCACATAAATCGAGCTGCCCTGAACAACTTTTCTTTTGTGGTTTGGGGTTTTTTTTATTTTCTGGGGGTGACACTGGGTAAATATGTAAACTAGCAAACCTACACTGAGCTGCATTGATGCTTCACTACTTGTTTAAGGCCAAATGCCTACAAGAGCTGAGTCCCAGTAGCAACTGCAGAAGAGACGGCTTGCAAACTCACTTACTTTCTGCAGAATAGTTAATCCTGATTTTTTCTTATTTTATTTTTAAGCTGCAAACTTCATCGTGCTTTGAGGGTTCAAGTCCTATTTTTCCATATGTGGTGCTCCAGTAACGGCCATGGCACTCTGAAATAAAACATGATTCAGCGTGAGTAGAGATCTAAAACTATGTCAGGGTTGTTTTTTTTTCTTCCACCTCCTAGTTTTTACCCTGGTAATTATAAAAGATAGGTAACTGTGTGCAACAACTCAAGCTTTTTGGGACATAGACACATACTTAGCATGTCTCTATGACTATTTGACGCAGATGGCAAATAAAATAGCAAGTCAGCTTGACATTCTGACAGCAAATTTTCTTGCAAGTTGAAAGGGGAAAACGCACATTGAGAATGGAAAGCAGCACCCATCATAGCCAGAAGATGCTTTCCTACCAATATCATTTGGCACAGAAGAGATACATTATTTTGCAGTTCTAACTCACGGAGTACATAAGCGTGAAGTGAATCAGCACATCAGCATTTCACTGTGGTTTTTCAGAGTGTCTCTGTTCTTCCCTTTCAAAGTTAATATCTGGCAGAGGCATAATTTGATATTTCGCTATGGGGCTTTTAATGACTTCTCTGTTTCTGAAACGCCACAGTTGAGCGAATATGCTAAAATTTAAGTGCACTTTACACTCTGTGGACTGTATCCTGCATTTAGCCTGTGTTCAGGAGGACATTAGCTGGAGACTTTTTGAAATCTCTGTTTCATTTTGGTCAATAGGGAGAGTTTAAAGTATGATATGAAGTAGGAAAATGCTGGCATATGAATCAAAAATATCAACAAAAGCAGTTACAGTTCTCTCTCATTTCCCCATTTAATCAGTTTAAAGCTGGTTTTATGCTAATCAGTCTGGGTCACTGGAATGCACTTTTGGATTAAAAAACAGGAGTTTTTAAAGTCCTTTCCTCGTGTAGGGTGCCTAGGAGGATACACGAATTCTGGAGCCAGATCAGTGTTAATTTATCCTAAATAATCAGATTCAGGACCAATTTTATATCAAAAGCAACCTTTCCAGGCTCTGCATTAAAACTGAAGGCGCAGCCCAAGCTGTAAAATTTGTTGTCTTAGGTGTTCTTGAGGGCCGTCCTTTTCCGAGTTGCACCCATCCAGAGGGATGCCCAGGACAGGGGCCGTTCCCCGAGCACCAAGGCAGCAGGGGAAAGCTGGCTGCCTTGCAAGCTCCCCATGCGACGCCACCGCGCCACGTCACGCAAGACAGCAGCGTTGCACCACAAAAATAGAACCTCTGTCAATTACGGTTGAGGAGGCAAAGCCTGCCTGTAAAATTCAGACACAATCCCCTGCGAGCACTGCGGCCAACAGCAGAAAAAAGGACACGGGGTGCAGTAGGCACTGATGAATTACAGAAATTGCCATGCAGGGAGGCGATACCACCTTCTAAAGCCAGACTTTCACTGGGGAATGATTATGTGGGGATTTTTCCTGCTGCTGTGTAGGCTTTGGGATCATTTTCTCTTCTTCCTGTCTTACGTTTTTTGTCACGCTGACCCAGAAGAGTTATCATTACCTGAAATAAATAAAAAAGATCAGGAAGTGTGATATGCTCAGAACATAGAGGTGGGGGCTTTTGATCTCTAAACATTTTGTTTTTCAAATCACCATATTCCCAGTAGCACAGCAAAAAATCATTTGCCTTAATGCAATTGCTAATAACGATGATATCAACACAAACCTCTGTTTGTTCATATGTTGAGCTTATTGAATAAAGAAGCTTATCATTTATCTGTGTAGAAGCTTTTAATTAGTTTTCTGAATTTACTCCAGAGATTAATGGGCAGATAATATTCAATATATGCTTTATTGTTTTCATTTCTTTATTGAGATATCTGAATTTGTATGCTCTTCCCTCTTTGATCTTTTACACTTTCCCTGTGCTAGAAACTGTAAAATATTTGGCTGCAGACTCATAAAAAAAATTGCACTAGTCCACTGCATCTGGGTGGTGGTGGGTGGTTTATAATGTAGGACACAGCCGCAAATTCAACTCCATCAGGGATTATAAACTGTGCTCAGAGAAGGCGGTTTATACTGGTGTCACTCACTGGCACCTTTCAAGGTTTCCAGTAGCTGGCCGGGGAGGTGCCTTTTCCTGCTTCCACACGGGATGAATACCTTGTGACCTCAGCTTTTTCTTTTTTATTGAGATTTCTTTTGGCCTTTTCCCCAGAGCTGCCACCTTTCCCCCTGACCATGACCATGGTTTGCAACCCAAAGAGAAGGAAATAGGTGCATCAGACTTCAGTATTAAATCATATGCCTGCAGTACACCTACCTGGCTGAGGCTGGCCAGTGCCAGATGCCTTGGAGGAAGAAGTCACAGATTCACAGAATCATAGGGGTTGGAAGGGACCTCTAGAGATCATTGAGTCCAACCCCCCTGCCAAAGCAGGTTCCTTTGGACAGATCTCACAGGTTGGCGTCCAGATGGGTCCTGAATATCTCCAGAGGAGACTCCACACCCCCCTGGGCAGCCTGTCCCAGGGCTCTGTCACCCTCACTGGGAAAAAGTTCTTCTGCATGTTGGTGCGGAACTTCCTGTGCTCCAACTTGCAGCCATTGCCCCTTGTCCTGTCCCCACAGACCACTGAGAAGAGGCTGGCCATTTCTCCCTGTCTCCCACACTTGAGATATTTATAAACATTAATAAGATCCCCTCTCAGTCTTCTTTTCTCAAGGCTGAACAGCCCCAGTTCGTTCAGCCTTTCAAAGCGACACATTTCGGAGCTGGATGGTTGAAGCACATGAAGTAGGACAGGCACAGGCAGGGCAGTGGCTGCTGCCTGCTTACAGCATGTCCAGGAAAGTGCTGTTCGGTGGGGAGGGCTGTGGTCACCAGCAGGATGCTGGTCAGTGGGCTCCCCCCATGGCAGCCAAGCCACTCAGATGTCTCCTTGCTGCCATGCGCCCTGGGCACCACAGCATGGCTTTTCTGACCCCTGGATTTCCTTGCTCTTTGTTGAAGTCCACATGGGGACCAGAGTGGGTGAAACTCAGCCCTTGGGCTGTTTAGGAAAAAGGGCTTTAGATCCATGCCTCCGAGGGACCAGCAGGCACTAGCCAATATCCACAAGCAGCTGCCATCCTGGTGCAGGGGCTGTGCCCTCTTGTCACCAGGAGGGGAAATTGAGCCCAAGCTGCTGAATTCATCTCTGTTCTTCTTCATTTCTGGCGTCTCAGGAGAAGGTGCACCTCCAAGTGCAGATAAAAGGGAATGGAAATCCTAAGTAAAAAATGCATCATTTTTATTAAAAATAGTGCCCTATGTAAATATTAAGTTCAACATCATGGTTTTGTTGGCCCAGTAGGAGAAGGATTAAAAATGCTCATTAATGCGATTTAAAAGCAGGAGTTCAGTTATATTAGCTACAAAAATATAATTATCATAATTAAGATTGCAAAGCACTAATGAAGCTCTTTAATAATTATCCTTTTTCCTTGGAGATTCATTTTGTAAAACCTGATTTGAATTTTACATCATGCTGGAGAAACTTTGTAAAAATGGGAACCGCTGGTAGCACGAAGAGGCTGAGAGCAGCAGCACTTTGCACATCGGTGGGGATGTGCCAGCACCACAGCTGGAGCCTCACTCAGCCTGAGACAGGAGGGGCTCAAGGGCTTAAGCGTTTGAGATGCTGCAACCCTGGTCTGATGCTGTGTCTGAACTCTCAGCGGGTTTATGGACAAAACTGAGGGAGGTTGTGTGTGTCTGGCCTCTCAGTCTCTAGGCTTTGGTGTCCCCAGACAAACCCAGAGCTGACTGCCCCCTCCTGCTCAGGTCGTGTCAGGAATGACCATAAAACTCCATAGGTTACATCGTTCAGTGGCAAGGGAGACAGCAAGCCATACAGAGCAATAGTCTGTATGGACACAGGCTTGCAGGGTCTCTCCTGAAGAGAGAAAGCAAGTTCTCAAAATTAAATGGCAACAAATTGTCCGCTTAAAAATATCTCCCCAAAACAGCTTTCCATGATTCATCTCCCCAGATGATTAAATATTTAGTTCTGCTGACAGGAATATGATAGTTACTATAGAGCAAAAAATTTAGTGCAGTGTGTGAGTTATAAGCAGATACGTTATCTGGCTGTTAACACAAAAGTGATGGGATTATTGGTGGTGATATCTGTATTTATTCCTTTAGATTGTATAAGGTTTATTTTTTTTTTTTCTTGCCCTGATTTAGGCCACAGCTTTGTTTCTTGCACAGAGCAGGCTGTTGTTTCCTGCAGGCTCTGGGGAGGGTTGGTCGTGTTTCCCCTCACACCTCCCACGTCTGGCCAGAGCAGTTGAGTTTTCATGGGTGTCACCACGCTGGAACACCCGTGAGGATGGGGAAGGCCGAGGACAACACTCGTTGCCTGGCTCAAGTCCTAGTGTATTCCTTGGAGCTGGGCCCACTAGTTCTTGCTGGTTGAAGAAGCCATCAAGGTCCCACCAGAGCAGGGAGAAGGAAAGGACACTGAGAGAGGACAGTCCTTCACCCCAGGTCCTGCTAAATGGAGGAGAAGCTGCCACATCATGTTAGGTACCTCAAACCAGAAGGAAGTTTGGCTTCATGTTTAGTTTCTGCTTTCCTGCTGAAATCTTATGTGTGGAAGGGGCACCACTGCACCTGGTGCAAGGGGTGGCAATTAATTTGACAGCACTGTCAAAAATTCAGAATTCCCTTCTGGAGGAAATTCCTGTGCTGTTAGTGAAGTTACTCTCAGGCCCAGAGAGTTTAAAAGAAGAATAATTAGGTACTTTGAGAGCCACCTACAACAAACAAACAAGCTAAAGGGGGGCAGGGGGAGGAGGAATGAGACCAACCTATGTCAGCTCCTGGACGTCTCGCTTTACACTCCAGTGCCACTGTAGCCTGTTTAATTGGATGGAAAGGATTAAAAGGATCTTGCCGAGACTATCGCTCACAGGAGAGAGAAAAAAAAGAGCAGCTTTGACAACAGTCCCATCGAAAAAGACTGATTTTTTGCTTGTGTTAGCGTTTCCCAGGTAGTTTGTGCCAAACAAAACAACAATCCTTGAGGTTTTGACAAATGACCCTTCGCAGTGTTCCACTCGCCTGTTCTGCCGGTTTGCCTGTCCTGGGCAAGCGTTTGACCATCAGAAGCTCATAGGTCAGTTGTTACATTATGCTACTTATTTAAATATTTGTAGAAACAGGTTTTTACAACTGTGAATACTTTATAACAGAGACCCATTTCCAAGGGAAGGTTTCAGAGCTAGTAATTACAGCATCATCTGTGCGGCTCTACCTCTGCATTCAGGCCTGGGTTTTGCAGAGATAGGCACACATGGGGGACTTCTAACAGCACTGTAGAGTTAAGCGCATGTTAAAGTCTTTGCACATTCGGGTCTTCTGATACTATGAGGATTAAAGTTTTATAAATACCTAAAACAGATTAAGAACATGAGGAGGAGAGAGAGAGAAAAATAACAGGTTTTGCAGTCAAGTGCCATTCTCACGAGAAGCATTTTTCTTTTTTTTTTTTTTTTGCTAATTCTATCATAAAGTGAATTCTTGGTTTTTTTTTAAATAAGTGTCTGAAAATGACATGACAGACACCTGACGTACAGACATACAATGTTAAGATGTGTCTCTCTCAGCCTTTTCTCCTAGGTGGCAGGTTTATAAAGCAGGGGGGATGTCAGTGTAGGGGAGACGGTGCACAAGCTATTTGTAGCACAGAAGAGCAAAAGCATAATAAAATAGACTTAAAGAACATAGATAATATAGGAACTAATTCAGAGGGATTGAAATGCTTAGAATGTTCCCAGTGGTAGGTAGCCAGCTCAGTATATCCAGAATCACAGGATGGTTCAGATCAGAAGGGGCCTCAGGAGGTCTCCAGTCTGACTGCCTGCTCCACACAGGGCAGGCTTAGAGGTCAGACAAGTCTGCTCAGGGCTTTGTCCAGTCAGGTCTTGAAAACCTCCAAGCATAGGGATAGCACAGCTTCTTCAGGCTGCCTGCTCCACTGCCTGTCTGCCCTCATGGAGAAGTTTCTCCTCTCTTTCTACTTATACCCATTATTTGTCACTTTCTCACCCTATACCACCATGAGGAGCCCAGCTTTGGCTTCTCATCGATTCCTTGTAGGCACTGGGCAGCTGTAAGATGCTCCAAAGCTGTTTTATCTAGACCAAGCCAGCCCAGGTCCCCCAGTTCCTCCTCATGAGGGAAGTGCTGGAGCCCTGGGGGAGAGGCAGGAAGTGTTCACTGCTGAGCTTCTTCCAGTTAAACGTGTATCTTTTCTGTGCTGGTGGGCCCAAAACCAGACACTCTACCCTAGATGTGGTCTAACAAATGCCAAGTCAAGTGGGATAATCCCTTCCCCTGAGCAAGCTGTGCAGTCCATGCAGCCCAGGGTGCTGTTGGCCATCCTCACCAATGCATACCACCAGCTCAGGGACAGCATGCTGCCTGCTGCCTGACAGGCTTCCTAGGGCCTTAACTGCAGAGCTGCTCCCTGGTCAATCCACCTCCAGCTTGCATCAGAGCCGAGGCCTCTCCATTCCCACATTCAGGACTTGGCAGTTGTCCCCATTGAATTTCATGAGGTTCTTGACAGCTCTTTCCTCCAGCCTCTCTGGGTCCCCACCATGACAACAGCCCTGCCTTTGAGCATGAAGCTTACATAAATAACATCCACTGCTCTCTCCCCATCCACAGATGCTGTCATTTCATCATAGCAGGCAGTCAGGTTACTCTTGGTAATTCCATGCTGATTGTTCCTGATCACCTTCTCCTTTGTATGTCCAGACGTGCGCGCCAAGAGGACTCTGCATGCTTTCCCAGGGGCTGAAGTGAGGCTGACTGGCCTGTTGCTCCCTGGATTACCCTTCTGGCCTTTTTTGAAGGCAACATTTGCCTTTCTCCAGCCATAAGGGACCTACCCTGTCTCCACAACCTCTGAAAGATGATCAACATAGCAAGTACACCACCAACTCTGCCAGCACCCACAGAGGCAGGTTATGAGGCACCATAGACTTGTGTGGGTCAAATTCCCTCAAGTTCCCTAAGTTGACCTTCACTGGCTGCTGGTCCTTCTGGTCCTCGCTGAACCCTGCCTCCAGCACAGGGTCTTGGGAGACCTCGCAGGTGAAGGCATGAGCATCTCAGCCTTACCCATATTTGTCGTCACTAATTCACCTTCCCAGCCACCCCCAATGCTGCAGCAATCCCATATTTTCCTTGTTCAACCTTTGGCTACAGGTGTAGCCACTGAAGCTCTTCTTGCTTCTCTTGATGTGCCCTGCCAGTGTCAACACTAGGTGAGCTTTGGCTTTCCTGGCATCAACCCTACGCATCCAGTAGAGTCCACGCAGAAAGACAGTAGCTCCGGTGGATGATTTACCATCCCTTGTCACTCCGCTCACACAGAGCTTTGGCAAATGTTTGGCGGGGCACAGACTAGTAGTGACTAATCCTGAAGCGGCCCCGTGCCTCAGTTTCCCTGCTGAAATGCGCCCATCAACCCCAGCACGCACCAGCTGTGCTCTGCAAGGCCTCTGCTTCTCCCAGCGGCAGGTGTCACCCCGCAGGGATGACGCGGGGATCCGGGCCGCCTCGCGCACCCCGTGGCAGGCCCAGGTGCCTCACGGCCGCGGCACGTTCAGAAGGCGAGAGGGCTGCCAGCAGACCATTGCAGTCACATCCTCCTCCCGTCATCGCACGCAGAGATGTTACCAAACTGACCTACTTTCCCCGTCCGCCCACGGAAGGCTAATCCTGTTTAGCATTGCTGGAAGGGGCCGGGCACGCGGAGAAGTGCTCCGAGTTACACAGATGGCAGTCTTTGCTGATTAATGTTAGTTTAATTTGTTTGCCTTTCTGTTTCCAGCCGTGCGAGGGGAGAGCAGAGCAGCAGTTGAACCCGGGGATTCACTTAGCCTGTTCACTGAAGTCTGAATGGCTTGAGTCATTCAGTAATAATAACAAGGGGAAGAAGGAGGATAACGAGCGTGCATGCACTGATCTTCATCAGAGATCCCAAGCGCGGCACAAACTTCACGCGCTGCTCGTAAGCTGGAGATAAAAGGCGCCTCTCACTTACCCTGGCCACGCTCCATCACAGCGCTGCTGACGTCAGCCATCTCACTCCTGACTTCCACTGATAGGAATTATACCACATCCATAAAAGGTTTGCAGGCAACTCACCCTAAAATTCAACCGGCACCAGGGGAGATGGAGGGGGGGAAGCTGTCAAGTAGCACACAGCAATAGGAGCAACATTTCTGACCTACAGAAAAGAATACTTGTTCCCACTAAAGAGGAATAATATAAATAAACCCAGAATGTGTTCTGAGCCTTTACTTCTCTTCATCATTTGCTTTAGCATAGGATGGGAATGGTTGGACTCAATCATCTTCAAAGGTCTCTTCCAACCTTGTGATTCTGTGATTCTGTGATCATAATACCATGATACTCAGCTGAATTACCTGAGAACACCTCCCTGCCATCCCCAGTTCACAAGAGTGGAGCGTTAATTTATGTCAAATTCCATCATTTTAATTGTCTGCATTTGGATATTTTTTTTTAACATCTGTGTTGCTTTAAGCCCATTAACTGCCTAAATCTTCATTGCACATATGTGTATGAAACATGGAGGTGCCCATGAGGTTCATGAAGTCCAATATTTTCTAAAAAAAATTTTTCTTTTCTTTTTTTGGAACTGACTGATTTGTTGATCGATGACAAGCTCAACAGCATGCTCTAGCAGCTCAGAAGGCCAACTGTGTCCTGGGCTGCATCAAGAACAGCATGGCAAACAGGTCAAGGGAGGTGATTCTGCCCCTCTGCTATGGTGAGACTCACCTGGAGTACTGTGTCCAGCTCTGGGGTCCCCAGTACAGGAAAGACATAGAGTTGTTGGAGCGAGTCCAGAGGAAGGCCACAAAGATAATCAGGGACTGGAGCACCTCCCATATGAAGACAGTCTGCAAGAGTTGGGCTTGTTCAGCCTGGAGAAGAGAAGGCTCTGGGGAGACTTAATTATGATCTATTTAAAGAGGCCCTACAGGAAAGTGCGGGAAGGACTGCTCATCGTTCATCAGGGAGTGTAGTGACAGGACAACGGGTAATGGCTTTAAGCTGAAAGAGGGTAGGTTTAGGTTAGATGTTAGGAAGAAATTCTTCACTATGAGGGTGGTGAGGCCCTGGAGCAGGCTGCCCAGAGAGGTTCTGGAAGCACCATCCCTGGCAGTGTTTAAGGCCAGGTTGGATGAGGCTTTGGGCAACCTGGTCCAATGGAGGTTGTCCCTGCCCATGGCAGGGGGGTTGGAACTAGATGGGCTTCTAACCCAAAGCATTCTGTGATTCTATGAAACCTCTAAACAACCTCTTTCCTAGTGTAAACAAAACATAGTAAACTACTGGAAGCATGAAGACTACGATGCACAGTCAGGCAAAAGCAGTCTGAACTGTAAAGCTGGAGACTTACTATGCTACTGGACTTTTCCTTTACTCACAAAACCAGCAATTCCCATATAATTGCCACATTACATGACCTGTGGTAACTGCAGACTGCTGTTGTCCCACCAAAAAGTCACAGTCCCTTTCCAAATAGCAATATCAGGAAAGAGATTTTTTTCCTATCTTAAGTTTTCTTAAAGCTACTCTGTTTACATCTTGATTGCTATGGGTTGGATCACTCTGTATCTAGTTATTGTCTCCAGCATGTTCTTGTAACAGTTCATATCAGAAGAACAAGGGTGGAGAGGCACAGTTAAGTTAGTATAAATCTGTTGATGATTTTCCTTTATACAAATGCTTCCTGTGTGTGTTTGTGCCATAGCCCTCATGGTGGGATATTTGAGTGCTTCATCCACATCAGAGAAACATGGAATAAGGCATCGAAAATAGTTAGAATGTCTCTTCTTGTCTGTCACCCCTTGACCTTTCCTGCCACTTCCCATTTACTGATCTTTCCCTTTGCCCCCCAGCAAGGCTTGGAAGGGAAATACTCTATTTGTTTGTGTGTATTACTTCATTTTAGAGCTCTGCCTTAGCTGAGAAGAAGGGGGAACAGCTGCCAGTGCCGAACCACAGCAGTGCTCACCAGCATGGGTGAGTGCACCCATGGGACAATGCTATTGTCCACAGTGCCCATCAGACCTTTTTCATTGTCCCCAAGCAGGGAACGTTGCAGCAGTACCAGCACAGTGACCCAAGCTGCACTGTCCTCTGTGCTAGTGGGTGGCTAGAAACTGTCATCCCCCCCCCAACTCCCCTATGGGCCCCTCTTGCTGTGTCCTGGATCCTACTCTCTGTGGACAGGATACTATTGCTTGCTTTCCCTTCCTAGGCACATGGGTGGATATGGCCTTTAAATCTGGAACCACCGGACCCACCCACATGCCTCCTTTGAAACACAGAGGGAGCTCATCCTTAACAGCCTCCTCCCTCCCCTTCGAGGAGGGAACCAGAGGGTGACTCCCTGTTTTGACAGGGCTCAGCATCTTGCAGATGTAAGATGGTCTATCAGCAGAGATGGGCACTAGAGGCTGAGAGATGCATCTGGAAGGAACAGGGGCATGTCTACCCTCCCCTCTGTTGCTCTTCCCTCCTCACAGGGTTAACCGTTGGTCTATCCTGGGGTCAGAAGTTAGTTCAAGACATTTCTTCCAGCATCCCAGTTTCCCACACAACCCTTTCCCATCCCCTGCCTATGAGAGGAATTTTCTCCAAGTGCAATATCATCATCTTTGCTTAGGATGGTGGTATTGTACCAGCATCCGGAGCGGTCTGAGGGTGAGGTCGGAGGGAAGGCTCAGGTACACCTGTAGTGGATGGGAAGCAACACCAGGGTATGGCAGGCAGTACCACTCTCCCCAGGACTGAGCATGACCTACACAAGTAGCTGAATAGCCCAAACAGGCCTTTGGGGTGGTAGAGGGCAATACCCCACCATGCTGGAGATGGAAGGGGAGGAAAAACTCTGTCATCCCCCACTGCTGCCCAGTGTAGGGCTGGACGAACACAAGCACCTTGGTTTCTCACCAGGCTTCCCCAGGCTCATCCCAGGACCTCAAATGGAGATTTCTGTCTCTGATTTAATTCAGCTGACTTAAATGAATATGGTTAGAAATTCTTGTTAAATGCCAGGCTGATTTATGGGAACTGAGATGAGCTGGCCACCTCGCAGCTTAGTGTGAAATCGACAGCTTACTTACAATTGAGTGCCAGTCATTTTATAGCATATCCTGGTGAGCAGCAGGACAGGAAGGAGAGAAACCAACCTCAGTGATACAGAAGAGTGGTAGTTTAAGTCGCTAAGAAACATGTTTCCAGTGCAGGATAAGGTGATCAGTGCCAGATGAATTTTATAATGCAAGCTCTGTGTCTACTGGGAATAGACTGTATCAAAATAAACATGTGCAACCTTTCTTCTGGAGAGTCCCTGGAGCGAGCTGGCACTCTGCCTGAATTACTTCTTTCCCAAGCAACTATTCATTGTATGAATGAATGTGTTGGGGGGTGGATGTTTGTGCTACAATTCTCCATCTGATAACTAAGCTGGGGGGTACATGGTTAACAGTTTAAACAGTCTTTTGTTTCCAAAATGCCACTCTTCCCTGCTCGTGGATATGTGTCTTTCTGTGGGTCTGAGTGCCCTTGGGATGGGAGTGTGTGAGCTTTCTCCACCCTATCCCAAGCGGTTCCCATCTTTTTCAGTGATACTTTCTTCACTCGTTGTAGATAATGATGATATTAAAGAAGGTCCAAATGTGACAGTCACTGCTAAATTCTCCATCATCGAGTTATATCATGTGGTGGTGTTGCCCTTGGGTTTCCAAATTCTCTTTGCTAGCTTGAAAGGATTGTTCAAATTTTGAGAAATCCTTTTGCAGCTTGGTTTTTGTCTTCTCTTTTCAATTACTGATCACCTTTGTCATCATAACGAATCAGAATTGCCTCCTAAACCAAACACTGATGGGGATGTGAGAGTAGATTTCCAGCTCGCTATTTGGGACCCTCCTAGCTGAAGGACTAGGAATGTAAAACAAGCAGGTTGCACTAAGTGCATGTCTAAGCTTCATGCCATGGGTTTCTCCTCCAGGTGTAAGCCAGCATCTGGTGTGGCTCAGGAGGGGGATGGCAGTACCAGTTTGCAACAGTCGTATACTCTGCTGTATCTATTTTATTGGGAACGGTTTTAATTTCATACGGTACATATGTACTGGCAAACGCTGTTAGCAGTGCTTACAATGCTCTGGAGATTTTGCTGTGTGAGCAAACAGAAGCAAAATGACAATTAGATATTGTCTAACACTAGCAACAGCACAGCAGGTCCAGAATTTCATGTCAGTCAGTGAGAAACCTTGTTTACTGGAAGCTGGCCACGAATTGCTTTACAGATCTAGCCAAATCCTTGGCAGAACAGACCAGTCAGACCTGTTGCTCTCTCAAAATAATGGTAGAGGCTTCCCAGCAGCGTAACTCCTTGATGGTTTATAGGGTACAGCTGGAGGAAGCTCCTTTCCATTAGGTACATTGTGCTCCTCCAAAACATCCGGGACTGAACAGCATTAACACTGACTCTCCCATCCACCCCCAGTCTTTCCTCAGAGCTACACGGAGCTCTTGTCCCCATATTCCTGCTTTCTACTGGGAATCTGCTACAACCAGAGGAGGCCTTGTGGTGTAGCAGAGGAAGACCTTCAGGGATTCAGAGACAGCGACTTCTTCTGCTAACACTGCCCCGTTTTGCTTGTCATGCCCAAGATTGACCAGAGACGCACGCAATGGAGCGTTTTGAGCCAAGGTCTAGCAAGGAAACATGGCAACATCGTGAATGCTAATCCTTGCCATAGTCCCAATGCTTTCATTATTCTTGAGTCGCATAGGTGAACATTTTGGTTACAATAAGTGAGCGAATAACAATGAAACCCACTGGATTTTGCTACTACATTATAGCCTGATTTATTTGAAAACACACATATTAGGCTAGTGGTCTGATTCCGGGATTGGGCAAATAACTACCTGAAGTACTTGTGAAGTATTGGTAAATAAAATTTAACTGGGTCTATAAATTTTCATAGCCTAAAATGTGGATTGGGATATGGTTGACTTGGCTGTTTTTCAAGACCAAATAGATTTCTGAAAAAAAAAAACCCATTAAAAACCTACATGGTATTGTTTGCTCTTTTGTTCTGTATAATAGAATTCAGCCACTTACATTTGCCAGTTACAACTGAAAAAGCCAGTCCCTCGGCCTTCATATTTCCTATTTATGCTGCTCCATCAAAGAGCGGAACGACATGAAGTAGCAGCTTTACCCTCCGATCAGTGACCTGTGGTTTTAACTCCTCATTACTCTTATATTTGATAAAACATTACAGGGTAGTTTCATGTTCTTAGCTAACTGCTGGGTAATGAGCAGGTGGAGTATTTCTGTAAGAGGACTAGTAGCGGAAGGAGGGAGTCTATTCACCGTTGTTACTATCAAAAAAGTTCTCACTCCTGTTTGGTGGTTGGGATTTTTGTCATAAAATGTTCTTTAAACAGACAAATGTACGTGTGACTCATATGTGGAAAGTACCACGGGCTTAAATAATGCATAGCAATTAACTTCCCTCCTTTCCCTCTCCAATTTTATTCATGTCTTAGATGTTGAGGACTCATTAAATGAGAAACCTTGATTTCTGGAAACGAGTGTTATCACGGCTTGTCATCACACCCCTGCTTTGAAAACCGACCCTTTGACAATGTCCGGGGTTTGTAGCAGCATTGTGCTGCCTCTTTGGAACATATTTGTGCAGGATGCAGCAGCACACGGCTTTTGTGCCCACCATGGGCACGAGGCGCCGTGAGAGGCTGCAGCAGCAGCACAAGGCTTCCTCCTCGGGCTGAAGCGGTTATGACCCAAGCATCGCTTTCTCACAAGGCCACGGAGCAAAGCTGAGAAAGGCAGTGATCTGGTGACAAGTGTTCCTGAGGATCTCAGCCTTCAGCCAGGCTGCTCTTCTGCTTTTCTTTTCGCCTTGCCTACACAAATTTACCCTTTTACTTTCTAAACACATCTTGTGCTCAGAGTACTTTCTTCTTTGCTGGAGCAATTGGACTATAAACCTGACAGGAGGTCATGTTTTGGTGAGGACCAGCAGAAAGAGTGACTGGGATGGCGCAGTCCCCACGCTCGGTGCTGGTGCCAGCAGGCAGGCAGTCTGTCAGTCATTGCTGGCTATCTGAGAAATGGGGGGGGGGGGGGGGGGGGGGGCAAGGGGCGGTGTCATGGTTTGGCTGAGGCACTGGGATTTATGAGGACACTTTGAACTTGGGGTACAATTCATTACAGTTATACTGTCTCTTTGGGTTTTGGGCCAGGGCTCACCAAGGAGGACGAAGAGCCTCCCAGTAGGAAGCTCAACCTGAGGAGTCCGATGCGTCAGTGATGCTGGCTATTGCACTGGGGAGCGTTTTTTAGGGGAACGTGGGGATACTGAAAATGCCTTTTCAACTTGGGCTAGACTGCAGGGTTCATCCAGCCCTCAAGTCTGCAGAAAGTAACCTCCACACCAAAAAATCCCCTGAGAAGTACCTGGGTTTGTACTGTGCTGGTGCACCATGTTGTGCCTGGGAGCCTTGATCCCCGGCTGGAGCCCCTGAGGCTAGCGTGACGCTCAGGACTAACATTATCCACAATGGATGTTTCCTACTGTGGCATAAAGCACTGCTGACACATTTATCTGACCTGGATATCATCACTCTGTTATTAAAATGAAATAGAGTGACTCTGAGATTAACCTGCAAGCAGAGCTAACAAAATGGCATTTCATAATGATTCTCACATTCCTTCAACAGAAAAAACTGCTTAGACAATCTAATGGATGAAGATGAGAAAGACAGGGCAAAGAGGTGAGCACTTTTGCTTTTATAACTCTCTGTTTAACTTGTTATGTGCTTGATACTGTTTGTTGCTGCGGAAGCTGTTTTATCCATAATCAATTAATCAAAGAGAGAAAGAGTGAAATACAGCCAAGCACAACTTGAAAAACTGCCATCTCACAGATTCCTATTCTTGGCTGCCCTGTAAGAAGAAAATAACATAGCAATTTTTCCTGTGGAAAATGTCAAAAAAGCGAAGGCATTGATCGTTTTCTTCACATTACTGCAGAACACGAGAACTGAAGAACCAACAACGTACTCCTGCTGCTATAATACATCATCTGAGCTTCCCGGCTGTATAAAAATACGGGGGTTTTACAAAAAAAACCCCAAAACCAAACCACACAACATTTTGCAAAAAGCAAAAGAACAAAATAAGGGTTTTTTTCCCCTTTTATGATGGCATTTATTCAGCAATGCCTATCTCACAATAATGAAAACCCCCAGAAGTTGCCTTCAGAGCAGAGAAAGACCGTGAAAAGTGCTGTGTCAGCCCTAAACTGGCACAAACCTTTATTCACATGCATTCTGCACTACATCATCAAGTCCCGGCTGGTGGGGAATTGTTGCGAACGCTCTGCGGGGAGGGGAAGGGTGCATTTCAAGGCAGAAGACCCATGGCAATATAACTCTTAACAACTGTCAGATCTGACTGGCATCTGCAGAAAAGCTGTTTGGAAGCATTGGACGGTTGTGGGTTTGTTTCTGGACACGTTATCAATACTGCAGCCCGCAGTTTAATTGCTTTAGCGGGAGCCGTGGGTTGCCCGTATTTTTCCCCTTGGTTCCCTCTAATGAGAGTATTTCCAGTCCAGGCACAACTAGTTGATCCAGTTTCATCTCTTTTGATTCCTTCCCTGCTTCTTTTCCTCCCCGCAGCTTTTTCTCACCAATATAGGTCAGCACAGGCTGCAACCGAGCTCAACCATTCCCCTTTGCTCCCTCCTCTTAATGTGTGCATGCTCAGGCTGCAGAAAGCCTGCTTTTGATACTAGGAGCAAAATGCTGATGTCACTGCCTCCCCTCAGGTTTGCAAGGGGTGATCAGCTGAGGCCACGGGTCCACCAGACCCTGGAGCCATGCTGCTGCTTCTCTTCATGGGGGGCTTGATACCCCGGATGGGAACAGCATGGAGTACAGCTCTGCTTGTGGCTCTGCCAACCATCAGGCCCCCCCGGGATCAGGGAATAGGGGACCCCACTTTGCATCGCCACTTGCTTACAGCTTGGTATCTTCAAGATATTTGTATGCTAACTGTTTTAAAAAAAAAACCTGCTTAAATGAATCCATATGAGATAAAAATAGGATAACACGTATCCCCACTATCAACGATTGTCATCACCATCTGGTATGGTTTTCATGCCATTTGTTCCTGGAGGGAAATTTTGTCATACCCTGGGGCAGGCCTCTATCAAGGTGGATAAAAAAATGATAACTTTGAAAACAAAAAAAAAAAAAAAAAAAAAGGAAATGGCTTCTTTAAATTGTAATTTAAATACATTTTGAAATGTACGTTTTAGAAATAAATCTCAATTATCTAAATTTGAAATACAGTTTGAAATCAGAAGAGGCTTCATGAAGGTCTAAAGTTGCTACAGTGCACTCAAACTGTTCAGATTAATTTAAAAGCTACAGGGTCTCTTCCAAAGCTTTCAAGAGAGTCAAACTTGGGAGAAGCCATAGGCTGATCATTTTTCTGTTGTGTGTTGGAAACTGAGGACTCTCATCTGTCCCAGGCTGCAGGTGAAACACTTTCTTTGATTTCTTCTATTTGCTGTCATGACTTGGTCCCTCAGTGCTGAGAAACACAAGGTGGGGTGAAAAAGCCAAGAAAACTGTTCTCTTCTTTCATTGAATCATAGTATCATAGAATGCATTATGTTGGAAGGGACCTTTAAAGGTCATCTACTCCAACCACCTGCAGTAAGCAGGGACACCTTTAACTACATCAGGTTGCTCAGAGCTTCATCAAACCTGACCTTGAAACACAGAACCACTGGCTGGTTTGGCTTGGAAGGGGCTTCAAAACCAATCTAGTTTCAACTCCCCTGCCATGGGCAGGGACACCCCCCACCAGACCAGGGTGCCCAAAGCCCCATCCAACCTGGCCTATGACACTGCCAGGGAGGGGGCAGCCACAGCTTCTCTGGGCAGCCTGGGCCAGGGCATCACCACCCTCACAGGGAAGAATTTCTTCCTGATGTCTAATCTAAATCTCCCCTCCTTCAGTTTAAAGCCATCACCCCTTGTCCTGCCACTGCACTGCCTGATAAACAGCCCCTCTCCATCTTGTCTGTAGGCCCCTTCAGGTACTGTCAGGCTGCAATAAGGTCTCTCTGGATGGAGCCTTCTCTTCTCTGGGCTGAACAAGCCCAGCTCTCTGATCCTGTCTTCCTAGGAGTAACATTGTCTGAGTAACAAGGTGGTGAGACTGGAACTTTCTGGATCTAACTCTTTGGGGATGGACCCAAGCCAGAGGCTGTTTTTCAAGTCGGAAGTGTGACTAACACACACACATCTTTTAATGTCTGCTGCAATTTATTAGGCATGTACAGTTTGTATTACACAGACACCCCACCCATGCAGACAGGGGGGGGTCCATCCTCTCCAAAGGAGAGGCACCTGCACACCCTCTGCCTTCCTCTGGCCAAGTGATTAGTATTTTGCCAAGATCCCTGGCTCTTCCTTGGTGGCACTAATTATTCTCATGGTGCAGTGTTTACTAGTCACCAAGTATCAGTCTGTCTTTAAGACAACAAGCAGCAAATACGTAAGAGAATAAAAGTGGCTATTTGAAACACATTTTAAATGTGCAATATTGATCATTCTGAAATCAAGCTGTCCTGCATTGCCTTTAGCTGTATTCACAAAAAGTCCAGATTTTATTCATACCATGTCTCCTTCTTCCTCTTGGATATGCTGGGGTGGTTTTTTGGACTAGTGAGGAGGGAGGAGAACCGGGATGAATAGTATGGAAGTAAGACAGAGACTGTTTTGGCTTACAGTAAATGATATGCCCCAGCAGTGAAGTAAGTAAGGCTAGGGAATACTCTTCCAAAGGAAGTGATGAAAACTGCATTATTTAAGACATGTAAAACTGGACTGAACAAAGCATTTACAACTGTGCAAGGATAGTTTAGATGACCTAATTGGGGAGGGACATGACAATTTCTCATTTTTTTCCTCTTTAAGATTTTACTGTGATCATCAATTCAGATCTTTGTAGAGTTCAGATCTTGGTAGAGTTGTTTCCACTAGAGGAGTTTTTATGTTTCCTTTGTGAATAAAATGTCAAGTGTTAAAAATAGATACTTTCTATTTCTGTCAAGGCATCCTCTTATTTATTTATTTATTTATTTATTTATTTGAAAAGCAATGCTGCCTATAGACGGTTGGTGGTTTATTTTATTTTCAGGGATATCAAGACCCTTTAAGCTTAAAATGAATTGAGGATTGAATTATGAGGAAGTAAAATGTTGATGTTCTTAACGTCCCCTTGAACTGTGCAGAAATAGGATAAGGCTGGAGCTTTTCACATCTTGTTCTGACAGCCTTTTGCACCGTAACAAGAACAGGCTGAAATCAGTCAGGCAGTATCCACCCAATCTCTTGTGTTCAAAGCTGTAAAATAATCAAGTGTTGGCTTCTATCCAGTGCATCTCCAAGTGTGTCCAGGGTTGAGAGTAAGACAAACAAAAATTACCCCTCTGTCAGTAGTAACATGCAGAAGCCTCTGCAGTGATTTATTTCTCTGCTGAAAAATGTATTTTTGCCATCCTGGTCCTTGGGGAGGAATATAGATGCTGGGCTCAATTTTGCTCTGGTTTTCAGGTTTGGGCATCCAGAGCTGCTGGGAAATTCAGAGCAAGAACCGGCCTCTTGGCTTTTCTTTCCTGTCTACACGTAACCAGATTTTTAGATCTTTATGTAATTAACAAGGCAAATCTTGCCTGCTTGAGGACCTTTCAGAAGAGCAGGCAAACTTTCTGGGTTATATTTATCACTGTTTTCACATGGCTACAGAAGTCCGTGTGATACCCTCTTAGGAGAATGATTGTCATATTCATGGGAACAATTCAGGAAACACTTGCTTGTGTATAGGGTGATACACCATTTAAAAAATAATAAAGTCCACACGCTGAAAAGCTTGTCAACAACCTTAATGACAGTATTATGATGGTGCCAAAACACCCCAAATGAAATCAGGTCATTTCTTCCTATGAGCTCTTCAAGCACAGCAGCAGAAGCAGGCTCTCTGAGGTATCTGCAAGCTAAACAGACAAGACTGTCAAAGAAAGATGCAGAGTCCCCATTTTACACCTAGAGTTGGGGCACCATGACCTCAAGTGATCTTCCCAGTGTCACACAGAGATTAGGGCCAGCAGGGAACCCCTGCTAGCACTTCAGAGTGCCCAGGTCTGGGAGCACATTCCAGCCTCAGACTCAGTCCATGCTGGGATGACACATGTTGATGCCATCCCTCTACTTGCTCTTGTCACCTCAGAGGAGAGACCAAACTAGGTGACATATGAACTAGATGGGAGCTGCAGCAACCTCTGCATGGGTCTCTGATCTTAATGAGTGGAAGACAACAGCCTGATTCCTCTCTGTAAACCAGCCTGGAGGTGGCCAGAGGACCTGTGCCAAAGTGGACAGGTCCCTCTAGGTAAATCCAGCTCCCCAGCAACGGCTGAACTGCAGGACTGGGGTCCCTCACTCCAGTTAAGTCTGCACAGATGGGTGTGACCTATACTTTTACCAGTCCCCACTCCTCTCCTTTATGGATGGTTTTACTGTTGCCACAGTAGTTCTGTTTCTTCTTGCTCTGAGTGCCTCCTTAGACTGTGTGAACTTTCAAGATCCTGCACAGGCCTAGGAGATGGACAGAGTTCCTCCACCTATCGCCTTAGTGCTGACCTGATAGGCTTGACCAGAGTGTCCAGAGATAGGACAGAGGGGCAAGCATCTGTCCATCTCCCCATTGGACTGTAAAGGGGACCCAAAGACAAGAGCAGGAGGTAGGAACAATCACTTCCTACTTGTCTCCGCAACTTTGTTGGAGGCCAGCATCAACCTTCACACACTGAGGCACACAGCAAGCTAAGTGTATACAGTCCAAAAAAGAGCAACGTGATGAATTTTCCTGTTGGTGTGCTCATCTGTTTTGTTTTTTTGGGGGTTTTTTTGCCCCCGTCTACAGGGCTTCGCGTAACAAGTCTGAGAAGAAGAGGCGCGATCAGTTCAATGTTCTCATCAAAGAGCTCAGCTCCATGCTTCCAGGCAACACTCGCAAAATGGACAAAACTACTGTGCTGGAAAAAGTCATTGGCTTTCTGCAGAAGCACAACGGTAAGATTTACTGCAGCTCTTCACCCACTTGCCAGACGGTTGCTACAATATCATGTTTCCTTCAGTGATTATCAGAGTGGCTCAAGGGGCCTAAAAGTGCCAACATAAGGATATTTTTTTTTTTCCCTGTCTCATCAAAAAAGATCCTTTGCAGGCACTGTGCTGCCCAGATCCATCTCCTCGTCTGCCTTTTAGTTGAGGATGACTCTCAACCTGGTAGAGAAGGGGGTGAATGTCAGGAAGCAAGGGAAGACAGGCAGCAGTGCCCTGAGATTTGGGGCCAGAGGGAAGATTTCCTTCCTGAAAATGTTCAGTATTCTGAGGAGAAGACCAACGCCTTCACCCCAGCTTCTCTGCAGAAAAATGCAGGGAAGCAATCCGTTCAGCCCCCCTTCTCCTCAGTGGACTGTGTCAGACTCAATTTTCCACAGTGAACAGAAAACTCAGACCAGAAGTGCCCCCTATTTTTGAAGTCAGCTTCAGCAAATTGCATCCACAGATAGCTGACGTGCTTCACCTGGTGCGTACAAGCAGAAGCTACATCACATTTCCCCAGCATGCAGTTGCAATAGTAAAGTTTGGCCTCAGAGAGCCAGGAGCTTTTGGGTTGGTTTTGGTTTTTTTTAAATGCACCCAGCAAGGACAGTTAAGTGCCTTAGACATGTGCCCTCACAGAGGGAAGTTTCTGACCCTGCTGATCCACCCTGCTTGGTCTAGTTTCTGGTTACGGGCTTCCTGAAACATGAACATCCACCAGCAGCAGCCAGCTGAAGCACTTCTGCATTATAAATCTGGGCACTGGTTTAAAATGGGACCTTCTTGCTCTGCTCCTGTGAGGAAGAGGCTTCAGCAGGTGACTGTGGGGAATAACCCCCGTCCCACAAACCAGAAAGAGCTCTTGCGAGCTGATGCGTCGCATCCCCAGGCTCGCCTTCCCTCATCCAGCACCTCCTGTCTTCACTCCCTGGAGAGCTCTGGGTGAAACAGAAAAGAGCGTAAAAAACTCTTATATCATTACTCCCAACATAATGGAGTCACAAATGTCAAACTTACTGAGGAAATAATTATAGTGGTTCTGTTGTTAGAGTGCAGTTTCTCCTTAAATGAATTTTTGCCACAGACAAGATGATTTCATACAGGAGGGCACGACTAGGACATCTCAAAGTTTAATAATTGTATATACCTATTAAAAAATGACAGTAATAACATATCTTCTTTTTTTTTTTCTTCGCTGCCCAAGGCAGAGTAAAGTAGGATGTGAACATGCTCAATTATAAAGCCAAGCAAAGAACAATCACATGACATTTGAATAAGTGTAGACAAGTGTAGCTGATAGCCCAAATAATTTACTCCAAAAGGCACTTCATTTCTGGAAGAACAGCTAGGTAAAGGAAAAGTGACAGTCACAAATCCTTCCACAGCAATTGGGTCAAACTGTGACTGCTTTTTGTGCACTTGCCATAAAAAACCACTAATGTTATCTATTTTTAAACTAGATTAGCAGTCACACAAAATAATACAAAGCATCAGCGTTTAAGAAACGTTGATTATCTTCCACGTACTTTGGATCTGGTTTATTGAATCACATTTCCCTTTCATTTGGTAGGCTAAACCAAGATTTTAGTTATATGGAAGGAGGAGGTCAATTTTCAGATTTTTTTTTTCTCCATAAACAGCCTCCTCCTTCATAATCCAGAGAATCTCCCAAATCTCAAGTAATTCTTCCAACAGTCTCTGTTTTGTGTCTATCGGCTTTCCCAAGCTGAACGTATCCTGTATTCTGAGACTGTATAACAAAAACCTGATCGGGCTGGATCTCTTTTCTCAGCCTGGTTTTGAAACCTCTCTCTGTAAGGCCATGGGGGCTGCAGAGAGCCGCTGTGTCACCAGTGCCAGCCCGCAGCAGTGCAGAAAGCGAGCTGAACAAGCTGGTTGAAGCAGACGGATGCACCTCTGCTAATAAAGCCTGATCGGGGGCTTTGATTTCTTTCTAGGCAACAGTATGCACAGGCATAAATTTGCTGTCTTTAACATCATTTAGCCATTTACATTTCTCTGGCCAGTTTGCCTATGTGCTCCGAATGGGGAGCGTTGGATATTACATGCTCTGGAAGTGTTAATCGATAGGATTAATTAGCAGGTGGTGCTGAAAGGAGAAGGCAGGCTGTGCTCAGCATCCCCCTCGCTGCTGGTGCTGAATGAAGGAGCGTTCTTAGCAAGCAGAGCGAGCGGTGAACAAAACCAGCTCGAATGTCTCCAAACTATCTGTCCCCCAGAACGCAGTGTGACTCAGGTAGAGCTGTTTCAAAGGAAACAGCTCACTGTGGTGCATCCAGCTACCCCTGTTGTCTCACAGGCTGACAGCACAGGAGAACCTCCCCTCTGGACAGGATTTGGGATGAGACTTGGTGCTCTGTTCCCCCTTGGGGGCTGCCCTGCACTGTGAGGCAGAGCGAGGTTAACAGCAGCATTAGTGTAAGGCTGCTGCAAACACTCATGTTTGGAAGGTGTTTCGGAGAATGGAGCAATAGCTCTGCTGTTTGGGGTCACAGCACTTCGGGGGGGTCCTCTGAAGGGGTAGGTTTTCTTCCTGCTCCCTATTTGGCACAGAAGCTGTAGGCTGAACCTTGGCTCTCTCAGGCATCCTAATTTTGAAGCTGTAAAATGTAGGTATCAGTTTGAACACATGCCAATCCTTGCCTCGATTTTCATTTCAAGCAAAGCGGTTTTATCTTTTGATCAATACCAGAGTAAGGCTGATGGAGGCCAATGGCTATGTGAATTGGGGCTCAAACTGAAGTCAGTTCAAGCTGAGCTGAGTAAAAAAGGATCGGGCCCAGTTTGGGTAGTCTTTATTCTCTCTGTATGCAAAACCCATGCTCAAAAGCTGCAATTTGTTAATATAAACGTGATTTCTGTCTTTTCACAGCAGCTGGTATATAGGCTTGCAAAATACAAGGTTTTCTTGAATTAAAAAAATATATAATGAAATGTTTTCTTTGTCTAGAAGTCTCGGCACAGACGGAGATTTCGGAAATCCAGCAGGACTGGAAGCCTTCGTTTCTCAGCAACGAAGAATTCACCCAGCTGATGTTGGAGGTGAACATGCACATATTTCTTCCCTAATTTTGTCTAGCAGTCATGGAAATGCCCACGTGTCTAGCACAAAATGTCACCTGCACGTCCAAAAGAGGAGGTTTCGGGTACTGCTGCGTTCGAATCATCACCGGGACGAGGGATCCGAGTCCCCTCGTGTGGCTTTTCGCTCTCGGTGGTGCCACGGCGCTGTGCCGCCGCAGCCCGCGAAGCTGCACAGGGACTCCTGAGACGAGGTGCCATCCGGGGGAGAGAGTCAAATCACGGCTTAGCTTTTATTTTTGCAAAGAGGGGTGAGGAAAAGGGCAAGCGGCAGTTTCCTTCCTCCTGTTCTTGGAAGGCGTTATTATTGCCTAATATTTATGCAAGGCTGGCACCTCGAAAGCAGCAGCAGCAGCGTCCCTCTAGTGCTAGGTGCTGCACAGGCAGATAAAACCTGACAGCTCCTCTTGGTTTGATGCAGTTAATACTTCCACCCCGGTGATTTCCAAGGCCCTTATCAAACACTTTTTATTCTAACAGGGAGCAGGGTTACTTCGCAGTGATAGTTTTAAAATTACTTTTAAATTATACCATAGGTGCTTTTAACACTAGCTGGCGTTCGAAAGGAGGTGACTCAATGGCGTTTATGTAGGTTCGAGATGAAATGCAAATGAGCTGCTAAAACTTATTTTTCTCTCTCAGTCGCAGCTAGAGCCTTCTTTAACAAGGCTCTTCTCCCAGACTAAACACATGGAGGTTGTGTGGCCCCGCAGTGTCCTTTGAGGACAAGCTTCTCCTCCTCCCACAAATGACATGAACATGGGGTGCAATCCACACTCTAGCTGCGGGGCAGGGAGGAATGTCAGGGCATGTTGGTGGCCCCCAGGGGCTGGTGACCCCTTGGCCATTGCAGTTTGTTGCAATGAGACTCCCCTGGTTCAGGGTGAGGAGTCGCTTTGCTCACCATGCACCAATGACCCCTGATTCCCATCTCAGCACACGAGAACTTAATGTACATTCCTCCTTCAGGCTGCACTGAAATATTTCCCTCGGATAGCAATAAATTGGCAGCTGTCTTGACTGGCTGGGTCTTTGTTGATCCTACTTGTATGCCACACAATTTTAGATGAAAACAATTGCTTTTAGTTTCCCAGCTTATAAATCACCTTCTTGCTACTCCGATTTTCCATGCCCTTCAAGATAACATTGGGTATCGGGATGTCCTGTTGAGCCAGCTGCTCATCATTCTCTGCTTTTTTGCCTTCCTACTAATCTTATTTTATTAACATTTGGACAAGACTGCTTGAAGTTTTTCCTCTCCTGTTATTAAAAAGTGGGAAGGGTTTTTTTCCAAGCACTGATTCAAAAGAATCAGAGCTTAATTGACTGCAGTAATACATCAGCTTTCCTGAAAATGACCTTTTCTTACCTCATTGAAAAGGCTGTCATCAGATTACATAGGAGTGAGTATTAGGCTCTGTTTGTCCACCTAGAACTGTTGCAGCCCTGAAATCTTTGAAGAGGGGTATGCCCTCAGTCCTCAATGTTGGAAGGGCCAGTTGTGAGTAAATAAAAAGGGAATTATGTACGCACACACCAAGTTGATTTTACCACTAAATTCTGATGTGAGTCACTTTGTGTAATTTACATTGGGTATAAAATAAAGACTTGATTAAAAAAAACCCAAAACCCCAACCCAACAACCTTCACCATAGTAACATGCACAATCCAGCTGCCTTGTAAAACCACTGCTCTCTTCTACGGGTTAACAGCTATCATGCTTTTTCAGAAAACAGCTTGAATGTACTACACTAAAGAAAAACATATTCCCTGCACTTAGATTAACAAAATCAAACTAACTATAGCAGCTGGAGGGTTTTCAGGGATGCTAAACACACGCTCTTCTACTGGAGTATAAGTTATTGACCTGCTTTTCAAAGGATTGGAGCACCAGCAGATTCCCATTGACTTAAATAGTTGTGGGTGCTCAGCATTCTCTGGAAAAAGGAACATATGTTTGTGTCTTTATTCAAGGCTTTGTGTTTTCTTTCTCTTTTTTTTTTTTTCTGAAAAACAATTACCATTTTCCAGTGTTCTCAGAATTCTTTCCCTTATTGAAGTCAGCGGGGGAGGGGGTGTGTGGATTGTGGAGGGGGGAAAGGATGTGCTGCAGCTCACAGGATCAACTGCTCGTCTGGCTTGGAGGCCTGCCTGGGTTTGCAGCAAGGTTTTGTGGTGCCATGTCACCGTGGTCAGGCTGTGTGCACCATACACCTGTCACCTGACCAGGTGTTGCCCCCAGAGCGTTGTTGAACTCTGCTCTGGCTCAGTCGTGCCTGCAGTGCCCACACTGCTCAAACACTGCAGTGACGCCGGCTCCGCATCACCAGTGAGTGGGCAGGAAAGACCCAGACCTGCTCCATTTGAAGGCATCAGTGGCTCCTCTGCTGCAACTGGGAGGTTTTAATAGAGTCTCTGAGCACCTGCTGTTAACTCTTAATTGTTTTATTTTTGTGGGGGTATGCTCAGAGTAGGTTATATTTATATATTTAACTTTGATCAACGTTTAGCTTGAAAGTTCGCAGCTCAGACTAAAGAAGAAACTAATTTGGGAGGTGAGATTGCTCCTGTGCAGATGATGGGGACAAGGCTGACATTCCCCTCCAGTCCTAAGAGTGACAGTGGGACCAAAGGGAGAAAGAACCTCTGAAGAAGGGTGAATTTCTTCTGGAATGAGCAATCTAATACCATGACCTTTAAAATAAATCACTCAATTAAAACTCAGGCTAAGGACTATTTGATCATTTGCATTGCTTTCACTTACATGAAAGCCCCGTAATACACAACGTTACATTAATACAAACTGAGATTTATGGGGTTTGCAGAGAAGTACCACTCTGAGATAGGACCGCATCCTTTCATCGTCCTTTGATATTTACACAGAGCTCAAATGTTCATTTTAATAACTTCCAAGGGATCCAGTCTTAGTCATTTTGCATTATTAAAATGTGTGATTAATTTAAAAACTGAGACATGAAATGTTCCTGTGAGCCCTTTGTTGCTTCAATAGTAGGTTTTACTAGACTACAAAGAATGCTGTAAAAGTTAAATCAGACTGCAAAATCAGAGAATTACTGTTCTGCAACTTGAGATAACGTTCCTACAACTTGGTAACAATGTGGTGCTGAAGTCAAACTGTTCTGATCAACATGCGATGAGGCACCCTGTTTACACCCCTCGTTCCTACTGAAGCCCTCTCCGCTTGTCTGTTTTCCTTAGGCATTAGATGGCTTCATTATAGCAGTAACCACAGGTGGAAGCATCATCTATGTGTCTGACAGCATCACACCTCTTCTAGGGCATTTACCGGTGAGTCAGTCTGCCTTTCCTGCTACCAACGGTAGGATCGGGCCCTGCAGTTTTAGAAACAGGCGTAAAGAGGGGGGGGGAGGCGGGCAGGGGGGTGTGCTGTGCCGAAAATGCAGCGAAGGGGCTTGTCCCTGCATTACGCTGCTGCTGTTTATCAGCTCTACTCGCTCTCTGTCTGATTCATACCCTTCAGGTTGCTGTTGCTATGAGGCACTTGGGCTTGAATGGGAAAAGCTCCGCAGGAATATTCTGGCCAGGGGAGGGACAGGGTGACCTGTCTGATCCTTCCCATCTCTGATTTCTGAGCTGGCAGAGAATAGCACCAGTGCCACTAGCAGCCTGACAAGGAGCTTGTTACTCTGCTCCCAGGGAGGTAAATAAAGGCCCGAACCCCCCACTGAATTCGGAGGAGTGGGAGTTAGTCGGAGGCTGCTGCCAAGCTGCCCCCACAGCTCAGCTGTGGTTTCCTAAGGGGAGTGCACCCCACTCCCGGGGGGGCTGCTGGTGATGGTCGGTGCCTGGGTCCGGCGCACAGGGCTTGTTTTATCTGCAGGCTGCGGGGTCTCTCTGCAGGAGGCACTCCTGCATGCTCCGGCTTGGGCTGGAGGAGCGGGGGAGAGGGACCGCTCCAAATCCTGCTCCTTGTTGCTAAGGCTGCTCTAGGAGAAATAGCACAATAATTAAGGATTAATCCTCACACTCATTTTTTAGTAGCTTGGTCTCAAATAAATACATGCCCAGGAGAAAAAATATAGCTGCCAAATCATTATTGTACCACCTCCCTACCCATGTTCTTAGGAAAATTACAATTCTTTTCCTCTCGCTTCCTTCTTCACCAGAATACGCTCTGTGTTTTCCACCCAGACAAATGTATTTCACACACACAACCTCACTGTAATATGAACAAAAATTATTTTCTTCTGAGACGAAAGGAACTTGATGAAAGGCAGCAGCTCCTGGTAAATGCAAGAATATTGCTATGCAACAACAGATGGAATTGAATCTATCTATTTCAGTTTTCTTTAATCCTCGACAGTTGAGAAGACCAGTAGTTGACTATTTTCTGACATTTGCCTTCACTTCAAAGGCAGAGAAAGCCCTGTCCTGCATGCAGCCTGTTGGGCCTTCATACCCTTACTGATTTCTGTGGAATTTCTTTGTCTTTCATGGTTTGAGGGGTTTACTGCCATTCCCTCCAAATACTGATTCTTAATGGTAGATCTGAAGAAAGTATTGCTCTTCAGGAAGACACATTTCAGACCCTGTGCCTGAAACCTTAAGCCCTGGCTGAACACGGGTTGATTTGGGTTCATAATTCCTGAGTTGGACCATCAGAGACTAAACAGATTTTCCCTCCCAAATTCATGCCCAAAATGAGGACAAGGATGACCATTACTTCTCATTCATGCAGAAGCATGAGGGAGGGAAGGTTTAGATTAGATATTAGGGGGAAGTTTTTTACAGAAAGAGTGGTGAGGTGCTGGAACAGGCTGCCCAGAGAGGTGGTGGATTCCCCATCCCTGGAGGTGTTCAAGGCCAGGTTGGATGGGGCCCTGGGCAGCCTTGTGTAGATCCAGGCCTGGAGGTTGGTGGCCCTGCCTGTGGCAGGGGGGTTGGAGCTCTATGATCCTTGGGGTCCCTTCCAACCCAGACCATTCTATGATTCTATGATTCTAAGCAGCACATAGCAGCCCAAGCCAGAGACCAACCCGCCAGGGTTGGAGGTGGAGCAGGAGTTCCCACAGACCTTCCCAAAGCCAATGGAGTGATAATGGTCGACAACTACCCCACCAGCCCAACCCATGCAGAGTGACTGGGTATATCCCAGAGACCACAGCTGAACACAGAATAAAGGCTTCTGCCTGCCTGAGGTCTGCAGATTGCTATGGCCGTGCGCTGGGGCCCAGCTGGGTGTGCAGTTAGGTGCACGCTGGGAATTTTAGCCCCATGCTGCCCTTTACATGAGTCTTTTTAAGTTTTAAAACCGATCAGAGTGCTAGCTGGAAAAAAATCTATGTGGTTTATTTTGTTTACCTCCAGGATCTATTTGTAAGCTAAATTCAGTTACTCTTTTGAGGGACAAAATACCAATTCTTTCTCCTCTGTGGCTGCAGGGAAAAAAAATACTCTGCAAATCTTCTGCTTTGAGCTCTGAAAAGGAAGGAGAACTGGGCAGAATGTGGAGCGGGGCTCTCTGAGGTCCCCTATGAAGAAACCTGATGCATTTTCTTTCATTAAGATCATGAAAGACTCTGGTGCTGAGAACAAATACATCCAATTCTCTTTAATACAGCTTCCACAGAGCATTTTCAAACACAAACTTCCTCTGTCATAATTCTAAATAGTTTGCTGTGACAAGATCTGGAGGCTACTCCTAGGGTTGGTTGATATAAAGAGAGGTTTAGCTCACATGATAAGATTAACTATAGTTAAAGGTGAACTCCTGGAAGCCTGGTCACAACTCATAGCATTTGTCAGTCAGATGGTATGCTATGGCCCCAAGACTATGCAGGTCTCTCCCCCCTGTTCCTCCTTGTCTGCTTTGAAACAGCTGAACGCAAGCAGCGGAGTTAGTATTTCCAACGGCCAGGAGGAGACGCAGGTTTCTCATGGATGTTGCCTGTCCATGGACTCAGGCAGAAGGTGCTGCACCTTCTCAGGGACTGGGAAAGTGGTGACCATCTCACCCAGCTTTAGTCCCGTGGACAAGGGGTCCATGCTCAGTGCCTGCCCACATGATGGTCCACAAAGGTTGGTGGGAAGGTGGTTGTGAAAAGAATCACAGAACCATAGGGGTTGGAAGGGACCTCGAGACATCATCGAGTCCAACTCCCCAAATAAGGTGAGGCTGAGCTTCTCCTGGGATGGGGGCGTGTTCATTCTCCCCAGGAGCTCCCTGGTGAAGCTCAGGCAGCTGCTTTGCTGTGTTTGGCCTTTAAATTAACCTTCAGGGCAGACGAACCCAGGGCATCACACCTTATAGCGTACAGCGGTTTTTCATGTTGCGTTGCTGCGGCAGGGTCGCAGTGGGCATTAGTGCAGGATATAGAGACTGATTCGGGGACCAAATCCCAGCACATGAGAGCAGAGCTATCTTGACTTTTTGGGTGATGGGAAAGAAGCCAATCTCATTTGCAGCCCTCCACCTTCCCACTCCTGCAGTGACCATCGTGCTCAGTTCTCCAGCTTTATTTCTCTGCGGTGAGAGTAGCTCATCGTATTTCCTCCCCACCCTCCCAAAAAGCAATGAAATGTGAGGAAGGAGCTCAGTGCAGGGGTACAGCTGCTTTGTTGAAAGCAAGCAGATATTTAAGCTATACATCAAGTGACTTCAGAACGTGGGGCAAGGTTACTGTGAGCTGGTTTTGGAATGGACAAGCATCCACGTATGCAAAGCTGTTGTTTCTTTGCCGGTGTGGTATCAGGGGAACTACTCAGAAGTTTCTCTTAGTGGGATCCACAGAATCCGAGGTGTGGAGTAGATCCCAAGCTTAGCAGCATAAATATGCATTAATGTCATTCATCTAACCACCCTGCTCACAGTCACTGTGGTTTACCTTTTATCCGCTTTGCCTGCCTCATTCAGCGGTGCTTTGTGGCTGTGCCTGCCAGTGGGGCAGAACTGCCCGCTGCAGAATAGAATAATTAGAATAATTAGGCAAAGCTGCAAACTGTTCCCCTCCAACTGATCCATTTTTGTCTGTGACCATCCAATTTTGTCCCTCTCTCCGGCCACCTCTTTGCCATGGCACCAGATGTCTGCTCTTTGGGTCTGGTGCACAAATAGCTCTGAAAAGCTCACCTGGCATTTCCTACAGCTCCAGCGAGACTGTAGTGTGTGGTGTCTGCTTCCTTCACTCCATTTGACCTGTTGATATATTCTTGATTGACATACTGATTCAAGAACATTACTGGAGCCTTGCTACATCCAAGATTCAGAAATGCTGTTCCGTGCACTGCTTTACAGGCGTGCCTAACCTCCATGGGAGGCAAGACTTGTGAAACACAGTAAGACATAGATATTTTATCATTTCTTCATAGTTCCTAAAAAAAAAAATTAAAAATTTCTCATTCCCTAACAGAAAAGATGGAAACCAAACATAAAATTCTGGATATGGTACGTGAGAATGGCAAAAAATATAAATGCCAGGACTTGTGAATTGGTGAACAGCTGGTGCTCAGGGCAGGAGGTTGCTCTGAGGTGTGTGTGGAGCAGAAGTCTCGTGACTTCTGGCATACAGGTAGTCACAGGCCTCTGCCACTGTCACCTGAAACAGAAATGACACTGCAGAACTGGTAATAAGTTTTGAATCAGAGCTTGGTCACAATATGGAGACAAAAGGTGGTACATCCTCAGGTCACTGAAGAAGCAATAGCGTGTGTGAGGAGCGGTGACAGCTCACATCTAGTCCTCCTGCAGCTGCTGCTGAGTGGATGGGAGATTAATTAACCCCCATGAGACTTACGTGAAACTGGCAGATAAGTATCATTATCTACCATTTGCAGGTAGAAAAGGAACAAGAAGGAAAAATTGCTTTACGGAGGTTGTACCATAAGCTTCAAGCAGGACTCCCCACTGCTGTTTCCTGCCTGGTCTTCTCTCTTCATATGCCCCATATTACGTGAATAATGTAATACATTTTGTATAAACATAAACATAACATGAATAATAAAATATAAATACAATTATAGATATAAAGGGTGTATATAGGCATGTGTATGCATTAAATTAATGTATATACATTTTAAAAATATACTTAATGCGTATATATGTATATTTATACCTATATCTAAACACTTAATCACATACTGTATCAGTAGGATGCATATTAATAAGGTACACCTGAAGCCACAAAAATAAGTTTCAGGTTTTCATCACAAGAGGAATACTGAGGTAATGAGCACGTGTAATAAATACTTACTTGTAAGTAATCTAAAGTAATGTATTATGGCATCACCATAGGCATGTAAAGCGTAGCACTCAGATTCTCAGAGTGTACTCAATGCATTTCATTACTCTAAACCCAAATTCCACACAGAACAGCAGGCTTGGGTAGAAAGCAGGGGGAAACCAAAGCAAAATCTTAAGTAAATACATAAATAAATGATGATGATTAATAACTTGCTGGTCTCACACAGGGCTAACACATTTTCAACACGACGATACAGCCAGATAGCAGCTGCTCTGACGACACACAAGGCTGTGTCAGTGCTACCAGCTCAGCCCAAGCTTGTCTCAGATGGGATGGATGGAAGTCAATGCCAATAGAGGGTCACTTTATCTCGGGACTTGTTTGACATACGCTCTTCTAGGGTTAGATTAGTCACCCTGTGGAGCACAGTGAGATTTTCCTCTTGAAAACCCTCAGACAGACTCTTTGTCTTCTCCACCCTGGGCCATTCATGGCCTTTTGCACAAATCCTTCTCCTCTTTCCATTCCCAAAGCTCAATACTGAGATTTCAGGTGGAGTTCAGGTTTGTGGGGTCTGAGTGTTGAGAATTAAACTGAGAACCGGCCCACGGAGAAGCACCCGCTCGGTTCACCCAGCAGTTGTTCCTCCTCTCCCCAGTTCAGGCTTTGTCAGAAGTTCCTGGAAATCAGCAGGAAAACTCCCATCAGCTGCCGTGCTGTGATATTTCTGTTTTTCTCAAAGGTTCTTTTTCTTTGCAGTGTGATGTCTTGGATCAGAATTTATTAAATTTCCTCCCAGAACAGGAACATTCAGAAATTTATAAGATGTTATCTTCTTGTATGCTTATGACAGATTCTGCCTCACCGGATTACCTAAAAAGTAAGTTTTATTTTATCTTCCTCAGTAAATGAAAGAGCACGGGCAGGATCAAAGTTCTCTCACAGATAGAGTTTTTTATGTGATGTGCAATATAAAACTGTGGTTCGTAGCCTTTTTAAAAGATCTTGCCACCTGGAATGACCCCTCGGTTCTATTTTTAACTGAAACCCTCTGCCTTTATTTTACTAGGCTGAGACTACTTGCAGTTATGTTAATTATTAAATATCGGATCTTTTGAGACAGCTCAGGAAAATAGGTTAGCCCATGGAAACGGAGGGTTCACCGGAGACAAATCACATCTTAATTGATATCTCAGCCTGTTCAAGTGAGATGGTGTTCAGAGATGGGCTAGTGTCATGTGCCTTTGGTTTGCCTGTAGTTGAAAGTCATTGCAATTCTTTTTCATATCTAATTTTGTTTTTCCTAAAAAAAAACCCCCACTTTTACTTGCCTCACCCTTATTCACTCTGGGAGGCAAGACGTGGGAAACCAGGAAACGCACGATAATGTGAGACTTACAGCTGCCTAATCTACTGTATATACAAAACCTGCAGCTGATAGCTAATATGCCAAAGTTAATTTAATAGATATTTTGAGGTAATTAGGCATAGTTTTCCAACACAAGTTGTAGAACAGCTGTGAGTCATGAAAAGCCTAAATAGAAAAAGGAAAAAAAGAAGAAAAAAAGCTGCTATATGTGAAGGATTTCATTCTCTCGTTTGCTGTATTGATACTACGGCAACGTAATTCCTGTGATGAAGGTGGTACAAAAGAAGGGCCAGTGAGTTCCAGAGGCTGTCCCTAAGCTGTAGGCAGATCTCTGCACAGCACTGGGCAAGCTATATCTCTGCAAGGCTACTCCTTGCAGAGGCTGTCACCCCACAATATAGCACATAGGTATATAGGATTCTGAGTGGTACTAAGCTGCTCTCATGCAGCCAGTTGCAAGATTGGGGTTGGAAGACACCGTTGGTTGTGTTTAGCTGAAATAGTATATTTATTTCTTCTTCTTCTTCTTTTAACAATCCAGCTGACAATGAACTAGAGTTTTATTGTCATCTTCTGAGAGGAAGTTTGAACCCAAAGGAATTTCCAACCTATGAATACATAAAATTTGTAGGAAATTTTCGGTCTTACAGCAATGGTAAGCTTTAATTGTTGTATAAATGTTACTTTAGCTGTGTGAAATAAAATATAAGTATTGCTCTGTGGCACAAGGCAGGCTTTTAACCAAAAGGACTGTTTTTAACATTATGGGGTAAATTTTGCCTCACGCGGATCTTGTGGCTGGTTGGCAGTAGCTGGACAAACTCCTGTGCCGAGTAAAATTGTGTTAGCCCCTTTTGTTACTGCCCTTCCCTCACTAGCACTGGTCCTGGGCTCTGGGTAAGTTTGCAAATGATGGCTGGTCCTGAGGTGGGTTTGTTTGCGCTCACTGATGCTGTGTGCTACAACTGTGCCTGTTAGCTAAATACGGAGCTTGCTACTTTATCCGCTGGCTTACGTTAATCGTGACTTCTGTGCCAGGACTGACAGCCTCCCAAATCTGCCCTCTCACCCTTCTCCAAAAAATCCTGGGGAGAGGTGGCAGTGCCTCGTACTTTTGAGTGCCTGTGCCCACCTCCCCGTGCTGTGGTTGAGGGTCCCAGTCACTGGCGTAGGAGCAGCTGAGGACACTTCCAACCCGTCTCCCTCTGCAGCTGCCATTTCACATTCCTCTCCAGCACTGCAGAAACCAACACTCTCAAAAAAATAAAATTAAAAAAAAAAAAAAAGGAAAGAAATACAGTCAGCAAAGTCACTAATGTGCCGCAGTCAGTCTGGGGGAACCATCTTTTAGGGGATGAAGAGCAGATTTCCACATCGCCTGTTCCCTAACAAACAGATTGCTGCGCGGCCATTAGCGTCAGAAATGAAATACTCCTTTATTACTTTCCCTTCTCCTGCCTGCCCAAGTTTGCTTTAGCTACTTGCCTGATTGAACTCCAGAGTGGCATTTCCAAAGTTGCTGGTATTGTTCCAAATAGGTCACCCTCAGCAAAAAAAAAAAAACCCAACTCCCCACCGTGCTCTCCAAAAAACCGCACGCCACGCCGCGAAGGAAAAACGTCCCTGTCCCCGTTTGACTTTCTGCTCTTGCTCCACATGACTAGAATAGAAACCAAAGCCCAGGATGGAGATATGTATTTCTTGTTTGGTGCCATCTGATTTGAGGCTTTATTTGTATGTAAAAAAAAAAAATGTAACTGCCTGTGTGCTTTCTAGTTTGAATGAGGCGAAATGCGGCTGCCTGACAGACGCGCACACCAAGCTGTTCTGTTTTTTAGAGCAGAAACCGGATTTCAGGTGCTGACTCATAAGGATACATTTCTACCAGGGGAATTTCTGATCCATTTTCTTCAAGGATTTTCAGCCTTTTATTTTGGCGTGACCTTAATATTGCCCTCTTACCCATTAGAATTTCATACCCCGGCATTTGTATCGCTGGCTGTTTCTCAGAAGAAAGATAAAACTTGCGTTACAGATATCTTCCCTAGGCTAATGCATATAAACTAAATGGGAACATACTGATTTCAGAAGACACCAAATCATTTTCCAAAGAGCCCAGCTTATAGCTTTCAAACAGGACATGTGCTTTCTGCTTCTTTATTATGATTTTTCCCCCCCTCTGTGCCACCTTTCTCTAAATCTTTTACTTTATTTGGCCTCTTCCAATTTTTTCCCCATCTCTGCTGCAGTCCGAACCTCTGGTCAACAAGGAGGGGATGGCCCTTGCTCCCACTCTGTGAGATGGTACCTCCTGGTCCCCCTCCCCTCTCACCAACACAGGACAAGAGCTTGCCCATCCTGATTAGTTTCCCCAGTTCAGTGCAGAGCCTGCTTTACTAATGCAAGAATCAAACATTCCCAGTGCTGCTCCACCTTGGCCGGGGGTCAGCCCCATGGTCCCCTCTGCCCCCCTCCCCCCCTACCCCAACAGTTTGACTCCTAATTCAACTCTGAAAACTCAGTTTCTCTGGCACCTGATAACCAAAGTGAGCAGCTGGAGGTGGGTGCAAACCTCCAAAGTGGCTGTTGTTGGTTCCACTGGCTTCTTGGGTCACCTGGCTGCACCCTGAGCAAGGCATGGGGGACATCAGCTCAAGTGAGCACCCTGTGAAGTCAGTCACATTTTGGGCAGCTTCCCAGACTCGGGGCTGGGGGCCAGCAGCCACACTTTGGCACAGGCACTTGCAGCAGGGACACCTTTGAGCATATGATGGGTGCAGCGGTGCGCTGGGTTCCTGCCTCTGCTTGGCCCTCCACACCCCAGGGTGCCGTCACCCCAGTCCGTGCACCCCAGGTCTGTCACCTGCCAGACCTTACAGTAATTGGTGTCTTCTCCTTCCCATTAAATAAATATCTGTTCTCCAGCCAGTCCCCCACCAGGTGTGAGGCCAAGCGGGCAAGAAAGACAGCAGTGGGAAGGGTGGCAGAGGAGAGACCTATCACTTATAGGGCAGCGCTTGTCCTACATGCGTAGGATCAGCCAGCCCCAAATGCAGCTTTTCAGAGGTGTCTGTGGAGGAAGGAGGCTAAGCTAAAGATAAGAAAAGAGTTAGCTGAGCATACTGTTGGGGGAGAAAGACAGAAATTGCAAATTAAGCTTAATTAGCAGGAGACTTTCCTTATGAATGTATTCAAGAATGCTTTTCCCTGTAGCTTTTCACAGCAGTGGAAGTGCGAGCATGTTTTTACACATGGGAGACCGACACAGGATGTTCTTCTCCAAATACAAATCTCTGCCGTTCCTTTTTAGCCGCCCAACACCAAATCCTACCTTTGTTTCCAACAGTTTGCTGAGCGTCCTACCCTGAGTCCGCCCTGCCTGCACATTTCTGCCACAAGAACTCTGGGGATGCTCTTTTATCCCTAGTCAGGCTGCATCCCATCAGGATCCCATCAGGATCCTTAGCTATTCCGTTCTTATTAGCGTACGGTTATGGCAGTGACAGTACTAATGAAGCTCTCACCTTTCCTTCCCACTTAGCCCTGCTCATTGCTCATATGATGGCAGAAGGGGGTGATGCGTGCTGGGGTCCCAGTGACTTTACCCCCTCCCTTCCTCCTCCCTCATACCTTCTCCGTTAATCGCATTGTGACTTATGGCTGAGAGCATCATATAGGGATGGGTTTGAATGGATTAATTTGAAGGACTAAGGCTTAGAAAGCCAGTTAGGGGCTTAGCTGCTCTCCCTAACTTTAGTGGGAGCTCTGGGGCTTTAAAGGCTGTTCTACTGAGATACCAAAGAGAAAATTTTTTTCTGCTAAAATAGATCAAACACTTGATATGTACCGAGGTGACCTGTCACCAGAATTGCCATCAGGGAACCAGATCAGACACAGACTACACTGAACCCATGCTGCTCCCCCAGAGGAGCGGTCACTGGCACCTTTCCCCCATCCAAGAGAGATGAATGTGCGAGCCCCAGACACTGCCTGGGAAAGTTCACATAGCTCACGGCATGTGCTCAGTCTGTCAGAAGATCACCGTCCCTGGAGCTCCTGGGCTCAGCTATAGCTGGAGGCTAGAGGAGCAGCACAGCCCGGTGCCAGGGTTAGCAGGAGGGTCCACGCTGGGGCTGGTCCTGGGTACGGTGTGCAGGAGGCCATACTGTGTAACCCCTGCTGCCAGGACATTTCTGTGCCTGTATCTGCACCAGGGATGTGACATGAACTGCCTGCGCACGAGCGAACCGCCCTCAAATTAGCGGTGCCCGAGTGAGAGCGGCTGACCGGCGAAACAGCAGTGCAAGCTGTGCAGAGCGACTGCATGAGTCACTGGCTGTGCTAAATCAAATACAAGAGATTTGATTTTCCATTTGGGAGGATTATATAATCATCATTAATTAAGCTTCAGTGAGAAAAGTGGGACTGAAACCTGATGTGAAGACTCAGTAGTCCCTCGAGAGGAGGGGAGGTGGCCCACGGGCCACTCAAAAGAGGAAGGTGGAGCCCCCTCTTTGCTCCTATGAGAAATGCCTACTGGCTCTCTAAGCAAAAGGGTTGGTTTGGGGGGTTTGTTTAATTTGCAAATAGGAACTCTTCCCAATATTTTATATATTTCAGGTTCTGGCCCCGTAGTCCAGATTTTAACGAGAGAGAGGAATATATGAAAACATCTGAGGGAGCCAACACCACTGAATCTGTTGACCAGTGGTACCTGATAAGGGACTGAGTCATGTCAGCATCACCAATGAATAATGCAGTGGTTCCCATACAGTTTTGGTGTAGGGCTGAGGGGGGAGGCAAGCGTTAAAGATAACCCTCCAAAAATACCAAGGAAATGCTTAGGTCCTGGTATAAAATGCCAATTTGAGAATTAATTATTTTTCAAAGCTGCTTAATAGCTCACTCTGGTAAGAACAGATAAGGCTGGATTTATTCCTCCTGTGAAAAATGTTTGTAAACAGAAGAAGATCTCCCATAATTATATAACCAAATATTGGCTTTGGTATCCTATTCCTGAGGTGACATACTTGCTTAAAAATTCCTGAAAGGGACGAATCCAGAGTCCTGTCTTCTAAACTACAAAAGAGGACCACCAGCATCTTTAAAGGGGCTGATCCGTCCTTTCATCCAAAATGCCTGAAGTCTTCCTCTTTAAAGGAGGAGAGAACTGTTATTCTGTGAAAGGAGTTCCTGATGAAATACTATAGTGGATTTAACATCTTGCATTTTTGTTCCTAGTTACATGGAAACTCAGGAAGTATCTGGTTACGGGATGCTAATAATAGCAGATACTCTACTGTTAGCTGATACATTTCTGAGAGATAAGAATAACCTTCAAGAAAATTATTACGCTGGGGAGAAAAAAAAATAATCTTTTCACTCCCAGAACAATTAATTCAATCTGAATTCCTTTTTAAAAGAAATAAACAGATTTATACAGAAGGTGCATTGATCTTGAGCCTCCATAAGCATATGCAGAAACATCTGATAACAAGAGTAACTCAAACTGAAATGACTGTTTTGATCAGAACCGACAGCCACATATTATTATTTACTATTAACAGTATTGTAGAAGCTGCAGCTAGCAATCTGCAGGCAATATGCCAGGCTCTCTATGGGCACTTAAGAAAAAAGGCACCAGTCCTGTCCTACACAATTTACTTGGGATTCGTATCAACAGGGGATAGCAAGGGGAGAAGCAGGAGGAAGGAAGAGGAGAGAGGAGGTCAAAGTAGATGAGTGATGTATGGACACCATCACCGTTACACATCCAAAGCTGTTCAGTGCAGTCCGGCTTGCACTAGCACTTTAGACTTCTTCATTATATATGTAGATACAGATATAAATATATAAAAAAAATGCAGAATTATCTGTGGTCTGAATTAATGACTTGATTTTATCCTGGCCTGCTTGGCTTGTGTTTTTTGAAATCGCTGTTGGGTTTGTTTGACAGTCACTAAGGTCTTTAAACGTTAACGTCAGCTGACAAAATAGGAAGGAGGGATTTCTTCCTTCGAACAGCATAAATTGAGAGGTTCCCTGTTATGGGAAGACTGTGTTTTAAAGATCCTAAGTTAAAATAAGATGACCGAGCAGCTGACTGCTGTACTATTATTAACTGAATACAGTGGCATCTGGGGGTTTTTAAACATGTTCTCATTCATTTCATGTGGCATGATTTGTATCCCTAAGGATAAAGATGTTTCTGTCTATGGTAGTTAAGGGCTTGGTTCCTCATCATTATTATTATCTATCACTTATTTTTAACATCTTATCCTTAGCATCCTGGTCTTTAAAAACAAAAAGCAACCAACAACAACAGTAACAAAACCCTGTATATAGCCAAATCAGTTTGTTTCTATCTTCTTATATAATATTTGCAGGTAATTTAGTACTTCTGCAGAAGAATGTTGTGGTAGCTCTAGGAGCAGCAACTCTGATAGATCACCACAAAATTGATTAAAATTCATGCTAAGAAGCATCAGCTAACAGATATATATGAGAGCACTGTTTCACCTTTCTGATTACCTGTTTAGCTTTGTCATGTGACCTTCGAATTCCCTACTCAGGGTATTTTGTTTAGACCATTTAATTGTGAAGCATGCGTGCCCTCATTTAGTTGAACCCACCTGTTTATAGCCAGCTTAACATTTTCAGCAGGCACCTTCTGACAAAAGCACTCCCAGACCTGTATTTGACTTATAAATGTTAATATAATCATACCCTCAGACTTCATCCCGTTTTCAATTCCGCTGTTGTTCCGCGGCGCTGTCAGAAAGTTCATTAACTGAACTTTGCTGCTTCAAGATGTTGTGTGGGTTTTTTAAAGAGACTCCGAAAATTATAGAGCATGCTTTTTCAGAAGGTGTGCTTAAAAGATTATAACGGGATTATTTCTATTTATTTATTTATGTATTTGAAGTAATGAAATTATCTCTTTTTTTGGACTACCCTTTAAAATTTATCAACAAAAAAAAAAAGTGGAAACTTGCTGACCAGCTGCAAGAGCAGAGCAGAACAAGCCTTGCAGATAGAGCTGTGGAAAGAACAGATATGAACAGCATAAGTTGGGCAGCAAAGTGGTTCAGAAACAAATGGGGAGATTCTTTTTCTTTTAGTTATTTTGCAGATCAAGATGTACATTTCAAGGTGGTGCCTACCTGTGGGTATCACCAAGGTTTTTAGTACTTTTTGACTGGTTTTAGTGCAGCTAGCTGAGTATGGAGATGGCACAGTAGCTGTTTGATGAATGACTTGCAGCTCATCTATTTTGACTTACTCATTGACTGCCGCTAAGTTCAACCTTCCCAAATGTTGTGATGAAATCCCAAATTTACTACATCGCTGTCCTATGTGCTAATTATTACCCTTTTAGTATTGTGTTTGCCTCTTGGAAATATAATCCGACATTGTAAATGCCACATTTGGGTATGTATTCTGCTCCCTTAGAATCATAGAATCACCTGGGTTGGAAGAGACCCTTTAGATCATCGAGTCCAACCACAGCCTAACCCTGCCTAGTCCACCTCTAGACCATGTCCTTAAGCACTTTGTCTACACACCTTTTAAATACCTCCAGGAATGGTGACTCCACCACCTCCCTGGGCAGCCTGTTCCAGTACTTGACAATCCTTTCAGTAAAGAAATTCTTCCTGATACCTACCCTAAATCTCCCCTGGTGCAATTTCAAGCCATTCCCTTCAGGGAATACTTCTCAGGCTCGTGGCTGGTTATATCCAACAGCTGATGTGAAAAAGCCATCCACTCTCTTTGGTGCAACTCGGTCTCCACTAGACATTTCTTCTGCAGCTGGTGTCATTTGCAAGCCCACGGGTTCACTAACTAGGTTACCATACCATACTTGAACTTTGGAGGCTGAATGTGCAGAGAGCACTGGAATAGGCTGCCCAGGGGGGTTGTGGAGTCTCCCTCTCTGGTAATATTCAAGACCCATCTGGACGCCGACCTATGCAACCTGTCCTAGAGAACCTGCTTTGGCAGGGGGGGTTGGACCTGATGATCTCTCAAGGTCCCTTCCAACCCCTACGATTCTGTGATTCTGTGATGGTATTTTCAAGTCTCTGAGCCCAGCATGGAAACATTTGCTACTGAATGTGGCCATTATAGAAAGAAACAGCCCCATTGACTTCAAATGTGACAACATATCACACAGTAATCTTGGAAGTAACTTTTTACATTGTCCTTGATGGGAGTTTATAGCAGTCCCATTCATTTTTAAACAGGACTGACTACAGAACTTGACAAGCTTGCACAAAATAACCACAGCAGGGAGGAACCAATAGCTCTTTGCTCAGGCTTCTCCTCTTTCCTCTAGCTCCTAACTCTTTCTTCTTCTTTTTTTTTTTTTCACCTCTTGTATCAATAATCCCACAGAAGCCTTCGTATATGCACATAACCCCAGGAACAGAACAGGAATACATATTCTTAGGAAGTCCCCAGAGCAAGTGTGCTTTGCTGGTGGAAGGAGGAGAATTTTGCCCGTATTTTTAATCTCAATATCCAGCCAGCCATGCCCTCCAGACTCAACTGTGAGAGAGGACTGCAATCTCTGCGGACGTTCACATCTGTGCTGCCTTTTCAGAGGAATCTTTCCTCCCCTTTTTTGGTGCACACGGTGGCCTAAGCCAGTGAACCACAGGTGTGAATTCTCCTCAGAGGGCTTATTTTTCTATCTTATACCCTGCACTCCTTGTTATCAGCTAGGTATCATTATTCTAAGGCTTTTAACAGGTTGAACTGGGTTCCAAAAGCATTTGTGATGAGACTTCTTTCATCTCTACAATTCATGCTAGTGAACTAAAGCCCAGTGCAGAAGCCCCCCAGAATAATAATTGATACTTATTTCTTCCATGGATAGATGGAAAACTCTTAATTTTCAATGGAATGGACACGATTGTCCCTGCTTTATCCTACGCAGAAGACCCAAATTTCATAAAGTTGGATATAGGGGTCTAATAATAAGGAAAGATGGTTTTATATTAGCCTTAATCCCTGTTAGAATTACATTAACTCATGTTGGTGAACTCTTGCTGCTAGAGGGAGCATGGGAGACAGTCAGCTGGGCAGGGCCAGTGCCCATGGGGCCAGACCAGTTCTCACTGCACCTTAGCACACAGTTTTGTTTCAGTGCTGTAGGAGCAGATTACCATCTCTGAACAGCTCAGATTTGGATGAAGAATTTGCAGTATGTCATTCTAACACGGGACTGCAGGCTAGCTTAAGGCAACATGTTGTTTTGGCAGCGTGTCTGTGTGGCAGGAGGTGCTAGTGGGCTCTCAGAGCAACACGAGCCATGCAGCCACCAAAGACACAGATTAAAAAAAAAACCCCAAACCCATACACAAAATCTGTAGCCACATCACATCCAGTTTCTCCTCCTGCCCTGCGTTTCAGGAGGCAGCAGGCCATCCGCAGGCCTCACCAGCAAACACCCAGCTCTGGAAGCCAGTGCTGGGGGGTCCTCTTGGCTCTTCTTTAAAACAAGGTAGAACCGGAGCACGCTGGAGACGGTTCTCCTTAGTGCAGAAGGGGAAGGTGCCCTTCCCCAGCCAGGAATCAAAAGCAGCCTTTTCCTAGTGCGATGAAGCCTCGCTGGCTGTGGGCCCCGGCGTTTTGCCACCGATGACTTGACGAACTCTCTTCAGCTTCCTCCCTTGCCAACGTGTGTTTTCATTGCCTCACGGATGTTAGCTCGCTAGGCATGCTGCTAAGTATATGGTTTTTTTTCTCATGAGTGGTAAAAAAGAGCAATTGGATGCATGGGGCCTCTTTCCAGAAAGCTGGTTTATGCTCTGTAATAAGGTTTGGCCTTATTTTTATCAGGATTAACCTGTAAGATTCATACTTGGAAGTTAAGCTCTGATGTCTTTCTGCCTAGCATGACCGACTTGGATTTAAATATATGCATATGAGCTTTAAAAGCTTTTAGAGAGCTTCTCTGAATAAAATTACTATCAGTGTGCTGCAAGTGGGCAAAAAATTTTCAGGGAGAGCAAATATCGCATGAGGCATGACTCTGGGTCCTGTTTCTTTCCCTACTCAGTGCCTAACTCCACTTGCAATGGCTTTGATGAGGCTGGCCCAAGGGCTTACAGAACATCCCCAGGAAAGCAGGTCTGCTTCGTTGCGACCGTTCGCTTGGCAACGCCTCAGTTTTTAAAGGTAAGCACGTGCCCTGGATCCCATTCATTTCGGAACTTTGCAAAACACTTTCAGATGGGGTGACACGCAAAGTTCTTAATTTTGCTAATTGAATGGATTACAGATATCACATTTCATGCATAAAAAATCCAGTGAAGAGGATTACCAGTGTGAGCCAGGATCCGCAGAAGCAGTGTCACTTCTGTTCCCCTTGCCTGGGAAACGGACACCCTTGTTGCATTAGGAATTGCAGAGCCACTTTGAAATTGGGTCCACTCTTGCTGCTTTCTGTTCCTGCGATGGGACAGTGTACAGATGGCTGCCCATGCTTTCAGTTGTGCCCCTCGGTGTTCAGGTGGCTGCTGCTAGTTTTCCTCCTCCCAAATCCTGGTAGTGAGACAGTTGTTTCTGGAAATAAGAATAGACCACCCACTCTTGTGCCTGGCACTGTGGTTCCCTAATTAACAAATGTGAGCTACTGCATCAGGCATCTTGTCTTCAGAGGTTAAGAGATTAAAAAGTCTAATTGAGACCTGGCTGGTATGAAATCACTGCTCCCTTGGCCTGGCTTCATTACTGCTCAGGGACCTGCAGGGCACTCTCCACTGATTCATGGCCCCAGGAGGCAAGCAGGGTCCCTTCTGAGTAAGTAAGTGAGGACACTTCTCATAAATCTTAGCCACAGTAATCATATTAGTTGTACTGGCTGGAGTTAAGGTTCTCTGGGAACCCTGAAAGCAAATTCCCCTCTCTTTGTGTAGCTAACATCTCGAAATAAACAGGGAAACAAAATGAATGGGCTGCACACAGCAATAAGCTGCCCAGTGCTAGGGGGGAAGAAGGTGTTAAATGCCAGGAAACCATGAGCACCCATCTCTTTGGTTCACCTGGGTGACCCACTTAACCCCCAGTCTTGACTTTCTCCTCTAAAATGAATACAAAAATATTTATCTGATTGGCTGAGCAAGGCAGAATCAGCGTTTTGTTTGCACAGGGCAATGTTTGCACGTTGTACCTTGAATTTTAGGGCATCAGCATTCATTTTGGTGTAAACTGGAGAAGCGGAGAGAGGAATTTAAGGCATGTGTGAACCCTTAGCCACTGTACTGTCAGCAAGTTCAGTCAGCTTTGTGAATATTGATATCTATCAAAGAAACACTCGATGGCAGTGCACCTCAGCTTTTCCTCTGGTCCCAAGAGGGTTTAAAACATCGGTGGCCAGAAAGACATCTCTCCCTGAGACGGACAGTAGAGAGAAGTGTCAGAGGAGGTGATGAGATGGTGTTGCTCGTGCAGGGAGACGTGCCACCAGGGAGCAGGGGAACAGCAGCAGTCAGGCCGTCCTTACCAGGGACAGTGGAGACACTCCTGCAGGAGAGACATGGGAGACATGGTAACCCTGGATGCCACCAAATCCTGACCACTGATGCTAGCAATCCCTACTCAGGGGACTCCAGGCTGACACCTCATGGAGTTAGAGTTACCCCTGCAGACCACCATTGGGAGAAGAGAGGTCAACAGGAGAGCTGTGAGCAGGCTGGGATGCAGCCAGCCCCAGCCTACACACGGGCATGCATTGAGGCACCATCCTTCCTCCCTTTCCCACCTCCTCCCAACAGCTAATCTCCACCAACTGCATCCTGACCCCCATCCCTCTCTCCTGTCTCACAGAGGCAGGGCAGTGCCTGTAACTCACTGTTAATTATCATTCCCACAAGTGCCAAGAGTGCCACGACAGGAGTGAAGCTCAAGGCAAAACTCCTGCCTTCTGCCCGCCTGACAGGCCCCATGCAGGCTGCTTGCTTGAAAAGGCACTTACGCCTCCACAACATGTAGTTCCCCAGCTATTGAGTAGGAAAGAGAGTGTCACGTGTGTGTGTCTCCCCAGCTCAAAGAGGGTTCAGAAGGCAGACATCCAAAAGGGCCAGGAAAAGTCACACAAAGAGAGCAAGGAAAGATGTGGCAAAACCAGGTGGGACAGAGCACAGGCTGGATGCTGGGGATAGGCGTTGCTCCTCAGGGCTGTGGGGAGCACAGCTCTCTTGCCCCAGGCACTGGTTCAAAGCCATAAAAACTTTGGCACCCCAAGGAACAGTTATGACTCTTAAGTCCATGAACACCACCAGTTCTTCCCCCCAAGTCCTGCAAAAATGTTGGTATTGATTGATACAATAGATTGTCCTCTGGATTTTCCAGAAAACATGTGAAACCCATTTTCTTTTCTTACGCAATGTGTACTTCTAGCTAACAAAAGCTAGATGAAGCAGAGGGGTGAAACCACAACTCTCAGTAAGTTGGTTTCCTTCACCATGCAGGAGATGTGCATCGTGGAAGAACCTCTAGAGGAATTCACATCAAGACACAGTCTGGAGTGGAAATTTTTATTCCTGGACCACAGGTTGGTGATAAGAAAAGCTCTCCTGGTTGTGTTGGGTGCTTGTCTGCTGCTATTTTCATAAGTGCAGTTCACTCAAATAGCGTAACATTCCACATCTAAACAGGGGGGCAACCACTAAAATTCCTATAGAAGAGGATATTTACTATTTTTTTCCTGCATTTATTTTTTATCAGTCTTTTAAAACAAAACTGCCCTGTTTCTTAGGCTGAATTGTGATTAGCTTGCTCTTGTTTTCTTTAAAAATATCACTGGACCAAAGTCTGTCACATGGCAGAATCATCTAATTATTATACCGCTGCGGAAATCATTCTTTCCAAATCCAGCCACTGACTGTGTGCGATCCCCCACCAAGTTGTGGAGGGAAAGTCTGCAGCACAATCTTCCTTCCTACCCCCCTAGTCCTGGCAGATGATGGCTTCCTATCCCCTCGCCACGTGGTTTTCCCCACGCAGGGACTGTAGGAGCCGCAGCAGAGCCCCTGCCCAAGGAACAGCCAGGGAACGGCTCCCTCACAGCAGGTTCTTGTGTGAAGGTCCCTGAGAAGCCGAGTTGCTTTCCACAACCACGTTTTTCTTGGAAAGATGGGTTGTCATGGCCTTGTCCTGGGGGGAAGGTGCCATGGCCAGCCAGGCATCCCAGGCACAATGTTGGGGGAAGTCAGGATCCGGTCCCCTGGGGTGGATGATGGTACGAGCGAGAGCAGCTCTGGGTTCTTTGCATATCTGTGTCATCATGCAGAACTGCTGTTGCTTTCATGGTTTATGAATGTGTTCCTATCGTGCCTAACTGCAGAGCGCCACCGATTATAGGATACTTGCCTTTTGAAGTGCTGGGTACTTCTGGCTACGACTATTACCATATAGATGACCTAGAGCTGCTAGCAAGGTGCCACGAACACTGTGAGTATGGCATAGCCTGGGTTCCTGTGGAGTCACTGGGACACCTCTTTTCAGCAAAAATCAGTTTCAGTTAAAATTGGTTTAAACTTGGAAGATGAGGTTTGACCCTTGCCTCACGCTGTATGTCTTAGAAGAGTTACAGCAGATTGGGGGCACCGCAGCTGATCGGCATCTGGGCCAGACTTATCAGGCTCTGAAAAATACAATTTTACCTTCTGTGTCCCCAGAAGCAGTCGGCGAGACTCGCAGAACAGATAAAATACACCAGATTAGACACCTGCTCTACTAGTAAAGAATATAGTTCAAGGAATCTCAGAGGAGACCTTATTTTGTAAAATTCTGGCAGATTATTTACCCTAATGTTATTCACCATGAATTTGGGATCACCTGTGATTATTTAAATACAGTCTATTAAGATTTAATTGAAAACTCTTTCTCTAAGTAAAGAAAATGAGGTGATGCTTTTCAAATATTTGCTTACAGAACTGGCTCAAACATCTCATCTTACCACCTCTGGGTGTCCTGAAAATATCCCATCGACATTAGTTTGTATATGTTGACATTAAAATACAGAAAGGCTATATATGTATGCATGTGGGAAGCCCTGGAAATCCTGGGGTGGGAGGAGAGGGGAGCAGAGCTTAATTTTGTTGGTGAATCTTTAAAACCTTTAATACACCCCAGTTTACTGCACTTCGAATTCCTGTCAGTCTGGGAATTTTCTTTCAGCTACAAATTATTTTTGTCTTCGCACAATGTTATCTGCTACACTCACTTCATTCTGCAGAGAATCATCATCTGCTCAAGCATTTTTATCCTGTACTTCTCTGCTATAGAACTTAAGATGATCACTCGTAGAAATTAATCCCAGATGCCTAATTAAGCAGTATGTGATCAGCACTTAAATCAGGGCAAGATCTATGTTTAAGTTGTAGCAGACATTAATGCATTAGCGTCCACAGTTAAGCTTAATTGTACTGTGTCAGAAGACACCTACTGAGCTTTAGGGTATTTGCTCTATCACACAACTGACAGGAGGTGCTCAGACTCCCATCTTCCTTGGGAACTGATGGGGCCACAGATATTTTTGTCACTCTTTTCACATTTCGTGTCATTTTCACATCAGAAATCGCGCTACAAGCTGTGTGTGTTTTCTGCTGACAGTGATGCAGTTTGGCAAGGGGAAGTCGTGCTGCTATCGCTTTCTGACCAAAGGACAGCAGTGGATCTGGCTCCAGACCCATTATTATATCACCTACCACCAGTGGAACTCCAAGCCAGAGTTCATTGTGTGCACACACATGGTAGTAAGGTATGGAAACTCCTGCCAACCAGCAGAGACACAAAGGACAGCAAGATAATGGCATCCTCACGACTGCCAACGTTTGCTCTTAGAAACATGATGGGGTTTATGTCATAAAAACGAAGCCTGAATTCTCTGAAGAAAATACGTTCATTATTTAAAAAATTATCAGATTTAACCTTACCTGATGGGGAGCTTGATTTGTCATCTGTGAGTTTAAGGGGCAAATTAACCACTGCATTTTGCCATTTTGTGGAAAAACAGGGACTAGATCCCTTAATTATTCACTTCCTCTGATCCTTACCTTGCTTTTAAAGAGATGCATGGAAACTTTCCAGCCAAGTTGTAAAATGGCTGTACGATGTGAACTTGACGTTTATATACACACTTCTTCAGTATACTTTTTGGCTTCAAGAAGGCAGGAACAGAGCAAAAACTGCAAATGAAAACAGTCACTCAAATGTTAGTCAGTAGCATTTGACTTAAGTGATTTTTCAGCTGTTCATTAAACCTGTAAAATGTCACGGTACTTCATTCCTCCACTTGCTTAAAGCACACTGTATGAAACAGAACAATACCATGTTGATACACAGAGGGATTTTTTTCCCATTCAGTTATGCAGATGTTCGGGTGGAGAGGAGACAGGAGATGGGCCTGGAAGAAGTGTCATCAGAGGTTGTGTCCTCAGCACTAAAGGTACGACAAGAAAAGTTTTTTTCAGGAATGTATGTACTGATCATAACTTGTCCCTGTGTTAACATCAGTAAAGACTCCAGAGTTGTCTTTCTGGGTGGATTCCCCAAACTTGAGAATTCATTGCTCATTTGAAGGATTTTAAGGTAAAGTGGGTACGCTCATGAAAGGATGAACCTGGAGACCAGTAACAGCCACAAATTAAGTGGGACGTGGGCAAGGGCAATGTGAGGTATCTCCACCTTTCCTTGGTCAGGTACTATGGCTTAAAGATTAATTTGGACATGTTCTGGGAATCTGCCTTCCTGGCTACATCTCAATGATCTGCTGAGGGAAGAAAAAAACCTCTTCCTTGGTGGACAGCTGAGTGTCTCAGAGAGGGAGCAGTTACTGGCACATCCAACAACATAAAATAAAGATTCAGCAAAACCTCTGAAGTCACAAAATTGCTGTGCCATTAGCTTGCTATGTATTTCCAACTCAGTGATATCTCTTTGTAAAGTGCATTTGTTGAATACTGTTTGGAAGGGACATTGACACCTGTGCCCAGGTTTTCTGCTGGCTGACCTGGGATTAGTTCTGCTCAAGTCATTTTAGGCCAGCCAAAACACTGTGTGTGCAACCTTTACCATATGCATTTCAAAATGTTTTCAGCCTGACAGATGCAATAGGTGTTCTTCCTCCCCACCCCCACCCCCCCTTTTTTTTTTTCTTTGTTTTAGGACAGTGGTGCCAGCTTGGATCCTGAACAGCACTTTAATGCACTTGATATTGGTGCCTCAATCCTCAGCACTAGTCGGACACCTTCAGTATCATCCAGGAGCTCTCCAAAATCTTCCCACACACCCAAGTCAGACCCAGCATGTGAGTGACATTCCTGTGTTACTGCATTATTTTTAATTTAGCCAAGTTACAGAATGTGTGTCTATATACCACAGCCACTAATTTAACAGTTAATTATGAGGAATCGATGATACACGCTGAGGATGAAGGTATGATCTGAAATGGTAATGTACAAGAGGGAAGGGTCTAGCACAGGTATTCGTACATTTAGGTAGCAGGCCTAACCTTGAGACGTGCTGTTTTGATCTGTTACAAAAATGAGGAAGTCTCTCTTCAGGTTTGAAGGCATCACTATAAGCAATACAAGGCCCCTCTAGACTTACATGAGTAATAACAACCTGTGGGTGATTCTCTTCTGGCCAAGATTCAGGATGCTCCAGCCAAGACTTGAGCACACCTTGTATACTCCTACTGCTCCCTGGTCTGGAAGAAAAGCCAATAAGCTAACCTAAATTTATAGTTGCTTGGCCTATATGAAGGAGTTCCAGCTGCTTTAGGACAGCTTCTGGGTCCTTTTGCTCCATTCATTGAGGCACAGAACCATAATCTGTCTCATTTACTTTAATCTTTGCCCAGGCCCTGCTTATCAGTTTAATTTTGCTGCCACTGAAGTCAACAAGAACAGCCTTGACTCCTGCTGGAACTAAGCCAGACTGTAATCATTTCTAGCCAGGTCTCCTTACAATTCCCACTTCAAACAGGGATAATTTCCAGCGAGTGAGAACTCACCGGTACTTTTCTTGCAGCTACACCAACAAAGCTGATTGCAGAGTCTAACACTCCCTTGCCAAGAACACCAAGTGCACAGCAGGATTTATCCGTGCATAGACTCAGTCAACCTACTCCTCTTCAGGTAACTTCATAAAGACTCATCAGAGTGGGCAGAGGGGCATAAAGCATGTGCCATGTGCACAGTTTAGCAGTTAAAAACTACTTGTGCAGAAGCCATGGCTTAAGAAGAAACCTAAAATATACCAGAGCTGAACTTAGAAATAAAGGTTTGCTTTGTTTTCTTTTGTTTTTAACCCAGGTTTCTTTGCCTTCTCAGCCTTCATGTGAGCTTCTCCCACAGCAGTTGCTGCCTCAAGCAACTCTGCAAAGTCAGCCTGCACCTCTGGCACAGGTTAGTTGGGAATTTGGAAGTGGAAGAGGTCACTTTCCTATCTCCTCATATTTTCTCTTTTGGGGGCTTTCAGGTTAACTTTTGTGTTTTAGTAGCTAAAACCCCTAAATCCATCAGCTCTCAAGCACTTAAAATATTGGGGAAAAGTAATGTGAAGTGTAAACTTGTGCATTTAAACATGTATCTGCATCTAAGCATTCAAAGCAGAAGCCCCGGTGCATGTAGTTTCAGGTGCACGCACACATACCTATTTCACAGGACAAAAAAAAAAACAGATGGAAAAAGAGTTTTCAACTTTGCTTCTACAGAATCAGGTCCTACCAAAAACAAGGTCACAATGAAAATTTAAACCCCAAAACTAATAAAGACACCCAGTCCTCCTAAAAGCACCTGTTTGGCTGTACTAATGCAGAACTAACCAGCAATAAGGGACATGCAAGTCCAACAAAATGCATTTTGTGAGTGTGCTGGGAATTGTGAGGATGCTGCTGGGCACATATTCCTCCAGTGTAATCTACTAACCTGTACATGATGGCCCAAAAAGTCACCTTGGTGTTTCATTTGCAGTGGATTTTGAAGGAGAGAATTTGAGAACCACGTTGCCATCACATTGTTTCTCTCCTGTGGTCATGCTGTGATGATACACCCCATCATCCTCCGATTTTAGAAATGACAGAGTAGTCCTGGACCACAGCTGCTTCTGTACTCCCTCATAAGATCCCAGAGTTTCTTCCTGTAGCATATAAAACGTATCAAGTCCTGAGAAACCCTGCTTTAAAACAGCAAATTCTCATTTATCTTCTATGTTTAATATTCTTTTCACGACTCCACACCAGCATGCAGCGAAGAAACAGCATATCAATTATCTGCTCTGAGCATTCATTTTCTTTTACAGATATTCCTCTCCGTTATTCATTAATGCACTTCCAAACATCAATTAGTTTATTTATTATAAACCTGCACATGTTTTGTTCGACTTTTTTTCCAACCCCCTTTCTTCTCCATTGAAGCTCTTTGTGAAGAGACACTCTCCAGTCATTTACCAAGAGCCTCACTGCCTTACCCCTTCCCAGTAAAACGCTCTTACTGGCACGCTAGCTCCATGTCTCCTCCACCAGACTGAAGCACGGCCTAGTCACAGGGCTGCTGGTTCAGCCTCTTTGGACTGGCTAAACCATAATGAAAAGAAGAGGGCTGAAGCAAGCCTATCTGCACAGGCAGACCTCTGGCAGCCACCTTCTCACCTGGCAGCAGAGTCCCCACGAAGCTCAAGATGGAGCTTCCCTTGATGGGGAGCAGGGAAATAGCCCCAGAACAGTTGGAGCTCAGGATGCTGAGGCTCACACACCACAGAGGTAGTCCTGGGAAAGGTAGCAATTCTCCACAGGCTTGGGTGATTTTCATAAACTATAAATTGCTTTCTTCTGATTGCTTACCTCCTGCCTTAAAATAGTAAACATGTCAGCCTGCAGCATGATAATCCATTATTTAAAACGCAAAGTGCCTGCGGCACTAAGCGAACGAGTGGCGAAACCCACGTACACGTCCTTCCCACCAGGAACTTTTCCCCCTGTTCCCTGGTTGACCGTTTTGCAGCAGTTCAAGCAGGAAAACACGAACTCATCGCTTTCAGAAATAGCATAACCAGGGACCCTGCTGCCAGCCCATGGGGAGGAGCTGCACAGGTCGCTCCCCGCTGCCTTGCCACTGCTTGCCCTCAGCTGAAGGTGACTGGTGGCAGGAGCTGAAGGGCAGCGAGCCGGGCCTGGCCACGCAGGGCCTGGAACTCTGACGGGCGTCCTGGGGCCTAACGTTCGTTCGGCTACCGGGCAGCAGTGGGGAGGAAGGACGTTTTAAGCGGCCTCGACCGCATCTGCAGCGAGCAGCTAGCTCTCGCCTCAGGCGCCATCTGCTTGAACTTTGATTAGTTTTATTTCAAGCAAAGCGGTTTTGTCTCCGCCAAAATGTGGTTTTAGCTTCTGCCTCGCTTCTCTGAGTGAACAGACAGCACAGTACGAGATGTCGCCTGAATGTAAATGGTTCGCTTTAAACCGAGTGCTCCCTATTAGAATATTTGTTTGTTTGCCTTCCTCATTGTAATAAATTAAAATCCCCTACAACACAGCGGATGTTGATGACTGCATAATAATTAGCACTAATAATCCGTTTGGGATTGCGCAGGTGTTATTCAGAAGACAGAAAGAACGAGCAAGTCGTTCGGTGAGCTGCGAAACTAATGAAAGCTGGGCTCCCTGGGGCTGCGCCTCGCAAGGTTGGCGCCCCGACCCGGCCCTCCCCGCAGGAGGCCGTGAGCCAGTCCCTCTCTCCTTTGTTCAGCCACAGCCTTCACGAAATTATAACAACCTGGCATTTTTGAGACTCTCACGGGCCTGCTGCATGTCTTTAGCATTGGCCGGAAGGATTGCAAGTCAGAAGAGAGGCAGAAAAGAAACTAAGCTAACAAAGAAATCGGGTCTCTTTTCTTTACCCAGCTACCTACTGGCATAAAGCCTGTAGGGACAGAATGTCTTTGAGGTATCCATCTTTTTGGGGACTATCCCATAGGTGGATTGTGCCCATCCCTACCCGAATGCCAGCTGAGACAATCCCAAAAGCATCCCTTTCTCTCTCTCTCCTTTTTTTTTTTTTAATAAGAAGCCAGACAACAATTATTGCTGGGCAGGGTTGTCTGGATTAACAAACCTTGATGAAACTGGTGATTCTTTGCAATTACAAATATCTCATATGTTTAGTCTTCCATGTTTGACTGCGTGTGGAAAGCTTTTCTGTCTATGACATGGGCTTTTCTGGGGAGCCTACAGCAGCCTGCAGATACCCAAGGGAGACAGATAGCAACTTCACCTGATGCAAGCAGCAGAGTTAAAGCTGTGCAGTGTTTTCTGTGAAACATTTTTTGAGTTACCTTTTAATTCATTATACAATTACAGATTTCTTCCCTAATTAATAGAGCAGTTAATGATCTCGAGTTAAATACTCTCTGGTGCAGGTCAATCGCTGTTAGTGTCTCTTTGTACAGAAACAATAGAAGCTCTGTAATCACAGGGGTCACGGCACGAGTTATCAAGACATTTGGGGGTTAGAGTGGGAAAGGGAAAAAAGCAAGAGAGAAGGTTCCTTGTCTTCTTCTGCAATGGCTCTCACTCTAGGAGACTAGCTAATTGTTGTTGGCAAATGTATTAATACAAAAAGCACACCAAAAAAAGACAATACTAGATGAATACCCTAAGTATAAGATGGTGCTGAAATTAAGGAATTTAAAATCAACAGCAACATATTTCTGCGTGCAACTTTGCAGATTAAATTAAAACTTAAATTAAGGCCTGGAAATGGATTTTGTTTCTTATTGAAGTATAAAATTACTATTATCTGTTATAAAATTCCTTATATTTATATTAATTGAAGAAAATGGGGTTCCTTTCCCAAAGTGTCTTCAAGGAGTTGGCACATTAATGAAAAGACTGCCACCTGCAAGCCAGACAGCTTTCAGATGAAGTTGCTTCTAATTCTCTTCTGATTCTTTTCTTCTAAAGACTTAAGATCAGTCCTCACTAACAGAGCTCATACAGAGAGAATGAGGATGCCAGACTCGGTTCTTTTCAAAAATCTTGTACAGATACAGGTTAAAGCAGGAATTAGTTGTGTCATCTCATCTAACTGAGCTAGTGTCATCCCACTCCTAAAATCAGTGTACCCGGGACTCTTCAGAAACATGCATTTGGACTAGAACAGGCAGCACCAGATGCCCCTTTGAGTCACTTGTCCTTGTTCCCAAACATCAGAGGTTTCCACTCATTTTTTCCTTGGGTTAAAACTTTATACAAGGACTAGAAAAAGAGAGAGAGAGAGATGCAACTATGACTTCTCCCCTTTAGCACCAATTAGAAGTATCACAAACTTCCCACATCACCCACCAGCACAGAGCCACTGAAACCACTGCAGGAACAGGGCACCCTTTTCAAGCCACAGCAAAATTACTACTTTTTTTTCACCTGGACACTCACAACTCCACATGTTTTCAGAGAGGTCTCAAATGCCTTCATTCTAGCAAGGCTTGCAGACTTTATGAAGTGTTTGGGTTAGGGTTGTCCTTTTAAAAAAAAAAAAAACCACTGTTTATTACTTTTTGAACATGAGCTCATGCAAAGCAACTATTCCAAAGCCTGTTAAAGTAGTAATTAACTTTGGTGGACTTTGAATCATGCCCAAAATCACCAAATAAAACTAGGAATTTATTGTTAGTCTCCTCCATGCTTACTGAATGATTCCACTTTGTGCCAAATGCTGCTGCTACCAGAGACTGCACTTTCTTCTTGACCCTGATTAGCCATCTCCATTTCAAGTTATTATTTAGAATAGCCTTTCTCCCACTGAGATGAGCTATTCCTCTTGCATCATGTATGAAAGCAAATTAAAGAGCATTTCTTGCAGCTTCAGTACTACTTGGCTGAGGAAACCTAGAAAATGTTTACTGTGGTCAGCTGCTGCATGATGCTATTGTAAGTCATCAGCAGAATAAACTATTGCAGCACTGCTATTTCTGTGCAGAAAAACGACTGTGTTAGTAAAACAATTCCAGAATATACAGTTGGGCCAAGCTAAGGGCTCAAACTATGGGCTTCTAAAAATAAGGCACCCATTAGCCCTCCAATTAAGATGCTGTTGATACTCTGAAGTAGTGTGCTCTCAGAAACAGTCCTGCTGGTAATGCCCTCACAGGGGAGGGTCAGCCATACGCAGATCACTCTAACAGAGGCAATTTAATATAAATGTGTGTAAAATTGAAAACAGGCAAGATTCATCTCTGCATAGATGTTAGTATATATTGCAAACACGTCTTTTATTCCTTTGGCTGTGCTTTACAATCAAGAAGCCAGTAATAAGTTCTTACAGAACAATGTTCTATTGAGACCTGTATATACTACAGTGACGGGTTTCCCCCACCTTTTCTTCTGTTTTTTTTCTCCCCCAAGTTCTCAGCACAGTTCAGCATGTTCCAGACCATCAAGGACCAGCTAGAGCAGCGGACCCGGATCCTGCAGGCCAACATCCGGTGGCAGCAGGAGGAGCTCCAGAAGATACAGGAGCAGCTCTGCCTGGTCCAGGACTCCAGTGTACAGGTGTGTTACTGCTGGGAGGGGCAGAGAGAAGCATCCTCTCTCACGTGGCCGTTGATAGGGTTGGCAACATTAGCCCCAGAGTCCGAGAGATCTGGACGTGTGGAAACCAGCTCATCTGAATGAGGGTGTTGCCTTCTGAAAGCCTCCTGAGTAAACTACTTCAAAATAAGATTTTAAGAGCTCTCTGGGAGAAGGAAAAAATATCTCAACCTTAGGAGGAGGAGGAGAAGAATTTGCATCATTTACAGTAACGTTTTCTTTTATCTGCTGAGTCTTCTGAATGAGCAGCTGTAACAGAAAAGTGTTCATGTTCAGACTTGGCAATTATTATGTCTCCCCAGTTAATTAGCTTCCATTGGGTCACTGCTTCCTTCACGTTGGCATCACTCATGCACAGTATCTTGTCTCCATCTCTTCCTTAGCCAAGAGCCCTCCTTTGGGCAGTGCTCATCTTTCATTCATTCCCCGTTTTCCTGACCCTACCCCAGCCCAGATACAGAGCACTAGATATTCAGTTCCTTGTCACGTTAAACAAACCCCAAACCTCTCCTGATGTTCATTTGTTCACACCTGGGAGGTGTCTGAGTTGGTTCTTCACTGGACCAGCTTAAGCCTTTAGGGTGAAGCTGACTGAGCCTGCTCTTCTGCTTTTGATACCTCCCACACAGGGCTAGAATTCCCCAAGTAGCATATCTGCTTTGTACTACCCCTTATGTCTGCCAAAGCTCAGATATAACAGCAAGTGCAGTTCAGTACCTCACAGGTTCCACTTCACGACAGATGGACAAGTCATCCAGTTTTATGGAAACTTTCTAAACACAGGTGGTTACTGCTACGTACCTCGTAATTTGACTGTAAATGCCAGGTTAAATGACCCTTGCTAGAAATGTTGCACTGGGGACCTGCTGTGAGTGTTCTGCTAACAAGACTTTTTCAGAAGAAAAGCTCTGTCAAAGAAACAAACGTCTCAACATTTTAAGCACAGGATGAAAACCTGGGGCCTGCTGAAGTCAACGGGAATTTTGTTCCCAACTTCCACAGAAATAGACTCTCACCCATCATCAGCATCTGTGAAACAGAGTTTCACATATTAAAACAAACTGGGATTGTATGTTTATGCAATTAAGGGATCAGCGAAGCCAAATTAGAAACTTTGCCACCTGCGTTACTGTGTGTGCAACACAGTGATGTTGGGACCCGAAACCAGGGCACTCTGTTCCTGGTGCCATCTAAGCATATAGGTGGACAGTTTAACTCCAGTCCGTTTCTTCTGTTGGTTCTGCACTGACTTTGATTAATGGGAAGGGAAAGTCTCTTTGCAATTAACTGGCCTTCAGTTCAGAATCATGTCATATGTCTGAAAGCTATTATTGTTATTATGAATATCAAGAGACGTGATATTCTCACTTTCTTTTTAATTGGGTGAAAACCATTACTCTCCCCTGGTGAAGCCTTCCATAGTTACATATAATCATCTTTTCTTTTCTTTTCTTTTCTTTTCTTTTCTTTTCTTTTCTTTTCTTTTCTTTTCTTTTCTTTTCTTTTCTTTTCTTTTCTTTTCTTTTCTTTTCTTTTCTTTCTTTTCCTTTTCTTTTTTTATTTTCTCTTTTTTCTCTTTTTTCTTTTTTTCTCTTTTTTCTTTTTTCTTCCCTTCCCTTCCCTTCCCTTCCCTTCCCTTCCCTTCCCTTCCCTTCCCTTCCCTTCCCTTCCCTTCCCTTCCCTTCCCTTCCCTTCCCTTCCCTTCCCTTCCCTTCCCTTCCCTTCCCTTCCCTTCCCTTCCCTTCCCTTCCCTTCCCTTCCCTTCCCTTCCCTTCCCTTCCCTTCCCTTCCCTTCCCTTCCCTTCCCTTCCCTTCCCTTCCCTTCCCTTCCCTCCCCTCCCCTCCCCTCCCCTCCCCTCCCCTCCCCTCCCCTCCCCTCCCCTCCCCTCCCCTCCCCTCCCCTCCCCTCCCCTCCCCTCCCCTCCCCTTCCCTTCCCTTCCCTTCCCTTCCCTTCCCTTCCCTTCCCTTCCCTTCCCTTCCCTTCCCTTCCCTTCCCTTCCCTTCTCTTTTTTTCCATAATTCAGGCAAAAATAGAAGGTCAGAGCACATTCTTATATGCAGGAAATAGATTTTATTTTTACACAGCTGTCTTACATATGTGCCATGGAGCATTTAATAACCCAAAGACCATGGAGGGATTCTCAGATACGCTCATAGGGACCTTAGGCAGAGAGAAGAGGAGGCCTGGTGGGTAAATGGTGGGTAGTTCTGTACTGCCAGCTCCGTACCAATTTGTAGCTCTGACTTACACCATTCGGGTCATCCTCCTCCAACAACGAATGTACCAGGTGGGACCAAAAGGAATGTATTTTCAGACCAGTGCAAGCTCTCTAATGTTAGTGCTGACCATTTCCCAGCTTACCACAGGTGCAGAACTGAGAGGCAGGGGTCTGGAGGCAGCACAGAAATGCAGGGGTTCTGTGCCTGCCTGAAGGGACAACGCCAGATGGGGAGGATGCTCCTCTGTAGTTCGTGTGCCTTTCAGCCTCCTTGGAGCAATCGAACGAGGCAATGGGATGCGAGCGGTCACACTGACTCATGGCCAGGGCTTTTGCTTCCTTCCACTTTTTCTAGGTTAAAAAAAACCACCAGCCACAAAATGATTGTGCTGTTGCAGGGATAGAGCGAGGCGGGGAATTAGCTTTGTCTTATATAGCTAGGGGCAACTTGAAAGAAAGCCTGGCACTTCTGCAGGCAGCACTTCTGTGACTCACAGGCGGCTAGGAGCAGAGTGTTAAATCAGAAATCCAACCACGGGCTTCGCCGCTCAGGTTTCATCATTCAGAGAGCTGGATGTCTGCAGACATTGATCCGTGTCTATTACCAGAGCTACAAAGCAGAGCAGCAAATAGTCAAGCATCACTATCAAGCACATTTCTGGCCTCCTTAATATTCCGTGTAGAAGAGCTGTAAGCATGGGGGAGTGCCGTGTGCTGTCTGAAACAGGGGAAGTGTTCTCTGGTTTTCCCTCGTTAGCTGATTTATTAGCATATCTTCCCCACTGGTTCGCTCCCTTCCGCACAGCAACGTACAGGTAGCTCTGTGGAGAATTAAGCCCCATTTCCATTTCCATCAGAGATCTTCAAAACTGCAGTACAGCAGCCTACCAAGAAACGCTTTCCCAGCCGGACAGACGTTGGGCACGGCAGCCTGTGTGAGACACCATTTCCAGGAGCCTTCTGCGATGAAAGATGAAACTGGCGGGAGGGTTGTGGGCCCTGAACAAAATTGTTCGAAACCCCATTAAATCCCTGTTACTGCTTTTTCCTGACAACCTAAAGTATGAAGGGCAGGAGCGGCAAAAGTAACCTCAGAAGTCTGAAGGGTGCTGTGTCTGCTCCAGATTCGAACAGTCTGGCTAATGAATCACGGACAGGGAGGAAGGCAGAAGGGCTGAGCCTGACCAGCCTGAGAGAAGTACAAACGAGACCATCCACTGCCACCCATCATTTGCAAACCCTTCGAAGTCAGTGAATCTCAGTTTCCCGGCGCTGCGCTTCTCATCTTTCCACATTTTACATAAAGCGTCTTGATGGCTGTAATGATGAGCCCGAAGGCTGTAATCCCCTGATGATCCAAAGGACAGGTAGAGTCAAAGAGCCGTTTTCCTCACGATGTCTTGCCAGTGTGATTCATCCATTAGCTGTAGGGACCATCTACCTCGGAATGAGGGGGCAGCAGTGTCAGAGGGCCCCTCCCCTCCCTCGCTGCTTCGCCGCGTATGTTAACAAGCTGGCCAATTAAAAAATATTTGTAAGATGCTTCACTGACCTCGCAGTCCGCAAAATCAGCCATGAGACATGTCATTAGCAGCAGTGCAGTTAGGGAGCTGCTAATTTATCTACTTGGATCTGCTCAGACCGGGAAAGATTTCATTCTCTATTAGGGAGTATCTGTTGTTATTTAAAGCTCCCATATTTCAGTGTTTCAGGGGAATTCAGGCAGGACCATCACAAAAGAGGCACATTGTGAAAAAAACACTGTTAAGTTTCATACAAATGAGGCATGTTCTTGCTTCTAGGCTTAGCTAGCAGGTAGAAATCCCATGCTTTGATCCTCTCTCAGGTTAACTCTAGTGTTGATGAGGCATCTTGAGTCTCCCAGTTCTGCAGAGACTCGGGGTTAAATGCCACCATTGCTTCCTGCCCTGAGCTTGCTTTTCCAGGACATTTATGTTCAGACAGAAGTAATAATGCTTCAGCTGTTGCAATGCAAGAGAGGGTCCCTAGGTACAGAACACTTGGAGCCTTCTCAGAGTATGAACACATGAACAAACAAGATCAGTTTACTGAGGTAAACTTGGTTGTAAATTTGTAGCATGTTAGCTGCCAACCATTATACATGCACGTTCCTGGCACATGCTGGTGATGGCAAAGTAGGTTCCTCCTCTTTGGCCTTCATCTGGAACTGAGGGATGCACAGAGGCAGGTCCCTGCAGAGTAAGTCATTCGCCTCGAGTTCACACCCTGCCTGAAATGTCATCAATAGACGTTGGCTTTGCACTGTATTAGTATTTCTCAAGCACTGTGTGCCACATACAGGGAGCACGCTTCAGATAACCCCACTAGAGGTCTTCATTCACAGTGATCTGGCCAATACCCGTGGGCTCATGGTCCCCATTGTGGTTTTGAAGCACGCCTCTTGCTATACCTGTTCTGAATTTTATATAAAATTTTGTATCAAGGGCGACCAATCTCATTGCTAGAGCTAATCAAGTAAGTTCATTTACCAAACATGTCCACAGCTTAGCTTCCGTGGACAGAAAATAAACACAAAAATTAATTTTCATAATTTCTGTCTTTGATTTATTCATAATAAGACCTATTTACTTGGCAGAAGTTGCAAGACCATCTGTCTTTCTGATACGTAACAGCTCCAAACTCAGTTTTTAGAAGGAAACACTCTGAGCTAGCTTCAGACCTGCTGTGAGCAGCCCCAACTCGGTTACTTGACCCACTTATTTCCATCAGACATCTTTGAGATGTGCTTAGCCTACAGCACCTGAAACAAGCCATTGCTTTAGGTCCATTAACATTTTCATTAACTGCCCCCTCTCCCCACCGCCCCCGCTGATTAATGTAAGCTTTTTTCCTACCTTTTTTCTAAGTAAAATCTTGGCACATGGAAGTTCATTAAAAGTTATCATATTTAAATAAAAACTGTGTTTTAGAAGCTAGATAAATAAGTACAAACACGATGGCTCAACCCATACTTATGCAAAGAAAAGCAGTGCTTTGTGCTGGTCCTTTGGAAAAAGGTATGGGGTTTTTCCAAGAAAAATTAGAGGGGACGTGGTAGTTTAGGGAATTGTTAATATAGCAATAAGCTGCAGAAAGGTGTACTAATTACTGGGAGTACCTCCAAGGTACTGCTAGGCATGAGACTGATGGATGAATAATGAAGAGAATAATTGTGGTTCTGATTTCATTTAAACCCTAAGCAGCTCCACTTAAATTAATGAAGTTCCACACGTGTAGCGGTGGTGAGGAAGCAGAAGCAGATCCCAAAATGCCTTCAACTACCTGGGATGCGTAGCTCCATACGGTCCTTGGTGGTGAGAGCCTGGATCTGAAATACTGCAAAGACAGCCTGCAGCATTAATAGTTCGTGGTTTTAAAAGATGCCTTTTCCCTCCGTACAGCTGCAGTAAAGGAAATAGCCCCTAGAAAAGCAAAAATTCCCAAGCCCTCCAACTTCTAAAGAAGAAAGCCTGGTCTTACAATGCAAGCACGGGGAGCAGATCTTTACAGAAACACTGAGAGAGGAGCTGTTAGCTCTTTTGCACAAGTCAAATGCATGGCATGGTTAGGAAGAACACCGGGTGACAGTTACCTGATGGGAAATCAGATAAATGACAGCGACTGTCTGTTTACACATCTCTGCAATGACAGGGACACGGACATTCGACACGGGCAGCTCTGGCCTGACTGTGGCCTCATTAAAGACATTCAACAACCCAACTGCATGTAAGGTGTGGTATTTCCAGGGACATATTCACAAGCAGCCCTGTCTGGAAGCCCTGTCTCCTCGATGCGAAGGATTGAAAAGACACAGAGTTGCTCTCTTCTCTCTGGTCAGGATGCCCCAGCACACCGTCAATGTACAGGGAAGCGCTCTTCCAAGGGCTGTGCCTGCCCCTTGGAGAGTGAGTGCATGGTGAATCCAGAAACATGATAACTCTATTTTAGAATGTATCTTTGGATATAATTATGTCACTGTCATTAACCAAGACAGCTGGGCTATGTAAATAAACTCTCCCTCCCCTTTGTTTCCAGATGTTCCTACAGCAGCCAACGACGGTGTCCCTGAGCTTTAGCAATACCCAACAGCCAGAGCCACAACAGCAACAGCAGAGGTCAGGGGCCATTTCTCAGCAGCAGCTTGTCCCCAGTCCTCAGCTTCAAGGGCAAATCGCATCTTCGCAAACAGCGAGCCAGCAAGCACTGAGAGAAGCAAGCGTGATATCGAGCCAGGTAATCATTTCTTTGAATGGAGAAGCATATGTATAGGAAAAAGACGCTGTTATTAAACAAGCAAGTACATGTTAGCCCTGTAAACATGCCTTTGTCCTTCCTTCTCAATCTTCCTGTATAAGGGCAGCCTCTACGAACGGGTTCCCCACAGCATTTACTTTACCTTATTCGTTTTTTTAAGATGTCAGCCAGGAGGGTTGCTTGAGCAGCTGTTTAGGCTTGAAAACTGGCGGAAGGGGACGGGGGGAGTGCATACAAAAGGTGTGGATGAATTCTTTTTCTTCAGTTGACTGTGACAGAAACCTGACCCACCCCACTCGCAGCTGGCAATAGGGGTGTCAGCAGTGCGACCTCTTAAAATGAGCTTTACTCCTGCTCGCTCCCTGAATCCAGCTGGACGCTGCTGACACAGTGAAGCCTGTCTGCTGTGGCGGCATGCCGCTGGCATACATGGAGATTTGTGTGAGACACCCCCCGGCCCCCGGGTTGTGAGCAGCAGGTGCCTGCCTGCATGGGGGAGTAAAGTTCCGCCTCAGTTCACAATGAACCGAAACCCGTGAAAGCCAGTAGGTTTGGCCTGGGATTTTTTTTTTTTTCCCTTATTCCTGGTTTCTTGGCATTCCCACTTGTTGCTCTCCCGCCCACCTGTTGTACCTCCCTGCACAGCAAACGCAGCTCCTGTTCCTGTCACTCGAGTGTGCGGCAAACGAAGCTGAGCTGTTGCCTTCAGACCCCTCAGCTGAAGCTTTTAACCTCCTACGTACCCCCGTTATAACGACTCTATTAAAATAAGAAGTGCATCCCTATTATAAATGGGGGGCGTGGGGGGTATGTGAGGGGGAAACGCCCCCCTTTTTTTCTCTTTTAATAAGATTTACTCCCATCGCGGGGCTTTTACGGCGGTGCTCATCACACCTCAGTTCGCTCGCCTCTTCCCGGGGTGCCGCCGATCTCCTCAAACGTTTGGCGGCACAACCGGGGCGGCTGTGCGGTCCCGGGGAGAACGGAGTCGGGGCGGGCGGGGGTGGGGGGGGGGCAGCGGGTTCCCAAGCCGCGGCAGGCTGCAGCGCTGCTGTCGCTCCTTCTACCCTCACAGCCTCCGGCGGGACTCATCGCCACGCAGTGACGGCGACGCTGTCACGGTCCGCGTCTTTAGGCTTCCTCCAGGCAGCGCTGACCGAGTTCCTCTCTCTTCCTCCCTCGCCTCTTTTCTTCCAGGGTCCGAAGGCGGCGAGGAGCGCGGAGCTGGCGCCGGGCGGCGGCCGCCCCCCCCGCGGCGCGCCCCCGCCGTTCGCCGCAGTCCCCGCCGGCAGCGGCACCGCGGCGCCCCCTGCTGCCCTGCCGCGGGGCGGCACTCCCGGCCCGCCCGCCCCGGGCTGCAGCCACGACCAGCAGCTCAGGTACGGCACGGCACGGCAATGGGCGATGCAGCCACGGGACGGGGTGCCCGGCCCGCATGAGATCCCCAAGCTGCAGTCACGGCTGCGGCGCCCCCTCAAGCCTCCCGGCCCCGGGGCGGTGGGATGTCTCTGTTTCTTCCCTCGCCGCCTCAGGCTCCCCTGGGTGGGCAGTGGAGGATGCCCTTTGGCTAGACGCAGGGGCCCAAACTATCGCAGTCCGACACTCCGCAAGCCCAAACGCAAGCCGTTCCCACCGGCAGGAGCAAAGGAAATTCCACTTCCCTGGACCCGTCGCGGCAGGGCACCCAGATAGCCGGGGGGGGGGAACGCGCTACCCCAGATCTGCACCTCGCAGCACACAGGGCGGGCCTGCCATGGCAGGGGTCTCCTAAGGCTCAGCCTGGTGCCGTCCCTACGAAAACGCCCTGTTTTCAACATTTGGGATTTGTGTGGTCCTTCTGTTAAAGCAATATCACTTTTTTTTTTTTCTCCCTTTTTTTTCCATGCACCAGACTGTTGCTCAGCCAGCCTATTCAGCCCATGATGCCTGGGTCCTGCAATGCAAGACACCCTTCAGACCTCAGCATGGCGGGATCCCAGGCTAAGTATGTGGCTTGTCAAAAATAAGACATCAAGGTTGCTTTTGAGGGCAAACAGCCTTCTTTAGTAAGATGACGAAGCGGGTTATAAAGTACCGGGAACGTGTTATTGTGCTGAGCCTGGCTTCCAGTGTCAGGGTCAGCCTTACCCTGCCTGGTCACATCAGGAAAGATGACAGAGAGAAACACGATGTGCCAGTAGCGTTTTAACAAGCTGAGGCTGGGGGGAATTTTTCTCCCTCGCATGATGCTTGCTTCACTGCTGGAACTTCTGACCCACAAAGGTATATGTGAGACAGAAAGTCATCACTGGCCTGGTTAAAATGACCAATGCCAAGAAATCTCCTCCTCACTGGGCAGCGAGGTGCTGGTGTAACGCCAGTGGAGCTGTGCCTAATCCACACCAGCAGAACTGGAAGAACCAACAGGCCCCCCTGTGCCTGTGCACTCTCCAAAAAGCTGGTGAATGTGCCGCTTCGGTTGTTTGTCCCCTCAAAACTTGCATGAGGGAAGCAGAAAACACCAAGCAGAAAATGCCTTTTATTTTTGTTTGGTTTTTAGCTGTTTTTTTCTCACTGTACTTAATTGTGAACTGATAAAATAATAAGCAACCATTTGCACATCATTACTTTAGAAGTAATTCTGTGTGTTATCTCAGAATATAGGTATTTAATACTTTTTTTAAGCATCACTATTGCTGTTCAATATTATCTTGAGTTAAATTTATCAACTTTAAATACAGAGTGGTTTCGATTTGCTTTTAAGCATCTACACAGAAGGAAGCAGTCTGATTTGTGGAGATATATCTCCCAGTTCATGTAGACTTCCTGACTCACAGGACCCTTTTTTAGGAGCTCACACCCTAGTACAGGAACCCAAACTGTAGCATTTCTGACTAACCCCTAATGTTGAACAGCTGTCGAGCGAACACACGCCACACTATGATCTCATCACCCATTACAGGATAAACAGAGTTAGGCTGGGTTGGCAATAGCCCCACTGCGGTTTTGCCCACAGCCTTCCACAGAACAACACGCATTTAAGTTTTGCTATGCAAAAGCAGACTGGCAAGAGGAGCCGAGTATTTTGTTTCCATCCCATTGCTTGCTCCTGAGGACTTCCAGAGCCGCCTCCTGTTCCTGCAGTGAGGCTCACAGCTACGGGACCAGCTGACCGTACTCAGCAGTACGTCTATGAGCAGCTTAAGAAGTCATGACACCCCCACCCCCTTTCTTTCTGCAAGAGATCACCACCCTGCCAGCAGTCGCAGGGGAGCATAGGCAGCAGATTGGGAGGTGCATTTCCTTCTCTCCTGCCACAGTTCAGAGCTCAGCACATTAACGCAGAGTCAAAGGCCATTCGGTTTCCTGAGCCTGGGATGTGAATAGTGTGGCTGAAGAGAAGACGTGTAAAACCAAATGTTTAATGACTCTAAAATGTGATCTGGATTTTGAGGTGAGATGCATTCTGCCTTCCAAGCCCAGCTCATACAGATAGTATGGGGGAAAGAGTGCCACCAATGGTGCCATCGTCAGGGGCTCCCATGCACTGTAACCCTTTATTAGCAATTATTTATGACTAGGGACTTTCTAAGAGAAGGCCTTTGCTTCTGACAAAGATTGTTCTTGATTGTTTTACATCTTCCTTCCACAGATACTCTCAAACCCAACAAATGTTTCAGAGTTTGGAAGTGCAGACTTCCAGCAGCGGCTCTCCAGTCGTACTGATGGGACAAGCAGTGTTAAACCAAGGGTTCGCCACTACACCTCCTTCCCAGCCATCCTCTCTGCCACCTATGCAACTCCAGCACCAACAGCATCAGCAACAACGCTACCTGCAGGTAGGGCAGGACAAAGAGGACGATGTGTAAAAAGTACACGCAGAGTAATAAGGTGAAGGGGCTGTGCAGATGGGACCCCGGGTTTCAGCGGGAGCCCGGTGACAGCAGAAACAGCCCTTTTTGAGATACTGAAACTGGGAGACACTGACACAATGCCATTTGCCCTTCCAGTACAGCAGGGGAGCCGTGAGGAGAGGCAGAATATTTCAAAGGAAATTACTATTTCTGTACATGGGAAACATAATCAGATTATCCCGGATATAGTTAAAGAGGTTTTCTAGACGGAGAAAATTGCTGCCTTAGGAGTTGCTCCATACTCTTTATTCAGGATAAAATTTGCTTAGTTTACAAGTGAAAAGATGATTTTTAATTACCAGCACCAACATAGAATGAGATCTGGATCAGATATCTGGATCCCTTCAGTAAATTAACATATTTCCTCAACTCCACAAGGCACAGAAGATAAATTGGAGCAAGCTGCCTGGAAGAATCAGGTTTTACATTTAAAGATGTAAAAACACTTATTTTTGACCCAGTTTGACACATACTAAAGTAAGGCGAAGGAGGAAAATGAGGTGTCTCAGTGTTAACTCAGAAGGAGCTGAACTCGGTCTGTAAAACCTTATGACATATCCACTGACATCACTGAAAGAGTATCATCAACCTTAAAGGGTTAAACTCGTTTTTGAAATTAAATCTTTATCATAGCTGAGAATTAATATAAACTGTGACAGATACACACATCACCTTTACCACCGCAAGGTCACACCCTACTGTAACCTCACAAAAACAAAGGGTTGGAAGGGACAGCATGAGGTGCCCCTAAGATCTCCTGTTTCATTTTTGTTCCGTTTTTATCATCCATCTGCGTCATTTCTGACACGTTCACCCACCCTGTTCCTAAACAGGCTTTTCAGGTTAACCTGCAAACCCTAGGCACTGCATTCCTCCTAGCACAGCTTTCCCCTTAGTTGCAGTTTATGTCTGTTCCTTCTGGCTGTAGGTAGGGTAACCCCATGCCGAACGGCCCCAGAAATGAAAGGCTGCAGACTAGTAGTATCACTAAGCACCTTGTACACTGAGGAGAAAGAGCTTTAACATGTGAAAGAACCGAACACCGCGGTGAATTTTATTTTGTCTGTAGGTGCAAACACCAAGTTCTTTGCACAATGAGCAACCTGATTCTTTGCTCCTGCCATCTTACTTGCCACAGCAAGGAAATATGGGGTATCATCAGACACAGCAGCAGCAACAGCAGCAGCAACTAACATCAAGAAGAAGCAATAGCTTATCAGAATCATCAAATTTACCACAGCCACTGCGATAAAAGAGTCCCCACCAGCACAATCAATGCACGATTAGCTTTAACCAATGGGCACATGGGGCAGAGGAAAATGACTTTGTTTGTACTTACTGTTTTGGCTTTTGCACAAGCGTTTCTTTCAAAGCTCTATGACAGAAGTACGCCACGGAGTGCCGGCCGCCACAGGCAGCGCATCTACGGCATGCTGGACTCAGTTTGCGCTGTCTCGCGAGCACGGGACGTACTGGCAGAGCAAAATGAAAAGGGGCACTGCCCTGTGCAGCCTCCCTCATCAATGGGTGCACGGGAGGAGGCGTCCAGTCTTGGCATGTCACTCTGAAAGCTATCTGGCAATTCCAAAAGACTGTTGACAGACTTATGAGGTACTTGGCCTTCACTGTTTCAGTTCTTCTTTTGTGTATGAAAAGCACTGACTGCGTCAAAGGTCTATTGAGGAGAGAACAAGAGATTATTTTTATTATGATTATTGTTATTATTTTGCACAACTGCACAGAGGACAAAACCTAGGCACTTTCTGTAAAGAGAAGTTTGTTTCCTTCTTCTTGTGGCCAAATTAGCCCATCCAATGGAGGAGAAAGCCCAGACATCGGTGAAGATGGTCTACAGCTCACAACCCTCGATTTAGAATCTGAAAAGTATTATGCAGCTCACCCCAACTTCAAGTTCTTCATGAGTAGAAACAAACCAACCAACCAACCCCCAACCCACGACCTGCTCCGTACTGTTTTCTACATGAATTGTGGTTGTGAAGGAGAACTCTGCTTGTAAGCACAGTCACACAACTCTCCGACAGTACAACACGGATCCTTCTTCAGACTCACCCCCACCCACAGCAAGTCTCTGAGAAATATGCACTGTGTTTTGGCCCACTGACTCGGGATGCTGCAGACTATTACATATCTCTTTCATTATAACATTTAGGATTGAATTTTCCTTTGGGGGGAAAAAATATATTAAAAAAAAAAAAGAAATGCACTTTTCGCTTTTTTTGTATGTTTTCTGTTGATATGTTTCTAAGAAAGATTTTATGTAATTATTAAATAAAAAGTAGTGTATTGTACAGCTGTTGTAATAATGACCTATTTCTATATAAAATAAAATTATATGGAATTATGTGGAAATTATTTTGTATATGAAATATCAACTCATTTCACAAGTATAAAGATTGTGCTTGTGCTTTTTTGTGAGTGGATATTTTGTAATAAACTAATGAATTAGAAATGGGTTTTTTTGTGAAGGGAACTACTGTTTCATGCTATATATAACTCAAACTATTATTTTTTTTTCCATTTAATGATGGACAGTTGTCTTTATTTGTAGAATAAAATAAAATAGCCAAAAGGCTTTATTGCAGGACTTGCACAGATTTTCCTGTGGCTGTTCAACTATGTGATTTACTTGAGAGTCTTCATGTTAGCTGTAGCCTGGCAAGGCGTTTGCCACCCAGTTAGCAAAACCAAGGGTTGTCCTATGGGGCAGCAGGAATGACAGCTCAGGAAGCTGCATTAGCTCCCAGCCAAGACAGCTCATTTTAAGTGCCTTTAAAACTTTAAAGACCTCAGACAACTCCTTACTTTCAACCAAACAGTTTTAGATTAGAACAAAACAGATTGTTTAAAGAATGGTTTGTCCCAGCACATACGAGGGCTTTGAGCCATGTCCAGCTTCAGTGTACTAAGACATTGCTGTCCTGATGTTCATGATAACACCTCTGCTGGAACTGCTAGCATGTCCTCACTATAGACAGTCTGGTCTCCACTTTGGCAGCCTTGTGTTGATGCTTTTTTTAATTTTAAATTCAGATTAGGTACAGGATGGAGCAGCCAAGGTACAGGTCTGCTTTCTCTTTGCAGACTCTGCTGCAGAAGCAGCAACCTCCAACACAGAACGAGGTGGATAACCGAGCACAGTAATGGTTTTATTCTCTTGCAGCCACCCCAGACAGTGTTAGCTTCAAGAGAGCACAGACCATGCTGCCCTTCCTGCCCACCCGGGCCTGGGATCACGTCATGGGTGCCCACACATTCAGCTCTGGTTTCTGTGCCACAGAGGAACAGTGGAGACAATTGTGTTGGGAGCTGAAAAGGCTAAAAATAAGCGTTTGGAAAAATCAAGAAGGTTTATTTGCCCCAAGTTCTGAAAAACCTTCTGAAGAAGCTAAAACTCTCCTGGAGAAAACCTGTTGGCAAAACAACCCTGTAGCTGCCACAGCAGGGCTGGCTGGTAGGGCTGATGGGCGCATATGTCTTCCAGTCCACAGAGTTCCTCCAGTTTACTTCACTGAAGGAAGACGAATCTGGTCTCTAAAAAGTGTTTACAGAGATCAGATTCCAACTCTTAAGAAGAGTTCTGAGTGCCACCTTTCGCTGCCAGTCTGAGTTAGCCGGCTCAGTTCTTGCATTCGGTGAAGCAAGAGTGACCCCACCAGATGAAGATTAAAGAGAACCTTAAGATGTCTGAAGGAACCTCTTTCTTTCTGGTAACTGTAGACAAATCTTAGCCAAGGCCAGCTGGCTAAGAGGCTGACTTCATAAATGCCACTCACTCCTGTAAAGGCCTGTTTTGGGAAAGGGGAGGGAAAATCTGCCTGTAGGCCACAAAGTTCACGCAGGAAAGAGGGAACGAAGGAATGTGAGCACCTCAGAGGAAATATCTGTGGAATCAGCACTTGACAGATCTCAACTACAATGAAAGTCGTAGGAAAATGCCTTTAAGAATTTGTTTTACACTCAGGGATAGTTGTAATACACCCACATCTCTCCTGATTGGCACTAGGTACTTCCAAACCAAGCTTAGCCTCTAAAACCAGCAGTACTCAGTAATCAACAGGGAACATCTGTAAAGAGGGCTGGTTTGCCTTCTAGTAATCTGGCCTATTGTATTGTTTGGAAGGATGCAGAGCACTTACAAGAACAGGTTTATGCCAACACTTAAGTTTTTCATGCTCTGTCTCATTTCTTCCCTTTACACACATTTGGTCTGGAATTATCACACCTGTTCCCCGTTCAGGCACACATAACTCCAGTCCTCTTCATAGATGCGAGCCATTGTTCTAGTTCACTGTAGCCGAGATCTGGCTCGTTCCAGCATAATCATTCGGTTTGGGTCGTTCTTCCAGGCAGGTGGCCAGACAGGGTGGTTACCCCCATGCTGGAGTACCTGGTTTCTACTCAGCAACAGAACTTCAGATCTGAACACAGGGCAATCTCCTTGCTAGATGCAAGCAAGCCAACCATATCCTGGGCTGCATCAAAAGCAGCATGACCAGCACGTCAAAGGAGGTGATTCTGCCCCCTTGCTCTGCTGACACCCACCCACTCCCCCAGAGTACCGCATCCAGCTCCAAGGCCCCTAGTACAAGAAAGAGATTGAACTGTTGGAGCAAGTCCAGAGGAAGGCCAGGAACATGATGGGGGCAGAAGCACCTCTGCTGTAAAGACAGGCTGTTCAGCCCAGAGAAGAAAAGGCTATGGGGAGACCCTGTTGCAGCCTGACAGTACCTGAAAGGCGCCTACAAGGACAGTACAATAGGCAGCAGCCTTAAGCTGAAAGAGGGTAAATTTTCATCAGGCATTAGGAAAAAATCCTTCCCTGTGAGGATGGTGAGACACTGGAACAGGCTGCCCAGAGAGGCTGCGTATACCCCATTCTTGGCAGTGTTCAAGGCCAGGTTGGATGGGGCTTTGGGCTGCCTGGTCTGGCGGAGGGTGTCCCTGTCCATGGCAGTGGGTGTAACGAGATGACCTCTGAGGTCGCTTCCAGCCCAAACCCGTCTGCGGCTCCGACTCCAGACACAGCTCCCCAGCCGAGGTCCCCGCACAACACCCCCTTCGGAAGAAAAACTCTCAAATTAGGGGCGAGCAGGTACGCAGCTACTCAAGAGCCCCCGGACTCCAATCCCAGGGAGGCAGGTTCAGTTTCACGGGCGGCGAGGGGGGGACGGAGACACCCCTTCTTTCACGGTAAGGCAGCCGCGAACCCCTTCCCGCGACTACCCCAACGCCGGCAGCGCGCAGGCGCGGGGGTGGCAGCGCTCGCCGTGCGTGGCCAGCAACCTCCCGCCGCTTGCGGGCTCGGGCTGGGGTGGCTGCGCCAGAAGCAACTCTCCGACCGACCAGGGCCGGGGCTGGCGAGGCTGGAGCCGCTGCCTCTGGGCTCGGCAGCCCCCTCAGAGGAAAGCGACCGCAGAACCCCGCCAGCCCGCTCTCCGCCCCGCGGTACCCACAGCCCCGCGCCTGCGCGCCACCGCCCGGCTGAGCCCCTCCCTCCCCCGGTGCGTGCCCCCGACCGGCGCCGGCGCACTCGGCGCCCACCCGCATCCCGGAAGGGCTCCTCGTTCCCACAGTCCCTTGCGCCCTCCTTTCCGGCCTGTACCCGGGCAGGGTGAGTGGCGGCCCCGGGGGGCGGCTTGCCGAATCCGCCTCCATCCGCCTGGCAGGCGCGGCGGCGGCGGGGTTCCTTCGCCTGGCCTGGTGCGGGGGGCGACCCGGCGCGGGGTGCACCGTGTGGTTCCTCTCGGCGGGCCCGTGTTCGTGGGGGCGGGGACCCATCTTGCTGCTCCCCCGGGCCTGTGGTGAGCCGGGGAGGCCGTAGGCCGGGGAGGCCTGCGGGGCAGTTGTGGGGCGGTTACGGCCCTGTGCTGCACCCTGGTGAGGGAGGGGGAAGCCGTAGGCCTCTGTCAGCTCCTGGAAGGAGCTTTTCTGGCATCGTCACCTCCGTGCCGGGCCGGGCCGAGCCGAGCCCAGCTGCCCGCCGGAGTCGCTTTGCGGGTGGAAGGGGCTTGGGTATGCGGAAGCAGGACGGGGTGGTTTTCAGGGTGCCTGGGGCTGGCCGGGACCCCGGCCGGCTTGGGAAGTGACCGAAGAGTCTCAGACGTGTTTCACGCTCCTGTCAGGGAGAGGCGAGTGGGGCTTTTGTGGTGCTGAAGGATTGTGGCTTAAAGTCTGCAGGGGCGAGTTAATCTTGAATTGAGTTTCTGAACGCGAGGTTTGTGTGGCTTGTAAAGGAGCTGCCTGGGGCGGTGGGAGGAAGGCGGTGGGAAAACCGAGGGACATTGGGTCTGCTTTTGATGCACGTGTGGGTGCGTTTCAGCGTCGTTCAGATGGCTCCCGCAAAGAAGGGTGGCGAGAAGAAGAAGGGACGCTCAGCCATCAATGAGGTGGTAACCAGGGAATATACCATCAACATTCACAAGCGGATCCATGGCGTGTAAGTCCCTGGGTTTTTGTCTCTGAAATCTGCCTTACCCAAAGTGGAGATTGCTAAAGGGTTCAGTGGGTTTTAAACTGGAGAATAATGGTCCTTCCCGACACTGATGCTAACACATGGTGTGTTTTAGTCCCTTATGTGACAGTTGTGGCACGAGAAGGCAGCTCTCTACCTGTGCTGACCTCTACTTGCAGGGGGTTTTCAGGAACAAGCTTGTTTGTTGTGGGGTGGTGGGTTTTTTTTTTTGGTGAGTGTACCTGGACATCATTTGAGGTTAGAGCTGCTTGCCTCTCCACAGGTTGTCTTCTTTCCCAAGCAAAATCTGAGATTTATCTCACTGTAGTTGTAAGTTCTCAAAATTCAGTGGTGTTGCCATCAGATGATTGCCTCTGTTTATTGTTACATTGTGTGAGGTGTAAATTGGGATATGATTTGAGTTAAACAGTATTAGTTGTATGGGGGTGAGAGTGACATTTTACCTGACAAAATGTTGAACCTCATAGTAGTAAAGGTTATGTAAAATGCTTGAGAGGATGTGCTGAGAAACTGAACCTCCCCTAGATTCTCCTCTGTGTGTGTGTGTCTGCAGTCATGTGGAAGAAAATTACATCCAAATCAAAACGATCAGTGAAATTTCTCCCCTAAGTTAAGGTGAGGGTGGAGGCATCGGTGCCTTTGAAGGGCAGTAGGATGGCCTGGCCTTGCCATGGTTTGTGGCAGTTCAGTCTGCTCTTAATGGTGGTGGTCCTGCTGTCCTCTTTCCTTTTGGGGGATTAACCTCTTGTTAGGATGAGGTACAAAGGGGAAATGCTTCTGTTGCTTGTCTCGCTTGTATCCCTCACTCGCCCCACATTTCTAGCATAAAATACCAACAGTAGTGTGCAAATAATAGTAAATATAACCCACTGCAGGACCTTAGAGCCTGCTGACACAACAGTCGCTTGTCACAGTGTGGGTGTAATATTGGGGGCAAAGCACTCAAGGTGCAGTTGCAACTTTCAAGTGTAAATCCCCAGTCATGTAGAGCCTGTCCATAATAGGCATGAGACTAGCTATACTTGTTAAAAAAACCCAAAAAACCTGTTCTGGTGGTGGTCCAGTCACGATGATGTGAAGAAAGCAACCATCAAACACCATTTAGCAGAAGCTGTTGCTCAGAATAGCATCAGTTTTGTTCTTCTGCTGTTTATTTCAGTACTGGCTGGTTCTGTGTGGTTTGTACTGCCATTGTTGCACTGCTTTTTACATGGGCCTTTCATTTAAGGTACCTGTGGAAGCTCTGATCTCTTCAGCACCATTGCCAGAAACTTTTGTGTCTACATGTTGTAAAAGGGACTGAAGATCTGGGAGGCTTTGCAGTTGCAGCTTGTTACTGAAACGCTGCAGCATAACTCTGTGTGGTTTCTGTTAGGCATAGACATTGGGGTTAGCAGCTACCTACCAGAGCAAAGGCCTGGTCATGCTGTGATGCAGCTGTCAAACAGAGTTGTTTGTTGTGTGTTTAGGGAAGGTCGGTGGCCGAGTGCCCCAACAAGCATCCGATGCTGACAGTCCCTCCTGTGTTTGTCCTAGGGGCTTCAAGAAGCGAGCGCCACGAGCTCTCAAGGAGATCCGTAAATTTGCGATGAAGGAGATGGGTACTCCTGACGTTCGCATTGACACCAGGTTGAATAAAGCAGTCTGGGCTAAAGGAATAAGGTACGTTCCCACAGCTTTCCTTATTGGGTGAGAAGAGCCTGGTAACTGGTGTGTGTGGAGGTGTGGGACTTGGAGGGGTAGAAAAGTCTGTATATTTCTCGCAGTATTTGTGTTTTCTTTGCAAACACCTCCTTCCTTACAACGAGCATATGGAGCTGATCTTTCTGTCACTTCTTGCGGCATTCTGGTTAGCTGTCTTAGTTGGAGAGCAGGAGAGGTGCCCAAGACTGGAGGACAGCCAATGTCACAACTGGCTGTTGGACCGAGCTCAGAGGGTGGTGATCAGTGGAGCAGAATCTGACTGGAGACCTGTTACTAGCGGTGCTCCCCACCCAGTGTTGGGTCCAGTCCTGTTTAATATCTTCATTGATGACCTTGATGAGGGAATAGGATCCACCCTCAGCAAGTACCCAATGATACAAAGCTGGGAGGAGTGGCTGACACACAGGAACACTGCGCTGCCATCCAGAGGGACCTGGACAGGCTGGAGAGCTGGGCAGGGAGAAACCAGATGAGGTTCATTAAAAGCAAGTGTAGAGTCTTGCACCTGGGAAGGAACAACTGTTAGTTTCAGTACAGGCTGGGGGATGACCTGCTGGAGAAGAGCTCTGTGGAGAAGGACCTGGGGGTCCTGGTAGATGACAGGTTGGCCATGAGCCAGCAGTGTGCACTGGTGGCTGAGAGAGCCAGTGGGATCCTAGGGTGCATCAGGAGGAGTGTGGACAGCAGGTTGAAGGAGGTGATCGTCCCCCTCTACTCTGCCCTGGTCAGGCCCCACCTGGAGTATTGTGTCCAGTTCTGGGGTCCCTGGTATAAAAAAGACAGGGATCTCCTGGAGAGAGTCCAGAGAAGGGCTACAAAGATGATTAAAGGCCTGGAGCATCTCCCCTATGAGGACAGGCTGAAAGAACTGGGGCTGTTCAGCCTTGAGAAAAGAAGACTGAGAGGGGATCTTTAATTAATGTTTATAAATACCTGAAGTGTGGGACACAGGGGGAAATGCCCAGCCTCTTTTCAGTGGTCTGTGGGGACAGGACAAGGGGCAATGGCTGCAAGTTGGAGCACAGGAAGTTCCGCACCAACATGCGGAAGAACTTTTTCACAGTGAGGGTGACAGAGCCCTGGGACAGGCTGCCCAGGGGGGTTGTGGACTCTCCTCTGGAGATATTCAAGACCCGTCTGTACGTCCACCTGTGTGACCTGTCCTAGGGAACCTGCTTTGGCGGGGGGGTTGGACTTGATGATCTCTTGAGGTCCCTTCCAACCCCTATGATTCTATGATTCTGTACTTGTAGCAAAGCTTGGGTCAGCCCTGGAGTTGCAAAAACTTTGATCTACATCTATTGAGAATAAAGCAAAAGAAAGCAAGAATGCAGGTTGGGGTGGTGGCAGGATTGGGTTTTTGTGCTGTAGTACCCCAGTCCCTGTTGTGGCAGGCGGCTTTTTAGTGCCACCTGTTGTCCCAGGCTAAGTACCTGGGGTTTGTTTAATGTCTGTGAACAGCATGAGGTTTTGAAGCATGCTGAATTGATAAATGCTACACAAAGAAGTAATGAGGTGTGTTTTAAATAGGGACATTAATCTTGTCTTGTAAGTACAAGTAGTTTGGGAGCCAAGAAGCTACAACTTCTGTTAAATTGTTGCTACAGGGGCAGTGAATTGACATGGATGAAGGTGGTCCAAAGGGTGGGAGGAGTGGGACCTCTTAAACCATAATAAAAGGGTAACTGGTAGGGTTTAGTAGTGTTGATTTAAACACTGGATATGCATGAACCCTTGTTTTACACCATGTCATCTAGGAATTAGATTCTTGAGTGTAGCCTGTGACGTGTTTGCAGTCCTTTACCTGGAGTTGTGTATGCAAGCCAACCTTTCAACCTTTCCTTCAAAACCACAGTGGGAAGATGTGGCTGCACTACTGGGTGTTCTGGGCAGGGGGTCTCTCTCCCTCCCTTTGAGCTGTTCCACTTTGTATGCAGTGAAGAAGTAGCAGTTGAGCCAGGTGACAGCGTAACTCCAGAGTGTAGTAGCAAGGCTCCTGACCAGGACTTCCTTGTAGTAACTTGTGGAAGTGCATTCTCTGGAGCAGGGAGTCATCAGGGGAGCATATCTTTCTAGCACAAGTTTAACTGCAGTTTTCACTAGGTGGAATAGATAATACATGCAAAGTAAAGTATCGTCCTCTGGAAGGATCAGTGGGTGTGACAGTCAATAGTGATCTACGTAAAGTAGTGAAAAATGCTCCTGAGGTGTTTCAAGAAGGGAATAAATCAATAGCAAAGTTCCTGTGCCGTAATTACTGCATCCACCTGATTGAGTAAGCCTGCTCTGAGAACGTACAGCAAGGAGGAAGTTCCTACTCGTATTCTGTTGAGCAGGAGTTTCCCCAAAATCACGAGTTTGTTTGAGGTGAGAGGTGACTGTGGAAATGGTGTGGACAAACATATTTGTGCCTGCCTTCAGCAGTGTATTTTGGGCAGTATTGGGGCAGGACACTAAGCTGTGACTTGTGACTTGCCTGTTACAAAGAAAATCACCGAAGCAATGCAACTGTGGTTCCACGGGCTTTCTGAGGAAGAAACACCATCACTTGTGTGCCCATGAACAAGATCCTGGCTCAGGTCTAACTTGCTAGGCTTTCCACACAGGTGGGGCGGTACTCTGGCTCTTGGCGGGGACCTCAGGCTTTTGGAGCAGACTGTTGGGCTTTTAGTCCTCACTGTTTCCTATTGGAGTAAGGAATGGTTCTTAGTAACAGCTGCTTGATCATATTCATGCCATGCTTCATGATTGGCTTCAGAATATATTTCCTGGCTCAGTAGTAAACTAATGGTGCACTTCTGATGTTCTGCTCCTGCTGGATTATAGCTTTATCTGATTGTAAGGCTCAGTTAAATCTTACCTGCTTGAACAAAACAAAAAGCATCTCTAAGGCAGACAGCGTAATCTCAAAGGTACAGGATTTTGTTCATTATGATGCTGAGGTAGAAAGAGAATTACTCATGTCTTTGCACAAATGGACAAAGCTTAAAGAATACGGGGCAGGTGCAGTAACCATGGAGCAGAGAACTTTACTTTTCTATTAATTACACAGGTTTCAGTACCTATTTTATTGAGAATCAATTTGCTGTCTCCGTTTCAGGAATGTTCCTTACCGTATCCGTGTGCGTTTGTCCAGAAAACGCAATGAGGATGAAGATTCACCAAACAAGCTCTACACACTGGTTACCTATGTACCAGTCACAACATTCAAAGGTGAGGTTGCAGGCAGTCTCCTCCTCTGCACCCTGTTCCTCTGAGCAAGTAGCGGAGTGGGATGGCGCCTCCTGCAATGCAAAATTCAGGTGGAAAGCGAACTGAAGGAGTCAAAATGCTGGCTTCAGCTAGCTCTGCTCTAGAGGACGGGGCTGCTGGCTGGAAGCATGAAGAAGCAAATACAGAATTTAACAAAATAATCCTGTAAATTTTTTTTAGAGAATTAAAAAAAAAAAAACCAAAACAAGAACCCACTGGCTGGAGTTGTTAGGGTAGTTTCAGGTTTATGTTTTCCTATATAAAGCACATCCTCTGATGTCAAACACTAAAGCAGGTTGAGCCTTTTCTGCTTGTTACCTGGGAAGTATCTTAGTTGCAGAATAAACACAGAAGTTTTTGGTTTTACCATTTGTTGAAGTACCTGCCTATATACAGTCTGCTCTTCCAGAAGTAGATCAGCAAGCTAGCTCTGAAACTGTAGGTTTACTTTCTTGTGAATATACATACATTGCATATGCATAAAGAGAATTGTCCAAGGAACATGTGGTGATACAATGTCTTCTTTTGCAGGTCTACAGACAGTCAATGTGGATGAAAATTAAACTTATTTTCATTACAATAAAAGGATGAAAAGTTTAATCCTAAGTTTGGGGCTTTTTTTTAATTGTCTTGTCTTTTCCAGTTCTCACCCATGAAGCGTTGAGTTGAGCAGGTGACAAACTTACCTGGCTTACTTGGGCCTTGTAAATATGCTGTCATTTTCTTAACTAAAGATACCATAGGTTAGGTTACTTCTGCCTGCATTAAGGAGGAAACAGGAATGTTCCTCTATGGGTGGCAGAGTCATGGTTTTTTTCCTATGGGAGTAATGAGCCACTACACAGGTATTTTACAGTTAAGGCTAAGTTTGTTTAAAACCGAAAACAAACCCACAACAACTAACCACCCCCCTGCCCCCCCAACTGTTTGACCAGTACTTTGTATATGTCATCTCTTGTGGGTAGCATAAACTCCCTGTGTTTGGTCCCTGCTGGTCTCCTGGGCAGAACCAGTAAGCTTCTCCCCAGCAGCTCTCTGTGCTGCACTGCAGCGAGGGGTTCTGACCAGGGCATTAATTGTGAGCTCAGGGAACTGGCTGAAGGAAGCAGGGACTGGAGGCACTTCCATAAATCAATAAACGCTGTCGCTGCGACTCTAGTACAAAAAGGGTTTATTGAAAAGTGCATCTTTTCACAGACCAACATGAGAAGCACAGTCCATGTACACTTAACGTTTCAGCAAGACATACAAACCGGACTACAGTCAAATATATTAAAATAGTTTCAATTACCAGCATTGAAACAGTTTTCAGTATTAGTGCAAAAAAGGCAACCCAAACAAACTGCAGACAGTAGCTGAGAAGCATTTTCCCCTGTTTAAAAAAAAACAAAAACCCAACAACACAAAACCCAAACCACAACAAAACAAAAAAGAAACCCAACGACAGACAACCGGAGCCAGCCTCTGGTCTCCCAGCACGGAAGAGGGCTTCACTGTCTTCGCGCTGCAGACAGATGTTTCCTTTTCCATTCAAAACAAGACCGTAATAAATCAATGGCACATTAACAAACCTACACACCCTTTAGCTTTTAAAGCTCTTAAACTGAAAACCACAGACCAACAAACTTATGGGAAGTCCACTGCTATCTGAAAGCCTTTGACAGTAGGTGCTTTGGCATCGTTTCAGTGCATGTCGGGTTTGACGGGCCTGCTACTGCTGCTGTGCGTTCAGCCTCGTGTGTTCGCCCCGCGACTGGCAGCTTGTCCCGTTGGCTCTCAGGCTGTACTGGCTGAGCTTGGCGCTCTCGAGTTTGGGCTTCAGTTCTAAGGGCTTTTCAAAGAAGTTAACTAAGGACTGTTCAGTCAAGAGGGACGCTAAAATGTGTTCAAAAGAGACGGTCCAGTCTCCTTCGGTCACAGGTGAAGGTTGGGAATCTTTGTGAGGGGTCTTCACAGTGTCAGTAAAAACAGCATCCTGGTCCGAAGCAGAGGCCTCGGGCTGCAAGTCCTCGGTGAACTCATCCGATCCACTCCCCAGGCTGATGTTTCTCTGTCCCACTTCTCCGATCTGCAGTAACAGTGTGGTCACAGTGGCAATGGCTTGATACAAATCGTTCTCCTCCGGATCTTCGTGGAACATGCTATACAAGGTTTTGCAGAACTGGATGAACTCCCTCTGTAAAGGATGAAAAACCAGAATCAAACTACAGAAGAGCCATACTACAGGTAACTATGAGTTGAGCAAGGGCGAGGTACTGCCAGGGAAGGGAGAATGCTGCCTAAGCTGACATTCTCCTTGGTAACTTCTGCTGGCTTTTAAGAAAACACCAGCAAAGGGAATTCAAACCACCTTCCACCCCCTGATGCTAGGTCCTTGGTGCTGCAAATCAAAAAGGGAACAGAGCACAAAAGTATTTTGTTGCTCTGATGGAGATCAGGACCCCCCAGATGATGGACATGCAAGTGATACGAGGCAAGGAATACAATCTATGACTGGTGGAAAATGGGTGGCTGTGACACCCAACGAGTTACAACCAAAGCAGCCGTCCACAGCTCTGCAAGCAACTTCCCTTCAGCTGTTTCTCTCCCATCTGTCCCTGCCTCTTCTTCTACTGATAGAATTCAGACATCTTCCCTGCCCGGCCCCCTTCTCCCCTTTCCCCCGTCCACCATCACAGATGATTATCAGGCTAGAAAGGGTGTTTCCATCTCCTGTTATGAAATTTGAGAGCCCTCAAGTTTCACTCAGTCCCAGGACTGCTAATTCAGGGTAGAAGGGACTGCAGGGAGTTCAGCCAAGCGAAGCCTTTATGAGACATCTGTGGCCCGGCTGAGCTGCCAGGTTGGGTACCTGCCACCCATTAAAAGCAACACCAGCACAGAAGGGATTCCGGGTGTATTCCCAGCTTTCTCTGCATGTCCCCACATTTGTTTTGCTAATACCTGACCTTTTTGCCTCCAGGAGATTTTCTTAATGCAAACAACATATGCAAAGGCTCTGCTGGCGTTAGGGAGGGGAGGATGACGAGAGCCTTCAGCTGTTTCACTTCACACAGTTCCAGTCAGCATTTGGCTAAGACAGGCCAGGTCCCAGCTGGTGACAGACTAAGAAGTTACTGGTTTGCAGGAGAGGAGCTCAGGGAAGATGGAACAGCAGTTCCTTGGGAACTCACTGGGCTAAGGAGGAGGGCTTTTTCCAGCCTGCATGAGCCTGTTTTCCAGCCTGTTATGCTGCAGCTCTTCACCAGCTGGGCTGAGGAGAAGGAGCTGCTAGAAAGGCAGCTGGGAGTTCCCTGGCTCAGAGGAGCTGGATACCCAAAGGACTGAGTTTCAGCTCAAACTACAGCTACAGTGTCTCAGAAGGACCTGAACTGCTGTATTTTGGTCATTTGAGTACCCTCCACTTCTTTCAAAACAGTCTACAGCATCTGATGTACATACCTGGCTCATTTTTGGCAATTCTTTCTCAGTTTTAGCATCCTTTTCTTTGGCTAGATCCTTCAGCATTTGCTTCAACTGCTTCTGGTAATCTACCGCATCACCTTGTTTTGGGGCAGACACAAGAAGGAGAATGAGCTTGCCAGTCACTGGAGTTAAGTGGCATTTCAAAAGGAACCCCAGAGAGCAGAGGTACAAGAGCAGGGTTAGCAGACAGAAGTTGGTTGTATCTCCTGTGCAGGCATCAGAGAGCCCTCCCTGGACGTACCGTTTGCTTTTCCTATGACCAGTGGTCTGGAGGTGGACAGCAGAGGATTCTTCAGCGGCGACTGGCTGTCTCGTTCATTCTCGGTGAGAGCTGTCGGAAGCAGCGTGACAAATGTCACCATTAACCCCCCCAACGCCGCCCAACGGTTAGTTACACTTTCCACATTTACTTATCTGACCAAAGCAAAACAATTGGGCAAAGCTGTTTTCAAACAGTACTTCGTTAAACCATACTGGAAGATGATGTTAATTGGAAGTAAGACCGGTGCTGCAGTGAGAGAGTCGGAAGTTTGCCAAGAACGGCACGTTTAATTAAAACCTTTGCACCAGAAACTACCTCAGAATGTGGTCACCCAAAGCCAAACTGGATCAAGATGCAATCAGGACACTTCTACTGTACACAGTGCGTGAGCCATACAAAAATGTTATTTCAGTTCGTATTTTGTCTAGAAGAAACCATGTAATTGGCCTCAAAAGACGATAGAATCATAGAACGGTCTGGGGTTGTAATGGACCCCAAGGATCACAGAGTTCCAACCCCCCTGCCCCAGCTCTCCAAATGCAGCAGATGTGAGCCTTGACATCTATACATTTCATCCCAAAAAGTTCTGACTGGAGTAATTTTTAAAATTAGTGAGCATAATGACAAATGCACATCCTGTAACACTCCCAGCTGAAGGAAGCAAGATAGGGTTCTTCATTAAGCAGCCTTTCCCCAGAAGCTTTAAGCCAGAGATTTTTGGGAAAGCTGGAGTTACTCGTTCCCTTTCAGGTTTCTTACCCGGTGGGATATGCAGCTTATACAGTAACTTGATCTTTTCATTCATTTCTCCGTTATACATCACATCTGCAAGGGGAAAAAAAGAACAAGAAGGAAGTGGAGGAGAGCATTTACTTCCACAGTTTAAAATAAATCAGGGATCTCTCTGTGCAAAAGGACTGTTTGCATGGACAGTGCAGAAAAGCATATGGGCAGTGTATTACCTCCAGATAGTCCAAGTTGTGCCTGTCAATGAGGAACAGCAGGTGAGAGCCATCTGGTTTGGTCTCTGTTCTCATAAAACAGATGGGGAGTACCAAACCCTGTGGAGCTTCAGCATTGTTTTACAATACCAAAGAGCATGGCAGGAAATCTATAGGAAAGGCTGTTTGCTGCCACAGACCAACAGGAGTGTGAAAGGGGAGAGACAGAAACTCCCTCTGGGGCCATCATGTTCTTAGTATTTCTCCCTTTCAGCCCTGACTGCTGTTCTGTAGACCAAGTCCAAAGGAGGTAACTTCTTCACGTGGAAGACAATCCATGTTTTCCATGACCAGGAGCAAAGCGATTCTCAGCAATCAAATGTTCTGGAATACTGTGAAGAATGGCAGCAGTGGGGCTTGGAAAGAACCTTGGGAGATCATCTAGTCCGACCCCTCTGCCAAAGCAGGATCACCTGCAGCAGGTGGCACAGGATCACATCCAGGCAGGCTTTGAATCTTTTCAGAGAAGACTCCACAGCCTCTCCAGGCAGCCAGTGCCAGTTCTCTGCCACCCTCAGAGTAAGTTTTTCCTCATGTTCAAATGGAACTTCCTGTGCTCCAGTTTGTGCCCATTGCCTCTTGTCCTGTCACTGGGCACCACTGAAAAGAGTCTGGCCCACATCCCCACCCTGTAGATATTTCTAAGGATTGACGAGATCCCTTCTCACCCTTCTCCAGGCTAAACAGACCCAGCTCCCTCAGCCTTTCCTCGTATGAGAGATGCTCCAGTTCCCTCATCATCTTTGTAGCAACCCAATGGACTCTACCCTGTAGTTCCCTGTCTGTCTTGAGCTAGGGAGCCCAGAACACAGTGCTCCACATGTGGCCTCACCAGGGCAGAGTGCTCCAGATGTTGCATCCCTTGACCTGCTGGCCACCCTCTTCATAATGCAACCCCCAGGATACCTTCTTGGCCACGAGGGCACACTGCTGGTTCATGGAGAGCTTGTTGGCCACCAGGACCCCCAGGGCCTTCTCCACAGAGCTACTTCCCAGCACATCAACCCCAAACCTGTACTGGTGCCTGGGTACAGGACCCAATATTTGCCCTTGATTTCCATTAGGTTCCTCTCTGTCCAGCTCTCTAGGCTGTTCTGGTCTTACTGAATTGCAACGCAGCCTTCTGGTGTGTCAGCCACTCCTCCCAGTTTTGTATCATCAGCAAACTTGCTGAGGGTACGCTCTGTCCCCTCTTTCAGGTCACTGATAAAGATGTTGAATAAGACCAGTCCTGGAACTGACCCTTGGGCACACTGCTGGCTCTAGGCCTCCAACTAGACAGCTGTCTGGGCTCTACCATTCAGCCAGTTCTCAACCTACCTCACTGAACTCACCCTTCCTAAGCTTGCCTATGAGGACGTTATGGGAGAGTGTGTCATAAGCCTTGCTGAAGTCAAGGCTGCCCCTTCATCCACCCAGCTGGTCATGCCATCATAGGTTATCAGATTGGTGAGGTATGATTTCCACTTGGTGAATTAACATTGACCTCTCCCAATAACCATTTTTTTTTTGTTAAAGACATATACCTCTAAGACTCAAATAATATAATACAGACCACCCTGGTTCACATAAAGATAATTGTAAAAATCTTTAGTGGCAAGAATAAGAATTTACTGATTTTCACTGAAGCTTCAAATGTTGATTCAAGGGTTTTTTTAAACTTGGGGTCAGGCAACAGTTGAGACACTTCCTTCTTCAGACAGATTTTGGGACAGGCAGCCTTATCTCATTGTGACAGCTGGTGGCCTCAGGACTGACCCCAATGCAGCTCCCAGACCCTGATTGCCAGATGATTTTTTTTTCATTCTGCTAATTGTCAACATGCCAGACAGCGGGCTGTGCATGGCTAAGGCTCCAAGAAACAGCTACAAAGAGGTACACTGAGACTGGGAATGTATACTGGGAGCCACAACCCAGCAGAGGGGATTTCTGAGCATTCGATGCAGACCAAGACACAATTCTAATCCATAATGTATTTTCAACAGAATTACTGTTGTCTGAGAAATCAGATACCGTGATACAATGTTCAGTCATGTCCTTAGGGTGTCTTTTAAACCTAATTGACTTCAGGTGATCAGGACACAAACCATTAATGAAGATCACTGGCTAGGCTGATTGCAAACCCAAGAAAACCATGGGGGCCGCATCCTCCCCTGCCAGTTGCGTGACATTTTAACACCTCCATCTCACCCACGTGCCACTCCCTCCGCCCCCCCCCAGCTCTGCCCACCTTCCACCCCGCAGGGATGCCGATACCTAAGCAGCTGGCGAACCCCTTGAATTCCACCAGCCGGTCCATGTTCTCATCCAGGAGCCGGAAGATCCTTTGGGCGAGGACATCGGTGTGCTCTCCGCAGGTCCAGGGCGAGACCAGCCTGTAGAGGTTGGCGAACTGCTGAGCGTCGATGCGGTACTGCTCGGCGTACGGCCGGCTGGGGTCGTGCCGCTCCGCCACCGGGTCCATCCTTTCCCAGTAACACCTAATTAAATGTTCCCTCTAGGAGAAAGCAGAGGCAGGGGAGGGGGGAACGCTGTGTAACGGAGAGAGGGCAACCAGCAGAAAAAGGCATTCCCATCAGAGGATGCTGGGAACACTCAACTCTCCTAGCGTGGGGTGTTATGCCAAGACCAGTCCAGTCAGAAAACATAAAGTATGAATCTTTAAATAAGAGCAGCCGAGCTCTCTCCTGCCTTCCAATGGATAATTAATAAAACTGAAGGGAAACTGGGCAGATCCTTGGAGGAAATTTACTGCACGCTACTGAAACGCTATTAGCCACCTCTGGCCCTGGCTGTCTCTAACCAGCCAAAGGCACAGAGGGTCAGAAAAAATCCAGGCTGTATTATACGGGCTTGACCTCTCATTTATTCTCCCTCAGACCTCTCTGCTTGGATGCCGTACCTATTAGTCTTCTGCTGGGGACAGGCGGATGGAAAACAAAGATTCCTACCAAAACAAGCTGTCCCGGGAAAGCAAGGGAGCTAACAAAAAAGGATGCACCACCAAGAAACCCAATGAGGAAAGGGGAGAAGGGCAAGGCCATCAAAGCTCAAAAACAGAGCAGCAAGGAGCAAGAGGGAAGCACTGAGGAGCAAACCCCAGCAGCATCCTCTTACAGCTGCTAATGGAGGGTGGATACAGCTGCTCTCAGCCACATAGCTAGGTGACACCAAGAACATACCACAGTCGTACTCTCAGTACACACAATTTATGGTTATGGTCAATACACAAAAGAAATGGTCCATTAAGGGTGATCATTACATGCCTGGACCTCTAAATCAAGTACAGTTGCATAAGCTTAGATATCCTCATCTCTAAATTGCTCCTAACAGTTCTTCCAAACATCAGCTCAACAGAAATGAACTGAAGTAGCTGGTTTTAATTCTTAAGATGAAATTAACACTATTAGAAAACTGGGAACAAATAGCAAGGATACAAGTTTGGGGATTTTTCTCCCCCATGGAAAACAGCATCTGCTTTTAAAGAGCATTAGGAGAGCAGCCCTTGAAAGCACTGCAGAGCTTCCAGTGAACACAGCTATGCATTTAATTTATTCTGCATGTGAAAGTTACCAGGGCCTAATTTCTCATGGCCCGTTTCCGAGCACCAAGTTAGAAAGGAAACTCTGAAGCACTTCTCCTTTGAAGGATCAGCACATTACTATTCCCCCTGCAACAGCTGGGCAACCGCAGAAAGGACAGAATGACAAGGTCCCATCTGAACAGCACCGCCCAGGCAGAGGACACGAGGCAGCTCTGCAAAGTGACGGCTGGGAGTTAGGCCCAGAAGCCTCCAAGAGGTGCAGCCCCTGCTCTTCAGGGAGACCAACCTTGAACAAGTCATACAATTCCTCTAAGTCTTCAGGAAGAATCGAAACATCAGGGATGACAACTCGGAGCTTAAAAAGAACGAAAAATCACATTAGTGACAATCTTTTCTCCTGTCCTCCCTGACACAGGCATGCCCATGACCCCTGCAGGGACTGTCCTTACATAGCACAAGTGAAAAACACAGTACTGAAAGATCTTTGCAGTTTTTCCCCTCTTCACAGAATCACACAATCACAAGGTTGGAAAAGACCTTTAAGATCATCAAGTCCAACTGTTCCCATCCTATGCTAAACCATATCCCTAAGTACCTCATCTACCCTTTTTTTAAACATCCAGGTATGGTGACTCAACGCCCTCCCTGGGCAGCCTGTTCCAGCCCTCACAACTCTTTCAGTAAAAATTTTTTTCCTGACATCTAATCTGACCCTGCCCTGGCACAGCTTTGTGCCATTTCCCCTTGTCCTATCTCCTGTCACCTGGCTGAAGAGACCATTGCCCACCTCTCTACAACCTCCCTTCAGGTAGTTGTAGGCAGTGACAAGGTCTCCCCTCAGCCTCCTCTCTCTGGAATAAACATTGCCAGCTCCCTCAGCCACTCATAGGATTTACCCTCCAGCCCCTCAACTTCTTTAGATTCACCAATCAAACAGATAGGTGAAAATGGAAATTCCTCAAGGGCTATTAGAAACAAAGATGGGAAATCCCTAAGCTGCAGGTCACAGGAGGTTGGGGAAGCATCACGTCGCATCAGACTTGCTCTCTTCTTGCGCTCTTCCCCGGGCATCTGCCTAGGGCTGCTGTCAGACAAGGTGCTGTGCTGTGGCTGTTCTTAATGTTAAAGCCATTCTAGCAAATAACTCATGTGGCCGCAAAATTAAACCCAAACCCATCAGCATCCCAGGACAGAGCTTTTTTCTGAGTCAGTACCGATTCTTCCTTCTTTCAAGAACTTATAAAACACAAAAGCTGCCTGCTCCAGAGAGGAGATATTAAGCTCAGTCGAAACACCACCCCACTCACCACGTTTTGCTTGGTGGTGTCTTCATGGTTCTGCAGGACACGGATTCGATGTTTGTAGCGCATGTGCTCTATCTGTGCCACAGAGTGGTCTCCAAATTTCTACAAGGGAGGAAACAGTAGTTTATTATTTTTACAGAAATTTATGGTATTTGTACTTCTCATTTGCTGGAACTTTTGCAAGTCCTTGAAGATAAAGCATACCCAGTTTTCAACTGATCTGTCAGTGTAGGTATTTATACTACACCTAGCCTTGTGCATGTGAGCACTCAGTCAAGGAATCTGTTAAAGGTTCCACACTGAATTTAACCTTTTTTTCTTTTTTAAAATTTAAAAGTGACCAGCAGGCACAGGACAGTATTTTACCTCATAAGAGTCATGAATCAAGTTAGCTATTTCAGTCACCGGAGAGGGTTCCTGGTCATCGCTGAAGAACGCATGGTGATTGCCAATAGGTGGCAGAGGGCTTTCCTCATTTTTGACGTGCTCTAAAAACCTGAAGGGAAGAAATACAAGCAATACAGATGACTCTGCACTGTGCTCTTCTCAATATAAATAAGCAAAACATGTTCTATGGCTCAGGCTTAGAAATAAATTGGGTTTCAGCCTGTTAAGCTCTTCAAAAATGCCTTCATGATTACTCATCTGCGGAACGGCAAGCCAGCCAAATGACTAAATGCTGCCCAAGGAAGAAAACTTCTGTCTCCTTCAAGTCTGGAACAGGAAGCCCATCACTCTAGGGAAGGCCCAAAGAGCAGCAGTAAATATCTCAGGCTGACGCAGCCAATGCATGTCTTGGCGCTGCCAGGAAATTTCACAGGACCTCTACTCATCCCACGTACAAAGCCCTTTGTTTAAGGCAGACACTGGGAACACAGCAGCAAGGTAACATGGATGGTCCTGTTGTTGGTACCACAAAGGCCCCCAAAATGCCTTTGTTTCATGACAGAAGAGTGCGATAGAAGGAGCACTCCTGCGTGGCCGTACCTGCTCAGGATCATCAGTGCCTGCCCATCGTCCTTGCTGTTACACAGGTCCACGGCGTTGGCTTCCAGTATGGCCAAGCCCAGCTGGAAAATGGCCTTGATCCCATCATAGAAGAAGCAGTCCACAACATTCACAGCACTTTCCAGGGGCATGATGCTAAGGAAAAGGGTAAGGAACCACGAAAGAGAAATGGAAGCTAAGGTTGTCAGATCCTTCATATGTTCAGCCAACTCTGGAAGCTGCTCTTTTATAAGCTCTTCGAACACTGACTGGTCTACCTGAGCACCTGCAAGTCACAAAGAAACAGTATGAGCCAGGACTGACACAGGAAAAGTCGTTCTTTTAACGCTAATGACTGCTGTCAACCATCAAATGGAAGCCTTTCTTAGGATTTAAACTAACAAGATACACTCTCCCATCGACAATGACAAATCCCATTCCGCTCCTGCTGTGATAATCCATAATCCTCACTGTACTACCTTCTGCAAAAAGAGCCCATCCTGAACCTGCCAAGGGCCTTTAGGGTGCAGTGGAACAGTAACAGCAGCAGCTGTTGTTTCCAGCTAAAAGAGCACAGAGAAACTAAAAGCAATCTTAAAGCATTTCACTGTTTGACTTAGGATCTGTGCAATGAAACTGAGAGAGCACACATGCCTCTCCAGCCGATGTGCTTGAGCAGGGGGGCAGCAGAGCTTGCATCCTGAGTGAGAAAATGTAAGATGGAAAATTCGGATATGGCTACGCACACTGAGTGGGAAGAAAAGTATTTACACACAAATATATGCAGATACAGAATCACAGAATCACAGAATGGTCTGGGTTGGAAGGGACCCCAAGCATCATAGAGCTCCAACCCCTCCCCTGCCACAGGCAGGGCCACCAACCTCCAGGCCTGGATCTACACAAGGCTGCCCAGGGCCCCATCCAGCCTGGCCTTGAACACCTCCAGGAATGGGGCATCCACCACCTCTCTGGGCAGCCTGTTCCCGCATCTCACTACTCACTCTGTAAAAAACTTCCCCCTAACATCTAATCTAAACCTTCCTTTCTTTTGCTTTAATCCATTCCCCCTTGTCCTGCCAGTATCTACCCTTTTAAAAATCTGATTCCCCTCCTGTTTGTGTGCTCCCTTCAGGTACTGGAAGGCTGCAATGAGGTCACCCTGAAGCCTTCTCTTCTCCAGGCTGAACAATCCCAGCTCCCTCAGCCTGTCTTTGTAGGGGAGGTGCTCCAGCCCTCTAATCATCTTCGTGGGCCTCCTCTGGACCCTCTCCAACAGTTCTACATCTTTCTTGTATTGGGGGCCCTACATCTGGACACAGTACTCCAGATGGGGCCTCACAAGGGCATATGTATAGATATATATATATGTGTGTGTGTATATATATATACTTACATGCATATATATATATATATTAATCTTTTTAAGAACAAAAAACGTCTGCAATGCACAGATCTAAGCTTTCCTAACCGTCCCAACCAGTCTTTCCAAAAGCAGCAGCTCTGGGCTCTGTTTCAGCTACCAGCTCAGTCCTGCTTTGTCAGCAGCCATTGTAGAATCAATACAGTTTCGTATCACTGCAGTGCCACGTATCTACCAACCAGATCTGCCACATCAGGAGCTTTAACCAAAGATGCTGAAAGCTACAAATGTGCCTGGTCATGAAATGCAGTTAGCTTTCCAACTATTTTATCTTTCAAGTTATTCCATGGCATCATTCTTTCCCACAGTCCACATTCTGCTAGTATTAGGGAACAACTTTAAATGACATGAAAAGAAGACATATATCCCCTCAACACTCAAAACTTCTATCCTCCAAAAGCAGAATATATCCTGGCAGAGTGCCAGCATCTTTTGGCTTTGCATCCTAACTAAAAGAACGCAAACCAAACCAAAACCCAACAACAAAGAAACATACGACACCCCAACAGCTGTGACACTTCCCTGTCTTAGAAGTTTACAGAGAGAGAGCCACAAAAAGCTTCTGCTGGTGGCTGAACAAACATTACAGCGCCACAAATAAAAAATAAGTGCCTAGGGACATGCAAAAAGCTTTTGAGAAACACATCAAGCACAGTGCTCTGCTTTGAAGAGAGAGTCTTCTCAGGTCAGGTGGTCATAAATAAGGAGGATAAAGAAAACAGAGGACAAAACAGACTGGGGATACTCAGCAGAGGGCAGCTGTTTGTTTGGTTTCTTCTAACAAACTTAATACAAACAAGCTAATAGCCATAGTTAACATAGACCAAAAAAAACCCCAGAGCTGGTTTTAAGGGTATTTGAAGGAAGCCAGAGACAAACAAGCAGACATATAAAACATCCTTCCAGGCTTAGAGGCTGCACGGGAGAGACTGGCAAAAGCAGGAGTCTAGAAGTGCAATGCTGCCCAGATCTTTTGCAGAAGATTCACATTATTATCAAGTGTTGACACTACAGAAGAAAGTCATGCAGGTGTTTTCCAAGTGACTTTTGTGCCCACCTATTTGTTAGGCTCCCAGAAACCACAGTATCTGAGCACCTGAACTTCTAACATATTACAGCATGAAAGGTAGGTGGAAGGCATCCATTCAAAAAACAATGACCCAAGACACAAACTAAATGACATCTCCAAGGCTGATAAGGCAAATCAGAGAAATGAAGTAAGGATTTCACTGTTTCAAGGATCATAATGGCAAGATGATGACAGTCTGAACAGATAAAGTGGGGTAAGACAGCATGATGGTTTATGGAGGAAAGGGATGCAGAAATCAGGGTAACACGAGAACACAACAGACCCTTGGCACCACTCTTGACCCAAGTACAAGTTGCTTCTTATCTTGCAGCTATCTGCTTATAATTTCTCCTCTGCATTGCAAAAGGGAGAGAGAGGGAATTCCTGAAGGAGGAGGAAGCAGGTGCCAGCCCTGCCTGCAGGCTTCTCCCATTGGCAAGCAGAGAAATGTTGAAAAGGCTTGTGAAAAGACAGAGCAGTCATAGATGGCAAGGCTGAAAGAGGGAGATGCTCATGTGATAAAAATACAAAGATTGAGATTTCTCTGTGGAAAAGAGCTGGGAGTCCTGATGGGCAACAGTCTGACCATGAGCCAGCACTGTGCCCTGGTGGCCAAGAAAGCCAACAGCATCCTGGGGTGTGTCAAGAAAAATGAGTCCAGCAGGTTGAGGGAGGTTCTCCTCCCCCTCTGCTCTGCACTGTTGAGGCCTCATCTATAATACTGTTTCCAGTTCTGGCCTCCCCTGTTCAAGGAGGATGGGGAGCTACTGGCAAGGGTACCAAAAAGGGCTACGAAGACAATAGGGATCTAGAACATCTCTCTTAGGAATAGAGGCTGAGGGACTTGGGACTTTTTAACCTAGTGAAGACTGAGGGGGATCTTAACCAATGCTTATAAATACTTGAGGGGTGGGTGTCAGGAGGATGGGGACAGTCTTTTTTCAGTGGTGCCCTGTGACAGGACAAGGGGCAATGGGCACAAACTTGAATATAGGAAGTTCCACCTGAACATGAGGAGGAACTTCTTCACTGTGAGGGTGACGGAGCGCTGGGACAGGCAGCCCAGAGAGGTTGTGGAGTCTCCTTCTCTGGAGACATTCAAACCCTGCCTGGATACATTCCTGTGCAGCCTGCTCTAAGTGATCCTGCTTTGACAGGGGGGTTGGACTAGATGTTCTCCAGAGGTCCCTTCCAGCCCCTATCATCCTGTGATTCTGTGAACAGGACTCAATTGCCTACGTTTCTGACACAAAAAAAATCCAAATTAAAATAAATAAATAAAGAAAGTATTTTAACTGTCAGAAAGAAAAGACCCAGGAGCAGACAGAGCTAAGAATGCCTGTTGTAACTAAGGTCATTAATTCAGTAGCTGTTTTGACTGCAAAGAATACAGACTGACACTGAAGAGGAAAGGCACGGTGACGGGTACCGAGGTCAGAGATCACCAAAGTTACAAAGAGATCAAAATCTGGACAACAGTGCTGGCAGTAGTGGACAGGGAGGAAAAGTAGGTCTTAGAAGTGTTACACAGGAAGAAACAAAATGAAGTTTAGACAAGAGCTGGTTACAAATCAAAAAAGAAGGTCAACCGAAATGTGAAGCCAAGAACACTTAACTCAAGCAACAGGAACCAGAGGAGGGGCAGGGTGGAGATCAGTAGCACCCACTTGGCCACGCTGAGGTCTGGGGCAAATCAAAGCTGCAAAACTACAGTGCTGCTGTTCGACCAGGGGGAGCAGGGGAACTTCTGAACTGAAGCCCCTGGCTCTTCACACCGCAGTGAGCAACAGCAGTGCCTCCTCTGCAGTCACACTACCCTTTCCTTTGGGCACAGAGGGCAGGAATACAGAGACAAGACAACCCAGACTGTCAGCACTCTGACCACGTAGGCTGTAGCCATTGCAAGAGATGGGCTACACAAACTATACAAGAAACCCCAAATTAAGCACAACTCAGGACAGTGATACAGCCAGCCATGTGAGACCACTCAAGTTTATTTGGGCCTGGAGAATGCTACTTATAGACAACAACCCAGCAAGCACCAAAGTTATCAGTAACTCATGACAGGCCCTAGGCTGATGATACCTAGAAATGCGTAAGGACAGATAAAGCCATGTTTGTTTCTTAATCAAGGAAGGAAACATGCAATCATGGGAACAAGTCCTCAAGAGAGCAGTTTAATGGCATGTTTGGAGACAGGAACCAAACTTCTGAAAAGCGGGACAGCTACAGTGCCCCATCCACCACTAGCTGCAAATACCAACTGCATTCCAAGCACCAGAAAACATCCAGCTAACTTTGGAATAACTCTGCTTTAACTTCCCTTACCTGACAGTTCAGTGACAAGGCAGTAACTGCAGTGGCACAGTGTCAGGACAATGCCAACCTCTGAACAAAAGATTAGCAATCTTCTCAGATATCTGTCTCCTCCTGCTCCCCAGACACTATGAGCACCTGCACCATTTCTAGCTCCTGGAAACCCTACTGCCAGGGTTTTCCTCCGAGCCCCACTGCCTCACAAGTGATCCTGATCTCTCCCTTTGCTACAGTGATGGTGTAAGGGCAGATGCTGTAACTAAAGAGTAAGGTTAGCATTAAAGAGGGAAAAGCTGTCAAGCATTTCTACAGGGGGAGGAAGTGACTGCGAAACACAAGTACTCTTGCTTGTAGGAATACCTGCAACGACCACATCAAGGTGCTCCACCCCTCTCTTCCTGTGCATTGGGACGTTTGTCTTAAGAAGAGCTGCACTGCAAAGCACCAGCGATGTAACTCGCGCAGAACAAGACGCGCTGCAGAGGGACTGGGCTTGCTTCTTACTGCTGCATCTCACCTTCAGAGGGGTCTGTATCAGCCCTCTCTACCAAGGGCCAGTTTAGATGCAAGCCTGTACCGCTCCAGCAGCCAGGCAACACAGACAGGTCAGATCAGAAATACCTACCCCCTGGCAGTTCTTCCCTAGGTCCATCTTAAACAGCTCTAGTCTCTAACACCGAATACTCCTAACCAAGACACGCAAGCTCTTCTATTTTTACCTAAGAGGCCGAAGTGCCACTGCCTTCTGACCATCAGGCAGAAAAAGATCAACTCTGAAGTTGAGCTTATGTTTACAGTTCTTGCCGTTCAAACCCTTCAAACCAAAACCAACCCCAGCTGGAGCCTGAGCAGCCACCACTGCTGTCCCTGCACACCGCACCACTCGATGGACCACCTCACCCACAGGGTCTGGACCTCAGGAGACCTCGAGGATTCTGCTCACCCCCGGGGCCATTTGGCTGCCCCCCTCCCAGTTAGCAAGAGAAAGAGACAGGAGCTCACCTATGACTCGGTGGTTGAAGTAATCCGGCAGCATCCGCTCACACACAGCGACCAGCAGCCAGAAGGCTTCTTCCTCTTTGGCATACAGCAGCAACACGGAGGTCAAAATATTCATAGACTTACAGGGGCAAAGAGGAAAATGGGATTTGTTAGTGCCAGAAAATCCTACCAACAAAAGCTAAAGTGTGGCTATTTTTAAAGACAGAAAAGTAGCCTAATGTGATGTAAACAACTGGGGGAAAAAACAGCACAAGAAAGGTAGTAACGCATAATTGCAACAAGTTTTTCAAGCTTATGTATGCTGCTTTTCCTAAAAGCAACAGGAAACAAGCACAGTACTGGATTTACCCAGGTACAAAACAGGCAACTGATAGTGCAAGATGTTTTGGGCCTGCTTTCCCCGCCTCCCTGTATTTGTATTCCAAAAGAATGTAAGGGAACCGGTCTGATGTCAAATCAGAATTCCGGGAGCTGCACAGAAAGTAAAGTTAATACTTTAACGGGCCAGCTGGGTAAAGCACTCCATAATCTGTCATCAATTTTGGCAGCTCTGACCCAGTGTTCTAGGTGAATCTCATCTGTGCGGGACAGTCTCCAAGTATTGGGTAAGAAACCCATTTTTGAGCAAACAGAAGGACCAGAAACATGTTTTCTTCCTCTCCTTTAACTCTAAACTCGGTTTGCAAAACGCTGAGGGATGACTGCTGTTAAGCCAAGGTACCAGCCTCTGTAGTTGCTCTCCAGAGTTAATGACATTTAGTATCTAAACCATGCATTTTTCATAACTATAAGGTCATTATTTATCAAAGGCACCATTAAATGTGCTCCCAAGAGAACGATAAAGCTGGGAGAGCACAAAGAGGGGACAGCAGCAGCGAGCGTTACCCCCAGTGGGAGTTCTTCACCTGGCAGTATCCTATTTTGGGGTTCCTGTGCGCGTAGGCCGTGAGCACCCTTCTGAGCGCGGCGATCCCCGTCTCGCTCTGGAAGGCGGGGTGCTCGGGCAGCGAGCGGTGGAGGTCGCGCTCGATCTCCTCTGTGGCCATACAGCACTTGCCCATGGAGGCCTCCACCAAATGCACGTAGTAACCGGGATGCGAGGCGAGGTCCGTCGCAGCGTCTGATGGCGGCAGAGAGGGAAGGAGGGAGAGGCAAGTGGATTAGGCCAACGCTACGCTTCAGCGTTGCAGGTATTACTGCTCCAAAGGAGGTAAGCGAGAAGGCTTTCCCCACTATCTGAGGGGATCACTTAGTGAAATCTCCAGACCTAAAATAACTGAATCCCTAGCAGGATACATGTCTTGAAAACAAAGTATATATTAGCAAAGCTTCTATGACACCACATCATTCAAAACACCTTAATATTCTGCTCATTTCGTTGAGCAGAAAGCTGCCCTGGCAGAACATAGTACTGGGAGAAATGTACTCAGGGCTGTTCACACCCTCCAAGGAGGAAAAACACAAAGGAACACTTTTTACCAATGTTTGAACATGTCATATACTGGATTAAAGACTAAACTTGTGATCATATTATAAGCACATCCTGGCGCTGCCAGATCTGCGGACAAAACGAGTTGTTTTTTCCATCTCCAGTTTCTATTACCTCTGCCAACATTTCAACAAGAAGCAGAGGTAGGACTGCTGACTTGAAGATGTCATTAGTCTGCAGTAATTTGATTTGTCTAGGGTTAAATCAATATTTATGCTACAATCTAATTGTTGCTTGAAGATGAACATTATTTTATGAAAACATGACGACGTTAATTTTAAATTACACAGATGAATCAGATGTTATTTCAATTCTTCTGCACATCATGTCCTGTTATCCAGAGATAAATTTTTTTTTACAGATCTACCTAGACATTTCTTTGCACTTCTTGGTTCAGCAGCTGATCATCTCTCTTCTGCAAGCACTGTTACGAGCTCCAGGTAAATGATATTCAACTGCCCTAGGGAGACTGCTCATCTAAATGGTTTGTCGTGTTCAGAATCGGATGATGCCTACAGCCAACGTTTCTAAGAGGGCTCACCTGAGAAAAGCAGCCAGAGTTTGCCTCTTAAGGATTCAGGGATTCCCATTGCAACAAGTTTTCTGATTTTCTCCGTGCGAAACATGCACACGGTTCTGCCGTATTCCACAAAATGGTCATCCCACAGACTCTCCTTGATTTGCTCCCTAGACTGGGAACAGGAAGGTAGCTTTTTAATAAAAAAAAGAACAAATCCTGTGCATGTGAGAACAGGTAAACAGAAACATTTTACTTATTAGAAACTCTGCAAGGTATTTCCCTTATCAATGGGCAGTCTAAGGACTCTAAATTTCTCCATTTTGCACACAGAATTCACTGCACAGGGATAAGCAGAACTGATCAGACAAGAAGAATTCCAAATGTTTACCAAAAAGAAATGAAGGGAGACCAGGGAGAAGAAAAAGCTCCAAGGAAATAGAAAAGCCATTATCCCACATCTAACTTCTCCAACCAATCAAGTTCACTTTACTAAAATTGAGGGTCTGTTTTCCAAACAAACCAACCTCTTACAACTCCCCCAATGGTACGTACCTTTCCAAAATCAAGGCCTGATGTTCCTGACTGATGAAAGTCTGACCTTAGTGCCTCTGCATTGAGCAAGTAACTGCTCTCCTTTCCACATTCACTTCTCTCCTCGTTTTGGGAAGCCTCTGTTCCTGGCTGCGCAGGCTCACTGTCCCTCACCACGTACGTGGATCCGCAGGCAGGAGTGTTCTGCAATGCATAATCAAAGAGGAAATGACTGAGAAGAGGGTAAGAAGTACATCCTCAACTGTCTTCAAGACACAGAGCTGGGTTGGCCTTTGCCTTCTGCATCAAAATGTTTCACAGCTTTCAGAAGGAAAGGTCTTAGAACAGCAAGTCATCATTCATAGGTACATCAGAAAAAAGGCTTGTTACTTTCAATCAGAAGTTGTTAGTAAAGGTCAGCTTGGTCCAGCTTTGCCCACCCTTGAGGGGAGTTCGAGGTTCGTCTTTAAGCTGGCACCTCCAAGAGTCCTGCTCCACCTTCTCTGTAACTGCCCGTCAGTTAGAGGAAGATGGGCTGAACAAACCTCTCCTCATAAACCATAGGCTCTAACCCCTGGCCATCTTGTAACCCTCCACTAGACTAACTCCAACTTGTCAATGCTTTTCTTGAGTGGTGGGGCAGAGTCAAAGCACACTGGACACAGTACTCCAGAACAGCCTCAGAAGCGCTGAATAAAAGGGAACAGTAACATCCCCTGACATGCTGGTCTCACCATGGCTTTTTCCACATGGTTGCTCTCCAGCCAGCCAGACCCCAGTCCCTTGTCCTGCATGGGGTCAACTCTGCCAAACCTGGCATTTCCTTCTGTTGAACATCATGAGGTCTCCATCAGCCCTTTCCATGAGATCGCTGAGACCTCTGTGAAGGGCAGCCCTGTCCCCCAGCATATTCACACTCCTCCACATTGGGTCAGTCACAGCTGTTCTGCAGATGTGCTCCATCCCATCGGTCAGGCCATCAGACATCAGACAGCACTGGCCCAAGATAACCCCCTGAGGATGGCAGGGCAACAGACTAATGGGTAAACACATTTAATTCATAATCCCCAAAACCCCAAAAGTTCAGTACCTGGTTCTTATTTTGCAAGTTGTTACAGTGCACTGGGTTGCTGGAGTTCACTTCTTTTAACCTCTGTAGCAGGTTCTCCACCAAAGTATCCCGGTCCTTCAGCTCAATGAACTGAAAGGCCATCTTGCTCCTTATGCTAACAATGATGGGGTTAGGGAGAAGGCTTGTGTCCTCCATCTTCTCTATACTGATTACCTTTTCCAGAAACATTACAGAAAACACGTTATGCACCACATCCACAGAAACATCTTCAAATATTCACACATACAAAACCATCAGCCATTAACCCACACAGGTTATTCAGGTTGGCTTTCCTTGATCACCCACATCCTGCCACCCAAAGTTTATGGTCTCTTTAGAAGCTCAAAGCAAGCACCAAGAAGTATTCCAGCTGCTCTGGGGTTTGTTTGGTTGTTTTTTAATGATTTTGCCACCCACTTCTACAGAGTGCGGATTGAGGGGAAAGATAAGAAAGGGGATTGATGATTAAAACAAGATTTAGAAATGCATCAACTTGGGTCAAACTCTGGGAGATGGAGGAGGAAATTTACTTTTACACCCCTGAGGGCAGGGGAAAACAGGTGTTTTGTTATTTCTGGTTATGTACATTAACATTGTTCTCTTACTGTTTTTTATTTCCTGAACTGTGGAAGACTAGGTTGTTACAGTTACGATATTTTGATGTTACTCTTAATCAAGGATTAAAGGAAAGCTTTAATTAAAAGATCATAACAACCGTGTATCCACGGAAGATCAGGCAGGTGTTTGCTGACAGCTCCCTTCTCCTCTTCTACACCCACCACCTTCCCACACATCCCCCAGTCCATTTAAATAAGCCTCTGATTTCATGGAAATGTATGTGGCAGCTCATCACTGCCTCCAGAACATCCTCTTTTTCTCTGCCCTACAGGTTTGCAAAGTACCCAGAGTGTGTCTACGGGGGGGAAGAGCTTCAACACTTCTAAGTGTTGATCCCAGGCAAAGATGCTTGTGTACTGCTAGGGTGGTCCAAGCTGAAGTTGCCATCAAGCTGGACACATGCATTTGTGGAGCTGGGAGAGGAGCACTATCCGAGTCTTGGACCAAGCAGACTCTGGTCTTGCAGTGCTCTGTCCTGTTGCAGTACTTGTCCATGCTTCACACTGAGTTACCCATTCGTTTATTTCGGAACTCTTGTCCTCATGTGTCCCCAAACAAGCTTTACAGCAAGCCCGTAGGCATGGTACACACAAACATCCTACTCTTTTTCACCAAATGACAGTCTGCAGATAAGTGACAGTGGATGCTCAGGGCAGAAAAAGGCAGATGCAGACCCGAAATGAAATAAAACAAACAACTCTACCTCTCTAAGTGGGATGATAACATTGCAGCAGCCATTTTCTTTGCTGGCAAAACAGATGTAACTGTCTGACGTATACATCCTTCCCGCTGTGTGACAGCGACTAAACGGCGTCCAGAGAGAACAGTCTACAACTTCGTGCAGCTTCTCCCTCCTGGGCAATCTGAAGAAGGCCCGAAAGAATTCATTCTGTGCTCTGGCTTCAAGATCCCTTGAGAGAAAGCAGCAAGAGCGAATCACAAGACCCCGAAAGCCAGGACAATCAGCGCAAGGTTCATGCTCTCCTTAGCCTCACCACGAGCGAGGAGGGATACAGGATAAAAGCACCAGGAGCACAGCAATCCTCGCTGCCTATGTGAACAGATCAATCGAGGACCGACTTTGAAATACAACAAAGAATCATCATCAACACTTGCTTGCTTAACAGAAAGATCAAAAGGAGCTATTTTAACTAGTAGGAAGGAAAAGGACACTAACTTAAAGCAGCTGGTTTGTTGTGTTGTTTGGGTTTTTTTAAAGTATTCTTTAGCCATGCATTCTTCTATGGCTGCTGTACCACTTTCCAGCCTCAAAGAGTTACAGATTTCAATGCCCAGGAGATAGCTAAATCTTTTATCTGATGAACATACATTGAGCAACAGAGATTAGCTTTACCCTCCTTGTTGCCCTTCCCAGTAGCATTACTGACATCACCCCAGGGATTTGCATCTGCATCCAAAAGTAAAGCATGTGCTCGATGAGTACTTCCAAAGTGGTCAGCAATAGAAGAGTTAATGATGGTGGCATTTACATCACAGCATCCTTGACGTGCAGAGGTATCAGTCTCTGAAAGCCCTCAGAACAGTTGCAAAACACAAACCAGTTTCAGGTCACTTACAGACTCAGTTGGGAATAGTGGCACCAGCTAAATTCAGTTTGGATTTGGCTTCCTTCCAGCCACCCATCCACGTTTATGTGGAGAGAAAAAGTTTAAATAAATGAAGCTTTCATCACTGGGCTATGGTTATACAAACTTGGCTTTGGGGATTTTTTTTTCCCTTGTCCTTTTTTAATGAAGAAGTCTGCAGTAATTTAGAGAGCTGTGCAATTACATTACAAACAGGCCACGGCAATTAGCTCACCACCAGCAGTTCCAGAAACATTAGGGCTTAAATCCTATCATTTTCTTTACAACAAGTAAATTTTTCCAAACATGATTCACCTTAGGGGGACATAAAAAAAAAAAAAGGGGGAGGAAAAAAAAAAAGCAAAGAAAGGGGAAAAAATAGGCAAAAAAGCAGCTCGACTTTGTTCCGGTTAAAGAATTTAAAGCGTGGGCTGAAGGGAGTGGAACCTTGGTGCTGTAAATCCCCTCTCCACTCCTTCCTTCATCCTCCTCTTCTGCAGGCACCCTCCCCCTACCCCAGCCCTGCTGTTTAAAAAGAAGTTGAGGCAGATGAAGCTCTCTGCTTCAGTAAGCAAACTGGTTGTTTGGGGGGTGGTATTTCAAAAAAACCTAAAGCCATGTGAAACAGGGAAGAAGACAATCCAGAACAAACCGAGACCTGAGAAGGGGGGATCTGTATCTGCGACCAGCAGAAAAGACAGAACGAGCGCCAGCTGCTGTTTCCCTCTCAAGAATTATCTTCCTTAATAAGATTATCCAAGTAAAACAGACAAATTGTCTCCTGTTTTCTTCACAAAGAACAAAGGAAAACCCTCTTTATGAAGGAAGGCAAAAAGGTTGCTCCCGAGTTAAAACTCCTGCAACTCTGATAAGTGCCCACAGCGATCTGCTATTGTGACAAAGCTGGATCAGGATATGCCTCCTAGTTAACTCACCACTAAAATATTTTCCATTTCTGCACAGCACAGATGAATGCTGCTGATAGCATCTGCAGTCAGCCCTGGGTAGAGCTGAGCTCTCCTGTTATTGTGCTGAGAAGGTAAGGCCCTCCCTGGATCTACCCGGCTGTGAACATTTCTGTACCTTTATGTGAAAAGAGGCATTATGCAGAAGAGTGGGAGCGAGCTCTGCTGAAGCAGAGATCCTCTGATATTTAAGAGATGACTGTTTCTAAAGCACCAAAGCCCGTGGTTTCTGAGTCTTCAGGATTTTGCCACACCTCTTTGGGGCTGCAGGCTCCAGGCAAGGGGCCTTTGAGATGAGAAGCCACTGGTTTTATGCTGAAGAATGACATTTCCCATATCTGATACCCAGTACATTCACCAAGCGCTACATCCAGCCCCCTCACCCTGTACCAGGGGAAGGCTGCCAACCCTAACATCCCTGGAACTGCCTGTCCCCTGTGACTCAGGACAGGGCCACCGCAGAGGCCTCACTGCAGCCAGGACTGCCCCAGAAGACAAGTGCCAAAGCAGGGTCCAGCCCACTGGCAGGAGGGAAAGAAAAATGGTAGCATGGGGATGAAATGCTGTCAGCACTTACTGCTGTGGGCTCAAATAAGAGGTTTTATTAGAAAGCGGCACACCGTGAAAAGTATTTCCTGTTAGGCAGGCAAATTCTAGGGTTTAAAGCAATTACTTCCCCTCATAAACACAGCCAAACAAAATTACAGCTGGTAAAAAAAAAAAAAACCCAAACCCTATAACCCCAGAAACTAAATTAGCTCCTGAAGCAAGACAGGCAATCGTTTAAACACGGTACAGCAAAGATGCAGCAACTGGCCCATGTCACCAGGTCCCACAGTTTCTGTTTTGAGTTTCACAGTGCCTCCAACACTGAACAGAAACACAGCCTTTCTACCTGTGGCCCATTCCACTTGAGATTTTCATCTCTGGCCTAACAAGTCCCACGGTGGTTTGGTTTTTAAGCAAATGCAGCATTACTGAGCTGCACCGAATTAAGAAAAAAGGCATGAATTATGTAAAAATAATGTTTGACAAGTGTCTGCACATGCATCAAAAGAATAAAAGGTGAGGAGATGCAACTGCCTCGTTCCCCACTTTTCAGAAAACTCAGCAATTCTTTCCAAGAGCAGTTCCCAACTTGCACGTTACGGGATCCTGGACTGCCTCCAACTCCAGCACTTCAAAGCGAATGGCAAGTCTGAACTGCGATAGATCCTTGTGTGTGACCCCTACGTTACCTTCCAAGAGTTTTAAATTAAAGGAAATAACACACAAAACTAACAAATCCCTAAAATTATGTCTTCGTTGTCAAATGTTTTCCTCTGCTTTAAATCTAACAGAAGACAACTTGGCAAGGTTTTAGCTCTGCTGAGTCACCCGCCGCCTATCTGAAATCTAAACAGACTGCTTTACCTCTTGCTGTTAGAGACCAATTACTAGACTCTTCTTGCTCTTCAGACTCCACAAAGTTACAGGTTTTGGAAATAACACATCCAATGACACAGGTCTTTACTGGAAGAACTGCTAAATTTGCGTGGCAAGAAAGGCTTCTCATCTGCAAGCCAGGAGAAGTTGTCTTGAGAAGAGCCAACGCAGACTTGTCAGGACACATGTAAAGTGAACATCATTCCCTTACGCAGCAGGAAGGCTGGACTTGTAGATGAAGGAGATGCAGTGGATGTTTTAGCCAGAATTTATGAAAGTCTTGATATTTTCTCACATGGAACTAATAGAACTGGATGGATTGAAAAAGAGTACCCCAAGAAGCAGTCCTCAAAGGCTCCCTGGTAAATCAGAAGGTTGTACTGAGAGGACCTCCTTGGGGGGGGGGGGGGTCTATCCTGGATTAAATTCTGTTGAACATTCATCAGCAAGCTGCACAATGGATCAGCAGCCTGTTATTAAGCTTGGGAACAACACTGAAGCTGGTCAAGGTGAATGAGGAGAAGAGCAGGATCAGTCAGGCCGGTATCCGTAAACTTAAGGGGTGGTGTGGAAAAAAAAGCACTACAAGCATGTTCAGCTGTACACACACAAATGCAGCACAGAGGTCAACTCCACCGGCAGCCGTTCAGCAAGACGGAGACACCAAGGGGTTACACGGGATCACAGGTTGGACATGAGGCAACAGCCTCACGCTCATAGGAGGAAGAGGAGCACCGCGCTGGGCTGCAGAAGGGCATGACCATCAGGATGTGGCACGGCCATCTCCAGGCTGCTGCAGAGATAGTCATGCTGCTCCTTCCCTGGTCACTACCAGCAAGGCATCAGGGGCAATCCTGCATCCCACCACCCCACATCTGCAGCTGCATGGGGTAAGTGACAAATGTCCAGAGGAGAGTGACCTCTAGAAGGGCCAAAATCAAAACTTTTAAGAAAAACCCAGGTGAACGAGAGTCGTGCAGTTTAAAGAAGAAAAGAGAAAGGAGATGCATACCAACCTCCAAACACACAATGTTGCTCTAAGGAGAAAACATCTGATCTCTTCAATAGTAACAGGTAGGACAAGAAGTTACGAACCCAAAAAGCAGTAGAAAGGATTCAAGTTAAACTCAGAAAGAGTTTTCAATGATAGGACAGTGAAGTACCAGTATGGATCCTACTATTTCCATTACTGGAAATCCTTTAAAAGAAGGTTAGGCAATCATCTGTCATGAAGGACATGCAGAGATAATCCAAACCCTGCCAGGCAGATGCAATAAAAGAGAGTTCTTTCTAGTCATCATCTTCCTTATTACTGAAGGTTTACAGCATTCTTGGATTCCTTCTCTGAAGGAATTAATGTGGACTGAAGTGACATTTACAATTCAAGATACTTCAAGCAGTTTCCATTCAGCTTAGATCAGTGTTAAAAACCTTTTTTGCCTTCATACAAAGCAAAGCCACCCTCTTTGGCAATTCACAGCTAGATATGAGGAAAAGAAACTGAGGTGGTCAGAGCCTGGAGAAATGTATTGTATTTTTGAAACCTTACTGATGCTGGCACGAAAGCTTTTCAATTGCAGGTTCTGCTCTGGTCAATTTCCTCATTATGTCTGAGGAATGCAATTGCTATTCTTGCATCCTGAAGGAGATGGAAGTAACTAGTAGGAGAAATCTATACCAGAGATTTTAGTCTTAATAAAACAGGAAAAATAGTTACCCTATAATCCAGTACGTTAATGTGTCTGCAAGAAATGGCATCTGTAGTTATCAAACACCTCAGCTTTACTTTGCTTTCAATGGCAATTAACTTAATTGCCATTCATCCATCTGCAATCCATTGTTCCAAGCATTATCCTCTCATTAAGCAGCATGGAAACTTGTACATTAACTTGTTTGACTCTGGACACGATGTCGTTTGTCAGACTGTGGGCCAAATCCCTACCGCCTCTGAGCCCTGTCCCTCCACCACTCAGCAGGATGACCCCAAAAACCTCAGGAAGAGCAGCAAAGGCTTCTGGTTTTTCACAATGGAGAATATACCAACCATGACAACGTTAAAAATTCACTTTTTAAAAATAAAAGCTACTGAGACAAGCCTCTTGCAAAACAAAGTCCAACAAACAAAAGAAATCCACAGCAACTTCATTAATCTGACACAGCTGAAATAATTTTAATGATGTGTGGATTTTGTTTTGATAGACTACTATTTGCTTCCAGATCACGTGCAAGGATTAATAAAGGCAATTTTTAGGGGAAAAAAATGCCAAGTGAGACGAGTCGTTCACGTAGTGCTACAACAGCTTCAGGAACAAAAGCAGCAAAATGAAAACCAACTTCACATACCAAAAAAAGTTCAAACACACACACCACCCCCCAACATATGTTAACATTAAAAACCCGTTTATCCACTATTCAAAGTACAGTCTTGCTTAATCACGTTACATCAAAGGGTTGCTGAAGTGTGACAAAGGGCACCAGAAACAGCAGCTTAGCCAACCACTACCTCCTTCACATAGAGGATTTTGGCACCTTCCATGTTTCCACGTTTTCTTTTCTGCCATCTCAAGTTACAGCACATCAGCACAGGTTAAAGAACATCTTGCCCAGGAACTCTCCAGTAAACATATCTTTATCCTTCCTTCTCCTCTGCACCACCCCCTGTATTTATTTCAATATTTTTAAAGTTGGAAGGAAGGAGAGCGGAAAACTTGTTTGAATAAATCTCTGGGATGGTTTCTGTTGCTTGTTTGCTAACAGACATGTTGTTTTCCCCAAAATGCCACAAGGTACTTAGAGGTCGATCCCCTGAGAGTCTCCTTATTTTAGCACATTACTAAGCCTATCCTTTGCTTTGCCACCATAATTTTAGTTTCTTTGTTGTTTTCCACTAAGTCAACACCCCTGATTCAGAGACTTTTGGGAAGTGACCATGATGAGTTAAAAATCAGCCTCTACTGAAAATATCTTCCCCTCCCTCTGCCCTTCCCCATTTTTTGTTTCATCTCCTCTGGATTTACATTTCTTGCTTCAGTCCAAAAGCAGAAGGAGGGTGGAACAGCAAAGCATGGAACGGGGCTGAGATACAGCCTCCTTACTCACAGCCATATCCTACATTAGTCAAAAGCACATCTCCTACATTTCTTGAGCCAAAAGCCTCCAATGTTAATATCATCCAGTTACACATACGCACTGAGAACAACGGCAGCTCTTGGGTTTAAAGGAACGCTGGCTGTGACAAAAAAGAAAAGCCTGCAAAGATGTTGATGGCTGCTCACCACTACATCACCTCAAACGAATTCCTTGGTGAGGTCATGGTTGAAATGTCATTTCCCTTACTGTATGCACATAGGGAATTGCAGAGAACGTGTGTTTTATTGGTTTAAACTCCATTCTGAAACTTCACAGAAGTGGTGAGCTGAGATGTACACCCAAGACCACTGCAAAAATGCCCCTCAAAACCAATAAAACAGCTACAGGGCATGTCTCCATTTTTGGGGAAATGATACCACACATTCCTCCTGTTTTAGCCAGGAAGCAACACCTAGGCCATTCCCTTCATGCCTCTGGCAGAGGGAGAGGAAGGAAGAGCAGGAAAGGGTATGACTCAGGAGAGGGTAAGCATTCCACTCACATCATATTCAGGAAAGTACTTCAAACCAGCACCTCAACCCTGACACCCCAGGCAAATTCCAGCTCAGGCTACTCCATCCCACCCACGTAAAATTCCTCTGGGCACTTTCCCTTCTCCTTTCCTAGAGCAGCAAATAAAACAGAAAGCTGTGTGTTGTGCTATAGGCAAAGAAATTGTTACCAGCCTTCTCCCTGAGAACCCAATGCATTTCTGTAGTGGGAGAAGAATGCAGAGATACATTTTGGGGACACATGGGGTAGAGCTGACAATAGCACATTAATCTGTTGCAACTGCCCGTGGGGTTTTTAAGTCCTGTAACCGTTTCCTAAGTCAGCTAGGGCAATCACACTAGTGGGAAACTCCGTGTTTCAGATACAATCAAAAGCAGTAATTCTACAGAATTGACAGCACTAGGAAAGCCTACACATTGCCAAAATTATACACAAAATATTGTTGCCCTTCAGAAAAGATATCCCTTGCTGCAAGGTACTGGTCTATGGTGAATGGGGCTTTTAAAAGAAACAAACAAAAAAACCCAGCAATGTTTCAGGGATGAATAGAAAATGGGAAAAAAACCCCATCTTGCACGTTAAGTTAAAATACACCTATTGTGTACACCATAAAACATGATAAAATCTCTTTTGTGCCTGATCAAGTACACCCTTGAGACCTTACTCAGCTAACAAAGCAAACCACAGGGCCCACCACCAAACCTCTGCTCACACAACGGAGGACAATTTAGCCTTCTTACCTCTTGGTTATCTGAGTAGGGTCCTGCAGGCCTGGATCCAGTTCAAAGATCTCGTTATCCAGTAGCCTTCGGAGGGTGACATCTGCCAGTTGCTCCATGATCCTGAAAGCCTCGGCGATGTTGAGGAATGTGGAGAAGTCGCGCTCTTTATTGGGAGTGGTGACGCGGACCGTGTCGGTCATGAAGACGTTGGAGGTTCTTTCCAGCTTCTGGACCTCCACCCAAGGAATGATAAGTTTCACTGCCATCAGAGAAAAAGCAACAGTGGGTTGGAAACTCTGCTCACCTCTTTCACTTTTGGGAAATAAGCAAATTTAGAATGAAGTGCAAACACCCAAAGAGGAGAGACACTACAAAGAGCAAACAAAAGCTGGAATGCCATGCATTCTCCCCCCACTCCAAAAGACCATCTTTTTCTGAATCTCTGCCTCAAAATTTTACTTATTTTCCTAAGAAATGCCAGACTGGGGAGTTCTGCCCTTGCAGAACGCTTGCCATAAGCTGGGCTTCTAACTGCCCTCCAAGTCAGTTCTGCAGCCTTCTTCACTGCTACCAGAAGAAATGGTTCGTGTTAAGAGCAGGAAGTGAGTGGAGAAAAGCTTCGTAATCTCCCAGAAATAAAACTGTAGGTAGGTGGAAACCTGTTCCAGTTCTGGCCAGGCCAGGGTTGACCTCCCCCAACAGCCAGCACAGGTGAGATGAGGTAGTCCAGGCTGTTTCCACATCACCTGACATCACTCCCCCAATAAGAGGGGCTGGTCGGGAGGGGTATTTAGAGGGTTCCTCAAGGGCAGTCTGAGTGTTGCTGGGGTGTTGGGTTGGTCCTTGCATCATGCAGTATCCTGTGTTATTGTCGGGTTAATAAGGTACTCTGTGTTATCACTAGGTGTACCTGAAATTTGCATTGGGCTGTTATTGTTCCCCTTTCAAGGTAATTTTGTCAGTAACTGTCCTTATCCCAACACATGGAGGCTCTGTCTCTTTCTCCTCTGGGAGTAAGCAAGCAGCGTGTGGTGCTCAGCCACCACCTGGGGCTGAACCAACACAAAACCCAATTACATGCATGGTGCTTTTAACTTCTAAAATACAGCTAACTCTTGTGCAGAAGGTTTTGCACATGGACTTTTTATAAAAGTTAAGTGTTTCTAGAAGTAGGGTGCTAAAAAAATAATAAAAAACCCCAAACCACCCAAGCATTGGGATCTTCTCATTTTGGTTACTTTTTACTTAAAAGGTACACAGCATGTCTTGCCCTTAATTGTAGACTTGTTTATAAACAAGAAAAAGTACAGGACACTGTCTTCTATACTTCAACACTGCTGAATCATATAAGTACAAATGGTAAACAGAATCAGCTTTTTTCATACAACCTCTGCAGGTCGTTATTTGCCTCTCATACAAATCTCTGGGTAGAAATTAGGCTGGAAAAGACTTTAAAACAGATTAAATTTCTACTTAACAACTGTTGGAAGCTTCCCAGGATTCTCTGTGCCAATAACATCAAGCCTACACCCCCTAACATCCCTAGCTGGTCTCCTGATGCCAATAAAGAAATAAAAAGGCAGTAATAACAAATATTGTCATATACATATGACACTTGCCCGTGATCACTAATTACCCGAGGAGCTACCCTCAGCAAGGCCTCTGTACTACATGAACCACAGCTGTCAAGATTATTTGCAGACTGTATTCTTTATTTTTTCCCCCCTACTTAAATAAAGCACAGCTGCATCAGCGCACACAAGCTGCTGTGAACGGCCATAAAATCATCTGCACGGGCACAGCCAAAGGGAGGAAGATTAAACAGCCCCGTAGCAATAGGCCTATTGTTCATGCAGGCCAGGATCACACAGGCCCTGCAGTGCTGCTTGTGACACGGCACAGCAGAGAGCGCAAGGGGCCCCCAGCTACCGATGAAAGGTACGAGGCCTTCCAAGTTTCAGGAAAATAAAAAGTTTAATTAAAAAAGGTGAAGAAACCCTGGCACGGGCTTTCAAGAAATCTGATGTTCTAAGCCTCTGGAATTCTGCAAATACTTGGAGGCTGAGATAAAAGCAGACTTGTCCTGGAAAAAATGTTCCACGGAGTTTACGCTCGCGTAAGCCGTAAGTTAATTTTATGAGAAGCTGAAAGCAGGTTCCAATACTGCATTCCGTGTCACTTCAACATAAAATAAAACACGGGGAAGGGGACAGATTTGCCAGAAGCAGAAGACTTAATGTTCTGCCTGTAAAAAGATCTCAGTCTACAATTGGCGGGGGGGGATTTTCATAGAGTTAAAACACATATGAGAACTGGCCTTTTACAAGTGATATATTGGTTATTTTCCCCGTGCTGTACTGAAGAATGCAATAAATCTGATTTCTTAGTGATATTTTCTAGATCAGATTTAATTTGTGATTACTACCTGGGAAGAAAAAAAAAAACCAAACACAATGAATGACTTGTTCTATATAAAAAGCATCAGCTTCTCTAACAGTAACAAGCAGAACTACTGCAAATCTGGATTAGTAAATTAATACAAGTAGTAAATTTGATTAGTAAATGTAATACAAGTATTTCATGAATGTAACAAAATACTAGCTTTGGAACAGAAGCAATCTGCTTTAACATAATCGAGGAAGAGGGAAGCATTTCAACTTATAACGCTTCCCATCAAGCTAGGGATGTTTAGTTTAACCAAAAGAAAAGTCAGGTTTTTATTTCCTATTTCCATGCAAACACATGGGAACACAACGGTGATGCAACCTCCTGAACACTGTATGAACACTGGTGTTTTTCGTGGTCAAAATGAGAAGTTGCAAACGTGAAGCTATGGTGGGGGGGGAGGTTGACATTTTCATAATGAATTATTATGAAAAGAGATGAGAAGCAATTTCTTCTTAAATAATACGGCGTGGTGTTGTACTTCTAGTGTCATTTAATGATCTGTGGTATTGCATCAACAACATTTTTGGAACGTTATAAAGGGTTTTTCTCTTCCCCTCTTCCTCCTCTCCCCCATTATTTATCTTTAATAAGTATTAGTTTTGCTTTGTGTGCTTTGGCAGACTGGCTATCTCAGACTTAATGAGAGAAATCCTGTAATGATAGCAACAAGGAATGATTGGCAAAGGATATAATTTAACAGTAAACAGAAAACAAGGAGATTAAAGGAGGTATCAGATATTTAGCACGTATCAAGAGACTCCATCCTAGTCTTCCTAGCAAAACTCAGCTTCTGTTTTTGTAACAAATAACAGCATTTTAAATCTCACTCTGGCATTGTAGATGTGACAAAATAACTGGCCTGAAATAAGGTAAGGAAGAAAAGGCCCTCTGACTCTAAGCATGTCTTTGTATGTTTTAAGTCTTTGAAATTGCCAGTTGCAATCTTTCTCACCTTCACATGCATGTACTTCATTTTTAAATCTACAGTTTTATTTGACTAGCCATCCCAACATTAAATCCAGAGAGTAAGTGCTAAAACCTTCTCTAATGGTTACAACTGACGATACTTGCTGTATTTATAGCAGTACAGGTGTTTATCACTGTCCTTGATGAAGTGTCAGCATGATAAACATGACTGAAAAAGCCATCAGTTCCTCAACAACCTTACTCAACAGAGACATGCTATGGAGTTTATATGGCTACATTAATTTTTACCATCTATTACATTAATTTCTACCTTCTAGTATCTATTCTGACGGGCTTTTCATCATCACACAACCCTTCCTCTGCAGAGGAACACCCCATGACCAAACTCACTTTTAAAAACGTTCCCTTGCTACATTCACTAGCTCACACCAGTATGCCACCACCTGAGGTCTAAAAAACCCAGCACACAATTCTTGTGACCTTCCTGCACTGCTATTCAGAAACACAAAGAAATCCCTAAACTGCTGTTGGTTTCCTTTAAAAGCTCAGAAATTTCACCTGGCTTTTCAGAACACAGCCCTGTTATCTTTCCTGGGCTGTTTTCAGGCAGGCAGCTGGAACCTGGCATTGCCAACCCCACCAGCACTGACCTTTTCCACTACTAAAAGCCTCTATTTCATATCTGCAGGAGGTCTGTTATATTTTACAGCTGCTTCACCATGGCAAGAGGGGAAAAAAAAAACACCAAAAAACCCCAAAACCCAGTGTCTGCATACTCTTACAGTCACATTTTTATTACTGGATTAATGCTAAGTTATAAACATAAAGGCTAAATTAAACAGGATCTTTCAGCTGAACAACGAAAGGCTCGGAAACTAAACTTGAGAGGCAAACCAGGCTTTTCATAAAAATGCTGGTTCTTCTTGCTTTTAAAAATAGTTATATTTACATCTCTCCAGAGTGTTGGGTTTCTTACGCATTTACACTTACATTCTTTGCCCAGGAAGAAAGAATAAAAACAGAGATGATTGATGCTCAAATAAAGCCAGCCTTGCCGAGGTACTTTTCCTTTCCAACAGCAACAGGAATAATAGGTGATCAACTTCTCAGCTTCAGGAAAATTAAATCTGGATTCAAATTTCACCAAGGCTTCTCGGAACTTCTCGGGGTCTTCCTCCTGCTCGGCGAGCTTGCTGCTGGTTTCCTCTGCAATCAGCGCCTGGGTCCATAATGGGATAATACATCAGGATGAAGCTGGGGCATTCACACCAGAGCAAGTTGCTACAAGCAAGCCATTCAACTCATTCAACTCTGACAAACGCAGGCCTGCCTCACAAAGAAAATCAAGTTGATTTGCAGTTTTCACAAAAGGAGGAACTTCTGTGGTGTTTGCATCTCCCAGACATTTCAAATGCTTCCCAATCAAAACCTGGGGGGGGGCTTGTCACATTATTTTTTCAACAAGTCTGGCAGAATCACCTACCACCAGCTTCCCTACGGCTCACGACTGCTGTTATTCAGTGTATACAGAGCAAAGATAGAGTAACAACTGTGTATATTGACCCATACTATTTTCCTAGGTAGAGGCAATGCAGTGAGATGCACCAGTAACTTGTAATGTGTTTGGAACCATTAAAAATGGAGTTTCAAGAACATCTATGTAAATATAATTAAGCGTTGAGGATTTTACAAGTAGTGTTACAACAAAGGAGTTAAGTATGTATCACACCGTTCAAATCAGTGTGTGTGTTACAGCACCTGGTACGATTCCCCATTGCCAAACAGTCCTAATATGCCAAAAAATCTACAGCAGAGGCAAGGCTCCAAAACCTGGACTTTACATTAACTAATGAAACCTCGAGAATTTGAAACATGTGCCGTGCTAGGTAACAGGCTGCCACAGAGTTATCAAGAGAGATTAATTTTATTTGAGCTTTTCACTGCACTTAGACAAAGCTGTTTTGTTTTGTTGGGTTTTTTTTAAGAAAGCAGGGTAAAACCCAGTTTTAAACATTCACCCTTTGCCTCTCCAACCCTTTCTTCCCCGACTTCAGAGCTCACTGAAATGACAGCAGCAGGGTTGAAACTCACCAAAAACATTATGCTCCTACAAATTTTCCAGACTGAAAAAGGAGGCGTTGAGGAAAGAGCACCTCACTAAAACTCTTAGCAAGGAAAAGCGTGCAGAAGGACCCTGGATGCAGTAGTCACCAGCAGTCCCACACCACTGCCAGCCATCACCAAGCTCCTCTTGAGGCGTGTATTTTACCAGAAGCAGAGCTGAGGGCACCAGTTTTCTAGGTTTTACCACACATGCTGCTGTTATTTTAGATCTGGTCTTCAGTCACCAAATTCCCTCCCTTTCAAATGTCTCTAGCCTTCCAAAAGGATGCTCATTTCTGCAATCCTGTGTCCAGCCAGCAGCTCCACTGCAGTGCCCGGCCGTGACTCTCGTGCCCTGCAAAGCCACCGGCAGTTTCCATGGCGGACCCTTACGACACACGTGATGGTGCACAAGGGCCCTTCACCCCTGTCCCTGTGCTGCAGGGACCGTGCGTGCTGCCAGCAGATGTGGGCACCATGGCTATCACCTGCTGACACCTCTGAGCCCCATCAAGTGGTCCAAGAGTATGGAAATGGGCAGAAACGGGCAGGAGAAACCGATGGATAAAGTGAGGAAAAACATGGGAGACAGAAGGAGAAACATGGTAAGGAGGAAAAGTTTAGATATAGAAAGGGGGGGTATTTAACATCATGTTTTGGAGAGGTGGAGGAACTTAAAGCAGATGCTGAAGAAAGCTCAGCTGTACATCACAGGAAGAATAAGAACAGTGAAGCTGGAGAGGGACGAGCGGGATGAAGATTAAATTAGATACTTTGGTTTTGAGATGCTTCCAAGGAAATATGAGTAAAGACACACACGTGCTGGTCACATCAGGTCAAGGGCCACACAGAAAACCAGTAAACAATGTTTGGATGGACAAAACTCAGTATGAATCACAACAACTTCAGGACATTATTTCTACTAAACCACATGTAATCAGGCAGGGAAGGATGAAAGCAATAAAGCTTCCTTACCTTCACTTTCCCTTTGACAAAATTAACAATATCTTCTTTATTGTCAAACACAGACAAAGTATGGAGCAAGTTTTGTTCCAGCCATTCCCAGTGCTGGTTTATCTCCTCTGCAGTGGCACCTAGAAAAGCAAAAAGCAGTGTATTGAAACTCATCCTACAAAATAAAATTGAAAGGAAGAGAAAAAAAGTATTAAAACACACTATTTCATAAATTCGTTAAGAGAAACTGAACTTTCAACCTCAAAATTCTTGGTAGCAAACAGGTCAGAAAGGTCTCATTTGTAGCAGTATAGTTAGAGAGAAACAAAAACCTCATTGTTTTAAAGAATTAGTTTTCGTGCTTTTAGTTTTATCTTCTCAAACGCTCTCAGCCAGCAAATGCTGCAGTAAAAGTCCAAGCAGAAAAACCAGCAAAACTGCACCTTCAGCTGTTAGACTGCAGCTTATTTTGACATGATGTTCCTGAAGTGGCCAATGGAAACCTTTGATATACATCCTGTTCCCAAAAGTCCCTGATCTTCCTTTCTCCCTCCCTAGGTCACACATGCATGCACAGAGACATGAACAGACCCCCCTCCTCTTTGAGAGGAATATACATGGTCACGATCTGCCCCTATTTAAGAAGCTCTCTATATAAATTAAAGTCCCAAAAAATAAAGGAGTTTGGTTCAGCAACACCTAAAAGGTCTACAAGAGCACGTTTGTCCAGTTCAGGGAAGAAACACAGTGAACAGAAAATCTTTTGAAAGATACAGATTTTCAAATCTGTAAGGCTCCCTTCTCTAAAGATTTATTTGAGGGTTTGTTGTTTTAAATGTAATCTGTTCACACTAACTCCAGAAATAGAATTCCAGTCTAAAATGATAAATAGCCAAACCTATTTGCTTTGGCTTTTCTGCTTGAAACTGAACTGTCGCTGCTTCACACCATGACAGGGAAGTCAGAGCAAGATGGGCAACGTACAGGGCAATCGGGGAGCAGGGCAGGGGAGGCAGAAATCTGGCCTCTCCAGATCTTACTGGCTAGGCAACATTACAGGCAAAAAAGGCAGTAAAATCTGCTTTTCCTAATGCCTTTCTAGTGGAAGAAAGAAGTAGTTGGATATGAGAGACATACAAATCACAGATGAATCTAATAAATGAATCTCAAATAGAAGACCCATTATCTCGAGATTTGATTTGTGTGTACATTAGAGATGCATCATGCTGCCTCACAACAACAACAACAAAAAAAGATAAATTTAGCTAAGCATTTCCATCTTCCTCTGCTCTGTTTTCCATGCGGAATGCCAACTGGCAGGGAAACTTTCCAAGCTTCAACTTCCTTGACAGGAAGGTCTTGTGATGGAACTTCATAAATACCATTAGTCAAGGTTAAATTAAAAAAAAAAAAAAAAAGAAGAGACACTTAAATGCCTTTTAGGTACAGAAAACTAATTATATCAACAGTTAAGAACACCACAAATATGATCATTTTATACTGAAATGGCTGTGCAAAGCAAATACAGAGTTATTTCTGAACAACCTAAAGGATACCAACTGTATGGAAGAGCTGGTGAGCTGTCTCATGAAATAAGCCATGAGCTTCACAGCAGGACCCACATGGCTCAGACCACTTTGAGCTTGGGCTCTGGCAGTGGCTCTCTCCCACAGGGGCTATTGCAATCTTTCCTGCCTCCTTTTACGTATCTCCAGGGGTTTCACTCAAATACTGAAAGATCTCTTTGCCCCTTTCACTTGGTCAAGTCAGCTCCATGGCTTTTCGGGTCCCTTCTTTATTTCTAATTCCTATTTCATGGCTTAAAGTCACCCAGTGACTTGACCCAAGCACTGACAATTGCTTCATTATTCCTCTTCCTGCGCTGATGGCTCTGCCCAACATTTTAGCCCACTCCTTACCTTCTTTGTGTGCCTGGGCCAAACGTGTATTTAGGTCTAACCACAGCCTCACTCATAATCTCTTTAAACCCACTTCTCCCCAGTCCTTTTTGCACTCTCTCTCCCACAAGCTACTTTACTTAACTGTCACTTGGGTTTCTGTTTTGCCCACAAGCTTTCTGAAAATAAATTTCTAAGCAGCTCCACACTAGGGCTGAGGTTAAGCTGTGGGGGTTTTTTGTTTGTTTGTTTTATTTTCCCTGTACTGGTGTAACATGATTAACCATCTGGATTAAAACATCTCTGCCAGAACAGCCGTGGTGGGCAGGGATCAGACTTCCTGGCAACCCCTGGAGATTTTTAGAAGACTGTAACACAGATATGACCCTCACGCAGATTTTATCATCTAAGCCTACAGCTCCTGGAACTGCCAGTGTACAATTAAAAAATGTCATTTTAATTAACTGCCTAATGACATGATGGCTATCCCTAATGAAGTTACTCCAGGAGACTGGAAGGGGTTCCTGGAGCTGCTCCTTGCCCTTGCTATACAGCAGGAACCCTAATTTGACTTGCTGCCCCTTCCAAATCCAGTAATAAAACTCCCAATGCCATGTTTGCAGGAAGCGTCTTACTCAGGGGCAGAGATATTATTCAGAAACAACTTCTGCCACCGTGGTTCTTTACTTCTGTGCATCTCTGGCAACCACAGATGTCCTACCCACACAGCATACAAAGCAGAGCCCTCTGCTTTCCACTCTGTTACTATAAATCTTGGGTTTTTTCAGAGCTGAGCATTTATTCAGAAGAGCCAAAGAGGATTCTAGAAAACATTAATCAAGTAAGTTTATCTCAGCAATATCCTTAACCATTCCAACCAGCCAAGTTTTTGATTTGACGACTCTTTAATATATAAAACCCAACTGAAAACTGTGGGAATAAGAGTGCAGCTAGCGCAAGGATTGACCCCAGAAAGGAGGATTACTCATATTCAAATGATCAAGAAGCTCATGATACAAAACTGACCTTCCTTTTCCAGTGAAAGCTACCTGGCTTTATGAGAGAACTCTTAACAGCATGAAGCTCTTAAATCTCTCCATAAGATGGCATTATTTAAATATAAAAGAATGGGGGTAGGGATCTAAAGTACAGTTGCAAAACCAAGAAAACTCAGCCACGACAAAAATAGCACAAAGAGACTTGACGCAAGCTTCTTCACACACATCTGGCACAGGGAAAAGATCCCAGTATTAACGGGGAACATGCAGAGGGGATCTCTGCTGAACCAAGGAAGAAATGCTGAATGAGCTTCTGTAAAGGATGGGTGCAAATATACAGAGTACTCCTTCCACTGAGATGGGTCATGTGTCAAACACCATCAACAATGTGTCAAAACATACACTGGCTAACTATTTCATGGCTTGATTGGAAAGGGAAGGGGCCTCCAACAATCATCCTATCCAACTTTCTGACCACTTGACCACTTAAGGGCTGACCGGCAGGTAAAACATATTATTTATGGCACTGTCAAATACCTCTGGCAGGCTTGGTGTGTCAACCAACTCTCTAGCAAGTGTTTGACCACCCTCTTGGTAAAGAAAGGCCTCTTAATATCAAGCCTGAACCTGCCAACACAGTTCCGAACCGTTCCCAAAGGAAAATCTCCTGTACATTTCAAAGCTAGGATTTTATAGACCAGAGCAGAAGGGATGAGAACAGCCCTGCAGGCTGGCCAAGCAAGAACAGGATGAAGGGAACAACTGCGTTCAGATGGCTGGTGCTGTGCCATGGCAAGGTTGCTACAATTCACACTGACACTACCTTCCTGAAGATTAGCAGAACCACCTCAAAAGGGATTAGTGTAAAACAGACCAGGCAATTAGACATTTCCCCCAGACAATTTTACTACCTCCTCAATCATGCAAATATTCCAGTTATGTTTCATAATAACCAAGTGTGACAAGACGTTTCATAGTAAACAAACAAAAGACTAAGCTGGTGAAAGACTACCCTAAGCAGCTCCTCCCTGTAAGGAGCTATTTACTACTGTAGGAAAAGATAGGCATACGATCAGAACCACACTACTTAGCATAAGACAGAAAATGAACACAGAACACCCCCACCTAAATAAGCTTTCTATAGAAACTTAATGTTCCTAGTTAACGCTTCTTTATCATCCCTCTCTGGGATTTTAACCAGAGGTTAATTTGGTTGTTAAAAAAGCTTTAGGCGACAGCTTTCCACGAACACATCACTAGCTGGGGTTACCTTGAGCTTCTCGGACATGCAGACACTGACCATGCTCAGAATCGGTTTGGGGTTTTTCATCTGTGACTCACCAATAGCTACGGCCCAGTAAACTTCTGATCCGTTCAATAACTCACCACATGCAATGGCAGAGTAAACCTGTGAGCCCGGAACTTGGAGTAAAATTCGAAACGGTGCGACGCGTGCGTTTGAGTCTAACACGGCATCCAGGGCGCCAACCAAGCGGCCTGCGAAGAAACAGGGTGGGAAAGAGAATCAGCACCAACTTTCACCCCTGCAGCCTGCAAGTCTTTTCACATCTAAAGCCGTAATGCAACGATAATGATTCTCCCCCCCTTTTATGCTGCAATTTACAGATGCTCCAAATGCGAAGGGCAGAGATTAGAAGATCAAAAGCATATCGAGTTCTTTGAGTTTCCGGTTTTGCCTCATATATATGTATATAATCACAAAGTTGAAGTGGAAGGACCTGAGGGCACCTTGGGAAGTTACCATTCCAGCCCCACTCTGAAGCTGGATAAACAGACCTCTGCCATATGTAGCATTTGTCTAACCTGTTCTTCAAAACCTCCCACAACCAAGAAGCAACAACTTTCCTGGCAAGCCTCTTCCACTGTTTTCATTAAGTATTCTTCCAGAGAACAAAAAACAAACAACCAAATAAACAAACTAACCACCACAATCTAAAATTTTCTTGCTGGAAATTAATCCTTCTCCCTGGAATACAGAGACAAATTGGCCACAGGTACTTCTGATGTTAATGCTCAACATATTAAAAAAGTTGTCCATCCTCTCATTATTTCTCTTTTTCTAAAGAAACCCCAACTGCCTCATCTCGTCCTTATGGGTCACAAGGGAAAATGGTTTTCAATTGGGAGTGGGTAGATTTAAACTGGATATTAGGGAGAAATGCTTCACTATAAGGGTGGTGAGGCATGGGAACAGGTTGGCCAGAGAAGCTGTGGCTGCCCCCACCCTGGCAGTGTTCAAGGCCATGCTGGATGGGGCCTTGGGCAGCCTGATCTAGTGAGAGGTGAACCTGCCCACAGCAAGGGGGGTGGAACTTGATGATCTTTAAGGGCCCCTCCAGCCCAAACCATCCTATGATTCTATGATTTTTCAAACAGCTCATTGTTCTTGAGTTTCAACTGGAATCTCTCCAGCTTATCTTTAAGCATGATACTCCAAACCAGACACGATACTCACTACCAGTTAAGGTCTCAGCCGTAAGAAAGAGGAGAAAAATCACTTCCTGTATCTTCTGTACAGACCAAAGTATCCAAGAAAGCTTGCAGCACTATCCCACTGTCAATTGGCACTTGACATAAACACAGGCAAACTCAGTTTGGTGCAAAAAAATTTGTGTAGATGTGGCATTCCAGGACATAAGTTGATATGGTGGCATTGGACAGATGTTTGGACTTGATAATCTTAAAGGTCTTTTCCAACCTTAAAGATTCTCTGATTCTCTGATTTTAACTGCTGCCCCCCTCTCCCCCCAAAAGACATTCCAGTCTGGAGGCCAGCTGGAGTTGCTGGTCTTCCCCATGAACCCCCTCCTCCAGTGGCAGAACTAAACTGTGCCTGGAAAAAAGCCATTCAAACGCATGATCTGCAAGTTGACTTGTTAAAATAGCTCAGAATTGGTTTACGGCGCTTACAAATCACAATTCAGGAGTAGCTACACATTCAATTCCCCTGTACCATACATCCTGCAAAGACACAACCTCTTACAGAGAGGGATGGCATAGTCAGGAATGGCTTGACCATGCTTGCTTCAGCCACTGGAGAATCTAGTAAGTTTTCTACAATACAACATTGTCCCTTTGCATATTTCATTTTTTTCCAACCTAGATGCCGTATTTACAGTTGCATTTGTGTTCCTTCACCATCAGTCCAGCATAAAGGGAACTATTTCCAGCCCCCAAAAGTTCTGCCTGCCCTGGTGCACCCCATGTGAAGTTTCTAAAACTGCATTCTCCAGGCCATCACCCAAGTGATTAATGGAAAGAAGAAAATGAGATGTATGAAGTCCTCATCTGAAATGCCTTCTCGCTTGGACAACAAACCACGACTAATTTATTTGAATATGGCACAACAAAGCAGCAGTGTGACCACTTTCTGGTCTAGGAGGTGTAAGCAGCTCACATGGAACAGCATCAAAAACCTTCCAAGAGCGAAGAAAATTACATCAATTACTTCCTCCTTGCATTCACCCACTGTGTTTTCAAAGCCAAGCAGAAGTTGGACACAGTATGTTTTAAAACAGTACGGTGAGATATTACTTGGCACCAGTTTGCTTCCAGTTTGCTCATGTGAAGATATTGCACTCATTTATTTCAAATGAAGACCTGAATTTGGAGGCCAGTAACGTGTAATATCAGAAAATGCTAAATGCTCTCCTGCCACTGCAAGAAAAAGACAAAAACCTGATCCAAGTATAAAAGGTAGCAAATTATCCATGCTTACAGGAAATAAAACGTCAACTTCAGTGTGCCGTCTTGAAACCAGCTGGATTAAAGCCAGTGAGATAGCATCAGATGATGCAGAGAACAAAAGCAGGGTTTAACTTTCAGATTTCAAAAGACTTGAGACATTACAAGAAAGAAAAAGAAGAGAAACTTAGGAAGTGCAGGGCATATTTTCCCCCAATGGCAGATCGAGGCGAAATATTTCATTTCACTAAAGTCATGGAAAAACGTCAATTAATGGTAAGTGCTACTGAAATCCCAAGAGAACACTTAATGAACATCTGATTTGTGAAATATGGTAGATTATTTTTTAACAGAAATCACAAAAGAAACACACATGAGCACAGAAGTAGCTGTAAAATTTTATTTTTACTTCTTGGCCGGTGCAAAATTAATTCCTTTTTCTGTTCCTGAATAACTAGCCAGAAAAACCAATTCCTCTTCTCACTGTTTACTTCTGCTTACAATTTCCATTTTGCTTACCAACAATTAAAAAAAAAATAGTTTCTTCCTTCAACTGTGCATAGGAAAAAAAAAAAAAACAACAAACAAAAAGCCACATGGCTCCCACGTATAAATTGCCCATAGCTAAAATATTAACTATGGGCAACAAAGAAGAGGCAGAACTAAAAATAAAATTTAAAAAAAAAAAGAGGGGGGGGTATCAGGATACCTGCCAGAATAAAGCCCAAGCATCCCAGAAGCACATCCCAGTTAGGGCTTCACAGGGGTGCAGCACCCCATGCCTCCATCACCCAGAGCCAGCGCTGTGGCTGATGTGGGTCCCACCCCTCTGATGGAGGGGGATGCTGGTGGTGGGATCGCTCCAAAATGGACATAAGGACAGCACAGGAGGGTGAGAATAAACACGAGTAGTGCTAAAGCAAAGGATGCCTAGGAGAGCATCAGCCTTGTTGGGCAGGGCCCTGTGACTGTGGTTTCACACCTGTACTTTCTGCAGAGGAGCAGCTGTGCACAAAGGTGACGCCTGAGCTCAGAAACATGAAGGAGACCGATAGAGGAAGACATGAAGGGGGGCAGGGAAGGAAACTGGTAAAAGTGTGTTTGCAGGGGCATGGAAAGGGTTCACCGCTAATAAATACACACACTTGAAACGGAAGTAGCATGACAATTACTAAAATTAGAGGCAATTATTTTCCAGGGTGAATTGCCTCATACCCATTTGGGGTAACTTTCGAATTCCAATGCTTGTGCTACGCTTCTCACTGAGGCATCAAAAAACAACCCACCTTAAAAATCCCTGAATAAAGAAACACATGAGAAATGTTAACACAGAACACAGATTTTGAAGTGTGCTTTGAAATGTGCCTAGCTTGGGAGCACCTTTCTAACCAAACAGCCTAATGGCCTGCTCCATGGAAGGGTCTCTCATAGAAGAGGGTCAGTTTATAAAATAAAGGAGTCTCTGGCTCATGACTGCATATAAATTATAAAAAGGGTCTCTGGCTCGCGTGTTGCGTGCCTTCAGTTAGGGCGCAGCTGACCTCTTCCCTATCTCAGGCAACAGTGAAACCATTTATACCTACCAGACAGGCAAATTTAAAAGGAAACAGAAGCAGAGGGCAAAAAGGGAGAGGAACTGCTATTGTGGTTTCCTTCCCAAAATTCTCATCGCTTTGGGTTTTGGTTTTGTTTTGGTTGGTTGGTTTTTACTCTGCCGGAGACAAGATTTTTCGGAGAAACATTAAATCCAGTGTACTCCTTCCCTTTAACAAGGTACTCCACCAATTTCTCATCCACTTTTTGACCTCCCAAGATGCGGAAGTATTTCAGGGAAGCAGTTAATTGTACAGTAACTGCACTAAGGATTGTGGCAAAGGTGGGTCTGCAAAGCCTTCTGCTACAGACTGCTGACAGAACATCGCAGGTTCCTCAAAAGATGCAAGTTTCTTCATGCAGAAAGAATGCTGTTCCCAAGCTAAAACTCACCAGCAAGTTTCAGGTGTAACATATACTTCTGACAAGTATGGGGGAGAGGACAGAAGAAGTGGAAAATGACACGCTTTTACTGAAACTACACATTTCTCCTCAACAAATCTGATTACTTTAGCTGGAAGGTTGATTTCAGGTATAACAAACACCTACCTATATTTTTTCAGAATTAAGTCTATAAAACAAATCCAGAAAACTCGGTACAAACCCCACACTGTACTTGGTAGCTTTTATTTCACTTCAACATCTGCTTTTGTGCATATTTTACTGCTCCAATGCCGGCAGTTGGAACATCTCAAAGTTAAACAAGACCATTATACTTCTTAATTATAATTTGCTGTGTTTTTTACCAAATGTACGTGTGTATTACAGATACAACACCACGAATAAACTCAAGTATAAAAATCAGCGAGGAACCACTTCAAATTCTGTGACAGGTAGGGAGTGCCTCCCTTTTACAGAGGTCAGTCTGTAACCACACGGGACGCAGACAGGACAACACGCACAAAGAACCCGTTGAGCGTTTCTTCGCAGAGAAGAGGAAAAAAAGTGAAGGGTATTTCATAATGATCGCGTTCTCAAATGAAGTATGACAAGCACACCACTCTTATCTTTCAAACACATGGCTCCATATACACCCCCCGGAAGGAAAAAAAAAGATCCCATTACAAGCCAGCCTGTGTCATGCTCGTAACTCATCTAGGAAAAGGAACATGTTTACAGTAAGTTAATCTAACACCAACTTCTACTAAACATACCGTATCAAACTAAAGAATGCAGGCTCCTTTCCCGGATGGGTGTTAATTATCCACACAGGACTTCAAAAAAAGGCTTCCACGCAGTACTTCGAACGTCTGAGACGCTGAGCAAGGGGTGAGTAAAGCTGAACTCAAACTAAAAACTGGAACTGAAAATGTTCTTTCCATCTTTTAGGACAATACTCAAGAGGCAGCCCAAGGCACTAAGGCCTGGCTTAACAGCACATGAAGTAAGACACCCTCTACACAGAGCAAGACGATTTCTTCTTACCTCCATCATATTTTAAAGGCCTTAAAGGGGAATTTTTCAGAACTACTCAAATGCCTTCCCATAAATGGGGAGGTCACTTCAGCAGCTAAGCCATGCTGCAAGGCAGAGGTACTTGGACTGATCGCTTGGGAGGCTGGGACCAGTAAATGAATAAAATCCTCACAAAAGGCAAAAGGCCGAAGCTCCCTGAGAGCTCGCTGCTGCTTCAGGCTGCTCCTCACTAGTTCTGCTCCTCCATCAGAAGGATGAGGGCTGAAAGAAAAACAAGCCCAGGAAGCAAAAGCAGCAAATAAAATCAATACTTTACCCAAAAGGAGACCTGGAAGGAGCTAACAGTACAGGTTGCTTCCCAATGGATGCAGCTTCACAAGGAGAGTTAACAGTGGCAAGAGGCACTCTAAGCTGCTCAGGCATGTGGATTGGGAGAAAAGAGCAAATCGAACAATTCAAGTGACTTTAAAAATAAAGTTGTTTTGTTTTTCATATCAGGACAGTGAAAATTAACTACCAGCTTCAGTAAAGCAGAATTAATCTTGGCTCTTTGAGGCAGAGAAGCACTCTGAATCCTAATTACACTTCTTCACTATGTTTCCTCCATCTCGCAATGATTTGCAAACAATTGGAGTCCACAATAGCCATGGCTGCAGCAATTAGCCGCGCTAGAGGAGGCAAACAATCTGGTTGAATGAGCAGCCCACCACCAGGCAGCAGAACAGAGAGGGACACGTGGATGTCCCCATTCCCGGTCCCACACCATCCCGCGTGCTCCAGCTGCAGCAGAAAGGTGGTTTTCACATCAACCGGGACACTAACTTGGCCTGCCAAAAGGGCACTCCCAATAGCAGGTGTTGCTCACCTGGCTCTGTGCAGCATCTCCAAAGATCTCCATAGGAGCAATGTTCCCACTGAGAGAGGGATGGGGGGGTTACAAAGCTGGTTCCCACGTGGCCTCAACCAGTTCACCACCTAGGAGCCTAACTGGTGACTGTATCTCAAGGTGAGACCCAGAGCTAAGACACACTGAAGACTACCTCAGTCCTGCCTTCATCCTTGACTGTCAGCCCAGCCAGAGAGTGCCACTCATCCCACCTGCACTGGGTGTTACAGGTCAGGGCAGAGGCTTTCAAGCTGCATTAGCATATGATACATCCCAGGACAGCAAGTAGGAAGACACTGCTGGCCAGCAGTGGCCCCCAGCATAAATGTCTGGAGATGTCTCTAGGTCTTTCGAATCATTTGGTTTGATTTCTATAAAAGTTCAAAACTCAGATGGTTAATAGGCTGTTACTTTCACTCACCCCCCCCACTAGAATCCATGTTTTTTCCTGGCTAAGAGCCCTATCAGTTACACAAGGCCACTAACGATGACGGCTCAACCTCTTGGCTTTACACTAGCCACGCTGTCCTTGCTGAATTCTGTAAAATTATATAAACAGGTCTTGATACAATACAGCACCTATTAAAGCACCTTACTAGGCTCCCCCCACCAAAAAATAAGTTGCAGAACTTATTTGGGTAAGCGCATAAGAAAAAGGATGAAGGAGGACTCCTCAAAGGGCTGAAGGAAGACTGTGTTTTCTTTGCAGTGATAAGAGCTCACCACATTTGAAGATAAACACATAAAACATTAGATTTCCACACGGAGAACTAATGCCCTAAGCATTTATTCATCCAGGGAAATATCAACATTCACGCCCTCACATTACTTCCCACATGGGTACTGCCAGATGATACACTGACAGTGGGTAAATTGAGTTTTGTTGGGTTTGGGATTTTTTAATCTGGCACATAGAAACAAATTGAAACAGGTCATTTAATCGTTATTCCTCAATCCCTGCACTCTGGGGAAGCTGGACATGAGAAACAAGGGGAATTTGGGCATTTCATGGAGGTCGGTGTGCCGTGACCCCCATTACTCCCGTACCCCTGGGTGTGATGCTGAGATCTTGCTCCAGCATCGGACCACCACGTGGGCAGGGAAAGGCCACACTGGGGAAGAGAGAAGCGAGCCAAGCTGTGCACCCACTCTCCCAGGATGGCAGAAGCAAAGACACAGCCCTGAGGCGCTGGTTGTTTCTCCTCATCCCGCTTCCCCACAGCCATTTCCCCAGGCGGGCGCTGCCGTGGCAAGACTCTCACAGCTGCTTATCTCCGTCCTCTGCCACAGGCCCAGGTCAGGCCGAGCCTATTTTTATAGCTCTGAAGGCCACAGAGCCAAATGCTTTAATTCTCACGTTGCAAACAAAAATACCTGAGATTATTTTCCACCTGAAAACAGACAAGAAGGTGGGACATGCAAACTGTGGCTGCAGTCCCATGGATTACCTGGATATAGGACACTACTTGGGGAAATAGAAAATTTTCTCACATTTTTGGTGGGTGCTATGAACAATGGTGAAGATAGTAATCTAGCATGACTTAAACTCTGCCATCACAGATTTCTTCAATTCTTTTATAAGATGTTTGTTAACGACGAGGGTGGTGAGGCCCTGGCCCAAGCCGCCCAGTGAAGCTGTAGCTGCCCCCTCCCTGGCAGGGTTTGAGGTCAGGTTGGATGGGGCTTTGGGCAGCCTGGGCTAGTGGAGGGTGTCCCTGCCCATGGCAGGGGGGTTGGAACTAAATGGGCTTTCAGGTCCCTTCCAACCCAAACCATTCCCTGATTTTCCTGCCTTTTTCTGTGCCATTTGGCCTCCACAAGAGGAAAATACAAAGCCATTGTAGCTGTTCCCTGGATTACAGTGCTGCACAAGCCAGTGAAGCAGACACCACCCTGACCCCTCTCCATGCCCACATACATCCTCACCGCTAACAACACTTCAACATGAGCACCTGTATTTTGTCTCACCCACCTCAGCTGTGCCTTAGGACCAAGTACCCCCCCAGAAAGACAAGCAGAGGGAGGCAGAGCAGCACACACAACTCAGGGGGTGTCTTGGATCGGGAATCAAGGTAGCTGGCTTTGCAGGTAGGAGTTCAGCCATCCTGCTCCTATCCCTTCTTCCAGCTCACACCTCCCAGCCAAATGCTCTGACAGAAAAGTCACCCACTTGGGAAAGATCTTGTAAGCATGCATTGTCCTCTAAAAAATGTTACAGTAAAATGAGGGGGGAAAAAGAGGGAGGGGGGAAAACCTGCTGATCTGAATTCCAGCTGTGGGCAAGGCTAGAAAGCATTTTGACAAGAGTCCAAGCTTTCAGAAAAGTATTTGGATTTCCCCCTCCCCTTGTGCAAGGCTTCAGAGAGCACTCTTCCTTAAGAAAACAAAACCATGAAGACAGTCTGCACTACCCATATCCTCTATTAACATCATGAGTGTGGCATCTTCCTCTCAGCAATCTGCTCCATTTAAAATAAAAGTGTTTTGCTGGGTTTTTTTTAACTAGAGTTCTGATTGAGATATTATCTATCAGTAACTTACTTAGGTATCTTAAGACAAAAATGGAGAGCCGTTTTGAAGACTGTATTGGGACAGATCTTTTAATACGCTAATCATTTTGCTTTCTACCTGTCCAAAAGGTAAAGGAGTTTACAGGGATACCCATTTGCATTCTCTATCAAAGTGTCCAAGTCTCCACCATGTATTTGACTCTTTCCTGCCACATAGTAATGAACACGGTCAATCTAGATGGATTCCCCATCCCAGTAGTGGGATCCCTCAACCTCTGTGGTCCCCTCGCTGTTTTTCTCTGAAACAGACTTTTTTTATGAAATTATTTAGCCAGACCTTGGGAGATGCACAAGGCTACTAAAAGGTAATGTATTTACAAAGACTACAGAACTGTTTGGATTGGAAAGCATGAAAGAATATGGGTTTTACTTTCCAGAAAAGGGTCATAGGGTTCATCACTAGCGATTTTTCTGTAGGTGTAAAAAATAAAATAAAATCCAGGTAAGGGGAAAATAAGGAGAGCAGTTATCGTGTAACTACTCAGATGTCATTGAATCATTGAATTGTAGGGGTTGGAAGGGACTTCAAGAGATCATTGAGTCCAACCCCCCTGCCAAAGCAGGTTCCTTAGGACATTCCCAAGAGGTGATCTATCACTCAGTTCAAAAGCTATCACCCTGAAAGAACTTAATTTAAAAGAAAACATAAAATCCAAAGATGGGAGTTTAATTCAATTGCTTGCATATAGCTCAAGGAAGTGTATTTATCATGCCTACCATACTTATTTTCATTAAATGAATTCAGATTTCTATACAGAGCACGCTTCTTTTGCCAATGTATTATATTTAAAGCTGTGAACCGTAAAGGTCTGTATGAGCTGAAGGAGAAATTAATTTCTTTTCAAAATGTTCATCCTCTGAAAGTTGCGAACCATGTAAGGCCACATCCAGCTTGGAAAGTGCCCTGAGCTGAAAATGGAGGCTGGAAGCATAGCAGGGGGAAATACAATAACTGAACTAAAACCACAGGTAAAACAGGAACAAAACCATAATCTTTTATTGATCTGTTTCAAGCACGAAGTTAAAGCAGGGCTGTATCTCAAAACGTAAAAAAAAACCCACTGCTGGAAACATGAGTTAATTTTAAAGTTTTATTTGACCTTATTTACAAAAAGAAAAATTTCTTAAGTGCTTTAAAGAATCCTAAGTAGGTTTTTATATACTACGAGTGTGCAATGTGAAGTACCATATAAACAGCAACTGCAAAGCTAGCTGCTTGGGAGGAGCGGAAGCCTACTCTCAGTCCAGTGCCCATGACAAAATCACTCCCAGCACCTCCCAGAACAAGCAGTTTTGTTGTCAAAATGCACAAAACCAAGCTAACCAAACAGGAAGGTGCCCGGAGCTTTCAACATCCCCTAATAAAAACCAAAGTAGTGCTTCACTTAAAGGCTAAAGCATCTTGCACTATCCTACCATGAAGCATTTGACAGTATTTTTGACGACTGATGACATTTCAAGCTTATCATTAATATGTAACCTCAGAACCAAAGATATCAGCAAGTATCAAACCCAGACAACTTTGACCTGTTAATCATGGCTACATCACAAGTCTTTCTGTATGGACAGCTAAAACGGAGGAGGGCAGAAACCAACAACCACAAAATGAACAGAAGCAACAGGAATTCCTGAGAATAATTTTTAAACAAATATCTATAACTTCAAATCAGTTTTAAAATTATTAGTTAAAAGCTGTAATTCCGTTTGCATATATTATTCCTGAAAACATTACCAATTCCCTTCCTAAGTTTCTGATCCAACAAAGCTCTCAAGTAAGATGGAGGTGAAGTGGCAAGATAAACATGTCATTGAAAAGAACATCCCTCAGGAAAAGAGAAATCAGAATGACACTGGTCAGGTAACGAAGAGTTAAACACAGCCTCCATCATTTTTTTGTGCCTGGTGCTTGCAAGCCCAGTGTGCATCCAGTAACTGCCCTGGGATGCAAATTAAATAACAGCAGTAAATACAGTCTCTCACAAACATCTGTTCAGAGTCTGACTGAAATACAATACTAAGGGAAAGAAATGTGGATTCAGAAGAAAAAGAGCTTTCTGTGAGAGATCTTCTCTAGTCCATCCTTCAGGAATTAAATCCACATAAAATATACCGTCCAGCTGTGCTAACTTCCTTTTACATAATGGATCAAATACTTTCATAAGGAGAGAAGTGTCCTAGAAGGAAAAAAACCCCACTCAAATACGAGAATGGGACCACAAAGTAGATGTCCTCACACTGCTCAGTGCAAACACCACACTGTAGCAACCCCCAAGGGCACCAGGGCAGCTCAGACATCGCACCCTTCCACCCCATTTAAAGCAGATTATGAGGCAGGTGATCCGCTGCCCCCTCTGCACTCTTCATAGATGAAATCGAGTCTTCTGGGGGTTTTATTCTGATGATCCCACACGGGTCTAACACAGCCTGAGGATACGCAGCCTTCTCTCTTCCTCCTCACCAGCAGAGCTACTGACTCTCTTTTACCATGGCACCTGCTTTCACGTAAAGGATCTCCACGTCCTTCAAACCCTTACCTCTCCATCAAATTCAACTGCAGTTGGCCAGGGCGCAAGTCACCAGAAGGAGAAGTAAACAGAGATGGATACTGTTGTCACATAAGCTTTGCTTCCCCAGCAAAACAAATAAAATCTTCTAATTTAGGGCTTTGCAGCTTGGTAGACCATACCCTGAAATCCAGTAATGCTTAAGTGCCCTTTGCATCCGTCGTTCTGGAAAAGGCAGGTACTAATCAAATGTCCTATAGAGATGTGAAGCAAGAATTGGGAGGTAAGCTTTCCACCAAAAGCAAAGCCCAAACGTTTCCCCATACTGGTCTCCATTTCACTCATCCCAAGAAAAATTAAGTTACTCATCAAAGTCCAGCTACGCTTAGTGCTCCCCCACACTTGTTTTTTGTTTACAGGACTCTGGTTTCCAAGCCCTTTTAAATACAAACATTTACGAATGGTTTAAGAGACTGTCAGAATTTACAGTTTCCCTTGGAAAATGTTGTTGGGAGACAGGAATGGCTTTCCTTTGCCAGCCAAAAGAGATTTATGCAAGCTCGTGCACTGGAGATTCAGCAAAATAATTCACCTGAAACTTAACCAGAGAGAAAAGCAGTTTGTTCAGTTTAAGCTTCCAAATTTCTACTGCGGAGGAAAGCTCAGGCACAAGGAGTTAACATTTGTGGATCTGAACCTCATGATTGTCCTGGACCTAAATCAAGCTGCTGTAAACAGCTATTTTTAACTCTGAAAATTAATCCACATCATCCTTACAATCACAAAAGAGTAGCCTATGACTTCCACGCAGGGGGCAGGGGAAACTGTGAGGGTAGGCGGCTGTTTGACAGCAAAACTACCATTAATCTTATCACACCTAGCATTTCATTAGTAATACGTTGATAACAGGGGATCCACCATGCCACAATTGAGCTGTGTGCTCCTTTATGACTCCACAGCTAGGACAAGCTCCGATTAGAAAAAAAGCAAAACAAAACAAAACAATCCCCGCCCCCCCCAAAAAAAAAACCAAAAACAAAACCAAACCAAACTAAACCCTTTAAATAAAATGCTGAAAACAGTATTTATCGACTGGCATGGGCCAGTGATCCAGGAGCAAAAGGTAAAAATGAATTATCAAACTTGGTAACGTAACTTCTCAAACCACCTAGAAAATACTGGGCTTGAAAATCACCTATTCCTTCAAATATACAAACCACTATTAAAAATTAGGATTTTTTAAAGGTACAGAACAGCCTCGTCTGCTTTTAAGTAAAAATTACGCTGTTAAGCTGGACTATTCCTCCAGAGCATCGGGGGTTTTTTTGTTTCAATTCAGTTGCTGATGTCTTTGAACCAAAAGTTTCGCCCCAAATCTGTGCTCGGTTACCCCCCAACGCGGACGCAGCCCGACGCAAAGTGCTCTGATCTCTGAACTGCTGCCAGGGCAGAGCGGGATCCGAGCTCCTCAGAAACCCCCTTCCCCCGGCGCAGCTGGAGAGTGCCAACGGACACACCGCGCCTCACCCGCAGGAGCCCGAGTGTCATTAGTAAGTCCGAACCCACCTCTCCACCACACCGAATTAACACACACACACCCCCACCCCCACCAGTGCAGTCACCGGCCGAAAGTCACAATTCCCACACGTGTTTATACAACTCCCATAAACGGGGGGACGAGCCTCAGCGCAGGTGGCGGCCGGCTTGCGGGGGGCAGAGGGGGTTCAGCCCAGCCGGGCTCCCCGCAGCAGCCTTCTCCCCCCTCGCTCCCCCGGCATCCCTCCAGCCCTCCACGGCCGAGCTCAGGGACCTTCGCCCGGTCCCCGCTCTGACTTCCGCGGGCTGCAGCCAGCCCTGTGCGGAGCGGGGCCGCCGCACCCGGCCCCCCGGGGGCTCCCGCCCCCCCCACCCAATCCAGTCAACTCCACTGGGCACCCGTGCGGCTCCTCCGCGCCGCGGCTCACGGGGGCCGCGCTCGCTTAAGGAAGCCATCGGGAAGGCGGAGAGGGGAAATAAAAGTGGCTGTAGCGGTGCGAAGGGCAACAGAAGCACGAAGCTGCTCCCGAGGCAACTCGGGGAGAACCGGAGCCGCCCCCACGGTCCGCGCCAGCCGCCCCCCGCCCTGTTTCGCGCTATGCCCCAGCCATGCCGAGCCAAGCCGCGTCGTACCGAGCCGGCCCGGCGAGGGGTCCCGCTGCGGGCCGAACAAAGAGGCCGCTCCCGCCTCCCGTAGCTCGCCCCGCCGGGGCGGACGTTAAGTTCCCGCGGGGCAGAGCAGAGAGAGGCACGGGTGCTCCACTGCCCGGCCCGGCCCGGGGCCCCGCCGAGCCCCCCGCGCCACCAGGTACCCGTGAAGCGGCCGCCGCCGTCCCCGTGGCCCCGACGCCGCTGCAGGATGAAGTAGCCGCTGCTCTTCTGCGTGACCCACAGCTTCAGGGCGTTTTTCAGCAGCACCTCCTCGGGCTTCAGCCACATCTTCCTCCGGCTCGGAGTCTCTCCTTCGTCTCCCCCCGAGCCCGCCTGCCCCCCCCGCCGCCCCGCACGGCTCCACGCCTCCCCGCACCGCACCGCGCCCGGCCGCCCGGGTCACATCGCCCCCCGCGGGCTGCGCGGCGCGGCGCCGGCTCCGGCTCCCTCCGCGCGGGCCCGGCCGCCGGGGAGGAGCAGAAGGCGGAGCCCGGGTGCGGGGCCGTCCTTCCCGCCGAGCCGGGGGCTTTGTGCGGCGGCGGCTGTCGCGATCCGTGCGGTATCGTGAAGGTTCGTGCTGCCGGGCAGCTACGGAGAAACGGGGGCAGGATGGGACACGGAGGGAGAGGAGGAGGTGGGGCGGTTCTCCCTCTCGGGGTCCCGTGCCGCCGCGACCCCCCGTACAGAGCCAGCACATCGGGGGTCCCCCGGCACCCCGGCGTCCTGGCGTATCCCCTGCCACCGGCTCCGCAGTCGGCCCGGGGAAGGCGCCCGCCGTTCTCCTTCCCAGCGGGCAGCGCCTGGCTCCGGCACCCAGCCCGTGTGGGCACGCTCGGCATGGCCCCGCAGGTGCGCACCCACACCCGGGGGGCTGCGTCTCACGGCCCCCGCGGGGAGCCGTCAGGGGTGGCGGGAAGGGAAGGGTGCCCTGGCTTCGGGAGGGTGCGGGGGGAGCGCGGCTTTCCCGCTTTCTGCTAGATCCCAGCTTCAGGCGTGAGCCCACAGCTATTTACTTCAGTGTTCCGATGCCGGAGCTTGGAACTTCGCATCTCAGCTGAAAAGTCGGAATCTAAATTTTACTGGTTTGGGTTGGTTAGGTTGGCGGGGGTGGGGGGGGGAGGGGGGAGAAGGGTCAGGGGGCATGTATTTAAGAAATAATCAGGCGCTGCTTGTGGTTGAGCTGTCGGTAGGATAGTTTGCGGACCTTCACCTATGGCTCCCACTACAGCACCTTACCTTGGTAATCCTCCGACCCTGGGCTCTCAGGAGTTCTCATTAACCCAGGTTGCCATTCAAAACATGACCAGCGTGCTTCCCCTCAGCCACGTTCCGCCTCCGATTAACAACAAGCACTAAATTAATTCTTTACAACCACCGCAGCAGCAAGCTGCTAAACCCTGAACGCTCTTCCTTTGGGTTAAAGACCCCATTTCGCTGTGGCTTAAACCAGGTACTTGTAATTTGGGTAAAAACCCCCTCTTTGCAGAGGAGAAAGACTCACCCTTCCAGCCATTGTTTAGCGAGTGGTGAACTCTTTGAAAGGGACGTGATGCTGCAGTGTGCTGCTTAGCATGGCCAGCCGGAATTAGTGACTGGGATTTGGAAGGTGCCCATGTGGACTGGTTTCCAGCTGCCAGTGGGAATATTAAGCAGGGAAAATTCTGTACTCAGCTGCAATCTTGTCAACAGATCTCCCCATTCCTTACAATTTTGGTGTAAAGCGATGATTTCGTTTCCGTACGTAGAAGAGCAAAGCAAGCACTCCGAGCCTGCCACTTGTCTGGTACAAAAATAAAAGCTGTTAAAAGGAGGAGATGACAGACAACCACACAACTCTGTTTAAAAATTAATGTGAGTGTAAGAAGGAGTTATTTTAAATGCTCTTTCAGGATAAGAATAGCTTGGAGGTTCCCCTGCCCCCGAAACAATCCTGAAGACCTGCAAGTCTTGGAAGTTCAAATGCTCATTGAAGTGAGATGGTGAATATTTTTCTCCCTTCTGCAACTATTTGAATATAAATTTCTGTCAATGGTTTTGGAAGGTTTTTTTACATCCAGCTTTGCTTTTTGGGCAGACTGGTCAAAGACGTGATCGAGAAGTGGACCAAGTGGATCGCTGACCTTTGAGGCGCTTCTGAGCTCCAAAGTTAGCTAAAGAGTAAAGCAGTTGATTTCAAGATGAGTGTCATGCACGCTTGCCTTTGTTAATCAAGTCTTGAGACATGCTTCTGGTTGAACCCTACCAACACTACTCCTTAAAAGTCAGGGGCTTCAGAACTGCTCCAAGGACGGCCCAACAAGCATTCCATCCACATAGTATCGTACGTAAGCTTTCTAAATAAGTGGCTTCTCCGACACATGGAATCAGTGGAAGTAACTTAGCAAAGAGCTTCTGACAAATGGCTTCAGGGGGGAAAGGAGGTGGATGGGAGGAGGGAAAACTGATCCAGGATGACAGAGTAAAACAAAGTATGTTGTAATATATATTGTAATTAACACTTCACATCTACAAATGTAGGAGTATATACCTCTCTCATTGCACCCAGCATTCCCTGACACCAGGAGGAGGCTGCAGAGAGGCACATGCTGCCAAAATGCCCGTGAGTTTTAGGATACACCCCTCCTCTCTCTCCTGTCCCTCTGGGCATCTCCTTTCCCACAGAAGTCATCAGGACACAAACACCCGCCAGAGCCACTTTGAGCGGGAAGCTGTTTGGCCTGCGGTGCGGCTGAGGGCCATTCACACACACACTGAGACAGGTGTTGATAACCTCCAGGCTTTGCAAAAAGAAACTGGACATGCTGATTGTATTACTTAACCAAAAACAAGCGAGGGAAAACCACCCCACACATAGGTGTCTCCTCACCAAATGGCACAGCCTCTACCTGCTAACTAGGTTGGTTGTGGCAACAGCTAAGGAAAGGTTTAAGTCCTGTAGTGATGTACCAGGTATTTCCACAGCCAGTACTTGAACAGGATTTGGATGATCTTCTGAAATCTCCTGTGAGGCAAGAGTTCTATACTGATGGTGTTTAGAAAGGTAAATAAAAACAGGGAGGACAGCAATCTAGTAGATTATTAGACACAAAACAGGGTGCTGTGAGAAGTTACACGCCTTTTTATATATTCTCAGGATGAGTCTGGAAAAGATAGGACTATCTTACTCAATTGCTTGAAGGTACTTAAGGTTAGTAGGCAGGAGAAAAGTAGCTTTAGAAAAAATGAGGAGCTATTTGAAAGGAAAGAACAGAAAGAAAAGGGGGTTTCTCGCCTTGTGCCACCATTAACACGCTCTGAAGTGACTGTGTTTGGGTAATTTATGCTGCTGTGTATTTTTCCTAGATTCCGGTAACCCAGTAGCACACAGCCATCACTGAGAAGAGCCTGGCTCCATCTACCTGACTCTCACCCTTTACATATTTGTAAACGTTAATAAGGTCACCCCTCAGTCTCCTCCAAGTTAAAGAGGCCCAGCTCCCTCAGCTTTTCCTCATAAGGAAGGTGATCATCTCCCTTTATCATCTTGGTGGTCCCGTGCTGGACTCTTTCAAGGAGTTCTCTGTCCTTCCTGAACTGAGGGGCCCAGAACTGGACACAATATTCCAGATGTGGTCTCACCAGGGCAGAGTAGAGGGGGAGAAGAACCTCTCTTGACTTACTAATCACACCCTTTCTAATATACCTCAGGATGCCATTGGCCTTCTTAGCCACGAGGGCACATTGCTGGCTCCTGGTCATCCCGCTGTCCACCAGCACACCCAGGTCCTGCTCTCCAACAGGCCTGTCCCCAACCTACACTGGTACCTGAGGTTGTTCTTCCCCCAATGCAAGGCCCTACACTTGCTCATGTTAAATCTCATTAAACTTCTCCCTGCCCAGCTCTCCAGCCATGATGGAGATGCTTGGGGAAGGTGGATTCCTCACGTGCATAAAATGAAAGAGACGGTTGCGTAGTTGATGCTGATATGCATATGAGCTGCCACCAAAACAGGTTGTCCATGCTCCCCCCTCAACCAGACCTTCTGCTGTTAATTGCATTAATGAAACTAGTCAAAGCCTTATTTCTGTTCATTTAAGTGTTTTGGGTAAGTTAGCTCTTCAGTCATGTTGTGACTGTTGAAAAACTAGGGTGAAAAGGCATGTCCTGGGCTGGGGGAAAGAAGCAGGCAGACCATAATGAGATCAACTGGCATTTGTCATGAAATGAGAGCCCAAAGGTGGAGCTTAATGCGTCTATCCTTATAGCAACAGAGCAGCTGGAATTTGGCTAGCATTCTGCAGGCACATAGTCCAATCATCTTCACGTTTCCAGTTCTGAGCCTTTACCTCATGCCTTTATTAGTATCTGAAAAAGCCCTAATCAGTGAGCTAATTCAGTCCCCAAGACGCAGCTAATGGAACTCCCAGATCATCTCAAGTTTGGGTGTACTAGAGGCAGCAGTGAGTGCAGAGAAATATGTAGGGTGCTAGGGAAACAATGCACTCTTGTGTATATAATATTAGAAATTCAAGCTGCTGGCTAATACATTGAGGGGAAAATAGCTAAAATATTCCAGGGGACCCAAAAAAAAAAAATACTTTTTTCTTTAAAAGCCTCCCAGAGATTAATCATCAGCTGCTGTTTTGAACCCTTTAATTTCTGCAGCCCACAAAGTTTTCCACTATGGCTTTGGCCTCCCGTAGACCAGTTGTCAGCAGGCATCAATACATTAGCTTTTCTCAGTGGCACGTCCCCTTGAAGCCGCCCACCAACACAGAGGTCTGCAGCCTTCTGGTTAAAAAGAATGGATCACTCTGACAGCAGGGAAGGGATTTTTCTGAAGAACTGAGCCACAAGCCCTCAGGTTCTCCATATCGATACGTGACTGGATTTTGAAAGGACTTGCTCTGACACCTACACTGAACTAAGGAGCGGATGTGGTAACACTCTCGGTCAGCACCCAGCAGCAGCCTTAGACCCTCAGCATGCTGCTCCCAGGCACAGGGTCACCTCTGAGAGGAATGTCAAATTTCCCAACCCCCCACTGCTAAGTCTGCCAGGCTTTCTATCTAACAAAGGGTTTTATTTCCAGTCTTCAGGTGTTCTGTTCCATGTCTGGCATTTTGGAGACAAATCCCCTTCACAAACAGGTAGAAAACAGGTCCAAAGGGATCATTCTTGAGATATCATCTCAAATTTGGAGTACTTCAGCGCTTGAACAATGTAGATCTAATGGAGACAGTTTAGGAAAAGAACAAGAGAAGTGCTGGAGGGTTTGAAGCTGACTCGCAGGCTCAGCTTGGATGGGTCTGATGTATGTGTACCTTGGCTGAAAGTGACAACTGTGGAGCACAAAATAGCTGCCTACAAGTATCCATGTGTTAAACACAAAGATGATGATGTATTTACTGCATTTAAAAAGCAATTCACTAAAAGCAGTAAGAGTTGGGGTTTTGTTTTTTCAGGGGAGGGGGGGGAGGTTCCCAAAAGGAAAAGTTAGATTAAATTCTAAGAAATCCTGCCAACCAGGAGGCTTTTCACCGTGCTGAGTAGTGTACCCAGGGACTAGAGGCGCTTTAGAAATAGCACAAGATGGATCATTCTATAAGATGGAGTTACTTTCTAATGTAACTCTGGGATAAGAAAGATTAGGCTACCAAGTTAAGATGCCCTCTGCCTCCTATGCCCAGCCTAATGACTTTCTTCACTACAAGAAATCCCCTACAAGAGGGGATTTTTTAAGGATTCTTTGAAAGGCTCCTCTGCAAGGTTTTTCTTGTCAGATGGCCTCCCAGACATTGTCCTGTTGGAAAGGGGCCGTGTTTGCTTCCACTTGCAGAAAATCCACTTGAAATTTGGCAGAAATGAGAGGGCCCAAGGGGAAATCACTGCGATTCACACGCAGCTCCCAACTCCTGGCAGCATGCCTCCATTGAAACCACGCCACAAAGACCCCTCCTGACAAACACATCAGCTCCCGGGAACCTGCAAAAGCAATTCTTAAGCTTAGATCTTCCAAATAGATTCAAACACGAGATTCATTTAGGTTTGAAAGGATCCAGGAGATGGCAAAGGTAGTAATTCTCACCAACGTTTCCAGGTAACTTCATCATCTTTCTCCTGTAATGACTGGATTGCAAAAGCCAGTTAATGTTTATGGGTCTACATGTTTTTGTCTTCCCGCCTGCTCGAGTAAGGTAACAAAATTGTTATGACCTGTAATTACTACCAGAGGTTTCATTTATTATCTCTGATTAAATTAATGCCTACATAATAACAAAGATATAAGAAGATATAATACACTATCAGGAGCAAGTGCAATTAAGCTACAGGCAACACTGTAAAAACACATTAGAGGCCTTGACTCACAGTTTTATGCAATAATATTTCACAGCCCTTTCCCTGTCAACAACATTGCAATGTGCATTTTTATATTTCAGCTGGCTGAACTCATTCAAGTACAAGGTCTTTTCGTGAACTACTGAGGACAGCAACGTCCAAAACATTTTTTTGCTGCTGATTCCACTTCTTGTTTTACTTGTAGCGTCGCTCCCTAACTTCCAGTTGCAAAACTCACTTCTGCAATTTAGGACTGGCAGTCCTCTTCAGGGAGCCGTGCAGTTGCTGTGACACTGGAAGGACTGTCACATTTTGAGGTGTTTGACAAACATTTTCTAAGGAGGTAAACCCCTCTCAGGTCATGTAATTTAAAAAAACCACAACAAAATTGCATGTGGTTTAAGGCAGTGATTTTCCAATGTTTTTCTGGCCTTGCTCAACTTCCAGTTCTCCAAAACACTGGAGGAAAAAACCCTTTAGTCCTTTATCCTTGTGTTCACAAACAGCAAGTCCCTGCAAAGCACGAGGGGACAGAGGGGAAACCCAGGCAGGGGCTTCATGGCCACTGTTTCTACGAAGGACACCAGAGGAGTGTGACTGTGACCTGCCCTGCCAATCACTTTACACCCCCCCCCCCCCCCCCAGTGCTTAATAACGCTTCTGCACTCTGCCAGACTTCAGTTGTGCCTGCTTTGCTTTCCTCTCCACCTTCAGTAGGTGCAAAAGACCTCTTTTCATCAGAGCTCCCAAACACCATAGGCAGTGACCCCAGGAAGCCAAGAGTAGATGCTGTTGATGACTTCTGGCATGATGGCAAGAAGAAAATGCTTCTTGTATTACCAGCCAGGGCAGCCTCCCTGCCCATCCTCATCTCAGAGGCATTTTCATGCTCAAAGACATAGCTGGGGATAGACACCATCCACTCAGGACTTTTATATACTACCCAGTTTAACGCTGAAATAAGACACTAAAATTATTCTAGTACAAAAGGAGAGGAATGCCCAGCCCTGTATAAGACACAGCATGCCAAGAATACCTATTCTTTTCTTCTTTTGGCGTGCCATAGTTGCTGCGGTGTGGTAGGAATGGAAGAGCTGTCCTCCTAAAATGCACTCCTTAAGGAGAATGAAGCAAGCCAACAGTGGTTTTCATACCTTTTGGAAGGTATGAAACTCAGTGATACATCATCTTGTACGGCAAAGCAAATCAGTGGTGGCAGAAGCAGAGGTAAAGGTGCAAAGGCTCTGTGACCTGTGACAAGGTGAAGAGCCCGGAGCAGAGAGGACAAAACTTCCTCCAAGGCGGTTCTGACCTGTCAACTTTCTAACTGCAGTTTCCCGTAGAGCAGTGGTGTTTCAGCAGGGAAAGCAAATGACCTTGATAGGAAAAAGGTATTGCCGTACTAACACGCTACTGAGAGCGTAGCTGCTGGCATTCACTCGTGCTAGGCAGTCTCAGAGGAAGCCTGGAGTGGAGTGGCCAGTATTAGCAGCAACTTCCTCCAGGGCTGTTTCCTGATCCAAAAATCCCCATTCTAATTCATCTTCCAAGATAAAAAAAAAGATCTACAGGAGTTCAGCAATAGTTAGGTGACTCAGGGAAGAAAAAAACCCAAACCCAAACCCCAAACCACCCCAGAAGTATGCCAGTGCTTTGACAGTGCCCCATCTTGTTTCTGCATGAAGATGGGCAGTGGTGTTTCTACCATAGTTGTCTTTTGCTGGATCTGGGTACAACCTTTGCTGTAAGTATGGCCTAAAAAGCTGGCAGAATTTCCACTTTGCTTCACAATGCACTTGGAGCCTGAGGTTCTTGTCGTTTTAAAGATTTCCTTTAGGTGCCTGCCCTGCTTTTCCTTTGAACATCCATCCCCTGGAGTCTCATCCCTATAGACAGTAAAATGTTTCTGAAGTTGTGAAATAACCATACCTTTGTTAGCCAGAAATGACTCACAGCACACAAGAGCAGAAAGACATGGAAGTGTATTGCCTTGTTAAGGTTATCATGGCCTCACCCTACCTATACGGGCCAGGGTCTGGTGCTGGATTCCTGTTCCATGGGATCTCTCATAACCCTGCGTGCACAGGGACCCTGTGACTAGCTTGAAGCCATGGAAAACCCTCCTGCTTTCCACTTTTGTGAGTCCTGCCTCCTGTTTGGCAGCTGGAGGGGAGTCACCATCTCCCACCAGAGCCATCTCAGTGCTGCATTACCACCCGAGCAGCACTGGGGTGAGCCTGCCGGGGCTGCCGGGGCTGCCGAGGCTGGGCACGGTGATGCAGCAGATGGCAGAGGGAAGACCCACCGTTTCTGCTTCTCCTCCAGAGGTTCTCAAAGCACCCGTGAGGAGCAGCAGCCGTGAGAATGGCAAAACCATGTCACAGCGCAAACCCGATCGTCACAGCCGGGTCGGTGCTTTGAGACAAGGTTTAAAACGTATGTGAGTGCTGTTGGAGTGCCCTTTAGGATGATTTTTCTGGCAGCTTTTTACTCACTTTCGTGCACAGAGGATCCCCAAAGGATCCCCGGGCGTTTCTGTTGTGATTCTTACATCTTCCCACTGATCTGCTGAGACAGTCGGGGTTACGTGGGGACCATACTTGGCACATTGCAGATAAACTGCCAGGTGGGAACCATGCTGCACATGCCAAGCACGGGGTTTGAACCTGGTGCTGCATTTCTGCTTCTCCCTGGCTGCTGTACTCTGCGTGGAAGCTCTCTGGTTTCCCCCTGGCTCCAGCTGCTGGCTAGTTTAAATGTGACACCCTCCGTTTCTACAGAATTTGGAGGCTTTTTCACCAGCCATGTTTTTGCTGGAAAGCAAATAAGTCATTAGTCTTTGAAATAAACATGGCCACAGAACAATTAAAATTGGAATGCATCCTTCCAAAGAAAATAGCCATAACTCTCTCTTCCTTTTGTTTTACTGCTATAAACAAAACACATTGTTTCGCTTCCCAGGACGAACAATTTGCATGGTTTCTAGTGAAGTCCCACATCACTTCTCCCTCACTTCAGTGGAGCTGGTGACTACACACACATCCATGTTTTCTGTTCCTGTCAGGAATAAAATATTAATCACACACTTACAGAAATGCACCCAAACCTTCTGCCTAGTCTTTACGGGAGATGTAGAAAGATTTGAGAACATGCTTCGCTTCCCTTCCCGTTCGCACGGATGAATGGGTTTACTTGGGAGTCTTGTCTTTTAATCTGCAGTTTTCTTTGCCCTCTTTCTAAGTGTCTGCAACATCTTTGTTTCCATTCTTGTCCTGGTGCAACAGTGACAAAATAAAATGTTTTGGCCTGTCTATTTCTCTCATGAACCAGCCTCTCCTTATACACTTTGGGGAAAACCCAACAAGCCAGCACAGCCTGAATTTTTGGATACTATTGCTGCTTTTGTGTGTGCAGGGTTAGACCTAGTGTTGCAGAAGTGTTGGTATAGTTGACAGTGATAGCAACCGTGAAATCGATCCCTTTGGAGTTCTGGTGCTGAGCTCTCAAGCTCAAGGAGAGCTCTTAAAAGTAGTTTCTGCTTTTGAAAAGTTTGGACTTAGGCCAGAGCTTTCATCTTCTTATCTCTGAAAATGGCATACAGCTTAAATACCTCTCCAACAGCCTATGAAGGTTCGTTAATGTTTATAAAACACTTGGAATTCAAAAGCACTGAGTATTACTGATTATTTATTCATTCTTGTTGTCTTGAACCTTCACATTCCTTTCACATGTCAAAGAAGAGGATTTTGTGGGCAGCAGAACCAGCAAAACCTGTAACAGCCTCTGTGCTCCCCTCTGCCTTCCCTCACCCTAACATCCCTGTATCCCCCTCCCTGGATCCCCATGTTGCCTTTACATCTTCAATCACCCCTTCCCACAATATCCCCTGTCTCCCCTCCTTCCAGCATGGTCCTGGGCTTCCTCCTGAGACCTCTGTGGTGGTTCAACACATCTGCAGAGTGGCCAAGAAGCAAGAGAATGAAAATTGGTGAGACTTGAGTAACTGAAGAGTAAAAATGAGGGCAGATACCACAGCAGAGCCCTTCTCCACCAAGCTTCACATTGAGGGAGCTCGTAAAGCTCCATCTTTCCAGGCCTCTGCCTCTCTCTCCTTTGGTTGAAATCAGCCAGAGGTATCAGTTACCAGGAATGGGGAGGTTGGCACCGGGCTGTGTAAATACAGAGCTGATTTCTTCCTTTGGTGATCAAGTAGATGTTTGAAATGCTCTGAATGTTCAGGTCGCAAATAAACCATGCAGAGCAAACTCACTTTCTCCTGGTCAAATCATTTATCTAAGTACAGTGTTGACATTTCTCTGCTGCTTTGTACAAGGCTGTACTCGGCGGTGGTGGTTGTCCGTGAGTTGATCCATTCACGGGACAGATTAAGTCTTCTGAAGAACATGCTGGCTTGCCTCAGAGGTGCTTATGTTCTCCAGAAACAAGGCTCCAGACCTTAATTTAAAAAAAAAGCATTTTCAGAAGCATTTTCATGCTTCATTACCCTGTAGCAGCTCTCAGCCCAAGTGCCTCGTGCCAACGTGACATAAAGTTTACTCTGCCCCGGCACGGCCCGTGGAAGCTGCAGTAGCTCCTCCTGGCCAGAGGAAGGATGTTGTAAACTGAGGAGCTTGCTGGGACATGCCATCTTCTGAAGACAACACATCTCCAGAAGTACAGGAACATGTACATCCGTACAGGCGCTTTGTGTGCCTACGGGAAGAAAGCAGTGAGCTAACAGGGCAAAGTGAAGTCAAGCTAGTCATGTTAGTGCTTTGCCATGGGGGGTTTTTGGCTGAGGAGCAGCCCTAGGACTCAGAGGACCTGACACTTTCAGTTCTGCCACACGCCCGCAGCTCTGGCAAGTCAGACCTCTGCCTGCTTCTTGCTGTAGGATGTACCCTGGCTTACGTATGTGGGCGTGGGTACCCAGAGACACCAAACTTGCCCCAAAGCACACATTTGATTCACAGTTCTACATGCAAGTCCACGCGAGGAGTTTTGGGAGGGTGGCGAGGACTTCAAAGCATCACTGGCATGAGCCACCTAAGGAGCTATTTCACTGCGTGCTGTGGGAAGATGTGTTTGCCTTCCCTCAACCCCTGCTCACAGACGTTCCCAGTCCATTATTAAGCTACCAAAAATAAAATACTTCTGAATCAGCATTTTATCCCTTGTCTCCTCTGCAGCTGCTGCCCAGGCATGGATCCTGCACCAGTGAATGAGCTGTTCCTGTTTTGGACTGTGATGTTATCTTAGAAGGATGCACACAGAAGGCTCTGGCCATGAAGGGCATTTCAGCAGGGTTTCTTTTAACCCTTACTTGACAGTGACGGTTCCTGGCAAAGAAACGGTGCTGTTGCTGTAGCAGACCCAAGGCAGCTGTTCTTTGCCTCAGTCCTTGCCAGCTGAGGTCTCTGGTGCCACAGGGTTGTGAAATTGCCTTGAGATCTAGAGTAGGGGTGATAAGCAGCAGCTACAGAGTTACTGCATCGGGAAAGGCCTGTGATGAGCTTGCTCTGACCCACAGCGCTGTAGTAAACCCAGGGAGGGGGACCAGTGCACGAATGGGTCATCACTTCTCACTGGGGGATGGCCTGTGCCAGGCTTAGGTAACTGTTTTCGTGTTGATTAGACAGCTCCTCATGCTGTGATAGTTCAGATGTTTGTGCTGTGGTTGCTGATGCCAAACCACAGGCTCCAGTGGCTAATACTCATGCAGGAGTAGCTGGGTGCAGGAGAGTGCCCTGTCCCAACTACTGCAGGCCTGTGTCCTTGGTGTGATCTCCGCAAGGAACGCAGGAATGATTGGTAGGCAGGGACAAAGATCTGCAGGTGGTGGCTGGTCACAGGGAGACTTTTATGGACACGACCACGGAATGCATAGTGCATGAAACAAAGGTCCCAAGGAAAGCTAGGGTTTCTGCTTTGGAGAAGGGGCTCGGTTTACTTACAATAATATACTTACAAATAGAATGTTTCTGCCCGTTATGGCAGGATTTGACCCACCTCACCATCTTCTGCCCTGGCATGCAGAGTTACATGCTGAGGTCAGATCACCTGATGGGAAAAGAGGTTTAATTATGTATTAAATACCTGCAGAACAGTTTCGGTTGCTGAAGGCAAAAAGGCCCAGCCTCCAAACTTGTTTGGGCTCCAGTGTGCTCTGTGCCATTTGTGTTAACCCAGCACTCTGCACTCTGCTGGGTTAACCTTCACAGCTTCGCAGCTTCTGTGAGGGTGTCAGTTACAGACGTCACTCTTCCGTGGTGACAGCACGAGAAACGAGGGATGCCACAGGGCCTCGTATCTCTGTGCTGCAAGCACCTCACTTGTGTGCTCATGTGCATCACAATCTGTGGATGTGAGAGGAAGAGTTTCATGCTGTAGGTACTTTGGGACTCATTTTCCTTTCCCAGGCACTCCAAGGCACACCATGTTCAAAATAATTTGGATCTATGTCCAAGATCACAAAAAATTTCCAGGAGAAGGGGAGCCTTTATTCCCCCCAACAGGTTAACACCCTGTGATCTTGTCTAAGAGGAAAACCACATTCTGTCCTCTCTACTAAAATGCTTCTCTTTCTTTTTGTTGAGGGGGGAGACAGAGAATTTTCTTACTTACATTGTTCATCACAACAGGGTCCTGCTTTTTTGGTATCTGTTCTATCTCATGTCCACCCTTAGCTTGTTCTGAATCCCCCGAAAGAGAGCAGATACTTTAGATTTAGGCTTGAAATAATTTGGGAAAGAAGCAGTGCAGGTATAATGAGGAAGGGGAGGGCAACTGAAGAAAACTCATGCCACTAATACTAGTTTAAATACACTTCTAGGGTACTGACTTGTTGGAATTCCCTAACAGAAGGAGCTGCTTCCCACAGCTGTGACAAGAGACCTTATCTCTTTGCTAATAAGATGTTTAAACATTGTCTGTTGATCAGACATTAGTGAATTAGTTGAACATCTTTGTCAGTGATGTGGACAGTGGGATTGAGTGTACCCTCCTGGAAACCACACTGATGTGCATGGAAAATAAGGAGGTGACCAGTGACAGACAACATGGCCTCTCTCAGGGTAAATCATGCCTGGCAAATTTGATAGTCTTCTACAGTTGGGTTAAAGTGTTGGTGGATGCCAGATATAATCTACCTGGACTTGTGCAAAGCATTGAACATTGTCCAGCACAACGTCCTTGTCTCTAAATTGGGGAGGCATGGATTTGATGGATGGACCATTCAGTGGATAAGGAATTGGCTGGATGGTCACACTCAAAGAGTTGCAGTCAATGGCTCAATGTCCCAGTGAAGATAAGTGACAAGTGGGTCACTTTAGGGGTCAGTGTTGGGCCCAGTGCTGTTTAATATCTTTGTTGGCAGTTTGGACAGTGGGATTGAGTGCATCCTCAGCAACTTTGCTGATGACACCAAGCTGAGTGGTGCAGTTGACACGTTGGAGGGAAGGGATGCCATCCAGAGGGACCTTGAAAAACTTGAGAGGTGGGCCTGTGTGAACCACATGAAGTACAACGGGGCCAAGCGCAAGGTCCTGCACATGGGTCGATGGAAATCCAAGTACAACCACAGGCTGGGCAGAAAATGGATTGAGAGCAGCCCTGAGGAGGAGGACTTATGCTCACAGCCCAGAAAGCCAACCCTATCCTGAGTTGCATCAAAAGCAACGAGACCAGCTGGTCAAGGGAGGGGATTCTGACCCTCTATGTTGCTCGCATGAGACCCCCCTGGAGTACTGTGTTCAGTTCTGGTGTCCCCAGAGCTCCCCCAGAACTGTTGGAGCAAGTCCACAGGACAGTCACAAAGATGACTAGAGGGCTGAAGCACCTCTCCTATGAAGATAGGCTGAGAGAGCTGGGCTTGCTCAGCCTGGAAAAGAGAAGGCTCCAGAGAGACCTTATAGCAAAAGCGAGCCTACAGGAAAGCTGGGTAGGGACTGTTTATCAGGCATTGTAGTTACAGGACAAGGGACAATGGCTTTAAACTCAAGGAGGGTAGATTTTGGCTAGATATTAGGAAGAAATTCTTCACAGTGAGGGTGGAACAGGTTTCCCAGAGAGGTTGAAGATACATCACCCCTGGCAGTGTTCAAGGCCAGATTGGATGGGACATTGGGCAACCTGTTCTAGTGAAGGGTATCCTTGCCCATGGCAGGAGGGTTGGAACAAGGTGATCCCTTCCAACCCAAACCAGTTTGTGATTCTGTGATTCTACCAATTGGGAAGAACTAAAGTAAACTTTGTCTCTTAAATGATCTTAGCAATTTCTCCATTTAAAAATACCTCAAACATCACAATAAGGATGTTAGCATGATGTTGGCAGATGTCTGACTACATTGGAGAAGCTGTCTGAAAAACAAAACTGCTTTTCCTTTTACCTGTGTGCTCTTCTCCCACAGTGTGGCATCACACTACACATCTCCAAGGTGTTTAAGCACTTCCATTGCTCCTGACACTTAAAATACAGGACACTGGGGTCAATGAAATATAAGAGAATAGATATGTCACAGTGGAAATATGAACTCATGTTCATGAGTCTTATAAAAATCAGCTTTATCTTAAGACTATTTTCCAGGTGTCACTTCAAACACAAGTAGAGTAAATAAATAACCATACATCCCTCCAACATAGAAACACGGATGCTGCTCAGGACCAATACCCTACAGTGGAAAAGGCAGGTGGTCAGGCAGCCAGGAGACAGGCTGGGCTTTTGGCTTGGGTTGAATATACTTGGTACCTTCAAGAGGTAAAAGTATCCCAACGGTGACACTGGAAAAGCTCAAGAGACTGCCCACAAGTTAATATGTGGGTAAATCTGCACTCTCCATTTAAGGCATCACATGTGCTTGCAAAGGGTTTGTCAGATGGCTGATCAGATGTGAACCTGTCCCCAGCACATAATTATTCTCCATGACAGGAATTACCCAGGCAACACCTGCCAGGTAATGGCAAAGACGATGACGATCACTTCTCTTAGCACTGGCTTTTTAATTCTTTTCCACCTTGTTCCTGGAGCCACCACTGAGAAGCTCCCCAGAACATGACCTCAACATTCAGTCCCTTTGGGGTGTAAAGGAAAAACTCCAAGTGTGCTGTGCCCCCGTATCCAACTACCCCGGTCCTTCCCTTCCCCTGTGCCACTTCTCTCTTCTCACTTCTGAAATACTGCCCAGTACCCTGGAGACGCCCTCCAGAAGTACCTCCAAACTGCCACCCCAGTCTCTCTTGTTCCTCCACTTTCAGGAGACAGCACAAGGTGACTGCCAGCTTGTTGCTCCCTACCCGCTGAATTCAAGCAGTACGTACTTCTCCAGTGAGGGAACCAGTAAGGTCTCCCCTCTGGCCCGGTAACTGATTTTTAAGAAACTTCTGTGTATTTTACATTTTTGAAAGAATGTTGCCTGTCAGATCTGGCTGGCAAGATTAATGGTCAGAAGTTGATGGGGGGGGAGGGAAGAGGGGAAGGGGGCCGATTTGATAGACAAATAGACAATGCGATTGCATCAGTGTCATTTCCGTAGGAAACTGGGCTAAAAATAAAAGGGTTTATTTGCCCTTGGGAATAAAGCAGAATGCCTCTCACATCTTTACAAAACATGTTTCTGCACACACTTATAAATAGTCAGGATGGGAGAGGAAGTCTGCACTGGACTTTGAGCAGAGAATTAAAAGGAAGAGCAGGAGGTACGTGAATTTCCAAACCTGGGATCCTTTTAGATCCGCGTCAGCACAGCAGCGAATGTGGGGTCTCGTGCACCAACACCACGCTGCCCCTGTCTACACACTGTTGGCCTGCAAACCACCTGACTGCCGGGCAGTTTCCCTCACCTCCACAGAAAGAAGGCACTTCAGCCCTGATGATGGATGATGTGCTTTAGACCAAATCCTGTGTGCACTCTGAAGTCAGCAGAGTCTCACAGGTGTAAGGGAGCAACAAAGAAATTGCTGCACTTGATCGGATTTATGGTCTAGAGGTTCCGGCCTGACAGTGACCAATACTAGCTACTTCAGAGGAAATACTCCCCAAAAAGGTCTCATCCATCATTAACAGATTGTGTAAGCTGAAGAAGCACTTATACTATATATTTTTGTTATCTTCAAAAATGTCGTATCACAGAATCACAGAATCATAGAATGGTCTGGGTTGGAAGGGACCCCAAGGATCACAGAGCTCCAACCCCCCTGCCACAGGCAGGGACACCAACCTCCAGGCCTGGATCTACACAAGGCTGCCCAGGGCCCCATCCAGCCTGGCCTCATATGCCTCCTTACAACCTCGGCAATAGCCTGTGGCAGGAAGTGCTTTTTATGCACGCTGTATATAAAATGCTTTCTGGGTACAAGATTTGAACAGGCTGCCTAGGGAGGTGGTGGCTGCCCCTTCCCTGGCAGTGTTCAAGGCCGGGCTGGATGGGGCCTTGAGAACCCTGGTCTAGTGAGAGGTGTCCCTGCCCATGGCAGGAGGGTTGGAACTTGATGATTTTTAAGGTCCCTTCCAACCCAAACCATCCTATGATTCTATGAGTTTACTACCATTCATGGAACCAGCAGCACTGTGGGCTTGGGCTTTCAATAGTCACACCTAAATAGGAGAAATAGGAGATGAGGGGGCCTTCCCCCACAGCGGGTCAGCAGACCAGAAGCAGTTGTGTCATCCATCTCCTTGGCTTTTGCACTACCTTTTAGTTTTTGCTTCAATGGCCTATGCACAGAAAGCCCTTGTTCCTGAGACATGCCAGCATTTCTGTCATGGTGATACTGTGCAGTCCCAGCACACCTGCACTGTAAACATGTCACTAGGGGCAGTCCTTGTCATGCAGAATTTAAATTTGAAACACAAAAGACCAGCACAACTGGGAAAAAGGGATGCAATGCATCATTGGAAGATAAAAGGAACATTTATCTTTCCTGCAGGAATAACTGGGGCTCTTACCAGGACTTAGCCTCAACTTGGCTTCAGGCTTGATCTTGCTTCCCTGAGGGATTTTGCATGATGTTAGGGGTGATATTGATCTGCCCTAAATTATGAAGTAAAAAATAACACTTCCTAGCTGGTCTTTCTAGCATTCCTCCTCTTTCTACCATTCCACACCTGGTCTTTCTACCATGACATCCACAGTCAGCCAAGAGAATCAGGTACTTCCAGGAGACTGTTCATGCAGCCAATATTAAATCAAATGGCAACAGCCATGTTTTCTGTCTACAATCATGTACATCTGAGATTTCTTCTCAGACTGGTTTCAAACCCATGCTCCACTCTACTGCTTTCAGCAGAGCTACTCATTACTAACTCCATCTGTTCAAGATAGACTATTTTTTTCCATTCCCAAATTTGTCGACAAATGAAGACAGTCATTTTGATCATCTCTGTCATTAGTTAGAAGTCATTGTTTCTGGTATGGGACGAAATACAACCTACATTTTAATCACAAAACACATGCCTATGCCTGCCTTGGGTACCTTATTTGTTAAACAGTTTTGAATTTCTTACATAAACTCTGAGAATCAAGTATCTTAATTGCAGACAAAGTTGTACACTGGGAACTACTACTAATTAAAAAAAAGCATCTTAGACTTTAAAATCGCATATTCTCAGAAATATTCTGATGATCTTGAAAGCAAAGCACAGCGTTTGGAAAAAAATGGTAATCAAAGCAGCTGATTTCGTTTTAAGCTGAGAAACAAAACCCCTGCCTAATTATACTCAACTGCAACGAAGTCTGAGTCATGAACTTGTCAGATGATCCTCTTGGTTGATGTGGTTACAAACCAACAGCTGCACTCTGGGAAAGCAAGTGAACCGAAGACCTTACAAAAGCATAAATCTTCCTTGTTTCCCTGTTTCTTTGCCTTCCTCTCTCTCTCTCTCTGTCTATTACCTTATGTTCAGTCAACCCATGGGGTAGAAGCTCTATTTCCAAATACCCTGAGAGGCCATATGTACATTGCCATACAGAAAACTGATATGTAAAGAATATGAGTGATGCTGTGAAAAGCCAGAGGGGTAAGGTTAATACTTGGTGTAGACTTGACTTGTATTCACTTGTTATAAACAGTCCCTGAAAAAACGGACTCATGGAATCAATAGAATTGTCTTGGTTGGGAAGAACCCTTTACATCATCAAGGCCAGCCATCATTCTAACCTGCCATCCACACTAAACCATGTCCCTCAGCACCAAATTTAACCATCTTTTAAATACCTCCAAGGATGGAGATTCCACCACCACCCTGGGGAGCCCATTGCAATGCCAAACAACCCTCTCTGGGAAGAAGTCTTTCCTAATATTCAACCTAAACCTCCACTGTGTAACTTGATGCCATTTCCTCTTGTCCTGTCACTTGTCACTAGGAAGAAAAGTTCAGCCCTTACCTCTTCACAACCTCCTTTCAGGTAGTTGTAGAGTCCAATTGGATCTCCCCTCAACGTCCTCTTCTCCTGACTAAACAACCTCAGTTCCCTCAGCCGCTCCTCATAACATTTATTCTCCAGTCCCCTCACCAGCCTCGTTACCCTTCTCTGGACACACTCCAGCACCTCAATGTCTGTTCTGTAGTGAGGGGCCCAAAACTGAATGCAGTACTCCAGATGGGGCCTCACCAGTGCTGAGCACAAGGCGACAATCACTCCCCTGGTCCTACTCACCACACTGCTCTTAATACAGGCCAGGATGTCGTTGGCCTTCTTGGCCACGTGTGCACACTGATGGCTGTGTTCAGCTGGCTGTCAATCAACACCCCCAGGTCCTTCTCTGCCAGGCAGCTTTCCAGTCACTCTTCCCCAAGCCTGTAGCTTGGGGTTATTATGACCCAAATGCAAGACCTGGCACTTGGCTTTGTTGAACCTCATGCCATTGGCCTTGGCCCATTGGTCCAGCCTGCCCAGATCCCTCTGTAGGGTCCTTCCTACCCTCAAGCAGATCAACACTCCTGCCTAACTCAGTGTCATCTGTGAACTTACTGAGGGTGCACTCGATCCCCTCGTCCAGGTCATTAATAAAGATGTTAAAGAGAACTGGTCCCAGCACAGAGCCCTGAGGAACACCACTGCTGACTGGCCACCAACTGGATTTAGCTCCATTCACCACCACTCTGTGAGTCTGGCCATCCAGCCAGTTTTTTAAGCAGTGAAGAGTACACCCGTCCAAGCCAAGAGCAGCCAGTTTCTCTAGGAGAACGCTGTGGGAAACAGTGTAAAAGGCTTTGCTAAAGTCCAAATAGACAACATCCACAGCTTTGCCCTCATCACTAAGTAGGTCATCTTATCAGAGAAAGAGATCAGGTTGGTCAATCAGGACCTGCTGTTCATTAAACTGTGCTGACCATGCCTGATCGCTTGCTTTTCCCACATGTGCCTCATAATGACACTCAGGATGGTTTGCTCCATAATCTTCCCAGGCACCGAGGTCAGACTGACAGGCCTATAGTTCCCTAGGTCCTCCTTCTGGCCCTTCTTCTGGATGGGTGTCCCATTTGCTAAACTCCAGTCAACTGGGATCTCCCCAGTCAGCTAGGACTGATCATAGATGATGGAAGATAGCCTAGTGAACACTTCCACCAACTCCCTCAGCACCCTCAGGTGGATCTCATCTGGCCCCATAGACTTGCACACATCTAGGTGCTGAAGCGACATTTCCCCTTGGATTATGGGGGCTGCATTATGCTCCCATCCTTGTCTTCTGGCTCAGGGGGCTGGGTGCTCAGGGGGCTCTGTGCTCAGGGAATAAGGAGACATGCCACAGTGCTGGAGGTCTGGCAACACTGCTGATACAGTTTATGTCCAAGTACACACATACACAGGCTACTCAGGGCACTGCATGGCTGCTTCACATCTCGCTCGTTGACTTCTCAGAAACCTTTCCCGAAACCAGCACTGTCCATAGGATGGAATTCCTGAGTTGTTCAGCAAAAGGGAATTGTTATTTTACTTTACGCTGTTGTGTATGTTTGCTGGTTTCATTTTCCCTTTCTGTGTTCCTTAGCCCATTCACTTAGGGTGTCCCCATAACTTGGAGATCTCCTATCTAGAGGGCATTATCAGGCAGTTTACTTCACTCTGGAGCTGCATTCTCTGACAGCACTGACCACAGCTGGATCATTCATATCTTCATTGCGACCAGGGCAGATAAGCAAAGCAGTGCCTGGACACAGGGATTACCTGGGTTTTTTCCTTTCTATTGCCTTGTTCCAAGGATCGTGGCTTGTTTGTTTTAAGACACTGAAAATTACCTATTTCTAATGCAGATGCTTGATTGAAACAAACAGATTGCAGGGGAGGTGGATAGACCTTCAGCAGAGATTGTGGAGATCTTTCTAGTAGACAGATACTGCGCAGCATTTGCTTTGTCTTTGAATCACATTAAATATACACACTGTTAAAAGGCTATTGAAACGTTCACATGTCAGTGTTTCAAATGAAAATCAATAGCACACTATTAGGCTCATTATATTGCTGTTGTGCATCATTAAAATGAATTTAAAAGCTTTCAGCATAAAACAGGAGATGGGGTGAATAACAAGACACATTGAGCATGTGCAGCATACTTAGAAGGCAACAAAGAGTCAGGGACAAGAGAAACTTTTCAGGCAGTTGGGAAGCAAAGAGCTTCCTGGGTGTTTGAGAGGTATGGCAACAGGAGGAAAGGGATGATGCAGAACTCTGAGGGCATGCATCAGCGAGCCACACCGCTGCCTGAGGGAAACAAAATCATCAAATATTTTTAGAGACACTTTTATAAATGGGTCTTTGTAGCCTGAGGGTCTCTCTCTGCCTGGTCTCTATATAGCACTATACCACAATGCTCAGCAGTGCCCCTAAAAACACAGTACTGGCCTTAGGGGTTGGACCCAATGATCTCTTGAGGCCCTTTCCAACCCCTTTGATTCTGTGCTTTTTCAAGCATCTTTCTAGTCAAATGTCATGTGTTAACAGTGTCACATCATCAAATACTCTAATCTACTTCTTCCCTATGTGAAATAGACTTCTAATGATAAAATCACTGTAATGAGTGTGCATGTTTATACATGAGTAAGTACAAACATATACAATCATATACACATGAGAGAAAAAGAGCTTCCTTACTCAATTTCTACCTACATACAAAAGAGAGCTTCCTTACTAAATTTCTTTAATTATCTTTCTGTAGGGAAAGAAAGGGAAGAAGTGACTCTCCCAGTGGTTGGAGTTTAAATGAGCAAGAGGAACAATGGATTTCCAGCCCCTATGTGCATGGATTTTCATGCTTTTATACCTGACTGCCATTGAGTACACGCCTGCCTTGTTCCTGGAGCAGGGCTAGAACACTGACCACCTCCTCACATCTCACCAAAACCATCAGATGCTGCTTTTGCTCCCTTTTACCTTGCACTGCATTTTTAATCCCTGCAAACAAAGCAAAGTCACTTCAGCCAGAGGAGGAGATGAATGCTCCCCTCTGCTCGTAATGGCCATGGCCTGGGCTGGAGATTAAAACTGTACAAGCAGAGGAAGAAAGAACCTGAATCTCCCAATTCCTGGACAAGAGCTCCCTAATCAGCTCTGAATTACTGAATACTCTTTCAGAAGGAGGATTTGAAATCTGTAGCTTAAGCATAAAGCCCTTCCTCCTGCAATTTTATCCGCATAGAAAAAGATTCAACTGAAATTGATTTTGGATGAAAACAGAAACATAAAGCATAAATCAAGTCATCGAGCCAGGGAACGGAAATAGTGCCATTTGAGTCAGATGTGCAACTGCACAGCTCAAATTATAAATGCTGAGTGCTCAAATTAAAGTTCACAGTGAAGAGTTCCTGAGCAACACATATACTGAATGTTTTCACACAAAACATGTGCTCAGCTATTTTAGATTTACAGATGGATTTTTTTTTAAATCCCTGTCCAATTAAACAGTAATAAAAAAAAGACAAATAAAAATATAATGTTGCTTCAAATCATTTTCTGAGGAAAAAAGAAATTTCTGAGTCATCAGGGAAGGGTGTCCTAGTCAGTAGAAGGGTCTCTGTAAAGATAAATACACAAATAGCTATACTGTATGTTAGCAGTCGCAGAACACGTCTTTGGAGGAGCTATCCCCTGTGTTCCCCAGTGCTGGAATAAAAGAAGTGCTTGCTTATCTGCTTAGTGTAGATAAGTTCTTCACACTTGTGACCACTAACATGTATGCTGCTTTTAGGTGCCAATATGACCCTACTGGAGTTTGACCATTGATTTTAGTTTGGGCCAAAGCGCCACCTCTTCTGTCTGTGTCTAACACTCACAAAAACACATGGGAGAACTAACATTAATTTACATGTGTGAGCATCTGCCATTTGAAAAACAGTTTAAAATGCAGAGGTATCACTAAAATTCACAGTAGTTAAATAATTCAGCAACAAACATGTTTATTTCTAAGCTGCCCAGTACTCAGCGCTTACAAAGCTATTTGTGCTATAATATTTTTGGTGTTTCTTTAAGCTGTATCCAAGAATCCCTTGGCAGCTGAGGTCTGACTACAAGAGAAGATGCATTCTCATGCAGTTGCTCAGGAAGGCTTTTAGGCATTGTTAGTGTGCCAATATTGTTGATTACTTCAGGAATAACAAAATCTGTTCCTGCACTGGTGGTCCCATCTTGGCTTTTGAACTGAAGGACACAAAGGACATAAAGCATGCAACGATCACTAGAAAGATACACTTGAGGAGGTGCATTACAAAACACACCTACTCTTTCCTCTGTCTGATATGTTGGTACTTAGAATGCACCGTAGATGGGACAGGTCACTTAAATTGCTATGGAAAGGAACTCACATACAAGACAGAACAACTCTCATGAGAATGAACAGAACAATCTGGAAGTGCTTTGATTTCCACTTTGACTTTGAGGTGTGATTTCATTCCTTCCCACTGTGTCCTTCCCAAACGAAATGTGGGATAAAAGATACACTGGTGGGAGTTTTTTCAGCCTCTTTGCTAGAAGAAACTCCAATACTTGCTGCACAGCAGGTCAATTTAATACATCTGCTTTGCCACTTGTTCTTTCTCCTTCCAAACACTGTCTTTTTCTATTGCTCCTTCATTAGTAGGTTTTTTTTTCCTAGTGCCCACAATGCAGCTTGCACTCCTTGGCTGTCATCTAAAATGCAATAACAAACAATAACATAATCAATTTTAATAAGGAAAGCCGGAAAAACAACTTCTACGGTTAAATCACACAGCTCAGGGAATCAAATCAAATCAAACTGAATGTGCTGCTTTGGTTGTGGATCTAATTTTCCAGTAACAATTACAATTTATCAAAGGCTGGTGTTCATTTAAATACTAAAACAACTGCATACTAACTGTCATATCATGTTTAAAAGTTTATTTCCATTTGCAAAGGATTACCTGCCAAGCTAGATTGTCTGCATCACTTGTAGTTTGGAATCTGTGCATCTGTATTAGCACTTAGGAGTCCACAGGACAGTTCGAGAAGGAGACTGAGAGTCAGTAATTTAAGTACAGCCCAAATCCCTTCATCCCTCTTCAGGAACTCAAAGCATTATTTTTACTGAGGTTCCTTCTCAAACCCAAATGTAAAGAATGATGGGTGCATTTTATGCTTTTATTGACCATTTAAGAGCTATTCTATAAGCCATCTAAACGAAATGCAATATGCTCAGCCTGGTCCCAGAGGAGCTGTTCTGCAAAGGCAGAAAACTGAACCCTTCCCCTTGCACTGCAAGACTGCGCTGCAGCCATACATCTCTTATGGAATCAAACCCCCGCCAGACCCACTGAGGTAGCTGAGGCCCCAGCCTTCCTCCTTGGGTGTAACGTGACCCCTTTCAGAAATCAGATTTGGCTGGGAACTCGTGCATTTGAGTCTGCACTGGTATCACACACTCTTGCTTCTTCATTACCCAAGAATATCCAACACCAATTGAGCCCAGGAATATCCAACACGCCCCCCATGCCCACAAAATACAGCACCCTGCGCAGTCAAGGAAACCCTCTGGAACTGCACATTCACTACACTTCCTGCCCCAGGAGTATTTTACCCCCATCTTTTCCTCAGATGAAGATTTTTTGCTATCCTGAAATGCCAATTTCTTTTGAAATCATCATGACTTCTGTACTCAGCTTCTTGTACTCGGCATTGGTGAGGCTGCACCTTGAGTGCTGGGTCCAGTTCTGGGCTCCTCACCATAGGAAGGACATCGAGGTCCTTGAGCGAGTCCAGAGAAAGGCAACCAGGCTGGTGAAGGGGCTGGAGGGCAAATCTTATGAGGAGCAGCTGAGGGAGCTGGGGATGTTTATTCTGGAGAAGAGGAGGCTGAGAGGAGACCTTATCACCACTTACAACTACCTGAAGGGAGGTTGTAGAGAGGTGGGCGATGGTCTCTTCAGCCAGGTGACAGGAGACAGGACAAGGGGAAATGGCACAAAGCTGTGCCAGGGCAGGGTCAGATTAGATTTTAGGAAAAAATTTTTTACTGAAAGAGTCGTCGGGGCCTGGAACAGGCTGCCCAGGGAGGGGGCTGAGTCACCATCCCTGGATACATTTAAAAAAAGGGCAGATGAGGTACTTAGGGATATGGTTTAGCTTAGGACAGGAATGGTTGGACCTGATGATCTTAAAGGTCTGTTCCAACCTTGTGATTCTGCGAACCCCTTTTTCAACTGATGCTTGCGCCTATCCCATGTCCTCTAAAGTACTCCATCTCCCAAACTGTTGGCTTTCCTGCCCTGACCAGAAACCTTCTCATTCGAGTAGAATAATTTCAGAGTGCTGCATTAGCCACATAGGAGTTGCACCATGTTTATTATTTTTACTTTTTTTAAATTTTTGCTATCTCAAGTCATTGGGGAAATTTTTATTGCTCCGAAGTCCATTTCTGCAGTTCTACACCCATTATTCCAGTAAGCACATTATCTATGAGTGGCCTGTGCTTCTGAAATTTATAGGAAAAGAAGAGGCAGCTTTCTCTTTCCAACCACATTTCTTCCTTTTTTGCTCTGCTCCCTTCAGCAGTGTGTTTTTAGGAGCAGGCTGTACAAAAAAAAGACCACCCGGACTGAAGCATCACAGACCCTTTTCACTGTGGATTAGCACCCCACAAACCCTCCCTCAGTTTAAGGCACAGTTAAAATTCAGGCACTCTCATTTCTACGCATAGACTTCAGTCCAGAAATGAACAAGTACAACTTTTTGCTAGCATACCAAACCCAGAAATTCTGCTGGTCAGTCTGAGGTCAACTGATGAGCGCAACATACAAAAGCCTCATGGAAGGAGGGTTGGGGAGAAAAGCTGCATTAATTCTTTGCATCCCTACGTGAGATCTTGGAGACATTCCCAGACAAGAACCTTTACTGATGGGGTACAAGTGAAGAGAACTGTCTCACAACACAGTGTTAGTAAGAGATGTGAAATGAAATGCATAAAATGAGTCAATACTCATGGCCAGGATCAGATAGGATTCACACAGGAGATTTTTATCAGTGGAAGGAAGAAGATGCTAAACTGTGAACTGGACGTGCAACCTGCTCATCAAAATGGTCTCTGTATCAAAGAAATAAGGATGGAGAGCCCAATAGTAACCTTTAAAAAGTCCATGGAGAAAATCCAACAAACTATAAACCACCAAGTTTAATTTCTGTACTGAAAAAATTGCATGAAACCACAACAATGACCAGAACTTGTGCAAACACAGGTGAGACTGAGGAGTAAACCCCTGTGCGTTCATAAAGGGACAGAAGGTGCAGTCTTCCCCGGTACATGCTAAATTTCCTGGTGAGAAGAAAATAATCCGGGACTGTAAAAACAAAATCTGTCAGGAAGGAGGAGATTTTAAAAATATTAAATGACCAAATTAAATGGCAGTGAAAGTAACTGTTGGATAAATGCAAAGTAAAACACTGTGATGAGGGTGGGGCAGAAAGGGAAGGAATCTTGCTCTTCTATAGAGGTGGGTGCTACCTATTCCTGCTGAGGATGGTTCTTCTGTAGTGCCAGGTTCACCGCTCAAAAGAGCAACCAACATGAAAAAGGAAAAGAGAAATAAGCAGGACTTCTGTGATAAAGATCTATGGAACACACGCAGCTTTAGCACAGGATTCAAGTTGGGTCCCTCCATCTCAAAACGGATACAGCAGAAGCTGAAAAGAAAGAGAAGGGCCAAAAGGATGGAAGAATGAGGATGCCACAGAAGGGGACATGACCCTGGAGAGGTAGGGCACAGTAAGAGATGCACAGAATGGTGAGCAATGAACCGAGTGGAGAAGGAAGCACTGGTTTGCACAGTACAATTCTTACACTGCAGAACCTGTTGCACGCCAAAAATATAAATGGGTTCATAGAACGCTTAAGTTGAGCTCAAGGGAGAAAATTTAACTGGGGCTGAGAATTGCAACAATGAGCATTCAACCTTCAACATGGCAGATGGCCAGAAGCCAAGTGTACACTAGGCGCTTCTGCAAGCAGTCACGGAGAAGACACTGAGCTCCACTGACACCACCTTTTGTTTTTGTGTAGTGCCACAGTAGTAGCCACAGCTCCTGACGGGTTTTTTTTGTTTAGATCTGTCACTCCTATCAGGAAAACTCAGTTTCACTTCAATAAGCTATCACTATCCCAAGTTTCTTACGCCCCTCATTGAACTGCATCTCCTAGTCTCTGTAGCAGAGACCCAGAAACACCCACGTGAGCCCTTTCCACTCAGCAGACCACTGACATGGTTTCACCTTCCCAATCCATCTGTAGGGCGTTCCTCAGCCCCACAGAACCAAACCTCTTTCTCTGACAGGAACAGAGACCTACAATTTCTGTACAGGTCAGCAAGACAGGGGGAAAGGCGAAGCTGGCCTGTTCTGAACACCCTCAGCTCCTCTGTAAACTGAAATGTCTTCTCAAGGACTGAGCGTTCAAGTCAGCTGGCAAAGTTCACCTTTCCACCTATGCATACAGAAATCCAAATGAGTTATGAGGGACAGCCATGGAGTCTTCCTCTCTAAACTACTGAGTTTTCACATAATTTGACTGAAGATACTAAATTTCCTCTCTCTGTGCATCACAAGGAAGGGTAGAAAGCTCTTGTTCACGTCCATGCTTTCCCAGGTCCTCTGGTTAGCCCTGCCACACACCTACACAGATTACTTGCTCAGCAATTTGCAGTCCTTCGATCTTCCCACTAAATTTTACAGCAGAAGTCCTTGCTGCAGCTGTTAGTACATTCAAAATTGGCCCAAACATCCAAGGACTCCATTTTTTCCTTAAATCCACTGGCTGTGGCAGGAACTTCACTGGCATCTTCTTCTGTCTCCTTTGCTATTCTAGACATGTATCTCACAAGCAGGCCTCTCTCTGTGATCTAGTCGGCTGGTCACCAGCTGCTCTATCAACAAGGCTTTCAGAGCACACCTCACATGGCTGCAGACCCCGTTTCTTCCCCAAAGTCATCATTTTTTAACATCTGTATATGTATGTGAAGCCTTTACACCTCTTGGGTCTTGGTTTCTTGCCCAACATTATTGATGGGAATGAGGAAGAAGACACCTACTACACGTCCGCTACTCAGAAGCCTAGCTTTCCTTTTATATTCTTTCAGAAACCGAACCCCGCCTCTTACACCAGTGCAGGTAACTGGAAAGCAAAGGTTTTCTGGGCTGGGTGAGCTGGGAGGAGCACTGGCACTGGAAGAATCAGGCAGTAGAAGCAGCATCTGCTCTCAGGACTTTCCAAGCTCTTCTCTCAATACCTCCCACTGAAAGCTCTTCTCCTGGGGCCATGCCCTTCAAGCTGTGCCTGATGTGCCTGGGACTTCCATGAGATAAGCAGGTGAAACCCAGGGCTATAAACAGAGGGCTGAAGCACCTCTCCTATAAAGACAGGCTGAGAAATGTGGGCTTGTTCAGCTGGAGAAGAGAAGGCTCTGGGGAGACCTTATTGCAGCCTGACAGTACCTGAAGGTACTAGAGGGAAGCTGGGGAGGGGCTGTTCATCAGGGAGTGCAGTGACAGGACAAGGGGTAATGGCCTTAAGATGAAGGAGGGGAGATTTAGAGCAGACATCAGGAAGAAATCCTTCCCTTTGAGGGCGGTGAGGCCCTGGCCCAGGCTGCCCAGAGAAGCTGTGGCTGCCCCTCCCTGGCAGTGTCATAGGCCAGACTGGATGGGGCTTTGGGCAGCCTGGTCTGGCAGAGGGTGTCCCTGCCCATGGCAGAGGGGCCGGAACTAGACGGGATTTGAGGCCCCTTCCAGCCCAACCCCATCCGCGGTTCTGCCACTCCACCCCACGGCACTGTCCCACCCCCGAGCCCCGGCCGCACACCGCTGCGCCCCGGCGCCCTCCAGCCCCGCCGGCAGCCCCACCAGCCCCGCCGGCGGTCCGCAGCTCAACCGCATCCCGCCGGGCGCGGACGAACACCGCGCTCCAGGACGCCCGTCAGGCCGGGCAGAGGCGACCACCGCTCTTCCCTTCCGCCACCGGCCACGGCTGCTGCCGGCAGCACGAAGGGCCGTGGCGTCCCTTCCCCCCACCCCAGCCCCGCTCAGGGAGGCGACTCCCCCCTCGCCACGCCGGGCGGCCGGGGACCCGCGCCCGCCGCCGGGCGCCCCCTGGCGGCCCCGCCGGCCACAGTGCCCTTACCCGGCCCCACGGCTGCGCGCGGAGCCGGAGGCCGGCGGCCAATCCCCTGTGCCTTTCCTCGCCGCCCCGGCGCCAAACCGGAACGCGTCGTCGGCCTCGCCGCTTTACGGCGCGCGGCCGTAAAGCGGTGCCGGCGCGGTACTGCGCGCGGCGTTACGGCAGCGGGGAGCGGCGGGGCCGGGCCGGAGCGGGCGGCGGGCGAGGGCGGATGCCCGGGGGCGGGGGGAGCCCGGCGCCCGGCACTCAGGTGGGAGCGGAGGCGGGCGAGTCAGGCGTCGCGGCGGGCGGCGGGCCGGCGGGAGGCAGGATGAGCCTGTCGCCCAAGGAGCTGTCGAGCCTCCTGAGCATCGTGTCGGAGGAGGCGGGCGGCAGCACCTTCGAGGGCCTCTCCAGCGCCTTCCACCACTACTTCGGCAAGGCCGAGCACTTCCGCCTGGGCTCCGTCCTCGTCCTGCTGCTGCAGCAGCCCGACCTGCTGCCCAGCCCCGCGCAGCGCCTCACCGCCCTCTACCTCCTCTGGGAGATGTACCGCACCGAGCCCCTCGCCGCCAACCCCTTCGCCGCCGTCTTCGCCCACCTCCTCAACCCCGCGCCCGAGCGCGGCGGCGACGAGGCGGAGCGGACGCCGCTCTCAGGTGCGTCCCGCCGCCGGGACGGGGTGGGGGGCGGGTGGTCGGGCGGAGGCGGCCTCCCGGCGGGGACAGGCGTGCCCGAGGCACCGCGGCTTCGTTCTCGCTGCCCGACCTCGGCTTCCCGCCGGCGGCTTTGCAGTTAACGCGCTCGGAAAGGGCGGCGGGAGCTCTCTCAGGGCAAGTGGCTCGGGGCTTGGTGTGAGAGGGGTCGCTTGCTTGGACCGCAGCACGGGAGCCTCGGGGGAGAAGCCCCTCCAGAAGCCCGGAGGTGACAGCAGGCTCAGGGCAGCTTTGAAGCTGCGAGAGAAATCCCTGAAACGCTTTTTTTCCCTGCTGAAGTAAAGGCGAGTGTGACGGCAGCGGGTAAATCAGGGTCTGGGAAAAAACCAAATGCCTTTATAACTCGGGGTGTGACACGCAACGCCTCGTCACGTTTAGTAGCTCACTCGTCTTTGAATTGGAAAGCGTGTAAAGAAGGCAGTCGCTGACTGACGACGTCAGATGTTACCTGCCGGGTGCGTGCTGCCGGCCAGGGTACCGCTGTGTTTGGCATCACTGCAGGACCTGAGTCGGTAGCAGTTTTGCATGAGCTCACAAAGGCTCTTCAGTTGCCCTGAGCTTGCACATTACTTTTCCTTTTAAGTTTTGCTGTTCTACGTGAAGTATATTAATTCTATTTATTATCTTATGAATTGGGGATTGTTTTTCATTGTGTCTCCACAGGCTTTTTACCTCCTATAACCCCTCCAGAAAAGTTCTTTCTCTCACAGCTGATGTTGGCCCCCCCTAGAGAACTGTTCAAGAAGACCCCTCGGCAGATTGCCTCCATGGATGTGGGGAACATGGCCCAGTCGGTGGATATAAGTGGGCTTCAGCTAGCATTGGCAGGTAAGGAAGCGTTCCAGCTGTGGTGGAGTTGTGACTGAAAATGCTAACTGGAATTTGGCTCCGAGTTACTTGAGAAGCACTCTTGTCTATCTTAAACATGACAACAGTTGAACTGTGATTTGGGGCCTCTAAGCACACAGAGAGACTTCAAGCAACGATTACGTCTTTACTGTTTTATCCTACTTAACAAGCAGCTCTTTAAGCACACATGTTGCTACCTTAAACCCAAGAATATTTTGTAAGTAAAGGAAGACTCTTCATCTAAACCTTTTGGTGGGATTATTTGGTGGTGGTGGAAGATAGTTTTATCCCTTCTCACTCTTGTCAGTACTTCCACTGTGAGAGCACATAGCGTCACGCTGTCACGTACGGGTACTTCAGCAGCACCTGGCAAATTGACTGTTACAATTATGCCTTCAGTTTTATAAAGTGAAGCCAGATTTTGCACCGTTAGCCCCAGAGTGGGAAGGTGGCCTACTTTTACTGGATTGAAAAGCAATGTGATGCTTATCCTTTGACAGGAGACAAGGAGCAGGAACATTGTCGTTCAGATCACGTTGACTGATGAGTCACATCTGGAGCTAATCTGAAATACAAAAAGATTGTTTGGAACAAGGAGCCAGTTTGGACAGAAAAAAAAAAAAAAAGAAATAGTGGGGTTTTTTCCTAGGTAGAGGATTTTTCCTTAGGATCTACTCCCCTGAAAACCAACTCTCCCATTTCTTGGTCTGTACAGTGTGGCTTGCTGCCCTGAGCTCAGGCATTACATAGGCTTTCTCCATCCTGTAGTTGGATCTTGATAGCATCTTTTTTTTTTTCTCTGTAGAATCTGTCATTGACGTGTTCAGTGTACAAATGTCCTCTAGTGTCCTCCTCAGCTACTGTTTTCAGACTGCAGAATCCTTTGAAAATGCAGATTGAATACCCTAGTGTACCTTCAAGGGAAAACAAACCCTTCCGATTCTTCTTCTATTCACCCTGTCAGCGTTTTCTAGGATGCTTTTGTGAACTCAGATTTTGTGAAATTTCAGGTAACTTGTGATTTTTAGCATAAGGCATGTGTGATACCTTAAAGAAACCTGGATATTTATTTTACTTCATTTCATTTGGTTTCCTTTTGGTGCTGTGTTTGCTTTCTGAACAGTTTGTTCTCATTAAAACTGAAACCTGCAGAGAACCTCAGAACTCTAGCCATATGGATGGGTATTCTCTAAGCCATGTGTTTTAATTTGTCCTGTCCTAAAGCAGAAGACACTTATGGTACAAAACCATCAATGGGGCTTTGCAAAATTAAGCCCTATCATTATTTACATAATACTGCAATACATGGATAATTATTTGCTTAATAATTAATCTATTTCAGATTGCTTAGTTGTAGGAGTTATGTAACGAAACAAGCTGCATCTGAAAAAGCTTTGTGCTGCGTTTCTCAGGCTTCTTCCTGTAGGTCCCCAGCATAAATGTCTGCTTTCTATTCACTTTCTTAAATACTTGGCTCATTTTAATGTTGGGGTGCTCCTTGACTATTTGTCATGCTTCAAAAGGTGCCTTGCAATAGAATATGCCTGTACAATCAACTTAAATACAGTTTGGAGAATTTTTTTCCTATCAGTGCATCTATCCTAATCCTTTTTTTGTAAAAGGAGGAAGAATACTTGGCTTCTGCACTTGAGCTCATTGTGACAGTCACTGGCAGCTGTATGCTGGGTTTCCTACGTTTGATTTTTCTTTTATTTTCATTTTGTTTGTTTTGGGGTTTTTTTGTTTGTTTGTTTTTTTTGTGGGGTTGTTTGTTTTGGTTTTGTTTGTTAGAGCTTCCTCCCTAAAAGGGAGGAAAGTTGCTTTGTTCTCTTCTCCCTTTGGTCAACAGAAGCAGGTCTCAAACCTTGTTGTTTCCCTGTAGTTTGGCTTGGTTGATCCAGTGTGTTACCATATGGAAAATGTGACTTTCTCCTAGTTGCAGGAATGGGTCTTCTGCCAAAATGCTTGTTACTGTTTGCTAACCCTTATTTGATCTAAGAGTAACTGACCTACATTAAAGTGAAGTTTGTAGCACATTGTAGAGCTTTCCTTTAAGAATCAAAAAAAAAGTACTTTCTAACTATAAAAAGAAAATAAAACCTAAACCCCACAGCTCCCTGAGGGAACCTAAATGATAGTTTCCAGATTATTTTTTAATTTAAATGGCTAAGTTCAAGGTGATGCATTCTTTCCTGTTAAATCAGCTTTCTAATTCTTGCTCCTGCTTACCTGAAACTGTTGGTCCAGCCTTAAGGGTGAGCTTTTGAGCTGCAATGAATAGAACTAAGGGCTCATGGAGGCTTCTAAAACCAGTGGATCATAGACTCATAGAATGCTTTGGGTTGGAAGGGACTTCAAAGCCCACCCTAGTTCTAACCCCCCTGCCATGGGTGACAACACCCTCACTAGACCTGGTTGCCCAAAGCCCCATCCAGCCTGGCTTTAAACGCCTCCAGGGGCTTCCACAACATCTCTGGGCCCCCTGTTCCCAATCCATTCCCTGCCCAGCCTGCAGTTGTGCTTGGGGTTGTGCCAGCCAACGTGCAGGACCCCGCACTTGGCCTCGTGGAGCTTCGTGCAGTTCGCACGGGCCCCTCTCTCCAGCCTGTCGGGGTCCCTCTGGGTGGTCTCCCTTCCCTCCAGCCTGTCGGCCTCACCGCGCAGCTTGGTGCCGGCACCAAACCTGCTGAGGCTGCACTCCATCCCACTGCCCATGTCACCAGCAAAGATGTTTAACAGTGCCAGTCCCAGGACTGACCCCAGAGGAGCACCACTCCTCACAGACCTCCACGTGGACACTGAGCCGTTGACCACCACTTTTTGGGTGTGACCGTCCAGTCAGTTCCTTATCTGCCAAGCGTTCCATCTGACTAATCCATGTCTATCCTATTTAGATTGAAGGACTGTATCTTAAACTTTTATATTTATAATTAAGCATCCTTGCTCATTTGAGGATACAAACAAACAGTGACTCACCTCCAACTGATGGATTTAAGTTCTAGGCTGTAAAAGGCTGAACAAAGACACCAAACCTTTTTTTTTCTCTAAAACTTCACTTAATCAACCCTTCTGTACAGTGGCTGAATGAAATGACTTGAAAGGTGCAGTTTGAAACAGTTTATAAAGTAGAAGACGTTTTATAAACCAGCTCGTTTGGACTTTGACTTGAAAGTTATATTTTGAAAATAGCTAAGGAGTTTAACAGAAACTTGAACCCTGATCTGTGAAATAATTGGATAAAGCAGGACAGAAAGCTAAACAAGGAATAAGTGATGGGTCTTTTGATGATCCTTTTGAGTTTCAGCATCTCTTAAGGCTTTGGTCGGAGTCGGGAAGGGTCACGTGGCTGCACAAAAAAAGAGCAAGCATGCTTTGCTTAGAAGCAGCAGGGACAGTCTGACAGCCCTAAATGACAGGAAAAGGAGTGGTGTTTAGTTTCATGTGGAACTCCTTCAAAGGACTCCTTGTGTGGCACTAATGGTTTTGGAAGTCAGATTACTTGAGGTTTAATCTGCTGTTTAATGTCCTCTGTGTGGAGGTGAGGGTGAAATGTAAGGGAGTGTTCTGTAGTCAGTGGGGGTGGTTTTTGTCTGTTAGGGTTGGCTTGTTGGGGGTTTTTTGCCAAAGCAATGGAAAGCATGATCTCTCAAAGGAATACAGAGAATATAGAAGATCAGACACTAAGTTTTCAGGTATAGAAGAGTAATAGATTGTGACAGAAGAGCACCTAAAAGTATGACAATGTGAGTGTTGAGCCCTGTAGTTTCTTTCTTTCTGTCCAGTTTCTCAAGTCTTGAGTTGTATATATTAAATTTTAATATATACATGTAACTTGTTTATGTTCTGTAATTTGGCCTTTAAAGGCAATGCTTTCAACTCCTCTCAGGTTTGCTCTAATGACAGTGTTTGCAGAATCACGTAGCAATTAAAACCCCCCCTTTTCCCACACAAGCACTGGCTGTAGCGTGACAGTTACCCAGGGCTGCTGAGACGTGCTGGGTAAGTGGGAACAGCTGACTTCGGGTCTTGTATGACCGTTGTTGTTTCAGTGTCTGTAAATCTATCTCTATAGATTGTTTTTCACTTCCCTTCTCTGAGAAGAAGTGATTGCAGAACTAGATGTTGCCAGAGCCGAAGTTTTGCCGACTCGACTCGGATCAATGTGATCAAGTGCTGAGCTCCTTTACTGAAACACACACACAGTTTAGATAGGTTTCTGTATCAGTGCACGAGTTACATTACATTGCTATTGGTTAGATGCTCCATTCACCCACCTTACATGCATCTCACTATTGCTAATAGTTGGTTAAGGCTACACAGTCACGTTGTTCCTTTTTAAGGCAGTTGTTAACATTCTTGTAGTTTCTTATCTCATGTCTTTTCTTACAAGCTCCTGTTCTCACAGATACCTGCTCTCCTGTTACTGCAGGCCGACATGTCTCTGCTAGCTTCCCCAGGCCTGATTATATGGGGGTTAGAAATAAATCTGGGTGGGCCACAAAACCCACTCCTCTCAAAATGCGTTGCTACAAGATGTAGCGTGTGAACGTGAATCTGCTCATGTGCTTTCAGATGGGGATTACATCAGTTACTTACCTTTTCTTAACTCTGTGTTTCAAGTCACTTCTCTTTCTTCTTTGTCACTGCTGTGTGCCCCTGTCCGGTCTGCTGGCACTCCAAGTACTGGCTGCCTGACACCAGAATTAAATTTCATGTTGATGTTACCCCCTGGTTTTCTTCCCCTGAAGCTAGCTCTTCTCTAAAGCTGATTGTTTCTCACTACTCTTAGTATTCTGGGCATCTCTGTTTCAATTTTATGCTTTAATATCACTCTTTCAGAACGCCAGTCCGAGCTGCCAACACAGAGCAAGGCCAGCTTCCCCAGCATCCTCAGCGATCCTGACCCAGATTCTTCCAACTCCGGTTTTGACAGCTCCGTTGCCTCCCAGATCACGGAAGCCTTAGTGAGTGGACCAAAACCTCCTATAGAAAGTATGTGCATTTCACATCTGTTTCTGTAACTCCTGATGTGCTAAGTTGTTCTATTTCTTCAGGTGAAAAGTAATGTAGTTCAGAAGTATTTTCAAGGTATGAAATAGGACTGAAGATGAAACTATGAAATTCTGTTGGACTGTCTCTGGATCCACAGTGCTTATGTTTCCAGGCTGTTGAAAATGTGGAGCCTGTCTTCAGGCTGTGACCCATGTCAGCCGTTGGCTGGGACGCTGGCTCTGATGGCCTTCGGATCTTAGTCCCCTAGGCGAAGGTCTGTGCTGGCTGCTGACACCTCCCAAGGAAGCAGTTACCATGGAAGATAAAGACCCCAATGGTAGAACCAGTAACTTGGTGATATGAATCAAGAGGAAAAACAGACCAATGTAACAGCGACACCAGGAGTCAGGCATAATGTTTGAGTGGCAAATAAGATCCTAATTCTCAGTGTCATAATTGCTTAAAGAAATGGGGAGAGGGGTGTTTGTACTGCTGGAAAACCATGTACCTGAAGCTTAAAAACCACTCCACATGGTTGCCTTTTCAGGTCACTTCCGGCCAGAGTTTATTCGGCCGCCACCTCCGCTCCACATATGTGAGGATGAGCTGGCGTGGTTAAACCCCATCGAGCCGGACCACACCATCCAGTGGGACAAGTCCATGTGTGTGAAGAACAGCACTGGAGTGGAGATCAAAAGGATCATGGCAAAAGCGTTTAAAAGTCCCTTGACTTCCCCACAGCAGACACAGGTACCTGTCACGCACCCCGGTCTCAGGTGATTTTTCAAACAAGCTATTACCTCGGATATTTTAGAAAGCTTGGATGGCTTCAGTTGATCTGTGTCTGGATTCAGGAAACACCGAGTACTTTAAATTGTGGAACCCCCAAGAGTTTTGGCTTGGGTTGGTAAGAGTAAGGGAGAAATCTTTGAACTTCGTAGCGTTGACTGGACATACTTACAGGTGGTTGATAAGTGGCATCAATGTTTTTCTGCATGGAAAAATATTCTTATAACAAAACTGTTCATGCTTCTCTGGAAGCTTTTGATAAGTAATTATTTCAGAAATGCCAACACCAATTTTTTTATCAAATTGAGGAAAGTACTACCCTTGATTTCAGTGGGGTTTTATGATAATCATTAGCTAGCAGTAATAAAACATCCTTTATTTGCAGAACTATTTTGACAAAAATAAACTTCAAATTGAGGTTTCTTTCTATTGGACAAGAAACGAAGGAAGGCTGAACTATCTTTTTTTTGTGTGTGTGTCCTTCCTCCCCACCACCCACTGATGAAAGATTATAAATGCCTTATTAAAGGTTTTCTGGGCACAGCTGCCTTTAGTAGAATTCTTAAAACTACATCTGCAATATCTTTCAGTAGAGATACTTAAATCTAAAGAGTTACCATTCTCCTGTAGCTAAGGTGTGTTATATCAGTTTCTTCAAGCAGTCATGTGAATAGTTAAAAAAACCCAACAAAACTCAAACAACAAACCTTCAGGTTTTGGTGTGGGTTTTTTTTCTTTTCTTTACAGCTCCTTGGAGAACTGGAAAAGGACCCCAAGCTCGTTTACCATATTGGTCTCACTCCTGCCAAGCTGCCAGACCTGGTGGAAAACAATCCTTTAGTAGCTATAGAGATGCTGCTGAAACTGATGCAGTCTAGTCAGATAACAGAGTATTTTTCAGTCTTGGTCAACATGGACATGTCTCTGCATTCAATGGAAGTCGTGAACCGGTGAGTCCCCCCCTCTCAGGTCTGGGAAGGTTTCCTGAAGCGTGTAAAATACAGGCATCTGCAGAGTGTTTAAGCCATTTGGGAGGCTTGACCATGGGGCTGTGTTCAGTCAGATACCTTCCAAAGGCTGCAGAAAGTAACAGGAATTAAAGAAACTAGTCAAATTTCAGTGAAGGAAGAGAGTCAGATTACCATTCCCTGCTCAGTTTCTCTGTGCCACTTGTGTTGTTTTGGTGTTTAATACAGTGTTATTAAGACTTGGCGTGCACCAGTTAATTGTGCAGAGGAAGAGTGCTGTGGGTGGGTAGCTGTCTGACTGCTGGACTGTGTAAGTCTGCTGCTTCTGTAAAGGCTTTACTTGCTTTTTGTGTAGCTCCTTATTGGTGGTGCCTGTAGTGAAGTCAAAACCCTCTTGTTTTAGTCCACGTTAACTTTGTAAAGTCAGCTGGGGGTTAGTAATAAAGAATTGAACCTCTGAGTTCAGGGAAAGCTGCCTATCTTTTAAGTTCTTTTACAGCAGTGCTATTTTAAAATATTAATGTAATATTAACAGCTTCCTATTAGGGGCAGCAAAATTGGTTAGCAGGGAAAAACTCCAAAAACTTCCCAGCAGAAAGATGTGATGGTGCAGGCATATCTATCACTTGTTTATACTTATTTATTGTCATATATAATTATTAGTGTGAATTATAAGAATTATTTATAACATGGTGTATTTTTACTATAGCAGGTGTGGTATGGTTTAGCATAGGATGGGAATGGTTGGACTTGATGATCTTCAAAGGTCTCTTCCAACCTGGTGATTCTGTGATAAAAAGCATGTTTCTTTTGTGCTCTGCAAGTTAATCTTTCACTTTCCCTGCTCCAAGAATGGAGAGGCTTCTTCAAAGAAAACATCATGTTCCTCTTTAGTATCAGCAGACTGTTTCTGCTTTGGAAAGAACGGGAAATACCTGTTGTGCTGTGGATAACTTCAGCTGGAGTTGATAATTACTAGAAAATAAGTTTAGCAAACTGTTTAACACGTTCAGCTCAGACCAGTATTTAAACTTGTTATCACTTTAGGGAGTGTGTCACTGCGATCTGTGAGGTGTCTAAGGTGTTACTCAGCCATCAGGTTCCTGGTTAATGCACGGGTTTCACTAGCACGTAGGAGTCCTGCGTCCCAGGAAGACACAGGTGTCCTTGCTGGTTTGCCAGATGACCAGTTAGTTACTGGGTGTGCACAGTGGTGTCGCTGTAGCGACTCTCGCTCCCTCTCGTGGATCATGATCTAGGGAGCTGATCTGTGTGAGCTAGGGAGCTGCTTTGGCAGGGGGGTTGGACCCGATCATCTCTCGAGGTCCCTTCCAACCCCTACGATTCTATGATCCAGTAGCTCTGACAAAGAATTCACGGTCTTACACCTAAAACTTGGCCTCCTCTCCAGCTTCTGTCACCTCTTTCCACTGAGGCAGCAGCTGTGTTTTGGGACAGCTATGGGGACATCCAGTAATGTTAATTTTGATCCTTCTTGAGGTGTGCTGGTGTAGAAGATAGAAGGCTAGAGGGGGACAGAGGGTGTTTGTTGTGAGAATCCTCCACAAAAAGCTAATGCTAACACAGTCAACCTGCTTGACTGCAGCTCATCTTCATGTGACTCAAGGCACATTGTTACACAGCCATCCTGCTTTGTGCCCTTGCCGTCTGCATTGGGAATAACTTCTGCACAGAGGCATATCTCATTTTGTTATGGGACTGCTAGCCCCTTCAGTAGAAAAACTCAGGCAGCTAATTCCCTGCAAGCCACACAAGTGTGTCTCTCTCACTTGCTTTCCTCAATTTTCTTGGCAATTACTGACCGGGAGCTACTGAACCGGCCGTGTTCAGCCGGTGTCTGCAGCAGGGTTGAATTGTGCCCTAAGTATCATTTGAGGAAAGAAACATTTCTGGAATAAATCCCTCCCTACTGGTGCAGACTGACGGCAGTTACTGCCCTGAGGTGTGGCAGACAATCACAACAGGGAGGGACGGTGGTGAGAGAAGAGCTTTTACTCCTGTCTGGGGGTAGCTACGCCACCAGTCAGTCAGGCATACTGGTTCTCCCACAGCCTAACTGCCATGGGAATAACGTCTCTCAAAAATCAGCGTCTTCCTGTTTGCACTGACAGTGAAATGAGACTGAAACTTGAAACTGAAATGTCTAAAACACACACCATTCGTCCTGCTGCTCCCCTTTTCCTTCTTTGAGATAGGACTGATAAGAGCTACTCTGATCAAGTTCTGTTTCACCTTGTGGCAGCTCTACATTTTGTGTGTGCTGTGAACCCAAGAGCAGCATTGCTTTTCAATGAAGAAACAGTGACAGCTCTAATGCTTTTAGTTGTCTCTAGGATTAAACCACAAATAAGCATGCTTTGCTTTTAACCCTTAAATACACTAATACTTTTCTTTGATGTAAGAGTTCTCCTGTAGTAAGAAACGCTTCTGAGATGATCGTACATCATTAGTCTCTTGTTAACACTTTCATTTAGTTGAGGTCTCTTGTATTTAAGCTCCAGATATTAATCTTGATTCAGCTCCTAGGACTAAAATTTGGATCCGAAAGAACTAAGGAAAACAATCTTTTGTGGTAACAAAGGAGTTCTTCTGGTTGTGTCCTAAAGGAAGGAGTTCAGCATCTAGATTCAGTGACTGAAATTCTAATAGGAATAAACAAAACTGTATTGCAGGAGGACACTGGTGCTTGGACTTGATGATAAGGGTTTCCAACTGATGACTGACTCATTTCTGTAGTATACAGCACCTGTTTGTAGGTGTGACAGATATACTGGAAACCCATTTAACTCTGCTTCTGCACAGTGCCAGAGTTTGGGACTTTCAGTGAAGACATTTAAATGATTAGAAATAGGTCTGTGGAAGCTGCCAGAGATCAGCTCTGTGTGACATGACTGGGAACAAGCTAGTACCACAGGTCTCACTCTGGTTTGCAGTGAAATCACTGGGTTTATGGCTTTGTAAACTACTGGGTGTTTTTCATTTGAACAGGCTTACTACTGCAGTTGACCTCCCACCTGAATTTATTCATCTGTATATCTCCAACTGTATCTCTACCTGTGAACAGATCAAAGACAAATACATGCAGGTGAGTATTTTAGTAAATTGATTAGGAGCAGGGTCCTGTATATTGCTCTGTGTAGGATGTGCTGAGACTGTGTAAGGCTGATAGCATTATGTTATTCTGGGGCACTGCTGCTTTATTTCAAAGGCTTTTTCCCCCCTAACACACTATGCAGTTTTCTGTAGTTTAACAGATGTTTCTTCACCCTTTTACGAGGCTTCACAGGTAACTACTGTTCTGTGTTGTGCTGTAAATGGAACACACTTCTCCCTGGAAAAATGGCAGCTTTATATGACTCAGGTCCTAACATGCAAACTGTCACTCAGTCTGCCTCCTCTTCACCCCCAGGATTAGATGTTTGCTTTCTGTCTAGTTTTAAGCTTCAGGTTTCTTTTCTGCACGAGTTGCCCACCACTTCCAGACCTTTAAGGCGATGTAACAAAACTCACCTTAAAGTCTTGCCCTTCAATCCTGACCTACAACAGCTGGCAGATCTCCTCAGAGACCTAAAAACCTCCTGTTTTCTGTCATCTTAACACCATACTATCTGCTTCCCAAGCCTGTCCTGCTTCCTCAGTACCAGCGTACAAGTTGTAGCCACTTGAAGGATCTTTTCCCCTGGGGAGGTCTCCACACTTCTGGTCTGCAAAGCCGTCTACGTGCTGTAGAAGTAATTCCTCCTATCTGAAACCCATCTGCTGGTTTCACCCAGTGCCCAGTAGAACTTGTTTGCTTGGATATGTCACTGGTGAAAAGCAGCTCCGTGCTTGGCTTACCCAAGACTCTGTGCTTATTGACCCAGCCCTGCCTCGGCTTCTTCCTCTCAGCAGTGAAGAACTGCAGCCTTGTCAGTCTCCTGCCACCAGGCAGCTCTTCCTTCCCCTTACACTTTTTTTTTTGTGTCACTGTCACTCTTTAGTTCCGTGTTACCCTTAAGCTGCCCGGATGAAAACACTGTGCAGCACACAGGGTATGGTTGCAACATGGGTTTTAGGTAGCAGCAAACCCCTACCCTGTCTTGCTCTCAGTACCCTTCCAGGTGATGGCTAACCATTTGTTACCTCTCATGGCTGCTGATGCTGCTCTGCTGTGGGGCTCTGCCAGATGCACGCAGCTGTCTTGATTTGGGACCCACTGGATGGCTGTGCCTGTTAATGTGGTAGCAGAGTAGGAACAGCAGCAGCGCTGGGTGCCAGCTGAGAGTATATCCACAGAGCAGGACACGCCGAGGGGCTGCTGAGGGCGTAGGGCAGCTGTGCTTCAGGCACACAGGGGATAAAACGGGTCAGGGAACTTGTGCTGGTCACAAAGTAGCAGGCAAAGCTTGTGATATCTGACATCTACTACCCTGTATGAAGCCTCACAGCAACTGAGACACAAGGTGCTTTGTTTGAAAAGCATGGTACACCACCACTCCTGTTGGAATTAAGAGGTAGGATCCTCAAGGGATTGGGACTCAGCCAGCGTCTTGCTGGCTGGACTTTCATTCTCCGTATCATGTTCCTCAATTACTGAAGCGACTCTTGTCACTAATTTGTGTCGCAGAGGAGCCATGGGATGCCTTTTGATTGCAGCAAAGAAAGTAACTTGTTCAGCTTCTGAATTCTCTTGGTATAGGTAGCAATTTTGCCATAGTAGGCTTTTGTTTGGGGCTTGTGGGGCAAAGTTTTGTTAGTGGTTGGGGGAGCTGCAGGGGTGGCTTTTGTAAAAAGCTGCTAGAAGCCCTGTTCCTGTAAAAAAAAAAAAAAAACCAAAAAAACCCCCTTGATATCTCATTTTCAGTGTCAGATGATCCAAAATACTTTGGACACCTGTTCTGTTGTGTCCCCTCAGTTCTGTCTGATAAGCATTGTTCACTTATATAGTGGCTTTTAGAGAGACGTTCAGGCTCAACTTTCTCACAGTGCGAAGTGTGAGACCACTTCAGTGGTGAAGGAAGATCTGCTTTTGCCCCTTAGGAAGGATGTACTCTGTGTAAAGCAGATGTTAGTGACATGTTTGTGCATGACAGATTGTGGGTGCCAGTTCTTAGGTATCTATTACCCCCCAGCATGCTTTTGCTCTGCAAGGTGTTACCTCAGCAGCCCTTAGTAAGGAGATACTCCATCTCCTGACTGGATTGGGTGAGAAATCTCAGCCTCCAGACCTGAGCTCTGAGGTCTCCCTGGTACTGTCTGTCCTCTCAAGGCAGAGCCTGAGGGTCATGTGGTGATTTGGCAGTTGAGCACTTCCCGCCAAGCACGTTCTGTTCTGTTGCTGTCACTTCCCATCTGAAAGGGCTTTACCATGTGGTGAGCAGGCGTGAAGCTTGTTGACTTTTCCTTTGTGGTGGTGGAGAAAACAAGACCACACAAGCCCCTAGTGATGGGATCAGCTTAAGCTACAGAGTCCCCCCTGACTTTAGTCAGTGATGACATAATAAAATAAATGAAGCACAGCGTGTAGGTGGATCTGGTGCTTCATTTGCACATTGAATTAATCTTGAGAAAGGTCTGTACTACTTGATACAGGTGAAGCAGAGGACTCTGCTCCTGAAGTACAGCAAGTGTGTGGAAGAGCAGGGGCAGCACATACCACGCTGGGGCCCAAGGTTATTTCTGAAGCTGAGTGCCAACTGTCCTTTAACTGATTTGGTTGCAAACAGATTAAGAAACCCTGTCTTCTGTTTCAGAACCGCCTGGTACGTCTGGTCTGTGTCTTTCTTCAGTCTCTGATCAGAAACAAAATCATTAATGTCCAGGACTTGTTCATAGAGGTGCAAGCCTTCTGCATCGAGTTCAGCCGGATACGAGAAGCAGCGGGACTCTTCCGCTTGCTGAAGACGCTGGACACCGGGGAGAATCCCTCAGAGACGAAAACATCAAAGTAAAACCACTGTGGCACTGGCAAAAAAACTCCCACCCCAGCCACCACTCTGTACCCATTCTTTGTATATTTTAAATCACCAGACTAGTGTGTTACATTATAAATACCATTTTCTGCGCTTACACAATAAATAATGTGTTTTTTCTGATACATATGCCTGTGTGTTCAGTGTGCTGTACTTGGCTGTGGGTTAAAAGCCCCTGTATGTCACATGCACATCCTGAACTCTGGGCTCTGCATCCAGCAAGAATGTACGTGACCCTTGCCATTTCACACCACACTCAAGCACTAATGTCACACGGTCTTTGTGTCCAAAACTGTATTTATAACTAAAATCAGTATCTGTGAAGGTAAGTAACTTGGCTTCTGTTGGCCTTTACTGCCTGAGACCTGCTGGAAGCAGGCTGCTTTCAGTAAGGGAATGTCTGCCTTGGTGTGTATATAAAAGCTTGAGGCTTGTCTTTACCTGGTAGAAGTGAAGTGCTGGAGACTAGGTTTACTACTATAGTACTTTCACTTACCAAGATCACTGACTTTTTCTGGAATACCAGTCTCCTGTGATTAGTAGTGCAACTGCAGTACTACACCTCTTTTGTGCTTGTAAGAGTGTTTCACAGCAGAAAAATGGTCCCATCCCTTCCCTAAGAGTCATGAGTCTTCTCACTTGGTAACTTGCATATGCAGTTGTTCTGTGGCTTCTACAGCGTATAGCTGGAGTACCACATAGTAGGTACCAGGTGTTGGGGGAACTGGAGAAGTATTACTTTAAGCTGGTAGTAGAACAGCTGCTGTTACTGAAGCCCTGAGACTGAAACAACTGGAAAAGCTAGCTAGTTCTAATTCAAAGCTGCTGGGTAAATGAAAGCTCTTTTAAATCTGCATCTCCTCCTCCATTTTTTATGAAGTAAAAGATCGATACTGCAATGTCAAGGTTCCCTTTTGGCTTTTTCTTGCCAAGTAATTTAAGTTGCTAAATTGCTTGGACTGAAAATCCCATCGATCTTTCATCTCTCACAGCACCACCTTTTGGTAAGAAGTCCTGTGAGAAGCGCTCTCCAGTCATCAGGGGTTAGACTCACACTTCTTACCAGAGTTAAGATGTATGATGCCAACTAAAGAAGCATTTATTTAAGGTCTGTTCCAATTGTAGACATGCCTTTAAAACCCAAAACACTTGCTTTAAGTCAGTGTGAGCAGCAACAGCTTAAGCTCAAGACTTGTGCCTGAGTAGATGTAAAGCATTAAACTCAAAAGTTGACTGACTTCTATGTACTAGTACCCCTCTTCAAAGGCATATTTGAGAAACCCACTTCATGTAGATCTCAGGCTTTTCTTTGGAACTTAGTGCAGGTTACCACAAAACACTGGGCTCCAGCAGAAGACTGATTACTGCTGCTTCAGGGCACTGTGATCTACCCCATGTAAAATAACTGAAGCCTGGCCAAAGCCCCAGGAGTTTGCTACTCTAAGCCCAGCTGTTCTGCTGCCTCTTCACACAATGTGCCTGAGTTGTACCAGCCTACAGCAACCCCCCCCCAGCCCTGGATTTGTCCTGTAACCAAACATTCTCAAGGAAGCTTAAAGGTTTTTCTCACTGGTGCTTCTGTAAAATGTTAATTTCATTCAGGCTGTGTGTGGCTGTAGTGCTTGTCAGGAGGGAAGGTGAGCCAAGCTTTCTCCAGTTTGTATTGGGCTTACATGGCAAGGTTGGGGTAGTGGGTGGGCTGCAGGGAGGCCCCTGCTGAGGGCACATGGCATCTACCTTGTGCCAAAGCTAGCTAGTGCTGGTGGCACCTCTGTGCTAACCCCAGAGTCTGTATCCCAGGGAGAAGATCCACACTGGAGCACTTAAAGAAGCACAGCCCCAGGGAGGGAGGTGATGGAGCAGGAGAGCAGCAGAGACCAATTGCAACCTTTCTGGCCCTACCACCATGCACAGGGAAGGGAGAGGTAGAAGAGGCAGAAGTGAGTTCAAGGATAGCATTCATTCTGTTCTCATTTCTCACTTCTCACTTCCTATTTTGAAAAGGCAACAAAATAGTTTTAATCTTCATCTGTGACAGGAACTGGCAACTATTTCTTATCTTGGCCCATAACTTCTTCCATGTGATTTTCTCACCCCTGCACTATGGAGGAGGGGGAGTGAGAACAGCAGCGAGCCAAGGTTACCCCACCCCATTCCCCCCAGGTTACTGGGTACAGAAGGAGAATTCTCTGCTGCCCAGTGTGACAGTAACATCATTCTGTGCTACGCTTGCTCTCTCAGTGTCTCAAAGATACAGAACCCTCAAGCGTCTCAGGCGTTGCTTTTCCAACAGTCTGTATAATTTATTATGGAATCTGAGCTTTTAGCCATGAAGTTACAACAACAATGCATAACGTGACATTCTTACAGTTGTACATACACAATGGAAGAGACTCAGCCCCGTGCTTAACCCAAACAATGCAACCAAGTCAGCACAAGGTTACCCTAAGAGACACGCAACTGTAAACAGCTGCTGGCAGACCAGCGAGTTCAAATGGTTCTTTGCAGCAGAAGTAACTGGCTTCAAAGTTTTGGCCTTAAGCTTCGGACTAACAAAACAATGGGAACCCAAATTACCTTCTGAATTCAGAAGGACACACTCGTTTCAAAACACAGTATTACCACTACCATGTTTCAGGTGGTGAAAAGTAGCTTGAGATCCAATGGAAGTACAGTGGACATTTTCCAGGCAATGCATTCTTCACACAAATACATGCAATTATAGAGACATTCTACTTGTAAAACTTCCTCAAATCAAGTTTTGCAATACAGCAGGATAGCTGAGGAGAGAGATCAGGACCCATACTGAACAAAAACAAAAGCCTTCAGCTTGATTTGTGCATGTTTAATCTAAAATTCCAATTCCCAAATCTTCACGTATCACCTATGAGAGAAAAGAACACATCTAGTCAAAAAATCAATCTCAAGGACAGATGACATTACAATTTTTACAGCCATTCAGGTTTTAGAAAGATATATATATAAAATATAGCTTAAGTGGCAGAAAATGGCCTCAAGTTATCCCAAAGCAGGTTCAGATCACAGAATCACAAAGTCGGAAAAGACCTTTAAAGCTGAGTCCAAACCTGCCTGTCCTCTGCTAAACTGTATCTCTTAAGTAGCTGATCTACCCCTCTTTTAAACACACCCAGGGTCCATGCCCCAACCCCCTCCCTGGGCAGCCTGTTCCAGGCCCTGACAACTCTTTCAGTGAAGAACTTTTTCCTAACATCTAATCTGACCCTGAATTAGACATTAGGAAGAAGTTCTTCACCCAGCGTGTTATCGGGCATTGGAACAGGCTGCCCAGGGAGGTGCCTGAGTCACTGACCCTGGATATGTTTAAAAGTGGGGCAGATGATGTGCTCAGGGATATGGCTTAGTACAGGACAGGTACTGTTGGACTCAATCTCAAAGGTCTCTTCCAACCCTAGTGATTCTGTGTGAAATTAAATCTGAATTTGTTTATCACTCAATCTTAATGCAAGACAGAACAAAGTACACAGTGAGAAAAGGAAACTGGGGAGGCCCATTCTCTCTCTCCTTGCAACAAGCCGCTATTAAATCAGTTCAACTCACCCTGGGAGGTCTCACCCAGCCTGGTGGGAGAAGGGAGACAGACAACAGACTCTTCTCAAGCTGCCAACACAATCTGATTCACCCAGCAGCCAACACCAAGAACCCCATTCCCCCCAGGTTAACCCGAGGAGGCACTGCCAGCTGACTCCTCTACTACCCTTCAGTTCCGCCTCTGTACAGAGGGCTTCAGTCAGGGCACTGTCACCAATCTTCACCCAGCACAGCAGCACTGCCATCAGTGCCAAGTGCTGAAAACCAAAGCTACACAGGCAACCTCTCCACTCAAAAAACACCTGGACAAAAACACCCAGCACCCAACAAAGAACACAAAAAGCAACACCATCCCCCCTGCCCCAAACACCTCCCTATCCATCACCACAACATCATCATTACTGACTTGACTCAGGGCACTGAAGGTTCTGTTGAGCAAGAGCTCCCTGTGTCACTGAACACTCGGGATGCTGGTGTGCAATAAAAACACACCTTTATTAAACATGGTGGGAACTACTGGAAAACATAGTCCACAAATTCAGAAGGCCACTCTTCGCCTTTGGGGTATACTCTGAAGGTACAGCAAGTATTGGTAACAGCAGTCACCTGTCCAGACCTGCCTAGTCATGAGAAGACTGCTTTCACAGGGCTATCTTATCAGCCCAGCCTGTTGTGTCTTATCTGTTGCCATCACAATGTGAAACCAAAACCTTTCACTTCTGTCTGAGCTCATCAGCATCTGGAAGTGCAGATACTTCCTTTGCCTCAGACACCCATAGAACAGGGACAACCATCGCTGTGTGCTTGCTGGACTCCTCTCTGTACCACTACTACTAGCTAGTCTTGAAGAAACCTTAGCAGGCCAGGCAGAGAAATCAGGAAGACCACTCCTGAATCAAGTACTGACAGGGGAGAGAAGAAAAACACCTGTACCTTTGCATGCCTGACCAAGGTGTCACAATGGCATCTCTCTGTGACAGTTACACCCTGGCACAGGCCCAGAACTCCCAGAGCACTAACAGCCCAGCTTTGGCAGAAATATACCAGTGCCCGATTCATTAAGTGGGCACGGATTAAAAGCCTTCCTTCTGCAGTTGAATCATGCTACAACTCCTCTGGCATACCTCCAGAACCTAGCACTAATTACTGGCAACAGGTTACTGGACTGCTTTCACTCAGGGGGGGTGAGGGGCACGGGGGAGGAGTTACTGCTATCTAATCAAACTTCCACAGTATACACAACCTCCTCCAAGCATTGCTTACAGCCAAAGAATCCAGTCTAGGGGCAATTAGTAAAAGAAACCCACAATTCTCTAGTAAAATTGGTACTGCAAGCAACTAAACTCATGATTGATATGCATTTAGATCTGAAATGGTCACAGTCTGGGTTTGCTTGCTATCAAGTGTGAAAGCTGAAGCTGCTTTAAAGTTATTTATGATCAAATTTATTCTCCAATTAAAATAAATTCTCATTTACTGATAACCCGAGACTTCTGAAGAGAGAGGGCCTCTAGCCTCCCTTTAAACACCAGTCTATTTTGACATGTTCACAGCTCCTTTTTACCACTACCTGAACCCCACAGGTTTTCTCCCCATCAGTGCCACTGAACTAGCCAAGCTATACCAATGAGCACAACACCAACAGCGCTCAGCCCATGACAACAGCAGCACCCCTTAGCCCTGGCTTGGGATCTTCCCCACCCAATTCATTCAGCATGGCCATTGCTGGGGGGTGTCTGTTTCCTGTGGGTGCTGTGTGTGTTAGCTTTGTGTACCCGTACCCCATGAATGCCTCCGAGCAAGAAACCCTCTGCAGAATCCGACAGAGAGATGGAGGTCTCTGAGAGGTTCCTGTATGTTTTATGAGAAGGAGATGGGGTTGGGGGCAGAGGGAACCCACACCACACACAGCACGGGCTCCCACATTAGGCAGGACATAGCCTAAGCAGAAGAGTTAGATGAAAGAGTCTCCAAAGGGTAGGGAAGGGAGTCACAAGGCACCTACCCTGCAGAAACACCCCACTGCAGAGATAGACACACTAGTTCTGACCTTCACATAAACTCTTGGTAGTTCAAGTGCCAGACATCAGAAACACCAGTTTGATCCCACACAGCAGGGCCAGATCAGCTAAGTCTGGGAACCTGCATGTACCTATAAGCTGCTTCCACCTGTTCACTCTGAAAGCCACCAGTTTGAGTTACAAGAGTGTGTGCTAAGCTTCACATTTCTAATTCTCTTGCTTTTGATTTAAGCTCCATCCCCTGTCTCTCTCCTGTCCTGTCCTTTTCAGTGTGTCACTTTTTGCTGACACCTGTCAGCTTTCCGGCTGAGGTCAGACTAACGATTCGCTTCAAAGGGTTTTTGTCACTGTGCTCCCAAGGAGAGCAAACTGCTTGCAGGAGGCACTTCAATTCGGCCTTTTTTGTCATCATTCCTCAGCAGCACAACTGGCCTTACCAGACCTAACTGTATCAAAGTCAGCTGTGCACAAAGAAATCAACTGGACTGAAGCAACTGTAACTACTCTTGTGAAAGGCTGAAATGAAACTGCTGCAGTGCCAGCATCAGAAACGTACTCCTAGAAATCTTCACTCAGGCGCTGCTCTGCACCCATTTCTTAGTTTGCTGGTTCTATTTAGCTCTCCTTCCAGCTTTCTGCCAGATCTCAGCTTTGGTTCTCGAGAAAAGTACATAGGTATTACACAAAAGCTGAAGCACTCACCACATTTCTCCCCTCCAGCTTGAATATTGTGCTGCAGGTATCAGCAAGACACAATCCACAGACTGACGAGACTTCTCTTGGCAACGCCTTCTGGTTCCTCCTTGAGCTAGAGTTTAAACCCTCTCAACGTTTACTACACCAATGTTCAGTTTTGTGTTAAGGAAGAGGGAGAAGACTTAGATTGTAATATCGAAGAGACAGTTAAAAAGGCAGTTCTGGAAATGTTGACGAGCTTCTTTTGGAGACATCCACGTCCCGAGACGTTGGTTTGGTTGAGTTGTGGGTTGGTTTTCATTTGTTCAGTGTTGGAGACGGTCGGTCAGCCGTGTTTCCATTCTCATGTGCTTCTTGTAAGATAAAGGCATCACAAAAACTTGCATCTGCTGGTGACATCAGAACTACAACCTGACAATTCTCCAGTAAACCTAAAAGTTACACTCCTACAGGGAAGAGGCAGATTATTTTTGTTTTTAAATTAGGCATTAACAGGAGTATTTTGAAGGAAATTTAGGGTGAAACATCTGCTCTGCGAAGTAGAAGTTCAGATTATATTTCCCCAGCTGAAACCTCTGTCATTTCTGGAACATTCATTCTAAAATTAAAAAAAGTTATTGCTTCTATTGAAGCTCAATATAAGTTAGAAAAAGAATTGCATATTTTCTTAAAAACATTCCAAATATACATCTTAAACCCAAAAATGCACTCTAAAACAAACGTCTAGTAAAAGACACCGTTTTAAGCAACCTATAGGAACAGCTTTACAAAAGAAAACTGAGGAATGTCGCGTATTATAACATGACAACGCTAAGATCCTAAACCACTTAACACTCTTATTAATAAAAGTAGTGTTTTAAATATATGTATTTCTTTACAAAACAGTTTAGCAATTCCTTATACCGCTTACAGTATATAAATATTTGAATAAGAGGTCATAGTGGGAGATGCCAGGATTTATGTTTACTCTCAGATGCTTCAGGTTTCTTAAGTGTTTTGCTATAAGGCACAATACTGCTAATCTAAAAGAAAGGAATAAAAGCTAGTGGCAAACCCAGTCAAAACTCCTATTGTGGATTATCTAAGAGAAGGATTCCAGCATCTCCATGCAAAGGAAAAGGAGGAAAAAAAAAAACCAAACAATGAAACAAAACCCAAATTTTGTAGCTCCTAAGAAACTGTTGCAATTTGTACATGAAGTGGGACGGGATGGGAGCAGGAAGGAGGAGGAATTAAGTAAATTCTTATAAATAGACTAATAAATATATTTTAACCATAATTAGCCCTTTACCTCTGTTCTACTGAGTTTAAGATTGAAAGAGGTAACCAGTGTGCATATACCTAAGTAAGTCTACATGCTCAGCACGTGAAGACCGCCTAGCACAACCTATTACTGCCAAATTCAGTACAAAAGTTATTGAGATGAAGAAAGTCTCCTTTTCTCTCAGCATCCACCCCGAGTAGAACACGTTACAAGATCAAATGAGTATCTGCTTCACGTAAGGAGAGTTGCAACTAGTGATCTTCTTCATTGCAAAAAGGAAAAAAAATAATAAAAGAAAAGGATATGCAACATACCCACAACATCATTTGCTTCCTTCAAGGTTAGATTATGTCTTTTCTAAGAATATCCATCTCCAATTACAACAGATCAGAACTTTCAGAGCTTTTTAATAGTTGTAGTCTTGTAAGTGTTCTCCGTGTGTACATACTGAATGTAAATAGTGCATCCAAAATATTTACCCATTAGACGTTCTACATTGTTTTCACTGCCTAGTCTTCATCTTTGTTACAGCCCTCTGGAACACAATGACATTGTAACAATGCTTACAGAAAAAGGGTTATTGCATCTTTTTTTTTGTTTTAGGATGAGACATCCAGAGGAGATTTTATAAAATCCTCCTGTGTACAAAATTCTTAGTTATTAGCCCTTTTGGAACACCAGCTAGAAAAGTTTGAAAGGTAAAATAATTTACATTGTTATTTTTTCCATTAACTAGACAAAAGTCCAGACTACTTAAATAAAAAATAATAGTTCTTCAACAGTCTATTCAAGGTATCTTCCATGAAGCAGTTCAGTGGGAGTTTCCATTAGATAGATGTTCTCCGTGCCGGTTATTACTGACATCCACATCTAGAAGCCGGGAATCAGAATAAAAATTGTTTGTCCATTTACCATTTCAAGATGCTTTATCTGCCACATTACTCCAAACTCTGGCAACAAATTTCATATTTATATATACACCTCAGGTTCTCAAGCTCCTCTGGGTAAGTAACCCTCCTAACTCACTGTTTACATCTTACCCCCCTGCCCCAAGACCAGTTTTTCCTCCAGCTTGACACAATTCTCTCAAAATCTACCTGTTAGTGTATTGAGTGACACCACTCAGCTGGGTCCCCACCACAACAGCACTAACATCACTTGGGGAACGGCTTCTTCTCATGCCATGAATGGCATTTGGGATTCTCAAGCGGCGAGAAACTGAACCGTGACTTACCAAGTAGCGCTGTGGTTTCACCTGCGTCCTCTTTCAGACTGGTGCACTGCAACACAGACTCGTTGGTGGAGGAAGCTGACAACTCACTGACTTCGTTTCTGTCATCATCCTGCAGAGCGATGCTCAGGCTCCCCACTGAAACGCTGCCGCTGATCGATTCGGGTATCGGGACTTCAAGTACGTCTTCGGGGTCCCCCTGTAAAATTGAAGACATTTAGCTGACACTTCTCTCTACCATTGGGCATCGACGTTTCTCCATGTTACCACTCTGTTACCCCACCTTCTGGGGAAAAAAGGCCCTTTTGTGGGGGGGGCCTGTTATCTATGCACCCAGGAGTAGTGCTGAGCAGCGTTTACTTCCCATGGTACTGCCTGACTGCAGGGAAAGCAAGCCAAGCCAAAGAGAAGCCACTTCTTCAGAGCCACCCCAAGGCAGAGAGCAGCAACAGGAGTCGTCACCCCAGCCAGCCTCTCAGGTGGAGTATTTCAACCGCGCCCAACAGTACTGCCACAGCCTGGTTAGGGGCACGCTGAACACATCCAAAGTCCTCACTGAACAAACCTATTGATCCTTTATGAGTTTGTGGAAGCCTCTGGTTTTCACTGCAGTAGTTGGGCAAGCTTAGGCTTTTTTTTTTTTTCCCCTTTTCCCCTGGATGAGCAAACTTTTGACATCAGAACAAAACTCCCTCCTCCTCTACCCGCAGCCTAGCTTTAAGCCTGTTCCAAAAATGCAAATATGCTGGCTTGTCACTTTGCAGGAACAAAACATCTGCAGCACAGGCAAAGGAAATTTATTTCACCTATTGTGTAGCACGAGCTATTTCTGATCCATTCTGAAGGTTAATTAGAAGTCCTACACGCACAATTCTGTTCCTAAAATTAAACAGACTACCTTCACTAAGCCACTGATACACTGACATTATTTATACATAAGCAAGCAGCTGCAGTACAAGTAGCTATTCTGTGGGCTTCAGGACTGTATTCTTCCCCTCCTCAAACAATCAGCAAAGGCCCATCTTAAGATGTATGAAAATCTAGGCTGGTTCTTTCTTTCTTTAGCACCAAAGCAGCATATTTTAAAATATACTTAATTTTAAAATAAGCTACAGAACTGCTACAATTGAACATAAGATGCATGTGACACTGATCCCTACATGTGTGGGCAGGGGGGGGGCACAGACATGATTTTGGTTTTCAAAACTTTGGCAGTTGAAGCAGCACTGGAATTACAAGATTCAACAATGCTTTACCAAATCAGTCAGACATGCTGAACTGCAGCTCTTTTTCTTGTAAGAAAGAGCATACTGCAGAACTAGAGCACCGAAGTCTGCTCTTCACAAAAGAAAAGCCAGGTAACAGGATTTAGTGCCTCCCTTCAGCCCAAGGCACTTAAATTTTTAAGCATCTGAAGTATTTATTTTCTGCAAAACCGAACTGGCTTTTCAGCCTCTTTGCAGAAGGTTTTGGAGATCTCTATAATAAAGGCTGCACGTTCTTGCCTGGAGTTATGTCACTCAGCGAGCACGCTGCTGAAAGCAGCTGCCTTGCTCTTCGTGCTTTTTTCCTCCTCACACCAGTAAAAAAAGAAATTCACACAACCACTCTACAAACTAGCTCAGGCAATCTGGATCAGGCTGAAAACTAAGATAAGGGAAAAAAAATCTGGATTATCAATGCATAAGCGGGAAACATTTCCCTTATTCCATTAAAAAAAAAAAAAGAACCAGGTTCCTGTATTTAATATATTCCCATTCAACCTGCTTTCCAACATTCATTTTGCCTAACAAGCAAAGGAAGTATTACTCCTCCTCATTAGGCTTGGTATCAGTATCCTCTGCAACAGCATGAATTCAAGGAATAAAAGCATCCTGAAGGTTCTAGTATTTCTGCTTGCAGCCTGCGTGCAAAAGGATACATCCTTCTGCACATAACATGAGTTACATCAGCTCCAAGAACTGAAAGCAAGCAAAAGAAAAGCAGCAAGCTGCTAACATAACCCCATTAGAGTAATAATAGCTACTGCACACGACAAAGACTGCGACTCTTGGGTAAAGGCTGGCTTAACAGACAGAAGCACCACAGTCTGTAGATATATTACCCAGCAAGAGTACTGCTGCCTGTGACAGAACAAGGTAATTCGTAAAAGTCTTCCACAGACCTGCTAAGTCTCTGCAGGGAAAGAAGAGAGAAGCTAGGCAAAATGCAGACCTAGTCTATGAAAGGCAGGTCCCTGAAACCAAAGAACACCCCTGTTTTCTAAAGATCTCATTAGGTCAGTAGAAGAGAGAAGAGAGAGGTACATTCACGCCTGTGGCATTTTAGTGGAACTCAAGACTATTTATCAACAGTGACCGAGTAACCTACCGCATGTGTCTTCATCTCTCTTTTCTGGTGCTGTCAGAAAGAAATGAGAGCACATCATTTTCTCTACTTAACCAATTTCTGGTGAATGTCTTTAGGAAGTAGTGGCTCATTTACAGGGATAAAACACTGGGCATATGTGGAAGATGACAAACACTCTAGAAGAAAAACTGTAATTTCTCCCTTTGAATTGCAGTTCTCAACAAGATTTAAAGTATATGCTCTGGACCTACTGAATTAAATTATATTTTTGCAGTTTGGGCAAACTGCCTTGCCTCTGCTAACTCAACTTCCTTACTACCCTCAGCTGGAGACAGGGAAAAAAAAGTTGGTTACCACAGAAGAGTACAGAGAGGATTCATAAGCTGCTCAATACACCGTTTAGGCTCTTACCCATTAAATTCCCTTATTTTTCTGGTTCTCACTGAATTACTCTTGCATCTTTGCCCAGCTTCTTCAGTCTCATCAAGTAACAACTGTTCTCATTCTGAACAGTCACATGAAGTCTTGCCTCCCATACTGTACTTGTACCTTGAAGGTTAAAGTAAGTGTGCAACATACCCAGTATCCCAAAGCTTTGATAACGTCTAGTTTACACATTGGACAGGTTCGGTGGTCCAAAAGCCAAGGGTCAATGCACGTTCTGTGGAAGATGTGCCTAAAGAAAAGAAATGCCCTTTAGAACTCAGCATGAAAGCCACGCTGGTTTTGGCTGGGATAGAGTTATTTCTTCACAGGAAGGAGCCTGTGCTTTGGATTTGTGCTGGAAACAAGTGTTCATAACACAGGGATGGTTTTGTTCTTGCTGAGCAGCGCTTACACACAGTCAAGGCCTTCTCTGCTTCTCACCCCACCAAGTGAGCAGGGTGGGGGCACACAAGGAGTTGGGAGAGGACACAGGCAGCTGACCCAAGGGATATCCATACCATATGACATCATGCTCAGCTTATACAGCCGGGGGAAGGGGAGAAGTTGGGGACATTCAGAATGATAGTGTTTTCCTGGGGATGGCTGAACACCTGCCTGCCCCAGGGAAGTGGGGAATTAATTCTTTGCTTTGTTTGCACTCGTGACTCTTGTTTTGCCCATACAACTGTCTTAATCTCAACCCACAAGTTCTCACTTTTACTAACACAATTCTCTCACCCATCCTGCTGGGGAAGCAGGCAAGCAGCTGCGTGGGGCCAGGCTGCTGCTGGGGTTAAACCACAACAGAGGTATCACGAAAGCCACACACTAGTCCTTCGATCCATACCCAAGCTGCTATGTTAAACACTCACCCCATGCCTCTATAACCCTGACAATTAGGAACTGCTCGTTTTACTAGGACAGACATAACAGTAAGTTCTGAAAGCATCTTTTTTCATGCTAGCTTTCTGATGTAAGAGATGTTACCAGCCTCAAGGACACCACAGAAATACCAGTTCAACAGTGTACTTCTAACTTAATAGTAGGGAGGCTCTGCTTAACTCCCACACTTCTCCCAGTTGCTCCTTTTTCCCTGCATAAACACAAAGTGCTACACGGTCTCCTGGTGCCCTGCAGCATGTAAGATGCCTACAAATGTCACAGCTTCAGCTCTGCCACCAGTGTTTCAGAAGACTTTCCAGGAATCTCATCAGGTGTTTCTTAGGGGAAACGTGCTCAGGAGGAAAGAATAAAGACAGCAACTTACTTGCATGGCAGAATTCGGACAGTGTCTCTCAGTTTATAGTTCTCAATGCACACAGCACAGTTTTCCACATCAACATCTAAACCCTAAAGATGACAACACATTTAAATGCATTACTCCACAATCCATTCATTAAATACATGAATCCACATTTCATTACTGAGTAAGTTTTATGTAACAGCTAGCTTCACAGAACATAAAATATATTAAGTGGTTCAGCAAACAAAAATATCTCCCTCATTTAATTCAAGATTCCATGAAGAGGTTATTTGATCAAGTGATACCAAGTGCTAAAAGCAGACTAACTTTTTCTTATTTAAATAGCCTTAAGTGATTTGCTAAGTCTCAAGCATTGGCTTTGCTCACAGGAACACAACAGAAATTCAGTTCAAAGTACTATAAAACAAAGGCATTTTAAAAGGGGCCAACTTAGATGAAAGTGCATAATCTAAGTCTTAACAGACGGTCCCAAAGACCTGCAAGTACATAAGCAGGACAAGATTCTTGGGGTTGAGTACTGCAAATCCCTTCTTCCCCATTTTTTTTTTTTTTATACCATATCCTAGCAGATATCCCATGGTAGCTAGAAGAAAGGTGAAGTATGGAAAATTTGGGATGGTTTTGAAACTTCTCTGTAAGCTCACACCAGACAGCTGAAAACCAGTATTTCCCCACCTCAATTTATTTGTTTCTACACGTTAAATATCTTTCCTAACAGGTCTTACTGCTTTCTTGAAGCTATGCTTATAGCTGCAGTGCAAATACGATCGATATCTCCAGACAAAAGAAACAGTTCAATATTAATTGGGCTGTACAAGACATAAGTATTAGATGAACAGAGAGCATTCCCATTTATCCCTCACAAAATAAGTATTTTATGTTTACTGCTTATTGAAGCACTTCATTTTCATTACCACAAAGAAATGAATCAGTACTGCAAGCAAACTTCAAGTTCAAGGCAAACTGAACTTGCATGCTATCCTCCTTTGCATGCTATCAACTTACATAATTAATGCCTTAAATTCCCAAGTAAATGAAATTAAGACTTTTTTACATATAAGCAAATATTTATTCTATAACAAATTGGGTTTTATTCTGTACAAGAGAGAAAGACCCAGCATACTGTATGTAGCACATACCCAAAGGAGTGTCCATTTTACAATAATCCCATAAGCTTCTCAGCAAAGATCTACATGATAGCAAGTGTACTTTTAAAATATTGACCTATTTTTAGTTAAATACGTCAACCACAAGTCAAGTCATAATGAAAGTCTGTACTGTTGTCACAATAAAATGGCTGAAAGGAAGTATTTAAAGAAAAAAAAATATGCATGTTTACAGAGTAGATGGGACTGTATTTCCAGATAAATTTACATTGGTTCATGAAAGTACCTCTGCATCAAGTTAAATTTGTTGATAGGAAGCTGATTCAAATCATATTAAAAGACACGATTTACCAAGCAGAAAACCTCTACTTTGAGAGATTTTAATCTAATCTCACTCTACTTTAACTAAGATGGCATTCAGTTACAAACAACATACTACGACACTTCAATTCCCCCATTTTATTTATTTTAGTCAAGCCTATATTGATAGGAAGGAACCACCTGCTACACTGCAAAAATATCATAATTCAAATACTTTAGTACTTTACTGAACATCAAGCTAAAAGCAGTTAACAGCTTCCTGGTGGTTCCCACCATAGGTTTCATCATGACCCTTTTGCATCCACTGCTTCCTATGCTGATGCTCTGCTTTGATACCGCTTTACACAAGTTTTGCTTCAATTTCGCCTTTCTTGCTCTCTGATCTCACCATTGTGTGAGCAGAAGTACAAACACCCCTCTGTTCACAGCCTGAAACAGATTACTTTTTGATGGAATTTAGAATATAATTAAAAAGACAGAAATTGTGGTAAAACACTACTTAAAAATGCTGAATGCATTTGAGGAAATGAGGCGAGTTCAAAGGCAGCCGGGTGCTTTTCGTTTCCAAACTGGTTTACGGCATGAAGGAGACTTTCTGACCTGAGCCCAACAGCTTCTGCTGAGCCACGGCGTTTAAACTTCTTACACATAAATGTCCTTTCTCACCTTCATTTCATTCATGGATTAAAAAACTAATCCTTGTTTTTCATCTCTGAGCAGATCAGTCCGTAAGGCAAATAAGGGTGGGAAAAAATGTCAATGTAGTAGCTGCAGTTTAGCCAAACTGATTTACCATCTGGGATCACAGTTGCCTCAAACTCTTGACTAAAATAATACTTTCAAAACCTTGGCTTTTTTAACTTCCTCTAATCTAATACAGCCATGAGTTCAGGCTACATGCTGTCCAAGATAACTTTTTGAAAGCTGTTTTAATTTTTAAAATAGCTTCAATACATAGAAATGTATGTCTAAAAAATTTACGCTTCAAGTAGATCCATACAGCTCCTTTAATGCATTGTATGCCAAAAGATGAAGCAAGTGCTTCATTTTCCAAAGCTTTTTAGATTTCTAAGACCTTCAGATCAATAAAATAAAAAAGATGGATGTTCTTTTATGAAAACAAAGCATTACATCAGCTCTAAGAACTGCGCAATCGATCGGTCCTAGGAAGTATTTTGCAATCCACTTGTTGATGTTTTCAAGTGCTGGTAAGATATCAGTGCTTCCCCATCTCTACAGTATCAGCCCTGTAGTCTCCTACAAGGTTCTGTATAACCAGGTAGTACTTGCAACAAAACAGCCTCACATTTTAAGTAGCTCAGATTTGACTCTTCATTTTTAAGCCTGGCCTTCTACGCAAAGGTGCTAAAGTGAGCCTAAAATTCTAAGGGTCACCCTGCAACTACACTGTGAGAATTTTAGTTTAAATTCTATGAAGGCATTACACCAACTTCTAAATTGTACAGCACCAATCATAGCCACTGAATTACCTTGTCTCCACGTTTCACAGTATGCAGCTGAAGCTGGCTGATTGCTTTCTTGGTTTCTTTCCTGTGTCCCTTGAAAAAAGATTTTAAATATTAGTACGTGAGTTAACTCTTAAGAGTTACATTTCACAACTTTCAAATACTTCCCATGCAGATTACTACGGCTTCTGAACGCACTGAAAGATTCATCTCTGGCAGGCTAATTTGTTCACAAGCTACCCCCAGCCACCCAATGCTGAAGAACTGCAAGGTTTGCATTCTTGGGGCACAGCAGCAAACATCATCTGTGAGCATCATGCTCTCACAATGAACTCGACCAGTGCAGAACTACGGGGACAGAGTTGACATACACATCCTCATAACACGACCGCCAGCGCTGAGAGCCTTCCCACACAGGAAAACTGACCCTAGTTCTGGCTTTAAAGGTATGGGAGCTGAAGCAACAGCTGTATAACCAGCTGTTCTGGCTGGGCGAGCCCCTGAGCCAGCAGCACTGTAGGCTTTGCACAAGCAGGAGGGAAGGTGGAATCCTGCCGGGCAGCCCACAGCTGGCCACCGGGTCAAAAGGCTGCGGCAGCTCCGAGCGCTTCCCCCTGGGTTAAACACAGCCTCACACATTACACAAAGCTTCACACTGAAAGGGCACATTATGCAGAGGAGGGAGACAGGAGGAAGGCTTAGCAGACATGAGAAACCATATTGGGCTTCTATACAGGAACAGTCCTGATTATGCACAGAGGGGAGGCAAGAGAAGAAAGCAGTACTGTGCTCTGAGACAAAGCGCTGGCTACTGCTAGAAACCGAGAACCTCAACACTCCCAATTAACAGATGTTGATCTGTCTAGCAGTGACCCTCACTGATGAAATACCAGAGAGGGATAAAAGAAAACCATAATGGCAGCTTTTCTCTGAAATGGTAATTACAGTGACTCATACCATTTTACAAACTTGTAGGATTGAAAATTGCGACTTTTGTACTTTTTGTGATGTTAAAAAGAATTAGTCTGAAAGTTCTCTCAGGAATGGACAACCACCAGCAGCAGCCTATTCCACCTTCTGTATCATCCCAGGGTTTTCTGCAGAGTCCTGTTTCATCTTCAGTAGCACGAAGCTCTTCCGAGGATTTACTGCTGAACTGATGTTAGAGTAAGTCTTTGAACACCACCTTTCCCCTTCACTTAGCAGCTACTCAGTAACTTACTTTATTAAAGCATGGTGTACTCAACTCCCAAATTTTCATTCCACTGAAGTCAATAAGCCAAGCAAAATAACATTCCGGTCAGAAAAGTGGCTTAAAATTCTTTTCAGGTTTCTAATTGTAGATCTTCAGCAAGATATTCACAGTATTCTCAAACTTTGCATGGTTTTATACACTTTTATTTTCAATGGCCTTTAAAAAAGAAGAGTTGAGGAACAGCGGCACGACCACTATTAAATTGCTACACGATTTCATGTAAGAAGCAGCTACATGACAAGCCCAATGGCAAAATCTATTACAAGTTTGTGGTCCATATTTCTGGGAAGCATAACATTTAACCTAAAAAATGCTCTTAAAAGTACTTACAGAGCATTTGAACTTCCCTTGGCATTAATCATCTGTCCTGCTTTTTGGCTGGGATAATGTCAACTTTCACAAGAAGCTGACAAGGAACACAGCCAGGACAGCTGACCCAAACTCACCAAAGGGATGCATCATACAGCATCATGCTCTGGATATAAAGGGAGCTGGCATGGGACAACCAATTGATGCTTAGGGACATGCTGGGCATTGGGCTTGGACAGTAACCAAACTGCACTATCTGCTGCTTTATATATTCTAATAAGTACTGTTATTTTCCACTTCCTTTGCTATCCCAGCAAATCGTCCTTACCCCAACCCAGAAGTTGTACCTTTTCCTTCCAATTCTCCTCTACATCCCACCAGGGAGAGGAGTGAGCAAGCAGCAGCTACCAGCTGGGAAACTGTTACAGCCCTTTTTGGTGCCAAACTTGGACACAAAGAGTTGAGATAAGTACAGATCTGTCCAGAACATGTTAAACCAAAGTTGTTACATGAATTTGTTATATTAGGTGAATAGTTGCTAGTCACAACGGTGGTACCACAAACCCTTACTTTGTGGTATGTATATTCCCTGCAGCATTGTTCATCACCTCTGGGAGAGGGGGGTGGGATTTTCATTTTGCTATACTGTGTGATATTGACTTATGATACAGTATCATCACTGGTCATGAGGTTATGCTGGCATTTGTACGTGGCATTGCTGTTATGCCTGTATTCAGATGACATCTCTTGGAATTCATTAATAATCAGAGCAAATCAATAGGCAGGACAGAAGAGGATACTTTCTCCCATTCTTTTACCATCCCTTTTCTCCTCACGCTACACACCACAAGGGACCCTGGGGTTTTATCTGCAGGACCACTGAGAGCAAATGAATAAATGGGATAGAAAACCCACCTCGGCCCTAAAGACATGACTACATGAGTTGCAAGGAGAGAATCAGAAAAAGAGATTCTTCCAGGAAAAATGCCACTCCAGTTTCCAGTGAGTTCCCCAGACTGAGTGGAAGGCCTGACCATACTTATGATCCTCCTGAAGGGTCTTCTAAGTTACACTTAGAAGAAGTGAGTCAATAAGACAATGACCAGGATTACTGTATTATAGGTGCCCTGCCTCCAGCCAGGCAGAGGAAAGGACAATTGGGTTTATCAGACTGTGAATCCAATGGCTTGGCACATCGGTTCCGCAAATGTATAAGGCTCTAGAGGACACTGGTGTGGTGTATCTTAGTGCCATCAAGGGAATAAAAATTTCTGGAGTGACAGGAGGATCCCAACAGCTAACTGTATTGGGAGCTGAAGTAAGCCTAATTAGGAATGAGCGGCACACACACCCCAGTGTGGCCAGCCCAGAGGCTCCATGCATCCTAGGCACAGACTACCTCCAGAGGGTATATCAAGGACCCAGAAGGGTACCAGTGGGGTTTTGGCATAGCTGCCTTAGAGATGGAGAAAATTAGGCAACTATTTACCTCACCTGGTCTCTCAGAAGACCTTTCTGTTGTGGGTTTGCTGAGGATCAAAGAACAGCAGGTGCCATCTGCTACCACAATTATGCACCAGCAGCAGTATGCCGCCAACCGAGACTCCCTGACTCCCATCCATAAGCTGATCTGTCAACTGCAGAGTCAGGGAGCGATCAGCAAGACTCACTCACCCTTTAACAGTCCCATATGGACAATGCAGAAGTCTGAGGGAGACTGACAGTAGGCCATCGTGGCCTGAAGTTACACTGCCTCCGAGTGCTGCTGTGCTCAACGTGCTGGAACTTCAATTGAACTGGAGTCAAAGGCACCCAAGTGGCCACAGTTGATGCTGATAATGCATTTTTGTTGATCCCTTATGCAGTAAAGTGCAGGCCACAGTTTGCCTTCACATGGGAGGGGCATCCAGTACACCTGGAATCTACTGCCCAGGGGTAGAAACACAGCCCCACTGTTTGTCATGGACTGATCCAGGCTGTGCTGGAACAGGGTGAGGCTCCAAGAACACCTGCAACACACTGACATCATTGTATGGGGCAACACAGCACAAGAAGTTTGTGAGAAAGGTGAGAAAACAGCTGAAATTCTTCTGAAAGCCAGTTTCAATCCACCTGGGCTGCCCCACTGTGGCAAGCTATTGCTGCCCAGCCAGAGAAGGTAGTTGTAAAACCCTGTTACACAGATGTCCACACACCCAAGAGTTGAGCCACTAAGGAACATCAAAACAGCCAGAGGGTGGGTCAGGCTGCTAAGATTGAAGAGACTCGGGTAGATTTGGACTGGCAATATAAGGGTGAGTTATTTATAGCTCAGTGGGGCCACGACAACTCAGGCCATCAAGGAAGAGATGCAACATTTAGATGGGCTCATGACTGAGGGGTGGATGTGACCATGGACACTACTGAAGTTATCCATGACTGTGACACATGCACTGCAATCAAGCGAGCCCAGCAGTTAAAGCCTCTCTGGTATGGAGGAGGATGGCTGAAATACAAATACGGGGAGGCCTGGCAGATAGATTACATCACTCTCCCATAGACCCACCAAGGCAAGCACCATGTGCTTACAGCTGTGGAAGCAGCCAGCAGCTGGCTGGAAACATACCCCATGCTCCATGCCACTGCCCAGAATACTGTTCCTGGACCTTAAAAAGCAAGATGGCACCCTAGAAAGAACTGAGCCAGACTATGGGAGTCATTTCCCCGAACAACCTCACAGACACCTGGGCCAAAGTGCATCAGGGGGGCATATCACATCCCCCACCATGCATCAGCCTCTGGGAAGGGCTGCTAAAAGCTACTCTAAAAGCAACAGGTGGTGGGACCTCCAAACACCAGGATACACATTCAGCAAAGGTCACCTGGTCAGTTCTGTGGGTCTACAAGCTGGCCCTGCCCAATTGGAAAATGTTACATACTGTAGGAGACAGTCCCCATAGTGTGTATGAGTATGTTAGGGAAGACAGTCTGGGTTAGCCCTGCTTCAGGCAAAGGCAAACCCATCTGTGGGATTGCTTTTGCTCACAGACCTGAGTGCACTTGGTGCATGACACAGAACGATGGGGGAGTCCCATGTGTACCTCAAAGGTATTTTATGTTGGGTGAGAACAGCCAATAAATTGAATTGGATTATGTAACTGCTAATTAACCCTGCCATTCTGTATCATCGCTACTACAACTGCTATATGCAGTGTCAACAGCATCACCCTAAGAATCACCCAAATTAATGAAGGATTAACTTTATGAAACTGAGCAAAGTGTAGGATCTGGGCATGACAGAGATGGCACAGAGTAAGGGGTGGATAATGTCCTGGTTTTCAGCTGGGATAGCATTAATTTCCACAAGAAGATGGGAAGTAGGACAGCTGACTCAAACTAGCCAAAAGGATATTCCATAGCATGTGACATCATGCTCAGTATACATATATGAATGCTGACCAGAGAAGAGACATCATTGCTGGGGACAAGCTGGGCAACAGGCTCCAGATGGTGAACAAACTGCACCATGTACCACATGCTCTGTATATTATTTTGTAACTATTGCTGTTGACATCTTCTTCTTTTCCTGTCCCAGTAAACTGCCTACAACCCCACCCATGAGTTTTAAATTTTTCTTCCAATTCTTCTCCCCACTCCACCAGAGACAGTGAGGGTCAGGGGTAACAGGTGCGAAAGTGGTCATGTGCTAGCTGGAGCTAAACCACAGCTCTACCCTAAAGCCAAGGTAACAGGAAGCAGCAGCTTTCTTCATCAAACTGTTACAACACAAACACACCCCTCTTTTTCTATAAATACTTCTCAAATTTTGTTTTCTTGAAAGTATTCTTAGAATGTAAGTGCCAAGACAAGTTCCAAAGCTTAGTAAAAAGCTCTAGGGAACCAACATTTCAAGTAGGCTGCAAGTTTAACCAACACAGAAATCCTATGTGTCACCATCAATCACTAAAAAAAAAAAAAAAAAGGGGAAATTAAGTATTTTCCCAAAAGATTCCTGCAAGTCCTAATCAAGTTCAGACTCCTAAAGGCAAACAAATTCACCTCCTTCCTCCCCTAAAGCTAGAATCTACATGTTCAAACAGAAGATAGGGGAAGTCCACAAGATAAGCAGTCATTTGAAACTTTTTTTTCTTCTGAACTAAGAATTTAAAAAACCACAGAGAACTGTTTGCTAAGAAAAACAAGTGCAACGTTCTTTTTTACTGTTAGTTGAAAACTCTGGTGGAGCTGCTGATGACCATGAAAGGAAACTAACCTATCTGCAAATGTTGAAAAGCACAGGGAAGTGGTATCCAAAGATACTTTCAAAAACTCAGCTGGACTAGCTCTTCAACAACTCCAAGCTGTTTAAGTGAATGAGGGGTTTGAATCAGATAACCCCCAGCAGTCTAATAACCTAAGTTACTCTATGAGGAAGTACTTCTCTCAGACGGAAAAAACAAATAAAGCTGACTTTTTTTTTAAGCCTGTCAAAGAAAAACAAGAATTTGGAAGGGGCAAATTAAGGAGCAAAGTTATTCCTTCCTGACCTTCCCAATACTCCTACCATTCTCAGTATTTCAGACAGTCCAGAAGAACTGAAACTCACCACACACGCTCCTTCTAGTCTGCTGTCATTCTACAGTGAATTAGTGACTCAAGTATCAAAAGCATCCTTCATAAAGCTTTAGAACAAAAATTTTAGCCCTAAAATTTGTTTGTGGATTTTAAGAAAAAAAATCAGCAGAGTTTCTCCACATTAGAGAAAAAAAGTCTGATTAGGGAAATTAGTACTTTCAGAATGAGAATACTTTTTTCATGTCTAAAGGAAGTTGAGTTAGATGACAAATCACAGAACAAGCTGCCTTTACTCCAGTTGTTGACAAATGCCTAATGTATTTCTCATGACTTCATACAGGTATCTAATAATCACAACTAGCCAAACTTGTGGTGCCAATTAGCAGGCTTATTAGCCTCGCTAACCATTACCAAGTAGCATTCTGTTAAAGCAGCAAGCAGGCACAGACTGTCAAGAACGCTTCAATAAGCCACCAAAGTGAGGCAACCGATCCGACAGGAGACAGTAAACACTCCAAAGCATCATCACCTTCCATTACCTGGTTTCCAAACTGTGACCCTGTGTACAGGAAGCGTTGTATGTAGTAAAAGATAAGCCAGGCAAGCGAGATTATCATCATGGTGATGAAGGCGATGGCCACAAACACCACTGACTGGCCGCTGATGTATTCCTGCACGTGCCGCGTGCCCACAACAATGCTCATTTTAACCGGGATCCCCCTTCGAACCGGCTCCAGGATCTCTATTCCTTTGGGATAGCCAACCATTATCACCACCGTATTTCCTGTTCCTGTTGGAGGGGGAAGAAGAAGAAAAAAGAAGTCAGTCCCCAGAGGGGAAAGAGTGGTGAGGTGCTGGAACAGGCTGCCCAGAGAGGTGGTGGATTCCCCGTCCCTGGAGGTGTTCAAGGCCAGGTTGGATGGGGCCCTGGGCAGCCTTGTGTAGATCCAGGCCTGGAGGTTGGTGTCCCTGCCTGTGGCAGGGGGGTTGGAACTCTATGATCCTTGGGGTCCCTTCCAACCCAGACCATTCTATGATTCTATGAAATGTCAGCGTCCTGGCTTGACAGTAGTTTGGGCCTCTGCTGTTAAGACCAGCGAGCGAAGTTATAGGAAAACCTCAGAGGTTTCTTCAGGCAGAGCAAGCTTGATATAACACTCATTAGCAAAGAGCCCTTTATTAACTTTATGAAACTCTCAAACAGAAGATTAACTTCAACAGATGCATCTTTGCTGTTCGAGGACCTCTACTCCCCGTTCCACATAGTGAGGTGGGACGTGGACACCAGGCAAATTAAAACCCAAGCAGGTGATACACATCTGGAAGTCACACAAGTTCTAACACATAACTCAGAACAGCTGGCCTTTCATTTGTCAAGTGCAGGAATTTTTAGCTGCAGCTGGAGACAGCCTGTGAACACCACAAAGAGACACATTCAATTAACTCTGAATCTGACTCCATAGCACAATTACACTGGATATGTGAACAAAAAAGAGAAAAAAGATTCAGGTATTTAATATTAAATTATATTAAATATTGAAATACTTAAAGATTATTCAATACTAAATATTCAAAATGCAGTGAAACTTCATGACAATGACTTGTCAAGAAATACACTGGGACTCTTGGGAGCACTGGGAACTGAAGGATTTTTCTATTATATTAAAACTTGAAAGAACTCAATCCATACAAAAAGGTACCTGGTTAAAAAACACTGACCTTTAAGCACCACACTGCCACCAGATCTAGTAAGATACTGTTAAAACCAACTAGCACAAAACAAAGAACTTCTGTGACTATAGTTTTACTCCATTTTGTCTGGAAGCATCTCCAGTATTCTCAAAACCATATAGCCTAAGTATTACAAAATACATTAAAAAACAAAGTAGTTGTTAAAAATGTCACCTTTTCACTGGCCTGTCCTATTTTATTTGAATAGTTCTTACTTCCTGCATACAAGCACTGCTATACACCCCTGATAAGTCACGGCCTTACAGATTACTTTGCACTCCTACCCCTGAGAAAGAGATAAACTAAGCTTGGTTCACAGTGGAAGCAGAGGAAGGGAGTGTGTGTGTGTTTCTAGCTGAAAAGCTGAAGCTGCAATGTCACAGCCACCTTTTTAGCTTCACATGATTACCTACCTGCGACAAGACCTCCCACTACTTCACGTCTTTTTCCCTCCTGGCTGTGTCAGATTCACTACTATGTCAAAAGAAATGGGTGTCTATTACAACATTACATCAACTGGGGATTTTCAAAACCCAAAGCAACATTCTGGACTCAACCAGCTCTCTGCCTAAGACACAAGTATTTCTATGAAATATTTAAAACAAACTCCTTTAGCTGAGGTGGTTCAGGCTGTGACACCTCATCAAGCTGGCCACACTGCCACCACACCAAGGAGAATCTGCAGTTTCACCTCTGTACACAGCAGCTCCTCCCTCCGTAAGGTACAGATGGCCTGCTATGGATGAAATACTAAAGGTTCCAGTTATTAGTTGAATAACCCTCCTACCTCAATGCCAGTCACCCTTTTTCAGCTTCACCTTACACAACCATCCTACTTCTGGTCACCTACTGTGAGAACCATTATACCTACAGGGCAGATCCAGGCACGTCCATGTGCTTAATCCACTGTAAGAGTTGCACGTAACACAAGGGGTGCATAAGGATGGCTAGGGAACACTACAGGAGTGCTGGGGTTTTATTCAGATTTAAGGTTTCTGTGGTGTCTTTCAGGTTTGGGGAAGAAAAGAAAGCTTCAAGATTAGAGGCAGCCTGAATGTTTCAATGAATTTTTCCTCCTCAATCCAGAAATACTGAGTCAGTTTAATCCTGCTGTCTAGCTCTCTGCATGGTTTACAGCAAAGAGGCATTTAAAAACCCCCACAGTCATCAGTAATGCCTTTCTCTGTTTAGTCACTGGCACATCCAACAACCAGCCAGTTACTGCCTTGAAATGGAAGTCAGGATACCTTTGTGCAATGGCTGTTAGACACCACCACACCTCCGAGTTTCAGAACACACACAAGTATGCCATACATTTTTAAATACCTGTTAAGATGCTTTTAATGGACTTTTTCAAGGACTTGGTGACGAACCTGCCATTAAAAATACATGCAAATAAACACAATGACCTTGAAGGCCACGAGACAGAAGAAGGGAAAGAAAAAGAATTGTGAAATAATTACAAAAAGAACAAGAGCATTCTCAGCAGCAGTTGCGCTGAGCAGCCTGTAAGACTCGGGGCTTTAACTCATTCCTCACTAATTTTAGACTTCTGTTCTGAAGCACACTATGCAAAGGCTGAAATGCTGTTGAGTCATTCCATCAGCTTTTTCAACTGCAACACAACTTGGAGACCTCAAATCACGTTTATAAAAAGAACTCCAAGTATCACATACACATCTACTTTCAACTGTTTTGTTGGCTTTACCTTTCTTGCACTTTCTAGTTTTGAGTAAATAACTCCATTTTCACTCTGCTGTAGTAATTTTTCTTTTCTAGGTTGAGAATCATGGGATTGTTTAGCTCAGAAAAGCCCTTTCGAGATCATCAAGTCCAACTGTTAGCCTGCTACTGTCAAGTCCACCACTAAACCACATCCCTAAGCACTGCATCTACAAGTCTCTTAAATACCTCCAGGGATGGTGACTCAACCACTTCCCCTGCCAAGCCTGTTCCAGTGCTTGACAGCCCTTTTGGTGAAGGAATTTTTCCTGATATCTCAACCTCCCTTGGCTCAACCTGAGGCCATTTCTTCTTGTCCTATCACTTCTTACTTGGGAGAAGAAACTCACCTCCCTGGCTACAACCTCCTTCCAGGTAGCTGTAGAGAGCAGTACAGTCTCCCCTCAGCCTCCTCTTCTCCAGGCTAAACAACCCCAGTTCCCTCAACCACTCCTAAGAGGATTTGTGCTCCGGACCTTTCAGCAGCTTTGTTGTGCTTCTTTGCACACACTCAAGCACCTCAATGTCCCCCTTGCAGTAAGGTGCCCAAAACTCAACACAGTACTCAAGCTGCAACCTCACCAGTGCTGGGTACAGGGGAATGATCATTTCTCTAGTCCTGCTGGCCACACTATTCCTGATACAAGCCATGATGCTGCTGGCTCATATTCAGACAGCTACTGACCAACACCTCCAGGTCCTTTTCTTGCTGTCAAGAGCTTTCCAGCCACACTTCCCCATGCCTGTAGCGCTGCACAGGCCTGTTGTGACCCAAGTACAGGAGTCTGCAACGAGCCTTGTTGAACCTCATACAGCTGACCTCAGCCCATCAGTCCAGCTTGTCCAGATCCCTCTGTAGAGCCTCCCTACCCTCAAGCAGATCAACACTCCCACTCAACTTGGTGTTGTCTGCAAACTGAGGGAGGATGCACTCAATCTCCTCATCCAGATCATCGATAAAGACATTAAAGAGAACTGGCCCATGTACTGAGCCCTGGGGAACATCACCTGTGACCAGACACCAATTGGATTTAACTCCTTTCACCACAACTCCTTGGGCCTGGCCATCCAGCCAGTTTTTTTACCCAGCAAAGTGCATGCCCATCCAAGCCATGAGCAGAGGGTTTCTCCAGGAGAATGCTGTGGGAAACAGTGTCAAAGGCTTTACTGAAGTCTAGGTAGACAATATCCACAGCCTTTCCCTCATCACTCACTCAGGTCACCTTGTCATAGGAGATCAGGTTACTCAAGCAGGACCTGTCTTCCATAAAACCATGCTGACTAGGCCCAATCACCTGGTTATTCTGTACATGACACCTCACAATACTCAAGATGATCTGCTCCATAACCTTCCCCAGCACAGAGTTCAGACTGACAGGTCTGTAGTTCCCTGGATCCTCCTTCTGACCCTTCTTGTGGCTGGCCATCACATCGTCTAATTTCCAGTCAACTGGGACCTTCCTGGTTAGCCAGAGGTGCTGATAAATTATGAAAAGTGGCTTGGTGAGCACTTCTGACAGCTCCCTCAGCACCCTTGGGTGGATTCCCTCTAGACCTGCATGTATCTAAGTAGCTATCCATTTGCCCTTGGATTACAGAGGCTTTGTTCTGCTTCCCCATCCCTGTCTTCCAGCTCAGGGGACTGGGTACCCACAGAACAACTGGTCTTGCTACTAAAGACTGAGGCAAAGCAACCATGAATTACCTCAGCTTCCTCCTCATCCTTTGTCACTATGCTTTCCCATGCATCAAATAAAGGATGGGGATTTTCCTTAATTCTCCTTTTGCTGCTAATGTACTTAGAGAAATGTTTTATTATTGTCTTTAACTGCAGTAGCCAGATGAAATTCTAGCTGGGCCTTAGCCCTTCTAATTTTATCCCTGCATCCTTGTAGTCCTCCTGAGCTGTCTTCCCCATCTTCCAAAGGCCACAAACTCTCCTTTTTGCCCTGAGATTCAGCCAAATCTCTCTGTTCAGCCAGGCTGGTGGTCTTCCCTATGGGGACCATCTGCTCCTGAAAGATTCCCTTCTTCAAGAATGTCCGGTCTTTCTTGACTCCTCTGCTCCTCCGGACTGCCTCCCAAGGGACTCTGCCAACCAGCCTCCTAAACAGGTCAAAGTCTGCCATCAGAAATTCAAAAGTCTTCTGACCCCTCTCCTTACTTCAAGTAGTATGCTGGAAAGGAATCAGGTAGAGTTAAGATCTGGTATGTGCTTTTCTTCTCCACCCCAAACATTATCATCTAAATAAAGCAATGAGACCTGGTGGATCCTTACAACACCTGCAAAGGAGGGCAAATGTGGAACTCTGAAGAAGGCTTCCTGCCAGTGTGCCAAGGTCAGTTTCACTGCTAGTCTCCTCTTGCAAAAGGAAACCAGCACTGTCCTGATAAAGAAAAAGTAGTACAAATACAGATCTTGATTCCAGGCATCCCAAACTATCGCATTTATTCCCATTCATGCCTACAAGATAATAAAGATAATATTCTATCATCTGGAAACCAACTACAGACATACTCTACTTTTTGTCCTCGTGAGAAACACCAGAAAGCTCCCAGAGTGAGCACCTTAGCAAAAATGTTTGAGGTCAGTCCTCAGATCTATTTAAGCACAGACACTCTACAAATACTACCACAATTAACAGTGAATGTTCTCTTTAGCTCCTGGTCCAAACAAATATATCTGTTCTTTACCAAACACATAACAGTACACTAATGATCCAATGACAAGCTTTGTCTCCACCATCTACCCCCATCTCATTTTACCAAATCTCACCTTGAATTTTTTCTTAGCAGCTGGTCAGTGCTGTGTTTGTGGTTTAGGATGAGAATCATGTTGATAACAAACTGGTGGGTTTAGCTGTTGATGAGCAGTCAGGGACTTTTCAGCCTCTCATACTGCTCTGTCAATGAGATGATGGGGGGCACCCAAGACATTGGGAGGGGACACAGCCAGGACAGCTGACCCTGACTGTCCAGAGGGATATTCCATACCACATGGCTTCATGCTCAGTGTGCTACTGGGAAAGTTCACTGGGAGGTGGGTAGCTCAGGAATCAGCTGAGCATCAGTTCCAGGTTGTGAGCAACTGTGTCATGCATCACTTTTGTGTATTATTTTAGTACTATTATTATTATTGTTCTCTTCCTTTCCTGTCCTATTAAACTGTCTTTACCTCAACCTATGAGTTTTACCATTTTCTTTTTGGTTCTCCCCCCCCAATCCCACTGGGTTTTTTCACCTGCCTGCTGGGTTAAACCATGACATGATAAAGCAATGTGTCAAAGATTTGAAGTACATGCCAAAATAACCCAAACTCTGCTGCTCTGGAGCTAGCATGAGATTTCGAAATCATGACTACAAAGTTGCATCTGGTTCATTCAATATATTTGGATAAAACCCCAAGACAATGAAAGAAAGAGCTAGCTGGGTGTATTTTGGCAAAAGCTCCACTAAATCAAAGACCATAGTCTTTACGTAGCCAAATTCATATACTCAGGCTAAGTCCCAGGCTTCCCTTAAACCCACAAGCCACGCACAAAAGCTCCACTCCAGACCTGTCTTCAAACAGTTACAGCGAGCCTCCCTTCCTCCACAACACTGCATGGCTGTCAGGCACAATCATATGTTATCCCATAGTCTGAAAGGGATCAGAATTATGCTCTGATCAGGATCACCCAATCCTAGCTTGAGAAGGGGGTTAGAGACAGCTGGATGTCCAGGATTAAGCATAACAGAAAAATACGGAATTAGAAGATCCTTTTTTTTTTCCCCCACTGCAATCTACTTCTGCCTCCCCCTAATTTCTTGGCCAGCACTGAGCCTCTAACTCTCCTTACTCTGTTCTACAGAGTATTTCACACCTTACTTCTCCAGACTCCCCTCCAACCCGCTGCCAGCTAATATTTACATATAATATTTATTTTGGTTTTGGAAAGGAATTTGCAGCCTCTGTATTATATTAAGTTCACCACCACCAAAAATGCATAGCATTAAGACTGCCTGCAAAGTCTATATTCCTGTAAAACTGAAGTTTGAGTTCGTACTATTCAGATCCAATAATTGAAGCACAAGTCCTTGAGTCATTTGGGTAAACTGATTATCTGCTGCTGGAAAAAAGCCCACAACAGCCACCAAAAAAATCAACCAGAAGGCAAACATCCCCTGCCCCAATCACATGTGAAGTTGTTTCATTATTACTTCCCTCAAGGAGTAAAGTCACCCAGAATTTTGAACAACTTAAGTCAGGCAGAGAATAAAGGCCTAAAAAACTTGAGGCACATCAACAGAATCATATTTGAAGAACCTTCTTTAGCCAGGAGGTACATATTCCAACTCTGGGCACTGCTGTTCCAAAACTTTAATTAAGATCCTAAGGTGCCTACAGGAAAGCTGGGGAACAACTGTTCATGAAGGCCTGCAGCACTGGGACAAGGGGTAATGGTTTTAAACTAGAAAAGGGGAGACTTAGGTTGGCTATTAGGAAAAAATTCTTCAGTACAAGGGTGGTAGATCACTGGAACAGGTTGCCCAGAGACACAGTGAAGGCCTCATCCCTGGAGATATTCAAGGTCAGGCTTGATGGGGCTCTGAGCGACCTGATGTAGTGAAGATGTCCCTGCTTACTGCAGGGGGTTGGACTAGATGACCTCTAAAGGTCCCTTCCAACCTTACACATGCTATGATTCCATGGTTCTATCCCTCCTCACTGCATTCATGAGGCACACAAGGTACCCATGAGGCAAAAAAAAAAAAATGAACTGCAGAATCTCTGCAACATTTGTCCTTTACCAAATGCTTTGACACCAGCTAAAGCAAACCACTTCTTTGCCTAATCAAGAATCTTTTCCCTTCAGTTGAAGTCTAAAATCACTGAAACCACCCCCAACAAAAGCAAACACACCCCAGAAAAAAAAAAAAAATCAAAGGCTGGTTCCTTTAGGAGGATGAGAAGATGGAACTTGGAAATGAGTTACCCATTTATCACCCTCACATAATTCAGGCTGTGCCTCTCACAGCCATAACCATTGTTCCATCTCACATAATTTTCAGTGCCACTAAGTGCAAATGCATTATGTGGATGTTCCTTATGCATACAGCTCCACTCCTTAGCTACAGCACTGCAGATTTCCCTGAGTATTTGTTCTCAGCACTCCTCCCAGGAGCAGGGTTTGTTTCTTCACATGTCAGTTCACAAACTCCTTCACAGGAGTGGCAAACTTGGATCCTGTAAAATACAGCTTTATATTTCCAGTTTTCCCTTGCCTGTCTTCCACAGATTACACACACACACTCAAAAAATCCAAGACTTAAAACACTAGCAGCAATTCTTTCCTATATTCCCACAGTGCACTGAAAATTGTCAACATTCATGTCTCAACCATGAAACAAAGATTTGTTACTCCAGCTGAGCTAGGGATCAGACTGTGATGTATTATATTCCTGCCCCATCCAAACAATCCAGAGGTCCAACCTGCATTTGCAAAGGCAGCATAAGTATAGATGAACTCTTGTACATATAGTACACTAAATCACACTCTTTACATACCATAGGGCTTTTATCAGCAACATTCTACCAATTTAAGGAGGGGAAAAAAGAAAGGGCAGTGAGGGAGCACTTCTTTTAATACCACTGACAGATTCAGCAAGTACAAACCTGTGCATGAGCCCAAGAAGGTCTTCTGCAGCACAGAGATGATTGCAGAAAAAAAAAATCATTAAAAATTGATAAAACAAGCAAGATGAGAGAAAGAGGAAGAAATTCCACAAAGGGAGTTAAGTAATATTTATGAGAGGCTACAATGGGGCAGGGAGATGAACATGGGAAGATTCCCACAGGAAGAAAGAGTAGGTTTTTTACTGACTGTCCAATACAGTGGGGCAGCAAGAAAAAGAAACTGACAGCTGGCAATGAGGAAAGTACCTGAAGTACTTAACTGCCACACCAGAGGGACATCTTACTTCCACTTTCACAGCGAATTAAGAACACAAGAGAAGGGCCAGGCTGATCAGACCCAAGCAAGCAGCAGGCTAAGAGGAACAGTAATCACACTTCTGACCTCTGAGTTGATAGCACTTCGTATGCAAATGAGATTTGGTTTTCACCCAATATACATCATGTGCTATGAAGCAACAGTTTCCTGAGATTTTTCAGCTCACTATACTATAAAAAAGTAAATTTGCTTCCTTTAGAAACACATTACAGTTGCATATCAACCAATCCCCTTGTCTTCCTCCTCCTCCTCACCACCAAGATGATGGCCTAGGCATTAACTAACTCATATCAGGACCAAGCGAAACATAGATCTGCAGCATTTTTTCCTTAGTTTTCTTTGTCTTTATATCCTCCTCTGAAGGCCTTCTGATTCCTCATAAGTCTAAATATGCAAACAGACTTTTACAGCAGATTTTTGGGGGGTTTTTGGTTTTGGGTCATCACCCTTTGATTTAAGCATTTGATGTTGTCATGTCCATAAAAATCCATCAAGACTTTAGTGTCACAGCCCTAGCAGAGACTGCAGTGACGGAACATCTGGGTTCTTATCTCAGCAGAAATCACAAACCCCTTCTACAGGCTACAGATCATCAACACGCTCAGACAAGCCAAGTCAACATCCTTCTCCAGGCTTCAGCTTTCCTACTGCATTGAGGGGTTAAGAATTACCTACAGACCTGCCCAGGAGAGAATGAGGGAGCTATCACAATAAAGCCTGTACCAAAACCTATCTTCAAATAGGTGGTATCCTCGGGATACCTGGAGCGTTTCCTCATGGCCTGGGGAAAGCAGCCTTACCTGTCAGCGTTGCAGCCATTCTACCAGGGGGTACAAAGTAAAAAGGCAGCTCTGAACAAACCCGTGTCCCCGTCGCCCGTCTACCCCCCGCCCCCGCCCGCAGGCTGTTACACGGACACCCGTTTCGATGGCTTGGCCGCGTCTTCTCCGTCACCCGGGACCTTAAGTCGGAAAGCAGAAGACGGTCCCGGCGCCTGCCCAGGGCGGTTTAAAGGACAGTGGAAGAGGAATCAAAACCCAGGCTCCCCGTACCATTTTTACGGGCACTTCTGCTTCCCCCCGTCCCCATCCCTCGCCGCGCAGAGCCGCGCTCCCGCTCCACCGAGGCGGCCCCGCGTTAGACAAAGCCACCCCCCCCCCTTTCCCCCCCTCCGCCGGCCTCGCCGAGTCCCCGCCGCCGCTCACCCAGGTGGGACATGGAGACGGTGCTGTTGCCGAACCGGGCCTCGTTGTAGATGACCACGGCGGCCGCCCGCTTCCGCGCCGCGTTGGTGACCTTGTCCTTGAAGGTGCAGCCGCCGCGGGCTACCAGGGCGATCCAGGGCGGCGGGTCCCCCTCGGGGGGCCCGCGGCCGCCGGGAGGCAGCGGCACGTCGTAGTCGGTGTCGGTGGCGCAGCCCTCCATGTGCCGGGGGGAGGCGCCGCGGGGGATGCCCACCAGGCCCTGGGCGCTCTCCTTGGGCGAGCTGTCCCCGTAGCGGCCGCTCTCCGTGCTGCCCTGCACCGTGCGGTTGCTGAGCGGCTCCACGTAGGTCGTGCTCACCCACGCCGTGTACCACTCCAGGGCCCGCGCGCCCTGGCCCACCGGCGCCCCCAGCGCCACCAGCGCCGCCGCCACCAGCGCCAGCCGGGCGCGCCGCACCATGGCCCGGCCGCCGCCGCCGCCGCGACGCGGCCCGACGCGAACAGGAGCCTGCGGAAGGAGCTCGCTGCTGCTCCGCCGCCGCCTACGGCGCTTCGCTCTGCCCGGCGGCCGCGCCGAGCAGGTAACACCCGCTCCACCTCCTCCTCCCCCCGCCCCGCGGCCCGCCGCCTCGGGCGGAGCCCGCCCGCCGCCGCGGCTAATGGCGAGGCGGAGGCCGGATCGCCCCGCCCCGCCGGACTTGATGCGCATGCGCAGCAACCGCCCCGACGGCGGGAGGGGGTGAGCTCCCCGCCCCCCGGGGGATGCCGGGAGGGGAGGGGAAGGGAAGGGGGCGGGCCTGGGCGCCCGTCGCGGCCCGGCGGCGGTGGCGCGCTCCGCCCCCTCCGCCGCCGGCCACGCCCCCCGCGGCTGCCGGCGCGCGCCCGCCGGGCTCGGCCCCGGCGCTAGGGGGCTGGAGCGGGGCGCTGCCCGGCAGCGGCTCCGCCGGCCCGGGGGGCAACCGCTGCCCGCGGGGGATTAACCTAAAGCGCGTCCTGCGCGGAGAGGTGCCTTCCCCGGCCTTCCCCGCGGCGGCCTCGCCCTAGAAACGAGCCGTTCGCCGTGGCTTGGCCTTGAACCCTTAGCGATGGTTGGCGAGAGACTGACACACGCGTGGGTTCCAATGAGCCGCGACCCCGCCACCGCCCGGGGCACGGATCCCGCTCCGTCCGGGCCGGGAGACCGCCTGTGAGGCGGCGGGGGGTGGGGGGGCGGCGGGGAGAAGGAGCGGTCGGGAGCCCGCCGGGGCCGCAGGGAGCACAGGCCCTCGGAAGTTGTGGCACGGGAGGCGGCAGCGCTGGCATGCGGAGGGGGGCTCGGCTCCGGAGGGTGGGAGCTGGCTCGGGAAGCCGAGAAGCGGAGGAGGACGTGTCGGCGTCAGAGGTACAGGTACCGAATGCACGTGATCGGTCTGTGTTTCCGTTGAACGGAGGCATTTCACGTGCACCTCTCCCAAAGCAAACACGGCTGCAGGCTTACCTGCCTTCCTTCCCAGACGAGGCATCTGTACCTTTTCCCAGATTTGGGAATGGATTGCTGACCCGTCTTGCCCTGAGTGGCCTCGTACACACGCTTTTCCTTTAGAGGGCAACGTCTGTGAGCGTATTGTCACCTGTGCCATCAAACAACACTGCCAAGCTTAGGTACTGTGTCCATCCTAATCGTGCCCTGTGTGGCACCAGGAGTTGGACTCAGTGATTGCAGGTCCCTTCCCACTCAGGAGATTCTGTGATGTGTTGTGATTGCTGATTGTGGTGATTTGGCCCTGACTGGAGGCCAGACGCCCACCAAAGCTGCTCTCCCACTCCCCTTTTCAGCTGGACAGGGGAGAAAATATCTATTGAGAGGCTTAAGAGTCGAGATAAGAACAGGGAGAGGTCATTCTGCAATCAGTGTCATGGGCAAAACAGACTCAACACAGAATAAAGGAAAGAAACTCTCTAATTTATTACACTGCACTGCACACTCAGTGACACCAGAGTCAGGTAATGAGAAGGGGAACCAGGTCTTAAAGCGTGTCCCCCAGCCCTCCCTTCTTAGCAGGATTCACTTTAGTCATGATTTCGCTCCCTTCTTCCCCAACACTGTGACACAGGGAGGGGCAGGGAATGGGGAAAAGGGGGTTTCAGTCAGTTCCTCACGAGCTATTTTCCTTCTTAGCCAGGGTGTGTGGCGGGGGGGATGCATTCCTCATACCCTTCCCCTGCTGCACTGTGGGGTCCCATCCACAGGAGACAGTCCTTCACGAACTTCTCCAATGTGAGTACTTTCCCACAGGGCTTCAGCTCTTCACCAGCTGCCCCAGCGTGGGTCACTGCTATGGGGTGCAGTCATAAATCATAGAACGTCTCAATCTCTCAGGCCCAGACTGCTCCAGCCTGGTCTTCCACGGGGTCACAAGCCTCTGCCCCAGCAAACCTGCTCTGGCACAGATCTCTCTTGCTCGTCTCTGTGTCTCTCTCTCTCCGGGCTGGAAGCGCTGGTAGAAACTTGCTCCAACACGGGTCACAGCGTCTTCTGCATGTCTCCACCTGCTCCAGCATGGGGCCTCTCCACAGGCTGCAGATGGGGTCTCAGACTTTTTCATGGGCTGTGGGGGGACACCCGCTCCACCATGGGTTTCTCCACGGGCTGCAGGGGCATCTTTCTCTCCAGCACCTGAGGTGCCTTCTTCCCCTCCCCTTCACTGTCCTTGGTGCCTGCAGTTTCTTACATCTTCTCACTCCCTTCTCTGGTGGCAAAAAGCAGCTGCTTGCAGTTTTTTTCTCCTAAATGTGATTCCCGGAGGCGCTGTGACTGTCCCTGATGGGCTCGGCCTTGGTCAGCAATGAATCTGGCTTTGAGCCGGCTGGTGTTTGCTCTGTGGGGCCTGCAGAGACCTTCTGGCTGCTTCATGCAGAAGCCACCCCTGCAGCCCCCCCTTCTCCACCAGAACCCCGCCACGCAAAACTACAACACTAATGCAGATGGGGCCTAACAGAGCCTGGAATAGTTTGGGCAGAAGGTGAACTACCCTACTCTCTGTCGGCACCAAGGCCGGTATGTGCCTGTTTCTGTTCCAGAGTCAGTGTTTAAATCAATAAATACACACAGGACAAATAATTTTACTTCAAACCCAAAGTATTTTTTGAAGTAACTCTTTAGCATTCTTCCAAAATACTTGGCAGTGTTAGGACTCTTTGAGTATTACGAGAACAAGGTTAAAGTAGCAAAATCAGGAAGACAGCCAGGTAACATGGAAGGTGCTGCGCAGAACGAATTGGAAGTTGAAGGAAGAACACAGAAAAACTAGAATTGATGATGAAAAAAAATGGGACAAAGAGGATAAGGCAACAGAGGAGCAGGAGGACGTTATATGGGAGAGGAACATGGAGGTGGTGGCAGAGTAGAGGCAGGTTAAGGGTGAGCTGCCTTGAAGGGGCAGCAAGTGACAATTCAGAAAGAGCAGGAATTTGGTGTTGGGCAAAAAGCAGCTCAAGAAAAGTGACAGTACTTAATTATTGAGTCCAAAAATAATGTTCACAAGACAATTTTTTTGGTTAAAAAAAGGATAAAAAAGATAGATACGTGGTGTAACCTGAATAGGCATCACTCCAGAAATGGGAAAAGAGTCAAGTGAGTTGGTACAAAGGAAAGGAACAGCTGCAGGAAATGTTCTTTTAAGAATATGGAGTCACTGGAAATCGGAAACTGATGTCGACTGTGATTTGTACAGGTTAGGAAACTGTTGTCACAGTCTTCACAGCGAATGCAATCCAACCAGTGGCGACACAAAGACTGTAAGGCTTAAGTAGGAAACAGAGGCTGTTTCCTATAACCTTTATCTGATATGAAGTGGGAATTTTAGTGGGAGAGCTTGAATTTCGTTGAAAGGAGATGGTGTGGGAAAGCAAAATGAAAAGGTAAATTGTCAGCCTTGGCTTAAGAAAACGTGCCAGAGGATAGCAGGCAGCAGAGAACAAGCTGTATCAAGTATTCTTAAGACCAGGGGTGGCAAGGGAAGAATTAGCACTGAGGAAACCTCTGAAACAGCATTGCTGCACACCGGAGAGGTGAGTGCTCAGTCCGTGTGTGCAGAAAGGAAGCACAAACACCATGACGAGTGACATTTGACTGCCACGGTGAAAGCAGAACTGACGGTAATGAGAAGACGAAGGCAAAATGAAAAGTGCTTGGCTAGACTTTTCTCCCCAGAGGAAAGCAGGGCTGTACCAAGGCATATCTGAGTCTCAATTCCCAGACGTACTGTGAGAGAAATTGGCTTGATTCTGGAAGACTGGGGGAAAAGAAAGAGAAAAAAAGCAGATGTTCAGATGAGATAGAAATGCTAATGGCTGTCAGCAAAAGGTCAGTTACTCTGTAATGCTGTACTGCAGTCTCAAGAATATCGTAGCGGCAGTTTCCACGTTGGAATTTGTTTTATTTGCATTTCTTCTCGGTAGGCATTTTGTTAACATTCAGTATCTTTAGAAATCAAAATACATTGCAAATTGCCATACACATCCAGAAACAAGACAGGTCATATTTCATCCACTGAAGCGATGAAAATTTCATCAGAAACAGAGCATTCTTTGGTTAAACTCGAGCAGCAGTTCCAACTGGCTGTGCTTAGATCCTGTACATGCATTACACCGCACAAATTAGCAAAAAAGCAAGAACCCATGTTTAGAGCTTTGTCTTCCTTTTTTTCAGCAAGTATATAGACATGACTAAATGCATCTCTTAAATATTGCCAGACCACAAAGTCTTAAATAATACACCTGGCACAACAAGTTTTTTTTTTTTTTCAGGGAAGCTACAGAAATAACTAAAATACAGAACACACGGAGGAAAAAAAATTACACAACAGCTAGTTTAAATGCTTAATAAATTCATAAGGGCTTACAAGACCTTTTATAAAAATACTTGTTTGAACCAATAATTAAAGCACAACAAATAAATAGGATTTTTGCTATTGGACTGAAGCAAGATCAGAGCCTTTACAGTCTCAAGGAACTATGGTTTTATTATGATATCTCTGTAACACTCTTTGGGTTAAAAGCTCATTTTCAAGAGTCCCATTAATCCTAACGGGCAAAGCCTCAAATCCACAGTGGACAAAGCTCTCCATGGCTTTGAATCAATGGATACTTATGCAGGAGGATTTCCTGTGATGGTACTGTATAAAATAATCTGTACAGGACGGGCTGTTTTTCTTCAGTACTATGTGGTGCAAGATTCGGGGACAAACTCAAATAGGGAAGTGTTACTCATCTGCCAAGAAAGACAAAAAAAAATAAGTCAAATGGATTTGGGCAGGACACTTCCTGCTTTTGTGTAATTACCTCTGCAGAAGAGCTGCTGCTAACAGAGTCTCTGGCAGCAAGACAAGAAGGAAAAAAAAAAAGATGCTTGTAAACAAAGTTTTTCCCCCTGTGTCCATCTCTGATTGTTACAGAGCAGCAGGGATGGTAGTGATGCCTGGGGCCTTGAACTTGCCCAAGGGCCAAGCAGGCCGTGGTAGTTAAACCAGCACGGTGTCCAGCTCCGCTCCGCTCTGGGAATGACCCTCACTCTGCACGCCTGAACCCAAACAAGCTCAGCTACACTTAACTGGCTTCCAGCTGGTCACAGCTCACACACTGCCTCTGAGCCCTGCCTGGGGATTAACCTGTACCAGCTCAGGTCAGCCGCCTAGGGACCCAGGCTCCTCCTCAGCTCAGCTGGCGCCTGGGCTGGAGTCCAGAGCTGAGCTGCCCTCCCAGGGATGCTGGGAGACCTTCCCCATGGGCACAGAAAGCCCGTCTCAGTATGTCTTCTTCTCTTAATGGGACAGAGAGAACAGCAGCACGGTTTGTAAACTGTTGGATGACTTGGCTGGTTAGCCACCGCGGGACATCACTTACTGTGATACCCTCAGGAACTGCAGGATGAGTTTACCAGCCCGTCTAGAGAAAGGGCTGAAAGTGAATAAAACATCTTTGGACTCTTTTGGTGTTATCACAAGATGCCTGTTCGTAACGTGTTCATGACAAAGTTTGCACTTTCCACACTAGGAAAATGAGTTGGGTGGCCTGAAATGTCTACCTATCTTCAGGGTTCTTTAAAAAAAAAAATTAATGCATGAACAAGCCCTTTCAAAATTGGGGAGGAAGCAGGGTTAAGGGCTCCACCCCTAGATGCGTTTGTGATGGTTTAACAAACATCATTTGCAGAAGTGAGTTAAATACAAAGCGGTAGCTGGAGAAGGGATGCAAAAAAATCAGGGCTACAGGCTATTAAAAACACTTTGCCTGTCTCATGACAGGAACAGGCTGGCTGAGAACACTTACTTAAATTCTTCTTATGAGAATGTTTATACTTGTATTGGGATAATCCTTGGGGGGCCGATTTGGTTTTGGGCCCTTAACGTGTTTAACCAGCTTTGTGCCAGTGAGAGACAAGCTACACTGGAGCCCCGTTACTTGAGCTGCTTGCATTTTTTCTACTAAAAGGGAGATTTTTTTTTTACTCAATTTCCAAATGAAATAACAAATCAGATAATTAGGGAAAAACAAATGGAGAAAGTATAAGCTAGAAAATGAGGACAGCTTTAGCAAAATATTTTTTAAAAGCTTAAATATCTAAATTTACAGCTATTAAGTTAATCTTAGAGTACTTACAAAGCAAGGCAGACCAAGCAGCAGTAATACCTCCACAATTCACAGAGGTTTCTGAGTAGACAGTTTGCTTTTTCTGTAAATCAGAACATTATATTTAGCACATGCTGTAGTTTCCCTGGTGGGTGCACAGCAATAAAGGTCAAAACAAATAGAAACAAAACATTTTTAAGCAGCATTCGAGATGATGCACTGCCTGTTGGAAATGACACGTTTGCACATTGCAGGGTAGGGCTAGTATCCACCTCTCCTCTATAATTTGAAAGTCGGTGTCGGTTTATTTTCACTCTGCTCCATATGAGACAGGGCTATTTTGAAGCCTTTTTTGTGGGAAAAATAAAAAAAAATCACTGTAAGGTAACCATCCAGCATGAAATTTGAAAAGTGTTTGGAAAGGAAACTCAGAAGATCCTTATCTTGAAGCCCATTCAATCATCCTTTACTTGGAGCCGCTCTTAAATACTCTTCTACTGCAATGGCAGAAACTTCCCCATACCAGCTTTGAAGCCAGACGTGCTCAATGTTCATTTTCATGAAAAACCACTCATAGCTGCGAGGCCACTTTCTTACCACCGGGTGCCTGGAAGGACAAAGAAAAGAAGGGGAAGGGGGAATAATGTAAGTTGTGACAGAGGATATGCATAGTCTGCTTTTTTTCTTCTGTGCTGAGCCAGAGTGAAACCTGAGATTGGAGAACCACCACCATTCATCTTCTTTCCCCTCCCTTGCAGTAAGGTTTATGACCTTCCACACCCCAGCCTGGTGAGAACTGCAGTGAAGGCAGCTGCGTGAACACCGCCTTCCCCCACTGCAGGTGTTCTTTGGTCTCTAAGTAAGTGAAAAACAGGTAAAGAAGATTTTCTGAACGTGTGTCAGGGTCTGCAGAGCAAAATCTCTTTGAGCTGTCACCTCCTAGAGCCTTCTCATCCTGTCTTTCTGTCTCATTTCTTGGGCCTGCCCTTACAACTCACTGGAAGACACCCTTCAACCAGCAATACTGGGTGTAGACACCTGGTCCCCAAACCCTCCATGGGTGTCTCTGCAGAGGATGCTGTGGGATGCTCATCAGTGGTGTGTGAAGTGGATGTAACAGCTTGAGTTGCAGTGTGCATGGAAGCATGGGGAAACCAGGGCAAGTTGCAGTAGGGCTGGCCCAGTGCCCCTCTTTCCCTGCAGAGGACCCTGCTGAGGAAGAGATGGTAGGTTTGACGACCTCTGAGTTGAGCTGGGGCTTCCCACCATTTTCTGAGTTGTCCCTTTGAGCGCCTGCACCTGTGGCATTGGGAAGTGGCTTCAGCTGCTGCCAGCCTTGGATGGGGTGAGCTCCAGAAGCCCTCGCCAATCAGTCTGTCTTTTGCTCCCTGACAGTGGAGCATCCACTGCCAAAGTGCTGGTAGACTCTGGCTTGCTTAGAGATCTGATTTCTGCAAAGTTTCTGAAAAAAAGGCTGATGTGCAAATATAGCCTCCAACTATCCCTGATCCCATTTTTGCCGTTGATGGGACCACTGCTGACAGAGCCCCACCATAACCCCTTCTAGCAGGCCAGAGAGACTATTGTCTGTGGGCTGTTTGGGATCCCAGCTCATCCCAGTTTCCCACCAATATTAGATTGACCAGGCTGCATATGCCTGGAAGGCCATCTCTGGCAGGTTGTGTGGGAGGTACATGCCCCAGCCAAAGTTCAGGCTTTCCATGCCTGTTATTCTGAAGACCCACTGGAGGGCATGGGGCACACCCTGGGTGTGTGTGTATGCGTCAGGGTTGTGCTTACAAATGTTCAAAGCAGACTGTCCTCTAAGTATTACAGCTTTGGTAGCAGTTGGTGTGGTATGTCAGGAAAGGCAATAAAACCCCTCAGCTCCACCCTGCAAAGAAGCACAAGCCCAAAGGCAGCAGAGCTTCACTCCATCTCCGAGCAGGGGGGTGTGGCTGAAGAGCACTTACCTGGCCTAAGGTGGGGAAGAGTCATTCAAAGTAGTAAATACCCCCTGGATTTAGGGAATCTCTCCTCAGAGCCAGGTGAAGCATGTTCATAATCCCCAGATGACAAGCCACGTGCCTTACCAGAGTCCAGTCCTGACTCACTGCATTTCCATATTTCATTACCCTGAGAGTTAATAAGAGGTCACACAGCTCTGCCTGTCCTTCCAAAGCCACACAGGAGCCAACATGCTTCGTGGCCCCATAGTTAAAGACCAGGCTTGTTCCTTCTCAGATTTTCCATACCGAAGGGCCACATCCTCATACTTGTCTCCAACCTGCGGGCTGCACTCTGCTACGTGCCTACTGCATACCGACCTGGAGAACATGGCTTGCTTGGCAAATTCCACTTCCTTGGGAGGCACCGTCACCATCTGTCCCGTGAGAGTCAGCCTGGCACACCTTGGATCCTCCGGATCGATTACATTTTTTCTGTGCACAGAGAAAAATGCTCATGTGTAATAGCTTGCCTTCTTTGCTAAGGGTTTCAGAGAAAGAAGAATTCCTGCTCACATATAAAAAGCTGCAGTATTTTTTTTTTTCAAGCCTTGCAGGTGTTTTTCTACACCTGGCTTGTAACATTTTGGGGTTGGACTCGATGATTTCTTGAGGTCCCTTCCAAGCCCTACAATTCTGTGATAATACTCACCCGATAGAGATCTCTGCTGTAGAGATTTGCTTAATTTATGATCTTAAAAACTGGATTAATAAATGTTAGATTGTAAAAAAGAAGTAAAATAAAAGGAAATGGCAGTTTTCCCAGACATATGTACAGACCTCAATTCAGGATTCTGAAGAGAACTATTGAGATGGTTAGTCTGTGTCTATGCCTACAAAGGAAGCGTGCATACATCTATTTCTGTGTTAAACTTAAAGCCTTTTCCTTGTGCCTGTCCTAGAAACTTGGTCCTTGTTCATTTTTACCCACTTTTTCAACTGCTTTATGCCAGAGAGACAAGTATGATCTATTATAAAAATTTCTCCAAGCGCCTTCATCCTTCAGACCGAGACAGGGGAAGTACTTGTTACTTTTTGGCTCCTTCTGTACAGCAATAATAAATAACTCCCATTAGTAGCTGCAGGGCAGTTGCTGACTCTGACATACACAACGCAAGGATATAAATCATAAGTAAATTGACCAGTGGCAACAAAAAATACCCAAACAAAAAAAGTTGTGTATGAAATGACTGCAAAGGCCTGATCCTGGCAAGCGCTGAGCAGCCCAGAGTCCCATTGCTGGCACTTTGAGAGTGCTCAGCATCTCACGGAACTGTCTCCCCACACAAGAACCTAATCTCCCAAAAAACTACATTCTTCTCCTCTGCATTTTAATCGGAAGTGGTGAATCACAGTCTCATTACTACACCTCGTCTGTGTGCAGTTTTACTTCAAGGCCTTGGCCCGAGCCCCTCAGCCTTACACCGCGAGCGATCTGCAATGGCTTCTTTTTTTATTCTTCTTCTTCTTTTATTTTGCTATAATTCTCAGTATGTGTCAGTTGCCTGCAGGAAACATATGGGCATCCTCCTGCAGCTAATTTAACACCTGCAGATTCCCCGCAGATGGTTATGAAAGGCTCTGTAGCTCACTGGATAAACTATCTGCTTTTATAGGCAGGGCCATGAGCAGAGATACGCGAGGAAGTCTAGTGGGCTGATTGATAACTCAGCGAGCACTTGGCACCATCTGTAGCCTGAGCCCCAAAGAGCCATTTGCAGTCACTTCATCACTGGGATGGTTTTTTCAGCATCCTGTTCAGTCTGGACCAGCCATTGTCTGAAGAGGGTGTTCAGCTTAGTGACCTCTGGACAAACCCCACTCCTACTTGCCACCACACTTTCGTCACGGGAGGAAGAGCAGCTGCCAAAAAACAAACTCAAGGTTTCTGTTCACATCGATCTGAGCAGAAGCTGCTGGAGCATGGCCAGAGTAGGGCAGGGAAGCTGGGGAAGAGTTTGGAGCACAGGTCTTATGAGGAGCGGCTGAGGGAACTGGGGTTGTTTAGCCTGGAGACAAAGAGGCTGAGGAGAGACCTTATCACTCTCTGCAACTACCTGAAAGGAGATTGTAGCCAGGGGGGTGTGGGTCTCTTCTCCCAAATAACAAGTGACAGGACAAGAGGAAATGGCCTCAGGTTTTACCAGGGGAGGTCTAGATTGGATATCAGGAAAAAAGTGTTTACCAAAAAAGCCTCAGGCGTTAGAACAAGATGCCCAGAGAGGTGGTGGAGTCACCATCCCTGGAGGTGTTAAATAAAAGTGTAGACGTGGAACTTAATAAGTCTTAAAGTCCATTTGAAGTCATCTCCTGATCTACTGTTATTTTAGTGCTTAATCTTAATACTCCATCAACACCATTTATGTATTTACCTAGATGATTCTTAAAACTATGGAAGGGAAGGGATTCCTCACTATCAAAATTTCAGTCCAGAAGTTTGCTTTAAAGTATTATCTGTGTGTATGACACCATGTCCTCTGGAGCCTCACAGTATGGTAAAACAACTGAAGAGCTAGGAATAGCAGGCGTTATTTGCAAGTGCTTTTCTTGGCTATAGCTCCTAGGTAAGATGCTGTTAATTACTTCCTGACAGGAATTAGGAAGGGATTGTTGTGAAAGATGTTGGCATTTCACAGATGAAGGTGATAGATTTGGGCATGATCAGGAGCAGGGAGAGACTTCTGGTGTGACAGTTTCTCAGACTGCAATTATTAGCTCTCTCTGTGTGAGTACATGTTTATTCTAAAAGCACAGTTACTGATTTGGAGTAGGCAATAGACCTGACCTTGCTGTGGTTAAGCAGCAAATCCTGCCGCCCTTTGCTGAGATGGTTTTGCCTGATAGGACTACCTGAAAGGAGGTTGTAGCCAGGGGCATGAGGGTCTCTTCTCCCAAGTAACAAGTGATAGGACAAGAGGAAATGGCCTGACTATTGTCAGAGGTGACTCTTGCCCCATTTACAGGAAAAACTGCTCTCTGGGTCTTGGGCTGACAACGAAAGCCACACACTGCACGGGCACATCTGGGATGTTTTCATTTCTGTCTTTTGCCCTGGGTCCTGCTTTAGCTTGTGGTTTTCTCTGTGTTCTTCTCTCCTGAGTCAGGGTCCTACATTAATTGACACACACCATTCCTGGTAAAAGTTACTCCAGCTGAATTTTGTGCATTGGAATAATATTCTGGAGGCTCAGTTGTGTTTTTTTTTTTTTTTTTTTTTTTTCTGGGAAATGAGGCAAACCAGTTGTTTGTCAAGATGATGTTAGATGGAAGAGTGGAGCAGGACAATGATACCTTTGAGTTCGGTACCCTGTGTTCTTGGCTTTGCTTTTAGCACTGCCTCTTATCATAGGTTTCCTGTTTCAGGATAGAAGCCTCATATATTCTCATCTCACATTAGCATTAGAGTATTTTCTTTATCAAAGGAGCCCTTCATATTCTCGAGTAAATCTGTTCCTGCATCGTTTTGGCTAGTACTTCCCTAATAACCTCTGTTTACTTTTATACATTCTAAACGACCAAACACCACTCAGTTTACAGCCACCACTTCTAACCCCACTGAGAACAGGTCTCGAGTTGTCAGTCATGTCAGCAGTGTGACTTATGTAAGCGCAGGCTTTGCTTCCTAGCAATATCAGGATATAGCCAGGGTTATATCTCTCATTTTTACTAAAGATAATAAAGGGATATCAGGGATAAATAGGTATATTTACTGAACTTTTTCTCCTTTGCATCTGTTCAGGTCTAGTCATGCGTGCACTCGTCATTTCTTGCCTTCTGTATTAATAAACACATAATCAGCTCCCAGTCCTTGGGTTCCTTTTATCTTTGTTGGCACAGGAACAAGTAGGTGCGGAGGAGCGGCTTTATACAACGTCTGTGCGCTGCTGGTGAGGTGTGGGGGACACAGCCATGGGGACACACGGCATGCTGGTGACACTGTCTCTCTGTTGAGGAAACCCAGGGTGTCTTCTCAAGCCCTGTCTTTACCAGAATCAGGTCCCATGTCTCCCTGGAGAGAATTTCATCGAGACAATGATAAAATATGAACTGAGGGGAAGGGAAAGCAGAGGACTGTGGAAGGAGACCAAGCAATAGGGAGCACCTTTTAAAATTTGTTTTTATTATGTTTATGTAAAATACATCCACCTTGTTCAAAGCTAAACTAAAATGGAAGAAGATTCAGTTTATGGATTTTAGAAGAACACAGGACATTAAGAAAGATTATCCTAATTATTCATCTGATTTGTGAAAAGAGAAGAATTGTTCCGGCCCCTCTGGTTACGGTGAGCACATGAGGTGTGCAGAGCTTGATGCTGTCCAGGCAGTTGTCAGTGAGATGAGAGCATGAGCTCCATTTGCTTGCAAAGGTCCCAGCACCACTGAGCTTGAGGAGGAGCATGTGTCGGAGTGAAACACGCCTCCCATCAGCGACGTGACGCCACGAGGCGCGCTGCTGATGGACATGTCCCATTTATTCTACTGCGTAGCACTTCCGCGCTTTCTGGGTCATGGTTCAGGGGTGGTTCTGAGTAAAGACTGCCACCTACTCATTAAATTGTTTACTACACCAGCCATCTCTTGGGTTTTAATTACAAGGTTCCTATACAACAACCAGCCAAGTCCAGATCTGATGAACCCAGAGTTCAGGCTGATGGGGATATATCAGCACACAAGCAATTATGGACTTTGTTAGGATTCCCTTTTGCAGTTGACATCTCTGCTTTGACTGACAATGCTTGTCTCCTGGTTTCTGACCAGAAGTATTGCCCAAGTATTATCTTCATTCTCAGCTTCTGCTGTTCATTAGTGAGGTGAAACGGATCAGCAGTAAAGACAAAACATGTCTGGGAGGAGAGCCTGGTCTCCCCAAGAAGGAATCAGTGGGAGGGTTCAGTTAATGCTCCGGGGACTGTAGGAAGCAGGGCTCTATGGGGGAGAATCTCTTTTTCTTCTTTCCCAGACTCCTTGTCCAACAGATAAACTGCCACCCTTCTCCTCCACCCCCTTGAGGAGACTGGACCTTCCATCCTCCCTGTCAGGATTCATAAATCCTCCCTGTCTCCCCCAAATGCTCTTCTCCCTGCCCTTTGAGAAAGCACTGCTTTTACTCCTCTAATTCCCAAGCAGAACGGAAGAGAAAAGAAGTTGGGAGTGAGCTTTCTCCTACTGCAGAAAAGGAGAACCGGAGAGCCAAGAAGAAAGCCCCAGAGAAGTTTTCCTGCATTCATTTTTTTCTGCTTTAGAGCGTGCCACTCACGTGCAGCATAAGAGCAATGACTGTCCCCATACATCCTCACCTTCCTATAGCAGCAGCAGCACCTGTACAAAGCCAGGCAGCTGGGAGGTGGTGACTGTGGCTGCTGGAACAACTCATCCCTGTCACCTCCACGGATGTAAGGCAGGAACTTTGTCACCCTGCACAGGGCTCCTCTTCACCTAGCCCCAAACTGAGGGATTTTAGTCCTCTAAAATCTATGGAAAGGAAGGGAGGAAATGGTATGTCCTCAGAGAATTACTGTAAAGTGCTTATAATTTTGATTCATAAATGTGATTAATTTTGAAAAGCAAGTTACCCTCCTCGTACAATTCATTTGCTCACCACTAACTACCAGAGACTCCAGAGCAGAAAAACAAATGTATTGGTGCTGCTAATCTGGGTGGCATGAACGTCAAACAAAATCTCTGCTGAAAGCAATTTCCTAATCTGCAAAGCTGTTGCTGGCCTTCTGCTGGATACAGCCGGGCAGTTGTGCCCTCCCTTGCTCTGATTTTGACAAGAATTTTTTTATAAACTGTGTCTGAGAGCCAGCAAAGATAGATAAAAGACATCCTTAGGCGTGGGAGATGGAGAGCATTGGTACGTGGATATTCTGCATCTAAGTGAGCCTGTATTCGTAGTATAGCTGGGTTTGTGTTTTATGTAATTTCACTCTTCCTGGAAGATAATCCTTCCTGAAATGTTTTAATTAGAGTTTGTTAAGTTAAGTCACCCTGTTTTTCTGTCTACATTGACAATAACAACTCGTTTCTTTAGTTGAACTCTGTTTCAGACAGGAAACTTTAATACAGTTTAACCATAGACAATTCGGGGGGGGGAGGGAGGTGGGAAGAATCACAGCATCGACTATTTCTGTAAACAGTCAGAGAAACACGTACGACCTCACTAGAAAGGGAATTTGGGAAGTTGGTTATTTAAGAGTGCAGGAACAAAACAGTAATTTAGAGCTATATTGTGTGCACTGGGTCGCGATGATAGCGGGTTTCATGTTTGACTTTCTAATTCGGTGTCTTCCTGATTTTTTAAATACAGATTTTTCAGGAACAGCTACTGACATAATTATTTGCATATGACTAAAAAGGGACAGTATAAATACCAGAAATGTGTCTGTGCCACAGAGCCAGGAGGTGGATCTCAAAAGCTGAGGGATGTCTGGGTTCCGCCTTTGTCTCCCGCGTGCGTCATTTCTCTTTGTGTGAAAGCGCGGTGCCAAACATCTGCGTTACATTCACCCTTGTATTAACAGACAGTGACTCTACAAACCCAGAGGTAAATACGTCTTGGATGGCCAACTGACCTCTCAAAAGCTGCCTCTGCCACCCATGGCAGGCTGTGTGTCTTTTAGGATCACCCAGGAATGAAGTCAGCAGTTTACGCACGCTGCCAATCAACGGGGACCCTAACCCACCAAATTACTCTCCTCTTCCCATGGTACCCAGCACTGCAGATGTTCAGTGCTTCCTGCCAGCCTTTTGAATGTAGCATTTAGGAAACCTATGGAGCCAGCTTATATCTACTGAAGATGTCTACCTATGGTTGTGCCCATCTGCTACCTCAAGCAGCAGATGAAGCATGGTGGACAAAATGGCAGTGCCACCCCCGATACGGGTCATAAACCACAAGAGGGACCTGTGCCCTTCACAGTCCCTCAGCGTCCACAGTGTGGATTTCAGATACCACCCTCCAAAGTAAGAGCAAAGGGAAACAAGCGCATGGACTGACCCCAAAAGCTCGTTGCTTTGCTTTCCTTCTCCCTTGTGTGAAATCCCACTCCCGGCAGCCGTGTGAGCGCTGCTTCTCTAAGACAGCTGCAGTCGGTCCCTACGAACGTGCTGAACCTGATGTCGAGGAGGCAACACGTGCTTAAAATTGATTGCCTGTTATCCGGGCTGCAGCTGTAATGAGGCAGACCCAGGAGCTTACTTGGAAAGAGGGATTCTCCGAGCAGCCTGTGTGTTGGGAATTGTGTTTAGAACAATAGCCGCTCTATTCTTTAATGCTGGGCTTGGTCTTGCTCCCTCTGAAAGCTGTAAGAATGGGAGTCAATCTTCTCAGCTTCTCTGTGGCATAGACACAGCTTAGTCTATTTATAACCCTGAACCATTTAATTTTTCGTGCCTCTGTTATCCATCCATCAGCCTCTGGATGGGATGCAGTGCAGTTACTAACGAATGCGTTCTGTAGCCTGGCCATCGGAGAGGCTTCGCGGAGACGTGCAGCCCGTCTCCCTCTGGGGAATGGCAATCTCTAAGGCAGAGATGAGGAATCCAGGATGTAGCTGCAACATTATAATGTCTTGCAATTAGTGCCTACTCAGATGCCTTGCAGCTCGCTCTCATTATTAAAGGTTATTTCCCTTACTGGTTTAGGCTTTTCAGATTTTTCTCTCCAGCTGATTAAATATTAAGGCTGGAGCACCAAAAAGGCCACTCTCTATTCCTCACACCCCCAAAAGTGAAAATGTTTATTTGTCCTGGTTCAACACTTGAGTCTGTTCTGAGACAAAACAAATTAAATTCGCTACTAAATAAATTTAATATCAAACTGATGTACATGCACACAAGTCACTTGATACTCATTAGATACAAGAAGACTATTGAAATGTCAGCTGTGTTTTCTTTCTAAAGGCCAGAGATTTCTTTTGCGTGCAATAGGTCAGAGGCATTTTTCAGGAGACTGCCAAATACTCTCAGGAGAATCGACTACAGGCATCGACTAGCTTTCACATTTATTTTAATTCTTACAGCCCAGAGTAGGTTAATAATGAAATTCTAATAAAATTCCACATGAAAACAAGTTACAAATACATTGCTGGCACACAAGGGCATGAACTTTCTCATGTTGAGCCATTATTCATTTAGCTATTTTGTGTAATTATTTTGAAACCAAAACAACGATGCTCTTGGCTAAGGGAACTTGTTGGTATTAAACCCATCTATAAACGACAGATCCCTTTGCAAAGGAAACCCCACTGATACAATCTTAATACTAGCAGGACTTGAGGCCTTTCAGAGTGAAAAGGTCCTGCCTCTCACACAGTGTGAGTAAAGAAGGGGAAGAAAAGGAACCTGCTGTACAAAACCTGGCCACCACATAAAGCTCCGCATGAAGGACCTGATGCGCTGTTTGCCTGGTGTGGCTGGGCTATCTCAGCAGGTAGACAGCACCCTGACAGGGATGCTTGGGATGCCCGTGGCAAAGGTAGCAAGGTGGTGCTGAGGACTGGCAAAACACTGGCAGCAGAGCCTGGACACCCCGTCTTGCTTGCTTCATTGTCCTGCTGCCCGCAGAAGCCCTGCCTGTGGGGACCCTCTGCAAGGCTGCAGTTAAATATGTTGCTGGTTTAAAATGTAAAATTCCCTCACGGGTTGCCAGTTTAAAATGGAAATTAATTTCTGACCCTGGCTGCAAGGGGGAGGAGGAAAGAAGAAAGCCCACATAGGTCCTGGCTGTGAGACAGCCCCACATCATCCTCACATCATCCCAGCTATCATAAAATACACAAGCTGCAGCTTGACAAATGCCCCAGCCTTTGATTCTCTGTGCCGCTTGTTCTTTGCACTAATGCCAGACAGTATCTGCTCCAGATGAGAGCTCCAGAAATAATGAAAAGCAAACTGCACTTAAGAACAAACTAAATAATGCAAGGAGCGCTGATCAGACTCTGAATCTGTGTACTCAGTTCAGTAGGAAGCTATTTAGAGTACAGTTACATGCTAAAATGGGGAGGGATGTCCTATTTTCCTCCACCGCCCTCCCTTCCCCTCTCCTTTGCGCTCCTCGGGCTCTTGGGGAGCTGATGCAAGTTACTAACCAGTGGAAATCTAATCCAGAAAAAAAAAAAGGGGAGAGGTTTCCGCTGGGTTACTGAGCTAAAATAGACCCACCATATGGTCAGCTGAAGGGGGGTGAGGGGTGGGGGATGGATTTGCGTGGCCAGGAGCAGCAAAGGACTGGCAGAAAACCTTACTCTTATCATTTGGTTAATTTACTTGAGATTTAGGTTCCAACTCAGGGTTGGGCAAAGCCCAGAATTGACGTGAGAGACAGATGAGGGGGACCGCTCAGCTGGTGCTAGGGAGGGAGAGTAAGAATGTGGCAACTGGTAGTTAGTTTGTCCTAAGTCATCTTGAAAAACCAGGTTCAGCTCCTTCAGGGTGCCCAGAGAGCTCTTCTTGACAAGAGAGGGTGGTCTCGGGCTGCCAAGGGGACTAGGGAGTCAGGTGGCAGAGTCCAGGTTGCCCTGGCTGCGGGACAAACAGCAGCAAATACCTGGCACAGTGAACAAAAGGGTACTGGTTCACACAAATAGTTGCTTAATGGAAAGACGGCAAATAAATATTCTCCAAGGGTTGTGATGTATATTCCTTTAATATTTCTGTAAATCACACAGCATCGGTGAATCGGCACTTCCCAAACGAGCCAGCTGGGTGGTGATGTTGCTAAAGCATGAAAGGCAAAGACTTTGAAGAGTGGATGTTTAGAGCCAGGGACGGAAGGCCCCACCAAAGTGGCACACAGGTGAGTGGGTCTCAGACTTGCTCAGCACCAGCAGTCAGTCGCCATCAGCGGGAAACTGCTCTGAGCCTTGGAATATAGAGCACGGGGTAGGTGCTAGGACATTGGGCACAGCACACATTCTTCGTGATCCAGATACTCAGCTCACCGGTTGGTTGAATGAAAAAGCTTAGAATGCAGCAGTGAGTGCCATTAACCTTTTACTTAAATGTGAAATTATTAATTCAGAATATTTAATGAATTCATTTTAAGGAACAAATGGTTCACAAGCAGAACCATTATGGTTTTAACTTCACCCTTCTGTTGTATTTCTCAAGCACCAAGAGCTGAATTACCCCAGCACATGTTGTGATGAAACGTTCCAATCAAGTGCTTGATGTTACAAGAGGAAGCTGTGATTCTGATTCCTTGGGAATGGGGTGTGATCCCGAAATCACTCCTGCTGCTGAGGACTGAGAAACATTTCATTTTGCCACCATGTAACATTTAAGAAAACAGTATATTCTGGAGAGGAATACAGACAAATGCAAGAGTAATGTGGTTTATATTTGCCATTGTCTAGTTTTTCATGGCAGGGTTCTAGTGGGGGGCTGCAGGGGTGGCTTCTGCAAGCAGCAGCCAGAAGCTCTCTGCAGGCCCCACAGAGCAAACACCAGACAGCTCAAGGCCAGAGTTGTTGCTGACCAAGGCCGAGCCCATCAGGGACGGTCACAGGGCCTCTGGGAATCACATTTAGGAGAAAAAAACTGCAAGCAGCCGCTTTTTGCCACCAGAGAAGGGATTGAGAAGATGTAAGGAACTGTGCAGGCACCAAGGCCAGTGAAGGGGAGGGGAAGAAGTCACCTCAGGTGCTGGAGAGAAAGATGCCCCTGCAGCCCGTGGAGAAACCCATGGTGGAGCGGGTGTCCCCCCGCAGCCCATGGAAAAGTCTGAGACCCCATCTGCAGCCTGTGGAGAGGCCCAACGCTAGAGCAGGTGGAGACATGCAGAAGATGCTGTGACCTGCATTGGAGCGAGCCTCTGCTAGCCCTTGCAGCCCATGGAGAGAGAGGGAGAGGGAGAGGGAGAGGGAGAGGGAGAGGGAGAGGGAGAGGGAGAGGGAGAGGGAGAGGGAGAGGGAGAGGGAGAGGGAGAGGGAGAGGGAGAGGGAGAGATAGCCACACTGAAGCAAGTTTGCTGGAGTGGGGAGCTTGTGACCCCATGGAGGACCAGGCTGGAACAGTCTGGGCCTGAGAGTCTGAGAGACAGTCTCTGATTTATGACTGCACCCCATAGCAGTGACCCACGCTGGGGCAGCTGGTGAAGAGCTGAAGCCGTGTGGGAAAGGACTCACTTTGGAAAAGTTTGTGAAGGACTGTCTCCCTTGGGTGGGATCCCATGCTGAAGCAGGGGGAGGGTGTGAGGAATGGCCCCCTGGCTAAGAAGGAAAACAGCTTGTAAGGAACTGACAGAAAACCCCATTTCCCCATTCCCTGCCTCTCCCCGTGCCACAATGGGGGGAAGAAGGGAGCAAAATCATGACTAAAGTGAATCCTGCTAAGAAGGCAGGGCTGGGGGAGGTGCTTTAAGATCTGGTCATACTTCTCATTACCCAACTCTGGTGTCACTGTGTGCAGGGCAGTGCAGTGTAATAAATTAGAGTTTCTTTCCTTTATTCTGTGTTGAGTCTGTTCTGCCCGTGACGCTGATTGCAGAATGATCTCTCCCTGTCCTTATCTCGACTCCTAAGCCTCTCGATATATATTTTCTCCCCTGTCCAGCTAAAAAGGGGTGTGAGAGATCTACTTCAGTGGGTGTCTGGCCTCCAGCCAGGGTCAAACCACCACAGCCATCCACTGCTTTTTCTAACGCCCTCAGCTAATGGGGTTGAGAGACAGGGTGATACCCAAAGCAATGCCCGGGATCCTCTCCTCCCCCCAAAAGGGACCTTAAATTGAGGTTAAAATGCTATTTCTTTCGGATACAGCTTGTAATTTCCAGTTCTTCTATCCCTCCCTCTCCTTGGAATATCAGCTAAGATCTTCTTTGGTGACAGAGTCCTGTCTGAAACAATGTCACATCCCTCATCAAGTAGAGAGGCCTTTGGAAATAACACTTTGTACAAGGGTGACCCAGCCAAGTTTGCCACATGTTTGACTGTAAACAAACACATATGGCAGAGATATGCCTTTTGCAAGGAGATGAGCATGGAGGGGAAAATCAAACCATCTTTGAGTTTACATACACACATTTTACACATGCAAAGCTTTGGTGGTCTGGAGTTACTCATTGTACATATGATTAGAAAGAAAGAAGTCAACTCATTGCTGTCTGTGGGAGAGACAAACCCGGGGCTGGCTGGAGATCAGTAGATCTCAGACCCGTCTCCCTCCGTGTGAGGGATCATTTACCAACTGTTTATGACATACAAGGTGCTGAAAATTTTGTGACCATACCGTATTCAATTGAACCCTCTGAGGAGGTGGAAATGAGACTGAGTGACATGGTGCTGAGTGTGTAGATCATGAGACAAGAGCCTGAGATCCCCATCACAGACCCTGGAGAGCTAAAGCCCTGCCAACGCAACCAGCAGAGCTGTTCAGCAGAGCCAGGGTGTCTGCTTTACTCTGACTCGGACAGCTCTCAAAACTCTGAGGACTTTATTGACTAGATCACCATGGTCTATAATGGCATCTTAAACACCTAAATTTTATCTGGCCCCTCCAAGAAGAGATTAAAATTTAGGTATGTTAGTGGGTGAGCTGAAAGCCACTGCAGCTGTTGGTGCTACATTGTACTTCAGTGGCACTTCTGCTTTTCTTTACTGTGCCTTACTGAGGGGGCTTACTGCAAAACAAAACTGAGCAGGAGATCATGGCTGATGCTGAGAGCCAAAATTAAATGCAGGACATTGAGTGTGGGGACCCAGTATCTTGTTCTGAGGACTCTGTTCTCACTGAGGTGGTAAGAGGAGGGTGTATCTGTTACCTGCAGAAATTCCCATCTGCCTCTGGCAGGGTTAGAGAAGCCATGGGATTCTTCAGGAGATCTGCCACGGTGTTATCCTTCGGTGTCACATAGAAGAAAGGGATTCCAGTGCTGTTATTGACAGGACCATCGCTGAGAAGTAAACAGTTCCCATAGGGCATACCCTGGATCTGCAAAATCCAAACCAGGAACCGGTTACATCATTGCATGTAGATGGTTTACAATGTCAGGGATTCTCTCAGGGGCTTCAGCAGAGAGGACAGCAACCCCCAATTGCTCAGCCTCCCACTTGCTGTTGTCACCATGAGACAGGCCTTCTAAATTAGATCTACCATGCTTCTGTGAAAACAAATCTCTCTCAAATTTCATCTTCCCAGTCCTGCCCAGAACACTAAAGAGAACATGATGGCTTCCACCCAGCTTAAAGGACCTACGAAATTCAAAATTATTTAAGTGCGATACAATTGATATCACCAGTGTCAAGAAATGGTTACTCCAAAAACTTCTCAAACCCCAAAGGATACAGAGCCTCATTTAACCTTGTGCCCTGGTTTCAGCTGAGACAGAGTTAATTTTTAGGGTTTTGTTTCTAGTAGCCAGTATAGTGCTGTGGTTTAGTTTGAGAATAATGTTGATAACACAACAATGTTGATACATTTAGTTGTTGCTGGGTAGTTGCTGTGTCCACACTCAGTCAAGGACTTTCCAGCTTCCCACACCCTGCCAGGTGTGCAAAGAGCTGGGAGAGCACAGCCAGGACAGCTGGCCCAGGCTGGTCAGAGGGATCTTCCCTAACATACGGCGTCATGCTCCATATATAGAGAACTGGGGCAGCTGCTGGGCGACAGAATCACTGCTGGGAAACAGACTGGGCATTGCATGGTTTTGTTTTCCTTTCACACATGGTGACCAATTGCACTTGTGCATCACTTGGGTTTTTTATATATATTATCATTACTTATTATTATTATTGCTGTTGTTACTATTATCTTCCTTTGTGATGCTATTAAACTTTCTTTATTTCAACCCACAAAGTTCTTTTCCATCTTCCTCCCCATTCCCTAGGGGAGGGGTAGGTGGTGGGGAGCGAGCAGCTGCGTGGTGCTTGGTTACCAGTTGGGGTTAAACCAGACTGCCTTTCCTGATAATTTTGCCTCTCCTTTTAGCCTTGATTCCCAATGTGCAGCGGTTTGCCAAGAGAGGGGAAGGCATTTTCACTGGAGTTGGATTTGAAGTCAAGCTGGACGTCGGCTCAGCTGCCTGGGCGAGAACCTGAGCTGTGGGATGGGGGGGTCTCAACCACCAAGCCAGTTTGTGTTACTGTCAAATACAAAGCAACAGGTTAAAAAAAGATGCTATTAAATTGATGTATATGTACACACGAGAGACATGTAGTTCCCTTGTCTGGGAGAGGGGACACCAAGGAGCCACGTTTCCAAAAAGTGTTCTCTCATGCACTGACCTACGACTCACGGTGTATATAACTCGTGCAAAAACATCCTCACCCTGTAGTGACAAACATTAACACTCTCCATAGTGATTTATGCTCTCACCGTGCCTTTCATCCCGTTATAAATCGCAATGACAGATACTTAATGAATTACCACTTTCTTTCATGTCTTCAGATATTTCTTTCCTCACGGTCAATTAGATGTTAAAGAGTAAAATTATCAGTCAATGCATGAATTCAGTGCAACCCGTAAATCCTTCAGAGCAAAATCAAATTAAGTATGAACAGTTAATAAGTAAACCCTGGATCGTGTCATTGCCTGGATTGCATGCTTTCTGACTTTTAATGTGCATATGCCTTTAAAATTTTAATGCTTAGTGTGCTTATAAATGGTTCTCATTACCCTTCCTTCGAAGGAATGCTTTAATGGAGCTGCACAGCTTAGAAACTAAAAATACTTGTTTATTAAGGCTTACAGTGTGGGGAGGGGGGGGAAGTAGTAGCTGTCAGTAATATTGCAGGAGATGTTTCCATTGCCTGAAACGCTCAGTCTGTCAAGCATGGTGAATGTGACACTGGATTCTCGGGAAGAACTGGGGAACTGGGATCACGGGCGGCATCTGGGATCATGGGTGGCATAACTCACCATCCACAGCAGCACCACCACCCACCCCACCCCCCATCAATTCCAAATTTTATTATGAGTCCGATGTTTCCGTATTACTTCTGTGTTGCACCCGGAGACAGCTGACCGCCAGCTATATTATGGCTGTAAGTCTACCAAGGGTTTCTGGCGAGACCATAAACGAGAAGAGCAGAGATCGTATGATTTAAAGGCATTTCCAACAGCCTGATGTGGAATTACAGGCCTCTCGTGTGTACATATACATTAATTTAATAGCATCTTTTTTTAACCTGTTGCTTTGTATTTGACAGTAACACAAACCGCCACTAAGTCAGCCAAGCTTTCTGAAGCTCAATGTGCTTCTAACTTCTACTGGGTTTTTTTAAATCATAAATTCAATGAGCCGTGAATACTTTCAAGAGAGAGTTAAAGCTTCCTTTGTTTGGGGGGTTTTGGGGGGTTTTTTGTTTACTTGTTTGTTTTGCTTTTGGGGGAGATTTTTTGGGGGGTGTTTTGGTTTGGTTTGGTTTTTTTGTCTGAGTGGTATTAAATGCTGTGTCTAATTCCAGCCATTCAGTTTAAAAAGAGAATTATTTTCAAGCTGGAAAAAAAAAAAATACAAATAAAAAGCCATGCCCTGGATTCTCCAGCACAGCCCAGCCGTGTTTCACGCTCCCCACAGAGGAATCCTACACTCAGCTGCGACAGCTGGAATGCTGCTGCGGGATGGGCAGAATTTTTGGTAGCCCCGCAGGTTCTCCGTATCATCCCCATCCTCATCCTCCTTCCTCCGGCTGACAGCCAGACTGGCCCAGGGGAGGCAGATATGGGCCCGGCCCCGCTCCCCCCGGGGACAGGGGCAGGGAGAGGACTCGAGGGTGCTGCAAGGCATGCAAAAGCCTCTCTCCAAACCCAAACGTTGCAGCTCGGGTTCTGGCTTAAAGGTTCTCCTTTCCCTGCCCCCCATCTAGCGTGGTTTGTCGGGGGGGGTTAGGAGCGTGCCTCCCTCTCCGTTCTCCGGCGGTGGCTTCTCTTCCTAGAAGGGGTGCCTGCTGTGTCCTCCGCGCCTTTGGCGGCTGCTGACACCGGCGCTGCCGGCGGGGGCAGGGACCAGAACGCGGGTCCCGGCACAGCGCCGGGCGGCGGCGGGTAACGCGCGGCGGCGGCAGCCCGCGGCCGCGGGCACCGGGGGCACCGTACCTTTCCTCGGGCGGCCCGCGTAGCCACGAAGCCCCAGGTGTTGTAGCGGGCGAGGAAGCGGGCGGTCCCTGCACGGCCCGGCGCCCCGCCGCCCTCCCGTCGGTAGGAGAACATCCTGGAGGGGGAAGCCCCCTGCCCCGACCGCCGCGCCGCCGGCCCGGAGCCCAGGGCCGCGTCCTCCCGGTAAGCCGAGGCCGGGTAGCTCTGCTTCCAGAGGCCGCCCGCTTCCTCCAGCAGCGCGGGGAGCGCATCCTCGGTCGAGGAGCTGTGCAGCTCGTCCGCCGCCGCCCCGCCCTCGGGCAGCGGCCAGGACACCGAGCTGACCACCACGTAGCCCCCCGCGCCGCCCCACAGCAGCGCCGGCAGCCACCACAACCGCCACCACCGCGCCGGCCGCCACCGCCCCGCCGACATCTTCTGCGGCAGCTCCCGCACCGCGCCGGGCCGCTCCCCGCAGCACCCTCCTGCGGCCGCCGGACGCTTCGCCCGCCCCGCAACGCCCACCACCCCTTCCTATACACTCCCTCCCTCCCCCCCCCCCCCCCCAAATCTTCCGTAGTCCCAAATATCTGCAGCATCCCCCGTTCGCGGGCGTCACGCCGTGCCCCCCCAAGCCGGGGGGGGTTGGGGAGGGGGGTCGGTAGGGTAACTTGGCTCTGCCCACACCTGCCGGTGACACCCGCGGGACAGCCATGGGTGGGCTCGCAGGAGCTGCTGGGGCGGATCTCGGCCCCTCTCTCGCTCCGCGGGCCAGGCAGGGCGGAGCCGGGGGCATGGGGCGCGCCGCGGGTTCACCCTGCGATGCCGTGTGGGGCTTGTGGGGGGTGTTGGGCCGCTCCGCTCAGGTGTGCAGCAGGGCGGGTACGATCTCCTGAAACAGCTCTCTGCGTGCTCATCACGCGCCAAACCACGAACTCTCCCTGTATTCGAAAAGAGAGAATCCACGGGGGCCCGTGCCCACGTGAACGCTGCCGTAGCTGGGGAGGCTTCGCGTGGACACCGGGGTCAAGCAACGGCAAGACCCCAACTCCTAGGGAGCAGACACCATTAACTCTGGTGCTCGTGGGATTCAGTTTGACGTCTAGCTATGAGGAGCTGCTATTAAACCTTATGTTTCCCAGGCAGGGGGTTAATTAGGCAGAGATTTGAATGTAAATTTGAATTTCTGTCAGTGGCCCTGTTCAAGTAAAGGTGCTCTTGCATCCTGCTCCTCCTCTGTCTTGGCAGTAGAACCCTTCAGTATGGCAATGCAAACATACAACCCCTTTAAAATACAGGCTTGTAAGCTTTTGTTGCATTCAAGTGAATTATTTAAGGAGTACAGGTTCAATAGGAGACAGGGACGAATTAGTCTCACAGGAAACTCGGCTTTTCACAAGGTTCCCAGATACATCTAATAGACCTTACCTTTCGTTACCAGTGAAGAACAGATCACCAGCTTGGGCTGCTGTTACAGCTTCTGCTTAATTGCTCCATAGGCTGCATATCTACTTTAGTATATAAACTCTTATAAATAAAAGTGGAGTGGGACCTGTTTTGGTTTCTATCTTCACCGTGAAAACCTGAAGGCATGGTAAAAATTGGTATAATGGGCCTTAAGGCCCAAATGAATGTTTCAAACTGTGAAGATACTTCCTCAGAGCCTGTAATTTGGCCACCAGACTCTTAAATCTTACCAGCAAAATGGAATTCAGGACTACCTTTTCCTTCAGCAGGCGGCGCTGTCTACATCTGCTGTGATACCACCCTTTTGAGTATCGATTCCCACTTTAGTGCTTGAGCTGAGACAGAAGAATGTGGCTGAGAGCGGAAAACAAATGTAGATCTCCAAACCTCGAAGTGAACTAAAGCTCGATAAGCTCCTGACAAGAGCTTTTCCCTAGTTCAGGAATTATCCCTTCTTACAATAACAAGACAGCCATCCCTTCTTGGAATAACCAACCAGGCCCAGTCAACTCCTTGCAGACAAGCTCTTCAGAGATATTTAAAAACTCCAGTTCTAGGGAATATCCTCCTGAAGTCTGATGCACATAAGAGACAAATTTTGCACTCTGTTTTTACTATTTCACGCAAATTTATACCAGGCTTCCTCTTCATAGAGTCTTCTCTTGTTCTTTGCTTACAGAACAAGGACAACCAACCTAGTTTCTGTCATAAAGCATTAACATTACACGCAACCTGTTGTATTTCAGTTAATAAAATTACATGGGGGATTCTGACTCCTGTGTCCTGCAGAAACGGGAACCAAAGCAGGAGTTTTTCAAGACACAGGAATCAGCGCCGAATTCTACATGCAACAAATAGCAATTTTAAATTACACGCTGTAGACACGAAAGAGCACCAACACAGTCTCATCTGACCTGTAGCTTCCAGATGCATTTGCCACAGCGACTTCAGGTAGGCCTTCAGCTTTACTGACCAGAAAAAATACCAGAAATAGATAAAACTCAACCACTAATATGTCATATTTCGATTCGGAGTATTTACTCATCTGAAGTCAACCAACCAGACCACGTGACAACTTAAAATAACTGTGTTGGTAGCATTTAGAATTTCCAGGAAAAGATCTTACATTGAAGGGAATGAAGCTGGTATTTCTTAAAATTGTATTAAAAGTGAGAATGGTTTATCATAAAGAACTTTGAAGCCAGGCTGGTTTTCTCTGAAGATTTACTGTTTGTCAGAGGCAAAAATAAAGCACGTCTGACCATCATTTTGATCTTTTTGAGGAAGAAGGGCTTCCCTTGTGACTGCAAGATCTAACTTAGTAATAAGTTTTAGTGATTCTCTCTTCCAAAATGACCCGGACAAGCTGAGAATTAGAACAGAAGCATGGCAATGTTTTGACTGTAGGGACTGCAAATCGTGTGTTTCTCCCTTCACTGAATTAAAAATAAAGTCTCCTCTGTGCTTTCCAGCTGAACCCGAGGTATTTTGCTGATACCCAACCTTATTTTACATCAATTAACCCAGCAAGAGGAGATGCGCATTAGGTTTCCTGGTAGGGTGTCAGAGGTCAGATAGGAGGCCACATCTGCTTTTAATACATCCTTCACACTTTATATGTCTGCTATCAGCCCTTCTTTTCAAAACATAGGTGTCAGGCTGCCACTCCCCTTGATGGGGACTGCTTCTTCATCCTGAAAGTCTGGCTTGCTTAAAAGCAGCAGAAGTTTTGCCATGGAATTTAAGCAGGGTCAAGATTTTACTCTCATTTTTCAATTGTTTTAGTTAGTGATCTCACTTGATCTCCATGTCCAGGGCTATACAGACCGCGCAGGTGAACGCTTATCATTCCTTTAAGTGAAGTAGTTTAACTATGCCCTTAATTATATTTTTTCCTCCCTTTTTAACAAACCAAAGTGCTTGATTTGCTCTTTGCCAACAGAGCTACGAACGGTGCAACCTCAGCCTCTCGGCGCCCTGATTCGCGGTGTATGGTATGGTAGGAAGGTGTGGAATTGGATTAAAAGCTACAGCCCCGTGCTCTGCAGATAAACCCACTGCAGGTATGCAGTTTAATAGGATTTGTAATTCAGGAACAAGTGAACAAAGAGAGGAAGCCTAGAATGGGATTTTCTAGATGAAAAAAATGCTGCTTGTGCTGAGAGAAAGCAACTGCAAGCTCTCTGATAAGGAATAAAGATGGGGCCGATGCTCTCTGAGCTGTGCTTTTGTAGGTTACGGCTCATTCAGAGCATCTTCATTACTGTCACCAGCTCTTAGTTCGTACTGCCTGCGTTTGGCTATACAGCATTTCATCTGCCACAGTCTCTGCTATGCCAGCGTGTTTAAATTCTGTGCTGGCTCACTCCCTGCCCTCTGCGCTTTTTCATACAGAAAGAGTGTTTTCCTCAGGAGATGGCACCAACTTGGAATGTATTCCGTCTTCAAGGTATTTATCAATTGTTTTCATGCCTTGAATTTAAAAAAAAAAAGTAAAAAAAAAAATCAGAAGTTTGCTGTGCTGTTCAAAATCAGTGGGAAAACATGGTGTCTCCACTGAGGAGTGTGATTTGTATTCAGCATGAACTAGGGAGGGAGGACCAGAAACAGATGGGGAAGGAATAAGGAAGAATGAAGGCAACAACTGAAAGATCATGAGGGGATCTGCTAAGCCACAGACACATATTGATGGTGCTGATACCAGGGCAAGATTGGGAGAGTCTTTCCTGATTTCTGTTACCAGTCCTCCTTCTCATTTTTCCAGGCCTTCACAGGCACAAACGAGTCTTTAGCACTGATTTCCATGACATGAGGGTGGAGGTGCAATGAACAGATTTACTTCGCCCCCCCACACCCCCCAAGCATAACAGGCTGCAGAGAAGGCACAGGAAGGCCTCGTGGGACAAGCTGAAGAAGATACAGAGGTTGGTGGTGCTGGAAGAGGACGGATTGGAGGCTGGGAGCTGGAAAGACACTGGGCCACAGAGAGCTGCAGCGGCTGCGTGAGGTAGAGGTGTTGAAGGAAAAACTGTGAGGTGTACCTGTGATGCACAGAGTGGTATGTCAGGCAGCAGGAATGAGGTTTGGGAAACAGCAGCATGGCTGCTGGGTGCTGCTGAGGGTTTAGGTACCCTGCAGAAGGGGTTGTGGCTGAAGGGGGATTAGTCAGGAGCAGGGATAGATGGCTGCTTCGGAACATGATGATTTTTGGTGATCTAGTCTTAGAACACAAGTCCGCATGCAGTGGGAATCTATTCAGGGGGTCTACAGAATTGTCAATATGAACAAAGAACTGAGTGATGGAGATGCTTTTGGCTGCTGTGATTTCCAGCAGCACGTGGAATTACTGCTGACCACCCAGAGAAGGAGCCTGCAATGGGTGAGGTGCGAGCAACCTTCCATTTGAAGGACACAAGTAAGCAGAAGTGTCATTCACTCTGTCACAGCTCCTGAAACCCCTCTGAGCTGCAGGTTCAAGTTTTTCAGCTCCCTCACAGACTGCAAACACTTAAAGTACAGCATCAGCGGGCTCTTTACTAGACTCTCTTTTCATATCACCATCAGCAGCATCTTGCACGTGGACTGTTATGAGTCCGTCAGCGGTCAGGATATTTCATCTCTAAGCTCTTTCTACACTCTTCCAAGTGTATGCTTTCTCCTTCCCTCACCCATACCAGCTCTCAAATCATCCTACTCCCTATTTCATGTTTCATACCCACCCCTTTACTCTCACACCCCTTGTCCCACTCTCTAATCAGCCTTGCTCTGTTCTTCAGACCATCTACAAAATACACAAAAGAGTTACACATAATTACAGGCACATCACATACACAGACCAAACCCGGGTCAAACCCTTGTCTGCTGACACCTGAGTAAGACGTTGGTTGTGCTGGGCCATGCCAAAGCGTGTACGGACAAAGGAGCATGGGAAGCAGGGCAGATATTGAGTAAGCTTTCTACTGATTTATCTCCTAATTTCTGTCCATCAGTGGTTTAGAGATTCCTTGCTCACAGCCTGCACCCAGCTCACTATGGTTTTTGAGGTTAAGGTGGTATGGCAGGGTGGGTCGCTCTGTTACACTTGAAAAATAACAACAGCTGTCAAACATGCCTGTCAGCCGTATAAATAGTTCTTGATTTGACCCCTTTGTGCCTTCTTTCTCCCTTCTGTTGAGCTGGTTTTAGCATATCTTGTATTTACAAACAGGGGTTCTCCAAGGGTCTTAATAGCTAATAAAGATGTTTTTAAAACACTCTGATGATTCTAGTCCTGGTCCTAGTTTCTGGAAGCTGACTACATCTTGGGAGGTGCTGTGTCAACAGAAAAATAACTACAGCAGGATGACTCTCAAAATGTAATTTGCTTCGAGCCTTGGTGCTGTTAACATTTGCCCTGCACTCTCTTCTGGAAAAACACAGTGTTCTCTAACACTTATGACAAGTGCTGCTATTGTGTGGAACAGAAATCTGAAAACAGCTGAATGTCTAATTCATCACTTGCATTAAGCACAGAGGCTTGATCCGTGTTCCCATATGCCCTCATATTTAGCCTCGCATCCTAGAAGACAAGAATCTATCTTCTTGTCTACCCATATGTCATCCTTTATGCTACTGAGTTTGAAACAATGGACTAACTCCGAGGAAGTCTGAAGAAGAGAGATCTCCAGGATTTCATACTTCTGCCTGTTTTGCTAAAACTAACAGGTAGGGGGAGGAAAGAGAGCCTCTCAGTGCTTCCAACGATGGGGAAAGACCCTGCCATGGGCTCGTTCTTTGAATCAATAAATATGGTTGGTCTGTTTGGTCAGCAAGTTCGCAAAGATGTTCCCAGTCCTGCAGAGCAGTGCTGCTCTCACTTAGACAACACGTGGGGAATCTAAAGGAGCACCTGAGGTCTGCTGGAAACCTAAGGAAAGAAGCAGAGGACAGCCACGATGAGGAGGTGGGCAATGTGGACATTACGATCCTTTGATAGGATCGTGGCACGGGTAGGGAACTGTAGAAGATGCTTTGTGGCTTGAGATTTAGGTGACACTGGACACAGCTCCATGCAAACCCAGATTTCATAAGTTCTACTTTACACACATAAAACCCCCCAACCAACCACATCTCTCCCAATCCCTCCAGACTTACCCAACTTACAACTTTTCTTTTTATAAATTGTTATTTTATTTAACGTTAACGCTTGTTTGACCTTGCTGCCTGTGGCAGGGTCCACCAAACAATTCAAAACTCAGAAAATGTGTAGCCTAATCCAAGCTTATTCTGGCTCTGCATCAAAGTTACAAGAGCTGGCTGTGGAGCACTGGCTTGAGCTTGCTCCTCTGCAACACGGCCCCAGAGATGGCTGGGCTCATAAACCCAGACAACAGAGGACTCGTTTTGCTTTGCGACCCAGAAACTTTCATCTACCTCCTCTATATAGCACAGGAAAACGTGAGCCACGAAATCCACAAGTAGCAAATTAAACAAATGCCAGGATCCTAGGTTTAAAGAAAAACAAAAATAAATGTTTACATCCTCTTCATTTGCTTATCTTCACGATATGTTCTTTTTCAGAAGGGTTTCATTATAGTAATGGGCTGAACAATGTATCAGAGTAGCAGCCGTCAAATAGCACTCACAAAATTATGTGCTTCCAAATATTGTAACAAAATAGGCACCAACTGCAGATTTGAAGCATAAGCAATAGTCTTTCCCCCTTATTTTAGCTAGAAAGTGTACTTAGATGTATTCACTTCCCTGTTCAAGTTCTTTCCTCACAGTCAGTGCTATTACTGCTATAACTGCTAAAAGCCAAGGACACTGAGGCCATTGACCTTTAAGTTGTACCTTACAGTAAAGAGTAGGTCTTCTTTGAAGCCATAAATCTGCATAGGAATTCGTCAAGCAATTGGTAACCTCTGTATCCTAGAAAAATGTTTAGGTGGACATGACCAAGGAGGTTCCACAATGTATATGAACAATCAAGGTTTACAGAGTTTTCAAGGTGAAAAATGCTGCCTCTTTTGATGTTACGTGTGACTGAGAAACTGCTGCTTCTGTCTTTTGGACACCTTTAAATTATAGCAAATGAGTGGAAGTACTTGCTTATCTAAGGAAAGGGACTTTTATACTTGGAATTCAAACTTCACACAAGTAGTTCATGAGCGTTTCTAACAGTCTTACAGGTTTTTTCAGTATGTTTGGTAAGAGTAAGCATGAAACAAAAGCTGCCACTCCAGTTGTCCCTTGGGATAGTACAGAGGAACACGGTGTTGAAGAGGTAGTGGGATGAAGCAGCTTGCTTTCAGGAGAGGAGCACACAGGTCATTGTCCATCCAGCATGGCTCTGCAGTGCCTCAGAAGGGACCAGCTGACATGAGGCTCTGTGCCGGGGGTGTGTAGAGGCACATTCGCTGGAGAGGAGGTGGAGCAGAAAGATCTGTGGAGGCCCCGTTGGTGCCAAGTGCTGTAGCACCCTTGCTCCTTGCTGCCTTGCAGCAGGGTAGCAGCACGGTTCCTCCAGTGGCACTTGGCCATCACCCATATGGAAGCTGGGCCAGAAAAGGGCAAAAGTCAATCCTAAATTCAGAGGTGTGACTATGCCAGTGTATTATGTGTGCCAGATGTGCCAAGCTCCATGGCAAGGCCCCCAGACAGAACTAAGTTTGGATTTGGTTACCGGTATGTGGTTTAATTTGGGGGAGGCACACTGCATTAATGAGACATTCACACATTTGCCTAAGTCACTGTGTTTCCTCAGTGTGGATGGTACCTATTTCGACATGCAGGCTGCCCACCATTCCTGCATGAAACACTGAGATTTAAGATGTTTCCAAAAAACAGTGACCCCAAGTACAGAACTTTGACACTAGATGGCTTCAGCTTTGTCCATTAAAACTCAAAATCATGGAATCATGGAATCATAGAATCATAGAATCGTCTTGGTTGGAAGGGACCCTTTAGATCATCAAGGCCAACCATCACCCTCCCCTGCCATACACCACTAAATCATGTCCCTCAGCACCACGTCTAGCTGTCTTTTAAATACCTCCAGGGATGAAGATTCCAGCACTTCCCTGGGCAGATGGTTCCAATGCCCAACAACCTTCCCTGTGGAGAAGTTTTTCCTAATATCCAATCTAAACCTCTCCTGGTGTAACTTGGTGCCATTTCCTCTTGTCCTGTCACTTGTCACTAGGGAGAAAAGGTCAGTCCCCACCTCTCCACTACCTCCTTTCAGGTAGAGAGCAATAAGATCTCCCCTCAGCCTCCTCTTCTGCAGACTAAACAAGCCCAGTTCCCTCAGCTGCTCCTCGTAACATTTATTCTCCTGTCAGAATAGAAATATGGGAAGGAAGGGATGTTATTAGGTCATATAGCCCAGCAACTTAAAGAACTAAAGCTATTAAGAAAGAATATAATAATGATCAAATTAACAGAGAAAAACTTTTAAAATGTAGCTCTCATATGTAAGAATAAATTCAATATTTTTGCTACTGAAGTATAGTAGGAAAACTGGGATGAAAATATCATTGGTAACTAGTTTAAGGAAGGCTCAGCAGAGGAAGGGATGCTCTCCATCAGTTATGTCCCCAACCACTGACAACTGCAGAGCAGGGAGTAAATTATTAAACTCTTCTCACAGTGGAAAGAGAGGGGAGGGTTTCATCACCACGGGGGGTTTCAATAAACATCATGCTTCCAGCGCCGTTCTGGGAATTCATTCCCCATTTCCTCCTAGCCCCAAACACTGCCTGTAGCACTGGAGAGCTTTGTGCAGAACTCCTCCTGAGAGGGAGAAAGGGACGATGGTTTTATTATGACCGTGATGCGGCAGCGGATGGACGGTAAGATGCACGTACCGTGCTGTGTTCCCCATAGGCACAGCCAGGAACCTGTGATCCTGCCCCAGACACTCTGCTGCCTTGGAGCTAGATGGGGAGAAGGGCTCTGTGTGTGTACACGCGCCAACACCGGCATGAGCAGGGGAAGGAGACTGAAGAATACAAAAGGCAACAACCTTAATGTCCCCCTTTGTTAGGTCTTTGTAGGAAACACATGAAAGTAGGGTTTTGAAGGGGGATTTCAAAGAAGATAATGAGGCTTTCTTTGGCTATTTGCTTGAAGCCGGGTCCGACAGAAGAGGAAGAAATGTGAAGGTGCTCCTTTGAAAATCTAACAAGCGTTTCATAGGGTTTAGGATCAGATGCTACTCACAGGAGACACTGGTTTTCAGCAGAATGAATAATAGAGAGCAAGAGCCTCTGAAAAGTTTTATAAATGAAGAGAAAGGCAGGTAGGGCTGATGCAATATAGAAATGGAAGAGATATGAACTGATGCAAGAATTTGTTGTACCACTCTGAGCCCCGTCGAGTGAATGCAACTGCAGAGTCACAGAATCACAGAAGGGTGAGGGTTTGAAGGGACCTCAAAAGATCAGCTAGTCCAACCCCTGTGCCAGAACAGGATCTCCTACATTAGGTCACATAGGAACACATCCATGTGAGTTTTGAATGTCTCCAGAGAAGGAGACTCCACAACCTCTCTGGGCAGCCTGTCCCAGTGCTCTGTCACCCTCACAGTGAAAAAGTTTCTCCTTATATTAACATGGAACCTCCTGTGCTCCCACTTGCACCCACTGCCCCTTGTCCTATCATTGGACATCACCAAGAAGAGCCTGGCTCTGTCCTCCTGACACTCACCCTTTACATATTTATAGACGCTGATGTGGTCACCCCTCAGTCTCCTCCAGGCTAGAGAGATCTAACTCCCTCAGCCTATCCCCACAAGGAAGGTGTTCCACTCCCTTAATCATCTTAGTGGCCCTGTGCTGGGCTCTTTCAAGGAGTTCTCTGTCCTCCTTGAACTGATGGGCCCAGAACTGGACACAATATTCCAGGTGCGGTCTCACCAGGGCAGACTACAGGGGGAGAAGGACCTTTCTTGACCTACTAACCACACCCCTTCTAATACACCCCAGGATGGCATTGGCCTTCTTAGCCACGAGGGCACATTGCTGGCTCATGGTCATCCTGCTGTCCAC